>NC_064842.1:17515000-18765000 GCF_024166365.1 Elephas maximus indicus | reverse complement strand
TTTTTTTTTTAACCCTAACTTCCCTTTTTTAACTGATAGTTTTTTTCCTTTTGTAAGTAGACTGAAACTATAATATAACCAGGTCTCCCAAACAGCACGTAGGATTCGCCCACACAATTACTACATTTGCTGTGGGATTAGCACTTTCAAAAAATAAATTTCTACACAAGATTCTCATTTTTCCAAGAAATGTGGTTCTTCATAGCATACTGTACAGATTTGGGCAAGAAGGACCCAGCCCCATGCATTAAAACTTGCGTTATAAAGACCATCATTGCAAATAAAATGGAAACTATTTGGCTTAATGAACCAGCAGAGAAATGAAGTCTGTTGAGGGTTCTAAAAAAAAAGGGGACTTTATTGTGGCTTTATCTATTTTTATTAGCTTCTTCAAGTCACCTATTTGCTGACTTCCTCCAGCAAATAAAACAGTGTTTTGTTTAATTCCTTGTGTTCTTCCTCAGTAGGTTCACTTTTCCCTTAATAAAATTGCACCTTTGTCCCAGACCTCCATCTGAGAGTGCTCGGGGCAGTCCTGTTAAGAAGTCAGCATTAGTTAATGTTACCCTGCTGATCTTGGGCGGTGAATAGTGTGTGGATAATGGCTTATGCTTTCCCCTCCAAATGGTGGGGAGACACAGACAATGTCAGGGGGTAATTTTATTCCATTATTTTTAATGAAAACACGGAGGTATCCTAGCTGGAAAACAGCCTGATAGAAGCCCTGAGCAGCCACATGTAGCTGAATGCATGTAAAACCAACCCCTCCCCCCGCAAAAAAAAATAATAAGGGGGCGTAAATTCCATTCCTTCCCAGCCTCCCCCCGTCCCCCATCCCCCTCCCCACACCTCTGGTCCCCTCACCCAAATAGTGCATGTTGTCAGTGGTCCGGAAATGCAGTAAGCCATAGGTAATAAGCTTGGTATCCTTTTTCCCTGTCAGATTTCCCAGCTGATGACAGAGACTGGCCGAGAGGGACTCATAGAAGCAGCCCTGAACCGCTACAATGCAGACAAGCCTACGGCCTGCAGCGTCCCGGCCTCACAGGGCTCCTGTGTGGCCAGCGAGCCTTCCACAGGCACCTCGGTGGCTGCTTCCTTCTTCGCGAGGTAAGAGCAAGAGCCTTCTGTTCTTTCAGATGTGCTCATCTGGTTAGCCTCTCACCTGGACCAGTTTAGCTAAAACACTAGAAACAGTGGGGTTGTTCTCGGATTAATTCTTTAAGACAGAAAACCCTTTTCTCAACCTTGGCACTGTTGTCATTCATGGAGGCTGTCCTGTGTGTTGCAGGGTGTGTGGTAGCATTCCTGGCCTCTACCGGCTAGATGTCCCACGTTAGGACAACAAAAATATCTCTAGACACTGTCCAGTGTCTTGGGCTGAGAACCACTGCTCTAAGAATACATAGCTCAGGATGGTCCCCCATGGGATGAGGACGTTTGTGGGTGCAGCCCAGAGACTTGTGTTTCCAGGTTGCTCTTCTCGTTTCAGAAAGTGAACTGCTTAAAATCAACTTTTTTTTTTCCTTCTTGATAGACTAGGTAAATAATTATCAAATACTATCCAGCTAATCTTCAACTCAACAGCACTGGGTTTTGGGGTTATCCAGCTAATCTTAGAAACTTTAAAAACATAAGAAGCAACAAAGAAAGGTATTTCAACAATGTTTTCTGCATATTTTTAGCAACAGGGCACAGAGGGGCAGGAGACACAGGACAGCTGAGCAGCAAAGGCCCAGAGGGCCTGTCTAATTCAATCTCCTCGACTTTATGAAAGAGGAGACTGAAGACCAGAAAAGTTAGACTGTGAGTTCGTTTATAGCGAAGCCAGAAATAGAAACCACATTTCTCCGCCTTTTCTCTCTGTGCCCCGTTCTTCATTTGATACTTGGAACTCAACCTTAGAAAACCTTTTCTACGTGAGATCTGAAAGTCTCTGAATAAGCAGGACATAGAATAAATAGCACCAGATATGAAACCAGAAGACTCCCTTGGGCTCAAGTTCCTGCTCTGCCTCAGTCTCCTCATTTATAAAATGAGGATAACACCTACTGTGCAGCATTGCTCTGAGGATTCAAATAAAATGGTTATAAATTATGAAGTACCATAATCGAAACCAGAGGAGCCTTGATAGTGCGGTGGTTAAGCACTGGGCTGATAACCAAAAGGTCAGAGGTTTGAACCCACCCAGTGGCTCCATGGGAGAAGGACCTAGAGATCTGCTTCCATAAAGATTACAGCCTAGAAAACCCTATGGGGCAGTTCTGCTGTGTCACATGGGGTTGCTGTGAGTTGGCATCTACTGGACGGCACTCAACAACAACAACATAACCAAAACCACCAGTTTCATTGAATGGATTCTGACTCATGGCAACCCAGTGTGTGTCAGAGTAGAACTGTGCTCCATAGGGTTTTCAGTGGCTGATTTTTTGGAAGTAGATTGCCAGGCCTTTCTTCTGAGGTACCTCTGGGTGGACTCAAACCTCAAACCTTTCAGTTTGCAGCTGAGTGCATTAACTGTTTGCACTCCCTAGGAACTCCATAAAAAAAAAAAGCCTGTTCCCATCGAATCAATTCTGACTCATAATTCAATATAGACTTAGTTCGTATGTTAGTAAGAAGGAATATTCATTCAATAGCTTTCCTTGTTATGAATGTAGCATCCAAAAATACAAGTATGAAGAAGGGGCTGAGATTAGGAAAGGAGCAAGTGGAGAAGGAAGAGAGGGTTAATGTCCTGAATTAAGGCACCATAAAGGCAGCACAAAGGACTAGTTAGAACACTGGATGTGAGGTTTTGATTGTACCCTTGTTGCCATGTTTATCGTCCTCTGAACACTTGGGCCAACTTGAATGTGTGTGAAATAACAGGAAATATGTATGTGCTGGCTGCCCAGAGGTGGGGGCCTTTCGTCATGACTACCATTCAGTGAGGAAATGGAGACATGGAACAATTTATGAAGAAGTGCTATAAATCACAGAAGACCACAGGACCTAGGTAGTTTACTAGCACATGTCCAAAGGAGAGTGACCCAGTTCCAAGAGGAACTAGGAAGTCACGTCACGTATAAGGAATGGTTCAGAGACCTGCACTATGGTTAAGAGACCCTGGACTATTGTGTAAAGGAGGGATTTGATTGGTTCTGTAGAGCACCAGAGTATGTGGGCAAAGGCTGAATAAAATCTAGTGATGGGAGGAAGATAGCCATGAGCTCAGAATGGAGGAGAACTTGCTCACAATTTAAACTGCCCCAGGAGAGACTGAGTTCCCTGTCACTGAGGGAGTTCGAACTTGCATTGGATGACCGCCTGGCCTCGATGCTGAAGAGAATATTCCGGGCTTAGCTGGGAGCTCATCTCCAATGCACTTTCCTAACCTGAAATTCTTTGAGTATGAATAGCCTTCTGTTCAGAGTCCATCCAGAGAATTTTACAGATCAACTGACTCACCAAAAAATCCAGAAGAAGGATTTGAAGCAAGAAGAAATAAGAGACTGGGGCTCCTGATGGACAGTACTTAGGCAAAACAGGTATTTCCTGGTGCAAGAAAATCAGCAGCTTCTTTAGAGCCAGGGAAAGGGTGTCAAAATGAGATGAGTGCTGAACAGGAGTGCTGAGGACAGATTTCATGTTAATCGGGAGGAGAATTTACAAACACATAAAAATTAAGGGAAGGAATATCTTCTCTGAGATTTTTGCTTACAGTCAAGAAA
Organism: Elephas maximus indicus; assembly: GCF_024166365.1. Lineage (NCBI taxonomy): Eukaryota > Metazoa > Chordata > Mammalia > Proboscidea > Elephantidae > Elephas > Elephas maximus. The sequence continues at coordinate 18,761,287 of NC_064842.1, read as the reverse complement.
TGGAATGGAAACAGGGAGGTGAACCAAAAATGGATGGGCTAATGATGTCTACAGAGAGAGGCCCTGCAGATGATGTTAGTGGTAAACAAAAACTCTTAGACTCGTGACTCCAGAGTTGCAAGGGCTTGAAGTGGTGTAAGCTTTCTAAGAGCTGGAAAGGGTCCATAAAACAAACAAACAAAAAGACAAACTCATTGCTGTCCAGTCAGCTTTGACTTGCAGCGACACTATGGGTAGAACTGCCCCATAAGGTTTCTAAAGCTGTAAATGTGTATAGAAGTAGACTGCCACGTGCTTCTCCCATGGAACTGCTGGTGGTTTTGAACTGCTGACCTTTTGGTTAGCAGCCAAGTGGTTGAACCACTGCATCACCAGGACTCCAGAAGGGGTCTGTGGAGCTGCTTATATCCTCACTATTACATATTACATGGTGAATGCTGATAGCACTTGAAGCTTAATGGTATAAGGCATTAAAAGCACATGGTTTTGTAAGGAATGTGCTCCTTACAACAGCCAAGTATATGAGACCGAAAGGGCAGCATTTGCTCAAAAGCAAAGATGAGAACGCAGAGAAGGGAAGCGAAACAATGTGAATGGAAATGGAGAACCCAGGGTGGAAATGGGGAGGGTGTTGACACTTTGAGGAGATTGCAACCAATGTCGCAAAACAATTTGTGTATGAATTATTGAATGAAAAACTAATTTGCTGTGTAAACATTCACTTAAAACAGAATAATTTTTTTTTAAGTGCATAGTTTGTGTTCAAAGGGTTTACAGTGTTCAGTGGGGGAAAAGTACCACATGAAAAATAATAATTCTTTATTTTAATATCTGTCCGTCCGTCTGTCCGTCTGTCCATCCGTCTACCCACCCATCATGTCCCTACACTCTACCTGCTGTTCACATCACAGTAGATGGGTATTCACACTCCTCAACCATGGAGACAGCATATTAACAAACCCCTGTCGCTGATGGAAATCTAATGCAGAAGACTGTATAACTTGCTAAAGGTCCAATGTGAAGAGACAGAACCACAGATGTAACTCACCTCTTTGGATCCACAAAGGTCCATCTGCAAAGTCAAAACAAACTCAGCTTCTGTTGCCAGACAGTAAATTGAGTTCATTGCCCAGAGACCGTTTTAGCTAAAGCAGAGTTGTGTAAGGTGATGGGCGGGATGTTTTTGATAGGAGTGAAACCTGGATCTGCTGCTTCTGTCAAAGTTAGAAATGCTTTAGGGCTTCTGGTTTTATCTTGAAGAGCAGGAGCCTCTCTCCTATTGAGGACCTTGGGGCACAGCCAGCTCCTATACCTCAAATCTGTGCTCACCCATTTTCAACTCTTTCTGCCTGACTGCATGATGGGAACACCACAAGGGTGGCCTGCTCCCAGAAAACTGTGCTGGGGACCGTTTCATTTTGCATGGGAGGAACACCATTTGCCAAACTTGTGGCCAACATGGCTGAAGTTTATTGAGCACTCAGTGTGCACCACTCACTGTACTAAGTTCTTAATGTGTCAAATCTCCCTTAATCCTCAGAGTACCCCCGCGAAACAAACAAAAACCAAACCAATACCCGTCAAATTGACTCTGACTCATGGTGACCATAGGTGGGCAGAGTAGAACTGTGCTCCATAGAGTTTTCATGGCTGTGACCTTTTGGAAGCATATTGCCAGGACATCCTTCTGAGGTGCTTGTGGGTGTGTTTGAACCACCAACCTTTAGATAAGCAGCCAAGTGCTTAACCGTGTGTGCCAATCAGGGACCGATAAAGAAACGGGTGTCCTTTTAAGGCTATGGCCCAAAGCCACACAGCCAGGAAGTGGCAGAGCGGGGACTCTTCTAATTTTCTCTCACTTGATAGCCCATGTTCCTTTCCTCTATGCTCTACAGGCATGGTAAGACACTTTGCTACAGGGTTTTTTTTTTTAACCATAATCATGAATTGATCATCATTGCTTGTAAAGCATGTTTGAAATTAGTGGGCCCTGCAATTTATTTGAGAAGATAACTAGAACAAAAAATTTGTTGAGGGTTACAGGTATCCACTTTTCTCTATCACATAAGCTTTTCTTTTTAAATATTTACTTTTCAGATTTATGGTAGATTTCTGGGTACACCTTTTTACATCTCAAATTTAACATGTAAAAAATAGAATTCCAGTTCTGAATAACATACATACAATGCTGTTGAGCAATACTACTCAAAGTGTGGTCTGCGGACCAGAGCTAGTCCATAAACGATTTTAGGTCTGTGATGAGATAAGTATAGAAACAGAGAGTAAGCATTTAGAAACTTCTGTAGCAAGTTGGCACAGTAATTTTATGTCTGTTGAATCTAAGAATAAAAAATGGGGCCTTTTATTTTGTATGTCAAACCACCCCAAAAAACCATTACTGTGGAGTCGATTCTGGCTCATGGTGACCCTACAGGACAGAGTGGAGCTGCCCTGTAGAGTCTCCAAGGCTGAAATCTTCCTGGAGGCAGGCTGCCACGTGGTTCTCCGGCAGAGCAGCTGATGCGTTCAAACTGCTGACCTTTTGTTTGGCAGCCAAGCACTTCAATCACTGTGCCACCAGGGCTACTTACTTAGTATGTAATTAGAAATGAAAGAAAAAGTGGGCTTTCATCACAGTTTGAGAAGAGCTCCTTTAGAAAATGATGCCCCCGAAGCACTTGTTCTCTTCTGTCTCTCTTACCAGCATTTCTTTCTGGAGTTGAGTTAAATATCAGCATCTTGGCAGACTGCCTTTGCCTTAGAATACCAGTACCCTGTCTTTAGAAAAACATTATTTTGGGGGAAAAACAGTAACAGTGGACACAAAAAAGAGATTGACACAATTGGTCATAAAGCTGATGAACTGTCTTGTGCTGGCTTTGATCTTAAGAGCAGTTCAAGTGGGGGAATCTCTTTTGCATGATTCCCGCATTAATACGAAATGACGAAGAAGGATGTGATTAGATTTTTCCCATTTATTGATTATCCACTTTGGGTAAGGATTTGTTTTATTATGTACTTTGCCTTAAAAAAAAAAAAAAAAAGAAGAAGTGAATGAAATCCACTAAAAAACTCTTGAGTGAAACCTACCATTGCAGGATGAGGCAGTAGAATCTTCTCTTTTACTTGAAGAGCAGTGAACAGATTCTAGGAGCCGTGGTGGTGCAGTGGTTAAGTCCTTGGCTGCTAACTGAAAGGGCAGCCGTTCGAACCCACCAGCCACTCCTCGGGAGAAAATTACAGCCTTGAAATTACATCCGTAAAAATTATAGCCTTGAAAACCCTATGGAGCAGTTCTACTCTGTCCTATAGGGTTGCTGTGAGTTGGGATCGACCCCACAGCAATGGTTTTTTGTTTTTTTTTTTGGAGCCGATTCTGCGTTATGCATAGGACTTCTCGAACCCTGGTAAATAAAATGAGTCTTCTGGATGAACTCATATCTTCTCATTGATTTTCTTTCTCAGACAACCTGAATAACCATTAAAAATCATTTCTTTTTTTTTTTTTTTATTGGTGGATAAAATGAGTCTCTGGAGGATTTTAATCTACATTTACAACAAGTATTTGAAAAATAGTGAAAATTGCCAACTGTTATATGAGCTTTTCCAAGGTAATTTCAAGTTTTTTGCAGAGCCAGTGTTGCCACCTCTGTAGAGTTGGACATCACGCATGCTTTCAGTTCTCCTTGCAGACATTACTTCTTATTGTAGTTTTTTTTTTTTTAAGTAACTCTTATGTCTAGTTTACAATCTTTGTAAGCCTAGTACTTTCCTTCACATTCAAATCAAATTTTGTGGTAGAATTATATAAAAGGCATTTTTGATTACTGATCATTTTTATTTAAATCTCCTTATTTCCTGAATGCACATGAGTGCCTTTAAAGTCTATTTTCATAGGATCTTGATTACTTCAGATTACTCATTGCCTTCAAATCCTTTGTTGTCTGTTTTTTTTCTCATTATTGGGTGTGTCACAATAGTCAGAACTTTTTTCTCTCTCCTCTTTGTTTTTCTAGAATCAGGGTTATTTTGATCTTATTGACTCTCTTCTCGAAGATTCTGACCTTTACACAATAATTTTTTTACTGTTGATGAAGAATATGTTTGTCCTGCTAAATGGGCACACCAGCCCAGAGGCAAGGATGAGAGGGCAGGAAGGGACAGGAAAGCTGGTAATAGGGAACCCAAGGTTGAGAAGGGGAGAATGCTGACATGTCGTGGGGTTGTCAGCTAATGTCACAAAATAATATGTGTACTCATTGTTTAATGAGAAGCTAGTTTGTTTTGTAAACTTTCATCTAAACTATCATTAAAAAAAATACGTTTGTCCTGGGTTTGGAATTTTTCTGGATAAATGTTCAACTCACCATAAAGTTGCCCTCAGATCCATTTTCTGAGATCCATTTGCTTTGCTTTCTCTTTCTTGCTTGCTGTGCTTTTCCTTATTTCCTTCCACCAAGTCCTCCAACTCTGTCTTAGTCATCTAGTGCTGCTATAGCAGAAATACAACAAGTGGATGGCTTTAACAAAGAGAAATTTATTCTCTCGCAGTCTAGTAGGTTACAAGTCCAAATTCAGGGTGTCAGCTCCAGGGGAAGGCTTTCTGTCTCTGTCGGCTCTGGAGGAAGATTCCTTGTCATCAGTCTTCCCCTGGTTGAGGAGTTTCTCAGGTACGGGGACCCCAAGTCCAAAGGATGCACTCTGTTCCTGGTGCTGCTTTCTTGGTGGTATGAGGTCCCCAACTCTCTGCTCGCTTCCCTTTCCTTTTTATCTCTTGAGAGATAAAAGGTGGTGCAGGCCACAACCCAGGGAAACTCCCTTTACATTGGAGTTGGATGGGGAATGTGACCTGGGTAAGGGTGTTACCATCCCACCCTAATTCTCTTTAACATAAAATTACAATCATAAAATGGAAGACAACCACACAATACTGGAAATGATGGCCCAGCCAAATTGATACACACAGTTTTGGGAGGACATAATTTGATCCATGACAAGCTCCTTGCCTAAACTCATTATTTCTTAAGGATGTTATTATATTTTTGTCTATCTGCTTCTCTCATATAATTTCTTCAATCTCTGTAAATCACTCCTCATCTTACCTAGGAGCTTTCTCTAAGCCCTTTGAAAATGTCACTGTTTATGACTGATTTGACCAGTGTGCTCTTGAGGCCAGAGCTTGCTGTGACATCAAAACTGGGACCAGCTTCAGAGTCCTGGGGTCATAGCCTAACCGAGCTGGGAGGGCAGACTCCTGACTCTGAGGCCCTGCCTTTGGGGCTACATTACTCTTCTCGTCAACCACCTTGTGGGACCTACTCTTGGCAAAGTATAGCCATGCTACTGTGTACATAGCTATTACCAGCCGTTATAGGGAAGGTCCTGTCTAAAAAAGCCATTTCTGCATTCTTGCTGATAGCCAACTTAAATAGTGCCTTGTTGAGCTGGTTGCAGCAAACAGCTTTCCTACATAACCTTGAACAGTAAAGGCCTTCTGTAGTCCCTGGGCATGTTGATATATAACAGTAGTACTTGGTTATGTATTAAAAGTGTATTAAGTCAAAAAGGGGAGAAAGAGTGTGAAACTGCTCACGGTTCCTTTGTTCTTCCACCAGGATGCTTGTGTCTTCCTGTTATAAACACATCAATAACTATTCCCAGAAAAATACTATCCTAAACCAACCACAGTTGGACTCAGGTGATCTAGGAGGAGAAAAATAGAGGGGGTTACACAAGGTCCAACTCATACTTTCCGTCTAGTTATTTAGTGCTGCTATGATGGAAATACCACAGATTGGAAGCTTTAACAAACTGAAGTCTATTTTCTCACAGTTTAGGAGCCTGGAAGCCCGAATTCAGGGTGCTAACTCTAAGGGAAGATTTTCTCTCTGTGTTGGCCCTGGAGGAAGGTCCTTGTCTCTTTGTGCTTCTGCTCCTAGGCAGTTGTTGTGTGACTTGGCATCTCTCTTCCCCATCTCTGCTTCTCTCACTTCTTTGTTTAATCTCTTTTATATCTCAAAAGAGACTGACTATACTAATCCTGTCTCATTAACACAACAAAGACAATGCATTCCCAGATGGGATTATAACCACAGGCGTAGAGGTTAGGATTTACAACACATATTTTTGGGAGACACAATTCAATCCATACCTTTTGCCAGTTCACTATGGAGGGCATAATTTCAGTTTTCAGTTTCACCACAGAAGACAGTAAATTTCAGATATCATGACCATTATGATAGAATACTTTTACCCTCCCCCCCAAAAAATTAAGTTTTTTAGGAGCTCATATTTTGAGATTTCTCTATCATTATTACTGTTTTTATGTTTCTTGTTTTTATTGAAGCTTATTGTATCTATCCTTGCTTCCCTCTCTTGCCATGATCTCATTTCTGCTTGGTGTCTGTCCTTTTGCCTTTCCCCCCGTTACTCTTTCCCTTACTTCAGCTCTCTGTCTGCCTATTCCCTGGCTTCCCTTGGAAGTGGGGCTACCATTGAACTTGGGACGCTTGTGTTCAGAGCCGACATAAATATTTGCAATCTGCTCATGTACCAAGGGTACCCATTTGAGGGGACAGTGGCTTGAATCCAACCAATGCTCTTACTGGCCAAGATGAAGTGCCTCCTGAGGGGCTCCATCTGTCCAAATCAGGTCATCTTTTCTCAGTTGCACAAAGGTACTCCATTGGGTAGTGTTTCTCCAGCTCTTTCTGCCTCCTTCCCTGTGAGCAGTGTTGGGGCACTTATCTTTGAAAGTCTGAATTGGAAACCAAATCTCTGCCCTCTGGGTTTCTAGTTTAGTTATTCCTGACAGGTCATAGCTTTATTTTTCTTAGAAAAGACTCCATGGACTTCTTGGTAAAGAAGGTACTCTCACTCATGTATATTGATGAAGTGAATTTTTAAGAGTCATAGTTTTCATGAATTTAATTTCACTTTAACTCACATCAGTTGTAGCATGAAAGGAGAATGTTAAGAAGGAACCAAACATATATTCAGTGCCATCAGATTTCAGGGGACTGAGGAAACCATTTCAGGTGTTTGCAAAGAGTTACATCCTTGGTGGCTTATGAAAGATGGCCAAAGCACTGAAGAAAAAGTGGCCATAATTCAGTGTCTACACTGTTTTAAAAAAATCCTGAAGCAGGTCAAATAGATGATTCTAACATCCAATAGCCAACCAACCGCAGCAACCTCCTGGACTATTCTGCTTTAGAGTGTGGGTAAGGACATTTGATGTCTAGACCAAAATAAATACGGCGTTTGTTGCTTGGCATACATCTTCCGAGTTGGTGATCTACACTAAAGAAAATGGCCAGTGTTTGTGGAGCCCTCCCATCTCCCACTGCAAGGAAATGTCAAATGGAGCATTTTCCAGTTAAGCCAGTCCTTTACCTGACTGGGAATCCCTGGGTGGTGCAAATGATTAATGTCTTTGGCTGCTAACCCAAAGGTCGGAGGTTTGAGTCTACCCAGAGGCACCTTGAAAGAAAGGCTTAGCGATCTTCTTTTGAAAAAGTAGTCATTGAAAACCCTGTGGAACGCTTTTGGGGTCACCCTGAGTTGGAGTCAACTCAATGGCAACTGGTTTCTTTTTTTTTTTTCTTGACTGGTTGCCAGTTGGGGCATTGACAATCATTTCACAATGTCTAGGAATCATTTGCACAGCATTGCCTGTGTTGAAAACCCAACTTATGCCTTAGTGTGGATGTTTGAGGACAAAGCAATTCAGTAGACCTGAAGGAGCCCAGTGATTGTTGTCAAATATTCTGAGGATTAGGCATTCTAGTTCTTACTATAAATTTGAATGTCTGTTTTCAGATATGCAGAGAGAGGAAAAAGAGAAGGGCACTGGATAAAGCAAAGAGAAAGATGGAATAGCCCAGACTTGGAGATAGAGGACATGGGTTAAATCCTTAGCCTGCCACTGGCATTCTGACTTTAGACAAGTGACGTCACCTCTTTAAGCCTCAGTTTCTTCTGTTAAATGGAGACAATCATATCTACATCATAGGATTATGGTGAGGATTAAATGGAATATGACAACACTTTGTAAACTTCTAAACCCCAGAGATGGTATTAAGATGACACTTAGAATAAAAAGGATGGAGCTCTGTCCTCAGTGGGAAATCTCACGAGTTCTCAGCGTTCTCTTTTGAGTGTGCGACTTTTGTCATTGACCACCTTTACAGTGTGTTTACTTGGCACTTGTTTGTCCTGCCTGATGATTACCTAGGAGAGAGCAAACACCACCTATACAGGGAGTCACAGTTAGCTCTGCAAGCCTTACCTAGCATGTCCAAGCGCCCTTAGTGGTAGAACACATCAGTGACCCACAGAGAGAGACCCCGCGCTCAGGAGTTCCATTCTTGTAGAGCTCCAGTGGGTGGGCTATGACCTCTAAGTTTTTTGAAGGGGTTTCATTCCTTAGTTTTACAGCACTAGAAAAACTGGCCTTAAAATAAGAAAGAAAATGAAGAGAAGAAAGGAAGGAGCTATTAAGAATTCTATTATCATATAACTTGGTGGTGACTTGGGCGGCAGGGAGCTGGAATACTAACATGATACTGACAGTGGAAATTACCCCAAAAAGTAAAAGAGAAAAACGTTTTCTCTCTTCCCTAACGCTCTTATGGTTTGAACTGTATACTGAAGAGAGAGGCTAGGGTGACATGGAGTAGATTCAGCAAGAGCAAAGAGAGATGTTTGTATTGACAGAGAGGACAGATGGTTGGGGAGAGGATGCAGTTTTACCTACTATATATTTTTAAAATTTGTTTCCTAGTTTACACTTCTGGTGGCGCAGTGATTAACAGCTCAGCTGCTAACCAAAATTTTGGCAGTTTGAATCCACACCAGCTGCTCCTTGGAAACCCTGTGGGACAGTTCTACTCTGTTCTATAGGGTCGCTATGAGTAGGAATCGACCTGATGGCAATGGGCTTGGTTTGGTTAGTCTGCCCATCTACCACCACCCAATTGCAATGCCTTTATAACTGGTTTCCTTTGTTCAATATTGTTATGGACCGAATTGTGCCTCCCAAAAATATGTGTCAACTTGACTAGGTCATGATTCCCAGTATTGTGTGGTTGTCCTCCATTTTGTAATCTGATGTAATTATCCTATGTGTTGCAAATCCTAACCTCTATGATGTTAATGAGACAGGAATAGAGGCAGTTATGTTAATGAGGCAGGACACAATCTATAGGAATAGGTTGTATCTTGAGTTAATCTCCTTTGAGATAGAAAAGAGAATCAAGTAGAACGAGAGAAGAACCTTATACCACCAAGAAAGAAAAGCTGGAAGTACAGCATGTCCTTTGGACCCAGGGTCCCTGCACTAAGAAGCTCCCAGACCAGGGGGAGATTGATGGTGAGGACCTTCCCCCAGAGCTGACAGAGAAAGGCTTCTCCTGGAGCTGGTGCCCTGCTTTCAGACTTTTAGCCTCCTGGACTGTGAGAGAATAAATTTCTGTATGTTAAAGCCATCCACTTGTGATATTTCTGTTATTGCAGCACTAGAAAACTAAGGCAAATACTTAAAAATAATAATAAGCCAAAAAAAAAAAAAAATACCATTGCCATCAAGTGAATTCTGACTCATGGTGTCCCCATGTGTTCCAGAGCAGAACTACACTCCACAGGGTTTTTAATGGCTGTGAGCTTTCATAAGTACATCACCACGTCTTTCTTCTGAACAGATTCAAACTGCCAACCTTAAAACAATACCAATTGCCTTCAAGTTGATTCCAGCGCATAGTGACTAGCTTATATTTATTGAGAGCTTCCTATAAACCAAAAAACCCTCTGCCATCAGGTTGATTTCTATTCACAGCGACCCTGTAGGACAGAGTAGAACTGCCCCATAGAGTTTCCAGGGAGTGCCTGGCAGATTTGAGCTGCTGACCTCTTGGTTAGCGGTCATAGCACTTAACCACTATGCCACCAGGGTTTCCATACCAACAATATTTTGAGTTCTTTGCATGCATTTAATCTTCAAATACCCCCATGAATTGGTCCTTTTATTATCCCCATTTTTCTGATGTGGAAAATGAAGCACAGAGAGGTGAAGCAACTTGACCATAGTCATACAGCTAATAGAAGACGAATAGCTATTTGAACCAGACCTTCTGGTTCCAGAGCCCATGAAACAGAAGGTGAGCTCTGGGATGGTAGCGATATTTGTCTCTGTGTTTTTGACCGAATCCCAAAAGAGCCCCTCAGCAAATATTTGTTGAGTGAATAAATGAATGTTCTTAGCTACTATACTGTCCTGGCCACAAACTCGAGATGGATTGTGATGGGGAGGCAGTTGTGAAGTAAATACTGTCAATGCGAGGATAATAAGTAAGACCAAGGTAGAGAATGGATGTAAAGCACACCACAGAAGCTGTAATAAGAAGCATTTTGACCAATTACTCTTATTTTTCTAATTTTGTTAACTTACTAAAATATTAGCTTCCTATCCTGCCTTCTACGTAGGAGACAAAGGTTCGATTCCCAGGCAATGCACCTCATGTACAGCCAGCACCTGTCTTTTCAGTGGAAACTTGCATGTTGCTATGATGGTGAACAGGTTTCAGTAGAGCTTCCATATTTTTTTTTTTTTTCCATATTAAGACAGAGCAGGAAGAAAACCCTGGCAATCTACTTCCAAAATTGACCAATGAAAACCCTATGGGTTTCATTGGTCTGGTCCACAACCAATGATGGGATGTTGTAGGACTAGCAGCGTCTCATGTTTCGTTCCATTTTGCATGGGGTTTCCATGAATCGGGGACTGACTTGATGGCACCTAGCAGCAACATATCACTTAAAATAAAAGCTAAAAGTTTTTCAGTGACTTACCAGGCTGTCTCTGCACAATCTGCTTCCCCCCAGCCCCATCCTCTCCTTCTTGCTGACTCTGCTCTAGGCACAGTGACCGCCTTGTTTGTCCTCAAAAAGTACCAAGACTATTACTTCCTTGTAGACTTCGCTCTTTCTCTTCCCTTTGTTCTTCCCACAGATATCTGCTTGGCTGGCCCTCCTTTCTTTCAGGTCTATCTTAGTTATATCGTGCTCCTATAACAGAAATAACACAAGTCGGTGGCTTTAACAAACAAAATTTTATTTTCTCACAGTTTAGGAGGCTAGAACTCTGAGTTCAGGGTTCCAGCTGTAGGGGAAGGCTTTCTCTCTCTGTAGGTTATGGAGGAAGGGCCTTGTCTCTTTGGAGCTTCTGTTCCTGTACAGTCTTCATGTGGCTTGGTGTCTTTTTTTCCCCCCATCTCTGCTAGCTCGCTTTCTTGTTTAATCTCTTTTATATTTTCAAAGAGATTGTCTCTAGATGCACCCTACACTAATCCTACCTCATTAACATAACAAAGACATCTCATTCCCAAATGGGATTGTAACCATAGGCATAGAGGTTAGAATTTACAACACATATGTTTTGGGAGGGCACAATTCAATCCATAACAAAGAATTTACTCAAATGCCACTTTCTTGGGAAGGCCTTGTCTGACCTCTCTATTCAAAATTATACCCATCCCGCCTCTGTATCCCCCACATACATACCTACTATCTATATCTTTACCTACTATATTATGAACATTTGTTGAATGAATGAATGAACTGATTGGACTCAGACTAAAAGGGAGATGGGTGGGTAATTCTTCAGATTGCTTTCTACTGAAGTTCTTTGAGAAATTAGCATGTATTTCCATTTAGTTCAAACTACATGCTCAGGAATTGAATTATTGTTTTAGCCTTAGGGCATTTTTGGGAGCTAGCATCCTAACTAAACGTGAAAAAAGGTTTTGTTGGGAAATTGAGATTCTTATTGAAGTGTAGGTGCCTATTTTCTTTTCAAGGAGGGGATCAGTAAGAAATGAAACTAGTGGCAGTGCCTGGGACAATGAACCAAAGAAGAAGTTAAAACAAAGAAAAGCATTATTAGTTGCAGGACTACCACAAATGCACCAGGACTCTCCATCTTTTTTCCTGTCTCATTGAAAGCCTGTCCTTTCCTCCCTTGGATAAACCCCTTTGCATATTGTCCCCTTGCTTTGATTTATTATTTTAATTCTATAGCTGTCTTAGTGAAGTATGTAAAGCATTTGGGGATAAAATCACGTGGAAGGCATTATAGAAACTAAAGATATATTATGCGGTATTGGGTAGAAGATCAGCTTAAGATGCTGATGAATCATTTTGTTGATGAAAACACAAATCTGTCCATGGCATTGTGACTGAATGAGAAATTGACTCCTCATTGAGGGTACAAGAAGGAGGAATGTAAGGGATACTGCCATAATAACTTGGTTGGAAATGTTAGAACTGAAGCATAAGGAGGCCTAGGTAACATATCAGCTTCTTATACTGAGAGAAGTCCCTTAGGGTGGGATTTTTATTTTCTTGCCTCTGATTGGAAATGATTTTTTTTTAACTTCTCTTGATTAAAACCAAAAAACCAAACCCGTTGCCATCAAGTCGATTTTGACTCATAGTGACCCTATGGAACAGAGTAGAACCGCCTGCCCCATAGGATTTCCAAGGAGCAGCTAATGGATTTGAACTGCTGACATTTTGGTTAGCAGCTGTAGCTCTTAACCACTGCACCACCAGGGCTAAATGATTACTAAGGTGTAAATTTCTTGACATCGGGAATTGTGTCTAATGGCCCCATTGCACTTAGCATGCCTGGTACAGAGTAGGAGCTCAGAAAATGAATGTGGAAAGAATGAATCAACTATTTGAAAACTTAGGTCTGTCTTGCATCTCAAAAAAGTGAAATACTTAAAAGAAGCTATGGAATTGTGCCTGTAAATGGCAGAATTTATTGCGTAGCCTCAGTATTTGCATCATTCCAAGTACTAGTGCGGTGATAAAAATAATTCTGATGGATAAGTAAAGTGGAGTATTTTTCATTATTGATTTCAACATGGTTAGACTCAGGAGCACCTATTTAATTTGTTGTGTGTAAAAAATGATTTTAGCATTGGATTGTAACTAAATGTGTTTTTCTTGGCACCCAGTGTGCTTGCTTTATTTTAGTGTGCTTGTTGACAAAGTACACTGAAATTCAGTGAATATAATTTCACAAGTCTGGAAATAATGGCCTGTGTCATTTTCTTGGCATCCTCCAAAACCAAAGCCTTAAGAGTCCATAGTTTGTCCTTTTCAACCCTAGCGAAGGAGAGAAAGGGCCTTGGCAATGACAAAGAAAGAAATTCTCTCAGAGCCTGTAGTGAAAAAGGATGTAATCAGCACAGGCAAGCCACGCTGAATAAAAAACTAGTAAATATAAAATATAAGTCATCACTCAAAATTTATTTCCAGTCTTTTAGAAGCTTGAAAAAAATAATAAATGTGGTTAATTTTTCTAAAATAAATTTCCGTTTATTATCATATCTGTCACTTTGGTGCTCCATCTAAAATGGCAAAGTGAAATTTGTGGGGAAAGCAGACTGTGTCTCAACCTGACTATCCAGAATTGTAGAGGTATTTTCTAGGGATGAAAAAACAACTAAACAGTCTAAGTCCCTGTATATGCTCTATCTTGCTAGTTGCCGTCAAGTTGGCCCCAAACTCAGGGTGACCTTGTGTATAATTAAAAAAAAAAAACCTTAACCCATTGCCATCGAGTTGATTCTGACTCATAGCAACCCTACAGGACAGAGTGGAACTGCCCTATAGGGCTTCCAAGGAGCTGCTGGTGGATTCAAACAGCTGACCTTTTGGTTAGCAGCCGAGCTCTTAATCACTGCACCACCAGGGCTCCCCAGTCCCATTATTAGACAATTGTTAATAACGTGGAAGTTCAGTGCAGAGAAATACATGAGAACTTCTAGTATTACTCTCCCCAAGTCTTCAAGGTTTTTTTTTTTTTTGGAAATCAAAGGTGACTTCGTAGCACTTACTTACTATCAGAAAGCAGCTTATCTATTTGTTTGCTTACTTTTTTATTGCCTGTTTCCCTTTCTAGAATGTAAGATCCATGGAAGGAGTCACTTGTCTATGTTGTCCCATTGTTGCATCCTCAACTATTAGCACAAAGCCTAGCACACGGTTGGTGCTCAGTAAATAAGTGTAGAATGGATCTCAGAACCATTATGGAGTCTGCCACGGAGAGTTTCTGTTGTCTTCCTCCTCTCTCTTGGGGGAAGTTCATTTGTGTTGAAGCGTGACCAAGTACCACTCTGGAAGCAGTGTTCTCCACATGTGCCATTAGAGCCTGTGCTAAAGGTAGGACAGAAAGAGCATCCACTTTGGCCGACGTACCCTAAGGGAGAAGGGCTTCTTGGAGGCTTCTATTTACTCTTCCCTGGGAAATTCGTACTTTTGCCCAACTGAGTACTTGCTATGAGTGCTTTCCTTTAACGTAATTATTCAGCTTTAAGGAACTTTAATCTGTCTTTTGAGCTCCTTTATTTATTTTCTCAGTACAAGGAACACTAAATTCTTAGTTGGGAGTCCCTGCTCATCAGCAGACTTTTGCAGTCTCCCACCTCTCCCGCCCGAGAGTACGTGATGCAAAGTGACAGGCCACTGAAGTAGCTTACACAAGCCTCTTTATTGGTAGCTGTGTCAGTAGAAAGTACAGTTTGGATGTGGAATGTAGACATTTTATCAACAGGCTCAGAGAAGTAACCACTCACAGTCACTCACCTCTGTGGTGTGCGTGGCTGGCTTTCTCCACACTCTGAGAATCAGTATGACATTTAAATTGAAAACGCTTTTGCATTCAGTGCAGTTCATCAAACGCTACTGAGAAGTGACTGAGGTGGCCCCTGGTGCTTGTTTCCTAGAGTTCAGGCTGTTGAGGTGATGGACCTGCTGGTTCCCAGGTGTGCTCATCCGTGTCCTCGCTCTGCTGACCTCCAACCTTCCCATCTTTGTTCTGTAGTGTCCCCATGTATTGGCATATTTAATGTCATCCTCGTGTCTTTCGGGTAAGTTGGAGAATCCTGTATCATTTATTGCTCAAGGCACTGAATATTTAGCTTCAGCATCCACACTAAAGATAGAGAAAATAAAATATAGACATCGTTAATCTTTAAGCTTCTCCTGTGGTCCTGATCGCCAACCACAGCCTGAAAGACCTGTGGTGAATTTACTACTTTGCGTGTTCTTTATTTCCTTTACAGCTGGGCACGTGAGAAAAATTGATTTATGGAGCCTATATCCTGCTTCTATGGGAGGAAGGGAAGCAAAGTGTTGTTCGAGCTGCAGTAAATCCAAACATCACTAGTATTTCTTTATACATGCAGGGGGAAAATTCTAACTTAAGTCTCTTGCCACAGGAGCTCATAAATTCAAAATAACAAGACTGTTTCCTATACACCTGGAACATCAAAATTACAATCTGTTAATTCTTTGACTTCCTCCTTCATAAAAAAGTCAGTGCCTTAGAAGGTGATGTCTCCAGCAGGATCTCCCAACTTGGTTTTGAAACCCAAGCAGTGACCCTCCCCATGTGTGTTGACCTGTCTTTAAAAAAAGTATTTCAAGAAAAGGGAAGTTACTTACTGGAGCATTGAGTCAAGTCCCATGGTCTGTTTCCTCTAAACTTCTTTTCTCATTACTCTGTTCTATCTCAGCCTCTCTTTCTGTCTCTTTGTTTGTTTCTTGTTTTTACCTAAGTTTCAAAGCAAGTCTAATAGCATCAAAAACAAAACACAGGAAAGCCCTTCTTGCTTTCTATTCTGTTTTGAACCATAATTCCTCCATTTACTCAAATAATATGCCCAAGATGGGTTGGTGGGATGAACGTGATTTGGCGTCTGCAGTGTATTAGCACCTGTACACCATACTGCTTCCAAAGGTGTTTCTTTCTACCCCTAAGGGACTGCATATCATCTGGGCCATATAGCTGCTATGTGTCACTTTACAGAGATTAAAGTTAAGCAGCCCTGATAGACAAAGACAGTTCTAAAGATGTTCAGGCACAACTTCCAAGCCCCATATATTTTTACTTGTTCATTTTGTTCTTTGATGACTATGTTTACTTTCTTTGAGAAAATACATACATAAGGGAAAAAGACAGGATATGTGTTATTTAGATTTTCAGAACACCTGTAAAATATGCACTTAAGAATATGCATGCTAAGAGCAGTAGAAATAAATTTTCACCACCATACCACCCAGCCATTCCACTCGTAGGTATTTACTGAAGTGATATAAAGGCATTCAAAAGGATCAAACTACTGTTGATACATTCAAGGACATGGATGAATCTCAATTATGGTGATTGAAAGAAGCCAGACTCCCCTCTGAAATTACATATAATTACATTTATATGCAATTATAGACAGTACAAACTAACTTGTAGTGACAGAAGGCATATCAGTGGTTGACCGGGAATGGGCGTGAGATGGAGGGACAGATTACAAATGGGCACTGGGGAACTTTTTTGGGGTGGATGTGTTCATAATCTTGGTTATGGTAATAGTTTCATGGGTGGGTGGGTGGGAGTGTGTGTGTGCATGACTAAACTCACTAAGTTATATACTTTAAGTATGTGTGGTTTATTATGCATCAATTATACATCAATAAAGCTAAATTAATGGATTTTTTTTTTTTTTGAAATTAGAGAAAATGTTTTGAGATGATGTAAAAACTGTCTTAGAGATGAAACAGAGTGCTGGGATAAATGGTCATTTTCTCCAGAAGGAAAGTGTGTTAATAATAGGAACCCCTGGAAAAGCATATTGAACTAGCCTTATGTAACATTGTTTAAAGGCTTGAGATAAGAACGTACCATCGGAAATTCCAAATTTGTTCATGAATCTAAGTCCTTCCAGGTAATAAAATACCATCAAAGTATAATGAACAAACGGGCAGGGGTTAAGCAGAGGGGCTTTAAAGAGAACAAGGATAAACATTTTGGGGAAAATAATTCAAACCATTCTTAGAAGATGATAGACTCTGAGAAACAGATTATAATGAGGAAGGCAACCTAAGGAGTTAGTTGCCTGAAGATTCATTCAGAGATGATGACCAGGGAAACAAACAATAACAGAATTTCTGGACATTATCGGGAAGAATATTGGATACTAAGTGAAAGGTATTACCTTACCCTTGGATAAAATTTAAAAACTTGTTTGAAGCTAGGAGCTCATATGAAGGTTTAATAAGTATACCTTAAAATATAAAAGGGAAACTAACAATCGAAGGGGTAGAAGAAATTCCACTTGAGAATAGGCTGTTGGAAGAACTCCTCAGTCCAGAAGACGAAATCTAGGAGGAAATCTGAGTAGCTTATTTAATATGTAGATAGATTATTTATTAAATCTTGGACTTAAGACTGGAAAGAAGCAGTATTAGGGAAAAATGAAGTACACCTAAGACAGTGCAGACTGAGAATACAAATCTGTAGGTCCAGATTAATTCACAGATGGTAGGCTGATTGGAAGCTATCAGACAAAGCGAGAGGTATTTGGGAGTGAGTCCCCAACTTCTGACACCAAACAGGGTAACAGCCTGCTTCCTTTGCACAGGAAGAGGTGGCATTCTCAGCCATGTAAATCAGGACTCCAGTCCAATATAATGGCTGTTCCAATCTGTTTCTGCAATAGTCTTTTCTACAGCATTTTAACAGGTAACAAACCTGCTGACATAAATGCTTAACAGTTGGTTTAAAGCAGACAGCAATTTAGAAGCCCCTTTGGCAAGTCCAAGGGCCCTGTCCTTTGAGAGGTAGGCTTATGGGCAGGCTGGTGCAGAGTGACCTCTCAGATCCAATGTCTTGGAGATGAATGTCGCATAGCAGGTGAGGCACTCTGTTGCCCAGGCAGTTTTCCCCAGCACCTGGCTTGTTTCATGCCCCAGAGGAGACAAGACAGGAAGGAATAAAAATCCAAACCAGTGCAGTCACTCAGAAAAAGGACAGGTGATGGCCTGGTGTTCTCTTCTTGGCTTCATGTGGAATTCCAAAGTGCTGCTTTGGGACAGTGAACTCCAGCCATCTGCTTGTTTGGAACCTGGAGAGCAATACAGCTGGCATCTACCACCATAATTAAGAGGGGTGTGGAGCATGTAGACGTGACTGTCCGGTGTAATCACCAGGAAGGAGCTGAGTGTGGGAATCTAAGAGGTTCTTGTTTAAAAGTGAAGATGTAAGGAAGCTTGATGGCGCCTCAAGGGCACAGCTGCCAGGCCTCCTTTGTAAAATGAATGCGAGGGTATAGTTTAGAAAATGCATTGACTTTTTTCAACACGTCTGTACTTCGGCTACAACTGAGTAAGAGTCTTTTTCTCTGTTGCTGGCGTCTTGTTTGCTCTAATCATACCATTTTCTTGTGATCCAAGACTATCAGTGCTTTCTCATGCTTCCTTGTCCCTCCCCCCATTTCATCTGTTAGCTCCTGGGAGTGGAGATTCCAGTCCACTCCACTAATGAGTGTGTGATTCCAGTGGTAACTGGCAACACAGAGAAACCCCAGGAGAAGAACAAGAATAGGACGTTCCTATATTTTTATGTGGAGATTGATAATCAAGGCTAACAATCCCAGCAGAAGGTGAATAACACATTAAACAGAGGGGAAAAGATAATAAAATATCACCTGCTGCTTAACAATCGTTGGGTGGAAACATTCCCTGGAACTGTACAGCTGTTTCAATTCATGGCTCATAAAGCTGGGTAAAGTCCGTCAAGGGCCTTTTTTCTTCGTGAGGGACCATTTTTTTTCATGCAGTTATGATAGCATCTGGTTCCTGTCCTTGGAAGTGCAAAGAATCCACAGGCACAGGCAGACGGCTGTTGTGGGAGAGCCCTACGACAGAGGCATTTGGCTCCTTTGATGGGCTTTGGGTCACTTCTAATCGACTTTGAGGGGCATTACCATAAACATGCAGATTAGGATTCAGTAGACAGTCATTGAGCACCTGCTGTGTGCCAGGCACTGTGCAGGGTTGTCTTTTTTAATCTTCACGACTGCGAGGCAATTATTATCATCATTAAAAAAATAATAATAACATGGAACACAGAGCCTTGGACTATTTAAGTAACGTACTGAGGTCATGCTGCTGGTCAGAGGCAGAGCTGGGATCCCCAAGCCTAAAGACCTCTCTTCTTTGCATATTGCTGCAAAGAAGGGGAAGGGATGAGGTGCATGGGACTGCAATGAAAGTGCTTCCTGGTTGTGCTGTGGGTGTATGTGAACTACTTCTGCATCTGCTTGTCCCGTCTGGGGATCCGTGCATGTGCATGCTGAGATGAGGCTGAAGTTTTCCAGAATACTGAAAATAAATGACGGGGGGTACCAGGTGACCTGCTTTAGGCCAGGTTCCCCAGAAGCAGATCAATCCTGAGGTGAGGATTTCTGGGCAAGTGGCTTATTAAGAATATTTTCTCTGACTGTTGACTGAGGCTGCTGTGTGCTACAAAGCAGGCTTCTTTAGCTGAGGCTACACCCAGAGTCAGCATACCACAGGGTGGGCTCTGACAGCAACCAGGCACACCTCCTCAGGGGTTCTTTTGGAGTATGCCAACATCTCTCCCACCTGGACACTGTCAGCTGCAAGCTCACTGTGAATTGCTACAGAAGGTCCATGCAGTGGAGTCTGCTCCCATAGTCACCACTCTTTCTGTCTCCCTGTGTACCCCATAGCTCTGGCCTCTGAAACCAACAGGACAAACCTCCATAGGGGCCAGTTAGTGTTAGTCTGGTCCAACTTTCGGTTGGCACTGAGGACTGCTGAATGAGGCTGCTGTGCGCTAGGAAGCAGGACTCTTGAGTGGAGGCTGCACTCATAGCCAACAATCTACTTGGGGGGACTCTGACAGCAAAAAGGCAGACCTCCAAGAGGACCTGGCCAGAGTATGACAGCACTCCCCTCACCTGGTAATTGTTGGTTGCCAGGCTGTTGCAAACTCCTGAAGTGGAGTCTGCTCCCATAGCCAGCACTATACCTGCCCCCCTGTGCACTCCATAGCTCTAGCCTCTGAAACCAACAGAACAGACTTTCCTGGGGATCAGTTTGGATCTGTCTACTCTCCCTTCCAGACAGCACTGAAGACAGCTGACTGGGGCTGCTGTGTGCTAGGAAGCAGGCATCTGTTATGGATTGAATTTTGTCCTAATGCGTGTCAACGTGGCTGGGCCATGATTCCCAGAATTGTGTGATTGTCCACCATTTTGTCATCTGATGTGATCTTCCTGTGTGTTGTAAGTCCTGCCTCTATGACGTTAATGAGGTGGATTAGCGACAGTGATGGTAATGAGGCAGGACTTAATCTACAAGATTAGGTTGTGTTTTAAGTCAGTCTCTTTTGAGATATAAAAGAAGTGAGCAGAGGGATGGGGGACCTCATTACCACCAAGAAGTAGTGCCAGGAGCAGAGTGTGTCCTTTGGGCCCAGGGTCCCTGTGCTGAGAAGCTCCTCCATCAGGGAAGATTGATGACAAGGACCTTCCCTCAGAGCTGACACAGAGAGAGAAAGCCTTCTCCTGGAGCTGGCATCCTGAATATGGACTTCTAGCCTCCTAGACTGTGAGATAATAAATTTTTGTTTGTTAAAGCCATCCACTTGTGGTATTTCTGTTAATAGCAGCACTGGATAACTAAGCATCTTTAGTAGAGGCTATACTCACAGCCAACATACTACAAGGAGGGCTCTGATAGCAACAAGGCAGACCTCCCTGGAGTTCCTTTCAAAGTGTGACAACCCCTCCACCAACTGCTGTCAGCTGCTAGACTGATATGAACTCCTACAGAAAGTTCCCTACAGTGGAGTGAGGAGGTGGGTCACCTAAGTGAAGACTACTCCCGCAACCAACACAGGGTCACTGGGGCTTTGAAACAGACAACACAGATCTCTCAGACATCTTTCTGGGAAGTGCCAGTCCCTCCTTCTCCGGTGCTTCCCTTGAGTGCCAGCTCACATATAAGCAGCCCCCACAGAGTAGAGAAGGAAGCCTCAGGCAAAACCAGAAGGCAACACCCAACCCCAAGGGGGCTCTCTGGTTGTGGATTTTCTGACTGAAAATATGGTTGCAGAAACAGAGAAGGAAGGGAGTAATAACCAGAGAAAGGGGGACCGCACCCCCTAATGGACAGATTGATTGGTATATGATACCTCACCTGAGTGGCGATGACAGCTGGTGGACAAACTAACCACAGTGTGTTCCCTGGTGTGTTTGGGAGAGATTGAAGGCTGAAAACCAAGATCTGGAACTTTCAAATCCTAATTAAACCAGGAGGGAGAAAAAGTGTGTGTGTGTGTGGGGGGGGGGCGGTAAGCAAAGGCTGAAGGCTCTGGCCGCCTTACAGTTTTTTGCAAAAACACCAAATACTGGGGCAAACTGAGAAGGTTAACAGCCTTAAAAATTCCAATGCCCTGACAAAAAACCACAAGACATACAAATAACGGAGAAATAATGGCCAATTCAAAAGAACACGACAAAGGGAGTGAAAGCGCATCTAGGGTTGACTAAATTATGAAATAGAAGAATATAATACAACAATATTAAATATAATTAAAGAACTAAGGGAAAACAGACAAAATGCTAAAAGAATTAAGGAAAACAATGCATGAACAAAATAAGCATCTAAAAAAAGAGATACTGCAACTGAAAGGGACAGTCACTGAAATGAGAAACACAATAGAAAGACCTACCAACAGATTTAATAAGGTAGAAGAAAGAACTAACAAATTAGAGGACCCAAAAAACCAAACCAAACCCAGTGCCGTCGAGTCGATTCCGACTCATAGCAACCCTATAGGGCAGAGTAGAACTGCCCCATGGAGTTTCCAAGGAGTTCCTGGTGGATTTGAACTGCCGACCCTTTGGTTGGCAGCCATAGCACTTAACCACTACGCCACCAGGGTTTCCGATCAGAGGATAAGATAGCTAAAATAACAGTTGCTGAAGACCAAGAAGAATGGAGGCTTAAGAAGGCTGAGCACGGTTTAATGGAATTATGGGATAACAGTAAGAGACCTAATGTACGCATCACGGGAATTCCAGAAGGAGATGAGAAAGAAAAAGGGACAGAAAGAATTTTTGAAAAAATGACAGAAAATTTCCCCAATCTAACAAAGGACATAAATCTACAAATCCAAGAAGATCAAAGAACACCAAACAGGATAAAAGTAAAGAGATCTACACCAAGACACATCATAGTTAAGCTCTCAAAAAGTAAAGATAAAGAGGGCATCCTGACAGCAGTGAGAGAGAAGCACACAGTTACATACAAAAGGATCTCCAAAAAGATTAAGTACCAATTTCTTCTCAGAAACACTGGAGGCCAGAAAGCAATGGAATGATATGTTTATAGTGCTGAAAGGAAAAGAAAAAAACTATGAGAAAAGAAAACCAAGAGTACAATACCCAGCAAGGTTATTCTTCAAGAATGAGGGTGAAATTAAAACATTCCCAGACAAACAGAAGCTGAGGGAGTTCATATTCACCAGACCAGCCCTACAAAAAATACTAATGGCAGTTATGTAGATGGAAGGGAAAAGACAGTAGAAAGTAATTCAAAGCTATACATAAAAAAGGGAAATGCATGGACAAATATAGGGCTAGTAATAAGGTATTCATGCTTGATAATTCCAAATGTTCTGTCTTTCATGTTTTTTTACTAACAAGTATATATTAAAAAAAAGGATAAAATTATGTTCTAGGGCACAAGAAATATAAAGATGTAATTAGTGATCACAACAACAAAAGGGGAAGAGGAGAGGAATGGTTTAGATATAGAATTCCTTGTATATTACTGAAGTTAAGTTGTTACCAACTAACCAACCCTATGGTTTTATAAATACAAGAAAAAATATAAAAAAAAAACACAAGAAAATATATTAAGAAAGCGTACTATTTGTCAGTCTCTATTTGTTCATCACAGCACTATTCACAACAACCAAAAGGTGGAAACAACCTAAATGCTTATCAACAGATGAATGGATAAACAAAATGGGGTACATACGTACAATGGAAGACTACTTTGCCAGTAGGAGAAAGAAGTCTTAATACATGCTACAATATGGATGGAGCTTGAAGACGTTATACTAAGTGAAATAAGTCAATCACAAAAGGGCAAATATTATATGACCTAACTTACATAAAAAGACAAGAAAAGACAAATGTATAGAAAACAAAGTTTATTGGTAATTACCAGGGGCAGGAGAGAGGAGTAAGTGTGGAGTTAACGATGATGGAAATATCACATTGATTAAGGGTAGGTTTGCACAGCTGATTATTGTAATTGCTATCAATAATTTGTTCACCTAAGAAAAGTTGAATTGGCAAAAAAAAAAAAAAAAAAGAATGTGTTCCCTGGAGAAACTGATAAGGGCATCGAGGAAGCAGTTCAGGGGGAAAAAAAAAACCCATTGCCAACAAGTTTTTTCCAACTCATAGTGACCCTATAGGACAGAGTAGAACTGCCTCACAGGGTTTTCAAGGAGCACCTCGTGGATTTGAACTGCTGACCTTTTGGAAGGGGAGGAGAAAGCCAAGCAAGGGTATGATCTCAGGCAGTCCTGCAGAGTGGGTAGCTTTAGCTCAGCCTGATCCTGCTGGGGAACCCTGAAGTTTAAGTTATGCCTCAGAGTCATCCAGTAGAGCTGAGGTTTTCATACAGTCTTGTGGTTGTTAGATGCCGTGAAGTTGGCCCATGACTTATGGAGACCCTATGCACGATGGAATGAAATGGTGTCTGGTCCTGTGCCATCCCCATGATCAGTTGCAGATTGGATCATTGCGATCCATAGGGTTTTTAGTGGCAGATTTTTGGAAGTAGATTGTCACGCTTTTTTCCTAGTTTGTCCTAGTCTGAAAGCTCTGTTGGAACCTGTTCAGCATTACAGCAACGTGCAAGCCTCCACTGACTGATGGGTGTTGACTGAGCATGAGGTGAATTGATTGGGAATCCAACCAGGCCTCCTGCATGGAATGAGAGAATTCTACCACTGAGCCACCACCTATTATGGTTGGGGGTGGGGTTTGGAGGAGCAGGGTAGTAAATCCCCAGGCACTCCCAGCTAGTTCTCTACGCCTGCAGGCAAGGCAGGCTCCAGTAACCCAAGGACAGTCCTTTGAAAAAAAGCTGCAAGTGCTGACTGTTGGAGGCAAAAGCACACTGAAGGGGGCCCACAGATGTATAAGGGGATCTGGGCAAAGCACAGGCATTGTCATCTACACCTGCCCTTCGACAACACCTGTCAGAAGAGGGGGCTAACGAGAAAGGGAAGCAGCAACTGGGTGATTAACCAGGTACTTCTTGTAATATCATCAGCTGCATTTCCATAGCAAAGGGTGTACATATCCCTGAATTTTAGAGGTTGTGTTTTTCATCACTAAGTTCAGATGTTTTTGATTGGTGAACCATTTTCAGATCAAATCAGCATGAAACAAAACATTGGGTTATGTCAAGTTGTATGATATAATGGGACGAGGCAGGCTAACATCTCTTGGGAGTGAAGGGAGGTTGTTCCTAAGTGAACCTCCAAGTTCTCTTACAAAGTGGGAAAACAAAAAGGGAAAATGAAAAGTGGGGGCTTGTCCAAGGCAGGCAGCCTCCCCATCTGAAACCATGCTGTGACTTGTAGTGCCACAGATTCCAAAATCCATGTGTGTCTTTCTTTAAAACCAATAGCTTCATGTAAGAAAAATAAATTATTTATAGTATGTGAACCCATAGGAACAACATGTTAAATGAAGACAGATTTCTTCCATTTTAAAGAAATGTCAGTCTTTGTTTGGGGTATGGTGGTTCCTCACATGTGTCCCAGCTGAACATGAAAACCAAATTCCTAAGTAATTTATAGCAGAATAAGATTCTGTCCTTTGCTTACTTTGTGTCTGTCAGAAGAATCGACTTTGAGGACTCTGGAAGCCAAGCATATTATGGTATTAATGTTGTGACTGAGTACACCCACTCCTCACTTATCAACAGGGTTAGGTTCCAAAGACCAGGTCGTTATGTGAAAATGGGCGTTTTGAGAAAATAGAGGATGACCACAGATCACAAAATGGAGGATGACTACATCATTACCTAACTACCAAATTACATCATTACATAAGAACCAAACGTCTGAGAATCATGGCCCAGCCAAGGTGACACATAACCATCACAGCCAGCATTACTCTGGCCTTGCATCTCAGCATTTATTACTGCCAGACATACATCATTAATGAGCAAAATAGTTGGATAGTAGATTTTTTACTATTGTTATAAATGCAAACTGTTGGATAATGAGATAGTCGATAAGTGAGGAGTAGGTGTACTCCCTCCTCCTAGGGCTATATGAGGGAGTATAGAGTGAAATCTAAGGTATGGTAATCATGAATTACAGTAGAATTGTGCTTGTCTTCTATAGCCCTAGTCTCCCTGGGAACCCCGGCCTAGCGGGCACGATCAAAGGGGTATAGGTAACAATTGAAAACAGGTAATGAATTAAAATATTTTTGTGATGATAATGGGTTTATTTTGTTTTTTCTTTTAGTGGGGGAGCTGTGTCCTTGTCTTTCAGAGTTAGACTCTAAAATATTTACAGATTTAATATCATAATTATGGGATTTTCTTCACAATAATATGAAGAGGAGAAAGTGGGAATAAGGATGGCCACAAATTAATAATTACTGAAGCTGTTTGGTACATAGACTCTCCTATTTTGTATGTGTTTGAAATTTTCCATAAAAAGTAAAAAAGGTAATGAAATTAGTCTATACTTAAAGATCTCTCGGAAACCCTGGTGGCATAGTGGTTAAGTGCTACGGCTGCTAATCAAAAGGTCGGCAGTTTGAGTCTACCAGGCGCTCCTTGGAAACTCTATGGGGCAATTCTACTCTGTCCTATAGGTACACGTGGGTTTGGTTGCTTCTCTAAAAGGAGCTTGGCTAAGTTTTATAGGACTAGTCAAGAAAAGTAAGCTGTGATTTAATCCCAGACATCTCTGATCTTGGAACAGAGTGGCCATGTGGATGACTAATACCCTGGAGCAGGCTCAGGAAAGAATCAGGTCTGGATCCCAGTCCACTGAAAATCAACTGAGTTTTTGTACTCACCCTCCTCACTGCTCGTCATCTTCTTTTGGACAGTCTGGGGATTTTGAAGCTTTAATCAAGAGGAAAGTAGAGAGTTATCTGTAGGCTTAAGAGGAACTGCAGGAAGGACCTAAAGAGCCTACCATAAAGCAGTTAACTCCTCTGTGAACTGTTTATTTTATGACAGAAAAGTCTGACTGGAGGAGACCTAGCCAAGGTGTCTGATAGAATTACACATCTTGCTCTCTCCCAATTCACAATGCATCAAAGTGGAATTCCAGACCCTCCCCATTTTATACAAAGACAAATAGTTACTGCTCTCATTAGCTAATAGCTAGGTAGTTTCCACACATTTACATGGGTCCTGGAGGGGAAAGAAGGTTTCATTAT
The DNA here is from genome assembly GCF_024166365.1 of Elephas maximus indicus. Lineage (NCBI taxonomy): Eukaryota > Metazoa > Chordata > Mammalia > Proboscidea > Elephantidae > Elephas > Elephas maximus. The sequence goes on along the minus strand of NC_064842.1, from coordinate 18,734,918 downwards.
ATGAGAAGCTTTTTGTGTAGTTTAACCAATTAATCTAAACAAATAGATTTCATTTTCTTTCACACTGTAGATACAGCTTCTAATTAACGATCTCTTCTGTAAAGATATGTGCACCACCCATCTATTGTACTGTGCTGGCTTGCATGTTTCTATGATGCTGGAAGCTATGCCACTGGTATATCAATACAGCAGCATCACTCATGTGGACAGGTTTCAGCAGAGCTTCCAGGCTAAGACAGACTACGGAGATCTACTTCTAAAAATTAGTCAGTGAAAACCCTATATGTCACAACAGAACATTGTCCTGTATAGTGCTGGAAGATGAGTCCCTAGATTGAAAAACATTACACAATAGCCACAACGATGGACACAAACATACAAATGATCATGAAGATGGCACAAGACCAGACAACATTTCATTCTGTTGTATATAAGGTTGCCATGAGTCAAACCTGACTCAAGAGACACTAACAACATTAAGATATATAGGACCATGAGTACAGTAGACTCTCGGGATGTATCTGTGGATTAAGGGATAATTTGCTGTGCAGTTGTAACTCAGTTCTGTTTTAGCTTTGCCTCTTCATCACAGCACCCTGTGGAGATCAGGCCAGCTCTTCAGTAACCGGTGCATTGCTTCTATACATGCTGCTGCTGCTGCTGTTGCAGTTGCCCATTCAACTTAACAACTCAAGAAATGTTTCCTGTCCTTTCCAAGTCGCTTGATACTGACAGTGCTAAGGAGTTCATGGGTAATGCTCTTGCCTTGGCGCTTTAATTCAGTTCAAGTCAACTTCTTTTCTGAGTACCTACTAAATGTATATGTTTAGCACTGGGAGAATAAGTCATAATAACTCTTAATGAGGATTAATCGTAACAGAAAGTAGGTAATATAGATCTTAAGAGGTATAGCGGGTGCTCAAAAGACTGGAGGAGGTACTGGAGCTTTCTCCTTATGGAGTGTTATAGACTCACTACCACAGCTCCCCCCAGCTTTGTCTGGAGTTTGATAGCTGTAGCTTGTAACTGGTGTCACAACCAATAGTCAAAGTTTTGAATTCCTTGCTTCCAGAGAACTCCTTTGAACGTTAGTAACTTTATCTTATCCATTCATTCAAAATATATTTATTGAACACCTATGAATCCCAGATATTGGAGGCTGCTAGGCTTTGGCTGGAGTCTCTGGGTGGTGCAAATATTTAACATACTCGGCTGCTAACCAAAATGTTGGAGGTTCAACCAGAGGCACCGGAAAAAAGCCTAGTCATCTACATTAGCCATTGAAAACTGTTTGGAGCACAGTTGTGTTCTGACACACATGGGGTCTGTGAGTTGGAGTCAGCTTGATGGCAGTTGGCTTTTGGGCTTAGGCTAGCCTTGTGATTTTAAAACCAGAAACACCAGCAGCTATTAAATCCTTAAAGCAATACAAAATATTCACAGCCATCACATTCTTGGAGTAGAGAATCTCCAATGCCCGAAACAAGAAGAGTATTAAATGGATCTTTTGTTGCTGTTTATGGCCTGCAAGTTCAGAATAACATATGTGGATTCTGAGCCAAAATGAACACAGCAACAGACAGTCCATCACAATAACAGAAAGGGGCCAGAGTCTGCAGCTGGCATCGGCATCAAGGATTTTGCTTTCATTGATGCTCTGTCTCCCTGTAGATTCTTGTCATATGGAAGTGATTCTCATAGGCCGAGAGCAGTGGGTTGAAAAAAGTAGGACATTTCCAAAAGTCAGTGAGAGTTATTTGCAAGCTTGAGTCAAGAAACAAACTGGACACACCACACACAAAAAACAAAAAAAAACAACAAAGAAGTATTTTTTCAATAACTTATTTTTGGAGGGGACTTCAGATAACTTGCCTTTGAATTACATTTGTTTACGAAGTGTGTAGTAATCACTTTCATTGTAGCTGGATCAGGAGGGGCTGTGTTTTCTTCTTAGACCTAATTCCCATGATTTAGTGTGTCTCGAGAGCTCCACTTTTCTCACTCTCTCTGTGGCTGACGTACATTTCCACTTTGTACTGTTAATCAGATAAGTGGCAGTGAGATGGGAAGCACTTTCACTAAACACCTGGTTAGCCTGAAGCTCTTTACACATGACAAAATGGAAGGCAGAAATTATAATGACTTTTCCATTTTAGACTGGATTATGGAATTCTGTAATCAACATTACTTTGGAACTCTTGGTTGAATAAAGCGGTAAAAATATCCCTGATACTTTACTGCAGGAGGGGAATTTATGCAACAAAAGATGAAAACATGACAGTTTAAATGACAGTTTGTCCCAAGAACATTCACCTACCGTAGATGCTTTTTACAGTCTATTTGATACCTTATGTAATTATCGCGAAGACTTTCCACTAATGGATTCACTGCAAGTGGGCTTACCATACACAGAATTGATTTTTTCTTATGTGAGCATTTTTCATTATTACATAGATGAGGTATGTCCATACATGGTAGATGTGTTATTTATGAGGCGAGAAAAATGTATTCATATGGTTTTACCTATATTTTTCCTTGGGCAGCACCAACATTGTAATATAGAATGCAGTTGTATGTTCTGGACAGAATTTGGTGAGTTTTCCTGTGTTCTTGTTCCTTGGAACCACTTGAAGCAATCAACTGCTCTCTCCAGTTAGCATTTTTGGTGGCCATTTTCTCTCACTCTTCTCTGTTGACCTTGCAGTTCAATCTGGAAGTTGCTTTCCTTGTCTAGGTTGGAATCAGTTCAGTGGCTCCTTCCAAATCACTGAATATACAGGGCTGAGGGAGCTTTCTTGCCACCCAGATTAAAGCAGCATGTAAAAAAAAAATTGGCATAGTGGCACTTATGAAAATACCTCACGGAGGAGGGCACATTTGGCAAACAGATGCAGGCTGGAGTTATTTGCATAAAGATATGGCAATTGACTGGGATTAGAGTTTGCATAAGGAGCCCTGGTGATATAATGGTTCAGCACTCAGTTGATAACTGAAAGGTTGTCTGTTCGAACCCACCCCCTGGCTCTGTGGGAGAAAAGACCTATGGATCTACTCCCGTAGAGGTTACAGTCTAGAAAACCTTATGGAGCAGTTCTACTCTGTAATACATGGGATTGCCATGAGTCGGAATAGACGTGATGGCACGTAACAACAACAGTTTGAACTTGAAGATCAAAAGGAAAGGATTGGTACCATGCTTCTCTGAAGAGTTATTTTACCTATGCTTCAGGAGACATTCTCTCAACTTTAATGCTAGAAGGAAAAAGGAAACATGTTAATTAGAAGAGAAAAATAATCCTTTTCTCTAAGATCCTTTCTATAATGTTTAAGACACTATCCAGTGGGTCTGCTGGCTGTATGAGAACAATTATGGATGGTGAACTATTGTTCTATCTCTGTTACTATTGGACTTTGGTACCTTTGGTAGATAATTCTCCTTCATTGTACCCAGTCTTCTCATTGGGAGAATGAGGAGACGAGTGATACCATACCTCATGGTTAGGTGTATTCTATGATAGGATTTAGAATGAAAGAGAGTTGGTACTAAAGGGAACTTCTCAAACTGGGGAATCTGTACCACCAAGGATACAGAGCAATACTCCAGGGGCTCCAAGAAGCTGTTGGTTATGGCACATCTTCCTGGTGTATTAGTTTTTTTTTTTTTTTTAAGATTTGGCGGGGGGAAGCCACTTTTTTAACAACAAAAAACCCAAAGGTATATTACAGAATAGAATATGTAGCTTCTTTGAATGTTTAAGATAAGAACATAAGCTTCTAAGTAATTTCTTGTTAGATTTAAACTTCTTTGGGTTTTGCTTCCCCTGTGGGAACTAATTTAGTCTCCCCCTTGCTGTTAGATTTACTACAGGGAAAAGTTTTGTTTGTTTATTTTTCAAAGAACCAACATTTTGCTTTATTTTTATTAGTTCTACTGTTTTTCTGTTTGCTACCTTATTGATTTGTTCCTTTAATTTTATTATTTCCTTCCTTCTATTTTCTTTTGGTTTACTTTTTTGTTCTTTTTCTAACTTTTGGAATTGAGGATAATGCATTTATTTTTATTCTTTTGTTTTTGTTGATTACTGAGATTTTTTGGTGCCCCCTTAAATTGTGTACCCATGTAGGGTGCCTCATTGCCACACCCTAGTCCTGACTCTATGTTAAAGGCTCCTATTGTTAGTGTGCTTCTGTTTGTTTCTCCTCGCAGCCATGTGGTTTTGCTGTTTTGAAAGTGGTTGCTATGTAATTTGGTAGAAACATATTAATTAATATTATACTTTTGCTATGAATTGTAGCTTTTAGTAATATAGTATCATTTGTCTTGTTTAATGCTTTTTAGTCCCAATTCTACTTTGTCTGATCACAAATGGTGGGGGGAAATGTGAAATTCTGACAAATCCTCAGTTTGCAAATGATATAACTGAGGACCAAGTATTTGGCAACAGTTGAAATAAAAAACGTTGATCACTTTACATGTAAGTACTGATATAGCAATCTCGGTATATTTAAATGTGGAAATGGTATCATTCTGAAATTGCTTCAATAAAAATCACACTGTTGAGCCTTATCATGTCCAAGCAGGGCATGGTCCATAAATAAGACAAGGGCTTGGGATAGGCAGGCTTGGATAACCTTTGGGCTGAATGCTGTCCCTGGTTGTGGAACTGCAGCTCATATGAAGGATGTGAGCTAAAGGAAGACCAGTTCATTGAAGTAGTATGATTCAGTCCTCAAATAGTTTGAAATTTTGGTTTTAACAAGATAGTGGCAATTTAATTATTTATTTATTTTATTTTAAGCTACTAGAAGTGCTATGAGTGGAGTGGGGAGCTGTTTTACTACACTTGACAGAGTACAGTCTCCATATCTTTCCCTTTTGTGATTCTTGCCATAGCCACGTAATCTCTTCTGGCTTCATTCTAGCACTATGGCAGCATTCAAAACTGCCTTCTTGCTTTTCTCCTAAGTAGGTTCTTGTGACTGCGTCTTTGAGCACCTAGGGAGGTAAACCTGAAGAAAGGTGGAAATAAAATATGGCTGTTTTGGCCTTACCAGCCCCTTCCAAATGCATTCATGCTTCTCTCTGCACGTCTTGTTACAAGAATGTAAAAAAAAAAAAAAAAAGTACATTTTGGTCCAGCAGGTTTTCTTCCCTTTGTTTCTGTCTGAGGTGCTCAAAGGCATCAATAACAGAGCAGGAAAGCCCTGGCTGAACAAAACTGAGTATTTTGCTTTCATACCTTCCGTTGGGAGGCTTCATACAATGCATTTGAAAGCGCTTTGTCAGCAAACTCCTGCTTCAGGCAAACATTGAGAAAACTATTGAGGAGGCCTCAAAGGGAAGGATCTGATCTGTCCTAGAAACTGCCCTAGTTCTCTATCAGGAGAGCCACCAGCGGTAGAAGAGAAGGCTGCATGCCTCCTCCCCCTGCCCCCCATCTTTTTTTTCTTTCTCCTTTCTATTGTAAGAATTGTGAGAACTCTCTTTAAATGAAAATAACTCTAAAGCTGTGCTTTGTTTTCTGACATGGATAAATGCCTAGACATCTCGCATCCACTCTGCAAAACCAGCTTCAACTTTTGATTACAACAAACTTATGTGGGACAAACTTTTGAGTTCAAGGAGAAATTAGTACTAGGCATCATATGTATGATTTTTTAAAGCACCTAAAAAGGACACACTGTCTACCAACTTACTGCTAGAGATCCCTTTGCAACTTGTCCCTGGTCTGTTGTTTATGCATCTACACAAAGCTGGGCCCATGTGCTATTTGCATTGATGTCCATTCTCACACCACCACTCCTCGTTTGAATTTAACAATTTTTTATACATACTGTTCAGTGACATTTATTACATTTTTCACAGTGTGTCAACATTCTCCTTATTTCCATTCTTATTAGTTGTTCTGTTTCCATTAATCTAGCTTTCCTGGCACCTTCCCCCTTCCCCTCCCTTATCATTTTTTGCTTTAGGGTAAATGTTGACTGTTTGGTCTCTTATAGATTTTTTTTTTTTTTAAAGAGTTCAGTACTCACCAGTGGTATTGTTTATGATCCAGTCTGTTGTTTGGCTGAAAGATGACCTCTGGGAATGGCTTCAGTTCCAAGTATCTCAGGGCAACAGTTTCCGGGGTTCCTGTAGTCTGTACTAGTCTAATAGGTCTGACTTTTTTTTAAGAATTTGAGAGCGCCTGTCACTTTTTTTGTCACTTTTTAAAAGCTGTAGTACATTACTTTCTACTTAATAGTTGCAGCATAAGCAAATATTAAGGTAGCGATGCCAAGAGAAATAAAATCTCTATTCAGTTGCCTTCTCCTTATTGTTGAGATGAACCTGATTGGATACCAATGGTTGAATATTCAAGAAGACAGAAAAGCAAGTGAGAGAGCGTGAACATCGGCCAGAGTGCTCGTGTAGGGGAGTTGCCAGCATTGCTGGGCCCAGCAGAGGCCTTGTTACTGTTCTCCAGGTCTCCCCCGGGACAGGGCTGCCCAGTCGGAAAGGCGATCCAGGCACTCATTAGTGATGTGACCTTCACTTAACCTCTCCCCATCTGTGAAAATGAAGAGGTCCTTCCTAGATCTAAATTCCTGTACTTATTTGATAATTTATCTTTTACTGCAGTTGTAAAACATACCTACTGAAAAATTGTTGAAAAATCTATAAGAATATAAGGAAAAAAATTACCCATGATCCCAGTAGCCAGAGATAATCACTACTGGCTTTTCAGTGGGTTTCTTTCCCGCCTTTTTGGAAAGCATATATAGCTATTTTACAGAATTGAATCTCTGTGGATATGCAGTGTTGTATTCTGTTTTCTCCACTTAATGTTATTCCTTGAACATTTTCCCATACCTTCTACTAAAAAAAAAAAAAAAAAAAAAATTTTTTTTTTCTACTAGAAGTTGGAAAACACATAAATAAATAAATAATGTGTGTGTGTGTGTGTGTGTTTATTGAGTCTCTGGATGGCACACATGGTTAAGCGCTTGGCTGCTAACAGAAAGGTTGGTGGTTTGAACCCACCCAGAGGTGCCTCAGAAGAAAGGCCTATAATCTATTTCCAAAAATCAGCCACTAAAAACCCTATGGAGTAAGTTCTGTTCAGATACACATGGGGTCACCATGAGTCGGAATTAACTCGGTGACAGCAACCTTTTTTTTTTTTGGTTTCATTATACATATATATTCATGTGCACATTTACATATACATATCCCTGGGTGGTGCACATCGTTAAGTGCTTGTCTTAGGCTGGGTTCTCTAGAGGAGCAAAACCAGTGAAATATATATATATATGTGTGTGTGTGTGTGTGTATACATAAACATATATATATGGGGGGAGAGAGATTTCAAAGAAATGGCTCAGACACTTGTGGAGGCTGGCAAGTCCCAAATCCGTGGGTGAGATGTCAGGCTGGAGGCTTCTCCCGATGTGGTTACACGGGCTAATGAACCCAAAATCAGCAGGACAGACGGGAGGCTGCTGGCTCATGTTTCAAAAACCGGAGGTCAGAGGATGATGAATCAGGTGCAGGATCAAGAGCAGGTGAGCTTTGCCAGACTGTCCATATATTGGATGCAGGCCGCACTCCAAGAAAACTGCCCTTATTGGATGGTCACGTCAGATCAGAAAATGTAGGATGATTACATATACATCTGCCAAACCACTGAGAATCATGGTCTAGCCAAGGTAACACATAACCTTAACCACCAAAGTGCTCTAGTAGGCCAAAAAGGTTGGCAATTGGAACCCACCCGAAGGCACCTCAGAAGACAGGCCTGGCGATCTACTTCCAAAAGGTCACAGCATTGAAAACCCTATGGAGCTGTTCTACGCTGCTCACATGGGGTTGCCATGAATTGGAATCGACTTGATGGCAACTAACCACTATAAGTGTGTGTGTGTGTGTGTGTATGTATAAAACCAAACTTCACTGTAGTCAAGTTGATTTTGACTCATAGTGACACTATAGGATAGAGTAAAACTGTCCCATACCCACAGGGGTTCCAAAGAGTGGCTGGTGGATTCAAACTGCTGCCCTTTGGGTTAGCAGCTGATCTCTTAACCACTGACCCACCAAGGCTCCATATATATGTAGATGATAGATAGATAGATAGGTAGGTAGGTAGGTAGGTAGATATGGATATTTATAGACTACAGATTATTACATTGTTACATTATGTGGCTAATACCTTCAAGAATACCTATATTGTATATTTGGATGTTTTGTAATATTTCAATATGATTAATGATGCTGCAGTAAATATCCTTGCACATAATTTTTGTGCACATCTCTGGTTATTTCCTTAGAAGGAATATATAATCCTAATTATTGAGTACAACAGAACAAAACACTGCCTAGTCCTGTGCCGTCCTCACCATAGTTGCTAAGTTTGAGCCCATTGTTGCAGCCATTGTGTCAATCCATCTCACTGAGGGTCTTCCTCTTTTTTGCTGACCTTCTAATTGATCCAAACCTAAACCAAACCTAGTGCCATCCAGTTGATTCTGACTCATAGTGACCCTGTAGGACAGAGTAGAACTGCCCAATAGAGTTTCCAAGGAGTGCCTGGCGGATTTGAACTGCTGACCCTTCGGCTAGCAGCCGTAGCACTTAACCACTACGCCGTCAGGGTTTCCTTCTAATTGATACATACTGCCAAATTACCCACCAGCAATATATGAATGCTTAAGTTCCTGAACCCATGTTGATACTGAACAATTTGTGTAATTTGATAGCTTAAAATATCATATTTTAGATTTTGTTGTTCATTTGGTTGAATGCTTTTCATGTATTCACCAGCCCTTTAAATTCCCTTGTTCTAATATTTCTCTCTTTAATTCATTTTTCTATTAGAGTGGGTTTTCCTTAGTGATTTCTAAGAATGCTAAAATTCTTTAATTCTGAGCTATAAACTGAGTTACCAAGATACTTTAAATTTTAATGAAGCTACAGTAATAACCAGAATCCTTTTATAATATAACCCTTGTTATAGTTTCCTAACTTGTGCCTGGCATGGCATTCTCCAAATATGTCATCGATTTATAATGTTGGTTAGTAAAGCTAAGACGAGGATTTTTAGTCCATTAGGAGTTAAATATAATAAGGAAAGTTTTTATAATGAATTGTCCTAGAAAAGGAAGAAAGAAATGAAAATTATATTTACCTCTGTGATGTTAAGCTAGCAAAGCATCAAGCATCATAGGGGACAAATATTACAAGTCAAAACAAAAAGTATAGTTCAGATTTTTTTTTCAAATTAAGCAACTTTTTATGATATGTTGTTTTGTCATTTTTTTCTAATCACTTCTTTAAGGAAATAAAACACTACAGAAATAGCTAGAACTTCCTGCGTTCCCTTCTTCAATAACATCCCCTCCGCTCCCTTCTGGAGGTAGCTATTATTCTAAATAAGACACTTGTTATTTGAGTGCATACTCAAATAATACGAGTGTGTTATACTTTTATGACATAGGTACATATCTGTAAGCAACATGTAGTTTTTTTTTTTTTACATCTTTAAACCTTTTATAAATGGTATCATACTTTAAATTTTCTATTGCAACATTTCTTTTCTCATTCAGCGTTATGTGTCTGAGATTTATCCATTTTAATAGTATCCTATCATATGGAAGTTTCAGAGCATATTTACCCAGTCTCCCGTCGGTGGCCATTCCCATAGTTCGCCCTCGCAGACGTTGCTGGGATGCACATGGTTGGCCTTGTCACCTTGTGCACAGATACGAGTTTCTCTAGGGTAGGAATGCAATTGCTAAGTCACCGGTATGTGTATTTCCTCCTTTTCTAGAAAGTGCTAAATTTTTTTTTTTCAGGTTTAAGGTATTATATGAATACCTGAATTTTCCTGTTGGACATCTCCATGAGTAATACCAGTTAATATTTTCTAAGTGCTTACTCTGGCCCGGGAACTGTTCTAAAGGTTTTACGTGATTCAACACATTTAATTCCTGGGCTGCACACATGGTTAAGTCCTTGACTACTCTCTGAAGGGTTGGTAGTTCAAACCCACCCAGAGGTTACTTGGAAGAAAGGCCTGGCAATCTGCTTCTGAAAGGTCACAGCCTTGAAACCCTAGAGTAGTTCTACTCTACACACATGGCATTGCCATGAGTTGGAATCGACTCCACAGCAGCTCACAAAAACATTCATTTTATAAATGAGAAAACTGAGAAACAAAGATCTTGTGGATCTTCCAAGAAATGCAAGTCCATGGAGCAAGTGAGAGGGCCCATCCAAACCCAGGCAGTGCGGTTCTCAAGCCCTAACTCTTAACCCTAGTTATGCTCTAGGTAATGGAAAGACGCCGTCCATGCCACATTTACAGTGGTGTGAAGACACCAGCTATTTAGCCTACAGGAAATCTCTGAGTAAGGAACCAGCCTGACTAGAGTATGGCTGTTTTACACGTTAGGAACAAGAACCAGACGGTTGCTTAATTTGTCCAGGGTCCACCGATCAGTGAGTGACTGACCCAAGACTAAATCCCAGGCTCTGGAGGCGGTGTGCCAGCTGCATTGTTTGCGTCCAGTCTCTCTCTCTCCACCTGTGTGTTCACAAAGGCACGTTGGTACATCTTCCCACACGTTTAATTTCTTTTAGTCTAAGGTAGACAGCTCCCAATAGAAAGGTCAAATAAATTTTTTTAGGAATAGTAATTGATATAATCTTGTACATGCAAATTTTAATTGCAGCACTTTAATGCCCATTCTAATCCCCATTACAGATTCTATCCTAAGTGCCAAATTTTCAGGATTAATTTGTTGCATCTGTTAGTAACACTGTACTCAGTCTTCTGACCAGATTCTTTGCCCAGGGGCCCTCATTTACTAATGAGTAATCGCTGCAGTTTTCAGAGAAAATGCTACTGGTACAATCATGTTTGAACATTCATCAAATATGATGTGAGCCCAGTTAGGAGAGATGTTAGTTTGCTTCCTTCGCCTGCAAATAAGGGCATAGAATTAAATCTCCCCACACTGTAATTTTCCTAGGGTTAGTACTTCCGTCAAGGTTTGAAACAATGGATGGTGAAACTATTTGTGGCCTTACAGCTCAGATGACAGGACCGTGTCATAAGTCAGGCTTACAGAACGGCTGGCTGAAGCCTTACGTCTGTTTGCCTTTGATTATCCAAGCCCATTTTGGAAAGAGAAGGCAGAGGTGGGAGAGGAAGCCGTTTCAGCGGGAATGCGTTTCTATTTGTACATGTAGCATAGACACACAGCACTGACAAACTAATTATAGCTTTAGGTTGAGAATTTCCTCCTTCTGCATTTTGTTTGCAAACAGCCAATTATTTCCATATTGCATGCCGGAAAAACACAAAACTAAGTGGACTGATCAGTCATGTTTTTGGTAAGTCCTGCTGTCCACTGATCTCTATTTTGCTTTTATTTTTTTCATGTTGGGTTTTCTAACTCCTCTCCCAGCCCCACCCAGTTATTTTATTTTAAGCTTTCTAACCTTCCTTTAGAAGGAGTGCTGGTGGTGCAGCGGTTAAGATGCTCAGCTTCTAACCAAAAGACCAGCTGTATGAAGCCACCAACCAATCCTCAGGAGAAGGATGTGGCAGTTTGCAGCCTTGGGAACCCTATGGGGCGGCTCTGCTCTGTCTTACAGGGTCACTATGAGTCGAAATTAACTCCATGGCACTTTTTTTTTTAATTGTGCTTTAAGTGAAAGTTTACAATTCAAGTCAGTTTCTCATACAAAAACTTATACACACATTGTTATGTGACCTTAGTTGCTCTCCCTATAATGTGACAGCACACTCCTCCTCTCCACCCTGTATTTCCCATGTCCATTCAACCAGCTCCTGTCCCCCTCTGCCTTCTCATCTTGCCTCCAGACAGGAGCTGCCCCCTTAGCCTCATGTGTCTACTTGAGCTAAGAAGCAAGCTCCTCTCCAGTATAATTTTATGTCTTATAGTCCCGTTTAACCTTTGTCTGAAGAGTTGGCTTCAGGTTTTTTGTTTGTTTAACTTGCCTTTGGACCAGTGGATGGAGCGCTCGTGGTACAGTGGTTAAGAGCTCAGCCACTAACCCAAAGGTCGACAGTTCAAATCTACCAGCTGCTCTTTGGAAACCCTGTGGGGCAGTTCTACTGAGTCCTGTAGGGTTGCTATGAGTCGGAATCGACTCAACAGCAACGGGTTTGGTTTGGGCCAGTGGATGGAGTTCCATGTTTATGTTATCTTACCAGTAGTCAGCCTTACCTACTTTTGAATGTACTGGGAAAGTTAGTCAACACAGCCAGGTACTTTATATCTTCCTTAAGGCTAATGACATCTATTATGGAATTCATATATAGCATGCCTTCTATATATGCAAGGCACTGCTAGTCACAAGGAGGTTGGGGTATAATAAATGGGTAAATATGACCTTGCAATAAAGGACGTTAGGATCAACTGAGTCAATGAAAGAATGAATGGATACTTTGAAGTCACCTGAGCTGGAAAACAGCAACGACAACAACAAACTAAGTTCTAAGGAAAGTAGCAAAAACAGGAATTGGTGCAAGACTGGGATAAAAACTTCATACTGCACATCTGGTGCTAGATTGAAGGTCTCTCCCTCACCCATATTTTTTTTTTTCCCCCTGCATGTAACTGATGGTAGAATGAGGAAGTCAAGAAAGGCCCCAGATTTGTCTCCAGAGTTTTCTTATAGAAGAATTAGTTCATCATATTCTCTCTGGATCTTTTTTCCTCTTTCATCAGGGGTTGGCAGCTCTGGCCTGTGGGCCAAATCCAGCCCATAGCTGCCTGCTTTTGTAAATAAAGTTTCACTGAACGCAGCAGCCACACCCATCTGTTTACATGTTCTCTCTGGCTGCTTTGGTGGTACTGCAGTGGAGGCGAGTACTTAGTTGGACAGAGACATATAGCCCACAAAGCCTAGGTATTTACCACCTAGTCCTTCGTAGGAGCTACGGTTGCTAACTAAAAGGTGGGCAGTTCAAACCTACCAGCCACTCCTTGAAAATTCTGTGGGGCAGTTCTGTTCTGTCCTTTAGGGTCACTATAAGTCAGAATCGACTTGATGACAACGGGTTTGGTTTTTGGTTTCGGTTAGTCCTTTGCAGAGGAATCCCTGGATGGTACAAAGGATTGAGTGCTCAGCTACTAGCTAAGAGGCTGGCAGTTTGAATTTACCCAATGGCACCTTGAGAGAAATGCCTGGTGATCTGCTTCCTAAATGTCACAGCCATTGAAAACCCTATGCTCCGTCCTACTCTGAGACACATGGGGTTGCCGTGAGTCAGAACTGACTCTAAGACAACTGGTTTGGATTTGAGTGTAGCCCTTTGCAGGAGCAGTTTGCCAGCCTATTACCAGTTGCCGTCATATGGAGCGGATTCTGACTCATAGTGGCCCCATGTGCGTCAGAGAAGAACTATGCTCCGTAGGGGGTTCAATGGCTGATTTTTGGGGGGTAGATCACCAGGCCTTCCTTCCACATACTTCTGGGTGAACTGTAACCACCAACCTTTTGGTTAGCAGTCAAGTGTGTTACATTAGAGTACAGAAAAATAAAGACTTCAGGGAATTCCAGTGTGGGAAGTTTGAAAAATTGTTTGGTAAATCAAAGCTGTGAGAAAAAGGATATATTTTGGAAAAGAGATGTAGATAATATGGACAAGTGTCAACCTGCCTTTTCCTTCAGCTACTGGGAGTGTTGAGCCGTGGAATGAGTATAGGAGCATACAAATAGCTCTCAAATGCTGCCACCTTGTCTGGAGAGATTTTGGCCTTCACAGCCCAAATCAATTCAACAGACTTTTCTTGAACACTCTGCATGCATGCCAAGCTCAGAACAGGAGTTACAAAGCTGGGGAAGACATGGCCCCTGCTCTGAGTAGTGGAGGAGATAGACATGTAAACAGATTAGTTACCAAAAAGAAATATCACAGTCAGAACCCTTACAGAGGTAGGATCAAGGTTGACTTTTCCCTAGGAAACTAGGGAAAGCATCTCACTTGGCCTGGGAGAGTTGGAGAAGACACTGTAGCTCTGGATCACAGAGAGAAAGTGAATAGAAACCAAGAGTCTGTCCCTTCACTGAAGTGATGAGGCATCTGATAGTTGTCTTCACTGTCAAGGTGAAGGAAGAAGTTTGGGGACCCAGTTTAGAAGCCTGGGTTGGTTAGGGATGATATACTGAAATCTGGACTGCTTCTTTGGTTCTGTTTTGTCATAAAGTTAGCTTAGTGTGCCCAATCTTATAAGCAATCAGATCAGGTAATACAATGTGTTCAGTAAGCATGCAATGACAAGTCAGAGTGCTCAGCAGGCAATGGTCAGTGGTAATTTGTTGAGAGAGACCCATGGAAGAGAAAAGAAATTAGTGTCCATCTTTCATTCCAGTTACCCCCAGCTGCTTAAGCCTTGAGTAGAGCTGATCTGAGCCTCCCCCGGGACACTATCCTGCGGTTTTCAGTGAGGCCGAGATCCCTGTGCTTCGTCTTCCAGTTGCATCTGTGGTCCCTGAAATGTTGGCTGCGAGAATGGCTAAGAGGTATACTCTCTCTAGACCGGGACAGTGTTTTTATTGGAGATGGAATGCAGATAGATGCTTTGACGGTTGCCTCGGGAATTTAATTTTAGATATCTTGAAGGCAGGAGATTTTGACTGGTAACGGTGGGGAAATTTTGCTAAACTCCATGAGCATACCTTATCCCTCAGGAATACCGTTGAGAATAGAGTGAGTTATGACAAAATCTGATCAAATGCATCATGTAATGGCTTTAAGACATACCGAAAGAATACTGCAACATGGACATAATTATGCTTGTCCTTAGAAAGCACTTCTTAAAAGCCAATCTCCAAAATGTTTTAATGTCAGGTTTCACAGTAACTTCTAAAAACATAATAAAAACAAACCAGTTGCCGTGGAGTTGATTTGAACTCATGGCGACCCCATGTGTGTCAGAGTACAACTGTGTTCAGTACAGTTTTCAGTGGCTGATTTTTTGGAAGCAGATTGCCTGGTCTTTTTTCCAAGACACATCTGGGTGGACTCCAGCCTTGAATCTTCCAGTTAGCAGCCGAATCTGTTAACCATTTGGACTACCCAGGGACTCCTGACATATATTACCTTATTCAATTCTCACACTCATCTCATCAGGTATAGGGATTTTTATTCGTATTTTATGGAGGAGAAACCAGAAGATCAGAGAGGTTAAGCAACTTGCCAGATCTCACTGCTAAGAAGTGGTGGGGTCAGGATTCCTGCAGCAGAGTGGCAGACGACAAACGTCTGTGATTTTTCCATGATATCTTGTGTCTTCTGGGGATGTACATAAATACTACGTGGGTTTTATTTTTTTTCCTGGCTAGAATTTTTAGAAAGGAAAGCTGAGGTCTAGAATGCTTGGGAGGGTAACAGAAACGAAGTCATGGACATGAAATTTTTTGGAGACCCATCAGGAAGTTCACAGGTCAGTTCTTTGCAGAGTTCCTAGGACTTTCCAGTAGATCAGCTCATCCCAAATACCTGAGAGTCCAGCATATTTCCTATCCCTGGTGGTGTAGCTATAATTTGCCCACCTCTGGGGACCACCACTACCAGCCTATCTGGGTTTGTGATTAAAAGGTGTAAAAGGAAGTAGAAACAAGAATGCTTTATGTGCTGTGAGTAGAGCGTGACTCTGTTACAGGACCTGGAGCTGGGTGAAGGCAGGACTTCATTGTGTATAAACACCTTAGAGACTAATCCATTTTACCCACTTTCTATCTGGGAATATTGTGCTGTGAGAGTTGTTGTCTAAGGGCTTCCCTATAATGGTTTCTTTCATAATTCATTCCTCAATTAGTGATTTTTTAATGTGTCTTTGCCACAGAGCTTTCAAAACCATTACCTTCTCCTCCTCTGAAAAACATGCACAGACTTTACCCACATTTAATAATGCCATCCCCACCCTTTCTAGACTTTGCTCAAACTTCTACCCGTTCCTGCGTCTCTAAGGTGAGGGTAAAAAGCAGCGTGGATGCATAGGTGGGAGTGCCTAGTGACCTTGGTTCATTTAAAATCTTCATTTATATTCTAGTGAAATACTACGAAATAGACCCCAAGAGCTTAAAATACATATTCATAAAATATGCTGGTTTCTGAGTCCAAAGATGTTACTGCTGACCCGTCAAAGACAGTGCTGGGTTGTGTTAACAGCAGTAGGGAATGGATTGATGCCTCAGGAGACCGTGGCCCAGACAGAAGTAAAGGGTGTACAGGCCCTGTGTTCCAATGAGTGTGTGTGTGTGTGTGTGTGTATGCGTGTGTGCCTGTGAGCCCAGCACAGGTGCTTCTTATTTGACTGAGATTGAGGTACCAGTAACCAGAAGTTACTGTGGTACCAATCACCAGTGTTGTGTCCTAGAGAGGGCACCCTTATCAAATCTAGCAAATCGAGTCCAAATCAAGGGGGAGCCAGGCAAGTAAAGGGCAGCAGCATGGGGCAGAGCAAAAGGGCAGGGATAGAACTAACACCAGCCACAGTGAACATGCTCACTGTTGTGCGCTGTGCCAGACACTGAGTGCATGACCTGTGTTACCTCCTCCAATCCTCCAGCACCCTCTGAGGTGGGTACTGTTCTTGTAGCAGTTTCACAGGTGAGAGATGAGGGAACTGCTAGTGACTGGCCATTCGTCCTTAGCCTGAACTCATGACCAATGAGAGGGGAAAAGCAGCATTGATGCTCAGGCAGGAGTACTTAGTGCCTGCGGTTCATTTAAAGGCACTGGGGTAAGAAGGTGGTGTCAATCAGAGGGAAAGGAACCACAGAATAAATGTCTTTTGGGTTTTCTGCTCAGTTACTTTAAGAATCACTTTCTACTTTTATTAATATTCAATTTCCTTCTAATTTGTACAGGTTCCTTGGACATATAGAAGTTCTTAACTCTTTAGGGTCACCTAGCGCTTGAGGATTCTTGAGATCCTATAGAAGACATATGGTGACTCTGTATACTAAAGTTTAAAATGGTACTGATCACGAAGCTGGAGCAGGTGCAGAGAACCCACAAGGGATGGTCCCTGAGCTGGGAACTGCACTATGCTTGCCACCCCCAGGCCTCAGGGGCAAGGAGAGGAGCTATTACCACAACCCAGAGAGGGTGGACCCCTGACAAGAGCTGGGATCATCAGCTGAGGCACAGCCAGCCTTCAGTGACCCACAGGGAGGGAACTTGGAAACAAATGTCCTGATCTGGCTGCCTCCTCCTCTCCCAGCTCCTTCTGAGCTCCCCATTAGCTGAGCCCTGTCTGAAAAAAGCAGGGGGAAATCTATTGATGCAGCTTGCATCAGAGCAGGGTGAAGAGGGTGGAGAGGAGCTGGAGGGGCAAATGGAAGAGCCCCAGCACTTGCATATCAGGCAAACAATAGACCTGCTCACTCAGGGAGTTTAGACACCCTTCCGGCCCTTCTCTGGACCTCAGGCTAAGCGTCCTTGACTTTGATTGATGGGAATAGATTTTTCTAGATAAAGTCTTGGGCTTGCGCTCTCCTTAAGTCTGTCACAGCTGAGTGAACAAATGGCCTGTTCACCAGCATGCCGGAGAAACATGCAGTATTACTAGCAGATGCGGCTTCTCGTTTCTGTACAACAAAGGACTAAATAAGCACCGAGGAAGAAAGGATCAGGTGAGGTAGGATACAACCAGGAGTTTTTCTAAGGGAGTGTTTAAAATGATGGAAAATTTGTGTCTGGGATTGATTTACAGTGGAAACAAAATCAACCTTAGAAAGGAAAAAAAAAAAAAAAAGAAAAGGAGAAGGAAACCCTCGTGGCATAGTGGTTAAGAGCTATGGCTGCTAACCAAAAGGTCTGCAGTTTGAATCCACCAGGTGCTCCTTGGAAATTGTATGGGGCAGTTCTACTCTGTCCTGTAAGGTTGCTGTGAGTCGGAATCGACTCGACCCAACAGGTTAGGAGGGAAAGATTTGAAATCCAAAACCTGTTCCTCTATCTGGTTTTCTGAATGAAAGGCAAAAATGAGTGGACAGACCACTGTGAGGATCTTGATTTAAACACTTGATTGCATTTCCTCGTAAATGCTTTAAGAACTCACCAGCACCTTCAGTTATTGGCACTGTAAGAAGAAAGCCAATCACTAATCCTTAGCTTTAGTTTTTTTCTAAATTTATCTAGAAATAAAGTCACTCAGGAACTGGGGCTGTGTCATCCTTAAGATGGTGAAGTGGCTGTTTTTGTTCAAAAGATGTAAGGCTGGAAGCAATGAAACTTTGGATGTTGGGTGGTTGGAATTACCTGAGAATTCATCTAGAACATTACCATTTTGAGCATTGTGTAATAAAATAAATTTTGTTAAATACTAGATATTAAAACTACCTGATTAGTGGTGTATCTTAGTTTCTTAGTGCTGCTGTAACAGAAATAACACAAATGGGTGATTTTAAAGAACACAAATACATTTTCCCACGAGGAGGCTAGAAGTCCAAATTCAGGGCACCGGCTCTAGGGAAAGGCTCTCTCTGTCTGCTCTGGGGAAAAATCCTTGTCTGAATTTCTCTAGCGTTCTTCTCATTATTTGCTTGGAGATCGCCACGTGGCATTTCTTGTTCCCCCATTTGTGCTTGCTTCTCTGTGTCTAATCTGCTTTTTCTATTTCTCAAAAGTGAATAGATTTAAGGCACACCCTACACTGATATTGCCTCATTGACATAACAAAGAAAATCCTATTCCCAAATGGGATTACATCCACAGGTATAGGGTTTAAGATTCTGACACATTTTTTGGGGGGGACTCAATTCAATCCATAACATGGTATAAAAGAACAAAGGAAAGAGTGGTCATCAAGATGATGAAAGTGATTTATTCTGTTTTCAGTTTAGCCATTAGGATAGTGCTTCAGGGACTATTTGCTCTGGGTAGTGATGCCTGGTAGGCTTCATTTCTTAAAAAATAACTGGTTTTGGGTGCCTTGAGACTTCGAGAAGAAAATCTGGTTCCTTGAGAAATCAAAGCATTTTCTTCTATTGCTGGGCACATAAACATTGCAAACAAACAAGCCCTCTCTCCCAATTCTTTCTCTGCTGCCTCTAAGATGGAAACCACTGGATCTGAATTCCTAAGAGGCCTCCCTAGGTATTTTAATCAGTCTGGCCTAAAATTGGTGGCAGCGGCCCTTAACCGGTGGCCCCTGCTTAAATCATGTGTTACGTTCCAGACCTTTGCAAAATGTAAGTGAGAACCAGGTTGAACGTCTCTGAAGCACTTGTCCTTTGACCTATGGAGTCACCTATACCTTTGAACTTTCATTGGGTGTGTGTGTTGGGATGTGGGTAGGGGGTAGGGGGAGACACCAACCAGAATTCTTAAAAATCCTTTCTAATGATTTGGGATTGTCAGAAACCTATGAGCCAAACTGATTTCTGCCTTTCAGCCTTCCTCCTCCCACCATCATGAGGCTAATTTTCTCTGCCGTGAAGACCCAGCCTCTCCA
This sequence comes from Elephas maximus indicus, assembly GCF_024166365.1. Taxonomy (NCBI): domain Eukaryota; kingdom Metazoa; phylum Chordata; class Mammalia; order Proboscidea; family Elephantidae; genus Elephas; species Elephas maximus. The sequence continues at coordinate 18,715,433 of NC_064842.1, read as the reverse complement.
ACGACTCCCAGAAATCAGAGCACTGGGGAGTTAGCATAAACCAGTTTTCTGTGGTTCCTGGCAGTGAACCAAAGCAGAGTTCATTGTCTGGGGAAGGAGAGGGAGGCGGAGTATCTGTGCCCCTGTCCCCTTAGCAGACACCTCGCTCTGAGGAGTCATTTCCCTTCACTGTCATCACTGAAGACCTAATTTCCTTATTTCAGGTATGCTTTTTATAGCAGTATTTCATTCTCACGAGAGGGAAACCTCACTACAGAATGTTTCAGGAGTCATAAATGCTGTTTTTATGAGAACCTGAAGGGGTTAGAGAAAAGGATAACAAAATAAGGAAGCCTTTGCTGGAAGGAGCCATGGTGGCACAGTGGTTAAGTGCTTGGCTACTAACCAAAAGGTTGGTGGTTCGAACCCACCAGCTGCTCTGTGGGAGAACAATGTGGTAGTTGGCTCCCCATAAAGATTGACAGCCTTGAAAACCCTATGGAGCAGCTCAACTCTGTCCTACAGCATCGCTGTGAGTCAGGATCAACTCAATGGCAGTGGCTTTTTTTTTTTTATTTTGCTGGAAAGAAGGGAACCGTTTGCCAAAAGAGAGAATTCAGGCTTAGAAAGTTACTGTTTGAAATACTTGTATCTTAAGGAAAAAGAGAAACCTTTGTTGAGTGACATTTCTCTTTATTAAAAAGTTATAAAGTCTGGCAGTAGAACTGCTGATAAAAGCTCAGTTATATGCTTTGTTTTTTTGCTAGCCGTGCTGTTTCAGCAGGTCCCATCTGGACTGTGAAATTAAGAGATGTTTGCCTGGTTGGACAGTGGTTAAGTGCTACGGCTGCTAACCAAAAGGTTGGCAGTTCGAATTCACCAGCTGCTCCTTGGAAAATCTATGGGGCAGTTCTACTCTGTCCTGTAGGGTCACGATGAGTCGGAATTGACCCAACGGCAATTTTTTTTTTTTTTTTTTTTTGGTCCAGGAGAAATCCTTCTTATTGCTTTAGCAAGGGAAACTACTTGTGAGAGTACTTTCTGTAACCCCTGCTTTGTTGTTGAGCTCCATTGAGTCAATGCCTGCTCATAGCGACCCTACAGGACAGAGCAGAACCGCCCCGTGGGGTTTCCTAGGCTGCATTCTTTATGGGAGCAGATCGCCAGATCTCTTGTCCTGCAGAGCCACTTCAAACCACCGACCTTTCGGTTAGCAACCGAACTCTCAACCATTGTGCCACTAGGGCTCCTCCAGCTACTACTACTTGCCGAAGTATGTATAAAACCAAACCCGTTGCCATCGAGTTGATTCCGACTCAGGCCGACCCCACGTGTTACAGAGTAGAACTGCTCCATGGGGTTTTCTTGGCTGTAACCTTTATGGAAGCAGATTGCCAGGCCTCTCTTCCATGGCGCCAATGAGTGGGTTTAAACCATATAGACACACACACACACATATACTATATATACGTTTGTTTTGTTTTTTATCATCAGCTGGGGTAGAAAGAGAAGGATGTCTGTAAGAGTCTTTCCCCAACTTAGTGTCCTCCCGTCTCCCCCAACCAGTACGGCCCCATGGTTTAGCACCAACTCCAGATTCTAATGTGGAAGTATTACCTTTAGCCTTTCTGTGTTGCTCCAGTGTTGTGCCATAAATGGAGAAACAGTGTTACTCAGGGGAGAATGTCAGGAAGGGATAATCTGTTCTGACGTGAAATTGCCTTGCCTCTCATCGCAATTAAAGTCAAGCCATTAACTTGGCTTTAATGTGGAGTGTTTGTGGTTCAATTTTCTTTGGTGGTATCCATTTAAAAAAAGAGAGGGAGGGTGGGTAGCAGAATTGATTGGCATGGCCTTCAGTCATTTAGGATGTATTGTTAATATTTAGTATGTGTTATTTGTGTTCCCTTTTTATTTTTTTACCTGTAGAAAGAGCTATCGAAGCTTGATGGGAGTTACTCTTGCTCCAGAATGAAACCATGTTTTTGTGGTTCCCTGAATTCCAAGTGGGGTTAGGCAAAGCTAACAGTATCTGGTAGCATCTTCAAATCACTTTTGTATTAGCCAGACCTTAAAGCTGCTACACAGACTTGCAAAAACTTATTATACTTTGGCCTATCCTTGATTGAATGAAATTTTCATGAGGCAGTTTATTTTAATGAAATGGATAACTCACAGCCCTGTTATAAAACATCCCACACCCAGTTTACTTAATCAATTAAGCAACACTTTCTTAGTGCCTACCTATAATGTGTATGGGCAGTGGCAGTTTAGTGGTACAATTCTCACCTTCCATGTGGGAGACCAGGGTTCAATTCCCAGTCAGTGCAGCTCATCCTCAGCCACTACCCTTCTGTCAGTGGAGGCTTGATTGTTGCTATGATTCTTAACAGGTTTCAGTGGAGCTTCCAGACTAAGACAGACAAAGAAGATATACCTGGAGATCTACTTCCAAAAAAACAGCCAGTGAAAGCCCTATGGATCACAACAGTCCCGTCTATAGTTGATTGTGGGGGTGGCGTAGGACCAGGCAGCATTTCTTCCCATTGTGCATGGGATCATCATGAGTTGGGGGCTGACTGGATGGGAGCTAACAACATAATGTATATAGCACGGTGCCATACTCTGTGAGGGGGGTATAATTTAGTCCCTGCTTTTTAGGAATGAAAAATCTCATTGGAGAGAATAAAATGTGCACAATTAAATAGATGCAGAAGGTAGTTTACAGACACCTGCGAATTGAGTAGTGCAGGGGGGAGATTCTATAGGAGTTCAAAGGAACTGGAGGTCACAATGGGGTGGAGTGGTGGAGAGCCTTCAGGGAAGAATTGTTGTTGTTGTTAGGTGCTGTTGAGTTGGTTTCGACTCATAGCGACCCTGAGTACAACTGAATGAAACACTGCCCATTCCTGTGCCATCCTCACAATCATTGCTGTGTTTGAGCCCATTGTTGCTGCCACTGTGTCAACCCCTCTCATTGAGAGTCTTCATCTTTTTGCCCATCCTCTATTTTACCAAGCGTGATGTCCTTCTCCAGGGATTGGTCCCTCCTGATAACATGTCTAAAGTACCTGAGATGAAGTCTTGCCATCCTCACTCTAAAGAGCATTCTGGCTGTACTTTTTCCAAGACAGATTTGTTCGTTCTTCTGACATTCCATAGTATATTCAATATTCTTCACCAATACCATAATCCAAAGGCATCAATTCTTCTTCGGTCCTTCTTATTCATTGTCCAGCTTTCTCAAGTATATGAGGCGATTGAAAATATCATGGCTTGGGTCAGATACACATTAGTCCTCGAAGTAACATCTTTGCTTTCCAATACTTTAAAGGGGTCTTTTGCAGCAGATTTGCCCAATGTATTATGTCATTTGATTTCTTGAGCTGCTTTCTTAGGTGTTGATTGCGGATCCAAGTAAAACGAAATCCTTGATAAGTTCAATCTTTTCTCAACAATTTCAGTATTTTCAGGGAAGAAAGGGGGCTTTAATCAGCCTGTAAATAATCAGTAGGATCCAGACAAGCTAGAGAAGTGAGAGGGCATTCCAGGCCACGCAAGAAATAATGTCATGAGAATTTGGGTTGCTCAGCCCAGGGTACTGTGTTGGGCAGGTGCATCTTACTGGAGGGAACCTTGATAGCATGGCTTACACCTCGTGGGCAGGGTGGGGGGTTCTCTGCGGGATTTTAAGCCTTGAGGTCTTGGCAGTGCTAGTGGGTTCAGCAGAAGAGAAATGAACTAGCCTAATAATCAAGGAGGGAGTTACTGAGAATCTGGATCAGGGTGGACATGAAAAGAAGGCATTAGATTCAAATCACTAAGGAAGAATTGGCAAGAGTTGGCAAAACAGTTACCACTTAGAAAATCACTGTGGTCTAAAGCGTGATGCCATCTTGGTGCCACAGTCTTCTTTCCTAACAAAATGGCTTGCCTGCTCTCTCTTGTCATTTCCGGCCTGTTGATACATAATTTGAAATTATCTCTAAGTAACTTTCAGATGTCATTTCCTTCTGGATTCCACAGAAGAATTTCATTCTCTCTCTCTCTAATATAGACACGTAATATTTATTTGATTTAATAACTGGCCCAAGAATTTCAAGATAGCTTCTGTTCCTGTTTCACTGGAAGCATTTTCAAGAGAGCTGAAGCCAATTCTTGTCTCAGTTTCTGAGTTTATTGGTACATTCTCAAGCAGGACAGTGCAAAAGTGATTACTGAAGTTGAGCCTATTATTCAGCTTTGGATACTTATGTTTTTAACTCTTGATGACCAAAAGGCACTTATAAAGATATAGAAATTAAGACGGAAGTCACTATTATGTTGACAAACACCGTTACAATGTTATCTATTTACTTAACAGAACATTTTATTTTACTGGAGAAAAATACATTATCTCTGTTAATAAAAGTGCGTACTCATGTCATACAAAGCTGTGCACCTCTTAGGACTCTGTGTAGGCATTTTCTATCTAGATATATAATATCCATATTTACAAATCAATTAGTTCATTAATTAGACAAAGTTTTTTTTTTAATTTTTATTGTGCTTTAAGTGAAAGTTTACAGATCAAGTCAGTCTCTCATACAAAAATTTACACACACCTTGCTATATATACTCCTAGTCGCTCTCCCCCTGATGAGACAGCACACTCCTTCTCTCCACCCTCTATTTCTGTGTCCATTCAGGCAGCTCCTGTCCCCCTCTGCCTTCTCATCTCCCCTCCAGACAGGAGCTGCCCACATAGTCTCATGTGTCTACTTGAGCCAAGAAGCCCACTCCTCACCAGTATCATTTTTGATCTTACAGTCCAGTCCAATCCCTGTCGGAAGAGTTGAAATTAGGCAAAGATTTACTGTGCGCTCACTCTGTGCCTGGCATGGTTTTAGGTGCAGGAGTACAATGGAATAATAAAGATAAGCTCCCTGCTTTTTTTTCTCACAGATCATACATTGTGTGTTAGGGAGAAACAGACAATAAATAAACCAGAAAATACCTGACAGTGAAGTAACCCTGACAGAATCAGCCAAGCAAAGATCTAGAGGGAGAGAAGCATTGCAAGCAGATCTCTACACATGTAACATATGTATCATGCACAGTGCCCTGCATGTGGGAGGCACTCACAAGGCTTTGTTGAGTAAATAAATGAATGAATGAAAGGCTGCATTTATTTTCCTGCTTGTAAAGCCTTCACTAGTAGACTGTTGGCTCATAGAACTTTATTATACTAATAAAGATGATCTTTGTAGGATGTTCTCTCCAGAGAGACTTGATAGAGAAGCAACTGTCTGTCTTACTTGGCTGTGCTTCCTTGGGCTCATGCTATCCTAGTACCCTCAGAGAACTGAAACAAGTCAACTTCCCTCTTATGTTTCAAGACTCAGCTGAGGCTATAGTCCACCAGGGAACCCTCCTGACGTAGGAACTAAGCCCCTTGGACTAGGTCACAAGGGTTCTCATGGCTTTATTTGCACCTGCAACACGCTATTAAAATTTTCATTTATGTGTCTGCCTCCTCTAAATGGCAGATACACAGCCGTATTTATCTAATGCAGCAAAGAGGCAGGTGCCCAAGAACTGATACCTACTGAGATGAAGTCACCAGGCTTACATAACACTGTTTGTTCCCTTAGGCCCCTGGTTCCTGCCTTCATGCAACTTACCCTTATTTAGGGAGGACAAACACACCATAAACAGTAAGAGAACATTTACAAACCAATAGGGTACAAACCCAGGGAGAAATATGGAGGAAATGAGAGAAAGAGAATGAACTGAATGAGAAGATCACAGGGGTCTTCAACTTGCTCTGTAAAAATGATCTCATCAGAAGGGACAGATATAATCCAATCTTTAGCCTCCTCCAAACTTCAATGTTAGATGCAAGCTCATTAGTTTTGGAGGGCTAGCATGCAATAGCTTTATGATGTATCTTTTATGTGATAGTTCTTGTGTTCAATTTTTAAATTGATGTTTTTGATTGGCCTGAAAACTTTAAATATTTCATCATCTTGGAATCACACACAAAGGGCTTTAGGATTTATAACCAATGCCTGTCATTGCCATTTGAATGGGCTGGGGACATGCTGGTGTGAACATCTGAGTGAGCATGCTTGTAATGGGGGAGGCTGAAGAGCTTTCTAGTTCTGCACTGTAAGGGACTTTCTCTCCCCTTCACTTGCTTCCTTAATTACATAAGCCATTCTTTACAGGAGGTAACTCTATGGGGCAGTCTACTCTGTCGTATAGGGTCACTATGAGTTGGAATGGACTCGATGGCAGTGGATTTGGTTTGGTGGGTGTTTTACAAGGGGTAGGAAGAAAGGGGGAGGGAGATTAAAGATAAGCAAAAATAAAAAACTTAAACATGCATAATCCCAGCAGCTACTATTAATATCTTAGTGTACAGTTAGGGTACAGCTCTAAATAGTTTTCAAAATTACCTGTTTCTTAAATTTTACAAGAAATAGAATTGTATTACCAATTTTCTCACTAACACAGTGAATTTCCAGGTCAATAAGTGGTTTTCAGACTGCGTTCCAAGAAATGGCAGGGGTTACCCTGCTTAAGAGAACAGGGACTTTGGAAAGGGCAAGGGACCCAACCTCCTTCATGCAGGTCCACTCTCATAGGTATATATTTTGTAATAATAATCATAAATTTTGGTAAAAGCATTTTATTGCTCATATAAATAACAGCTTGCAAACTAATGTTCCTCGTGACTTTTCCATTGAATAGAGTGCTATATGCTCATTCAGAATTGAGGACAGTGAGTACTCTGGTTAACACCTCTATACGTCTTTCCTTACTCATTCAGTGGTGGTCTTTGATTGGCACTGGAGCAACTAGCTGCTGTGCCCTTTCAAAAAAACCCACCCACTGCCGTTGAGTCGATTCTGACTCATAGTGACCCTATAGGACAGAGGTGCCCTTTGAGGCAGTGACCATTTCTGCTTCTTGGACAGAAACAAATTGGCTATCCCATTCCTGAAGGAAGTGAACCAGAGCCTACTTGTATATGTTTGTTGGGGGAAAGGCATAGAGGGATAGGGGGCAGTGTTACTTCTGGCCCCAGCTCTGCTGAGGGAAGCCTTAGTTGACTAACAAGAAAGGGGGGAGGAAATTTCAGGGTGACGTTGTTTTCCCTTGTTGCAGTTGCTGAGTGGGGCAGCTAGTGGCACCTCCCCCCTGCCCCGCACTAGACAGTAGACCTAGAAAGTAGATTAGTGGTGGTTTACACCTTGTTGACTCTTTATTTACCTTTCTTTTAACAAAGTACGAGAAAGTCCTTTAAGACAGCTTATTAGGAGCTCCCCCTCCACACACAAAAAGTGTAAACCTACTTCATTAATTTTTTCATTATTATTGAGATAAAATTCACATAACATAAAATTCACAATTTTAGCCATTTTAAATATTCAACTCAGTGGTTTTTAGTGTATTCACAGTGTCCTGCAACCATCAGCATTGTCTCATCCCAGAACATTTTCATTGTCCTGGAAAGAAATCCCATAGCCATTAAACATCACTCTTCTCATCTTCCTCCAGCCACTGGCATGCACTAGTCTATTTTCTGTCTCTATGGATTTAACTATTCTGGACATTTTGTGTAAGTAGAATCGTACAATATGTAGTCTTTTGTGACTGACCTCTTTAATTTTCTGTAATATTTACAAGGTTCATCCACGTTGCAGCATGTGCCAGTATTTCATTCCTTTAATGTCCCATTGCATGAGTACACCACGTTTTGTTTATCCATTTATCAGTTCATAGACATTTGGGTTGTTTGTGCTTTTTGGCTATTATGAGTAATGTCGAAATGGACATTTGTGTCAAGTGTTTGTGTGGATGTATGTTTTTATTTGTCTTGGGTATAAACCTAGGAGTGAAAGGAGTTTGACTTTTTTTTTTTCCGTGAGTGAAATAGGGAGCCATGTCAGGGTTTTCAATGTGATCTGACTTGCATTTTTAAAAAGATCACTTTGTCTGTTTTTTCCACAGCAAATTAAGTTCTCCTTTAGCAATTCTTTATGCAAATTGTTCTGTGCCATTGGTTACAATTTTTACAATGTGTCAGCATTTTCAGTATTTCCATTGTCTTTGTTTTGTTTCCATTCATTTAGCTTCCCTTTGCCTCCTTGCTTTCTCATTTTTGTGGTAAATGTTGACCCTTTGTCTCATATAGTTGAGTTTTTAAGGGACACAATACTCACAGGTGATTTTGTTTATATTATAAGCCAATTTATTATTTGGCTAAAAGGTGACCTCCAAGAGTAGCTTCAACTTCAAGTTCAAAGGGTATCTTACTCGGGGGTTCCTTTATTCTCTATCGGTCCAGTAGGTCTGGCCTTTTTTAGGAATTTGAGTTTTGTTCTATATTTTTCCCCCATTCTATCTGGAGCTTTCTGTCATGTCTCTGACCAGAGCAGTCGATAGTGGGAGCTGGGCACATGCTCTCCTGGTCTCAGGTTAGGAGAGGCTGTGGTTTGTGTGGGCTATCAGTCCTGTGGACTAGTTTCTTCTTTGAGTCTTTAGTTTTTCGTCATTGCCTTTTGCTCCAGATCAGTAGAGACCAGTAGTTGTACCTTAGATGTCTGCTCCCAAACTTTTAAGACCCCAGATACTACTCACCAAACTAGGATGTAGAACATTATAAACTATGTTATGCCAATTGACTAAGTTACCCCATGAGACTAAGGGTCCTAAGCTGTTTAACCCAGCAAACCAATCCCATGAGTTGTTTGGCTATGTCTAGGAAGTCTCCATAACTGTGCCCCTTATGTGCTTTATTATATACGTGGATGTACATGCAGCACACACCAGCATGTATATACATATGACTACAGATACACCATATATGCACATGCATGTGCTCACATACGCCTTCCTATACACATATATGAATACATATCTACCTACGTAACCATACACATGTTTTTGGTTATCACTGTTGTTGCAAAATTATGTGTTATCACATTTACCAGAGTTGTCTCTTTTTCTTGAATACTTCTTAGTGTCTTCATTTACCTTAGCCAAATTGTGCTGATTTATATTTGATATTGCCTTTCCCATCACCAAAAATAACAAAGGTCTACTGTCTAGAAAGTGACTCCCCCTCCCATTCCTGGTAACCATCAAAGAACATTGCTTTTCGTGTGTATATCTATTCTTGACTTTTTGTAATAGTGAGACCATGCAATATTTGTCCTTTTGTGATTTACTTGATTCACTCAGCATAATGTCCACCGGATTCATCCATGTTATGTTTCGCAGACTCCTTATTATTCTTTATGGTTGCTTAGTACTCCAGTGCATGTATGTTCCACAATTTATTTATCCGTTCATCCCTTGATGGGCACTTAGGTTGTTTCCATCTTTTTGCTATTGTGAATAATGCTACAATGAGCATAAAAAAACAAACAAACAAAAAAAAACAATGAGCATAGGTGGGCTTATATCTATTTGTGTCACTGGTCTTATATCTCTTGGATATATACGTAGGAGTGGGATTGCTGGCTCATAACGTCTTTCTGTTTCTAACGTCTGGAGGCCACTTGAGAATAGACTGTGGACACTGAGTGGAAGTAGGGAGACAAGTTAGACTATTGCAGTAATTCAGATGAGAGGTGATGATGCCTTAGAGGAGGCTGGGAAGGTGTTGGGAAGTGATCGGATTCTAGATATATTTTAAATACTGTTGTTAGCTACAGTTGATTCGATCCCTGACTCATAGTGACCCTGTGCACAATGGAACGAACACTGCCCAGTCCTGCACCATCTCCATGATCGGTTGTGGATTGGGACTGTTGTGATCCATAGAGTTTTCATTGGCTGATTTTTAGAAGTAGATCGCCAGGCATTTCTTCCTAGTCTGCCTTAGGCTGGAGGCTCTACTGAAACCTGTTCAGCATCATAGCAACACACAAGCCTCCACTGACAGATGGGTGGTAGCTGTTTATGGGGTGCACTGGCCGGGAATCCAACCTGGGTTTTCTGCGTGGAAGGCAGGAATTCTGCCTTTGAACCACCACTGCTCCTGTTTTGAGGGTAGTTGCTGGAATTTTTGCTTGTTAAGAGAAAGACAGGATATAAAACAACTTCAGAGATTTTGGCTTGATCAACTGGAAGGTTGGGGCTGCCATTAAGTGAGATGGGAAAGGCACTGGAAAGAAGATCAGGAGTTCAGTTTGGATATATGGTGGTTGAGATAGATATCTATTAGACGTTCAAGAGATGATGTCAAGCAGGCAGTCGGATAAATGAGTCTGGAGTTCAGGAAGTGGTCTGGGCTGGAGATATAAATTTGGGAGTCATTGGCATATAGATGGTATTTAGAACCATGAGGCTCAACAAGATCACCAAGGTTCCCATTTATCTTAAGAACAAAATAACATAAATGTGGACAAAGTGGTAATATTTTCTATTTATTGAGTAGCAACAATGAGCTCATGTTATAACTGCAAATATACATCATAGACAAGCTTCTCTAGAGATGCGTATTTCAAGGTAGTCGAGCTACAGGTATCCAGGATATGCATACAGAAGCCATTCGTTAATATTTTAGGAACATACGCAGCAACACTGTATGAAGTCTCTTTCATTATCTGTGTTTCATAAATATGCTTTCTGGGTTTTGTTACTTTTTGGTTCTTCCGCATAAGCCACAACTTGTGATCAGCATGTAAAAGGGGAGGAGGAATGGTTAATCAGTTAAGATACTTGCAAAAAGTGAGTGGTGAGCTTATCTACCTTGACTAATTTGCTTTGTTTCCATGTAGAGAAAATAGTTTAGCAGTATATGGCAGAGGATGATGGGAAGCAATCCTTTATGTTAAATCAATGACTATCGAATGCACACGTAAGGGGCAAATGGGACGCTGACTGGTCCAGAAACCATGGCAGAGAGGAATAATTGCAGATTTGAGGAGGTTAGTTTAGAGCAGACAAAGGAGAAGAATGGGAGGTATGTGCAAAAATTTGAAAGGGCCCCAAATGCCATGGAGTCAACTCCAACTTATGGCAACCCCATGTGTGTCAGAGTAGAGCTGTGCTCCATAGGGTTTTCAGTGGCTGATTTTTCAGAAGTGGATCTCCAGGTCTTTCTTTCAAGGTGCCTCTGAGTGGACTGGAACTGCCAATAACTTGGTTAGCCGCCAAGCATGTTAACCATTTGCACCACTCAGGGACTCCTTGAAAGGGCACGGACTTCCCTGGGTGGCGCAAATGGTTAGTGCACTCGGCTCTAAAACCAAAAGTTTGGCAGTTGGTGGTTTGAGTCCACCCAGAGGACTCTGAGCTTGACTAGGCTCTGCTAACTTATGGACTCCGTGATTCTCAGTTAGCATGTCTTTAAAAATATGGGATGGATTTCCAGAGGGCATTTGAGGGCTTCTATGTTTCTGTGATAGAAACTGGCCCTCATTCTTCAAAGGGATATATTCCAGGTTGGTATTGTTTAGCTAGGAGATTTATGGTTGACGTGTTAGACAAATGGGTTCCAACAATGGATTTCCAAGAGTTGGGAGAGTGGTGGGGCATACAGAGTGAGTTTGTGCTGGGTTTGAGAGGTACACAGTGTACTTCATACCTTAATTGTCCTTCATTCTGTAGAGACCTTGGGATTCTTTCTTTATCTTATAGTCTGTGACAAGTGATAAGTGCTAGAGCAGCTTAATCATAGCACTTTCATTATTATTGTTGTTAGCTGCCATCAGGTTGGCCCAAGTCATGATGATCCCATGCACGGTGGAACTCAATGCTGCTCACTCCTGCACCATCCCCATGATCGGTTACAGACTGGACTGTTGAGATCCATGGGATTTTCAAAAGTAGATTGACAGGCCTTTTTTTTTTTAGTTTGTCTTAGTCTGAAGCCTCTGCTGAAACCTATTCGGCATTTCAGCTTCATAGCAACACACAAGCTTCCACTGACAGGTGGTGGCTGCATATGAGGTGCATCGTCTGGGAATCGACCCCTGGTCTCCTTCATGGAAGGCAAAAATTCTACCACTGAACCACCACTGCCCCATTTAGCACTTTAAGAGGGCTGAAAAACAAAATGTTTAAAGTTTGGCTGCAAACCCTTGGAATCATTGAATATTCTCAATGAAAGAGACTGCAGAGATCATCTGGTCCAGACTCCTTATTGTATCGAAGACTATAGGTCCCAGGCAGTGGTTTACCCAAGATCAGTTAGTTCATTCTCTTTTTATTCCCTTCTATAATGTCCTTTTTTTTTTTTCATTGTGTTTTAGATGAAAGTTTTATAGCAAATTAGGTTCCAGTTTACCAATTTTTATACAAATTGCTCCATGACATTGGTTACAATTTCCGCAATATATCAACATTCTCATTATTTCCATTCTTTCTGTTCTCTTTCCATTAATCTAGCTTCCCTGCCCCTCTCTACCTTCTCATCTTTGTTTTAAGGTAAATGTTGACCATTTGGTCTCATATAGTTGACTATTTAAGGGAGTACGCTATTCATGGGTGATGTTTATTTTATAAGCCGATCTATCAGTTGAACGAAAGATGACCCTTGGGAGTGGCTTCAGTTCCAAGTTCAAAGGATATCTTAGGACAATAGTCTTGGGGATTCCTCCAGTCTTTATCAGTCCAGTTAGTCTGGCCTTTTTAGGAATTTGAATTTTGTTCTGCATTTTTCTCCCTTTCTATCTGGGATTCCCCTCTATAGTGTTTAATCCATAGTTATATTACCTTTAAGATTCGGTAGTAACTAACATATGAGAAATACTTACAATGCTCCAAGCATTGTTCTAGCTGTGCATCGCACATACATTTTTTTTCAGTCTAAAATATCACCTATAAATGCTGTCTTTGGAATATTTATCATTTGAAAGGAAGCATCTGCTTAGAACCAGTGATGCACTAAATGGCTTTTCTCTTATCTTTACAACCGTGTGGGTTTCTCCATAAATGATAACTGGCAAAGGCCCTCCTAACAGCTCTGCGGCCCTCCCTGGGCTCAGAGAATGCCTGCAGCCACCCGCCCAGCTGGCATGCAAATCATTTCAGGTCCCAGTCCCATGTTTCAGTCAATCTGTCTAGAGAACAATGCAACTCCTGAAACATTCTAATGCTCAAATGTAATGTAAAAATGACAATCTAAAATTTCAGGCTCCTGTGTTTGAACTGCTCCCCTGGGGAAACGAGTGCGATGGTTAGGAACTTATCATCAAACACGGAAACGGGCTGTGTACCCCAGTATCACCAGGCGCCCGGGTGTATGCACTGTGGAGAGAGCAGTGTTTATTCCTATTCCCAGACCTTTGATCTTTGTACATGAAGCTAAAATTTGAGAATTCTTCCTTTCTCTGGAGTCAGACTTCCTGTCAACTCACCATAAAGACAAGCAAAGAGATTTCCCTTTTCAACAAGTGGAGGCAGATGTGGCCAAGTGTTGATTGTTGTTTTAAGAGATGAATACAAATGTTATCATTACTGAGCGCTAAGCTTTGTTTCTTCAGAATTCCCCTGGAGTCCGTAGGCTGGGAATCTCACCCACAGTCCTCCGCCACTCTGAGGGGTGTCTAGTTTGATGTGACAGTGTGCTGCAGTCTTCCTCTTACCGGCACACAGCAGCATCTAACCAAACTGTACACTTGTCAGAACTGTGTGTGTTTTTACCATCCTCGCTAATGAGGCCCATGGCTAAAGAAGAGAGAAATAACAAATGGGGCAGTTGTATTTGATTCTAGGAGTAGGTGAAAACCAAGGGTGGAGACTGTCAAGTAGGCAGTTCAATGGGGAAAGACATTTATTTCTAAGTACGACCTTCCATGAATGATCCTATATAACCAGCAATAGATCTTGATGCCTAACCGGGTAGATGTATATTCTGGGGTGCTCGTTGTTTTATATGAAAATATAGAGGGCTGAATACAAACATCATTAACCAAGTTCTTCTGAGGACTTGGGAAGAAAATGCCCGAGGGAGCCCTGCTTTCCACACGTGATGTATTCCAGCTGCGTGAAATCTTCCTTTGGAATAAGAAGAGCAGGTATTACTGTGTCAGAGAGGGATGGGAAAGTGGCCCATGGAGGATGTACTTATTGACGTGCTCTGGGGCCTCAGTGAAGATACTCCTCGTGTGCCTCCTACCTGGGAAGGATGAGGCTGACTGCTAGTGTTCCCACCAAATGAATGGGTCACCCAGAGGCACCTGTGCTCCCTCACATGGATTGGAGGCCTCCAGATGTCAGAGGATGTGTGTGCCATGAGCGGCCAATTCTAAGGAATAAGTGACTTACAGGCTGTCTTAGTCATCTAGAGCTGCTATAACAGAAGTACCACAAGTGGATGGCTTTAACAAAGAGAAGTTTATTCTCTCACAGTCCAGTAGGCTAGACGTCTGAATTCAGGGCGCCTGCACCAGGGGAAGCCTTTCTTTCTCTGTCGACTCTGGAGGAAGGTCCTTGTCATCAGTCTTCCCCATGGTCTGGTAGCATTTCAGCATAGGAACCTCAGGTCCAAAGGAGGTGCTCTGCTCCCGGCACTGCTTTCTTGGTGGTTTGAGGTCCCCCTGTCTCTCTGCTGGCTTCTGTCTTTTATATTTCAAAGAGATTGGCTTAAGACACTATCTAATCTTGTATATCTCGTCAATATAACTGCTACTAATCCATCACATTTCATCATAGTGATAGGATTTACAACACATAGGGAAATCACATAAAATGGTGGAAAATCACACAATACTGGGACTCATGGCCCAGCTGACAGGTATTTTTGGGGGACACAATTCAATCCATGACATAGGCATAGTCTCTGTTGTTGGGACCTCACAGTCTGGGTGTAGTGATGAATCATGGGGAACAGGTGCATAATTTCTGGGACGATGTTGTTATTGTTAGTTGCTGTGTCACCAGCTCTGACTCATGATGACCTTGTGTATAACAGAATGAAACATTGCCTGATCCTGGGCCATCTTCATGACTGTTGGTATGTGTGAGTCCATCGTTATGGCTATCGTGTCAGTCCATCTCATGGAAGGTTTCCCTCATTTTTGCCAACCCTTCACTTTTTTTTTTTTCACTTTACCGAACATGATGTCCTTTTCTAGCAATTGATCTTTCTTGATAACATGTCCAAAGTAAGCAAGCAGAAGTCTCTCCATCCTCGCTTCTAAGGAACGTTCTGGTTGTATTTCTTCTAAAACTGATTTGTTCGTTCTTTTGGCAGTCCACAGTATATTCAGTATTTTCTGCCAACACCACAGTTCAAAAGCATCAATTCTTCCGTCTTCCATTTTCATTATCCAGTTTTTACATGCATTTCAATTCATCAATTCAAGTGAGTCTAAATCCTTGGAAAAAACTTTAACTCCAAATGGAATCTTCGTGAGTTGAAATTGACTCAATGGCAACTAACAACATCAGTATCAGGTGTGAGAAGGCACAAACAGTATATTCTCGGGCTTCTTTTCCTTTGAAAGGTGGAGGAGTAGGTGCTGGCCAAAGCCCTGGGTCGTCTTCTTTTGTGTTCCCTCCAGGTCTCAGGGGATTTCTTGAGTGCCCAGGGTCTGACATTCAATGTAGGATCTACGAGCTGGGGAGGAGAACTGTTTCAGAACCAGTCATAATAAAAAAAATAAATAACATTTGTATTGAACATTTACTTTGTCTCCAGCAGTGTGCTTAAGTGCATCATATATTTTCATCCTTACAGATTCTATTAGTGTCCTCATTTATAGAGGAGAAAACTGAAGTTTAGAGAGGTTAAAAAGTTGTCCAAGGCCACCCAGCTAGGATTGAAATCCATGTCTGCCCAACCCCAGAGTCCAAGCTCTCAGGTACTCTGTTTCCTCTAGACCTGGCTTAAGTGCCTGTGAATGTCACAGTCTCACCCACATTGATTTTACTAAAGCTCCTTATATCTGCACGGAGCCCTGGGGGTGCAGTGGTTAAGCACTTGGCTGCTAACCGAAAGGTTGGCTGTTCAAACTCCCCAGCCGCTCTTTGGCAGAATGATGTGGCAGTCTGCTTCCATAAAGATTATAGCCTTGGAAACCCAATGGGGCAATTCTACTCTGCCCTATAGGGTTGCTATGAGTCGGAATTGACCCAACGGCAAAGGGTTTAGTGGGGTTACTTATACCTGCTTTGGGGGAAGCAGGCAGGCGAGGTTCAGGAATAAGTTTTAAATTATTAAGAAGAAATATAGCAGAGAGCAGTGGTAGCTGAGTGGTAGAATTCTTGTCTTCCATATGGAGGACCCAGGTTCGATTCCCAACCAATCACCTCATGTGCAGCCACCATCTGTGAGTGGGGGCTTGTGGGATGCTATGATGCTAAACAGGTTTCAGTGGAGCTTCCAAACTAAGACAGACTAGGAAGAAAGGCCTGGCAACCTACTTCTGAAAATCAGCCAACGGGGAGAAAAATGAAGGAGAAATTTCGTTAATTAGTTTTGGGAGGACATGTTAAGCAAGGCTAACCAAGTGTCTGTTGCCACAGTTACCTCACATTGCAAAAAATGAGCAAATAAATGCACATGTACACTTGAAGAAGGACTGTGTAGAGATAGTAAGAGCTAGAGCTATCAAAAGGTTAGAAAAAGGTTAGAGTAGAAGGTAATCTCTGAGCTATCACATTCCTCTTGCTGACTTCGTCAGGATTAGTGTGTGTAGTGGGTTGAATAGTGTCCCCCCCTCCCAATTCATGTCCACCCAGGACCTCAGAATGTGACCTTTTGTGGAAATACAGTCTTTGCAAATGTAATTAGTTAGGAATTGAGATGAGATCATACTGGATTAGGATGGGACCTAAATCCAGTGATTGGTGTTCCTATGAAAAGAGAAGACACAGAAGACACACAGAGAAGGCCATTACCACCAGCCAAAGAAAGCTGAAAGAGACAAGCAAGGATTTTCTCTAGAACCTTCAGAGGGAGCACAGCCCTGCTGACACCTAGATTTTGGACTTTGAGCGAGATGTTTTCTAGAACTGTGAAAACATCTCTATTGTTTTAAGCCAACAAATCTGTGATAATATATTGTGGCAGCCCTAGGAAGCTAATACAATATGGAAACCCCAGACTCTACTTATGCAAGGCAAGTTACTTGGAATTCAAAGCAGGAAGTTTTTTTTTTTTAAATCTTAGTATATCAAATGTTTCGCTCTTTCTTCTCTTAGTAATACATTAGTAAACTATTTTTATAAAAAAATTTACATTCATTTTCTCATTCTACCTTTATATTTTTCCTTATGCCTTTCTGCATTCTAATACCTTTTGTTGAACCAGTAGCCCTTCATCTTAATGATGCTTTTTTTAGGAATGACTTTATACTAAGCCTTTTTTTTAATTTCCCCTAGTTTTATTTCTGTTTCCACCTCAAAGATTTTCACCTTCTTATCTTTTCTCTCTTTCCCTTCACCCCTTACCTTTATTGAGTGTTCCTAATTCTTGGTTATGTTTTTACTCCTTCTGGCCAGTATTGTAAATCTTACCTTGCTAAACACTGAAATAGTGCTAATGAAATGTTCCACATTAAGCATCTGTGATCTCTTATAAACAGAGATAAGATACCAACAAGTAATGGAGGCATGTAGCTGCCTTTTACATGAGGCCCATCAACAGTAAATGAAGGATATAACTGTCCTGAGTTAGATCTGCCATCTTGGTTGCCCATTCAATAAACCTCATAACCTATAACTAGATACCGTGTGGCCTCCCAGCTATGCATTTGGTTTCTAGAATGGATTCCTCCTTAGAATATTTGGATCACAAATTAGACTGATGGAAAAGAAATTCTGTGGCAAAATCAAACATTTAGCAATTTGCTAAGAAGAAAAAGTTAATGTCAATCATTAACTTTTTTTTTTCTTCCAAAGAAGTGTGGGACGGAGTAAGTTTATGTGGGAGCACCTGGGGAGGGGGGTGGCCTGAATAGTTGCTTTTCCTCTCTGGATTAAGTGGATGACAAAAGACAAGCAAAGACCTTGGCATTTTGAAGTCCGTTCTACCAATGAAATAGAAGCAGTGCTGGAGGCAGGTGGGAGGCAGGGGGGAAAGAGGAGTCATTGCTTGGGGGACACTGAGCTGCTGTGAAGGGTGAGGGGAAAACTTGGAAACAGGTAGTAGTGGTGGTTGCACAGCACGATGGACATAGTTAACGTCACTGAATTGTACGTGCGAAGAATGTTGAAATGGCAAGTGTTCTGTTGCATGTATATTTACTACAATATAACAAAACAAGAAAAAACCAACAAACAAGAAGATCACACTTCAGCTTCATCTAAACTGGTGACCCTGTGTAGCCCCTTCTGGGATCACAGCTCCTTCAGGGCAAGACTTGGAGATGGCAGCTCGTTCACATCAGCGATGCTGACATTTTCTCCGGAGCTGTAATGAATAAATGAAGGCAGGAGGTAAGACTCTGTGCTACTTTGCATCTTGATCAATGGCCATTCTATTTTCAGGTTAAATATGGGCATTTTTCTTTGTAACCATCTCCTTCCAGCTGCTCTTCTTAAATATGCCGACTGGCATTTACTTAAGTGAGCCCTCCTCACAAACAAGAGCTGACCTTTCCTAAAGGATTTTTTGTTGAAATCAATATATCCTGATTAAAAAGAGCAAATTGTATGCTTTCTCAGGGGTTAATGTGGGCAAAGCAAAACCATGTTGGTTCTAATTTAAATACATATATCTAAATTATTAAATTTGGCAGCATGTTCCTGTTTTGTCTTCTATATCCATCAGGGCTAAAATCATTTTACTGAGCATTTTATAAAATCAGCAAGGAATTCCAGAAAAACTTTCTTGGCTTTCTTAACAATGGCTGTATTAAGAGCAAAAGTGGGAAGAAAAGATTCTGGCTATTTGGTAAATTCTTTTCAGGAAAGAAAAAGTTACAGCAAAGTTAAAAATGGAGCTGACAATTCAAGAAAGAAAAAGCAGGAAAACCACATATAAAAACAAAAACAAAAAAATCTTGTTGCTGTCAATTTGATTCCAACACATAGGGACCCCCATAGAACAGAGTAGAACTGCCCCATAGTGTTTCCAAGGAGCAACTGGTGGATTCGAACTGCTGATCTTTTGGTTAGCAGCCAAATGCTTAACCACTGCGCCACCAGGACTTCATATAAATGGTTTTTATAGAACTTTTTTATATATAAAGTTATTTCATGTATTTCATTAATTGCTAACAACAATATACATTTACTCCCTGGGCTCCAGCAAAATAGTTCACATTATTTTCCAGTTGAAAAAATGAAGGTTCAGATTTAATAAGAAATGAAGATTAATAAGTGGCTGGCCCAAGGTCACACAGCCAATAGGAAGAAGAACCAAATGCTAGCAGAGCTGCATTCCTGTCCACAGCATCATGTTGTACCAGAGTTCAAGGTCCTGGGCCTGAGGGTTGGGTTTGTTGCGTGGGGTTGGCTCCCCATAGTTAACCTTCCATGTATCTATGGAATGAATCTCTAGTTGTGAGAAATTGAGAATGAAGGTGTTTGGATTCCCTTGCAGTATTTTACCCACGTAGCTCATATTGTATCACCTCCTTGTCTCTTTTACTTGTAAATATGGTCACACCTATATCTTTCTGAAGTGGTCTTTTACATCTGATTTGTAGTGGCTACAAACAATATCAACATTAGACACCTAAGAGAGCCTTGCAACCCTAGGACCAGCTACATAATTTGTGGGGCTCAGTGCAAGATGAAATGCAGGACCCTGTGCTCAAAATTTATTAAGGATTTCAAGATGGTGACAGCACAGCATTAAACCAAGTGTGGGACCCTTCTAAGCGTGGAACCCTGTGCAACGGTGGCCACTGTAGCATGGAAAAACTGCAAGCTGCTTCTGGAGCTTGGCTCCTTCTCAGGGTGCCCTCGGGGTTGGCTTTGGCCTTTTTTCTTTTTTTTGGATAGCCTGGTAAATATGTTAACTCCTTGACGTAGCGAAAGGTAAAGAGTTAAAGGAAAAGTAGTAAGTAGTCCTGAGGCCTGGACTCTCTCCTCTAACCCATATTTTTTAATTGGAGGGCTGTTGGCTTTTTTGTTTTCTTCCCTACTCCTCCTCAAAGCATAAAAACTTTCCAGTAGTGCAGTGCTTTATTCTCTCCATTACTTTAGTGGCAACTTTGAGGTTCACTTAGCTTAAAAAAAAAATCCTCCAACTATATTACAAAAAAAAAAAAAAAGCGAGAGCAAAAAAGACTTTGCACCAGCTGATATTTGGCAAAAATTTGACCATCAGATTCTGAACAACAAACATGCTCCCTGAAAACACTCACCGTGTAGGACTGTGTCAGAGATCTGAGGAGGGAGCCTGGCCCTGGCATTTGTCACATCTGGGTCTGAGCAGCACTACACAGCCCAGTTCCTGAAGGAATAGCCTCTAGGGAATGAGTCACCCTCGCAGCCTGGGAGGACCGGCGCCTCCTGGTCTGTGTCCATCGCTGGGATTAGATCTGAACGCAGATCATGTCATCCCTCTGCTTGGCCTCAGCCTCCTCTGTCTGCCTTTTGATGAACTGAAGACTTGGGTCTGAGCTGTAATGGAGACTTACAGGAAAGTGAAGCATTTTAGTTTTCAGAAGATTATTATAATTATCCCAAGGCACTGAAGTGCTGCTCCATTTGCATTTCAGACAGTAAAATCAGAGGGCAGACCTATGAGAGGTTAAATTCTGTGAGTCCTTAATAACAGAGGAACCAAGACTAGATTCTTTATGCCTTAGGCTGGGTTTGCAGTTGGAAGATGCAAAATATGCTAATAAGATTAAAGCTCCTCTAGTCACTAAAAAAAAAAAATTTTTTTTTTTTTTTAGTGACTTACAAGCAAGCTTCATGTTCTTTCATTTGCAAATGACCTCTACCCTCCATCCCAGGGGACTCCCTTGGCTCCGGCACCCTGGAACCCTTTGCAGTAGATCCTGTGGGTTTGTATAGACGTGATGTAGTCTGATCCCACCTTGTGGCAGCTAGACCTCTTCACCGAGAACCTAGGTAAAGGTCAGTTATTGATAATCATAAATACATCCATCATCAAGCATTCCTCTATTGAAGCACAGCCGAAGGAGGACTGATGCATCCTCTTCAGCCTTCAGAAGCAGGTACGGGATTGAGGCATCATTTGTTAAATTGCAGTTGTGGGCCAATTATGAATAAACATGAACTCATGATGCAAATACGGGAAAGATATTTTTACCTCGTGGAAGTAAATCCCCTGGTTCATTTTCTTTTTAAATTATACAATCCATGATTACATCCTGGGGTGGAAATCTAAGAGGTATCAAACCACAGAACTGGGCTGAAATGGCTTTGGGATAGCCTACAAGTATTACCTTAGTCTGTCATTTTCCAAGACAGTCAGATTCAATATATTTTAAACACATCACTGTATTATTTCTCTTGGAATATTTAAAATTTTAGTGTTTGCTAAGTTTGTAATTTTTTAAAGCAAGAAAATGGATTTATTTTCAGTGTCTCATTCCTCTTTGGGATATGTATATGCAATGCCCAGGCTATTAGGAGGAAGAATCAAACTTGCTGGGCACAAGGTGTCATGGTATAACACCGTGCAGCTTTTGTTTAATATAGACCAGAACTCACTGTAACAAATACTGCTAATGATATTCAGGAGTCTCTGGGTGGCACAGATGGTTAGGTGCTTGGTTACTAACCAAAAGGCTGGTGGTTTGAACCCACTCAGAAGCACCTTGGAGGAAAGGCCTGGCAATCTGCTTCTGAAAGGTCACAGCCTTGAAAACTGTTCTACTCTGCACACATGTAGTCACCATGCATCAGGATCAGCTCAACAGCAACTGGTTTGATTTTACTTTGAAATGATGTTCCTATCATTTCTACTAATACTAATAACAACTGACATTTATCCAGTGCCTACAATGCACCTAGCACTTTGTGAACAACTTTATACAAATTATCTCATTTCATTTTTACAGAAGGAAGAAACCAAGGCTCAAGGAGGTCAGGTAACGTGCCCCAGGCCAGCTCACTAGTAAATAAATGATTGAGCTGTGTGCAAACCTAGTTCTGTGTCCAGAGCCCATCCTTTTAACCACTGTGCTGCTGTATGTAAATCTGGTCGACTACCTGGAGTAGCACATCAATTTTAGCTCATTTGCCCACTACAATCAAATCTTGGTCTCTACCTTGAATTATTGTACTTGGCAGGAAACAGTGCTGTTATTGATTTGTGATATCTGCAGTAGGTAGATCCAGTACAGAGGAATGATGAAACTATAATTGCCACTCTCAGATTAGATTATTCTCAGACTATCCACAAGAGACTTCTCTGTGGGCCACATGCCATGGAGGCATCTATAGAACACATTATTATACATCCATGTTTTTTCTAGCCTGTCAGTAGGCTGTTGTTAGCTGTTGTTGAGTCAAATTCAACTCATGGCAACCTTATATACTACAGAGCAAAATGTTGCCCAATCCTATGTTATCCTCACAATTGTGGGCATGTTCGAGTCCATCATTGTGGCAGTATTGTACCAATCCATCTCATTGAGAGTCTCCCATGACCAGGTTGGCCCTCTAGTTCATCAATTATCATGTCTTCCTCTAGTGATTGATTCCCTCAAAGCAACTGAGTTGGACAGTGTTGTGTTGTGATCCATATGGTTTTCACTGACTAATTTTCAGAAGTAGATCACCAGGCCATTCCTCCTAGCCTGTCTTAGTCTGGAAGCTCTGCTGAAACTTGTTCACCATGGGTGACCCTGCTGGCATTTGAAATGCCAGTGGCTTAGTTTTCAGCATCATAGTCACGTGCAGGTCATCACAGTATGACAGACTGACAGATGGGTGGTAGGTTAGTAGGCTACATGGTAATTAAAAGTAGGCAGTTTCATATCAGCATTTTTTCAAAAGTAATACCCATTTTTCATTAATTCCCTTTTTTTGTCTTTATTTTCTTCCTCAATACTGAATCCTTGGAAAATGGTCTGTACACTAAAAAATATTTGAAAATATCTAGGGATGCTTTTCTGTTGCATTTATTGCTCTATGTGAAACTTTCTACCAAGAATCCCAAGTTCTTTGGGATTTCCTTGTCTGTGAAATACATTTTTAGTTCTAATTGTAGTTGGATAAATCAACATAGAGCAAGTAAATGGTATTTTGAAATATCTGTAATGTTAACAAGTAAGTCAAATCCTCGTAATTCTTCATTTTTCACAGAAAACTGGAACATATATCTACCTCTTTCATAACGAAGAATTTTTTCCTCTTTCATTTTGTTGCTTAGATTGGAGTCAGCCCTGTGAGAAATCACTGAACAGATTTAATTCTGTTTATTCTTTCTTCTAAGACAGCATATTTATTTTCTACCAAAATTATCCAAAGAATGAGATGAATTTCAACCCAAGATGTAGGACCTGAAAAATTTAGGTCAAAGCTAACATATAAGTGGCTTTGTCTTGCTGACACCAGTATTTTCATGTTTCTCTTCTGGAAAGAAAATAACTATACTGACATTTCAGGATTAAAAGTAGTCCATGTTACTGCCTGCTGGTCTTTCCAGTTACTCTGTTATACAAAACTGCTATTTCCTTTGCCTGAGGCATCCTGTTGTTATCCAAGACAGCTGGCTAGACACAGGTAACCTAAAAGCTCTGGGCCAGGTTCAGCGTTATTCTGACCTAACTTGGTCTAGCTCGTAAGAGCAAATGGGGGAAGCGTTACCATAGCTTGAACAAGAGCCACTGGCTTTCAGGAGCTCCTTATGGAGGAAGGAAAACAGGGGGCCCTAGACAGGATAATGGATTGAAACTCTAGTAAACGGAGTGATGGGCCAGGCCTTAACTCTGTATGAGCCTGGCTAAGTTACGGAGTTTCTCTTGACCTCAGTTTCCCTTGATGGTAAAATGGAGCTGTTGGACAAGACCAGTCTCTAAGTTCCTGCCAAGCTTGAGAGTCTAGGATTCCAACACTCTGTGACCAGGGTCTTCCTGGCTTTCTCAGTAGGGCAAGCAGCTCTGCTGTTTTATTCCTTGCATTTTACTGGTCTCTTGCATGCTGTTCCTGGTGAGCCTTCTGAAGACAAGTGCTGATTATAGTCAGTTCTCCTGCAGGAAGTAGCTTAGCCCTTCAGAATCATCAGAAATGGCTTCTCTGGGTTCCTTATGTTCTTCACTGAAACAGGTTCCAGGTTCCCTAGTGTTCTCTTTGCTTAGATGATGTCTACAAGCTTCAGGATCTTTCTTCTGATGGGGAGAGGGGAGAGTTCAATTCTCTTGCCCTACATAGCTTCTTAGTGGCAAATGCCTCAAAGGAAATAACTACTGGAGTGTCCAGCTCACTTTTCCATGTCTTCCCACTTTTCAGGATCTTGACCTTTCGAATCCTGCCTGCACTGGCAGTCTTAAATTCAAATATTTCCCTCTTTGGTCCCATGATATTGCCAGAAAGTCTGCTGTACTCTCAGCCTCTTACCCCACACCAAGAATCAGCAAATGGTCTGAGAGAGGCACTTTCTCAACTCTGCAGTTCCCTTCTCCTTCAGGTCTTAGCTACTCAAGTCCTAGTTGCTTTGGCAGCTTAGACTTTCAAATATATTAATTTTTTTTTTTAATTTCGTATTTTATCTGACTTTTCTGCTTATAAGAGACACACCTTAAATATAAGGGTACAGAGAAAATGGAAATAAAAAAAATGGAAAAAGACACCTTTGAAATGCCTACCGAAATAAGCTGGTATAGTTCTACTACTATCAGGGAAAGTAGACTTTAAGGCCAGAAGTATCACTAAAGATAAATAGGGACATTTTGTTGTAATAAAAGGGTCAGTCAACCAGGAAGATATAACAATTCTAAATTTGTATATATGTAATGACATAGCTCCAAATGTATAGAGCAAAAATCGACAGCATTAAAAAGAGAAATAAATCCACAATCATAGTGGGAAGCTTTAACACACCTTTCTTAACAACTTATAGAAAAGCAGACAAAACAATAAGGACATAGACGATCTCAACAACAGTGTTAATTATTTTTACCCAATTGACAAATATAGACCACTGTAGTCAACAATGACAAAGTATTTATTGACTACAGATACTTGACAAAGATTTGCCCAGGTGCTGGTTCCTAAAGCAAGTTTCAAAGGATTCAAATAATTCAGAATGTGTTTTTGACCTGAGACAAATTAAGCTAGAAATCAGTGATGATAGGTAGGTAGGTAGGTTAGGTAGGTAGGTAGGTAGATAGGTAGGTAGGTAGGTAGGTAATTCCCAACTGTTTGGAAATTAAGCAATCCACTTATATATAACCCATGGATTAAAGAAGGCATTTCAGTGGAAATTAGACAATATTTTCCAATGAAATTTGATATATCAAGTGCTAGCTAACTAAGCACTCCTGAAGTGTTTACTCCTGATTAAGGCACTTGAGATGTTAACTAATTATGGTAGTGTGTAAATTAATACTGTTGTTGTTAGCTGCCATCGGGTTGGTTCCAACTCACAGCAACCCTATGTACAACAGAAGGGAGCACTGCCCAGTCCTGTACCGTCCTCTTAATGTTGCTACGTTTGAGTCCGTTGTTGTAGCCACTGTGTCAATCCCTCTTGTTGAGGATCTTTCTTTTTTTAGCTGACCCTCTCCTTTACCAAGCATAATGTCCTTTTCCAGGCACTGGTCCCTCCTGATAATGTATCCAAAGTTTGTAAGACGAAGTCTTGCCATCCTTACTTCTAAGGAGCATTCCGGCTGTATTTTTTCCAAGACAGATTTGTTTGTTGTTCTGGCAGCCCATGGTATATTCAGTATTCTTTGCCAACACCATGATTCAAATGCATCAATTCTTCTTTGGTTTTCCTTATTCATTGTCTAGCTTTCGCATGCATGCGATGCGATTGAAAATACATGGCATGTGTCAGGTTCACCTTAGTCCACAAAGTGATATCTTTGCTTTTGAACACTTTTAAGAGGCCTTTTGCAGCATATTTGCCCAATGCAATGTCTTTTGATTTCTTGACCACTGCTTCCTTGGGTGTTGATTGTGAATCCAAGTAAAATTAAACCCTTAACAATTTCAATATTTTCCTTGTTTATCGTGTTGCTTATTGGTCCAGTAGAGAGGATTTTTGTTTTCTTTATGTTGAGGTATAATCTGTATTGAAGGCTGTAGTCTTTGATCTTCATCAGTGAGTGCTTCAAGTTCCTTTCACTTTGAACAAGCAAAGTTGTGTCATCTACGTATTTCAGGTTGTTAATGAATTTTTCTCCAAACCTAATGCTGAGTTCTTTATGTAGTCCTGCTTCTCAGATTATTTGCCCAGCATACAGATTAAATAAGTATGGTGGAAGGATGTAACCCTAACACACACCTTTTCTGATTTTAAACCACTCAGTATCCCCTTGTTCTGTTTCAACGACTGCCTCTTTGTCCATGTACAGGTTCAGCATGAGCATAATTAAGTGTTCTTTGAAATGTTATCCATAATTTGACCTACACAGTCAAATGTTTTTGCATAGTCAATAAAACACAGGTAAACATCTTTCTCTGCTTTTAGCCAAGATCCATCTGGTATCAGCAATGATACCCCTTGTTCCACATCCTCTTCCAAATCCAGCTTGAATTTCTGGCAGTTTCCCGTTGAAGTACTGCTACAATCATTTTTGAGTTATCTTCAGCAAAATTTTACTTGCATGTGATACTAGCGATGTTGTTTGGTGATTTCTGCTTTCTGTTGGATCATGTTTCTTTGGAATGGTCACAAATATGGATCTCTTCCAGTTGTTTGGCCAGGTAGCTGTCTTCTAAGTTTCTTGGCATAGATAAGAGAGTGCTTCCAGCATTGCATCCATTTGTTGAAATATCTTAATTGGCATTTCATCAATTCACGGAACCTTGTTTTTCACCAATGCCTTCATTGCAGCTTGGACTTCTTCCTTCAATATCATCAGTTCTTGATCATGTGCTACCTCCAGAAATGGTTAAATGTTGACCAATGGTTTTTGGTACAGTGTTACTGGGTAGAAACCCCAGGTTCTTACTCGGCATGAGTCATATTGGCCAATAAATTAGAGACCAGGGTGGGAAGGCAGAAAAGCACCTTTATTTCCTTGCGCAAGAAAAGGAGCCAGTCAAAGCTGCTGCCGCCAAGACTGCTCTGTGAGGTCTAGGGGAAAGGTTACTTTTAAGGGGTTTACAAGTAGGAAGTTCATATGAGTTA
Source organism: Elephas maximus indicus (assembly GCF_024166365.1). Lineage (NCBI taxonomy): Eukaryota > Metazoa > Chordata > Mammalia > Proboscidea > Elephantidae > Elephas > Elephas maximus. Next base: position 18,688,276 of record NC_064842.1, on the reverse strand, counting down.
CATCAGTAACATTTTTAATCATACTATGAAGACGCAATGGGGTTTACATATAACTTCATACGTCATAAGGCCAAGCAAAGCACATAGGATTCTAATGCAAAACTGCAGGGCATGCAAAGAAAACAGGGTTCTGATGCAAAGCTGCTTGAGGCAGCAGCCTGGGGATCTCTGTCTTAACAGTGACTCTGTGTATTTCTTCTATCTTCTTTTGATGCTTTCTGTGTTGTTCAATACTTTATCTATAGAATCTTTCAATATTGCAACTCAAGGCTTGAATTTTTTCTTCAGTTCTTTCAGCTTGAGAATTGCCAAGCATGTTCTGCCCTTTTGGTTTTCTAACTCTAGGTCTTTGCACATTTCTTTATAATACTTTACTTTGTCCTCTCAAGCTGCCCTTTGAAATCTGTTCAATTCTTCTACTTGATCATTCCTTCCTTTCACTTTTCAGAGTCTCTTCTGACATCCATTTTGATCTTTTCTTCTTTCCTGTCTTTTTATTTACATTTTGCTTTCTTCATGTATGATGTCCTTGATGTCATTCCACAACTCATTTGGTCTTTGGTCATTAGTGTTCACTGCATCAAATCTATTCTTGAGATGGTCTCCAGATTCAGGTGGGATCTACTCAAGGTTGGATTTTCGTTTCTGTGGACTTGTTTTAATTTTCTTCAGCTTCAACTTGAGCTTGCATATGAGCAATTGACGGTTTGTTCCGCAGTCGGCCCCTGGCCTTGTTCTATGATATTGAGAATCTCCATCGTTTCTTTCCATGGGTGTAGTCAATTTGCTTCCTGTGTACTCCATCTGGTGAGGTCCACGTGTATTGTTGCCATTTATGTTGTTGAAAAAGGATATTTGCCATGAATAAGTCTTTGGTCTTGCAAAATTCTATCATGCAACGTCTGGTGTTGTTTCTATCACCATGACCATATTTTCCAACTACTGATCCTTCTTCGTTGTTTCCAACTTTCATATTCCAATCGCCAGTAATTACCAATGCATCCTGATTGCATGTTTGATTAATTTCAGACTGCAGAAGTTGGTAAAAATCTTCAGTTTCTTCATCTTTGGCCTTAGTGGTTGGTGTGTAAATTTAAATAACAATGGTATTAACTGGTTTTCTTCGTAGGCATACGGATTTTATCCTATCACTGACAATGTTGTACTTTAGGATAACCAAAAAAAAAAAAAAAAAAAAAAAACCAAACTTATTGCCATCGAGTCGATTCTGACTCATAGCAACCTAGATCTTGAAATACTCTTTTTGATGATGGATGCAACACCATTCCTTTTCAATTTGTCATTCCTGGAATAATAGACCATATGATTGTCTGATTCAGAATGGCCAATACCAGTCCACTTCAGCTCACTATTGCCTACCATATTGATTTTCATGCATTCCATTTCATTTTTGATGATTTCCAATTTTCTGAGATTCAAACTTTGTACACTCCATATTCCAATTATTAATGGGTGTTTGCAACTGATGCTTCTCATTTTGAGTCATTCACATCAGCAAATGAAGGTACTGAAAGCTTGACTCCATCCACGTTCTTAAGGTTGACTCTACTTTGAGTAAACTGCTCTTTCCCAATCATATTTTGAGTGCCTTCCAACCCGAGGGACTCATCTTCCAGCACTACATCAGGCAGTGTTCTGCTGTTATTCTTAAGGCTTTCACTGGCCAGTTTTTTTTTAGCAGTAAATCACCAGGTCCTTCTTCCTAGTCTGTCTTAGTCTGGAAGATCTACTCAAACCTGTCCACCGTTGGTGACCCTGCTGGTATTTGAAATACCAGTGGCATAGCTTCTAGCATTACAACAACATGCAGACCACCACAGTATGACGAACTGGCAGTGAAGTGGTGGAAGTTAATTCTAACCCACATAAATTACACTATGAATGCTGAAGGACTGAATTTTTAAGTAAATCACAGACAGTATAGCAAGAATGGAGATAATTACACTAATGTCAGCTTTTTAGATGAGATTTCCAATTATTAAATAAAAAGCAACACTTAGATGAAGCTATTTTTAAAAACATACTAATTCTATCATATCAATCGCAAAAAATGATGCAATTGCGTGGCTAATTCCCAGGTGGTTTTTCAACATGCAAACATCATTTATTAGCCACCAAATCCCCATCTTCCAGTTCACTATGTATCTCTTTCCAATGCAGAAGTCTTCCTGGAAGCAGAGAAGGTTGAGAACCTGGCCTGCCACACTTGATATTCTAATATTTTCAACCTGGTTGCTTTAGCATCATCAGAAAAGCTGGAAATTGAATCAGGGACCTCAGGGGCAACCCAAAAGATGAGTCACCCCGGATGTGAAGGTTATCACTGTAGGCTCCACGTGCATAATTGGAAGCCAGTGGAATGTTATCATTTATTCTGCCAGCAAAAATCTTCACGTGAGAGGCAACTGAGTTAAGAAAGAACATGCTGAAAACAGCTTGTGAACCATAACTGAAAACTGTGTATCCACTGCAACCACCAGAAAAAGTTAAGGGTGAGAGAAAGTGCAGCAGTTGGCAGTCTTCTCACAGAGCTTGTGTGGAGGCAAGGGGATCATTTCTTTGCAGCTGTATCTGATGGCGCCTCGTCCTGTGTACTGAACTTTCTTCCTGAAAAGATAGCTTCAATTAGTGTGGATTGTCAGGTTTTCTTCCTCTCGATAATACAGTCATTAATATTTTACTTTCTTTTAACCAGAGCCCTGGTGGTGTAGTGGTTAAGAGCTATGGCTTCTAACCAAAAGGTTGGCAGTTCGAATCTACCACCTGCTCCTTGGAAACCCTATGGGGCAATTCTACTCTGTCTTATAATGTTGCAATGAGTGGGAATAACTTGATGACAACAAGTTTTTTTTCTTTCTTTTAGCCTGGAACTAATTTAATAGCTGCCCGTGAGAAAAGGCAGTCTCGACTCACTGCCTCTTGGTTCTGTCCTTTCATGGTGCTGTATCTTAGGCATACTGGACAGAGGAGGTGTGAGTGGGATTAGCTCCTTTCCTACCTGTATTTCTTTTTTTGGTTCTCATTCTTCCTCTTGCATCAGTTGTTAAATGCACCTGGAGAACTGGTGAAAGCAGAAGCAAGTGCGAGGTATTGTCTGTGTGTGTCAGGAGGGAAGAGGAAAGTTAGCAGGTATTCTTTAAGAAAAGCAGAGGCAATTATGTTCATGAGGCAGCAGGCTGCCAAACTAGTAGGACTATTGCGAGAAGAACTTTGATTGCATTTTTGCCCCACTTTTTATCTATACCAAATCGCCTTTACTTCAGCGCTAGCAAGAGGCTCTTGTTACCCTTCCTCAAAGAGAAAGGTGCCTGAAAACCCCAAATGCGAAAGAATTCTGTCAGTGTCCTCAGTGACCCATATAAAAAATGTGGTCACTGGAATAATAGTACTACATCTGTGTGTGTGTGTGTCTTTCCCAGAGGCGCTCACAACATTTTACAAATGTAACGTGGTTTAATCCAACATCATCAGAATATGGAGAGGTTAAATAAACTCAGCCCAGATAGACTAAGTGATTAGCCAGGGCTACATGGTAAGTCTGGAATAAAGCCAGATAGAAACCCTACTTCATATTTACTTTTTCCTCCCATATTTCATGGGAAGGAAAGTAGAGATTATTATCTGATTTTATTTTTCCAGGTCAGGTGAATTTGGCTAAATTGCTGGGAGCACACAGCTTGGGACCATTAAACCATAGATAAATAGTTTATGGAGTATAATTTCTGTGACTGAAAAAATTTTCACTGACATATTTAAGGGGGCCAGGGAGGCAAAGATAGCAGCATTACTTCAGAAATTTTATATATATGTATATATACATATTTAAATAACATATGTATGCATTGCTTTCAGGTTAACTAATTGATATCCTGTGCCTATGTATAATATACTGTAGAGTTGAATCTGACTCATGTTGACCCCGTGCGTGTCAGAATAGAACTCTGTTCCATAGGGTTTTCAATGGCATATTTTTCAGAAGGATATCATTGGGCCTTTGTTTTGAGGTGCCCTTGGGTGGACTTAAACCTGCAACCTTCCCTTAGCAACTGAGCGCATTAACGATTTTCACCACCCAGGGACACCATTCTGGGCCTGAGGGGATGTAAAACTAACCAGAAGCCTTGTTTTGTTTGTTGGGTTCTTGTTTGTAGTATTTAGGCTGGTAGGTCTGATCCTGGTAAAGTGCAAGGTAAATGGTATGGAAAGTACGAAGGTGTCTAAGGAGGAAGTTCTGCCTCCTTAAGACATAGCCGAAGATTGGCCTGAGTGGGAGCATTGCTTTGCTTCTTGTTCTTTGACTTTCCAGTGCAGCCTTTGTTTTGAGCTGGCTAGCTGCATGTCATCAGCTAGAATGTAGATACTTCAACTCTTGCTAAAAACATTGAGCAAACGTTTTTCGGACTATTGTGTCTTAGATGGCCATTCTCTAAGCTCTGGAGCAGAGCATTCAGAGGTATTCCTTCCAGTTCTGAGCTTCCTTTGGATGAAAGTTGCTGACTTACCTTGGAGAACTGAAAAAGCAGGGCATTTCCCCAGGGCACTGATGTCATTCCTGTGAACTTGACCTTGAGTCCTGGGAGTGACATCTGATCTCTTCAGCTTTAGAAAGTGATTATTTGATTTGAATATTTTTGGTTATTTAGCCCACATTATGATTCCTAAATAAGACTCAATTGCAAGAAGTATTTCTCACACTTGAGGACTGAGTTCTACACATTCTAAGTTTTCCAAATTAGAAAAAAAATATGCTACTTTGTCATAATGCATGAAACCCCATAGCACTATATAACCCAAACAATAGGCTGAAAACTGGGTTTGTTGTAAGTAACATATTAGTAACACCTGGTGTGATACCTGTTAACATGCTGAGTGCCTGAAGCAAGTTGGCAGGCGCTTCTTCTGCTTTTGCCAATAACTTGTCAAAAACTGAGTTAGAGTTCCTTCCAGACTCTCAGAAGAGCATCCAAGACAAGGTAGCTTATGTAGCCCTCAAACTTCACCAGGGCAAGGGCTGGCTGCTGGCCAACTTGAAAAGTCATGCTGAATTAGAGGAGGAATTCCAAAGGGTTGAGAAAGGACCTCCTGATGGCAAGATGCGAATAAGAATGTGGTGAATTAATTGATTTGTCTTACACAATGGTCAGGTGAGGGTGAAGGTGAAATTCATTTCCTCTGATAGGTCCTGCTCCTTTCTTAATAAGTTAGCAGTGTATCGGGAGCTGTCTAAAATGCTGCCTCCATCCCTTGACAACTAAAGAGGAATCTGAATATTCATCATAGGAAGCAGGATTGTCACACGCTGGAGACCTAAAAGGAAGGCAGGAAATCCAGTATAATTTACAGATATTCCTAGAGGAAGAATGGACTACTTAGCACCACAGAGACAAAGTTGTTTTTGTTAGGTGCTTCCAGTTGGCACTGACTCATAGCAACCTCATATATAACAGAATGAAACATTGCCGGTCCTGTGCCATCCTCACAGTCGTTGCTATGTTTGAGCCCGTTGTTGCAGCCACTGTGGCAATCCATCTCATTGAGAGTCTCCCTTTTTTTTTTTTACTGACCGTCCACTTTATCAAGTGTTTCTCCAGCAATTGGTCCTTCTGATGTGTCCAGACTGAGACAAAGGCTCACCATACTTGCTTCTAAGGAGCATTCTGGTTGTACTTCCTCCAGGAAAGATTTGTTCATTCTTCTGGCAGTCCATGGTATATTCAAGTATTCTTCGCTAACACCAGAATTCGAGTGTGTCAATTCTTCTGTCTTCGTTTTTCATTGTCCAGCTTTCACAGGCATATGAGACAAATGAAAATACCATAGCTTTAGTGCACCTTAGTCCTCAAAGCGACGTCTTTGCTTTTTAACACTTTAAACAGGTCTTTTGTTCTCCTAGGTAGTACAGTGGTCAAGAGCTCAGGCTGCTATACAAAGAATTGGTAGTTAAATCCACCAGCCGCTCTTTGGAAACCCTATAGGGCTGTTCTACCCTGGTAACTATGAGTTGGAATAGACTCGACTGCAACAGGTTTGGGAAACCCTGGTGGTGTAGTGGTTAAGAGCTACAGCTGCTAACCCAAAGGTTGGCAGTTTGAATCTACCAGGCGCTCCTTGGAAACTCCATGGGGCAGTTCTACCCTGTCCTATAGAGTTGGTATGAGCCAGAATCGACTCGACGGTAATGGGTTTGCTTTTTATGGTTTGCAGCTGATTTGCCCAATGCAATATGTCATTTGATTTCTTGACTGCTGCTTCCATGGGCATTAATTATTGATCCAAGAGAAATGAAATCCTTGATAACTTCAGCTTATTCACCGTTTATCATGATGTTGTTTATTGGTCCAATTGTAATGATTTTCGTCTTCTTCATGTTCAGGTGTAAGAGGCAAAGTATTGGGAAGTAATTGGGCACTGTCTCATAATTAAAATAGTTTCTGGTGTGCCTGCTGGTGATCTCTGACATTCCTTTGCTTGTAGATGGGTCCTCACATGGTGTCTGTCTTCCCCTGTGTGTCTATTCTGTCCTTTTATAATTCACAAGTGTTTGGGTTTAGGACCCACCCTACTCAGGTATGACCTTGTTAATGTAAACAGCATCATATTTACAGGTATAGGAGACAGGATTTCAACACATAATTTGGGGAGGGCACAATGCAATCTCTAATGTTTAGAGAATTTCAGTAGTTTGCATGAGGTCTACAATAATATTTGAGAGAGGGGACTCCAGAACCAGACTGCCAGGGTCTAAATCTTGGCTTTGCCACTTTTCTGACTGTGTGACTTTGCGAGACTCACTTAAAACGTTTGTGTTTCAGTTTCCTCATCTGTAGAATCAGCACAATAATGTTACCCACTTCGCAGAGTTGTAATGAGGTTTCAGTAAACTGATATACATAAAGCCCTTAGAACTGGACCTGGCGCATGGTCAGTAATATTTAGGTATTTGTTGCTGTTGTTGTTTCTTTTCAACAGCCCAGAGAGTTTTGAACCTGGATTAGTTTGATGCTAGGGTCAGCGTTCTTTGTCACTTGTTGTTATATGACTTTATAAAAGCAAGTAAGAACACATTTTTTTCCCTTGGATTTAGAAGGAGATGATGAGCCTACCTGAGTATGCGGAGATATCATGGAGATTAGTTGTTATCTACAGAACACTTTTAAATGGAGGGTGATTGCTGTACGTGGCTAGTAAAATTCACGTAAAAGTTTACAATTTGCTGCAAAAATTCACATCAAAGTTCAACTTTGTGACCTGAAGTAGAAACAATTGCATTTCTTCTAAGACTAACCACATATTTAGAGATTTATCACGGTCTGAAATATCCCATTCCATTATCGACATGCAGACGGAGGATTGTTGAGCCTTTTACTAAATTTGGCTCCACTGCACTTCTCTCTTTAGAGCGAGGCAATTGCTTCATCATTCACACATTGTGCTGTCCTGATATTTCGGTAACTACTGCACTGCCGCACATTCATAGGGTGCCAGCTGTACGTCTTTATAATTCTCTGAGAAGCTGGCCATCGACGGACATAGTCGACATACAAACCAGCTGAGGCAGCGTGCACCTCAGATGACACCAGCACCAGACCCATTTGACAGGTGGACAGATAACTAGGTTCTGCTTTTCCAACGAGGAGGCAGTCTTGTCTGTTGTTATATAACTATTTGGTATAAAAGGTCGTTGTAGCATGATTTTTGCCACCTAGAGATTTGAAATTTAATGAGGAACTAGATAAAACATAGATACTTTCTTACATCTTTTAAAAACAAGGTGGAGTGAGAGGGTATTATGTTTCAAAAGAAGCAATACTTAATACTGGAAAACCATGCCTACTTCCCTTTAGACTGACGCTCAATGAAAGTCAAGACTGGGTTGGTCTTGTTCGCCTCTGTCTGCTCAGCACTCACAGGCACTCTGTGTATTTGTTGAATGAATGACTGAATGAAAGAAAATAGTACTAATGGTTATAGACATTATCTGGGTTTGACTAAAACACCTCTAGATAAGGGACCAAAACACTAGTTGCCGTTGAGTCAGTTCTGACCAATGGGGACCCCGTGTTTGTCAGAGTAGAACTGTGCCCCATAGAGTTTTCAGTGGCTGATTTTTTTTGAAATAGATCACCAGACCTTTCTTCTGAGGTGGCTCTGGATGAACGCAAACTGCCAACTTTTCAGGGAGCAGCTGAGCGCTTAACAATTTGCACCACCCAGGGACTTCCTGGGTATTGGAAGAGAACTGTAGTTACAATGGAGTTAAAGCTCCAGAGACATCAATGGGAACCAACACGAACTCCTGCCTTATTAATTGGAGAAGAACCTTATGGTGAACTCTTTTAAATGAAACATATGTTTTCCTAATTTGTCTTTTAAAAAATAAACCTAGACTTTTGTGTATCATTTTTCCTTCAGTGAGTATACCTAATTAACATGTAGGTTTAATGTTTATTTGGCTCTATGTAATGTTTTTTAATGTGAATTCAAATGCTGATATTTATATAAAGTGCCAAGATTTTCATGCTCCTTTTGGGTGGTACCAACCACCCTGTATATGCCATATGTCAAGTGAGTTTTTAATATTTCAGCATTCCCCAAATTCGGCATTTACATTCTTGAAAGCACTTCCTTTTTCCCACACAGATCTAAACTTAGAGGTATTTGACCTTTTGTTTTTTAAAAAATGTTTGATGTTCTGACTATTTTCCACAAAAGATCTCTGTTCTCAAATTCATTCAATGGAGAGTATTCCTCAGTTCTTTTGAGAGGGATAAAAATCCTCTCAAGTCTGCCAGACTGAAGATCAAGGACATCACAGCACCCTGGAGTCTAAAGAGTTCAGAGTGATCATTATCCATGAAAGAGCTGGATGGGGATGGCGTATGTTTAAAACACTGGATGGACCCCTGGATTTGGAGTTAGAACTTGGGTGTTGTACTCTTGGCTTTGCCGCAGGGTGGCTGCTTTGCTTTAGAAAGGTTTGAATCTCTGTCTCTTCTGTGAGGATCTGGTAGGTTTTCTGGGACCAATCCAGCTACACTGTGGAATGTGATGTAGCATAGCTCTATGGGGACTCTTCCAGGATGTTGACCAGAAGCATTATCCAAAGGTGCACTAGAAAGTTGTTCTCTCCTGACTGAGTAGCCTGGCACAGCCAATGTGAGTGCTTCCTGAGGAGCCTCGTCTTGCCAGCTTTGGTCATTTTTTTATACCGATATATAGATGGATAGTTGGGTGGATGGATGGGTGGGTGGATGGATGGATGGGTAGGTGGGTGGGTGGGTGGATGGGTGGGTGGATGGGTGGATGGGTGGGTGGGTGGGTGGATGGATGGATGGATGGATGGATGATAGCTGCTGTTGAGTCGATTCCAACTCTTGGCAACTTTATGTACAACAGAAGGAAATATTACCCATTCCTGCGTCATTCTCATGATTGCCAGCATGCTTGAGTCCCTTGTTGTAGCCGTTGTGCCAGTCCATCTCACTGAGGGCCTTCCTTGCCCTTGTTGGCCCTCTAGCAAACATGATGTCTTCCTCCAGTGATTGATCCTTCCTGATGATGTGTCCAAAGCAAATGAGCCAGACAATGCTCTGTTTCCTGGGTGGCACAAATAGTTTGCACTTATCTATTAACCTGAAAGTGGGCAGTCCATGCCTACCCAGTGGCTCCAGGGAAGAAAGGCCTGGCATCTTAACACCAAATAATAATTCAGCTTAACCAGTAAAAAAGGTCTGCCTTGAGCATTACGCTCTTTAAAGAGCTATATAGACAGGATCAAATTGCCAACAGCAACTGGAAAGATTAGATAGGAACCTTAGGGGCAGTGAGTTTATGTTAATGGGGGAGGAACAAACAACTCAGAAAGGCAGGGTGAGAATGGTTGCACAACGCAAAGAATGTAATCAATGTCACTAAATTTTACATGTACAAACTGTTGAATGGGTGTATGTTTTGCTGTGTATATTCTCAACAACAGTAAAATAAATAAAATTTAGAAGGAAGAAATAAAAAAGAACCCATGTGACAATGATAACAATTAAAAAGAATGGAATTGATAAGAATGTTGACACATTATGAAAAATGTAATCAATGTCACTGAACAATCTGTATAGAAATTGTTAAATGAGAACCTAATTTACTGTGTAAACTCTCACTGAAAACACAAGAAAATATTATTAAAAGAAAAAAGAAAGAAAGGCCTGGCAGTTGCTCCCATAAAGGCTATAACCAAGAAAACGCTACAGAGCTCAGTTCTACTCTGTGATACATGGGGTCACCATGAGTTGGAATTGACTCAATGGCAACAGGTTTGGTTTGGTTTGAATTTTCAGAAGTAGATCACCAGACCATTCTTCCTAGTCTGTTCTTAGTTTGGAGGCTCCACTGAAACCTGTCCACCACAGGTGACCCTCCTTGTATTTGAAATACCATGGCATAGCTTCCAGCATCACAGCAACACACAAGCCACAGTATGACAAACTTACAGACAGATGTTGGCTTTACCCCTACACCAAAAATAAAAACCAGTTGCCATCCAGTTGATTCTGATTCCTGGCAACCCCATGTGTGTACTCTGACTGGAGGGACCCCCAAGTCTATTGCCTGGGAACAACTTTTAGACCATGAGCCAAAACTATCCCATGAAGTCACCTTTAAATAACAGTTTACCTCAATGAATAAAAAATGTCTGCCATGAACATTGCACCCTATTGAAGAATTACTTACGTGAGATTGAAATGACAACAGTAACTCTAAAGCAGGTGAGAACTTTTAAGGGGCAGAGAGTGTAAGTTAAAGGTGGTGAAATAATAGGGGCAAAGATAGTGAGAATGGTGACACAATGTGAAGAATGTAACCATTCTCAACTGTACATTTAAAATTGTTGAATGGGTGTATGTTTTGTTGTGTATATTTTCATCAAAAACAAAACAAAAACCGTGCTCTGTAAGGTTTTAAATGGGTGATTTTTTTCAGAAGTAGATCACCAGGTCTTTCTTCCAAGGCACCTACTGGGTAGTCTCAAACCACCAACCTTTTTTAGCTGTTGTTAGGTGCGATCAAGTTGGCTCCAGCTTGAAGTGACCCTGTGTATAACAGAACAAAACACTGCCCAGTCTTGTGCTCTTCTCTCAGTTAACATTATGCTTGAGCATATTGTCGCAGCCACTGTGTCAGTCCATCTCATTGAGGGTCTTCTTCTTTCTCGTTGACCCTCTACTTTACCAAGCATGATGTCCTTCTCCAGGGGCCGGCCCCTCCTGATAACATGTCCAAAGTATGCAAGACAAAGTCTCGGCATCCTTGCTTCTAAGGAGCATTCTTGCTGTACTTCTTGCAAGACAGATTTGTCCGTTCTTTTGGCAGTCCATGGTATATTCAATATTCTTTGCCAACACCATAATTCAAAGGTATCCTTCAGTATTAAAACTCAAGGCTTGAATTTTCTCTTCTATTCTTTCAGCTTGAGAAATGTCGAGTATGTTCTTTCCTTTTGGTTTTCTAACTCCAGGTCTTTGCACATTTCGTTATAATACTTTGTCTTCTTGACGTACCCTTTAAAATCTTCTGTTCAGCTCTTTTACTTCATTATTTCTTCCATTTGCTTTAGGTACTCTACATTCAAGAGTAAGTTTCAGAGCCTTTTTTGATGTTCATTTTGGTAAAGTGTATAGACTCGGTGGCACAACACATTAAGGAACACAGATTACTTTTTAACCATCTCTGTGTTGTGTTTTCATCATACATATATTTCATTTTAGTCATGGTATCCTTAGTAGATTAAAGATATTCATACTTTTGGTATTTCCCATAGGGAGATTCACAGGTAGTTTAGGTATAATTCTTTAGAATTTTTTCAACCAATAAATCTTCCTTGGATATGAATATGTATATTTTTACATAAAATGTATCACCACAGCTTTAGTGGCAAGGCTTTTTTTGTTTTTTTAAAACCATTTTTGAAATAATATTTTCCTGTGAAGAGGAATAAGAAAATCACTCTCTCATGGACATACTAAGGGAGACGGTCTTTTTTGTCCCCCAAGATAGCCTTAGTTACATACCATACTGTGGTTTGGGGCTAGGAAGGAGGAGGCAACTGCAAACCACAGCAAAGGGATTTCATTCATTTAACTGAAAGCTTTTTCCTCTCCTTTACCTGTCTTAAATCTTTCTGACAACCTATAAACTAATAAATTGTCCAGATTCCTCCAAGAAACTATTCATAATTCCATCATCGTTTATATAGTTCCCAGTCTGTCTTATAAACCAGAATATACCACCCTTAAAGGCATCTCCTTCTTAGTCTATACTACCCACTTGTCTTTATAGGTGAATGGGTTTGTTTTTCAAAGTCAGTGGACAAATCTTAGGTACCATGTTGTTATTCTACTTATTTTGTGTCTTCTAAGGACAGTTGCGGAGCCCTGGTGGCTCAGTGGTTAAGAGCTACGGCTGCTAATCAAAAGGTCAGCAGTTTGAATCCACCAACTGTTCCTTGGAAACCCTCCGGGGTAGTTCTAGTCTGTCCTATAGGGTTAGTATGAGTCAGAATCGACTCGATGGCAATGGCTTTTTTTTTTTTTTTTTTTAATTAAGGACAGTTGTAGCATCATAGAATGTTAGAAATGAGAGGTGTTTATGGGATCGTCTGGACCAGTATTTTAAAAAATGTTAAACAGCAAACCTCCTGTTTAAAGTGAAATCTTACAAGATTCCCCAAATTTAAGATTGATAAAAGCAGCACTATTCTGGTTAGGTAGGGCAGAGCTCCGTTCTCTCTGCTTCCTCTGCTAGTTAATCCAGGTGCCACAGGGTTGATTCTGATTCAAGGCAACCCTGTGTGTGTCAGAGGAGAGCCGAGTTCCGTAGGGTATCCAATAACCAGGACTTCCTTCCAAGGCATCTCTGGGTGTACTCAAACCTCTAACCTTTCGCTTACTGGCCAAGGGCATTAACTCTTCACACAACCCAGGGACTCCACATAACCTAGTTAAAAGCCTCTAATTTTCTCCAAGAAGCACTGGTGGTCCAGTGGTTAACCACTTGGCTATGAACCGAAAGGTCAGCGGTTCAAATCCACCAGCCACTCCACAGGAGACAGATGTGGCAATCTGCTTCCGTAAAGATTTATAGCCTTGGAAACCCTATGGGGCAGTTTTGCTGCGTCCTATAGTGTCACTAGAAGTCAGAACTCGACTTGATGGCAATGGGCAATGGGAATTTTCTCCAAATGAAAGAGAGAACTGAGACCTCTAGAGAGAAAAACCACTTGGTAAGCCCAACATTTTGGCGAGGGAAGAGGAATCTATTTTGTTGCCTTGAAGCTCTGGCATCACAAGAGACACGTGTGCGGAGTGCTGGTAATTCTCCAGCAGACCAGGAGACGGACCCCTTCTGATTCACCCCCACTCTTGCAGGATGGGCTCTTTGAAAAAAAGACAGTGAGATGGGTATGCAGGGTGTTCACTGGGGATCAACACCTGTAGAGAGGAGGAGGAGGGCAAGGGATTGTGCAGAGGAAAAAGACAAACTGTAACACAGGCCCAACAAAGCCATAGCCAACCTCGTGGGGAAGCTTTGGAGCATACATGGCACACTGTGGTGTCTTCCATTGGACTTTAATGGCCAGATCTTTCTGTCTCACCTCTCATCAGTCACCGGGAAGGGCACGCTCTTGAGAAAAGGAGCTTTCTGCAGCTGGAGCAGATCCTGGAGGAGCTGCCAGCTGGAGGCTGATTGCCCATAGCTGAGGCAACAAGTCCTCCTTTGAAGGAAGATCTAGAAAACACATCTCCATGGCCACTAGTTCTGGTGAACTCGAGAGATCGTGGAGAGGAAGGTGGTGGTGGCAGCTTTCCCAGCGATCTACTAGGCCATCTCAGTCTTCTGGTTGGGAGTGATAACATACTAAACAAATGTTTTCACAAATAGACTATTCCTTCAGATGGAGTCTCCTCTGTTTCAAGATGGAATCCTTATGGGCAACTTTCATTTTCTTCGTTGTCTCACCAGCTTTAATGACCATGTGGAAACACGTTGGGGCTTAATATGGCATAGTAGAAAAAGTAGCCGATTTGTAAGTGGGAGATTTGGGTTCCAGATCAGCCTCTGGCAGTTGTGTGACCAAGACGGAGTCATTTAACTTTTCTAAGATTCCTCAGTTGTATGTGAGGGAATACAAAATGAAACACTCTGAAAACTGTAAAACAGTATTTTAAATGCTTCTTAAATGCTGGGGTTCTCTGGGGTTGGTCCAGACTCTTTTCCTTTACCATTCCATTCTTTATTTCCTTCTTTCTTTCTCTCTCTCTTTTGATTATTAGTGTGAATTATTCTTAATGTTTAGTCTATAATTCCTCCAAGTATTTTCAAACCAAGGAAGGTTTTTTCCCTGCTAATCATCCTGATAACCCTTCTCTAGGACAGCTACTGCAAGTTTGCTCCCACCTGGAGCAGCCCATCTCTTTTTAGGTCATTTCTTTGCCACCATAACTTGCAAATGTGACACCTTTCTGAGGCCCAAACACATCAGTTTGTCAAAAACTACCTCTGCAGTATCGCACACACCACTGGGCTCGCCTTGCTCCAGTGCTTTCTTTGCTCGTCATTGTATTAGCCTCCTTTTTAGTCCTACTTTTTGCAATTTATTTCTTTTCATTCTCCACTAAGCCATAACTCTCTGGACCCAGATGTTATGACTTATTTTTAAAAAAATGTATTGTGAATTGTAGCATGCATGTAAAATCATATATGAAATGTAGATAGATGCTCAGTTAAAGACTGTTGGGGGACAGCCCCAGCAAGGAAAGACCCTCACTGTGTGTCCTGGCAGATAATCCGAAGAACTGACACGTAGCCCTTTTCAGATTCATATGTTTATTCAGGGAAACTTACTGACACGGGCAAGCAGCTGCTCTCTCGAGTGGTGTCTGGCTGGAGTGTTTTCCGCAACCACCTAGCAAGGGACCCAAGCTTATATGCCATTCCAGCTGGGACCAAGGCTCATCGTTTTCTCGCACGTCCTTGGGCAATCAGTATTCCCAGGCACTTCATGTCCAGGCCCAGATGTTTTCCTTCTTGTTGCTAAGGTATTCTTTGGCCTTGGCCACTGGCCCAGTCATGCCACTCCCGGCCTTGTACCTTAGCCAAGTCCATCCTGAATTCATCCCCAGAGCAAAGCTGACTCCATTAGGGAGGGGATGCATATAGCTGAATAGCATTACCCTACAAAGACCAATAATTTAGAGCAAGCATCTGTGTATCAACCACCCAGGTTAAGAAAGACTTATGATATATCTAGCCATTTAATTAATGCATGCTTATTGAGTGCCTACTTTGTATGCAGAATGTGGGGACATATAATGACAATTGAGAGATCACCTCGTTGTTGTTGTTAGCTGCTGTTGAGTCAGCCCCCAACTCATGGCGACCCCATGTACAATGAACCAAATGCTCCCAGGTCCTGCATCCATGATCAGTTGCAGATTGGACCGTGGTGATCCACAGGGTTTTCATTGGCTGATTTTTAGAAGGAGATAGCCGGTTCTTTCTTCCTAGTCTTAGACTGAAAGCTCTGCTGAAACCTGTTCAGCATCATAGCAACCCTCAAACTACCACTGACAGATGGGTGGTGGCAGTGCCTGAGGTGCCATGGATGGGAATCAAACCCAAGTCTCCTTCATGGAAGGCGAGAATTCTACCAGTGAGCCATCAATGTCCCCCAACAACAATGTCCTCCAGAGATCACCCAGTCTACGTAAAATAGCTCATCATCGCCTAACAGGAGAGAGAGAGAGACTGGCCAATCAATAATTGCAACATCTAAAGGTAGTTGCAGTGAGAAGTACAAACAAGATGTTATTGGACTTGTTACCTTTGCCTGGGAGAGTTAGAAAGGCTTCCAGAGGATGAGACTTTTGAACTGGGTTTTAAGGGGTCATTTGCCTGGGGAAGAAGAGCATTCCCAATGCTGTGCAGAGTCTGGCATTTTTTGAAAATTGGCAAATCATTCTTTCCCATAGCTTTCTCTCATTCTGTTGCTTGAGTCTGTGATACTCTTGTCTCCTGGCTCCCCTCTGACCGTGCTGGTCATTCAGTCTCAGTTTTATTTTGTCTCCAGCCACCACCCCCCCCCACCCCGCCACATAAATATTGGTGCCCCTGCAGGTGTTTCATTAGGACCTTTTCTTGCTTCATCCCATGTATCATTTATTTATTCACTCAACACAGATGAAGAAATGAGTAACAGCAGAGTCCCTCTCTCCACGGCAGTGGTCTTCAGAACCTTCAGCCTCCCTCAGAACCACCATGGAGCCTGTTACCATTCAGATTCTGGTCTCCTCCGGCTCAGTTAGAATCTTGGGGTCAGGTCGTCAAACATTAGTTCTGGTTCAAACCCCTGCTGAGAACTTGCCTTTCTACCGCAGGTATATTGAGTCAGAATCTACAGTTTAACAAGATCCCCAGGTGATTCTTATGTACAGTACATTTTGAGAACCACTGCTCTAGTAGTGGTTTTCAGAATTGGTCCCTAACCAGCAGCATTGGCATCACCTGGGAACTTGTTAGAAATGTAAATTCTCAGCAGAGGTTTGAACCAAATGAATCAGGTAGGTCCCATGAGTCTGCATTTTCAGCATGTCTCCAGGTATTTCTGATGCAGATAATTGAGTTGCACTTGGCGAAGCACAGGTGACAGGCTTCCTCTTAAAGAGACGGGAGGACTGTGGAACACTCAGGGGTCCTTTGGAGATGAGCTTTGCTGTCTACTGTTCTGGGCTGCCCTCTTGGCTCGCCTTCCTTGGGCCTTTCACAGGTCTCCCTGCTTCCAGCGCTTCTTTTGCTGTTTCCTCTTCCCCTTTACATGCTCCCTCTTGTCCCTGAGCTGTAGCCAAGCCCACTTTGTGCATCCCATGTCTCTGCTCCATACCACTCCCTCCCTTGGGCATAATCTGTGCCTTGGCTCAGTCTGTGGTGTATCCTAGGCTGTTGCTCGTCAGACAATGAAGGTAACATGCAAAGTCCATGGTCACTCTGAAAGCCCCAGCCTCACCTCTCTACGCTGTTCCTTCTAGGGGCTTCTTTGCCAAGGCTGGGGAAAAGGATCAGGAGCCCAGATCAAGCTGGGGAAGACCTGATCAGAGTTGGTATCACAGGCAAGAGACACTGTTCGTATGACTTGCACTCTCATTACCAAGAGTATTTGAATAGTTTTAAGACACGTAAACTGTGAGACTAGACATTTTCACTCAGAAAATGAAATGCAGGCATGTAGATATTCTCGTGGGAACTGATGCTGGCACGTTTGTCTACAAGTGTTTACTTGTATCTGGAGTCACACACATGCCCAGAACCTTGGGTCCATTGACTCCTCTGCATACACATGACAAAAATGTGTGTATGGATGGATAATTAGAAGACTTAAAATACTTGATTTTGAAAGCCTGCATTGTAGCTGCTCTGCTCAGAAAATTCCTAAGCTCCTGCGGGGTAATGGGAGTTCTAGCAAGTGTTTCTCTATCTGCTGGTCTCTTTTAGTGAAGCTCCCTTTTTCTCTCTCTCTCTCTCCTCCCTGCCTGCCTGCCTCCTCTCTCCCTCCCTCCCTCTCTCTCAGATAGCAGACAAGAGAGAGGAACTGGTGCGGCTTCCTCTGAGAAGCTGCCTGCATGTGCGGATTGGCAGCAGCCCGGGAGCTCCTCTTCCATCCATGCGGTGTTTTTGGAGGGAAATGCGATGTTGGAGCAGGGGCTGAGCTGGGCTGGGAAGGTGGCTGGGAGCTCAGGGAGGCCAGGATCGTGGTCTAGCCCAAGGCTGGAATCTCAGGAATGTTTCACCAGGATCTGCTCTGAGAATTCCCAGACCCCCATGGATTTTAGAATTTCCATGCCTTTTCTCCTCCACCTTAGCACTATCTTGCTTCCTTCTGAGATGGCCCCAGATCTGCGAGAGACATTTGAGAGAAGCTATTTATTAACAGACATGAAGAAATGGATTCTGCACTTGATTATTTAGCCATGATGTATCAATGATGATGGATTGGAAAGCAGTGTAAGTAACACAATTATATATGTTCCTATATAGTGGGATGGTCTATCTTACTTGCTTCTTTGTACTGTAACTTCTTCAGAGAATTTCCTTTTGAGAAAAGTGAAAATGAAATGTATAAAGTATTCCAAAGAAGTTAAGAGAGTCCAGATTATAAGAGTTTTTTCCGTTGTTCAGTTGACTGGCAGGATGCATACAGCTATATCAGAGGGGCACACCAACTATTGACATAGACTGCAAACCTCCCCATGCGGATGAGACTAAAACTGGAAACAAATGAACTACGTTTTCGAATTGACAGTCATTGCTATGAGCAGACTTATTCAAAGGTGGCTAAAATATTTGACATTGGCTCTTTTAGAATCACACATAGAATTTAAATGTGTTCTCTTTACAGGGGGGTACAAATGAAGTTAACCTAGGACTTTCAGATCAGGTTTTTTCTGGCTACAGAAATATGAGCTTGATTTTTCTGTGAACATTAAATGCCGACTATGTGTCCTTTTTGCTTCAGCTTTTCTGGAAACAGGGCACCTCCCCATTCTACAGTGTAATGTCTGTTCACTCCAGGGTTGCAGGACCTTGGAGAGTTGAAAGCCTAGTCATAGTGAGTCTCTGCCACTCACCTGTCTTTCTAGGGCTTGATTCGGGCACTAAAATTCCCAAAATATTCAGGGAGGAAAAAAAACGAAGTAACTTGAAGACCAAAATCAGTTTCTGTTTCACAGGAGAAAGAAACATCTAAATGATTAAAAAAATGAAATAAAAAATATGATTTGTCTTTCTTTGAAATTTGAAATAAGGTTTTTTAGAGAAAGAGTAACTTATGCTTGCTTGCTTGCTTAAAAAAGCAGTATTTTAAAGGAGACTTTTAAAATCATAAATCACTCAGGAAAGGACATCAAAATAGATTGCCGATTTTTTTATGGCCAGCTGCAACTTTTTCTGTAATCTATTTTTATACAATAGTGTCAACAATAGTGTCAACAATAGTGTCAACAATAGTGTCAACAATAGTGTCAACAATAGTGTCAACAATAGTGTCAACAATAGTGTCAACAATAGTGTCAACAACAGTGTCAACAGAAGTATGCCTGGCTTAAAACTTGCTTAGATTTGGAAGTGGGATTTCTGACAGTAACACTGTAACGGGCTTGTCTTAGCTGTCTTTGCCTTTTCTCTACCACATCTATAACCCCAGACAGGGTTATGCCCCTCCCACCTGCCCACTTCCCTTGCTCCCCCAGCCCCCATCCTTCCCTCTGAGTCCTGGAGCATCATGAAGGACCCTTCTAAAGATTCCCTTTTACACATCCTTCCCAGCTTTGGACAGAGAGACTACTGTAATGCAGCACACAGGGCTGCCAATTTTGGAATTGAATGAGCTCAGTTGATTCCTGAATATTAAATCAGTTCTGTGAGCAATTGAATGAGATCATCTCTTTCAAATCTGACCCAAAGTGGTCCTAACTTTACTGATTGGTATTTAGCATCCTCAGGAGCTGTAGCACTGAGCACCTGAGAGGACCAACCTAAGAGAAGACTGAACCCCCAAACCCCTGCCTGATTCTGCTAGGCAAACCCACCTAGAGCCACGCCTTTTAAAATATGTCCTTTGTTATCAAGGGGAATCTGAGACAGAAAACACATGTTGGTCACGTCACGTGAGTGCCTCTCTGCACATGAAGTGATTGTATCACAGGGGGAATACTTTGGATCTTGTGCTGTTTTGTTTTGGTTTCTTATTTCCATGGCTGCTGCCAGACTCATCTGGGAGAGGTTTGGAGGGGAGTGAAAAACCTGGAGCAAAGCATGCAGGGAAAAGGAAAATCATTCAAAAGCAAAGTCAGACCTGAATCGTTTTCTTACTCAAATCTCAGTTTCCATCCTTGTTTTTGGTTCCGTGATTGTAGCCTTCCTGGATTAGAGGAGAGTGACTCTTTTCATACTGCTTTTGGGTTTTGAGCAAAGAAGGGAAATTTCTCCAGAAAAAACATAGGGGGTGGGGAGAACCAAGTTTTTGACTTCCCACTCACTTTTAACAGAGCAGTCAGCTCCTCTCCCCCTCCCACCTTCTCCCCCCCCACCCCCCGCCACCTCCTTTCCCCAGTCCCTGCTTCTCTGCCTCTGAAGTGTCCTCCTGTGAACAGTGCCAAATCCCCCAGGAATCTCCTGTGTGTCCTATTAAGGCAAAAAGATGAGCCGCCAAGGGCAGGGTTTTCACAGAGAGTAGAGAGTGCTTTTCAGTGGCAGTGAGGACAGGGGCCAGATACGCTGATACCTGCACACAGTCTTTGAGAGAGCCAGCTGATTGTTATCAGTAAAACTGCTGAGCAATTAAAAAAAAAAATGCTGGAGTCCATAAAATACTGGAGTCAAGGTGAGAGAAAGAAGAGAGAGACAGAGAAGGAGGTGGGTGGTCTCTGAGGAGTTTCAAGCAAAGTTGTGTTAAATTCCCAGAAGATCTAAACTGATAATGCCAGATGGTTAAGATAAGTCTTAAACTGATCGATACCTTTTAGATAGAAGGGAGCTTTCATTTTGGCCTGATGTTCTGCCAAAAAGCTTTGCTGGAGATCAACTGCCAGTTCTCTCAGCAGCCTTTCTGTGTTACTATCCTCTCTCTCTCTCTGGATGTCCATCTTCCTTAACCAGAATTAGTGGGCGCTGAGTCGACTCCGACTCATGATGACCTCGTGTGTGTCAGAGTAGAACTGTGTTCCATCGGATTTTCAATAGCTGATTTTTTGGAAGTGGATCACCAGGCCTTTCTTCCAACTTGCCTCTGGGTGGACTCGAACCTCCAGCCTTTTGGTTAGCAGCCAAGTGCATTAACCTTTTACACCACCCACGGACTCCTCAGCTTCCTTAGCGACTGGTTATGTTCTGAAAAGTTGGGAGCTTGAGAGATGTTCTAAAACCAAGTGTGGTCTTCAGACCCTTAACTCTAAGGAAAAGTGCTTCCGTTAGCGTTATCCTCACTTTTCTTGCTAGACATGTTGTCTGAGTTCTAGGTTGTGCCCTGTGTCTGAACTAAATGGCCTCAGTTTTAAACCTGTCAAGATACTCCTCCTGTGAACCCCAATCCTTCCCAGTTTCATCTGTACTGCAGAGAATGTCCTCGTTCCTGGTGAGTTTTGCAACAGAATCATGACATGCTGACACAGTGCACCCGTTTTAACCTCATCTTCCATCTATTCCTGTTGGGGAAACGGCAGGGGAGAAAAATGCTGTCAGTAAATTTGAAGGAGAAAGATGACCTGTGGAAAATGACTCTGCAAGTTTTCCTGATCTGAGAAAAGAACTTACATTCTCCCCAGACACACATCTTTTCGCTTTCTCTGGGAGAAACGCTGTGAGGTAATGATCTAAATTCAGCAGAACCAGTAGTTATGATCTATATTTGGGTTATTGACCTGAAAACTACTTAGCTTCCCGAAGCTTCTATTTTTGCATCAGTAAAATGAGTGTAAAGTTTACCTCATGAGGCTCTGTGAGAATGAAATGAGATGATGCACACTGCTTAGCACAGTGCTTGGGCATATCCTCGCTGTGAATGCTGTCCTGGTATTCTCCTGTCCACATTATCAACAGAGGATCCAGATCCTAAATGATGGCGGGAATCTGGGGAAGTCAGGGGGACAGTGGGACAGGATGGAAGGAGTACTAGAGTAAGAGTCAGGACCTGGGCAATTTAGTCCCAGCTCTCTTAGTAACCACTTGTGTGACCTTGAGAAAATGACCACCCTTCTCTCTTGGGGAAACCCTGGTAGCATAGTGGTTAAGAATTATAGCTGCTAACCAAAAGGTCAGCAGTTCAGATCCACCAGGTGCTCCTTGGAAACCCTGTGGGGCAGTTCTACTCTGTCCTGTGGGGTTGCTATGAGTCAGAATCAACTCGACCGCAATGGGTTTGGGTTTTTTTTTTTTTTTTTTCTCTTGGGAAATACTTGCCTTTCCCTAAATGTGTTACTCTATCACCTTCCTCCACGTTAGCTCATGCTGGTCCCTGCATGGTACGGCCTCCTGGCTTCCTTCTCATGTCTAACTCCTTTCTTCTATGAAAACTTCCTTGGTCCCCTTAATAGGATTTGCCAACAAAGATGTCATTGTGTGCTTGTCTGCCTTTGTCCTTAGACTAGAGTCACCTAGAGAGTGACACCTCTGTCTTTAAGCTCTGTATTTGGTATCTAGACCAGGTCCCTGCTCAATAAATGTTTGCTGATGGGTGAGTGAATGAGTGAATGAATGAAGAATCCTTGCCTCTGTCATAGGTCCTGAGTGAAGACAGAATGAAATAATGTATGTGAAAGGCTTTGATGAGTGGAGGGCGCTATGCAGTTGTCTTCACTTTTAAGTTAGTCTGCGGCTCAGTGTGCTTTTAAGTACCAATATTTTTCGTTGGTTCCTTGGGTACTAAGATTTGTAATTTTGAGTGAAACAAAACATTCTCTTTTGTACTAACCTTGAGTGCAGGCTCATTCTTTGTCATAGAAGCAGGGCAGGCTTTATGTGGGACAGAGCCTGTGATGTTTGAAACTTCTGTGAACAACAAAACGTCTCTGAGCAAAAAAAGTCTCATTCCAAAATTAGAGATAAGGCTCTGAAAGCCTGTGCCCCTGGGAGGGATCGCTCTGATATTTAACTTCACCTGAGGTATGAGGGACTGATTTCAGATCCCTGCCTGCGAGTATGGATTTCTAGAAAGAAGACTTGGGTGAGAGAGAAGTGGCCCTGGTGGTGCAGCGGTTAAGTGCTCGGCTGCTAACCAAAAGGTCGGTGCTTTAAACCTACCAGCTGCTTCCCAGGAGAAAGATGTGGCAGTCACCTTCCATAAAGATTACAGCCTTGGAGACACTCTGGGGCAGTTCTACCCTGCACTATAGGGTCTCTATGAGTCAGAATCGACTAGGTGGCAACAGGTTTGGTTTTTCAGAGAGAGAGAGGAAGAACGGGGGCCTGAGGCACAAAATATAAATTATGCCTTCATAGTGGAGGCAGCATGGTCAAGGAAGAACAAGGACTTTTGCATCTCACAGACGTGGGTTTGGATTCCAGCTTCATACTAGGGTCTTTGCTATGTTTCATGAGCCCTCTCACTGGAGAGGGGTCCCCTGGTGGCGCAAATAGTTAAGCACCCAGCTGCTAACCAGAAGAAAGAGGCCTGGTGAGCTACTTCCAAAAACTCAGCCACTGAGAACCCTATGGAGCACAGTTCTACTCTGACACACACGGGGTTGCCAGGAGCCGGAATCGACTCAGTGACAACTAGTTTTGATTTTTCACTGGAGGAATGTTTGGGTTCTCTTCTGCTTCTCTTAGCAGTTTATTTTCCTCATGGGACCATCCAAGACTAAGGAGAATGACACTGAATTGTTCTTCCCCTCTGAGCCCACCCTGGAAGCCAGATTTGGGATTCCGTTTTTTCAGCAGAATGGCTTCTGGTTGCTTGAACTCTGTCTGCGATGAAACAAGATCTCTCCCTTGACATTAGCTCTGTGGGATGTTTTTCATTCAGAAAATGTTCTTTACAAAAAATAAAAGCAGGTTAAATAATGATGGTCAGTGTCAACGTCCAGTGCAAATGCAGATCCATCAGATGGCCCAGAGGATGACGTGATCATGTATGTGAATGTGCTTTGTTAGTGGAAAACTCTGTAGGGATTTATTTATATATTAATGCTGTGTGTGCGTGTGCATGTATGTGTGTGTGTGTGTAAAAGCCCCACTGCAGCTGCTTCTGCCATTAGAGTGACGACACTGTGCGTCTGTTGTTCACCTCTTCAGGTCCAGCCCAGGGGTTTGCGTAGGCTCATTTTTCACTTTCTTTTGACCCTTGGTTGTCTCCACAAATGAGCCACCTGCTGTAACTTGGTGTGGGGCTAGAGATGTGAGGTGAAGTAATGAGCCTGCAAGGCTTTGCTGTGCCTATTGGCTGCTCTAGAGGGAAATTGAGGAATACTGCAGAGCCACAAATCTGAGATGTCAGCTCATAAATATGTAAGCTCCTGGCTTAGGTAATAAGCTCCTTGACGGCCAAAACTGTCATTTGCACGTTCTCTTCAGCTGAACACAGAAGTTCCAGTTGCCAGAGTGTCCCTGGATACTGAGGACTAAAAGCTGGAGAGAGAGGTTGGGGAGGGGGAGCTGAGCTGATGGCTCTTTATGGATCTCTCGTTGGTCTCCACTGCTGCTGACCCCAACCCCCACCATTGGGGCTTTTCTCTTTGTGTTTCATTAGTAAGTGTAAGCAGAGATTTTGGATTGGATTATTTGGAATAAAGAGGGCGTATATAAATTAGAGATGGGAGAAATAGGTGCCAGCATTTAGCTTTTGGCAGCAGTGACTAAATTTGTGCAAATTTCAATCTCTGTTGCATTATTTTTAAAACTCTATCAGGAGCTTAATAAAAACCGATTCAGCAGTTTACTGTTCTTATATACTGTCAAGTCCGTTTCAATTCATAGCAGCCCCATGTGATACAGAATAGAACTCCCCTATATGATTTTCTAGGCCTTAACCTTTATGGGAGCAGATCTCCAGGTCTTTTCTTCATGAAGCCGCTGATGGGTTCGAACCACTAACCTTTTTGCTTAACAGCTGAGTGCTTAACCATTGTGGCACCAGGTCCTTCAGACCAAATTTAGGTTAGGAAGCAGATAATCAGTACACAAATATTATTGAACACCTAATTTTTTTTTTTAATATATTATAGGCACTTTGTAAGGTTTAGGAAATTTAAAAGTGATTCATGGAGAGGTGTGGTTAAGAGGCAAATTAATTCTACTATAATATGCTGTGGAAACCCTGATGGCATAGTGGTTAAGAGCTGTGCCTGCTAACTAAAAGGCTGGCAGTTCGAATCTACCAGGTGCTCTTGGGAAGCCCTATGGGGCAGTTCTACTCTGTCCTGTAGGGTCCCTTTGAGTCGGGATTGACTCAGCAGCCACAGGTTTAGGGTAATATGCTATGATAAGTGGCATAGTAGCTCTGTTAACAAAATGTTACGAGAGCATAGGGAAGAGAAGAATAAATTCTGATTTGGGTTGTGAGGGAGTCAAGAGTATTAGAGCTGGGACTGGAAGGATGAGTAGGAAGGGAGGGCATTTTAGGTAAAAGAATTGGCATGAGTCTCTTTTCATGCACAAAAGTATGGCTATCATGTAGTTATATTCATGCCACATCACAAAACTAAATTTTTTTCAGGTTCTCAAAATAGGCAGGTATTCATAATTATTGTTAGTTGTTGTCAAGTAGGCTCCAACTCATGGCGACTCCATGTACAACAGAATGAAATGTTGCCTGGTCCTGTGCCATCCTCATAATTTTCGCTATGTCCATTGTTGTAGCCACTGTGTATTTTGATTGCCTTCCAGCCTAGGGGGCTTATCTTCCAACACTATATCAGACCATGCTCTGCTGTGATCCTTAGGATTTTCTTTGGCTAATTTTCAGATGTCAATCACCAGGCCTTTCTTCCTAGCCTGTCTTAGCCTGGAAGCTCTGCTGAAACCTGTCCACCACGGGTGACCCTGCTGGTATGTGAAATACTGGTGGCATAGCTTCTAGCACTGTAGCAACATATAAGCCGCCAAAGTAAGACAAACTGACAGATAGTGGAATTATTGGATCATTTTAAATAAGATGTAAACATAATAAAAAAACTAACAGTATTAGGTAAGACCCCCATGTGTCTGTCAGTTTGTCATACTGCGGGGGCTTGTGTATTGCTGTGGTGCTGAAAGCTATGCCACCAGTATTCAGATACCAGCAGGGTCACTCATGGAGGACAGGTTTCAGCTGAGCTTCTAGACTAAGACAGACTAGGAAGAAGGACCTGGCAGTCTACTTCTGAAAAGCATTAGCCAGTGAAAACCTTATGAATAGCAGCAGAACACTGTCTGATATAGTGCTGGAAGATGAGCCCCCCAGGTTGGAAGGCACTCAAAAGATGACTGGGAAAGAGCTGCCTCCTCAAAGTAGAGTCGACCTTAATGACGTGGATGGAGTAAAGCTTTCGGGACCTTCATTTGCTGATGTGGCATGACTCAAAATGAGAAGAAACAGCTGCAAACATCCGTTAATAATCGGAACCTGGAATGTATGAAGTATGAATCTAAGAAAATTGGAAATCATCAAAAATGAAATGGAACACATAAACATCAACATCCTAGGCATTAGTGAGCTGAAATGGACTGGTATTGGCCATTTTGAATTGGACAATCATATAGTCTACTATGCTGGGAATGACAACTCAAAGAGGAATGGTGTTGCGTTCATTGTCAAAAAGAACGTTTCAAGATCTATCCCGAAGTACAATGCTGTCAGTGATAGGGTAATATCCATGCTCCTACAAGGAAGACCAGTTAATACGACTATTATTCAAATTTACACACCAACCACTGGGGCCAAAGATGAAGAAATAGATTTTTTTCAGCTGCTGCAGTCTGAAATTGATCGAACATGCAATCAAGATGCATTGATAATTATTGGCGATTGGAATACGAAAGTTGGAAACGAAGAAGGATCAGTAATTGGAAAATATGGCCTTGGTGATAGAAACAATGCTGGAGATCGAATGATGGAATTTTGCAAGACCAACGACTTCTTCGTTGCGAATACCTTCTTTCACTGACATAAACGGCGACTGTACACATGGACCTCGCCAGATGGAACACACACAAATCAAATTGACTACATCTGTGGAAAGACACGATGGAAAAGCTCAATACCATCCATCAGAACAAGGCCAGGGGCCGACTGTGGAACAGACCATCGATTGCTCATATGCAAGTTCAAGCTGAAACTGAAGAAAATCAGAGCAAGTCCACGAGAGTCAAAATATGACCTTGAGTATATCCCATCTGAATTTAGAGACCATCTCAAGAATAGATTTGATGCATTGAACACTAGTGACTGAAGACCAGACGAGTTGTGGAATGACATCAAGGACATCATCCATGAAGAAAGCAAGAGGTCACTGAAAAGACAGGAAAGAAAGAAAAGACCAAGGTGGATGTCAGAGGAGACTCTGAAACTTTGTCTTGAGCGTCGAGCAGCTAAAGTAAAAGGGAGAATTGATGAAGTAAAAGAACTGAACAGAAGATTTCAAAGGGCCTCTCGAGAAGACAAAATAAAGTATTATAATGACATGTGCAAAGAGCTGGAGATGGAAAACCAAAAAGGAAGAACACGCTCGGTGTTTCTCAAGCTGAGAGAACTGAAGAAAAAATTCAAGCCTCAAGTTGCAATAGTGAAGGATTACATGGGGAAAATATTAAATGATGCAGGAAGCATCAAAAGAAGATGGAAGGTCTTTGAAATGTGGCGTCTGGGGTCTTAAATGCTAACAAGCGGCCATCTAAGATGCATCAATTGGTCTCAACCCACCTGGGTCAAAGGAGAATGAAGAACACCAAGGTCACACGACAACTAAGAGCCCAAGAGACAGAAAGGGCCACATGAACCAGAGACCTACATCATCCTGAGACCAGAAGAACTAGTTGGTGCCTGGCCACAATCGATGACTTCCCTGACAGGGAGCACAACAGAGAACCCCTGAGGGAGCAGGAGATCAGTGGGATGCAGACCCCAAATTTGCATAAAAAGACCATACTTAATGGTCTGACTGAGACTAGAGGAATCCTGGTGGCCATGGTCCCCAGACCTTCTGTTGGCACAGGACAGGAACCATCCCCGAAGACAACTCATCAGACATGAAAGGGACTGGACAGTGGGTGAGAGAGAGATGCTGATGAAGAGTGAGCTAATTATATCAGGTGGACACTTGAGATTGTGTTGGCATCTCCTGTCTGGAGAGGGGATGGGAGGATAGAGAGAGTGGGAAGCTGGCAAAATTGTCATGAAAGGAGAGACTGGAAGGGCTGACTCATTAGGGGGAGAGCAAGTGGGAGTACAGAGTAAGATGTATGTAAACTTATATGTGACAGACTGACTTGATTTGTAAACGTTCACTTGAAGCTCAATAAAAGTTAAAAAAAAAAAGAAGATGGAAGGAATACACGGAGTCATTATACCAAAAAGAATTAGTCGATATTCAACCATTTCAAGAGGTGGCATGTGGTCAGGAACCAATGGTACTGAAGGAAGAAGTCCATGCTGCTCTGAAGGCATTGGCGAAAAACAAGGCTCTAGGAATTGATGGAATATCAATTGAGATGTTTCAACAAACAGATGCAGTGCTGGAGGTGCTCACTCGTCTGTGCTAAGAAATATGGAAGACAGGTTCCTGGCCAGCTGATTGGAAGAGATCCATATTTATGCCCATTCCCAAGAAAGGTGATCTGTGGAAATTATAGAACAATATCATTAATATCACATGCAAGCAAAATTCTGCTGAAGACCATCCAAGAACGTCTGCAGCAGTATATTGACAGGAAACTGCCAGAAATTCAGGCCGGTTTCAGAAGAGTACATGGAACCAGGGATATCATTGCTGATGTCAGATGGATCCTGGCTGAAAGCAGAGAATACCAGAAGGATGTTTATCTGTGTTTTATTGATTATGCAAAGGCATTTGACTGTGTGGATCTTAACAAACTATGGATAACACTGTGAAGAATGGGAATTCCAGAACGCTTAATTGTGCTCATGAGGAACCTTTACATAGATCAAGAGGCAGTTGTTCGGACAGAACAAGGGGATACTGATTGGTTTAAAGTCAGGAAAGGTGTGCGTCAGGGTTGCATTCTTTCACCATACCTATTTAATCTGTATGCTTAGCAAATAATACGAGAAGCTAGACTATATGAAGAAGAACGGGGCATCAGGGTTGGAGGAAGACTCGTTAACAGCCTGAGTTATGCAGATGACACAACCTTGCTTGCTGAAAGTAAAGAGGACTTGAAGCACTTACTAATGAAGATCAAAGACCACAGCCTTCATTATGGACTCCACCTCAACATAAAGAAAACAAAAATCCTCACAAGTGGACCAATGAGCAACATCATGATAAATGGAGAAAAGATTGAAGTTGTCAAGGATTTCATTTTACTTGGATCCACACTCAACAACCATGGAAGCAGCAGTCAAGAAATCAAAGGATGCATTGCATTGGGCAAATCTGCTGCAAAGGACCTCTTCAAAGTCTTGAAGAGCAAAGTTGTCACCCTGAAGACTAAGGTGCGCTTGAGCCAAGCCATGGTATTTTCAATCACATTATATGCATGTGAAAGCTGGACAATGAATAAGGAAGACCGAAGAAGAGTTGACGCCTTTGAATTGTGGTGTTGGCGAAGAATATCGGATATACCGTGGACTGCCAAAAGAACGAACAAATCTGTCTTGGAGGAAGTGCAACCAGAATGCTCCTTAGAAGCAAGGATGGCGAGACTGCGTCTTACATACTTCGGACATGTCGGGGGGATCAGTCCCTGGAGAAGGACATAATGCTTGGCAGAGTACAGGGTCAGCAGAAAAGAAGACGACCCTCAACAAGGTGAACTGACACAGTGGCTGCAACAATGAGCTCAAGCCTAACAATGATTTTAAGGATGGTGCAGGACCAGGCAGTGTTTCACTCTGTTGTGCATAGGGTCGCTATGAGTTGGAGCCGACTCGACAGCGCCTAACAACAACAACATTAGGTAAGATTCAAAATCATGTCACATTTTCCTAGCTGATTAGCAACGGTAGATTATGGGTCAAGTCCAAGAGAACGGATGTAGGAATCGACCCAGAAACAGTGCTTAGAATCTTGACTCTTTCACTTCGTAGGTGGTTAGACTTTAGACTACTTGTTAACTTATTGTAACTGTTGTAAAATGGGATCAGTATATCCCTTTCTAAAAATCATTGCTTGAAAAGAAAGAGCTGTTCATGAGAGGGAACAGTAGATTGAGTCCAAACAACTTGGTTTCACTTGAAAAGTCAGAAGTCACTGGGAAGCTCTCTATAACCATAGTACAGGATTTTATAGCACCTTTCCTTTCAGGTAAATCAGGGTCTCTTTCCAGTTGTAGTAAACACTCTGCCTGCCAGCATTCTGTTAACTGGTTCTCTTACTAAGATGTACTCTAAAACTGAGGGCATTGGTGGTTCAGTGGTGTGCTGGGGTTTGTTCCCTGGCCAGTTCACCTCGTGGCACAGTCACCACCCATCTGTCAGTTGTGGCTTGAGTGTTGCTATGATGCTGAACAGGTTTCAGTGGAGTTTCCAGACTAAGACAGACTGGGGAGAAAGGCCTGGCAATCTACTTCCAAAAATCAGCCAATGAAAACTCTATTTGAAATCAGCCCGTGAAAACCTATGAATCATAGTGATTCATTCTATGTGCATGGGATTGCCACGAGTCAGGAGCTGACTTAATAGCAGCTAACAACAACCAAAACCAAACCAAACCCATTGCCATTGGGTCGATTCCGACTCCTAGCAACCCTATATGGCAGAGTCGAACTACATAGGGCTTCCAAGGAGCGGGTGGTGAATTTGAACTGTAGACCTTTCAGTTAGCATCTGAGCTCTTAATTACTGTGCCACCAGGGTCCCTAACAACAACAACAACAACAACCCCTAAAATATATAATAGTGGGAGAAGATACTAATAATCCTTCTAAAACACCAGAGAACAGTTGACTAATGTTTTGGGGAGTCAAGAGTGTCATAGTGGTTATAGAAGCAGTAGTATTTTTGAGTGGGGAGAGTCCTTAGAGACCATATTTTTTGCTGACTTTCTAATGTTTGAAAAATGGCACTCTAGGTAGGGAAGCTGTGATAAGAGTTTCTAACCAGTTAGAACTACCACACTGTTGACCACTCATTTTTGTATTCACTTATAAAAAAAAAAAAAAAAAAAATTTTTTTCACTTATATGTTCAATAAATGTTCAAAAAGCCCTTGAAGCAGGTAGGATGAATATTTGAATAAATATTGTGCCCTTCAGGACCTTAAAACTTTGTAAGGAGTTATTATGGATTGAATTGTGTCCGCCTAAAATATGTGCTCTAAACCCTAACTTCTATGCTTGTGGTTATAATCACATTTGGAAATGAGCTGTCTTAGTTATGTTAATGAGACATGATTAGTGTAGGGTGCATCTTGAGTTAATATCTTTTGAGATACAAGAGATATAAATCAAGCTGATGAGAGAGAGAGAAGCAAGCAGGGATGGTGGAAGATAGATGCCAAGCCACATGAAGATCGCCCAGGAGCAGAAGCTCAAGAGACAAGAACCTTCCTCCAGAGCCAACAGAGAGAGAAAGCCTTCCCCTAGAGCCAGCACCCTGAATTTGGACTTCTAGTCTCCTAAACTTCGAGAAAATAGATTTGTTAGTTAAGGCCACTCACTTGTGGTATTTCTGTTATAGCAGTACCGGACAACTAAGACAGAAGGTAAAATATGTATGCAAAGAGTATAAATGGTAAGTTATTTTTTAAATGCAATGAAAGAGAGCTATTAAGAGTCCAGAGAGGGAAAATTATTTCTAAGTGGAAGTGATGACCGTGCTCTGTAATAGGGAGTTGGCTGTATAACTTGCGCTCATGTATTCACACTTGTTTTATATAACAAGTTTTGAGCATCCAGCAAGAGGAAAAAGTTAGGTAAAATTAAGTGTTTGGCTTAACCCATGTTTCTATTCTGGGGAAATGCAGAGCAGGATTGAAATTGAATTGTTATTTTGCCATTTGTTGATAGTCTAATGAGAACAGATTGTTCAAATACAAGATCATTAGTGATTTAATTACCTTAAAAATGTAATTTTGGAATATATCTGTATATTTTTTAAATCAAAGACTCATCAGTTAGTTGCTAGTAGATGTGAGCAGTACCTAAAGGCATCTCTTTTATGATAAGAACTACCCCAGAAAACACCAAGGAAACATGGACTTTGAGCGTCCTTTGGAGGAAAGAAAGAGCCCTCCCCTATCAGGCTGGTGATGGTAAATGGTTTCTTTTCGAAAGGTCAGAAATAGGGGGGAAAATGTAATCTAATCAAATTGATTTTTTGGGATTAACCTTATGAAGCAGAAGTCTAGGGCCTTTAACTCATGGAGAATCCAGTCAGGATATTTATTTCCATAGGCAACATCAAAATCGCTACTCCCCCAAAGGCCTGGGAAAACAAATATTGGACACAGACTAATAATGATGTAGAGAAATAATGATCATAAACACAATAATTATATTTGTTTTATGAGCCTATAAAATCCCATGCCACAAAAACATTTTATAGATGATTATCACTTAAGAAGCAAGCAAACCTTAAAAATAAAATTGTATTCAAGCATTCATTCATTCTAGAAGTGTTTGTTGAGTGCCTACTATGTACTAGGCACCATTCTTGGCAATAAACAAAGCTCTTGCCCCTGAGGAACTTACATAAAAGCCAAAAAACAACCAAAGTGGTTATGTCATTTCCAACTTACAGCCACTCCATGTGTGTCAGAAGAGAACTGTGCTCCTAACCATCAACTCTGACCATACGCCTTGGGAATGTGCTCCCTTAGGGAACACAGTGGGCAGACTAAAGCTGTGTATGGAGTCACGGAAGCAAAAATGAGACTTTGGGGAAGTGTGAGAAGCTTAGACTGTCCTGCACCCTTCAAAGAACAAACAGAATTTTATTTTAGCCCCCTACAAAATAAAAATGATCACCTTCCGCACAAATGGTGAAAAAGCTGTTAACATGGCAGGCTTGGTTTGGAAGCTATAGAAACTTAAGTATATCTAAATATACCCCAAAGCATAACCTTATAGAACCTCTGGGCTAGAAAAAAAGGAATCTTTAAATAAAGACCTAGTTCAGTGTTTCCAAACTCTTCTCTCGATGGGGGAAGCCTGTGAGGATCATAGGGCTGGTCCTATCAGGAAGACCTGCAGCCAAACTTATTTCCTCAGTGGGGTCAGCAGTTTTGGGCCAACTTGTCCCTCTGTCCATCCATCCATGTTTATTTAGTGCTCACTAGGGGCCAGAGGAAGCCCCTGGATGATATGAATAGTTAACCAAGAGGCTGAGGGTTTGAGTCCATCCAGAGGCACTTTGGAATAAAGTCCTGGTGATCTACTTCTAAAAAATGAGCCACTGAGAGCCTTATGGAGCGCATGGGGTTGCCATGAGTTAGAATCAACTGGACAGCAATTTTTTTTTTTTTTTTTTATGGAGCAGGGAACACAATTGTAGGAAAGATAGACATGGCCCCTGACCTTATGGCGCTTTTAGTCCTGTAAGGAATATATAAGTAATTACAGTGACATGTCAGCAGTTGGATGAGTCATACTTTTGGCCCATTCCTCATCTTGACTAGGGAGCATACTGGTAAATGCCTGTCTGGTGTGACAGACATGGTAGTCAGGTTCTATCAGTCTTTGGGCCGGAACATTAAGGAAAGTGATAATGTCTGTTTCTAATTTAAATTGGCGGTAGTTTAACACAAGCATTTTGTTTTTGCATATGTATTGATTTTGCACACATGTTCCCTGAGTACCCCAGGGCACTGCCTAAAGGGTCTTGATGAGAGTGACATAAGTTGTCCTGCTCCTGGTCATTCTGTCATGAAGACACACTGTCAGAGGCCCAACTGCCAAGTAAGTAATTGCCTCCAGCGCTCAGAGGCTCCAAGCACCTGGTGGACGTGAGCATCTAGTTGCTGTGGAGGTTTTTGGGGTAAAGCAACTGGCTGATAGAGATTGTTCTGACATCTGATTTAAGGCTGTAAAGAAGACCCCAATTTATCAGCTCAAATTGAGGGTGTCCTCTGTTCTGACCTTTCTTACCTATAAATTTTTTCCCTGCCAACAGCACAACCAAACTCATATTCAAGTTGCCCAGGACCTACAATTGACATCAGAGTCAATAGCACAAAGTCAATTATAATATTGACAAGTCCGGGTTGGTGATGTTCAGAGTTGACTCAGAATGCTGCAGCGCTTAAAGCAAAGGCAGGCCTTTCGCCTTTTTAGGATTCATATTTTAAGAAGAACATTCTATGGGAAAGAGTCTCTAAAAGGAAATGTTTAAGATATAGCTTTCATTTTTAATATTTGATCATAATAATAATATTTACTGGGTGTTTGCTTGTTTTACTATAGGCTGGGAGTTAACTGTTCTAAGAATGTGTGTGTATGACTTACAAAATTAAATAGTTTTAAAATAAGACAATTAAGGCTTTAATCATATATTGGAAACCAGTTAGAAAGAGAGAGAGATACCTGGACCGAGTTCAGTTGCAATTGAACATTAGTTAGACTGAATTTTATGGAAGCTAAGGCAAATAGATCAGAAACAGTGAAAGGAAGAGGAAGGGCAAAAACACCTATTGAATTCCTACTGTTTGCAGATTATTAGGATGGCCACTTTTCTATCTGTTATGCCCTTTATCTTCACAACAGACCCTTGAGGTAGATTTTGTTACTTCCATACACTTTCAAGTAAGTGGTGGCAGAGCCAGGATTTGAACCAAGTCTTTCTGATCTGAAGCCTGTGTGTGTGTTTTTAAATATTGGGTTATGTTATTCTTACCCCATAAAGTGACACATGATTTAGCCGCAGATACCAAGTTTTTACTGGAGAGTTTTTGTTTGTTTGTTTGTTTGTTTTATGGATACTTATGTCAGGAACATTGGGCAATAGCTCTCATCCATTCTCATAACTTCAGTTGCCATCTTCATGCTGAAGACTCCCAAATCCAAAAACCTAAACCAAATAGTTTTGATATGCAAATACCTATAAATAGTAAGTGCTCAATCAGTATGTATAGAATAAAATGAATAAATAAATGCATGAAAACTAAGATAAAATATGTCTTTAATTTGCATGGGATGTAGAAAATTTTTTGTGGATGCTTTTATGTCAACTTCTGTAAAAATCAAAGCCATAGCGTACATGAATCATGAATCAGTACAAGGCATTTAGGTAAAAGCCTGAACATATTTTGTCTTTTCTTTCATAGTCTAACTTCTTGAAAGAACAGCCTGTATCCCTTGGGTCTTTGCTTCGTTAGTCCTCATTTCCTTCTCAACCCACAGAAATGTATCCTACCTCTCCTCCAGTTGTTTGAGGTCAATAATGAACCCCTTAATTCTAAACCAATGGACATGTCTCCTTCTCTGTCTTTCTTGACCTCTTAGAAGCATTTAACCTTGTCGACCACTCAGTACATCCTTCCTGTGACCTCTCTCGCTGCTCCTTTTCAGTCTCCTTTGCTAGCTCCTCTTTTTCTGTTTGCTCATTAGATGTGAAACTTCTCATGGTTCTATCATGGGCCACTTTCTCTTCCGCACACTCTCATCCATTCTCATAACTTCAGTTGCCATCTTCATGCTGAAGACTCCCAAATCCAAAAACATAAACCAAATAGTTTTGATATTCAAATACCATAAATGAAGATCCAGACCAAGACTGTGTATCTTAAAAATAGGTACTTTCTGCTTATGGAGTCAAAGGTTTGTATAAAAGAATAAAAAATCTTATATCACTCTTACCCATTTCTTGGTAATTATGAGTTAGGAGTTAGTTCTGTGTATCTTTAAATTCATTTTATTCTGATACATTTCTCCATTGCATGCAATTTATTTCAAAATAATTTCCTTTCTTTATAGTAATGCTTAATCATCTGATAATTTTTTCAGAAATCAGAAATACTTATTAACTAATGCTCTACAAAATCAAAAACTACAAAGACCCTAATAAAGACTTTAGTTGTGAGAGATGCATTGTTTGAGAAGAACTCACAGAGTTATCATCATACTTTTAATGTCTTTATTTTTCCTTTCATTTCCCTTCCTACACATACTCTACTCTTGACACACACACACTGAGCCCCCAACAATTTTAGGTGCAGCCTTGGAGGATAAAATGCAGTATATGGAGTGAGGGGGTAGAGGGAGTCCATTCTCAGTGTTCAAATCCATGTCCTGTTAATGAAAATGTGTGCCCCTTTCTTTTAATCTCTGAGGGCACTACATCCTATTCCCTTCCCATGCTGCCATTACTACCCTGAACCCACAGAAATAATCAAACAACGAAAGGTAAATTATAGGTCTTCGTTAGCAGCTTTGAAGCACTGCAAAGGAATTGCCCTGTACTCCCGACAGGCCGTGATTACCACTAGATTCGTTCTCCTTTCACAAGTTATTTTGCTCTGGAGTAATCTCTGATCTATGCCATGCCATCTGCTCTAAGGAGATTGCTTCTCTACTAAAAACAAAACCTGTCTCCTCTCCTCTGCTTCATAGCTTTTAACACGCCTGTAATGAATATACTTTATTGTGCAGTGTGCTTTTGCCCCTTACCGGGGGTGGGCTGAGGGAAGGGATGTTACCAACTGAGGCTGGTCACTTTGTCTAATCACAGGTCATCAAAGCAGTGGTGTTCCCACCTAGGAGTTTTCGGAAGTCATCTGTATTTCAAGCAGAAAAACTGAGCTTCAAATGAGCACGTCCGGCTTTAGAAAGCTATACCGTTTATCCTAGGCTAACTCATTTTCATATTTTAGACACTTAAAAATACTTTGTATGACATGGATGAATCTAGAGGAGATTATGCTGAGTGGAATAAGTCAGTGACAAAGGGCAAATACTGCATGATATCACTTATATGAAATAAACAAATATATACCCCACTGCTGTCAAGTAGATCCCGACTCATAGCAACCCTCTAGGACAGAGTGGAATACACCATAGGGTTTCCTCGGCTGAAATCTTTACAGGAGAAGATTGCCAGGTCTTTTCTCCTGTGGAGTGGATGGTGGATTCTGACCACTGACCTTTCAGTTAGCAGCTGAGCACTTAACCACTGCATCACCAGGTCTCCTTAAACAAATAATGTTGTTAGGTACTGTTGAGTTGGTTCCAACTCCCAGCGACACTATTTACAACAGGAAGAAACACTGCCCAGTCCTGCAGCATTGTCACAATTGTTGCTATGTTTGAGCCCATTGTTGTAGCTACTGTGCCAATCCATCTTGTTGGAGGTCTTCCTCTCTTTCACCGACTCTCTACTTTTCCAAGAATGATGTCCTTCTCCAGGAACTAGTCCCTCCTGACAACATGTCCAAAGTATGTGAGAGGAAGTCTCACCATCCTCCCTTCCAAGGAGCATTCTGGCTGTACTTCTTCCAAGATAGATTTCTTCGTTCTTTTGGGAGTCCGTAGTATATTCAGTGTTCCTCGCCAAGGCCATAACTCAAAGGTACCAATTCTTCTTTGGTCTTCCTTATTCATTATCCAACTTTTGCACCAATACAAGACGATTGAAAATACCATGGCTTGGATCAGATGCACCTTAGTCCTCAAGGTGACAACTTTAATTTTTTATGCTTTAAAGAAGTCTTTTGCAGCAGATTTGCCCAGTGCAGTACAATGTTTGATTTCTTGACTGCTGCTTCCATGGGTGTTGATTGTGAATCCAAGTAAAATGAGTTCCTTGACAACTTCAATATTTTCTCTGTTTATCAGGATGTTGCTTATTGATCCAGTTTTGAGGATTTTTGTTTTCTTTATGTTGAGGTGCAGTCCATACTGAAGGCAGTAATTTTGATCTTCAGTAAGTGCTTCAAGTCCTCTATGCTTTCATCATACATGTAGAAATTGATGAAATGTTTTGTGTGTTCTTGTGTGTATTTTACCATAATTAAAAAAAAAAAAAAAACTTTGTCTCATGAGCATTGGTGATTCAGCAGTAGAATTCTTGCCTTCTATGCAGGAGATCTAGGTTGAATGCCCAGCCGATGTGCAGCCACCACCGGTCTGTCGGTGGAGGCTTTCGTGGCTATCACGCACAGGTTTCTACTGAGCTGCCAGGCTAAGATGAAACACCTGGTGATCCACTTCCAAAAATCAGCCGATGGAAATCCTATTGATCACAATCACCTGATTCGCAACTGATCGTGGTGATGGCACAGGGTTTCATTCCATTGTGCTCGGATTCACCATGAGTCGGGGGCCTGTTCTACAGCAGCTAACAATGACAACATCTTGTTTTCAGATATTAGACATTGAGAAATAAAATACTTTGTATTTTAAGTTGTCAAGTGACCTGAGAGTAAAATGGATAGGGGAGGAGGGGAGATGAATTTGTGTCTGTCTCATGTGGGGATGCTGAAGCACAGGCCTTCTAAACGACAGCGGTGAATCCAGGGAGGGGATTCTGACCCAGTGTGCTGTGTTTGGTTCATACTCTTCCAGTGCAGAAACTCTGTGCAAGTTGCTTTTCTTTGAGATAAATTTACTTAATGATTCCTTCAGATTTCAACTATAGTAAAGATTTTGTTAAATAAAAAGAAATTACTTTCTTTAGCAAACGAAACCAACTGTCATAGCAAATTTAATTAACCAAGAAGCCCCCAAACCACAGAGCATGTCACCCAGCATTGACAATTAATTAGTTTTGCTCTGAGAGAGCTACAGGTATTGTGAGAGGAGCTATGGATTAAAAGCTTTACTTTCTCAGCAGACTCTGCCCGCATCTAGCTATCACACCTTGATAGCAGTTTGCTGCTTTACACATTATATCCGAAATGTGTAACTTTATGTCAGTTTTTAATTTCACGTGATCAAAATATGGAAAAAGTGAGAATAATGCACTATTTCTCTTAAAAACATGAAAAGTGAACAACCCAACTGCTTTTCGGTTTCTTTTGCTTTTCAGGATAATTTAGTCTTATTGAACAGCTAAGGGAGATAAATATTAAGGAAAGCTTCTAGAAAAAAAAAAATTAGTGCTCACCCTTGTCGGAATTGACTTGACAGCACTGGGTTTTTGGGTCTTGGCTTTTAAAAGAGCTATCTGTTTATTGTAGATATGCGGTTTCTTCCTTTTAACATACATTAGCATATCTATAAATGATTTAACTAGAAACTACTAGAGTTGGCATCTTAAAGGCAACATGATGTAATGAAAAGAATAGTAGCTTCATTAGATTCTGGAAATCAGATTATCTGAAATATGCTTATTCCTCGAAGGAATCTTAATTTTAGTTGAATAGCCTTTGTGATGTAGAAGATAAACATATATACATTTATATATAATGGATATATATAATTGATATATAATGGATAGCTGTTCTAAGCAAAAAAAATCAGGCCCTGGCATTCCACGAGGAACGGGCTTCAATTCGCCTAGGATTGCCTTTCTCTCTCTGTTAACGTCATCTGAAATGGCTGGGATGTAGATACGTGGTTTCATCAATTCAAGGAGTTCAGCTAGTTCTCAATTATTCATGTTTACAAAAGATAGCAGTAATGTTAATTAACATACATCACTTATATCTAGCTTTGGGATGCATTTTTAAACTTACGTTTGCATTTACTTGAGCGTGTGTCCTAGGTATCTACAATTCTTTTATGTTGTTAGGTGCCCTCCAGTTGATTCTGACTCATAGCTGGCCCTATATGATAGAGTAGAACTGCCCCATCTGGTTTTCTAGGCTATAATTTTTATGGGAGCAGACTGCCACATCTTTATCTTCAGGAGGGGATTGGTGGGATCAACTGCCAGCCTTTAGGTTAGTAGCCAAGTGCTTAACCATTGCTCCAGTTTGAGCCCAGTTTGCAAAGGTATGACTAAGGAGGTAGGAAGCTACCTGGTTTCTCTGGTAGAGTAAGCAGCCTTGGGACTGGGCAGATCAGGCCAGGAACAGAGTGAGCTGCACACAGGGAGTCTCTGGTCAGAAAGGAGTGACAGTCAAAAGGTCAGCGCAGGGAAATGTGTGTGAGAACCTAAATACCCATAGGAAGACAGTCAGGAAGATCAATCCAGGCTGGAGCCAGAAGACTTTTAAGCAGGAGTGCAAGCAAGCAAGCAGAAGCCAAAATGCAGGAGATCAGGAAGCCAAACTCAGGAAGCCAGATGTCTCAGTTTCCTAGAACTTCCATAACAAAATACCACAAAGTGAGTGGCTGTAGAGAACAGAAATTTATTTTCTCACAGTTCTGGAGGCTAGAAGTCTGAATTCAGGGCATCAACAGGGCTATGTTCTCTCTCTCTCCACTTTATGAGAAGCTCCTTGTCTCTTTCAGCTGCTGGTTGCCTTGGGCATTTCTTGGGGCTTCCTGGCTTGTAGACACATAGCATCTTCCCCCTGTGTGACACTCTCCATGCCTGACTTCCCCACTCAGAAGGGATTAGGACCATGACCCACCCTACTCCAGTATGTGACACTCTCCATGTCTGACTTCCTCAGTCAGAAGGGATT
Organism: Elephas maximus indicus; assembly: GCF_024166365.1. Lineage (NCBI taxonomy): Eukaryota > Metazoa > Chordata > Mammalia > Proboscidea > Elephantidae > Elephas > Elephas maximus. Next base: position 18,648,057 of record NC_064842.1, on the reverse strand, counting down.
AGGACTACGACCCACCCTACTCCAGTATGACTTAACTGAAAATATCTTCAAAGACCGACCCAGTTTCCCCAAACAAGGTCACGGTCACAGGTACAGAGATTAGGACTTCAACATATCTTTTTTGGGTACATAATTCATGTACCAGGGTAGGAGTCTGGAAAGATCAAGGCACCAGGCTTGGCACAGATTAAATAGCAGAACAAGAGAAGATAAATTGGGGCACAGCTATGGGTGAGAGTTTCAATAACCCAGGTGCAGATCAGACAGCAGGTAAGGCTCTGTTGCATAGGTACAGGGTGAGTGAAAAAGACCCATGACCCCGCCCTGTGATTTCTCAGGTAGGGTCTCCTCACCTGTCTCTGCCAGGGGCATTTGTATTCAGCACACTTCAAGCAGAATGCCTTGAAGGGGCACCTCCAGATTGCTGTTTGTTATGTTTTTTTCCTCTCTGATAAAGTTTTCATGAGTATTTATTGGCAGCTTGTAACCCATCCCTCCAGGACAACAGGAAGTATGGGAAGCATGGCTTTTTAGGTCTGAAAGAAGATGAAGAATGACATGGAAGTAATAAAGAAGTCAAAAACCATGACGTTGTTAACTGCCATCAGTTTGGCTCTGACTCATGGCAACGCCATGCATAGCAGAGACATTGCCAGGTCCTGTGCCATCTCCACGATTGTTGGTTTGCATGAGTCCATTGTTGTGGTCACTGTGTATACTGAGTGTCTTCTAAGCTAAGGGGCCTCATCTTCCAGCACTACATTGGACAATATTTTGTTGTGATCCATAGAGTTTTCATTGGCTAATTTTGGGGAGTAGATTGCCAGGCCTTTCTTTCTACTCTCTCTTGGTCTGAAAGCTTTGTTGAAACCTGTCCACCATGGGTGATCCTGCTGGTATTTGAGATACCGGTGGCATAGCTTTCAGCATCATTGCAACATGCAAACCACCATAATATGACAAACTGACAGAGGGGTGGTAGAAAAACTATGATGTTACAAGCTAAAGTGTGTGTCAAGGCAGTTTATAAACTGGTAATATAGTTCTGTAGACTTCTCAATTACACGTGAATTCTGAATATGTTCTGGTTGATTCCACCTTGCAATGGTCTTCAAAAAGTAGGGTGTGCTCTCTTTACATAGGCAGGATTTTTGAGGCTCAAAGCACGTCGCAACTTTCCTGAGGTCATTCAGCCTCAGAAACAGAACTTCCTGTTTCCAATGAGTGTTTTCCGCTAGGTCTTGACCTAGAACTTGCCGCCTCAGCAGTACTTGGATCTGGCTGGCCGGGTTTGCTAGACATGCAGAAAAAGAGAGTCAACATGTGCTTAGTCTGCTGGTAGTGTTAGACCAACTTGTCAAGTTCTAGATGAAGTTAAGTTCATTAGAGCAGAAGTTCCCAGCCTTCTCTTGGGCCCTGCAGCTCAGCCTCCCACAGATGGTGCCTCAGCTATTAGTGAAGTGGCTCCATGGCAATCCCCATCATATGAAATAATAAAGGAAGCTGAAAGAGGAGCAGCAATGTCTGCTATCCCGCTGCCATGCAGGTTGGAGGCGAGCAGAGGTTGGGGGCCACCACGGTACTGAGCAGCTGCTGTATAATGAGCTGAGAGGGGTTAATCCCTGACAAGACAAGCGAAGAGTCGTTCTTAAAATGCTCCATATCACTGGAGCCAACCCACTGGACCAGTTTAACTGAGCCCTGAGCAGCCACATCAGCTAGACCAACAGCATGTTCACCTATCAGAAGCAGAGGCAGAGGACCCTCCTTTTGAGCTTCTGAGGCAAAAGACCTTGGAAAGGCAGATATTCTCCTACCAACAGTGTTTATTTGGAATTTCTAAAATCCAAATTTCCACAGCCAGGAAGTTTGCACTTTCTACTTCTGTTTAGCCTTCTATGCCAATGACTGATTCTTTTATTAAACACCTGCTGTATTTAGGCGTATGAAAGCCCCTACTTTCACACAAGGAGCTTGGCTCAGCAAACACTTCCATAGGTACTTGATTTTAAGCAAAGGAGGTTTTACTTTGAGTAGCTTTTGTAAAAAGTTAGCTTATGAATGGGCTCCTTTTTCCTCCATTACTTTTGCCTTCAGTCATTTTTCACTTACCAATAATATTCTCATTCAGACCAGGAGAAAGCCCAGACAGAAATGGATTAGCAACACCCACCAATAATATGGTTCTTGACCAGACCAGATCAGTTGTTGAGTCAGTTTCAACTCCTGGTGACCCATCTGTGTCAGTACAATTGTGCTCCAAGAGATTCCAATGGATGGACGTTCTTCTGAGACGCCTCTGGGTGTATTCAAACCGCCAACCTTTCTGTTAGCCCCCGAGCACATTAACTGTTTACACACCCAGGGACTTCTTACCATTTTAAAATACTACTTTTTACCCTTTTTGTAGCTCCGGACGTGAGGGAATGGTATGCTGTCCAGATAACACAGTTCAGGAAAAGCTCCCAGCTCCAGCTTGTTGGTGAAGCCCGTTAGCTGCGTAGTGAGTGCACCTGCTGTGTGTCTTCAGCCTTCTCCAGCTACTCTTTATCTCTGCCGCTGTGGGGCCAATATAAAGTTATTGCTACCCTTTGGTGGTGTGGATTCTTTTCCTCTGTGCAATTTAGGGGCAGACTTTAACATGGAGCAGCTGCTGGACAACTCAGAAATGACTTTAGTGATATTTATAGCTGACTGATGGCATAGTTCTTTTGTGCAGAGTTGTCATTCAGTAAATATATATTGATTGATTTTTGCCAAGCACTGGGATGCATTCTAAGCAGCTTGCAGCCTTGTCTTTTGCGTGTAGAGGGAGGAGCCTGAGGCGGTGGAGGATGGTACAGTTATGTAACTTGTGGAGGTAGACGTCATTGTTGTTCCTTCAAGAACTCACATCCAGTATAGGAATAAAGAAGCCGTTTTCATATAATTTGCCTTGCACATCCTAATTCTGGGCATGACCTAACTCACTCAGCTGAGACATTTTCCCCCTGTAATATGGAGGTATGTTGCTAAGCAACTAGATCAGTAATTGGTAAATACTTATATATGATTTGATTTGAGTTACACATAAAAATATGTAGCTATTTTTTTCTCTTCATTGTTAGACAAATGATTATCATTTGGTCTTATTTTTTCCAAATAAAATAACTGCTTTCTTCATTTATCAAATTGCATGATAGCATGAGGTAGTGGAAAGACTCTGGTTCTAGAAGACAGAAAATTCAAATCGTAGTCCCAGGTCTGAGAATCACTAGCCCTGTGACTGTGGATAAAGTCAGGTAGCTTGTGCACATCCATTTTTTTTTTTTCCAGTCTGTCAGTTGAGGTACTGACACCTTCTCTGCTTGTTCCACAGGGCTGAGTGAAGGATGAATGTGATGATATGTGGAAAATGCTTTAGAAAAAGTAAAACGTCCCAAGGTTTAAGCATTATCTAGAACTCCAGCCTATTGAATCTTGGGACTCTGTGTATGTCGGTATAACTCCAAAGGCTGGATTGATTCGAAAGTATTGAGCGAGCACACACGGTCCCTTTAGCATGGCACTAAACTATGAGGCAGGTCTGGGAGCAACAGAGAAATTAAAGACATGGTCTCAATTCTCAGTGAGTTAATAATGCGGTGATGGACACATCACTAATAACATGCAGAAGCAAAAGGTAAGCCCTCAAAGCTGCCTCTCATTAAGTGTTAAAGCATAAGATATGTACTTTCAAGAGCCAGTGTTATCAGAGTTCAGGGGACTATCGGTTGACACGAACTACAGCCTCATCTAACCTGAGACCAGAAGTAGATGATACCCGGCTACTACTAGAGACCTTTCTGATCAGGGCCACGCTAGATAAATCCTAATAAAAGGGAGGAAAATGTGAAACTCAAATTCTTAAGAAGTCCAGACTTACTTGACCTGTTGAGACTAGAGGACTTCTCAAAACTATCGCCCTGAGATACTCCATAAACCTTGAACCAAACTACCCCCTGAGGTTACCTTTTAGCTAAATAGCAAATTAGCTCATATAATAAAGAATATTATCCATGAGTACTCCGCACCTTTAAAAAATCATCTCTGTGAGACTAAAGGGTCAACAATTACCCTGAAGCAAAGATGAATGGGTAAGGGGACAGGGAAACTAGATTACTGGAAATGAAACATCCAGAATGGAATTAATGATGATGTTGACACATTGTGAAAAATGTAATCGATGTCACCGAACAATCTGTGTAGTTACTTGTTAGATGGAAACATGATTTGTTGTATAAACTTTCCACAAAAACACAATGAAATATTCGTTTAAAAAAACAGAGTTCAAGGGAAAAAACGAAGGTCCGAGAAGACTGAAGTCATCCATGAGCCCAACTTGTATGAGCACTTGAAGGATGGGTAGATTTTTAAGAGAAGAATAAGGGTAAATTTATAGCGATGCTCACTGTGAGTTATGGTGGTGCATTTAATTGCAAAAATCAATCTGTTTCCAAATTATAACATTTTAAGACAGCCTTGTTTGAGGTTAGTGGTCAGCCATGTTTTGCTTCCTAGCAGTAAACGTTTTATTTGAAGTCATGTCATGAACTACCTTCCTTCACTAATGAAATGGATCATTTGAATAAAAATCACAAACCTCCAAGACCCATATGCTTCTCCTCCTCTGGAGGCATGAAAATGACCTCCCTGACAGCCAATTAGAAAAATGGAAAGGTGAGGGAGGATGCTCGTATTCCCTGTTTGGAAAGTTTCCAGAATGACTAACAAAAGCTTTATGGTGATGATGCCAGAATATGTTTAAATAGACATGATTTCAAAATGAAGTGTAACGGGTATTTGTACATGTGAATGGATTTCTTAAATGTTTTCAGAAGCACTGCCTCAGACCATGGATTCTTGTCACATATCCCTGCAATTTACAATCTGTTTTATTATCTTCTACCCCTGTGTCATTGACCCCATGGATTTCCTAGGAGCTGCTGTGATCTGTCATGTCATTGCTCATTATCCGATAGTCTTAATCCTCAGAGCTTTGAAATATTTTATAATGGCATATGAGCCATTGTAGCCCGTGGCAGCACTAGCCATTTTCACGGTTAAATTGCAGCTTGGGTCGTCCTTTACATGCTGACAGTGGAGATTTTGCCCCTCATGTCCCCTCCTGGGTCAGGCCCTTTCTGTGCAGCCGGCAGAGCTGTTCTGAGGGCCTCACCTTGCCCTTCTCCTGAGTAGTCTTTTAGTTGATACCTCACCAATCAATTGCTTGGGTCAGACCTAACTGAGCTTGAATGGCCTCTTAATTTTTATAAACTTTTTACCCAATATCTGAGCATCCCACATTGAACACTTTCTCAGACAAGATGAAATGTTTTCAGGGCCTGGCTAGGAACACGTGGTACACAGAATTTTAAAAAGGATAGAGAATCTATAGACTGGAGTACCTGATTTTTCTTTCTGTTCCCTAAGGAAAGTTCTATACTTCGTAAAGCTAATAATTCTTAAAAAATTGTTAGGTCAGTATTTTACTAATCTATTTATATATATATATATATATATTTTTTTTTTATAGACACGGCACTGGGTTGGGTTATAGACGCTAAGGGGAACCCCTGGTGGCACAGTGGTTAAGAATTCAGCTACTAACCAAAAGGTTGGCAGTTCGAATCTACCAGCTGCTCCTTGAAAACCCTATGAGGCAATTCTACTGTCCTATAGGGTCATTGGAAACCCTGGTGGCGTAGTGGTTAAGTGTTAAGGCTGCTAACCAAAGAGTCAGCGGTTCGAATCTGCCAGGTGCTCCTTGGAAACTCTATGGGGCAGTTCTACTCTGTCCTATGGGGTCGCTATGAGTCAGAATCGACTCGACAGCCCTGGGTTTGGTTTTGGTTTATAGGGTCATTATGAGTTGGAATCAAATCAATAGCAGTGCGTTTTAAACACTAAGCATGGTAGTAAACCAGTTGCCATGAAGTCAATTCTGACTCATGGTGACCCCATGAGTATCAGAGTAGACCTGTACTCCACAGGGCTTTCAATGGCTGATTTTTTCTGAAGTAGATCGCCGGGCCCATCTTCTGAGGTACCTCTGGGTAGACTCGAACCTCCAACCTTTTAGTTAACAGCTGAGTGTGTTAATGCACCAACCAGGGATGTCTCAATTTCATTCTCCTGAGGTGAATTTAGAGTGAGGAGTTTTTCATATAAGCAGCCCACAATTTCTGAAAATCCAGGCTGGTAGTTTGGCAAATATCCTACCACTCAAATTCACAGAAAGAAAAAAAATCAAAATCCCCACAAGTTCTCTAAATTCCCCCCCCAACATGTATAACTGAAACCCAAGATGTTTTTTCCACCTAAGCCAATTAAGTCCATCAGATAATTATTTACCTTTTTAGTTTTATTGTGTTTTAGGTGAAAGTTTATAGCACAGACTAGTTTCTCATTCAAAGATTTATACACCAATTGTTCTGTGACATTGGTTGCAAACCCCACAATATGTCAGCACTCTCCCTCTTGCCCTTTACACCCCAGGTTCCCCGTGTCCAATCGTCCAGTTTTCCTGTCCTTTCTTGCCTTTGCTTTTGGGCAGGTGTTGCCCATTTGGTCTCGTATGCTTGATTGAACTAAGGAACACATTCCTCGCTTGTGTTATTGTTTTATAGGCCTGTGTAATCTTTGGCTGAAAGGTGAACTTCAAGAGTGGTTTTAATTCTGAGTTAGTAGGGTGTCCAGGACGCTTAGTCTTGGGGACCCCTCCAGTTTCTGTCAGACCAGTAAGCCTGGTTTTCTTTTTGTGAATTTGAAAATTGTTCTGTATTTTTCTCCTGCTCTGACCGATACCCTCTATTGTGATTCCTGTCAGAGGGGTCAGTGGTGGTAGCTGGTCACCTAGTTCTTCTGGGCTCAGGCTAGTAAAAGCTATGGCTCATATGGTCCATTAGTCCTTTGGACTAATATTTTCCTTGTGTCTTTAGTTTTCTCCATTCTCCTTTTTTTTCAGATGGGATGGGACCAATAGATGTAGCTTAGATTGTCATTCACAAGCTTTTAAGACCCCAGACACTATTCACCAAAGTAGGATATAGAATATTTTCTTTATGAACTATGTTATGCCAATTGACCTAGATGTGACCGAGACCATGGTCCCCAGCCCTCAGCCCCAGTAACTTGGTCCCTCAAAGTGTTTGGATGTGTCTAGGAAGCTTCTATGACTTTCCCTTGGTCAAGTTGTGTGGACTTCCCCCTATATTGTGTGTTGCCTTTCCCTTCACCAGAGTTAACACTTGGCCTGCTATCTATATTTATCTTATTTTTTAAGATTAGGTAGACCTGGTCAATGAGAACAAGTGACCATCCCACGTGAACACTTCTAAGCTGATTCCTGAATTCAGATATTAGGATAGTTGTCTTCTATTTATGAGATGAGTAAGGATTGTGGAAAGAAAGGGTAGAACCCAAAGGGAAGCACTGAGCTCTAGGTATAAATTCTTGTCAAGCACAGACTACTGCTCTTTCCCTCACAGCCTGCTAATGCTTGGCATGGCGCCATTTTCTTTATGGGTGTTTAGTAAATATTAATTTCATCCTGCGGGGGGGACTGTCTTTCTCCTTGAAATAAGGCACAGAGAATTAAATGAAGCTAATGGATATTTAAAGATGTATGCTGGCATGAATAGCTTTAGGAAATATGTGATAATATCCTTGGTAAGAATGAGACAAATAAATATTGCTTATAGTAGCTTTTTAGGTTAGTTTTTTTTTTCTTTTTCTGTTTGAAATCTTATAAAATAACCCACTCATCTGTTTCCCCCCCACTTTGGAAAAATAACTTGTAAAAATATTAATTACACAAAATATACTTCCACTGAAGCTGTCTTCACTTTTCCAATTCTTTTGTGACTGTCTGTCCTTTATGTCACTGTATAATACAATTATACATGAATGATTTCTGTACTTAACCTTCTCCTATCTGTGTCATTGAAGTGCTACATAAAAAGAGCTGACTTTCAAGAATTGGAATATATAAAATAGAGATCAAGCAGCTGATTACAATGATGTCAAAATTAAAAGAAAATGTCATTATGGGACCCATGGCTATAGATTGTGACTCCTATTAATTTTAGCATTCTGAGACTTTCCTAATGTATTTGTTTTATCTATATATTTTAAGGAGAAAATAATTTTAAGCTGTATTCTCAAAATAATTCCTTTGTTACTATTTTTCTGCATAGAAACCAAAAGAAGCTTCTCTAAATGGAATAGAGATTCCAGGAATCATTTCAGACTCTTCACACTAGGAGGGAGCTTGGAAATCATCTGGCTTTTATAATGCATGCCTTCCTCTCTCTAATATTCTCTATAAGGGCCTTCCAGCCACTATTTGAGTACTTCCAGTGGCAGCAAGATCACTGTTTTATGAAGCAGACTCCATCATGAATGTGTTACTCCAACTTTTAGAAAAATATCTGTTATAAAGGTACAACACACCTCTAAATTTCCCCTACTTGTTTTGCTGCTTGTGTTTATACAAGTCTAATCTTTATTCAGAGACAATAGGATGCAATGTAGGACGCATAGACTTAGTTTCAGTCTTAGCTTCACTACTTATTGTCCTTTTCCTGCAAAGTGCCTTTTATTAAGCGCTTCCTGTGTGCTAGACATTGTACTAAACCCTTTATGTGTCTATTTCACAAAAAGTCTACTAAATAAGTACCATTTGTGTTGTATTTTACTATTCAGAAACTGAAGCTTGATAATAATAATGAGTGGCGCAAATGGTTAACACACTTGACTACTAACTGAAAAGTTGAAGGTAAAACTCTACCAAGAGATGCCTCAGAAGAAAGGCCTGGCAGTCTGCTTCCGAAAAATCAGATATTGAAAACCCTATGGGGCACAGTCTTATGCTGACGCACTTGGAGTTGCCATGAGTTGGAATTGACTCAACAGCAACTTGTTGGTTGGTTGCATTGCTGAGTGCCAGCTACGTGCCATGCACTGTGCTAAGCCCTTTCTATACACATTCTCAGAAGTTAAGTAACTTGCCGAAGATTACCTACCTCGTATCTGCAGAAGCCGTATGTTCAAACTCAGGTCAGATACTGAAAGGCCTCTGGATTTGACCTCCTTAAGCCTCCGTTCTTTGTCTCTGAGATGGGGGTAATGTGATCTTCCTCACAGGTTGTCTGAGATTCAGAAAGATGGCCTCTGAAAGCATTTAGCATGCTTGCTTGAAAAATACTTCCTTCCACCTACTACTTATTTTTTTAAAGACTCTTTTCCTTCCACTTTCTCCAGATACAAGTTCTGCAGGCCAAATATCCCTGTTCCTTCAGTCTGCATTCATTCATCCAACAAATATTTATTGGCATTTCTGCTAGAGGAGAAACAGATAATAAGCAATAAACATGATAACTAAGTAAACCATAAGCGTCATGCAAGGAGAGGAGGTAGGGCAAGCAGCATAAGGGAAATAGTCTGGGTGGCATTCTCTTTACTGTGTATATACCCCAAATGTGTAACCCCAAAAATGACTCCAACACTTAATGACTTAATGCAAAAAACAATTGTATATTATCTCTCATGGATTCTGAGGGTCAGGAATTTGGACAAAATATAGTGGGGATGGCTTGTCTCTGCTCTGTGATGCCTGTAGCTCCAGAAGACTTGAAGGATGGCAGCTAGAATCATCTAAAGGCTCATTTACTCACATGTTTGGCAGTTGATGCTGGTTATTGACTGGGGTCTTTACAACATGGAGGCTGGGCTCAAAGGGTGAGTGTCCCTAGAGAGAGAGCCAGGTAGGAGCCATATTGCTTTTTATGACCTAAGCTTGCAAGTTGTGCATCACTTCCACCATATTCTGTTAGTCAAGGCAATTTCCAAGTTCCCCTGAGGTTCAAGAAGAAGGAACATATCCCCCACCTCTCAGCGGAAGAGTGTCAGTGTCATCTTGTAAGAAGAGCATGTGGGATAGGATACATATTAACGCAGCTATCTTTGGAAAATACAGTCTTCCATGATGGGCAAGGTAGGTTCATTGACATTTTAGCAAAGATTTAAAGGAGGTGAAGGAATGAGCCGTAACCCCATCTTTCTGGGGCAGAGCATTCCAGGCTGAGACAAGAGCTTGTGCAAAGGCCCTGAGGTGGGAATATACCAGGAATATCTGGAGGCTGGTATGGCTGGAGTAGAATGACAAAGGAAGGGGATAGTAAGAAAAGAGGTCTGAGAGATCTGAGGGATCAGGTCATATAAGGCCTTAAAGGCCATTATAAGAACTTTGGCTTTTACTATGAGTGAGATGGGGAGGCAAATGGAAGGTCTTGAGCAGAAATAGATTTTAAAATAATTACTCTGGCTCTTTTGTACAGAACAGTCGGTAGAGAGGTGGTAGGTGGCAAAGCAAAAAAGAGACAAGTTAGGAGACTGTGGCAGGAATCTAGGCAAGAGAAGATAAGATAGTGGCTCAGACTAAGATGGTAGTGGTACAGGTGGTGAAAGGTGGTTAGGTTCTAGATCTGTTTTGGAGGTAGAGGAAACAAGATTTCCTGATGGGTTGGATGTGTGGTGTGGGAAAAATAGGACTCAAAGATGCCTGAGCCATTAGAAAGATGGAATTGCCATTTTCTCAAATAGGAAAGGCTGAGGGCATAACAGAAAACCTGGTGGCGTAGTGGTTAAGTGCTACGGCTGCTTACCAAAGGGTCAGCAGTTTGAATCCACCAGGCACTCCTTGGAAACTCTATGAGGCAGTTCTAGTCTGTCTATAGGGTCACTATTAGTCAGAATCGACTCGATGGCACTGGGTTTGGTTTTTGGTTTGGAAGGCATAACAGCTTTGTGGGAAAAGATGAGTAACTCAGTTTTGGAGGTGGCAAGTTTAAGATGCCTATTTGATGCCCATTTTGAATTATTGAAGAGGTAGTTGGATAAATAAATATGGCATTCCAGGGAGGGGTCTAAGCTAGAAATAAAGATCTAGGAGCCGTAGGTTAAGGATGCTACTTAAATTGTGATACTGGAAGACAGTGTTAAGGAATCAAGTATACATATAGAACATCAAGTTTCCTTTTTGGTCCCTTCTCTTCTCCTCAACCTCTTAATGGCAGGGTACCCCAGAGCTCAGTCCTTGGTCCTTTTCACTTTTATATCTATACTATGCTTGGTCTCTGTTTATCCCCCTCTCTATTTTTTTTTTTTATATGTATACACTTTTGTGTATATGTATATACACACACACACATATATAATGTCAATATATGAGTGTGAATATATAGAATATGTATATTGAGCATATAAAAAATTTTTTTATATATATACATACACTCTGTATATATACATACACACACACGTATATGTATTGAGCCCTGGTAGTGCAATGGTTCAAGCGCTTGGCTGCAAACCAAAAGGTTGGCAGTTGGAATCCACTAGCTGCTCTGTGGGAGAAAGGACCTGGTGATCTACTTCCATAAGGATTTCAGCCTAGGAAACCCATTTGTGCAGTTTTACTCTGTCCTTTAGGGTCACTATGAGCTGGAATTGACTTGACAGCACACAACAATATAGATAGATGTGTGTGTGTGTGTATCTATATATATATATACAGATATATATAAAAAAATTTTATATATATATATACACACACACACACACACACACAAGTGAAGAGGACCAAGGACTGAGCCCTGGGGTTGGGGAGAAGAGCAGGAACCAGCAAAAGAAACTGGTGGAAAAGAAAGTATATCAAGAAGGAAGGATATACTCAGTGGTTCTGATAGGTCAAGTGAGATGGGGACTGAGAACCACTCAGTTTATTGGAAGTCATTATTAGCCTTGACAAGAGCTGTTTCAATGGAGCAGTGGGACCAAAGTCTGCTGGGAGTATCCCTATGGAGAACAAAAGAGAGGAATTGGAGAAAGTGAGTATAGACGACACTTCCCATGAGTTTTGCTGTAAAGATGAGCAAGGAAATAGAAATAGTAGCTGGCTAGGGAAGTAGAATCAAGAGAAGGATTTTTTTTTTAAGATGAGAGGAATACCAACATGTCTGTATGCTGCTGGGAATGACCAGTATAGAGTGAAAATGTGGTATTGTGGGAGAGAGAGGGGAGCAAGTTGCTGGAGTGATGTCCTTGGGTATGTCCTTCATATGCTTTAATTTCAAGGACTCTAGCTTTCTTCATCTGCTCAGTATGTGTGTGCGTATGTGGGTGCAGGTGGCAGAGATAGGTAAAATGAAAAGGAGAAAGTCAACAGGCCACTACCTCTTCTGAGCTCCCTTTCAACACCACCCTCTTCTCCTCTTGTTCTCCCCATTTTGGACTGGGAACTCCAACTTATAGGAGAGTGGAAGCCTCAGTGGTTGCCTAGTCCTTTTTCTGCTGCACAGAAGGATCCTAAATGTTAACGGATAAACACCTTCCAGTTATTAGCAGATCACCTTCTTCCCCTCCTTTCTAACTCTCTAAGACATAGGTGCCTGGCTTAACAGCAGTGAGGGATCACTCAGCAGAAGGGCAAGTATCAGAAGAACTCAATGCTGTTGCCTTGTGCCACCACCTGACGCATAGCTCTGGGTGAGTCACTGTTCATTTAGGGAAAGAATCTCAAAGATTAATGAAAACTGCCAAGAGAGGCAACAGACTAGTAATTGAAGGGTCCCATTTCACCCTTAATTTTAGAAGGAAAGCTTCAGGAAGAATGGTAATGAAATTATGAAAAAATCTGTATATTCCTGGTTTTTTCTTTTCACTCATTGTCAAAAGGAAACATTTTGGAAATCTGCTTTTGGTGCCCTTGATCTTTCATCAGCCCACAATAGAGTGAGTAGAGAGTTCCTTAAGGGTTGGCACATGGTATTGGGACTTTTGCAGCATGTTTCCACCAAAATCTGTTGTTCCTCGTGTATTCCATCCTCTGTATTTCATGCTTGTGAAATAGATTTTCAGATTTATGGCTAAGAAAAATTAAGCTTTGAAATGGTAATGCGATTTGCTGTATTTGTGCAGTAGCAATTTTGTAGCTGGGGATTTGTCAACAGCATGATAATTACTGATATAAAATTAAAACCAAACACCGGTATTCCAGGTCATTAAGAGCAGCAGGGAGGAAGGTGGGAGCAAGGCTGATTTGCTTTCTGACCTGCCACTCTTGTAACCTGTTATGTAATTGACAAGAACATTGGATGGACTGTAAGGTTTTGTTCCATAGAATATAATTGTGGTGGTCTATTTGTTTTAAGCAATAGCTCAGATGTTTCATAGCATTCATTAAGGAAATTGGAATTCTTAAAACAAGACTGTAGTGTGAAAACACCAATAATTAACCCAGAAATAAGTATGCTGTTGCTGTTAGTTGCCATCAAGTCAGCTCTGACTCACGGTGATCCCATGTATAACAGAACGAAACATTGCCCAGTCCTGCACCATCTTCAAGATCGTTGGGGTGGTCAAGTCCACTGTTGCAGCCACTGTGTCTTTTGAGTGCCTTCCAACCTACAAGGAGCTCATCTTCCAGCACTGTATTGGACCATATTCTGTTGTGAGCCATAGGGTTTTCATTAGCTGAATTTTTGAAAGTAGATTGCTAGGCCTTTCTTCCTAGTCTGTCTTAGTCTGGAAGCTCTGCTAAAACCTGTCCACCATGGGTGAACCTGCTGGTATTTGAAATACGGGTGGCATAGCTTCCAGCATCATAGCAACAGGGAAACCACCACAGCACAACAAGCTGATAGACGGGTGGTAGAGAAATAAGTATATTGTCTATGAAATATCTTTTCTACTTATTCGCTATGAGGCCACACTTGTTCTCTCATCTTATTCCCTCTTGGAACATTCCCATTAAACCTTCCAATGGCAGACCTCAAACATAGGTCCTGGCTGTTTTTGTAAAAAGCCACTTTGACTCACACCATCTCTTGCCTTGTTTTCTACCTGTACTCTATGTTAGAGTTGTAGTATTTTAAACGTTATAGGGCACTTGAGTGATGGACAATGTGATGTGAACATCCAATATTGTTCATGATGCTGGCCACCTCCACTCCCCCCCCTTCCTCCATTCGCACCTCTCACTCCTGGCACTTGCCTGTGAATTGCATTTTGTATTTAAATACTGTCCTGCAGAAAAGCCTGCTTTCCCATGGGCTCAGCACTCTGCACCCTACTCGGTGTTGTGTTTCTAAAGCCAGTTTCATTTATATTCCCCGTATTGACCTGGGCTTGTGTTTTCCTTATACAGCTGTGTACATAATATGCCTTGATTGCTTGCCACATGGCTCTTCATCAGACTGGTGAGGATTTTACAAGGTGTTAGAATTTTTAAATAGCTCATAAGGCCTCTCACACTTGAGTTCATACCAGAGAAGTTATGGAGTGATTAACCTAATTGGTGTTGTTTATCCACAGAGATGACCAGCTGTATTCATGCTAAAGCTGAGTGTGTGTGGATAACTAACAAACATTGCTTTGTAAATGCTGATTGCAGAGCTGTGCATTTTTATGGCTTTTTTTTTTTTTCTGATTTTTTTTTTAAGCGATTGGGTCGCTCATTAAGTTCACCGTTGGAGGGAGAGGGGTTATTACAGAGCACACTGAAGGTAAGGAGAGAAAGTGCCACTAAGCTTTTAAGTAAAAGCTTTTAAGGGGGTTGGTTCTTTAGGAGAAAGAAAGTAAAGTAACCCTACCATATCCGATTATACAGTAATTTTCCCCTTATTGTCCCTTTTTCTTCATCTTTTCCTCCAGAGCTGCTCAGAAGTTAAACCTGTCTTCTAAAAAGAAGAAACATCGGCCTTCTACTTCCTCTGTGGCTGAGCTGCCTCTCTTTGCCACCAGCTTCAGTGGGATTCTGCAGCTCTCCCCTCCCCCTGCCCCACCCTGTCTGCTGAGAGCCGTCAACAAGGTGAAGGACACCCCAGGCCTGGGCAAGGTAGGCACATCTGCTGTTGCAACCACTACCTCAGAGTGTGGGGGATCCAGGGGAGAGAAGACAGTGAGGGGTCCAATTTGTGAAAGTAAGGTGACAGGATAAAAAGGAGGTAAGACAAAATTCAATTGAGAAAAAAAAACTTGCTGTGGGGTAGCTTCCGACTCAGGGTGACCCCATGCGTTACAGAGTAGAACTGCTCCATAGTGTTTTCTTGGCTGTAATCTTGAACGGGAGCAGATCGCCAGGCCTTTCTCCCATGGTAGGTTCCAACTGCCAACTTTTAGGTTAGCAGTAGAGTGCCAACCATGCCACCCAGGAACCTCAGATTGCAAAATTTTCGTTGTTTGTTTATACCAGTACCGTTGAAGTCAAGTTGACTCTGATTCATGGCAACCTCACACATGTGAGAGTGGTTTTTTAATGGTTGGTTTGCAGAAGTAGGTCACCAAGCCTTTTTTCCACGGTGCCTCTGGGTGGGCTGGAACCTCCAACCTTTAGGTTAGCAGCCAAGTGCGTTAACCATTTGTTCCAAATTAAAACATTCAAGCTGTTGGAGATTAGATTTGATTTTGGTGGGAAAAATAGCTTTGCATTGCTTGACAGAGCTGTAGCTATTTGGAGAAAAGATGAAAGGACACAAAAGATAGAAGGCAGAGGCGGGAGACGGGGAAAAGACGCAGTACAGGAATAAGACGTAAAGTTGCTTCCCAGTTTCCCCGTGACACTTTCACTGTTTTTCTTTCAAAGAATTCATAGTTTCTGTTTTTGAACCAGACCACTGATGGGATTTCTGAGGAGCATTTTAAGCTGTGCCTTTCTGGCCAAGAAATGCAATTTTGAATTGTTACAAATACTTAGAGATGTAGGACCATTTATTACAAGATGTTGCTCAGCTCTGTTTGGAATACCTTTATTTTTAAATGCCATCCCTAAAGTCTTTCACTCTTCCAAGATAAACATCTGGGTGAAGTAACTTATGGTTAGGCTTCAATTGCTGAATAAGCTGGGACTTCTAAAAAGGTTTAGATAAAGAGGCGGCTGTTTTATTTCTTTAATTTTCATCAGAAGTTGGATGGTATATACAACCTTGCCGGTCCTTTTCCACCTTAACCTGAATCCGCTCTGAGCTTCGTTTTGAGAAGTTGTTAGTCTTGCTGAAGGGAGCAGCTACTAAAATATGTGGATTGAGATTTTATTTATGGAGATCGCTGACAGCCTATCCCTTTGACCCAAAGATAAAGTCATACCCAGGTTTATGGCCTTCAGTGGCCTCAGTCTAACTCAGTAGTCCTTCCAGAGCCTATCCTCGCACCCTCTGCCCCCTTCCTGTGCTTCTCCCTCTTTCAGTTTATCCTGCCTCCTTCCGTCCTATCTTGCCCCAATTTCACCATCCCATTAGGAAGACATTAACTTGATGATGTTATTCTTTCTAAAAGTGTATAAATTTTAAAAGATTATATTGACTAGGGCAGTGCTCACACTGATGGAAAGCATCCAGTCCTGGAATTTTCCAAGGACTAACAACAGCAAAAAGGGGTTGGAGTAGGGGTTGGTTCTGTGTCTTAGTTATATAGTGCTGCTATAACAGAAGTACCACAAATGGATGGCTTTAACAAAGAGAAGTTTATTCTCTTGCAGTTTAGGGGGCTAGAAGTCCAAATTCAGGGTACCAGCTCTAGGGGAAGCCTTTCTGTTGCCCTTGGTTCTGGGAGAAGGTCCTTGTCATCAATTTTCCTGTACTCTAGAAGCTTCTCAGCACAGGGACCCCAGGTCCAGAGGATGTGTGCTCCTGGCTCTACTTTCTTGGTGGTATGAGATCCCACTGTCTCTCTGCTCACTTCTCTATTTTATGTCTCAAAAGAGATTGACTTAAAACACAACCTGTAGACTGAGTCCTGCCTTATTAATGTAACTGCCTCTAATCCTGCCTCATTAACATCATAGAGGTAGGATTTACAACACATAGGAAAATCACACAGGATGACAGAATGGTGGACAATCACACAATACTAGGAATCATGGCCTAGCCAAGTTGACACATATTTTGGGGGGGGGACACAATTCAATCCATGACATTCTGATTGTGATAAAGAATTTATTGCTAGTAGGGCCTGGAGGGTTGGTTGGTTCAATCGTTTCAAAGTGAGGGCAAATTTACATAACATTAAAGGACAAGTCCACGTTGTCTGTAAGTTGGACTTTGTAACTCGGGGAACTACTATACCTGCAGTACTTCTGTTTTGCTAAGAGGGTTTGTAGCTTCAGTGTCAGAGCTGAACTGTTCTGGAGAGAGTGAACTTGAGCTGCTGTTGCCGGCTCCTTCTTCTCTCATGCTCAAAGTAACATTCGCCTTCTCTTCTGAATAAATGGGAACAGATATTTAAATGATATCGTTTTGAAGAGGCACTAGGTTATTATCCAACCTGGTGTGCTCATATACCCCAGTGTGACCCTGTCCAGGAAATCTCAAATGAACCACATAAGAAACTGTCTATCTGCATCTATAACACTGGCCCTGTCCGTGGTTTCTAAAAGGGTTGATGTGGATGCATCTTGTGGTGGGGCCATGGCCTGAGCCCCAAACCCAGGGCCTCTGGCTTTCCACCCCCATCCCTAACCCCCTCCCTGGACTTCTGAGAGAAGGGATCAGGGTGCCAAAGTCAGGGACCCAATCAGCAGAATGTTTGTTAACAGTCAGGAAGATGACTCGCACTTACACCAGCATAGTGCGGAAGGGTAAAGGCCTTCAGTTCAATATTGATGGATTTCATGACATACCGTATGTGTGTGCCTGTTTAAGGTGCCTTACAGTTAATAGGTATAATAGTTAATAAACTGTCGTTAGTTGCTGCTGAGTCAGTTCTGACTTATGGTGACTCCACGTGTCAGAGTTGAACTGTTCCACTTTGTTTTCAAGGCTGTGACTTTTTGGAAGCAGAGTGCGGGCCTTTCTCCTGAGTTGCCTCTGAGTGAGTTTGAACTGCCAACCTTTAAGCTAGTAATCAAGCACTTAACTGTTTGTGCAACCCAGGGACTCCTATTAATGAACTAAATCTTTCGAATCAGACAATTAATGGTAATAAAGATATTATCCCTCTCGCTCATTTGCAACCCAGTATGCTTTCTTAAGTGGAAGGGTGAAGTTAAGCAGCTGGGAATGGCAGGAAGTCCTGAGTTTCTCCATGGAACAGTGTCACGAATGGAGCCATCAGCCTGTGTGTCACAGCAGGTGACAGAAGTGTGACTTCTGTGTGACCAGTGGCCACATGGCAGCTGATCCTCCTTTCTGTCCTGCTGGGTATCTGGAGGCAGTGGTGGAGCAAGTGACAGGTGGAAGGTGTGTGCCTTCTGGAAGGTGGTTGAACTCATCCACTTGTTACTTTGAAGCACATGCAGTGATTGAAACAAGAAGTCATTAAGCACACATCCCGTCCTGCCTCTTCCTGCCCAGGAGGGCCTGGTTCCAGAATACCGGAAGATTGGGACTCTCCATATAGGTGCCAAGCTGCCTGACCTGCAGCAGAGCCCCATTCTTCCCAGATTCCTGCTTTTTCTCTCCACTGATATCTCGCTGTAATTAGGACCTGCAGTTCCTTTTACCTGTATGGGAAAACTCCCATCAATTTACCTCGGTTGTATAATTCACATTTTAATATCTCAAAGAAATACAGTGGAGCTTAATATAGAACATAAATAATTGGCACTGTATATAAATAGGAATATTTGAAAGAGACAAGCTTGATTGAATTGCCAAAAGCACTCAATTATTTAAACCTGAGCTGGGGCCTCCTGGAGTGGGGGTGGGGAGGAGGGAAGCTGGGACACATGAGGTGGCCCTGAGGGTGAAGCCTCATTACCCAGTCCAGGTGCCACCTCTCATGCTTGAACTATCCACGCACTTCCTCAGGAAGCCCGGGAGGTTTTCACTGATACAGGAGGGATCTTATGGGTGTATTTAGAGCATCCTCCACACTTAGTAAATGAGAAACTGAGGCCCAGTAAGAGTAAGAGATTTTCCATTGGTCCAGAGTCAGGGCCAGAGGTCAAGACCTTTCGGCCATTTTGTTTTTTTACTCTTTCACTGGATTGATACTAGATATACATGGCCCTCTAACATTGCAGGTCTTTACAACAATGGAATATTATTCAGTCATGAAGAGAAATGAAGTCCTGATACATGCTATAAAATGGATGAACCCTGAAAACATTATGCTGAGTGAAATAAGTCAGACACAAAAGGGCAAATATTATATGATCCTACTTAAATGAAATGTCTAGAA
Organism: Elephas maximus indicus; assembly: GCF_024166365.1. Classification (NCBI taxonomy): domain Eukaryota; kingdom Metazoa; phylum Chordata; class Mammalia; order Proboscidea; family Elephantidae; genus Elephas; species Elephas maximus. The sequence continues at coordinate 18,628,863 of NC_064842.1, read as the reverse complement.
TGTTGTCATTGGGTGCTGTCAAGTCAGTTCTGACTCATAGCAACCCCATGCACAACACAACGAAACATTGCCTGGTCCTGCGCCCTCCCTACAATCATTGCTATGCTTGAGCTCATTTTTGCAGCCACTGTGTCAATTCACCTCGTTGAGGGTCGTCTTCTTTTCTGCTGACCCTGTACTCTGCCAAGCATGATGTCCTTCTCCAGGGACTGATCCCCCTGACATGTTTGAAGTATGTAAGACGTAGTCTCGCCATCCTTGCTTCTAAGGAGCATTCTGGTTGCACTTCTTCCAAGACGGATTTGTTCGTTCTTTTGGCAGTCCATGGTATATTCAATATTCTTCTCCAACACTACAATTCGAAGGCATCAGTTCTTCTTCAGTCTTCTTTATTCATTGTCCAGCTTTCACATGCATATGATGTGATTGAAAATACCATGGCTTGGGTCTGGTGCACCTTAGTCTCAAGGTGACATCTTTGCTCGTCAACAGTTTAAAGAGGCCCTTTGCAGCAGATTTACCCAATGCAATGTGTCATTTGATTTCTTGACTTCTGCTTCCATGGCTGTTGATTGTGGATCCAAGTAAAATGAAATCCTTCACAACTTCAGTCTTTTCTCAGAACAGGCAAATATATAGAGAAATAAAATGGGTTAGTAGTTACCAGGGGTGAGAAGGAGGGGAAATGGGAGTATTACTTAGTGGGTGCTGAGTTTCTGTTTAGGGTGATGTAAAACTTTCGGGCATGGATCATGGTGATGGTAGTACAACATGATGAAAGTAAACAATTTCACTGAATTGTACACTTAAAAGATGTTAAAATGGCAAACTTTTTGTTCTATGTATTATTTTTACCTCAATTAAAAATATTGGGGGTGGAGAGAAGAGTGTAATAGGGCCATGGTGGTAGTGAAATAACATCTGGAACCAATTACCTTTATCCAGTGGAGAAGGACATGCTTCCCATTTTAGAGTCCCAGTTGGGAGAGAAAGAGTAATAGCAGCCAAGAGCAGACACATAGGGAGATCAGGGGCTCCCCATTTCACACCACCCCTCGTTGTCCCTTTCGCTGCACAGCAGTAAACGCCTCGGAGGGTCCTTGTTGGCCATTGAGCGTTTGTTGAGGCAAAAGCTTTTTGGAGCCTGTGGTGAGGAAGAGAGAGAGATGGAAGAAATTGAGCGAACTTCCAGTAGACTTGGAGCCGAAGCAGAGCACACACACACAGGAAACATCTCAAGATCCTCCATGCCTAGAGCAGTTGCAGGCACACAGCAGCTATTTACTGAGCATCTAGTATGTGTCAAGGAGTCCTGGTGATGCAGTGGTTACAAGCTTTGGCTGCTAACCAAAAGGTGGGCAGTTTGAATCCACCATCTGCTCCTTGGAAACCCTATGGGCAGTTCTACTCTGTCCTATAGGGTTGTTATGAGTCAGAATTGACTATACAGCAATGGGTTTGTTTTCTGTTTTTTTTTCTGGTTTATTATGTGTCAAACGCTGCTGGGCATTAGGTTTGCAATGATAGACGAGGCAGAAGGGCTCCCTTATAGCACTAGTAATCTAGTGCATTATTCCAAAGCTTTTTATTAATCAGTCTTAGAAATCTCACCAATGTGGACTAACCTGAGGGACAATCTGATTTAAGAAAAAGTCAGAATTACAGACTTAAGAAATTTTAACTTTCATGTTGTATAAAGTATTCTACTAAGTGGTCTTGTAGAGACACCCTTAATGGATAGATAAAGATGATTTGTGATTAATGGATCAAAGCAGCTTAGTTTATATTCCATTGATTTGGCTTATGTGTAAATGATACCTCTAATCTGTTTGAAAAGGGCTCCTTCTCCTAAATCAGTAAATGATCTTCATGAAATTTGTTTGCACAATGAATTAACATCATGTTTAAGGTTCATTTGTTAGTGCGTTACAGTTCAATGTCAGAGATCTTTGTCTTGGATTACAAGCTTCTAGAGCAAAGCATGTTATGTTTAGCTCACTGAGTACATGGGTCTGCAACCACAGCAGGAGTGGGTAACGCTTTCAGAGGTGAGCACGATGATGGCAATAGTCGCAATGCTGGTGAGTCCACATCTAGGTTGAATCTCCTCTTTGCAGAAGAGTACTTGAAGGAAAATACATGAAGCATGAAGGGAAAGGAAGTGTTTCCTTCCTAAGGATGCCTCCAAAACATGGCAGTGATCAGCATCCAGCCTATTTCCCCAGATGTTTTTTGTGAATGTAAGAATACTTTCATCAGTGCATGTTAGCAGCAAGAAAATAGACTGTGTAGAATTTGGAAGCATCATAATGGATAGAGCAAACAGGAAGAGGAATTGTGGAAAATTAAGTTAGGTACAGGTTAAGGAGGCTTGTCACGCTTTATTCATCCAGCAAATGCAGTGAAAGCTGGAACTCACCAGGACTGCCTTGTTTTTCTGGGTCCTGCAAGTTTTCCGCCTTTGACAGGGTACAGTCTTAAACACTTTTCTATCGCTCGTTTTAGTGGAAAATATTTGAGTTTTCCTTCTCTGACAGGTTTTCACCTTCCATGGGTTCTGGCTTTCACAGGTTTTACTGTGTCTATAAAGACCTGTTGTGTTCCAGGTAGGTGCCGCTCTAGGGGACAGTACCTAGGAGTTGGTTGGCCACATCCCTGCGTAGGAAGTGGAGGGTTTATCCTGGTCTCCCTAAACGCTAAGCTCCCATGAAAGTGCTTGACTGGCGTTCAGCCTCAGCAGCTGCCCCGGTGCTATAAATGCTGCGCCCTTCTCGTTGGGGTCCCCACTTGGCCTAATCTGAAGGGCCGTGTGGTATCTGTTACAGTGTATCCATGTAATAGCCACCATGCTGATCCACCTGTGGTTTTCTGAAACGCTTAATTTTCTCTTCTGTGGACAGTGTAGCCCGAGGTTGGTGATTTGGTGGAGTCTTCAGAGTTGTAATGTAGAAGTAGACTCTCTTGTCTGGCCAGATGAACTTTCCCTCTGACATGCAAAGGAGCCGTTATCCTCTGTTCTCCTGAGCCCTCAGCTTTAATTCCTCTGTCTCTTATTCAGCATATTTGACCTCTATTAAAACTTATATTAAATAATTATACACCCATGCGTACATGCATGCACACACGTTACTAGGCTCATATAACACTCACCAGATCCTGTATTGTCCAGGTTGATTTTAAAAACTTCCCCTTATTTGATGTGTAAACCGATAGAATAGAAAAATTAAAAGAACCAGGTGTGCTTTTTGGTAGAAAATTTTTTCCTTTACAGATTTATTGGGTAGAAATTTTTTAGGGTGAGAATCATTCAATTACTAAAACTTTGTTACACTGTATGGAAGAGAAGGAACCCTGGTGGCACAGTGGTTGAGAGCTTGGCTGCTAATTAAAAGGTCAGCAGTTGGAATCCACCAGCCGCTCCTTGGAAACCCTATGGTGCAGTTCTACTCTGTCCTATAAAGGATTGCTGTAAGTCGGACATTGACTTGACGGTAATGGGGTGTGGAAGAGAAGGACAAGATTCCTGGTCAATTGAAATTCAGATTACAAAAAGAGGGAAAAATAAAAGAAATATTAAAGGAGAACGAATACAGCCATTCTTCACCTATTCAGTGAGTAGAAATGCTTAGTTACAGTTTTCCCTTGTTCAGGAAGTAATGCCAGGTTATGTGGAGGAAAAAGGCCGTGCCTTCCAGCCCAACAAGGTGCAGATTATTTGAACAGTTGTGCAAATTGTCCAGTTCCTTATATCATTCCTGCTTTTCCTCGTCCTGGAGCTTTATCAAAGAAGATTTGAGTCAGCCCGTACAAGGCAATTCAGGTATATAGGAGAGAAAGAACTCAAATGTGATGAAAACCTCTGACTGGTGCTACTCACTGACCATTCATTCACTAGCCAGCCTTCAACACTGCACATGGGAACAGTGATTTCTGTCTCGGGCTACTGTTGCGGGGGAAGAAGGAAGCTAAATAATACATGCACATTCATCATTATAGCTAGCCTGATAGCTTTGCAAATTAAATTGTTAGCTCTTCTGGGAAATAAACTCATGTCACCTTCCACTCCCCATTTAGAGTTGCTCTCTTTTCTGCTCGGTTGGTTTTGGTTGATTCTGCTAAGCACGTATAGTTAGAAATTTTCTCCCTTTCCTTCTTTTTGACCCTCTCCACCAACTCATATCAAAAGGAGAAAGGAGACTTGGGGAAAGTGTTCTGACTCATTAATCTTCTAGGCTTCTCTTTTCCTGTGAGTTCGCAGATTCCCACAGCACTGTCCTCTTAGCGTGAGGCAACCTCTGGGCTGCATATGTGCAGTCAGCTCTGCATGGCCCAGAAACCCAGGACTCAGGCAATGCAGAAACCAGGGTGGAACCTTCCCTCTATAGGAAGGACAGCGCTGCTCCTGGGGTGAAGTCGAATGACTTAAGTCATGGGAACTTTTTTCTACACCGCCACCCCTCCCCCCTTCCTACCACACACCATTGAACTTAGCAGTCTTATTCTTGCAACCAAGTCTTTAGATGGTGCAAAGTGCAATCAATTAGCACGCTTGCTGCTAGCAGAAAGGTTGAGAGATCGAGTCCACCTACAGGCATCTCTGAAAAAAGTATAAAACACTCCTTAAAGATCCCAGCCATTGAAAACCCTATGGAGCACAGTTCTACTGTGACACATATGGGGTTTCTATGAGTGGGAATGAACTCCACAGCCACTGATTTTTTATTCTTGCAAAGGAAAGGGAACTATTAGGAGGAGGGTCTCTACAAAAGGCCACTGGATGGAAAGTCACCATGAAGACATGCAAAGTGCATGTCACTTTTGTCCTTCATTATTGGTGTGACTGCATTTAATTCTGCTGATCAAACTGTCTGAATACCATTTTCTGTTGTCCTCATTATCAGATGGGCAACTAGAAGGGTGGGCAGCACATTCCAGTTTAATTAGGTCAGATTTTTGATAGGGTGGCACATTACTGCATATAAAATACGCATTTTCTGGCTTTCTTTGCCTGAGATAGCTGCAAGCAACAAACTGGATGAAAGGACTCCAGGCTGAAGAGGGAGGAATGGTTTAGTCCTGCAGCCCAGAGTTACCCAGCTTCTATCCCAGATGCATTATAGTAACTTGCAGGGCACAGGGAGAAGAACATTTTTCGTCTGTTTTCTTCATGGAGATTGTACATTTGCTAGTTCTCTTCCCTGCCTGCTTCAGCTGAGGAGCTGGGATCTTCTGAAAACCTTTTGGGTTAAGCTTCAGGAACATGAAGCCCTCCAGACACTGACATCTATAGATATAAACCATTAGCCATGGAGTCAGCTCCAACTCATGGTGACCCAATGTGTGTCAGGGTAGAACTGTGTTCCAGGCCTTTCTTACGAGGAGCCTCTGGGTGAACTCGAACCCCCAACATTCTGGTTAGTAGCCAATCATGTTAACCATTTGTACCACCCAGGGACTCCTATCTATAGATACACTCTGTAAGAAATCTCTGTGGGCAAGCTAGAATTCAGTTACTTACATTCCTAGTGAAAGGGCCTTTTCAGTTTCCCTCAACAGGTTGTAAACTTCTTGGGAGAAGGATTCACGTTCTTTTCATCTTTGTACCCCTTCAGTGCCAGCTTACATAGAGGGTACTCAGTGAATATTGTTGGTTATAGTATTTTTAAATAATTCTATTAGTCCTTGTGAAGTTCTGATTAGGCATTGAGCCATGTGTAGGGTCCATCCTGAAAGAGGCAGCTGGGGTAAATGAGGCAGGAACACCGAGAACATCTAAATGGCAAGACCTTGCTGGTCTTCACCCCCCTTACTCCTTCTCAGCACCAGCGTGGGCCTGGGAGACTGAAGCACCATCAGGGAGAGGATGATGCCTCCTGCTGGCACGAGGACAAATGCTAACGCTGTCCACATTCCTCCTAAGGAATTTTCTTAAAGATGAACTTGCCCAATCCCTCATTTTTCATATGAGGAAACTGAGGCCCAGCAAGATGAAGTAACTTGCCAACCTATTTATGTGGGAGAAGACAGAAGTTTAACATTTTGAGCATTAGAGATGAACAGTCATGAAGATTTAAAGGCAGATTTTGAATAAGAGATTCTTAATCTTTTTCCCTCCCTTCTGTGACTTTTATCTCAATCCTATCAACTCTATTTTTTAGGTATTAAATGGAGATAGTAGAAACCTACTATATATGCGTGCATGCGTGCGTGTGTGTGTGTATACACGTACAAGGAGGAGGAAAGTGATTTTTAGAGAGAGTCTTTTTAAAGGCTAGAAATCTTTACCATAGTTGGAGGTTGGGCTTGGAGCCTCTTGTAATAACTGTGTGTCCCTGAGTGGTGCAGTTAACATACTCAGCTGCTTACTGAAAGGTCGGAGGTTCCGGTCCACCAAGAGGTGCATCACAAGAAAGGCCTGGCGATCTGAGAAATCAGCCCTTGCAAATCCTATGCAGCACAGTTCTGCTCGGACACACACGGGGTTGCCAGAAGCAGGAATCAACTTGGCGGTAACTTTTTTTTTTTTTTAGAACACCTGTAATCCCTAATTGGCATCCTGATTTATGGAATGGGAATGTAAGATAAAATTAGGGAATTCTTTCTGGAGTAATGCCACTTTTTCAATTAAACAAAGGGCAATAAGATTGATTAGAATGCCAGAATAGGGCTTTTGATCATTCTTTGTCCAAAAATCACATTTTAGTCAAGCTTAGCGTAATTAGACAATTACTGATACCAAGAGAATGGGATTAGTAGGTATATTTAAAGGTAACATTTCTAGTATCTTATCTTTCTGTGTCTTTCTCTTGCTAATAGCTGAAAGGAAAGTTAATCATGATTTGCTATAATTATCTCATTAAAATGGGATTGATAGCAACGTTCTATTAAAAAAGGGGGGGGAGTCCAAACTGCTTAGTTAATTGGAGATTTTCTTTGTACTTCAGAGTAGGAAATGCTATTCTTGTCTACTGAATGATTTGCATCACATAGAAAACGTTTGAATCCCTTTCTAAGGCTTCATTGAATTAAATGTATCATGATGGGGGAGAGGGATATCTTTCTGATCTATTCCTAAAAGCAAAACATATTTTTCTTTAAGTGCTCGATGGTTTCTAAAATAAAACTCTTCTGGCCACTCAGAATTACAACATGAGAGCCTCTGTGTTCGCTCATACTGCTTTACGGGTCCCTCTTAGTTCTGCTCTGCTGTGCTGACCTCTGCGTTCCAGCACTGCGTTTGAGTATTTGACTTTGCAGTAAAACAACTACAAATAGAATGATGATAGTAGTATGTAGTGCTAGGGACGGGATACCTCCTAAGTTTCTATTTGTTTTCTGGGTCTGCCTCTGTGTTCCATTGCCGCAGCCAACTACTCATGTAGAAAGTTTGTCTCCTTGTTCCTCAGCTGAGGTCTCTCCACCACCAACAGTGAATAAATTTAGAGGATACACTAAATATTAGTGGAGCATTGGTGGTGTGAACAGTTAAGCGCTCAGCTGCTAACTGAAAGGTTAGCCGTTTGAATCCACCCAGCTGCACCTTGGAAGAAAGGCCTGGCAATCTGCTCCCAAAAGATGAAAACTCTATGGAGCACAATTCTGCTCTAAAATACATGGAGACAGAATTGACCCCACAGTAGCTGGTTCTGGTACCACCATAGCTAACTAGAAGTTTTTTTCTTTCTGAAACCAGTGATGGTAAGATAGTCTCTGTTTGCCATGCCAGCATCTCAGGTTTGTAAGTTCAGTTGTCTTCTTTGGGAGTGTCAGATGACAACAGGATGCTGTGGGAAGGAGCTCTCTTGCCCTCCCCCTTCCAGATGCTTCCAGGAGCCTGGCTGAACCACCAGGGGCCCTGCAACAAATGCTCAGCTACCCCACAGAGTAGCACTACCTGTACTGCTCTTAAAAGCTTTTCTGTTCCCTGAAAACCCACAGGGCCCTTCTGTTAGGCTGGAGCAGCTCAGGCCAGCTGTGGCCACGCAGTGAGTTTAGTTCACATCGCTGATGGTGGAGCTGCTGTGGACCAGACATAGCCCCAGAAAAGGGCCGTGTGTGCATGGGGTGTGCGGCGAGATTGGGATTGGACAGTGTGGGGTCAGTTTGTAAACTCTTGATACTCCCGTGATGATTGTCATTAAATAAGTCGCTTCCAGGCTCTTTCTCTCGGAGCCTTACACCAGCTGCTGTTGAGTCGACTCCGACTCATGATGACTCCATGTGGGTCAGAGTAGAACTGCGCTCACAGGGTTCTCTTTGCTGATTTTTTGGATGTAGATCACCGGGCCTTTCTTCTGAGGTACCTGTGAGTGGACTTGAACCTCCAACCTTTCTGTTTCCAGCTAAGCACATTTGCACCATCCTGGGTCTCTCTCCGAGCCTCGTTGTTGTTGTTAGGTGCTGTTGAGTCCATTTTCTACTCATAGCAACCGCATGTGGTAGAGGAGAACTGGCCCCATAGGGTTTTCTAAGCTGTAATCTTTACGGCAGCAGGTCACCAGGTCATTCTCCAGTGGATCAGCTGGGTGGGTTTGAACCACTAACTTCTGGTTAGCATCCAAGCCCTTAACCATTGCTCTACGCTCTGTGCAATCTTTCATATTTTTACATGAAAAAGGAGCCTTTTTTTTTTTGACCACTTGACCCCACCTTGAGTTTGGGAAGGAGGACAGAGGGCCTCTTTGGAATGCCTTATCCAGATGGATGAGCTCTGGGACAGATTCAGTTTTATCCTGTAGTTGATCTGTTCCTTGTTTTAAATATTTTGAGAACATACTTCACCATGTTTGCACCAGAAGGTTTTCAATGAAGAGTAAAGTTTTAAAAATCCAGTCAGTAAAATACTTCTTTGTGTTTTTGTATAAATCAGCAGGAAAGCAATCATAGGAAATGGGAGGAACAGAGAGAAGAGTTTGTCTGTCTGCCCTCTCCCACCTCAGCCCCTAGTCCATAAAAAGGGAAAAAACATTGCACTCTATGGGAGCCTCAAAGGTGCTGGGGGACTAACAAAACACCATTCACACTTTCACCCCCTGCACATCCCTGCAGTCAAGCTGTTTGCTCTGGTTACAAGTGCAGGTGGTGACAGTGTTGTTGTAAACGGTGGCAGAAAGTGCTTTGCCCAGAAGGCTTACTCTGGTTTAGAGGTTCTCGGTGCATCTCTGCTCCAACTTTACTTGGCTGATTCCTGCCCATCCTGTATATATCCACAGAAATGCCACTTGTTCTATGAAGCTTTCCCTCACAAACCCCTCACCAAGGTGGTGGTTGTTGTTAGGTACCATTGAGTCAGCTCCTGACTCATGGTGACCCCATGCACAACAGAACAAAACTCTGCCTGGTCCTGTACCATCCCCATGGTAGGTTTCAGATCTGACCATTGTAATCCATAGGGTTTTCATTGGCTGATTTTCAGAAGTAAATTGCCAGGCCTTTCTTCCTAGTCTTAGTCTGAAAGCTCAGTCGAAACCTGTTCAGCATCATAGCAACACACAAGCCTCCACTGACAGGTGGGTGGTGGCTGTGCATGAGGTTTATTGGCAGGTCTCCTGCACAGAAGGTGAGAATTCTACCACTGAATCATCACTGCCCTCCCCCAGGTTAGGTACCCCATTATGTGCTTTGATAAGCACCCTAAGCTCCTCTTTGTTGCATTCGTCACCCTTTAGATGACTGACTTACATAATTCCATGTTTAATGGATCTCTTCGTTGGCTGCAGGCTCCATGAGACAGGGTCCTATCTGTCTTGTCTACTCTGCATCCAGACAACTACCCAGTGTCTGGTCATCATGGATGCTCAGTAGATACCAGTTGAATGACTGGATGGATGGGGTCCTGACCACACTCTCCATTCTGTTACAATATTCCTTCACAACTGTGTAAGGCATTATGGCTTACAAACCCTTCCCCTTTTATCATCTCCCTGGATCCTTACTACAGCCCTAAGAGGTGGGCAGGGGGAGTGAGTGTGAGATTAGGCCCTGCTGATAGATGAGGACACTGAGACCAGAAAGGGCAGGTGAGTTCCCAGAGGTGATACGGCTCCTAATGGTGGACCTGGGTGAGACGCTGCATCTGTGTTCTAGTACAGAGTTTTTTCTTAATAATATAACGTATATTGGCCATTTTCTATGTGCCAGGCATTGTTCTGAGTGCTTCACATGTATTGACTGATTAAATCCTCTTCAACCCAGGAGAAAGGTTCTCTTATAACCACCCACATTTTACAGCTGAGGATGCTGAACCACCGATCTGAGGAATCACATGCCTGTACATAGTGGCGCTGGGATATGAACCTGGGGGCTGGAACCTCTTCTCTGTGCACACATCCTGGTTTGCAGAAAAGGCACAGGAAGCAAACGTCCTGGGCTGGTAGGCTGCAGCTTCATTAGTCGGGGAGCTGAGGGTGAGGCTGAGCGGCCTTCCTCTGCTGCCAGTCGTCCTTCCACTCTCTTCCATAGCCTCACTATCTCAGGAAAGCCTCAGACCACTGAGATGGTTGTTACCATGACCGTGTTGTCTTATCCCTTGTATTAAAAAGCTGTAATGATGTGAATTGTCTTTTGTGGCTCTTGTCTCTTATCTCCAAGCATTAAACAAACCAGTGAAAGTAAATTAATATTTTAAATGATAAAAAAGTCCCCAAATGCCATGAGCAAAAAGCCCTACAGCCAAATCAAAAAACCAGACCCAGTGCCGTTGAGTCGATTCTGACTCATAGCGACTCTGTAGGACAGAGGTGAACTGCTCCATAGAGTTTCCAAGGAGCGCCTGGCAGATTCAAACTGCTGACACTTTGGTTTGCAGCCGTAGCACTTAACCACTACGCCACCAGCCCTACTACAGAGAAGTGAAAATTCAGGGCCAAACCTAGGGTGGGACTGGACTTCTGGAGCTGATGTGATATTTAGTCCCCTCGTAGACTATATGGACTCGCCGTGTGGTCCAGTTCCCCTGTGAATTCTGTGGCTAGGACACCAGATCAGTGCCAGGACAAATGTTCGAATCGCAACCTTTGTTTCAAGAAATTTGCTGTATTTATGTGCAGACAGTGCTGGGAGAGGCAGGTTCCCCGAGTCCCTCATGTCTGCCCTCCGCGCTGCCCTCTGTCCTTATCTTCCTTTCATCATGGACCGTTCCAGCTCCTCTGTCCAAACCCACCCTCTCTTCGAGATCCCCATCTTCTTCTACATGTCATTTCTGTCTCCGACCTGTCCGTGTTTCCTCTAATGTCTTATACCACATGTTATTCCTAGCACAGATTTTTCTCCTTTGCCATTTATTGCTTTATATTGCTCTGATTGTTTTATGGTATAATGTATCTCCTCCAGTGTTCTTTAGGCTGCATGAGGATGAGGATCCTGGCTTAGAATGCTTTCGTATTCCAAAAACGCTTAGCGGTGTGCAAGGCAGCTAGAACTCTGAATCAGAATACATTAAAATATAGAGTATAACAGAGTCGTTACATGATTACCACCCCCTGCTTTTGTCTACTGCATGCCTCATTCATTTACCCATCATCCAGCCGTCCATCTGTCTCTCTGTCATAAAGCATATATTGTGTATCTGCTCTGCTCCCGTAAAGATTACAGCCTGGAAAACCCTATGGAGCCATTCTACTCTGTCCTGTAGGTTCTCTGTGAGTCAGAATCGACTCAACGGCACACAACAACAACATGTTCTAGTTACTTTGGGGGTACACAGATGTGTTAAAACATGGTCTCTGCCCTTAAGGAGCCCAGAAATTGCAGTAGAAAGAGTTCAAAATCATTCCTTAGGTAGACAAATCAAACTAAAAATACCTATTTTTATTATAGTTTCAGTTTATCATGGCAAGTAAGGCTGAAATTTGTGCAAGATAATTGGCTTCCTGGTGAGCTTTCTCCCTCCATCTCTTTACTGAGTACACTATGATATTCCTACAGTATTCATATCGCATTGTGATGACAACTGACAGTGCAGCAGTCAAGGAACGATATACTTTTGTTTCATTTTTTACACCCTGATGTGATACATGCAATTCCCCTGTAATTAGTTCGTATGAGTGAATCACGGTGGCATGGAAAACGTCGGTATTCATCCAGAAGGTTCCTCAGGAAAACTCTCACGTCCTTCGGTTACGGATAGCACTCTCCTGAAAGTATGTGGTAAGGAAATTGCACTCGCCTCTCCGGCAGGGTGGGGCTTTGTTCAAGGTCACGTAGGAAGCTCCCTACCATTCTGCATTATGCTATTTCAACCCGAGCAGCACCTGTGCATTCTCCTTTCTGCTCTAACCACCAAGGGAGAAACTTCATTCCCTTCAAAATTCCAGTGTTCCCTCATTTCCCTTGAGAACACCTCTGTTAGGATATGACAGTGGCGTTAGTGATAGGTGGCATTCCAAAGCTATCGTGAATAATGTTGTACTGGAAGACTGTCCAGCCTGGAATGGTGATGAGAGGGGGGGCAGTGAAGGAGAATGAAGGAGGTTTTGTATTAATTAGCAGTCTTTTTGGTTTCAGACAACTGGAACCCAGCGTACACTGTCAGGTAGTGGAAATACTTGGAGATATCCCAGTGTCTCCTGGAACCAGACCACTGAAATGTCGGGGACCCCTGGAGCTAGGATCCACCAAATGCTCCAGGGGTTTCTTTCTCTTTTTGTCTCTTATTTGTGCTTCTTCCCACATTTTGGCTTCGTTCGTTTTCAGTTCAGACCAGCCTTTCCCCTCACACAGCCGCTGACAGCTTCAAAGTGTCATATCTTACAGCTTCTACCCCTAGAACCGGTAGACTCCGTTTTGGCCCTGAGCTCAAAAATTCCAGGAAAGGCTTGCATTAGCCCACATTGGGTGTGGGCTGTAAGTAAATGGCTGTGCCCATTTGAACGTTGGGTTTGGAGTAGAGGAGGAGTATTTCCGAGAAGATGCTGCCCTCCAAGAAGAATGGGCAGACAAACAAAAGCCATCTATAGCATACTGAGGTGACTTGCAGGAAGCATTTAGAGAACATTGGAGAGGAAGGACCAAGAAAAAGGCATGCAGAAGGTAGAATACCTCAAATTTAGACCATGACTCATGTCAAACACAGTGCCAGAGAGAAGCAGGGTCATTTATTCAATCAGTATTTACTGACTTGTCAGTGCTAAAAAGAGGACATACTTTTACTTCCAGGCCTTTGAATATGCTCCTGTCATCTTCCTCCTCTCCTCCTAACTCATTTTTACCTTGCAGACTTGAATATGGGTCTTATTTCCCCCAGGAAGCTCCCCTAGAGCTCCTAAGGGCTTCCGGTTGTCCCCGCAGCACCCTGGGCAGGGCCGGCTCCAACTCAGCACTTCCTTCCCTGCTTTGAGGTTGTCATTCCTCCTCTCTTCTAGACCTCGTGCTCTGAGGGCAGAGGTTGATTCCCACCATGTTGTGTCCGCACTTTCTGGCTCATGGTTGGTGCTATGTAGATGCTTGTTTACTCGGGGTCAGCGTCCCTGCCCCAGAGATCAGGATTTATAGGGACCGGGAGCCCACCAAGACATGATCCTGCCTGCCCTCTCAGGACACTCCGTTTGAATAACTTCAGTCATTATTTATTTGAATAATAACCTAACCATGGGAAATAAATGGATCTTGGGAAAGACCCATTTATTTGCACGGTAAAATGCCGCATGGCATTGTCAGTTGGAAGACCCTCAGTCCCGGTGTCTCATCTGCCCTGGGTTCAAGAAGTAGCTGGAAGGGGAGACGGCTAGTTAATACATTTTCTGTCTAGGCAGTCGACTATTACAGAAGATACTTGCAAATCTTTGACAGGAGTCAAGGCAGAGTTCTTGTCAGATCACATCAGAAAAACAATTCATCATTACTTTGAGCATGTTGAAAGCCATTATGCACTTTTTCAAAGTGAATGTAACTCGTGGTGTTTCCACTGACATTAAGGAATACCACTGTTAGTACCACATGCACAGTGAGTAACAAGGGTTTTTGATTTGTTGTGGGGTTGGACTATTATTTCCATCAACATTTTCAATATTTTGGCTTCAGACAGGAGATGTTAATGCCATGTCATACACCCTCTCATGGCTCCCTGCCTGTTCCCCTGCCCACCACTCTGCCAGGAATGCTCCCCTCCTTGTCACTCACTGGTCTGCAAAGATGCTGCTCTTTCCCCCAGGACAAGCTCCCGTGTCACTTTCCCCATGCAGCCTCTCCACTGGTCCCACCTCCCTGCCCTTACACCCCTGCCCCGCCGCCCCTCTGGCTGATGAGTCTCACTCCACAGACCATGAATTGTTGGGAAAGGGGCCGTGTCTTATTCGCCTTTTGTATTTGTTCATTCAGATACACTGACACTCATTCAGTTTAGTTTGTTGAGTACCCGTGCTGCAATATTTTGCAGTTATTTTAAAATTCAGAGACTGTCAATGTTAATCCTTTCATTATACTCTGCTTCTAATTAGTTCATATTGGAAAAAGAGCAAAGAGGGAACTTGGATTTTGTGTTGCTTTGACAGAGTATAGAGGTTAAAACATCAAACCTCACTTCATGGAGGTTCTTGGGGACCCCATAAGTTTCTGGGAAAGAGGAAGATGCAAGCCGGTCAATCTGTCAGTCTTCCCCATCCCTAGGAAACCTGATATGTGAATTTCAGATTGTTAAATCTGCTGTCAGATTAACTGTCTTCCCTGAAGACATTCTTCCTTCCAGCTCCTGGTTCCCCCTTACCACCACCCCTCCATCAAGCATCCCTACAGAGAAGACCCTTGCACAGATCCGGTCTCTATCCAGGAATTTTATATGTTGTCGTTGTTAGTTGCTGTTGAGTTAGCTCTGACTCATGGTGACCTTATGTACAACAGAATGAAACATTGCCCAGTCCTGCGCCATCTTCATGATCAATGGTACGTTTGAGTCCATTGTTGCGGCTAGTGTGCCACTCTATCTCATTGAGGGTTTCTCTCATTTTTCGCTGACCCTCTACTTTCTACTTTACCTAACATGGTGTCCTTTCCTAGTGATTGGTCTTTCCTGATAACGTGTCCAAAGTAAGCAAGCCAGTCTCACCGTCCTTACTTCTAAGGAGCATTCTGGTTGTATTTCTTCTGATAATTTTATATATAAATATATGTATGTGTGTATATACAAACACATATATAAAATCTCCAGAATGTATTCTGGCCTTTCAGGTCTCCTCTTCAAAATTACAGTCCCCACGTGGAGCCGTGCTCAGGTGTGATACTGGCCATACTCCTTCTTGTCACAGAGCAGATCTAGTTGAGAACAGACTGTGCAGATGAACAGGGTGGCAGGAGCCCCTTTAGGAGAAACCAGAGTGCCTCAGAGGTGAGGGAAGCACAGCCCTGGGAGGCTGTGAATCTCTCCAGCTTGTGGGAGGCTGTTTATCATGAGGGCCATTAGGCAGACAGGAGGCAGTGCTAAAGCCTAACAGCACAAAGCTATTTCCAACTTAGTCTTGGCTTATCAATAATGAAAAAGCGGTAGTGCAGGCATAAATTAGCAATAAGTAGGTGGGTGGATGAGAAGAGTTGGACATTTGGGGAACAGCCTGGGCAGCCACAGATACAGAGGGAAACCATTTGGTGTGTGTGGCACTCCACTTTTCAGGAGAGAGCAAGCCCGAGATGAACCGACTGTTTTTATAACTAAGGTGCCAGGTAAGCTCACATTTTGTAGAGAGAACCACTCGAACTATTTATGTGTAATTCTGACTCAGCATTAATGTTTGAGTCCCAGTTAAAAAGGGAAAAGCTTTCTTATTTCTGAGGCAATAATAATAGTAGCTAATACCTCATTGCCGTCAAGTCATTCTGACGCATAGCAACCTTATAGGACACAGTAGAACTGCCCCATTGAGTTTCCAGGGAGTGGCTGGTGGATTCGAACTGCTGACCTTGTGGTCAGCAGCCGAGCTCCTAACCACTGTGCCAGCAGGGCTCCCTGGAAACCCAGGTGGCGTAGTGGTTAAGTGCTACAGCTGCTAACCAGAAGGTCGGCAGTTCAAATCCACCAGGCGCTCCTTGGAAACTCTATGGGGCAGTTCTACTCTGTCCTATAGGGTCACTATGAGTTGGAATCGACTCGACAGCAATGGGTTTGATACTTACGTGGTGCTTAAAAAAAAAATGTGCTAATTGTTGTTCTAAGTACTTTACATACATTAACTCATTAAACTCAACCTCATAAGGGAAGACAGTCATTATCCCTGTTTTACTGATGAGAAAACTGAGGTCCAAGTAGGGAGAAAGTGGCAAAGGGCAGTCCAGCTCCAGAGTCTGAGCTCCTAGGTGCTCCGCATGCTGCTCGTGCTGACTCTGATGGTTTGATTGGGGTCAATAACATATCTATACATATTATAATAATAATTCCTACATTTGTAGGATACTGTATGGTTTACTAGAGTATCGCTAGCCTGCCTGACCCTCACCACAGACCGACAGAGCATTTTACAAAGGAGACAGACACTGAGGTCTCTCAGTCATGGAAGAATTCATCAGCCCCAAGAGGACTAACCTCCAGTCCTCTGAGTCTGACTCCAGGGCCCTTCCAACCTCCCTGTGGCCTCAGCCGCAGCACGCTCTCTAGCTGTTTTCCCTCAGGGGCAGCTACAGGTCACTGTTGCATGCTTGGATGACTGATATGGCACGGTCTCCTGGACCCACTTCTGTTTCCTCGGCTGGACTTGGCCGAGGTCAGTATTCAAGCCCCTCTCAGTTCTGCTAATGTCCACATCTATGCATAAAGCCAGAGAGTATTTCTTAAATGGCCTGGAGTTGGCCTCCCCCACCACCCATCTGCCAATCTGTCCTGCTCTGGTGGCTTGGGTGTTGCTGTGATGCTGGAAGCTATGCCACCCATCTTTCAAATACCAGCAGGGTCACCCATGTGGACAGGTTTCAGTGGAACTTCCAAAGACAGACTAGGAAGAAAGGCCTGGTGATCTGCTTCTGAAAATGAGCCAGTGAAAACTCTAGGCATCACAACAGAATATTGTCCAACATAGTGGTAGAAGATGAGCCCTTTAGGTTGGAAGGCACTCAGATTACATGGCGACTTTTCATTCTGTTCTACATAAGGTTGTCATGAGTCTGAGCCAACTTCAAGGCAACAAACAACAATAACAACAACAGTTGGTATACCCAGAGGCAGAGACTTAGGAAGAGTGGGGAAAGTCAGGAATCACACTCAGTATTAGAGGGGCGGAGGTAATTTGGTTTGTGACTTTTAGATTTCAGGCAGAGTCTTAAACACATAACCTGGCGGCAAAAATGGCATTCCTTCGGTTGTGCTTTTAAAATGGGAAGACTCTCATGGTGCTTAAGATGGGTCTTCAGGGGAAATGTACCAGACATCTCACCGCTGGCTCTGCTGTGTCTGTCCATTCTCACTGTGGGAGCCAGGCCAGGCCTCAGGATTCCAGGCTCTGTTTCCAATGCTTATGCCACCAGTTCCTGGTGTCTGTCCTGACCAATCAGCTGCCCATCTGTAAACGCAGTTACTGCGTCTTCATGTTAGTATGTGGCCAGATCTGTACCTGCACTCACGCTTTTCTCTCTGCCTGGCACAGCGAGTCACCCATGTCTGAGCTCCCTGGCCCCTTTGCATATAAAACAGAAAACCAAGCCAATGCTGTTGAGTCCACCCCGAATCACGCTGTCGAGGTGACCCCGACTCACAGTGGTCACATGTGTCACAGTAGATTTATGTGCCCCTTGGGGTTTTCAATGGCTGATTTTGCAGTAGATTGCCAGGACTTTTCTTCCAAGGTGCCTCTGGGTGCACTCGAACCTCCAGCCTTTTGGTTAGCCGATGAGTGTGTTAACTGTTTACACCACCCAGGGACTATCATTATTTGCCTGCCCTCCACCCCCATTAGAGACCAAATTCCTCCTGTGAGTTTGAAATTTTGTCACCTTTTTGTCTTTTCATTCTGCCCTCTTCTTTCCTTACCCAACACAGACACTGACACTTCATATGTGGTTAGAACAAATGTGAGGTCATCAGCGAATGATTCTGAAATGAGGCTGTTAAAGGTGGAAATCAGAAAAGCTAAAATGCTTTGTGTTAAATGCCAAAGTCTCTTCCTGAAGACACCCACTGAACCAAATACAGACCCCCCCCCCACCCCTGTTTAGGCCCATAGCGTCTGCCACGCGTGCGTGACGTGTTATATCGGGTCCCTATCTTCTCTTCTGGTCAGTGCATCTCCTATTTCTCTTCCCTCTTCAGCATGTTCTCTGAACAGCCAGAATTAATACTCCTAAAAACCAGATTTGGCCATTTCACTAAACAGCTGGATTACATTTAAACACCTAAGCAGGTTAGGCAGTCTCTGTGCAATCCAGTCCCAAGTACCAGTCAGGTTCTCACAGCCTCCCCCCACCGCCACCGTCCCCAGTGCCGCTTAAGCCCTTAAGCCCCAATGTCCCCTCAACATGCCAAACTCTTCTGTGCGTCTGAGTCTTTGCACCTGTTTCTCATGGACCAGTTCTGCCTGGCAGAGTCCATTAGCACTTTGTTCATCTCTCTGCTAGGCTTTGTCTCTTTCTTGCCTCTCTTCTACTCTGCTGAGGTCTTCTGAGCAGACACTGTGCGTGCTCACATTGGCATCATGCCCTGTGTGATGTCAGAGTTGCTTCTCCCCTCCCCCCTTGTAAATGTTGCTGACTAGTGAGGAGGGGAAAACATCAGCTATTTGAAAGCTTTGGGTTCCATGCTGTTGGTAGTCACTCAGAAATACAGAGAAGGCATCTAATTCAACTGAGCACCTTTAAATGAAGCCCTAGGGGGCTCATCTTCCGGCACTATATGGGACAATATTCTGTTGTGATCCATAGAGTTTTCATTGGCCAATTTTCAGAAGCAGATAACCAGACCTTTCTTCCTAGTCTGTCATAGTCGAAACCCCAGTCTCAGGATGCACACAGGTCCACCCCCATCACAGCAAACTTCACAGACTCCAAATGATGTGCTCCTTTCCAGAATAATGTTATGAAGAACAAAACATGAATTCCTGCCATTTTCTGGAGTTCATTGTGGTGAATTTTTTTTTTTTTTTTACTAATTCACTGTCACTGTCAGGCATGCTTTAGCTGTTGATGGGCCCCTAACACCAAAAATCAAACCAATTGCCCTGGAGCTGACTCCAACTCATGGTGACCTCATATGTGTCAGAGTAGAACCGCTCTCTATAGGGTTTTCAACAGCTGTAATTGTTAGTAAGTACATCACCAGGCCTTTCTTCCAAGGTGCCTCTGGGTGGCTTTGAACCGCCAACCTTTTGTTTAGTACTGAGTGCTTAACTATTTGTACCACCCAGGCCCTGATGAGCCCCTAGAACACATTTAGTTTGAAGGCTCTGATAGGCCCTGGTGGCATAGTGGTTAAGAGCTCAGCTGCTAACTAAGAGGTCAGCAGTTCAAATCCACCAGCTCCACCTAACAACAACAACAATATATTCTTGCTAGTCATCTGTACAATATTCCTTATACATGTACTTTTGTCCAGGTCAGAAATTAGGGGCAAAGTAGTATTACTTTTCTTCCTCTAAAGCAAAAACTTTCAAGTACAACATGCTTATTTCTAAACCTTCCTTCTGTAGCCACTTGCTAGTCAAGAGCACAGGGTTAAATGTAACACTGCAGTGTGTACATATGTCCTGGGTTCCCAGAGTGGTTAGCCCTGCCTCCCAGCCAGGGCTAAGGGTCAGAAGTAGCAACTGGTAATTTATCAGGTGGCTCCTGTCTAAGACACAGTCAACGTTTATGGTCTCTGCAGGCCAGACAGTAGAAATAAGCAGACATGTAAAGTCCAGCATTTAATATTTCCCCAGAGATACTCCAGATACCGCTGGGCAGACGGTGACATGGCTGTGCTCTTCCTGCTCCGTGATTTATTCCATCTGGGGAAGAGCTTTCCTTAGATGGGGCGTTTCTATGGAAAGTGACCCCTTTTGCTTTCTCAGGAGCTGTTTCAAAGCTTCTTATTTGGACACTATCTTAGTTATTTGGTGCTCCCATAACAAAAAAATGCTGCAAGTTTATTTTCTCACAGTTCGGGAGCTGGAAGTCTGAATTCAGGGCGTGGCTCCTGGGTGGAGGATTCCTCTTTGTTTCAGCTCCTAGCAGCCAGTGATCCTCTGGCGTTTCTGGGCACGTAGATACACTTGCCGTGTGTGTCTGTCTTCATATGTTGTCTTCCCTCTGTGTGTCTCTGTGTCTCCTCTGCTGCTTTTATAACTCAGGGGGGATTAGATTTAGGATTCACCCTACAGTGGCATGACCTCATTAACATACAAAATAAAATCCTATTTCCAAAACATCCGTGCATATAGGGGCCAGGACTTCCATAGAGACGTTTGGGGGACACAGTTCCCTTCATAACAAATCAGGTGGTGAGCAAAGCTGTGTGCCAGAGTCAGCTCCTTCCCAAATGATGAAGTAGCAGATGTGCCTTCTTCAGGGTCCATGCCCATTCTGAGCACCCTCCTCCCCTCCTGTTCCCAGGGGCTGTTGAGTAGGTCCAATGAGAGAGAGACCGTGGCTTGAAGTGTGACCGTCCCACCGCCAATCAAATGTTTACAAGTTATTGTAACTTCCACTGGAAGAACCAGTGGCAGGAATACCGGCATTACATGAGGGGCTGTCAGAGATGTTTTGGATAAGAAGGCTTTCTCACACTCTTCAAATCAAACAATGCTGAAAATTCAGTGGCCCACCATAAAAGACTTGGAAAACCCTGCTTAGTTGATGAATGGCTCCCATTAGCTGACCCCTGCAAAATTTCAGAGTGTTGTATAGCTGGATCTCAAGACAAAACTCCTCTTCCTTTGCCTCAATACTAAGAGTGCAAGTAGGATACCGGGTTATGGGGGAACATGCCACTGACTATCTCTGTTCTTTGTCATCGCTCCCGGTCCTGAGTTATAATCTAAATTAACAGACTTGCGTTAGAATTAAAAGAAAAAAAAAAAAGACTTCCAAAGTCTTGTTTAAAAGGCGAAACATACAGCCCAAGGGCATTTCCCTTGTTATAAGCAGAGGCTCTTATGGGTCCCTGGGTGGAGCAACCCACTGCTGTAGAGTCCATTCCGACTCTTAGTAACCCTATAGGACAGAGAAGAACTGCTCCATAGGTTTCCAAGGAGTGCCTGGTGGATTCAAACTGCTGACCTCTTGGTTAGCAGCCGTAGTTCTTAACCACTATGCCACCAGGGAAACCCTTAAGTGGTTTAGTGCTACAGTTGCTAACCAAAAGACTGATAGTTCGAATCCACCAGGTGCTCCTTGGAAACCCTATGAGGCAGTTCTTCTCTGGACCTATAGGGTCGCTATGAGTTGCAATCAGCTCAACAGCAGTGGGTTTTGGGTTGAGCAACCAGTTAAGCACTTGACCGTTAGCTGAAAGGTTGGTGGTTTGAACCCACCTAGAGGCACCTTGGAAGACAGGCCTGGCGATCTGCTTCTGAAAGGTCACAGCCTTGAAAACCCTATAGAGCAGTTCTACTCTGCACACATGGGGTCGTCATGAGTCAGAATCAAGTGGATAATACACGACAAGAGCAACGAGAAGGTTTAAAAAGAGACAGTGAGCTAGAGGGAATGTTTATTGGCTAGCTGTTGGTCTGGACCAGTGACATCACCCTTGGAGTCACAAGTGTAATTGGGGTGAGGGGGTTATTAAAAGAAACTGAGGTTGTGGAGATTTCGTTTATTTTGTGTCTCACGTGTTTTGACTCTTCACTCAGTGTCATCACAAGGGTTACGTATAGGAGGCATTAAAAAATTTCCCAGGAGCTTTATAGTCCCCCAGAGAGTTAAGCCATTTATCTAACCTGTGCTTTTGATTTGAGCTGAACTGGAGAGAATACAGTACAAATGTCTTTAAAACTGGAGAGCAAGTTCGGTGATTTCCCTACGCAAACAAGAGGAGGTTACAACGATTGCTAGGCTTAGAGCAGTGAAGAGGATTGGTTTTGTTCGACGAAATATGGGCTTAAGTTGCATTGAGCGAGTGTGGCTGGATGTGAAGAAAAATATTTCAGGTAATCAGTGAATAAATATTGTGACAGGCCACCAGGGAAGGATGCAGAGCCTCATCGCTGGAAATTGAATTTGAGTGTTGGAGCCAGAGGGCTAGACAGATGACTCCTTAAGTTCTATTTCCTTCTCTTTGTGTAATCCACTCAACTGTGTACTGACTGCCTTCCCAAAGTATCTTACTGGGCTTCGGGAAACCAGTTGCTGTGAAGTTGATTCCGACTCATGGAAATCCCATTTGTGTCAGAGAACTGTGCTCCGTAGGGTTTTCATTGGCTGTGATCATTTGGAAGCACATTATACCAGGCCTTTCTTCTGAGGCATCTCTAGGTGAATTCAAACCCTCAGCCTTTCAGTTAGTACCTGAGCGCTTAACCGTTTGAGCCATCCAGGGACTCCAGGGGGCATAGGGAAAAATTCCTCTTAAAAATAACAGAACTGAAGAATTCAGCTAGAGGCTTCGTGAAGAGCCAAGAGGCCTTTAATAATACAGTATATTAATAGTTTTTTGTTTTTCCCTAGAGCATATTCATATGATCATTTATCTTTCTTTTGAGCAAACCTATAGGTTAGGTAGGGACAGGTGTTTTCAATTTTCACTCTACAGATGAGAAACCTGAAGTTTAGAGGAGTTAAGTGATGGCTCACCCGGGTTTCAAACTTCAGCGTCATTTTTGTGTTTCTTCTACCCACCCCACGTTCCATCCGTCACCTAATTTTGTGAACTTTTTCCTCTCGATGTTAATTGCATCAGTTTGTTTCTCTCCATGTGTACTCTCGCTAGTTGGGGAACCATTGGATTGGTTTCCTACACTACCTTCCAGCTGCCCGTCTTGCCTCTTCTGTGATGCCCTCTTTCCCCGAGTGCTCTGATGTTGGGAACAGGAATCCACGTCTACTCCATTCATTTGGCAACTCACGTGGCTTGTGGGCATAGTAGAGTGGGGAAAAACTGGGGTGCTTGTGACAAGGAAAGGCTGCTCAGAGAGTCTTACTATGCTTGTGCCACCTGCACCTCAGTGCCAACCCACATCATCTCTCAAGGTTTGCTTTTGAACTGTGGGCCCCTGTTTATGGTTTATAAACAGTTATAATGAATCATATATCTTCCTTCAGTGTTACACAGTCACTAAAAGTCAGATCTCAAAATCTGTTAAAGCTCAGACTGAAATTGTCCACCGCCCCCATGAGGATTCACTGGTCTGGTTGCAAACTGGGTATTGGGACAACATGTTCGTGTTGGCAGTTCCACATTGACATTATCTTCTGGTGTCACCCAATTGTATTACAAGTAAATGTTAGCCTCTCTTAGTTACATCTAAAATTTTAATACCTATCATAATAAGTTAAAATATATTAGAATATAGTACTGTCTACTTTATGACCCACATTTCTATTGGATGAAATAGCAAAATTGTGTTATGCCATATCTTGTTTTTATCATGCCCTCTTCTCCAGTTGGATTATAAAAACCGTCTGCTGTCCAGTCAATTTTGACTTGTAGTGACCCTACAGGACTGAGTAGAACTGCCCCATAGGGTTTCCAAGAAGCACCTGGTGGATTTGAACTGCTGACCTTTTGGTTAGCAGCCATAGCACTTCACCACTATGCCACCAGGGTTTCCAAGTTAGATTATAAGTCCCTTAAAGACAAAGAAACGTATTTGTTCATTTATTCAATAAAACATCTACTTAAGTACCTATTATGTGGAAAGCCCTGTGCTTACCTCTGTGGTCCTCTCGGAGCTGTGTTGGTTGATATGAGTGATGTAGCCAAGGATGGGAGATAACGGTGTCGTGACTGGTTGGGGCTCCAGCTCCCAATTCCCATCGGTGCTTTTACTACAAAATCACGCTGCTTCCAAATAAATGCTGTTGACTGACAAGAGAGCCACCCAAATTGTGAAAAATTATAGGATCCCCTACATTGAAGAGCAGGTAAATCAGATTTCCAGGTACATATAACTTTGTATGAAAGGATTCTCACCTTCCACGCGGGAAACCCGGGTTTGATTCTCGGCCAGTGCACCTCATAGACAGCCACCACCTGTCTGTCAGTGACGGCTTACATGTTGCTGTGATGCTGAACTGATTTCAGAGGAGCTTCCAGACTAAGACAGATGAGGTAGAAAGACCTGGCAATCTACTGAAAATCAACCAATGTAAGCCCTATACATTATAATGGTCCGATCAGCAACCGATCGTGGGGGTGGTGTAGGACCGTGTAGTCTTTCATTCTGTTGCATATGGGGTCACACATGAGTTGGGGACCAACTAACAATGGCAGCTAACAACAACAGCCCCTTAAAAACCCAACTCTACTATAAAAAGTGGTCAGAGATGATAGAGTAACCAGCGGCATAAAGCGTTCAGTAATTCTCTAACGTTCGGCCTTTTTTTTGAGAGGCTTCTATCCATTAGCTTTTGCTTTATTTTTACTCGGCTTTCTAAACCCTTTAAGTGACAGAATTAGTTAAGCCTTTCTCTTGATTTTAGAAAACTGAACAGCAGCTTAGGAAAGGAATCATCCTGAGGAACTCTCTGTACATACAAGGGATTCTATATCGCGGCCTTTTTTGTATCTCAAAGACTTGAGTTCTGTGTTTGGTCATAGGTTGCCAGGGTATTTTCAGCATATTTACACAGATTCTTTTGTGAGTCTTCAGATCACACCCTGTAAGGACATTCATCCTTCCATGCCCTTGATAGACATAGGACAATTATTTCCTGGTGAGAAATGAGGTGCTTTTAAGAGCCCGCCTTTCAGAGAAGTATCTACAGTCAAAAGGGCTAATCGTCCCAATGACAGACATGCACGGCTGGCTTTCCTCTTTATGCCTCCTTGATTGAGACAAGACGAGCATACTGCTGGCCGTGGCAATGGATAATTCTGTTAGAACAATGTCATCAGGGAATAGCTTTTATCTGCTAAGTCTGACAAGTGCGGCAAATGCGTACAAAACCCAGATCTCATGGCTTCTCTTTCAAAGGCTACAAGACCAAGGGCCTGTGTACCTGCTCCAACAGGGCCGACTCTTGCTTTGTTCCTATGGGAGTGGTTTGCCCACTCACAGGGTTTGTTTACCTTTCATCATTTGGTCCAGAATGTTCCGTATTGCTCTTTCACATGGGTTGTGGCTCCATGGTAGTAATCACACTTGGAGACGGAAGAGAGGGATGGCTGTCTTAGTTTCTTTGTGCTGCTATAACAGAAATGCCCCAAGTAGGTGGTTTTAAAGAACAGAAATTTATTTCCTCACAATTCAAAAGGCTAGAAATTGAATTCAGGGCCCTGGCTGTATGGAGAGGTGCTTTCTCGTCTATTTTGGCTTCCAGTAGCCAGCAATCCTCGGAGTTCCTGGGCTTGTAGGCTCGTCTACCTCTGTTCTCATCAGGTAGTGTCTGTCTTCCCCCTGAGTTAGCTTGCTGGCCTCTGTGTCTGTGCTGCTCAGCGGTGATTAAGTGTACGATACTACCTATCCTGATAAGGCTTCATTAACATAACAAAGAAAACCCTTTTCCAAATAGGATCACATCCACATGTATAGGGGTTAGGATTCCAACACATATTTTTGGGGGACGCAATTCAATCCATAACAATGACGCTTTCATCTTCAGACACTGAGGATGCCGAGGTTCTAGGGAATTCCTTATTGGACTCCTGAGTCTTCATGGGAGCAGAGGTACCCTTGGGCCAGGTGAGGCTGGTTTGGGGGCGTGGCCCCTGTAAAGGAGGCTGGGCATACCTGCTGTCTTCCCAGCAGTTTTCAGGCATGAACTCTTAAGCTGCTGGCATTACCACTTTCTCTAACCGTGTAGAGGACCTTCCCACTGGCCCTAAACCTCCACAACAGTCCGCTGGCCCTAAACATCCGGAACAGTCTTGCCACCCTACGTCTTCTGTGCCCCTCACTCTTTCCAGGACACCTAGGGGTGTTGCTGTGGCAGCTGTTTGAAAGTCCCTCAGAATATTCTTACCTCCAGGAAGAGATTGACCCAGTGATGTTGTTATTGTTAGCTGACAGCAAGTCACCCCGACTCGTGGTTACCCCATGCACAACAGAACGAAACACTACCTGGCCCTGCGCCATCCTCATGATCAGTTGCATGTCAGATTATTGTGATCCAGAGGGTTTTCACTGACTGGTTTTCAGAGTTAGATCGCCAGGCCTTTTTTCTAGTGCATCTTAGTCTGGAAGCTCCCCTGAAACCTGTTCAGCCTCACAGCAACTCACTGACAGATGGGTGGCGACTGTGCGTGAGGTACATCAGCCAGGAATTGAACTCGGGTCTGCTTATGGAAGGTGAGAATTCTAACTAAGCACCAGTGCCCACTCAATTATTGTTCATCGATGTCCAGCATTATAATTCCTTAATTCTCACATTCATCTATTCTGATACTCAAGTTTTAGACTACATACATGTATCATATATGTTTGTTTTTATTTAGCATGCCCTATAAAATGCCCATCCTTCCAAAAACTAAGCTCATCTCAAGGCCCTTTTGTGGCTCCGATGTGTTTGCTGCGGGGAAGTGACTCAGCCTGTTCCTGCCGGAAAGGGCACGCGTCTAATAGAGACATGGAAAAACACGTCCTCACCACTTCCTACTGCCTGCTCTGAACACTTTGATTCTGGGGTGTAAAATTCTGTATAAATATAATATTGATAGAGTTCTTGACATTTTGCCCAGAAGCTGAGGAAGGATAAAACCTTTCTAACCCAACTGAAACACACGCAGAATAACATGCCAAAGCAAAAAGAAACCATAAGAACATAGATGAAAAACAAAAGGTTATGCCCTGTCTCGGTCCCTGAGATGATTCCTGTAGTTTTCTCAAATAATGCACCCACATATAACGTGGGGAAATGAATGAATTATGTTGGCCAAAAAACATATAACATGCATGTTATTTGTGAAAAAATACAGTACAGGTGGAACTCATAGATGCAAATTTTACCTAAATTAAAATACTTGTTTTTTACATTAAAGGCCCAAGTTTGGCCACAAGGCTTGTAAAATTAACTAATGAAGATGAGTTTGCCCCTGCAATCCATTCCTTCTTTATTATCTTTTTTTTTTTCCTCTGAAGTTATCTGATATCTTACTCATCCCTTTACATTCAGAGGTTTAATTTTCCTTATTAAAAATTAGCTAAGGGGGCAAAATAAAAGGTCAACTTCTATAAATTCTGAGAATGAAGAGCACCATGATTTGATACTGGATAAGTTTTTGATCATACCTCAGTTGTCCTTAGAGATCAGTTCATTTGAATAAGTACCCGAACAACTACCAACAACCGTTGCCATGGAGCCCACTCGGACTCGGGTTGACCCATGTGTGTCAGAGTAGAGCCGTGCTCCACAGGTGTTTCAATGGCTGATTTGTTGGAATTAGGTCACCAGGGCTTTCTTCCAAGGCATCTCTGGGTGGACTTAAACCTCCAGCCTTTCGATTAGCAGCCGAGAGTGTTAACCGTTTGCACTACCCAGGAACTCCACCAAACAGTGAGGGCCCAAGGAAGGCAGAATGTTCTAAAAGCAGCTGGAGAAGGAGCCTGTGGCCAGAGGACAGCAGGCTGTGGCTAAGGAGGCTTGGTGAGACTCAGACAAGCTCAGTCCAGCCACTTGCTGTTGGGCGCTAACCCTGTCTTCTACCAGGGCCCGATATTTTTCAAGATTCCGTAGTTGAGGCTGCTTGGTGGCCACTCTCGTTTTGTGGTGGAGCCACGGACTGCTCTTGTCTTAGTCTCAGTGGCTGCAAAGGTCAGGTGCGTGGCTGCAAAGGTCAGATGGGGTGCTGTCTACCGCTGGCATCATGGGTGTATGGGCAAGCAGGGGGTTTTTCTATTGCCCCAAGCATACCTTTCCGTCGTCCTTGCACACACATTTCAAAGAATGGTTGAAATAGGAATTGTGATGTTTTGGGGTGGACAGGGGGGATTTCTGTGGCTGAATTCTTGCTTTCCATGCTAAAGATCCGGGTTTGATTCCTGGCTAACGCACCTCAGTTTTAACTACCACCCATCTGTCCATGGAGGCTTGCATGCTGCTATGGCACTGAACAGGTTTCAGTGGAACTTCAGACTAAGGCAGACCAAGAAGAAAAGCCTAGCAATCTACTTCCAAAAACAGGCCAGTGAAAACCCTGTGGATCACAACGGTCCCCTGCGGATCTGGTCACGGGCATGGCGCAGGACTGCACAGCCTTTTGTTCCATTGTGCATGTCCATTGTGTACCATGACTTGACAGCAGCTAACAATAACATCAATCTTTCTTAGATCTTTTTCAAAGAAGATGGTAGAAAAACAAAAACAATTTTCTCTTCATGGCTAGGTGGAAATTAGATTTCGCTCGCTGACATGTATTTGGAGTCTTTCTCCAAACTCCAGTTCCTCAGTATGTCAGGTCGCTAGGCTGGTGACGGCACTAACTAGTGCATTCTCTATCCCCTCACATTGTGGCTTTGTTCACATCGCAGGGGACTTGGTCGTGTGGTTGAGGATGCTGGGGAAATGAAGATGTAAAATCCATAATATTATTAGCGCTGTCAATACAATAATTTAATAAATATTCCTAGGAGGAAACCAGGCATTGACAGAGGCTACCTTTTCTATCAATTTTCTTTGTGGGTGACATTTCCTCTGAATGACTTTTGCTGAATTATAGAATTGAGACAATTGTCTCTGGAGAGTCTGTGGCCTGAATGCTGCTGCTTGCCTCTTCCTGCCTGGTGTCCTTCCTGTCTGGGTCTGAGAGTTGTCTGTAGAAACAACCCCACCCTTCATGTGCTCTTGTGGCTCGCTACAGATGACAGGACACCGGGGCAGCAAAAGTGCCGACCCTGGAGTTACAGGAGCCATCCCCGCCCTGCCTGCCGCCTGCACACGGTCTGGAGAGGCAGGATCACCATCACCTTCTGAAGAGAGCCAGCCCCTGCCATTTCAAAAGGCCACCTGGCTATCATGTCCCCCATCTTTCCCCAATCGGAAAGTTATGGGAACAAAATATAAAAACTACACTTCAGAAACTCATACGCACAGGGTCTCATTTATGAGGCCAGACAGGCATTGTAGGTAATCTAGGCCGTCCTTGAACATGCTTTCTGGAGTTACCAGGATAGAATTTCTCTGTTCTGCAGGCCACCCATCTATAAGTAGACTTTTATTGTTGCTATTTTTTTTTTTTTCTCTCTGTCATAATACTTTTCCTTTGTCCTTAGTTTCCCCCCCAAAACCAAACGAAACCAGATGCTGTCAAGTCGACTCCACCTCGTAGCAACTCCGTGTGTGTCAGAGTAGAAGTGTGCTCCACAGGGTTTTCAGCAGCTGATTTTTCGGAAATAGCTCGCCAGGCCTTTCTTCTGAGTTGTCTCCGGGTGGACTCCTACCTCCAACCTTTTGTTGAGCAGCTGAGTGCGTTAACTACTCGCACCACCCAGGGACTTCTTTAGTTTCCCCAGACTCCCACTAATCATGTTTGCCATCCCCTGTCTGTGGGAATTTCATGCCTTTTCAGGGAAGAATACCTACTCTGAGCCCCTCTAAGAAGACCTATGGTGTCAGCCTTCGTCTGTGTGACCCCCAATAGGAGAAGCACCCTGAGCTAAGACAGTGTGTGCCGACCACCATGAGTTGTAGTGGGAAATCTTCTGACCACCCCTGAACTTGCACTCCTGCGTCTGGGCATCAGATCAGTTTCCTGGTGCCTTACCCAGGCCTTTCCTGCCTTGTTACATTGATTCTGTAGCTAACGTTTCATTAAGGCTTGAGGAAAAAAAAAAAAAAAAAGGAGGTGCTTTATTGCAGCTCCTCCAGAAACCCATTTCCACATGAATCACCTCTGGCCTTTCTCTGTTTGGCACGTTGTTTAGACAAAGAGGGGCTTGTGTGTATCACTTCCCACCAGACTCTCCTAAGTGAAAGCCTGGGATTTAGAATTTGGGTTTTTTTTTTCTTTCTGCCTTCTAAATGAATGCCTTGTTGGATACCTTGTTGATACAGTGTAGTTTCTCATGACTTTATAGCATAAGGGACCACCTTATCTACCAGGACATGCTCTGTCATTATTGATATGAAAAAAACAGAAAAAACCAAACCTGTTGCCGTCAAGTCAATTCCGACTCATAGTGACCCTATAGGACAGAGTAGAACTGCCCCATAGAGTTTCCAAGGAGTGCCTGGTAGATTTAAACTGCCAACCTTTTGGTTAGCAGCCGTAGCTCTTAACACTATACCACCAGGGTTTCCATTGTTGATATGAGCTGCCGTAATTCCACTGATATAATACTTTTGGGGAATCCATTTTTCCCTCTCAGCATTGTTTTATGCTTTCTATCTAAATTTAATATGAAATCATAAACTCCCTACAATACTTATTTGCATTTAACAATTCTATTTCTGAAAATGATTTTTTAAATTGTCTAATCCAAACCTCTCATTTTGCTGATGAGAAAACAAGATCCAGAGCAGGGTTTCTTAACAGCAACACTGTTGGCTTTTGGAACCAGGTAATTCTGGGTTGCGGGTGACTGTCCTGTGCATTGTAGGATGTTCAGCATCATACAATAGCATCCCTCAAGTTGTGACACCCAAAAATGTCTCCAAATACTGCCAAATGTCCGCTAGTTGAGAACCACTGGTTTAAGATCACACAGCTAGGTCATGACAGACTCAGGAGTGGAACCCAGATGTCCTGACTCCCGGATCTGCCTTTTCCAGGCTCAGGCAACAGAATTACCCTCTTTAACCTGTGCAGAGCTCAAAGTAATGGCCGAGAGCACTTTCACAGGTCTTGGGAGAAGTAGAAGGACTCAAGAGGCCGAGGAACTAAGAGCAAGAGTGAGCTTGTGCACTCCCTATCTCCCTGTCTACCTATACAGCCTGGCCCAGCTAAAAAGTTCCCTTTGTTGGGTGTCTCACGCACTGACTACTTCTATGAGTGAATGTTTTCCAGGCAAGATATTTTAAAAATTCACAAGGTGTGTGTCCAAAGTAAGCAGATTTGAGGGAGAAGATCCGAAAGGCGAGGACTGTCTCTCCATGGGCCCTGACATCCACACACCCAGACCCTAGGACTGGGCCCATCGCAGAGGCTCCGTGAGCCTCATCCAGGGAGCAGTGTTCGTTCTCAGCCAGTGGACGTTAGCTTGGCCCGGCTCTGCATCCGCTCGTGGAAGTCTTGATTCACAGGGTTTTTCGGGCACTTTTCCTAAGGTGTCACAAACACTCAGTGTGTATGGGGCTCCATTCTGTCCTTTGCTTTAAAGCTGCTTCAGTTTTTCTCCTGGCCGTTGATGTGGACGACATGCAGCACTAAATGTGAGGAGGTGGCAGGTGATGAATGCTCCAGGTTACTGCCATTGTCTGGAGGGCAAGGACAGATCTAATTACAGGGATTTCGTAGGTGAAAGAGAGAAGCTTTCCTACTGGGCCTGATTCTAGGGCCAAGTATGAACCTGTGTTTCCCGTTGTATAAAGGTAAGAAAAATCACCATTGAGGCTCCGGATGGAGATCACTCAAACATCCATTTACTGAGCTGTGTCTTTGCTCACAGGGTTCTCTGGAGCTCATTTGAGGCACCTTTCCTCTAAAGGGAGGATTTCATTTCGTGGCTGTGCCTACAAGTAAAGCAAACATTTTAGTTAACTCTCTGAGTCTTTTGTCCAAATGATGTCAGAAATACAGAAACAGAACTTTTGCATGAAATTGTTTTCAGAAACCCCGTGCCATCGAGTCGATTCCAATTCATAGCGACCCTATAGGACAGAGTAGAATTGCCCCATAGAGTTTCCAAGGAGCACCTGGCGGATTCAAACTGCTGACCCTTTGGTTAGCAGCCATAGCACTTAACCACTATGCCACCAGGGTTTCCAGGTAGCTAAATAAGCTCTAAGAACAGAGCAATGAGGCGCTGGTGGGTCAGTGGTAGAATTCTCACCTCCCATGCAGCAGACCCATGTTCAATTCCCGGCCAGTGCCTCTCATGCACAGCCACTGCTCACCTGTCAGTGGAAGTTTGTGTGTTGCTATGATGCTGGAAAGGTTTTAGATGAGCTTCCAGATTGACAGACTAGGAAGAAAGGCCTGGTGATCCGCTTCCAAAAACCAGTCGGTGAAAACCTTATGGATCACGAGGGTCTGATCCCCAGCTGATCATGGGGATGACTCAGGACCAAGCAGTGTTTCACGCCATCGTGCACGGGGTCATGCCGACTCAACGGCAGCTAACAACAAGAACAGGGCTGCCGAGCTGAAGGGAAATAGGCTCTGGTTATGCCACTAGAAATTGTGGTTTTATTCTAATCAATCAATCATTGCTTTAGCGAAAAGTCCTCTTTAAGCTTTTCCTGCCCTATTTCTTTCTTTATTCTTTGAATGAACAGCAGGGTGTTCTCTGTGTTTCTGAGTGATTTCCTTCCCAGCCACCTGGCCATAATCCAAAGGGAGAAACAGATTAGATTGATTCCGTGAGCTGTGTTCCACTGCGTTCCAATGTGGATCACAATGCTCCATTTTCCACCAAATAAAGGAAGAATTTGCTAGAAACTTGGCACAAAAAAATTAGCGTTTATCTCTGTAGTTGAAATTTCTTAGAAAAAAAAAAGCAGCAAACCAAGTCAAAAGGAGCCTCAGTTTTCACTAACACCAGTCTATATTTCTGAAGATGTCCCATTCTGGGAACAGCTGTGTTGCCTCCTTCTGCTCAGTGAGCAAACCCAAAAAACCCAGTGCCATTGAGTCGATTCTGACTCATAGCGACCCTGTAGGACAGAGTAGAACTGTCCCATAGAGTTTCCAAGGAGCGCCTGGCAGATTCAAACTGCCGACCCTTTGGTTAGCAGCCGTAGCACTTGACCACTACGCCACCATGGTTTGCAGACTGTGTAATTGATGGAAGGATCGGTGAGCATTCAGTGAGAAGCAGGCTTCCTCATTTGGTCTGCCTCTGAGGTAACTGAGGCTTTGGGCTAGTGTCCCTTCCCTCCTCTCTGTCGTGTCCTCAGCTGTAGAATCGGCATCATGGCTCTATGTCCACTGTCCTTACAGTGATGCTGTAACCATTGGGAAAGAACTCTGTCTTCTACAAAAGATACCAGATCATAACAAGCCCAAAATGCCAACAGGCCCACCCAGTATTTAATATTAAATGACTCCTTCTCATTCGATCACTCACATTCTTCCCTTTGCCTTTGTCAATGGGGTATTGAACCTAGAATCTCCCCTCTCTTTTCCCTCCCCCCAAAACAGCCATTGACTCCAAATGGAAGGAAACGGCAAAGAAGAAGATGCTACTTGAGTAGGCCAGATATGTCAGAGTCCTGAAAGGAAAATAGATGTCACATCCAAACTGGGTATTTTGAGAATAGTTGGATAAAAGGAGTTTATCTACAGAAGTGTGGACAGGGTGTAGAAAACCAAAAAGGCTAGTACAGTACCCAGAGCTAGTCATAGCAGAGCACCAGTATTACCCAAAGTATGTGTTGGAATCCTAACCCCTACACCTGTGGATGTAATCCCTTTTGGGAGTAGGGTTTTCTTTGTTGTATTAATGGAGCCATATCAGTGTAGAGTGTGTCCTGAACTTCATCACTTCTGAGTGATTTAAAGAGCAGATTGGACACAGAAGTGAGCACAAACGGGATACCACATGAGGATCACCATGGAACCCATGAATGCCTGGGCTATAGAACCAGAAAGAGATTTCTCCCAGACTCAACAGAGAGAGAACCTTCCCCTAGAGCCAGTGACCTGAATTCGGATTTCTAGCCTCCTGAAATGTGAGAAAATAAGTTTCTGTTCTTTAAAGCCATCCACTTGTGGTGTTCCCATTACCGAAGCACTTAGAAGCTAAGACACACCTCTAGGTATGAATGGTGAAGGGTGGAAACAGATGTCTGAGCCAGGGAACAGGAAGGTGTGGAGAGCTCACCTGACTTGCCTCCCTCCCTCCAGAATACAAGTAATTCTGTTGATGTGGCCCAGACAGGCCCACTTCCCTGGTACCGAGCAGAGTGGAGGAGTGTGGAGAACAGATCTGGACGAAAATTGGTCCGTGGGCCATCCTTGCTTTCAGCTCTTGCCACCTTGCTTAGTCCTTAGATGGATGTAGCTTTCACCTTCCACCCCCGCCCACCTCAGCTGTCATCTTCCATCCTGTTCATTGCCTTCTTTCCTTGTTCTGCTGATACTCTAATAATGGGTGGAAAAACTAAAAAGCTATTTCAAGTCATTTCTTTGGCTGCTAACAGCAACGAGGTGGGTTCTGCTATCAGAGTGACAACAGACTCAGGATAAAGGTTCTGCCCTGAGCTCATTCCATCTACTTTTCTTAGTACAGACCGTCTTTCTCGGCAAATCCTGGCTGTATAGGACACAGTGCACAGTGAGCTTAGCCCACTCACCAGCCAGGTTGGCTAAAACACTGATTTTACAGATGAGGAGAAACCAAACTGCACACCCATTGGATGTCAACCCTTGTGGTTCTCTTGAGTAACGTGTAGGAAGTCGTTTCTTCAAATGCATTGCCAATAACCTCTGAGAGTTGATGCTACATAGAAGCGTGTATTTACCAGGCCCTCTACACTCAGTGTTTCCTAAGTTCAAGCCAAGAACTCTTGATGAAACTTTGCCCTTGAGCAGAATAGCATTGGGTTTTGTTGCACATACAACATTCTTGTCCATTAAAGTGATGAAAACAAATAGATGGATAATTGATGTGTGTTTGATTGTTGCTTTGTTTTAAAGAATGGTGACAGTTTACTTAGAACCATCTATTCTCTTGTCTTGATCTACATTCAGTAAATGGCTTCTATCTGCAAGATGGCCAACTGGGATTTCAGTCCTAGGGGTCTTCAATCCCTGTGAGAGTCCACAACCACAGCCTCATTAACACCTTGCTGCTGGTGGAAGGACGTTAGATGGGGAGGCAGGAAGCCTGGGTTATACACTAGCTTCACCACATCAGACTGTTGAATTTGTGAACACCAGCTTACCTCTTTGGGACTCAGGTAGCTTATCTGTAAATACTATAAGCATGAATTGACAATTATTCCCCAAGTGAACAATGTGGAGGTTATTTAGCCATTTTGCTAGTACAAGGTATAACCATTATATTTAGGCAACTACAGAGACTTGACCAAAGACCTTTGTAGTCTTTGGAAGTCAGATCTATTGGACATGCAAGGAAAAGGATGCCAAACTTCATGGGACTAGTGCCATCACTAGTCCTGTCTGGTGGGTCAGCTGGATGATGAGCAGGTCCTCTTACTGGAGCACAGTACAAGCTGTGAATTTGCTGAGCACCCACCAGGGGGTCATTGTATTCCTCAACCTGTCAATAAACTACACAGTAAAGATTTGAATAATAGAGCAGAACAATTTCAAAGGGCTTGTTATAATCCATCAAGTCAATAACGTACAATTTTAGAAAATCCCTGAATACAAAGCTACACAATTTTGAGTTGTTTTACAACTTATCAGGCCATTAATCCAAGTTTTAAAAGTCCCTTAATATACTTAATCATAGCCTGTGCTTTTTTTTTTTTTTAAGTGCTGAAATATACTTTCTAAACCACAGTAGTACAAGGTAAAAATGACTTTAGGGAATTCCATAAAAGTTGCCAAAGCAACCATAAATAGATTCAGTGTGAAGTCTGTTTTGTCTACAATATATGCAGTAGTTTGGGCTTGACCTAAAGAGTTTCTACATAATTGTCTTTTTGACTTGTTTCCCCGGGTACGCAACTGTCGTAGAGAAGAAAATACAAGTGACTTAGAGTCAAAGCTGGGTTTGAGTCCTGTTTCTGCTATTTAACTACCTCTGAGACCTTAGACAAACTGCTTTGCTTCTTTGAGTCTATCTCTTACATGACAACAATAAGCCTACCTTGTAAGTGTACACTTATTATAGGGTAGCTGTGAGGATCGGCACAGAGCAAGGCAGAGGGAAGCCATCAATAGATGGCTTGTTGAATTGGAACCACACACAACATCAGTATCAGCTGAGCATGAGAATCCACAGCCTTCTTCCTACCACCCCTACCCCAGAAGCCAACTGTCAGATTACACTTGCCACCATCACTTTCATAAATTCAGACCCACCCCTAGTTAGCATAACTACCACCCTCCAATCACCCCCTAAAAATATAAGAAGAAAGAGTTTAGCATCTGGACAGGTTGCTTTTTAAAATGTTTCCAGCCTCTGATTTCTTGTCATTATTATTTATAGAGCACTCTCCCCTTTTCTTCAGCTCTCCCTTCTTTTCTCTTTGAGCCCTCATCCAGAACCTTCCCAGGAAAGAACCGGTTTTTGAATATTTCCCTCTCTACTTTCTAATGCCCAAATTAAAAACTTACTGGACCAATTGTGTGAAAGGCATTATCAGCGATCCTGGGGATGTGATAATAAGTAAGACATAGGTCCTCCTTCAAGGCACTCGGAGTCTTACAAATTTGAAAATGTTTGCCTGGAGCATAACTGTCATATGTAACTGCCAAATATGCATACCAAATCCTGGGCTTGGCAACCCAGCTGTCGCTCTCTCAGCATGAGCTGCCTGCCACCATCTTGTCCCCACACGGACACTTCCACCCTAAACTCGACCTTCTGGGGGAAATCCATTTTTATAGATGAATGTTTCTTATCATGCATGAGAGTTTATTAAATCAGTTCCCTTTGAGTGTAGTTCACTACAGCCCTCTCCAATGCTCCCTGAGGGCTCTCTGCCATCTGGACTATGTTATAGGTGGATGGTATCATAATAAGATTTTCTGGTACCTGTATGGGCTTCAAGATGAATCTGGGTTACATCATAATCCCCACTTGTACTGCATCAAAGCTGGATTGGAAGGTTGCCAATTTTTGCCTATCCAATAAAGCATAATTTTCTGTCTCCTCTGACCCATCCAGTGCATATTACGTGTTTTTAGTGAATGGTTTTTTTCGGGAAACTTCCATCAAAATTGAACATCATTCCGGATGAACTGTGGCCTAAAAGCAAAGGATTCTTCCCTGGTAAAATTCTCCTAAGTCTTCTGATTTTCATAATTATTTTCAAAATGAAATAAATATTGACCATTCTACGCAACCATGCATGCTTATTGATTCCAGAAATTGTTAAATGAAAGCATTAAACATTAGCCTTAAACATACTCACTGTCACGCACATACACACATCGTTCAGTGCCAATGCTGTGTTCTATGGGAGAAAAATGTCTTGGGACAATTGGGTGTTTTTGTATTTTTAATGTTGATTTCCTGATGAATATAATTTTAATAAGATTTGAAATAATTGTTTATTAGAGGAAAGAGGAAAAAAAAAAAGAACTTATAGGAAGAGTTGGTTTGGGTTCCATTGTGGGATGTCTACTTCATGAGAGCAAGAAAAGCAATGGGGGAAAAGAATAAGCACCAGAACCAAATAGGTATTGATCCAAGAATTTGTGTTACTATTTACAAGAAGAACTCTCCAATCTCTTGAGTCTTCTTTAGGTTAACACTTACCTTATTTCACTTGCAAACTCAAGAGTTTTCTTCAAATAGAACTACAGAATAGAGTCAGAAATCACTTTTGTTTTTATAGCACAATAACATTCTTTCCTTAATTACTAGAATCTTTAAAGTCTTTAAAATCGACAAGATTGATTTTCCCGGAATATAATATTTATATCAGTTTTGTTTTTGATTCACAGTGGAGAACTCCTGAGGGAGCAGGAGAGCAGTGGGATGCAGACCTCAAATTCTCGTAAAAAGACCAGACTTAATGCTCAGACTGAGACTAGAAGGAACCCCGAGGTCATGGTCCCCAGACTTGCTGTTAGCCCAAGACAGGAACCAGTCCCAAAGCCAACTCTTCAGACAGGGATTGGACTGGACTATGGGATAGAAAATGATACTGGTGAAGAGTGAGCTTCTTGGCTCAAGTAGACACATGAGGCTATGTAGGCAGCTCCTGTCTGGAGGGGAGATGAGAGGGCAGAGGGGGTCAGAAGCTGGCCGAATGGACATGAAAATAGAGAGTGGAGAGAAGGAGTGTGCTGTCTCATTAGTGGGAGAGCAACCAGGAGTACAGAGCAAGGTGTATATAAATTTTTGTATGAGAGAATGACTTGATTTGTAAACTTTCACTTAAACCACAATAAAATTAAAAAAAAAAAAAACAACAAGTGTGCCTAGGGAGTTCATCTGAAATGACCCACTTCATAAAAGTCACAAAGTAAAGAATCTGTGCTTTTCCTCTTACGTGATAAAAGTACTGCCACTACTAACTGAGAGTACGGATCAGATCAGACGTAGGACAGGGAACTGTCCATAGGACTAAAGAGCCAAAGCTGCTGTTTCTCCTCTGCTAGGGGGAAAAATACATGTTTCTCCATCAAACAGAAGCCTAGCTGCTGCCAGTATATTCTGCTTCACGGCTAGAACAGAACAGTTTACATCATGTGGATTAATATACCTTTCTTTTACTGTGATAGAAAGGAGCCCTGGTGGTGCAGTGGTTAAGCACTCAGCTGCTAACTCAAAGGTCGGCAGTTCGAACTCACCAGCTACTCTGTGGGAGAAAGGTGTGCCAATCTGCTTCTGTAAAGACTACAGCCTTGGAAACCCTATGAGGTAGTTCTACTCTGTCGTACAGGGTCTCTATGAATAGGAATCAACTCAATAGCGACTGCTGTGTTTTTTTGGCATGTTTTGGTTTTCTTTGGTACTGTAATAGAATCATTCTCCAGAGTTCTGAAACAGGTCTGTCATTAATTCAGTCCTTGAATTCAAATATTTTGGTATACTTTGTTTTCCTAGGTAAGGAGAATGTCTTGCTCACCAGCATTTAATAAATATTTATGTGTTAGCTGACTGATTCATTACCCTTCATGTCAGGTGACATGGCTGCCTTTAGCACCATGTGTATATATTCACATACCCATTGCTGTGGAGTCAATTCTCACTCATGGCGACTTTGTGGGACAGGGTATAACTGCCCTGGAAGGTTTCCAGGGCTGTCATCTTTACAAAAGCAGACTACCACATCTTTCTCTCGCAGAGCAAAGGAGCAGCTGGTGGGTTCAAACTGCTGACCTTTTCGATTAATAGCTGAGCACTTAACCACTGCGCCACCAGGACTCCTCATATACACATGGCAGTTGCCTAAATCCACATGATCCCTGCCAAAGAGTCATTTAAAAATGCTGCTGTGCTATAAAATTGGAAGAAAGCCAGAGGTGTAGTTAGCATTGTTTTACAGGCACAGAATTCATGCACCTGGGGGGGTGTTCTCTTGGAGAGCAAAAGACCCAGTGATTTCTGTCCCTTCAGTGGTTCCCCCTCATCCAGGTTAAGTATGAACTTTTTAGTTTGTAAAAGAATGCTCTCTACAATCTGGAACTCACTGATTTTTCCAGCTGAATTTCTTTCCCCTCCTCTACCTGGCTCACCGTAAACTACAGTCAGAGTAAAATCATAAAAACGACACTGTCCAAGCCTTTATTGTGTGTCGGGCTCTCTCTCAGCTGGGACCTGCATGTGCATTAGCTCATTCAGTCCTCATGACAACTTCTATCAGGTGTAGGCACAGTTACCTCCTCCATTTTACAGATGAGGAAACTGAACTGCAGAGAAGCTAACTAACTTGACCCAAGGTCCCATAGCTACCTACAGATTCCAGCGTACCAGCCAGTCTCAAACTTGTGTGCCTTTGCCCACCTGCTCCCCCTGCCTTGGGTACAGAGCTGACATTTACTCCTTGTTGAGTAAGGCATCTGGACCCAAGGTCGGCCCAGTCACCAAGAGACCAAAGAAAGGCTCTGGAACCAGCAATTGTGACATACGGTTTATTGGGAAGCTTACTTATGGGCAGTTGGCCCAGGGCGGTGGTGGCTGGACCAGTTTAGCACTCCACGACTGCCTAGCAGGGGACACAAGCTTATTATATACTATTCCAGCTTGCTTGTTTTTCTCCCAAGTCTGTAGGTGACCAGCACTCTCAAGGACTCCACGTCCAGGCCCACATGTCTTCTTGTTGATAAGGCATTCCTTGCCTGGCCACTGACCTAGTCATGCCACTCCTGGCCTTGTACCTTAGCCCGAGTTTATCCCCAGCGTGCTCGGGGAAGAGCAAAGCTGACCCCATTAGGAAGGATGCGTATAGCTGAATAGCATTACCCTATGCTCCTCTTCCAAGTCTCAGTGATCATCACCTTCATGAAACTTTTCTCACTCCTGCTCCCCCAGTGGAGATGCCCTCATTTGGGCTCTCATTGAACCCCAGTACAGAACTCCTTTGGCCCACTGTATTACATTTTCTTTGGTCCCACTTGATAAACTCTAAGCCCCTTGAGGAGAGCAACTGGTTTTTAAAGTCTTTGTAACCCAGAGCCTTGTGCGGCACCTGACCTGGATGAAGAGACATCCGGGCCAAATGACAGAATGGGGGGAGGTTTCCTGATTCCGTACCTGGGCATAGATCCACTCCACTAGTTTGAGGTGTGGCCAGGAACCTGCAAGAGCCACTGGCCATTGCTGGCTGCCTAGTTTGTGCCCTTGGGCCTGTTTCTTCTAGACTGAGGTTTTCAAGTCCAACCAAGATGAACTGTGCACTGTGCTCCACTGAAGGGAGAGCAGCTCAGGCTGTTTAGAAATGCAAAAAGGGAAGTTTGTGGGTTCACCTGGAAGGCAAGATAAAACAGCCGTATGTAAGCCACTGCCCAGGAACAAAGCCCTATAAGACATCTCGCAGTTATGGCCAGGGTGCCGATGTCCATTCTACAGAGCCATGATAACGCTTCCGCCTGCTTTCTGATCTTTAGGGAAAGCTGATTAGACACAATACAAAAGGGCCTGTTGAGGGTATTCACAGGGCCTGAGGAAAGTTAGCTTCTATAGTTTGGCAGGCTGCAGCTGTAGACCATCCATCTCAGCGCGTGATAAATGCTTCTGACATTTCCTTCAGACACAGACTGCTAGGAAGGCTTTTAAATTCTCAAATGCAGGAGTCTGCCTTATTGATCAGGTGCTTTTCGTTAAAGGTTGCCACAGCCCCTCAGGCACAGAGGGAATGATCACCTTCCAGGCAAAGAGGATTATCCTTGTTGGAACATGGGTGTACACCTTAATTTGTGTGTGTGTGTTTTATCCTTACCAAATGCACAGTGCAGAAAACCTCAATTAGTTACCACATGAACAATGTATTTACTTGATACTTTTTCCCTCCCTAAATTCCATCTGATTCTATATACATCACACATACACACGTTATAAGAAGAAAATGAAAAAATATGTCCTCTGCATAATCCTCCATATTAGAATTTACCATTCTGTTTTGAAGGTGTGTCCATGCTGCCAGCTGAGGTATCTCTGCTGAGGAGGGAATTAAAGGGCCAGTCAGTTGCTTGCCTCTGGCTGGAGGTGGCAGGAGCTTCTCATTAGCATGCGCTCTTGTTCCTCCAGCTTCATTTATCCCCTTTAACGCCTCCCCCAGGACACAGCTTAATCAGATCTCCTCCAAACCAAACCCACCGTCGATTGAGTTCATTCTGACTTATACTGACCCATAGGACAGAGAACTGCCACATACAGTTTTCAAGGCTGTAAATCTTTATGGAAGCAGACTGCCACATCTTTGTCCCACGGAATGGCTGGTGGGTTCGAACTGCTGACCTTTCAGTTAGCAGCCTAGCACTTAAACCACTGTGCCACCAGGGCTTCTAGATTTCCTCTAGTTCTTCCAAAAAGATGGCGGCATCAAGCTTGGGGCTCATTGGAACTAACCCTTGAATTAAAGTTGCTTTTGTCGCAAGCCTAAAACTTGAAAATAAAAGAACTCTTAAATAGAAATGCCTCCATGTCTCTTTTGTTTTATACATAGATCTGACTTTCGCCACCCTTACGCCCTCCTTCCTGTCCTTCTCTCCTGCACAGCCTGGCTTAGGGCTTGGTGTACAGTGTGTTGAAGATATGTTTAATAGAGTTGAGCTGATGCATTTATTTGGTATGGGGCCTTTTGGAGGAACTAACAAAGAGGGAACTGGAGTAGTGGTGGCTGGTGTGGGCATTATTGAATATAGATAGGTGGGTAGATGGATGGGTGGGCTGATGGATGAATTGAGGAATGGATGGATGAGTGGGTGAATGGATGGATGGATGAATAGATGGATAGGTGGATAACTGCCTTTGAGTCAACTCTGACTCATAGGACTTATGTATAACACATCAAAACATTGCCCGGTCCTTCATCATCCTCACCATCACAAGTAAGCTCAAGTCCATCGTTATAGCTATTACTCCAATCCATATCACTGAGAGTCTTCCTTGCCCTCCCTGACCTTACTTACTGTACTTCACCAAACATGATGTTCTTCTCCAACGATTAACCCTTCCTATTGATGTGTCCAAACCTTGTGAGTCAGATACTACTCTGTTATGATCCATAGGGTATTCATTATCTAATTTTTGAAACTAGAATGAAAGGATTTTCTTCCTAGTCTGTCTTAGTCTGAAAGCTCCACTGAACTCTATCCACCATGAATGACCCTGCTGGTATTTGAAATATCGGTTGCATAGCTTCCAGCATCATAGCAACATGAAAACCACCATAGTATGACAAACTGATGGACAGGTAGTAGATTGAACTTTCTTGCCCTTACTTATTCAATGATTGAGTAAGAATGAAAATCTCTGAAATTCACCAAGGCTCCATGGCTTTAGGAACAAGATACTGGCACGATTTCTTTCTTCCTCCTACTTCTTCTCTCTTCTATTTTAGTCCAGGGAGTTGGTGGAAATGTAGAAACTTCAGTGTAGGATCTACTGAGTATATGTCAGCCTTTATATATACATTTTATTTATCTTTTATTGTTGAAAATATACACAGCAAAACTTAGAACCAACTCAACTGTTTCTACATGTACCATTTTGTAACATTGATTACATTCTTTGAGTTGCATAACCATTCTTACCCTCCTTTTCTGAGTTGTTTCTCCCCCATTAACGTAAACTCACTGCCCCCTAAGGCTCCTATCTAGTCTTTGAAATTGCTGTTGTCAGTTTGATCCCTTATAGATAACCCTTAAAAGAACTCAATTCTCAAGGCAGACTTTTTTTTTACTGGTTAAGTTAAACTATTGTTTGGTTTTGAGAAGACTTCAGTGGATAATTTTGGTTTAAAGTTTACAGGTTATTCTCAGGGCAATAGTTTCAGGGGTTCATCCAACCTTCATGGTTCCAGGATGTCCACAGTCCATGAAAATTTAAAATTTTGTTCTGAATTTTCCCTCTTTTGATCAGGATTCTTATATAGAATTTTTGATCAAAATATACAGTAATGGTAGCCAGGTACCACCCCGCTCTTCTAGTCTCTTGGCAAAGGAGGCAATTGTTCATGGAGGCAGTTAGCCACACATTCCATAGCCACTTCCTATTCCTGACTGTCTTCTTCCTCTGTTGTTTCAGGGGAATACAGACCAATTGTTGTGCCTTGAATGGCCTTTCGCAAGCTTTTAAGACCCCAGGCACTATGCATCGGACTAGGAGGTAGAACAGAAACACCAAACATGTTATTAGGCCAATTTACTGGGATGTCCCATGCAACCATGACCTTAAACCTTCAAACCAAGAAACAAATCCCGTGAGGTTTTTGGTTGTATGTCAGCAGCTACTTTTTTTTTTTTTTGGTCATTGTAAATACATCACACTTTTTCCAATTCAACTTTTTTCAGGTTTACAACTTATTGGACAGCAATTACAGTAATTGGCAGTGCAACCCTACCCTTAAACAATGCGATATTTCTATCACCATTAAAGCCCCCTTTCTTCCTCCCTCCTGCCCCTGGTAACCACTAATAAACTTGTTTTTTTTTTTTATATAAGTGAGGTTATAAAATATTTGTCCTTTTGTGGTTGACTTATTTCACTCAGCGTAATGTCTTTCAGCACCACCCGTATTGTAGCATGTGTCAAGAGTTTGTTTCTCCTACTGGCTGAGTAGTATTCCATTGTATGTATGTTCCACATTTTGTTTATCCATTCACCTATTGATGGGTATTTAGATTGTTCCCACCTTTTGGCTATTGTGAATAGTGCTGCAACAAACATTCATGTACAAGTCTCTGTTTGAATTTCTGCTTTCAAGTCTTCTGGGTATATACCTAGAAGTGGAATTGCTAGATCATATGGTAGTTCTATTTTTAGTTTTTTGAGGAGTCGCCACACTGTTTTCCATAACAACTGTACCATTTTGCACTTCCACCAACAGTGGGTAAGCTTTCCAATTCCCTGCATCCTTGCCAACGTTTATTATTTTCTGCTTTTTTTTTTTTTCTCTCAGCCATCCTAGTGGGAATGAAACGGTATCTCATTGTGGTTTTGATTTGCATCTCTATGGTGGCTAATGACACTGAGCATTCTTTCATTTTTTGGTGCCCATTTGAGTGTTCTCTTTGGTGAAATGTCTATTCAAGTTCTTCACCCATTTTATGATGGGGTTATTTGTCTTTTTGTTGTT
Source organism: Elephas maximus indicus (assembly GCF_024166365.1). Taxonomy (NCBI): domain Eukaryota; kingdom Metazoa; phylum Chordata; class Mammalia; order Proboscidea; family Elephantidae; genus Elephas; species Elephas maximus. The sequence continues at coordinate 18,584,334 of NC_064842.1, read as the reverse complement.
AAGCTATCAAGGTTTTATATATAGTTTGGTTATTAGATTCTTGTTGGATATATGGTTTCTGAAGATAGTCTCCCAGTTGGTAGCTCGTCTTTTCACTTTTTTGGTAAGGTCTTTTGATGAATGAAAGTTTTTAATTTTTATGATGTCTTATTTATTTATTTTGTCTTTTGCTGTTTGTGCTTTTGTTATTATGTTATATAACCCATTGCTAAAAGCTAGGCCTAACAGCACTGCCCCTGCTTTTTCTTCTAAGAATTTTGTGGTTTTAGTTTGCACATTTAGGTCATTAATCCATTTTGAATTTGTTTTTGTGTATGGTGTGAAGCATGGATCCTGCTGTTTTATACATGTCGGTCTTTGATAAAAGTTAAATTTGCTTAGCACCTTACATTTTAGGTAAAAATGGTCCAGAGTTCAATCTCCTGACCCAAAAGATCCCTCAGATGCTTTTTTTCAGTAGGATAATTCCCTTTATTTCTTATTTTCCTTCTCTTCCCTTTTCCTGGAACTAAGACTGCTGAGTTCAGGCTGGAAAAGTAGCCCAGTCTTGGAATATGTGTGCCCATAGCTTTCCTAGGAGGGACCCCAGACCCTGCATCTAACCCTGCCTCCCCAGTGGGCCTGAGAAAGACGCCTGCTGTCCCACCGCCAGGCATGCAGAGCCTCCTAGTCCTAAAAGGACCTGAAAGATAACTGAGTGGTTTTGTACTGGCTTGTGGATGTCAAACCCAGGAATCACTGAGAATCCAGGCTTATCCTATCACCCCAGGTCTGTTCATTACTATGGATCTCTTCTAGTTGGTGGGCCAAATTTCTTGGCATAGATGAACAAGCATCTCCAGCACTGCTTCCATTTGTTGAAACATCTCAATTGACATTCCGTCAACTCCTGGAGCCTTTTTTTTTTTTTTTTTCCACGAATGCCTTCAGTGCAGCTTGGAGTTTTTCATTCAGTACTATCAATTCTTGATCATATGTTACCTCGTGAAATGGTTGAACGTTGACCAGTTCTTTTTGGTACAGTGACTGTGTATTCCTTCCGTCTTCTTTTCATGCTTCCTGGGTCGTTCAATATTTTGCCCGTAGAATCCTTCAGTGTTGCAACTTGAGGCTTGAATTTTTTCTTTAGTTCTTTCAGCTTGAGAAATGCCGAGTGTGTTCTTTCCTATGGTTTTCTAACTCCAGGTCTTTGCATATTTCAGTATAATACTTTACTTTGTCTTCTTGAGCTGCTCTTTGAAATCTTCTGTTCAGCTCTTTTACTTCATCATTTCTTCCATTTGCTTTAGCGACTTGACATTCAAGAGCAAGTTTCAAAGTCTCTTCTGACATTCATTTTGGTCTTTTCTTTCTTTCCTGTCTTTAATGACCTTTTGCTTTCTTCATGTATGATGTCCTTGATGTCATCCCACAACTCATCTGGTCTTTGGTTATTAATGTTCAGTGCATTAAATCTGTTCTTGAAATGGTCTCCAGATTCAGGTGGGATATACTCAGAGTTGTATTTTGGTTCTTGTGGACTTTAGTCGTCTTCAGCTTCAACTTCAACTTGCATATGAGCTGTTGATAATCTCTTCTGCAGTTGGCCCCCTGGCCTTGTTCTGACTAATATTGAGCTTCTCCATCATCTCTTTCCACAGATATAGTCTATTTGATTCTTTTGTTTTTCCATCCAGTGGTACCCACATGTATAGTCACCATTTATGTTGTTGAAAAAAGGTATTTGCAATGAATAAACTGTTGGTCTTACAAAATTCTATCATACAATCTCCAGAGTTGTTTCTGTCACCAAGGCCCTATTTTCCAAATACTGATTCTTCTTTGTTTCCAACTTTTGCATTCCAATCACCAGTAATTATTAGTGCAACTTGATTGCACGTTCAATGAATTTCAGGCTGCAGAAGTTGGTAAAAGTCTTCAATTTTCTTTGGCATTAGTGGTTGGTGCATAAATTTGAATAATAGTCATATTAACTGGTCTTCCTTGTAGGCGTGTGGGTATTTTCCTATCACTGACAGCATTGTACTTCTTTATAAACTGTTATGCCAGTTGACCTAGGTATCCCCTGAGACTATGGCCCTGAACCTTCAAACCCAGTAACTCAGTCCCATGAGGTGTTTGGGTATGTCTAGGATGTTTCCATAACTGTGCCTCCTATGTGCTCTGTTATATATATATGAATATATATACAACACTTACAGATATGTATATGCAAATATCCACTAAACCGAAAAACGAAACCTATTGCTGTTGAGTTCATTCTGACTTGCAGCAACCCTATAGGACAGAGCAGAACTGCCCCATAGGGTTTCCAAGGAGTGGCTGGTGGATTTGGACTGCCGACCTTTTTTTGGTTAGCACCGGTAGCACTCTGTAGCTCTCAACCACTGTGCCATCAGGGCTCTACAAATATCCACAACTATACTTGTTTATGCACCCGCATGTACTCCCATACACCCTCCCACACCCATATAGTATATCTAACAATGTAACCACTCACAGATTTTTGGTTGTCATTACTTTTGTTACAGAATTGTATGTTATAGTATTTACAGTAGTTGTTCTTTATTCTTGTGTACCTCTCAGTGTCTTCAGTTACCTTTGTCGCTTGCTGACTTCGTCTTATCATGTATTGCCCTTTACTTCACCAGAATTAACACATATCTACTATCTACTAAGTGATTTCCTTTCTCTCCTCCTCCCATCCTTGGTAACCACCAAAGTACATTGCTTTCTGTGTATAAACCTATTCTTGACTTTTTATAAAGTGGTATTATGTAATATTTTGTGATTGACTCATTTCCCTCAGCATAATGTCCTCCAGATTCATCCATGCTAAAAGAGGTTTCACAAACTCATCATTATTCTTTATCATTGCATGGTATTCCATTGTATGTATCTACCACATTTTGTTGACCCATTCATCCGTTGATGAGCACTTAGGTTCTTTCCATCTTTTTGCTATTGTAAATTATGCTTCAATGAACATGAGTGTGCATATGTTCCATAGAGTTTTTTTAATCTTTTTAAAAAATTTTTGTCATTCTTTAAGTGCAAGTTTACAAATCAAGTCAGCCTCTCATACAAAAATTTATATACACCTTGCTATATACTCCTAGTTGCTCTACCCCTAATGAAACAGCACATTCTTTCTCTCCACCCTGTATTTCCCGTGTCCATTCAGCCAGCTTCTGACCCCCTCTACCTTCTCATCTCCCCTCCAGACAGCAGGTGCCCACATAGACTCATGTGTCTACTTGAGCCAAGAAGCTCACTCCTCACCAGTATCATTTTCTATCTTATTCGGTCTAATCCCTGTCTGAGGAGTTGGCTTTGGGAATGGTTCCCGTCTTGGGCTAACAGAAGATCTGGGGACCATGACCTCCGGGGTACTTCTAGTCTCAGTCTGAGCAGGAAGTCTGGTCTTTTTACGAGAATTTGAGGTCTGCATCCCACTGCTCTCCCACTCCCTCAGGGGTTCTCTGTTGTGTTCCCTCTCAGGGCAGTCATCGGTTCTTCTGGTCTCAGGCTGATGTAGTCTCTGATTTATGTGATCCTTTCTGTCTCTTGGGCTCATAATTACCTTGTGTGCTTGATGTTCTTCATTCTCCTTTGCTCCAGGTGGGTTGAGACCAATTGATGCATCTTAGATGGCCACTTGCTAGCGTTTAAGACCCCAGATGCCACTCACCAATGTGAGATGCAGAATGTTTTCTTAATAGATTTTATTATGCCAATTGACCTAGATATACCCTGAAGTCATGGTCCCCAGACCCCCTCTCCTGCTACTCTGGTCTTCGAAGCATTCGGTTTATTCAGGAAACTTCTTTGCTTTTGGTTTAGTCCACTTGTGCTGACTTCTCCTGTATTCCCTTCACCTAAAATAGTTCTTGTCTACTATCTAATTAGTGAGTACCTTTCTCCCTCCCTCCCTACCCTCGTAACTATCAAAGAACATTTTCTTCTGTGTTTAAACTGTTCCTTGAGTTCTTATAATAGTGGTCTCATACAATATTTGTCCTTTTGGAACTAATCTCACTCAGCATAATGCCTTCTGGATTCCTCCATGTTATGAAATGTTTTACAGATTCATCATTGCTCTTTATCGATGTATAGTATTCCATTGTGTGAATATACCACAATTTATCCATTCAACTGTTAATGGGCACCTTGATTGCTTCCATCTTTTTGTTGTTGTAAACAGTGCTGCAATGAACATGGGTGTGCATATATCTGTTCGTGTAAAGGCTCTTATTTCTCTAGGATATATTCCAAGGAGTGGGATTGCTGGTTTGTGTTGTAGTTCTATTTCTAGCTTTTTAAGGAAATGCCAAATCGATTTCCAAAGTGGTTGTACCATTTTACATTCCCATCAGCAGTGTATAAGTGTTCCAGTCTTCACAACCTCTCCAACATTTATTATTTCGTGTTTTTTGGATTAATGCCAGCCTTGTTGGAGTGAGATGGGATCTCGTTGTAGTTTTGATTTGCATTTCTATAATGGCTAATGATCATGAGCATTTCCTCATGTATCTGTTAGCTGCCTGAATGTCTTCTTTGATGAAGTGCCTGTTCATATCCTTTGCCCATTTTTTAATTGGGTTATTTGTCTTTTCGTAGTTGAGTTTTTGCAGTATCATGTAGATTTTAGAGATCAGACCCCAATCGGAAATGTCATAGCTAAAAACTTTTTCCTAGTCTGTAGGTAATCTTTTTATTCTTTTGGTGAAGTCTTTGGATGAGCATAGGTGTTTGATTTTTAGGAGCTCCCAGTTATCTAGTTTTTCTTCTGGCGTTTGTACATTCTTCGTAATGTTTCGTATACTGTTTATGCCATATATTAGGGCTCCTGGCGTTGTTCCTATCCATAGAGTTTTCAATGGCCGATTTTTTCAAGATAGATAGCCAGGTCTTTCTTCAGCCGTGCCTCTGGGTGGACTTGAAACTTTTGGTTAGCAGCCCAGTGTGTTAATTGTTTGTACCATCCAGATATGCTGCACACAGAGAGCGTTCCTAAAAGACAGTTTTATAAAGAAAATGGGCTTAAGTGATGAATGCCAGAAAGATATATACCTAATTATTTCATGACTGCAGTTGCTACCTTCTTATTTTAGATAACTCTGTTGTTTATTATTGTGCATTACCAAATTCCATGGTGTAGCTAGTAGCTAGTCTTTCTAGCAAACACCTGAGTGGGTTATTTGACTTATTTTCAGAGATTTGGGTTTTATTTGTCTAGGTCAAAGTCTAGAAACAGTGGGATATTGAAATTCACAGGTGAAGCCAAGGAAAACCTGGCAGTGAGGTATAGAAGGCACTAAATCAAGTGTTGTGTTAGCAAGCTGAAGTTTCATATTTATAATAAAGTGGACTGCAAAAAAAGAAAAACAACTTTCCCTTAGTCCTGTTATTTTCCAAGGCAAACAGCATCTCTTGATGACAGACGGGTCTGAATGAGCAGATGAAGCATTTTTGAGTGTTTGCTTTTTAATGACAGATCTATTATTTAGTTTTTCAATCATAGCACGTGAGTGAGCTTTTGTGGTAAGTCAACCCTTTATTAACAATAAGTGCCAAAATCCAAAATGAATGCATCTGAAAGAATTCTAATTTCAAGGGTGCCCACTGCTGCTTTTCTCAAGAATTTCTTCCATTCTATCTTATGTTTTGAGTGGGTATTTCCAGCTTCTAACCACAATGATACTCCTACACAGTAGTTGGAAAAATCTCCAATTGTCACTCACCCAGCGTTTACAAAAAATTGGGCAAGAGGGAAAGAGTGGGTGGAAATTGGAAGACCTAAGCTTAACCTGAGGCCCTGGTGGCACAACGGTTAAATGTTTGGTTGCTAAACAAAAGATCAGCAGTTCAAATCCTTGGAATCCCCATGGGACAGTTCTACTCTGTCCTGTAGGGTCACTATGAGTCGGAATCAACTTGATGGCAACGGGTAAGCTTAACCTTGAGCCTATAAAAATTGGGTGGCCTCAGGCAAACATCAAATTTGCTTCAGTTCTGTACTGTATGGTGAGATAGAACTTTGTCTCCCTGGGTCTCACATATGGTCATAGACGACTGAGAATCTAGTGACTCTAGTCTCCTGAAGTCCTAGGTCAAAGGAGGTTAGAGACAAAGTTGGGAGAACCATGATCATCTCTTTGATGCCTGAAGAAATGGGTTCCTATGGCACCTTCATGGATGTGGGTTCATTTCACAGAGCCCTGGTGATACAGTGGTTAAGAGCTTGGTTGCCAACCAAAATGGCTTTGCGAATCCAACAGCTGCTCCTTGGAAATCCTAGGGGGCAGTTCTACTTCGTCCTATAGGGTCGCTGTGAGTCAGAATCGACTTGACGGCAACAGGTTTTGGTTTTATTTATTGAGGACCTAACGTTGTGCCAAGTGCTTAGCATGATTATTCATTTATAATCATGTCAGTCTTTCTAGATAGGGGTCATTATACCAGTTTTACCCATGAGGAACTTAATGTTCATAATCATACAGCTAGTAAGAAGCAGAGTCTGTCTGACTCCAAAGTTCATGGTCTTTCCTGTAGACTCAGTAGCCTCCATAATCATCATCATCATAATAGTTAATATTTATTGAGCACTCGCTATGTCCCAGGCACTGTTGTAAGGGATTTTACCTGCGTTAGATCTTTCAGTTATCACAACAACCCTGCTAGGGAGGTATTGTTATTATGACCAGTTTATAGATGTGGCATGGAGGAGGTTAAGTACCTCTTCCATGGTCACTCAACCAGTAAATGGTCCAGACGGGATACAAACCCAAATAGCCTGTCTCCAGAGCCTGTGACCCCCCCCCCTCCAGGCTGTATTCCTCATAAGTCATAGGGAGGAGACCCTGACAGCGAGTGTCATTAATGTTGGAGTGGGTCATCTAGCATGTCTCAGAATCCTATACCTGCTTCTCTTCAGTTCTGAGAAAGCCTGTGTCTTAGCAAGTACCTTTTAACCAGCTCATCCATTTAAAATAAGTTCCCTAATACAGCAGGCTAAGAGATGAGGTCTGTTCAAAATAGGCCAGTGTCAGAGTTCCAATTCTTCTGACAGACCAGCCCTGAAATGTGTCTGTCTGCCTCCTTACAGCCTAACTGGCTCTTTCCCAGGCCTGCTAATTGGTGCGAGGGACCCTGCTCCCCAAGGCTGCTGGCCATTAGCAGTGCCTCACGGGAAGGGCTTTTTCCCTTAGTTTCACACCTCCCCCCCATCCCTCCACCCCCAGGTCTGCAGTCCCTTGCTAGGCTTTCCTAGTGACAGATGCATGCTGATGAGGAGCTGTAAGGCACATTTCTCCCCCTCCACTCTCCGAAGCACTTCTTCATTGAGTGCATCTCATTATTGGCTCCATTTTCTGTTCTTGCACATGTTCTCCCATGCTTAGCTTTATTGTGCCACCACTTGTCACCTTTCCCAGCCTGGCTTTAATAATGTAAATCTTCCCTCTCTGATGGCTTGCTGCTCATTATTTGCTGTCTGGCACCACAGGAGCTCACCCACTGGCACCTCTGAGAAGCCAGCCACCCACAGTGCAGGGACAGGGTCCACCCCCACCATCCCACCTCTATCACCTTAAGGCTGGTTCAGCTGTGGCCCAGCCCCAGGTGGAGCAGGTTCAACCCCTGCTGGGTTTGGAGGAGGGAAAGAGCTCCTTCCTGCCATCAACCCAGGGTACTCACAGTAGGAAGAACAGGTTGGAGGCCACTTCTATGTCACATTTGCCACGCAGTTGTCTTTGGGCAAGCCACTTAAGTATCCTGAACTTTAATTTCCTTAGTCTCAAAGGCAGGATTATGGTGGAGTCTCTGGGTGGTGCAAACAGTGAACATGCTCACCTATTAACTGAAAGGTTGAGGTTCAAGTCTACCCAGAAGCACCTCAGAAGAAGGGCCTGGCAATCTACTTCTAAAACATCAGCCAGGAATGTAAAATGGTACAACCACTTTGGAAATCTATCTGGCATTTTCTTAAAAAGTTAGAAATAGAACTACCATACAACCCAGAAATCCCACTCCTTGGAATATACCCTAGAGAAATAAGAGCCTTTACATGAATAGATATATGCACACCCATGTTTATTGCAGCACTGTTTACAATAGCAAAAAGCTGGAAGCAACCAAGGTGTCCATAAAAGGATGAATGGTTAAATAAATTATGGTATATTCACACAATGGAATACTGCGTATCGATAAAGAACAGTGACGAATCTGTGAAACATTTCATAACATGGAGGAACCTGGAAGGCATTATGCTGAGTGAAATTAGTCAGATGCAAAAGGACAAATATTGTATAAGACCACTATTATAAGATCTTGAGAAATAGTATAAACTGAGAAGAACACATTCTTTTGTGGGTACGAGGTGGGGAGGGAGGGAGAGTGGGAGAGGTTATTTACTGATTAGTTAGTAGATAAGAACTACTTTAGGTGAAGAGAAGGACAATACTCAATACAGGGAAGGTCAGCTCAACTGGACTGGACCAAAAGCAAAGAAGTTTCTGGGATAAACTGAATGCTTCAAAGGTCAGCGGAGCAAGGACAGGGGTTTGGGGACTATGGCTTAAGGGGACTTCTAAGTCAATTGGCAAAATAATTCTACTATGAAAACATTCTGCATCCCACTTTGAAATGTGGCGTCTGGGGTCTTAAATGCTAACAAGCGCCCATCTAAGATGCATCAATTGGTCTCAACCCACCTGGACCAAAGGAGAATGAAGAACACCAAGGTGACACGATAACTATGAGCCCAAGAGACAGAAAGGGCCACATGAACCAGAGACTTACATCATCCTGAGACCAGAAGAACTAGATGGTGCCCGGCCACAACTGATGACTGCCCTAACAGGGAGCACAACAGAGAACCCCTGAAGGAGCAGGAGAACAGTGGGATGCAGACCCCAAATTCTCATAAGAAGACCGGACTTAATGGTCTGACTGAGACTAAAGGAATCCCGGTGGTCGTGGTCCCCAAACCTTCTGTTGGCCCAGGACAGGAACCATTCCCGAAGACAACTCATCAGACATGGAAGGGGCTGGGCAATGGATTGGAGAGAGATGCTGACGAAGAGTGAGCTACTTGTATCAGGTGGACACTTGAGACTGTGTTGGTATCTCCTGTCTGGAGGGGAAATAGGAGGGTAGAGAGGGTTAGAAACTGGCAAAATGGTCACAAAAGGAGAGACTGGAAGGAGGGAGCGGGCTGACTCATTAGAGGGAGAGTAAGTGGGAGTATGGAGTAAGGTGTATATAAGCTTATATGTGACAGACTGACTTGATTTGTAAACTTTCACTAAAAGCACAATAAAAATTATAAAAAAAAAAACAAACATCAGCTATTGAAAACCCTGTGGAGCACAGTTCTACTCTGACACACATGGGGTAACCATGAGTCTGAGTCAACTCAATGGCAACTGGTAACTGGTAGTGATAATGGTAATAATAATTATAACAACATTTCCTTAACAAAGTTGTTGTATGAAACCAAATGAAAATAAAATATGTGAAAGTCCCTTGTCAGTTGTAAGATTTGTAAAACTTGCAAAGAAGTTAAGGCGTAGTGCTGGTGGCTGATTGAGTGAGTGAGTGATTTTGTCAACTCAGAACAGACACGGTCCCCAAGTCGGCCTGGAGTGTGCCTCAGCTTCCTCTCATCTGCCCTCCCACCCAAATACAGCACTCGATCAAATTACTCTGGACTTTTTCCAAGGGACTAAAGCTCCACTTATTTTTCAATATATCAGGTATGATTATGGTTGTGTTTTTATGCAAAGAAATTCAATCCCAGTTAGTGTTGTTCTGTAACTAGCAACTGAACGGTGCTTACAGTCTCTAGGGGCCCTTCAGGTGTTGACCTGTGATTCTGTGATGGTAACTATGGTTTGATGGAATAATGACTTTGTAAGATATGTGTAAAAGGTCCCTTGGTAAATTCAGGGATTATAACCTGCTTGGTTCTCCCAGGTATTTTGTGATACTGGAGGCGCTTGGAGGCCATGGTGGTGCAGCGGTTAAGAGCTACGGCTACTAACCAAAAGGTTGGCAGTTCAAATCCACCATCTGCTCCTTGGAGAATCCCTTTGAGGTGGTTCTACTCTGTCTTGTTGGGTTGCTATGAGTCAAAATCAACTAAACAGTAACTTTTTTTTTTTTTTTTTTGGAGTTACTTGAGACCTCCAAGATCATTACTGTTTGTATGATTCCTGTGGTCTTCTAAAAGATCTCTGAAACTTTTCAGTCTCATGGAATCATCAAGATATTCCTTTAAAAAAACTATTTTCGATTAGTTATAGAAGTTTTGCCAGAAAAGTGTTTAAGCCTTTTCCTTTTATAAAACCCAATTTTAATTTAGTTCTTTACAGAACATCTTTGCCTACCTCTCCTAACAGGTTAGACAGGCACACTGAGTGAATGAAAAGGGGAAAAAACTACACGATTGTTCACTGCAGCACTAGTCACGATAGCCCAAAGGTGGAAACAACCTAAGTGTCCATCACAGGTGAATAGATAAACAAAATGTGGTACATACATACCATAGAATATTACTCAGCCATAAAGGGAACGAAGTTCTGATACATGCTATGATGTGGATGAACTGTGAAAACATGCTGAGTGAAATCAGTCAGACACAAAAGGACAAATGTTGAATAAACTCGTTTACATGAAATACCCAGAACACAAATGCATAGAGACCAGAGTGCACTGGTGGTTACTTGGGGCAGGTGGGAAGAGGAAATGGTAGGGAGGCGGGTATTTCTTAAGTACAGAGTTTTTGTTAAGGCTGAGGAACAAAATCTGGAAGTGGATAATGGTGATTGTGCAACATGGTGAGTATAGTTAACGTCACTGAATTGCACACATAAAAATGGTTGAAATGATTTGTTACATGTATTTCACCATAACGAAATTTTTAAAATTAAAAAAGGAGGGAAAGAGTATCATATTTATGGAGTTCAGTGTGCCATTGGTGGGTTAGCAATATAATATTATTTAAAGAGGGACGGGCTCTTTAAATAATGGCTGGAAAATTGAACCCTTTGTGCTTGCAGTGTGTTTTAGATATCTGCACTTTATCAGTATCTTTTAAATAGATTTGTCAGAATGTCCTAGCTCAGAAGGATATGGATGGTTGCTGAATTTCTTGGTAGATCAGGGAAGCAAGTGTGTTGAGAAGGATGCACGCTGAAAAGTGTACACTATCGAAGTTTACCATCTCTCCAGTCATCTTACTTAGAGTGATTGGGGGATTTTCCTGAAGTGACTGATGTACCATAAGCAGACAGTGTGAGCACATCCGGCACATTGTCTGTTCAAGACAGAAAAGAAAGTGCAGTACAGTGAATTACTTAATATGGCCCTTCTAGCCATAGTCTTTGTAACTCCCACAAAATGACTAGGTAGGACTATGCACATGAGGTGCTTGTGGCCCACCAAGGGGATTGGATAACTTGCTAATAATGTAAATAAGGTGCATGGCACCAGTCTTGGTCGTCTAGTGCTGCTGTAACAGAAATACTGTAAGTGGATGGCTTTAACAAAGAGAAATTTATTCTTTCATAGTCCAGTAGGCTAGAAGTTTGAATTCAGGGTGCCAGCTCCAGGGGAAGGCCTTCTCTCTCTGTTGGCTCTGGAGGAAGTTTCTTGTCGTCAGTCTTCCCTTGGTCTGGGAGCATCTCAGCACAGGGACCTCAGGTCCAAAGGACGCGCTCTGCTCTCAGCGCTGCTTTCTTGGTGGTATGAAGTTCCCATGTCTCTCTGCTCCCTTCTCTCTTTTATATCTCTAAAGAGACTGGCTTAAGAGACTACCTAATCTTGTGTAGCTCATCAATATAACTGCCGCTAATCCATCTTATTACATTATAGTGATAGAATTTACAACATATAGGAAAGTCACATAAAATGGTGGACGATCACATAAAATGGTGGACAGTCACATAAAATGGTGGACAGTCACACAATACTGAGACTCATGGCCCAACTAAGTTGACAGATTTTTGGGGGGACACAGTTCAATCCATGACAGCACGCTTGTGGGGTGGGGCCATGCAAATAAGGTAATATATGGAACCCTAACAAGGCGATTGGTAAGTTTTGCCATCCTGCTAGGCTTAAAATGAGCCTTCCCAGAGGCAGAAAGAGGGGGACCTGACTACCACCAATAAGAGACTGGAACAGAGCACATCATTTGGACCTGGGATTCCTGTGCTGAGACTCTCCTAGACCCAGGAGACTGAGAGAGAGAGCTGTTACACCAGAGACGGCAAAAGTTGGCAAGAAGTAGTGGCAGAGAAATGGTGGCAGCAGAGGCAGCAAAACCAGGAGACTGGCAGGAGATGACACGGTGAGCTTACCAGCCCACTGAGTGAGAAAGCTAAGTGCCTTCGGGCAGGAGGCTTGCTGGCGGAGTGTGGTGCCTCCGGGCACATGGCGGAGCTAGGTTGCAGACCCATAGGGTGAAAGAGCTAAGTGCCTTCGGGCCAAGGCTTACTGGCAGAGTGGGGTGCCACCGGGCCCTTATTGGCAGAGCTAAAGGGCTCTGTAACACTTGCCTGAGTAGGGCAATGGGTCAAGAGCCAGAGAGAGGCCTACCTGCCGGCATGGCTGAGAAGAGTCTGTCCTGATCAAAGAACTGTACCCTGAATTGTAACCTGTTTCTTCTCTATTAAACCCCACAACTGTAAGTATGGCTTGTGAGTTCTATGTGGCCACTGCAACAAATTATCAAACCCAGCAGAGAAGAATAGTGCCATGGAAGGGATGGCTTTTGTCAGAACTGGTGAAAAGTTTGGAGAAAGGAGATATGTCTGACCTCTGCCTCATAGGAATCAGCCTTGGGCTGAAGCCGATGGTGATTCTCTCTGCCCCTCGTGAAGTTAGAGATCAGATGCCTTCACCACATAATTTTTATAGAAAGGAATAAAATGAGGGAAATTTAGTTTTTAGATGCTCAGATCAGAGTTTGCATGGATTACTTACCTTTCACCAAAATGTAAATAGATTATAAGCCAAATAAAACCAAACCTATTGTCATCAAGTCAATTCTAGCCTGTAACAAAGTAGGACAGAGTAAAACTGCCCCATAGGGTTTCAAGGCAGTAATCTTTATGGAAGCAGATTGCCACATCTTTCTCCCACAGAGTGGGTTGTGGGTTCCAACCACCAACCTTTCAGTTAGTAGTTGAGGGCTTAACCACTGTACCACCAGGGCTCCTGAACAGACCATATATTCTTTAATTTTGAGGCGGGCAGCAGTCGGGGGGAGGATGATTTGTTCTTTATCTCACTTGTCTCTGTCTATGTGTGTACTTATTAGAGAACTTTTTGCTTTAGTTTGCAAAATTAAGCCTAGGAAAGAGGCTTCTGTTGTCGCTAAGTTGATGTAGAAAGCATACTTTACACTATCTGATTTAAGGAATGTGCTTTCTTCTTAGATAATAACACTTTACACCTCTATACTGCTTTACTGTCTATCTCTGTAGTTCTTCACAACTATCCTTCAAGGTAGGTAGCACGCCAACAGGCCCGTTTTAGAGATAAGAAAGCCAAGGCCCAGGTTAGTGACATGATTACCTTAGGCTGCAGAGCCACTCCTTGGTGGTGGCATCTGGATTAGAACCCAGCCTCCTGGCTCCCCATTCACAGCTGTGCCTGTTACACTCGGGTGCTTGTACCAAGGGAGATACACTTTTGTTTTTAGATACAGTGGGCCCTCTTGTTATCCCGCTAACTTTTTCCCTCAAGAGTTGAATCATACCCCCAACTGTTTAGAAACTAGGAAAGGTTTCTTGGTCTGCACTGAGGGTAGCATGGTGCTGCTTTTACCCTGTCATGGCTATCATCAGGCAGGACCCGGGAAGACCAACCCAGCCTTTTGCTTACACTTTGGCTCTCTCAAGCTGATCAATAGTTCTGCAGATCACATTTCCCCGTGAAGAATCCAGGCCTCACCATCACTACCACTCACCTCACTAGTAGGGAAATAAGATCCTGGCTAGAGTCGCTTTGAGAAGTGATGCACTACACTTGGCTGCGCTGTCTCATTAGATGACTGCTTTAGTTTTAGAATCCCTCTGCCAATGTTACTTTTTCTACTTTCCCCGCTATCCTTACTGTTGGTGGCTTATGATCAACTTACCTTATTTGTCAGAGACCCTGAGTGGTCTCTGGAAATGGTTAATGTGCTTGGCTGCTAACTGAAAAGTTAGAGGTTTGAGTCCACCCAGAGATGCCTCAGAAGAAAGTCTTGGTAATCAGCTTCTGAAAAATTAGCTATTGAAAACCCTATGGAAGCATGGAGGGCGGATAAAACCCCTGAAACTATTGCCCTGAGATCATTTTAAACCGTAAACCAAAAGTATCCCCTGAAGTCATCTTAAAACTGAACAATAGTTTAGCTTAACTAGTAAAAAAGGTCTGCCTTGAGCATTATGCCGTTTTAAGAACTATCTGTACGCGATCAAATTGACAATAGCAACCTGAAAGATCAGACAGGAGCCTTAGGGGGCAGTGAGTTTATGTTAATGAGGGAGGAACAACTCAGAAAAGGAGGGTGAGAATGGTTGCGCAACTCGAAGAATGTAATCAGTGTCACAAAACTGTACATGTAAAAACTGTTGAATTGGTGTATGTTTTGCTGTGTATATTCTCAACAACAACAATAAAATAAATAACATTTAGAGGAAAAAAAAAAAAAGTCCTGTGAAGCACAGAGCTGGAATTGACTCGACAGCAACTGATTGATCTTATTTGCCTCTGATTTACCTTGGGGAAATATTTCCAGAAACTTATGAATAGGTGTGGAAGGTTCAAAGGTGATCCTAATACTGCCGCAATTATTCCAGATGGTATTTCTGGTTAAGTTGATTTGTTTGCACCTTGACAAGCTTCTACAGGGCTCATTCTTAAAATTCTAACTTTGACGTCATATAAAGGGAGCAACAATGTAGAAACGTAAAGGAATTGAAAGATGTTCATGGTTAACCTGTAACCTTGAAGAGGAAAAAACTATCACTATCAACATACTTTTATCGGATACTTCTTGTGGCCAAGACACAGGTCAGGGAACAGCCCATTGTTTTATGTGTCTGTTTGTTGTCATCAGTTGCCACTGAGTCAGCTTCGACTCATGGCGACCTTATGTGTAATGGAATGAAACAATACCTGGTCCTCTGCCATCTTTGCTGTTGTTGGTATGCTCAAGTCCATTGTTGCAGCCACTCTATATTTTGAGTGACTTCGACCTAGGGGTCTCATCTTCCAGAACTATATAGAGCAATATTCTGTTGTGATCCATAAGGTTTTCACTGGTTAATTTTCAGAAGTAGATCGCCAGGCCTTTCTTCCTAGTCTGTCATAGCCTGGAAACTTAGCTGAAACCTGTCCAATGTCGGTGCATCATTGGTGACCCTGCTGGTATTTGAAATAGCTTCTAGTCTCAACTAACAGATGCGTGGTGGTATGTATCTGTAGAGGGCCGTCATTGCGGTATCCTTAGAAGTTTAAATGAAGCTAATGAGTGAGAACAATGGATGGGGTTCTCTGTTCCTTCCTTTACCTTGTCATCATCCGTGCTCTTTATCTGCCTGGTGAGGGATTCTTTGAATGGTCAAATTTGTCCAAGATCCTTCTAAGCTTTATAGTCTGGAAAAAGCCTCCAGCCAGGAAGCTACTGGGTAGAGAAACAGGCAGAGGAGAGCCTTCTCCATCTGCACCACATATCTGTGTTCTATGACTGGGGGCAAACAGGGATCTCTGTCTGCTGTGATCCTGCATGGCTAATGGTGAGCGATTATGGGGCCCACTCCTCATTAGCCTCCACTCGGGCTATGGTGGCCATTGGTGATCGCCCCTATATTGATGGAGTGTTTGTACAGTTCAGGAGCTCTCAGTGAGTCTCTCTCAATTCCTTACTCCCTCCATCCCATAATGCAGTCCAGAAGGAGGTGCTGAAATGATTAATGAGCAGCACATAGAGACAACTGCTGCCCAGAGCAACAGCTGTCTTGTACCATCCGCTGAATAATTAGATAAACGAGGCCAAAGTGGGGTCTCACCCAGTGATGACTTTGGTGCAGGAGGTACTCACCTCCTTTCCATTGGATCAGGGCTTTGGGCCCTCCTTCCCTCCACCTGACTGTTTCTGCAGCTTTCCACACTCCATGCCCAACAGGTCTGCCATTGGGAGTGAAGTAGTGACTGTCTCCTTTTGCCCTGAGAGCCCTGGAGAAGGCTATGTATGCTAACCAGCGTCTGGACCCTCCACCCAGGCCTCAGGAAGAATAGGGGTAAAGTGGATGTTGCCAAGAACCTGCACGGGATTTGTAACAAAAGCTAGAACTTCTGGCAAAAAGTCTGGGGGGCTTCTTGATCACAAGTGGTATCTCCGAAGTACTTTAATTACAGAGGATTAAGCAGGAAGTTGCGTGTTGGACCAAAGGAATAATGACATAAAGGAAGCAAAGCATAAAAACCTAATTTCCTTCCTTTAAGGGGGAAAAAAAATCTCCATTTATTTAAATGAATTGCAAAGAAAAGAAAATAGTGTGGCATTTCCCCCAGCCAGAGTCCAATGGGTTTTTAAAGGGCTGTGTATCTCCTTGGCCAGACCAGCAGCCGGGAGCTGCAGCCTGTGTGCAGAAATTGAACTGCCGGCCTTGGGACTTCATTAAGATGCAGGAGTGTTCCTCCCGGACAAATGACTCACTAATTCAGAGCCTTTTTCCTGCTTCTCATCGTAGGCCCTTGACTGGCTTAGCTCATATTTTAAATTCAGCACCTCTAGTTACCCAGAGATTGCATGTGAAATCGGGAAATAGAAATGCAGTGGACCATGTGACTCCATCAGTTCTGCCCGGCATTGCAGCATCCTTGACTTACAATGTTTAGAAGCCAGGAAGCCAGAGGCCCCAGGCCCCTACCAAAAGCTGCAACTTGAACATATGCTCTTAGCACACCTGCTGTGTTACTGGGGCAAATCTATAGAAATAAATGGAACTGCAACAAGACTGGAAATTCACAGGGAACATGTCCAGAATGGAATGCAGACAAACATAGCAGCTATTGCCGTCTATGCAGTGACAGTGGGATTTCATGGTGTTTTACTAATAGGAGTCTTGTCAGGCCCAGCCCTTAATAACTGGCTCTGCTATAGTGCTCCTTCATGGTGTCCTGTTTGTGATTCATGACACCCAGAGTCCAGGGCAAGGAGTTCTAAAGCCTTGTCATTAACACTGTGAATGGAAAATGGTCAGATATCACAATCTGATGAAGCAATTAAAGGGTGGAGGGAGGAGGAAAAGCAAGAATCAAGCCCCTATCGCATCCGCTGTACCACAGTCAGCAGGTCACACATCAACACTCTTAACCTTTACCAAAGTCCCAAGAGATAGGCATTGCTTTCCTGTTATACAGGGGAGAGAACTGAGGCTGAGAAGTTTGACAATGGGAGGTGGCAGCTGTCATAGTGGAAAAATCTGGGCTTTGGAATCATACAAAAGTGGGTTCAGATTCCAGCCTTACCACCCACAAGCTCAGTGTTGTGGGCAATCTTTTAATATCTGTGCACCAGTTTTCTCATCTGTAAAATATGGACAAGTATACCTACTCACTGAAGATTACTGTGAGGATGAAATGACATAATGTGGATAATATCACAGCTCTGGCACATAACAGACCCTCAGAAAATGGCGGGTATCATTATGTGCCATCACAGTGGGAAAACCACAATTAGAAGTCAGAGAGGGCTGCCTCATTCCAACCTTAGGTTCCTTCCACCACAGCACTCAGCCTCTGGATCCACCGGTTAAAAAACCAGTTGCCACCAAGTTGACTCTGACTCAGGGTGGCCTCATGTGTGTCTGATGAGAACTGTGCTCCACAGGGTTTTCGATGGCTGATTTTTTGGAAGTACATCACCAGGCCTTTCTTCCAAGGTGCCTCTGGGTGGACTTGAACCTCCAACCTTTTGATTAGCAGCTAAGGGCGTTAACTGCTTACACCACCCAGGGACTCCTCTGGATCCACACTTAGGTATTATTCCTAAGTTATGAGAACAAGCACAGAGGGGCGCAGGGCAGTGCATCTGAGGAGCTCAGTGCCCTGGGAATCAGCTTCATTTCAGCTGTATGCACTGCGAATTAGTTCCCAAGTCTTAGCAGACAGAGCCGAGAAATGCAGGACGGTGACCTCACTGCACAATGTATATTATTCTCTGAACATTTCTGTATGTTTAAAATATCTTAAAAATTTACAACCCCTCTGCCCCCTCCTGCCATAAAAAGCTGTGTGACTGAGATCTCATTAAACCGCATAACAGATTAGATGAAGGGAGCAAGAGAGGGGAATTTTTTTTTTTTAAATCCTGTATATATGTATATGCAGAATGTACCCCACTGTTTTTTTTTACCAGAATAATCTGTTTAGAATAATCTGTTTCTATGTCTGTCTGCCTTGCTATTCCATGTATTATGTGTCTTCGTATCCGAATGCCTAGTCCGTAGTAGATGCTCAGCTGACATTGTTGACATGTGATGCGTGTTAAACTGAACTAGCAACATAGTAACAAAGAGCTGGTGAGAGAACAGACCTCCTCCTCAGAGGACGTTAGCCTCCAGACCTGTGTGTGAGGCTTTAGCTGGATTTCCACCCGCCTGAGGCCGCCAGGGCAGGTGGCCTATTTCCGTAAGTACCATGCTCAGTCAGGGGATTGAGGCTGGACTGGCTGTCAGCACTGGCGATGCTCGAGTTAAATTATTCAGAAAGTGGGTTAAAGGTGCACTGCCTCATGTTTCTCACGGAGATGCGCTTTCGTTCCCCGAGATGACAACAACTTCTGTATACTCACTTAATGGGATCCCAAATAACATGTTTCAAACAAATCTTTTACCATGGTTGCCCCCTTGGAACACATTTCAAATGCTGACTGTTAAAAACAGGCCATTTCACAGCCCTCTAATGATGACACTAATAACTGTGGGTTTTGTCTTCAAGAGTCCTGATGAGCACGGACGGGCGAGAAGTAAATTATGGTGCTAACTTTTACGTGCGTGGTTTATTGATCTCTGAGCATCAAAAGAACTGCACCAGCCCCTATAGCTTGGCAGTCTAGGTTACCTTTTTATCTACGTAATTGGGCCACCAGGGCACAGTTAATTTTCAATTTACATTAGTAGGAGGAGAAAGAACATGGTGGGCCATCTCCATATGAAAGTGGGAGACATATCAAAATACTCCACCTGGTAATTATAAGCATATCAGTTTTCCCATGACCCACTAAGGATTATGCTGTATTTCATCATAACTTATCATGAGAAAGCTCAATGCTGCCATGTCTATGTGTGTCTCTGGAGTACATAATATGGAGCCCTGGTGGCGCAGTAGTTAAGAGCTTGCCTGCTAACTAGAAAGCTGGCAGTTCAAATCCACCAGCCATTCCTTGGAAACCCTATGGGGTGGTTCTACTCTGACCTTTTGAGTCGCTATGAGTCGGAATTGACTTGAAGGCAGTGGGGTTTTATTTTTTAGAGTACTTAAAGACATCATAAAGTGCCCAGCTGCCTTAACCCATGTGGTTCCCCATCTTTGTTTCTTAACAGGTGAAAGTCATGGTTCGCATCTGTTCCACATTGGCTCGTGACACCTCAGAATCCAGCTCCTTCTTAAAGGTGGACCCACGGAAGAAGCAAATCACGTTGTATGACCCCCTGACTTGTGGGGGTCAAAACACCTTTCAAAAGAGAGCCAACCAGGTCCCTCCTAAGATGTTTGCTTTCGATGCAGTTTTTCCACAAGATGCTTCTCAGGTGGGTTTAAAACTCTTTGTCAGGCTCAGGCAATTCTGATGAGTTTAAAGAAGTTTTTACTCATTCACTAGTACCTGTGAGCTGGGAGGGCATCTTCTGGGGCACTGCGATGAGCCAGCCCCTCATCTACACAATGGCTTTGGGAGCCAATTTGAGCTCCATTGAATAGTTGAGCCCTTTTGAATTTCTGGTGTCATACCCTGGGCAGGACCAGTATGCTGGAATTTCAACAGGTAGATACACAGAAGCAGGAAGACAGCAGGCAGAAGCAGAAGAAAACAACTGTGTCAACGTGCTGGGGTCCATTAGTGAATGGACCCCACTCCTGCCTGGGCTTCTGCGTGTGGGCAAATAAGAAGGCGAAGGACCTTTTAGGGAGCTGGGTTAGAGTTAGGCAAAGTCTTAGAGCCCTTTATAAGTACACTGAGGTTGAAGGCAGGACTCTAGTTCTAGCAAGGAACTGGAATGCTAGGCAGAGAAACCGAGACTGAAAAGCAGTCCTATGGCCTGAATCAGTGGGGTGGAGGGGAAGAAGAGAGGCTGGGGAATAGCTGTCGTATCAGTTAGCTATTGCTGCATTACAAATCACCCTAAAACTCGGTGGCTTAAAACAATAAGCATTTATTATTGCTCATGAGTCTATGGGCCAGCCAAAGAGTTCTTCTGGTCCTAGATCAGCTCACATACATGATCAGTTGTGGGTTGGCTAGGTAGTTTTGCTGGCCTTGGCTGGGTGCTGTAATGCATTTGGGGATTAGCTGGCTTTAGGTTGGTCTAGAATAGCCTTGGCCAGGACCAATAGTCTCTCTTCTACATTGTCTCTCATCATCTAGCAGGCTAGCTTGGGCTTGCTCTCATGGCAGTGGCAAGAAGCCAAGCATGCGAGACCTCTTGAGGCCTAGGCTCAGAATTCCTACAACATCACACTATTGACCAAAGCAAGTCACAGACCCTGATTCAAGGGGTAGAGAAGTAATCTGTCTCTTGATGGGAGAAGCTGCCAAGTCATGTCGAAAAGAGTGTGCATAGAGGCAGGGATGAAGAATTATAGCCGTTTTTGTTGGTCAACAGTAATTACAATTTGTAAACTATGCGGGGGCCCCAGGTACCAAGATTCCTGGGCCACAGACAGGTAATTAATTGCATACTCTGCCAGATATTGCAACTGACTCCTGTAGTAGACATCTACTCTCACTGGGATTGGCCCTGGGAGATTCGCTGAGTGTGGGTGGTACCAAACAGTGCCTACTTCTGCGAGGGGCTGGGGATTGGAGAGGGGTCATGAGCCTAGGGCTGACTGAGTACAGAAATAAGTCAGGTTACAGGTGTACAGTGGCCTACTTTGCCTGCATTTTGGTGTCAGACAGCTTCATCTTTCTAATTCGTTTCTAATTAATGCCATGTTTAGTATGGTAACTGATAGCCTATAGCTGAGCCTGAGGACAACAGTGCTAATAGTTGCCAGCTCCAGCTTCTGTTAATTCCCTCTATGTCGCATCTGAGCATAGGAAGTGATGATGTTCAGGTAGACTTCTGTATTATACCATAGGCATGTAGCACATATTATAGGCTTCATTCATTAGGAACCTGAGCCTCTGGTTTCCCCCAAAGAGTTTTACCCAGAGAAGACAAAGTACTTTATGAATCAGTTCAATGGTTTCTCTCTTCATTATGTTTTTTTTTTTGGTGTGTAGTACCACCCAATGGGCTCAGTAATCTAAACCTGACCTTGGGTCTAATAAACGGCCTACAGGTAATTTAATTAACACAGTTAAAACTTTTCAGAAACCAATCTCCATAAATGGAAACCATTCCAAAAAGCAGACCCTAAATTAGAGACTACTAATGAGTTTTAGATTTATTCCAGAAAAAGGAGCCATTTTTTATTGTTAGTCTTTGCTTACATTTCGTAAGTGGTTCCAGTGCTCAATAGACTCAGTCCCCATCTGAGGGCAGTTTCACTTACTTTAGAATGTTTTACTTTTTGAGAAAATTCCAGTATTAAAATAAACTCCATAAATTTGCAGTTTTCAAGTAGTTTTATATTCATTAACTCATTGGACTCTTGCGTAGTGGTTAAGAGTTAGGCTGCTAACCAAAAGGTCGGCAGTTTGAATCCACCAGGTGCTTCTTGGAATCCCTATGGGGCAGTTCTACTCTGTCCTATAGGGTCACTATGAGTTGGAATCAATTCAGTGGCAATGGGTTTTATATAAAGTAATACAACTGAATTTATTACAGGAGCCCTGTAGTGGTTAAGTGCTACAGCTGCTAACCAAGAGGTCAGCAGTTCAAATCTGCCAGGCACTCCTTGGAAACTCTGTGGGGCAGTTCTACTCTGTCCTATAGGGTTGCTATGAGTCAGAATCGACTCGATGGCAGTGGGTTTAGTTTGGTTGGTTTTTTGGTGGCGTGGTGGTTAAGAGCTTAGCTGCTAGCCAAAAGGTCAGCAGTTCAAATCCACCAGCTGCTCCTTAGAAACCTATGGGGCAGTTCTACTTTGTTCTGTAGGGTCGCTATGAGTCGGAATCAACTCATCCACACACAACAACAGAATTCTGTGGTGTAGAAAAACGGGACATTACTATTTTCACATTACAGACAAGGAAACAGAGACTCAAAGATTAAGTCATTTGTTCCTAGCTCCTTTCCTGACTAGACATCTTTCCTATAGTCTTCCAGGTAACCTCTGTGTATCCTGCTCGGTTTGCTGGATAATTTTACCTCCACCATTCTTACTAGCAATGTGTCCTTTAAAGTCACTTAACTTCTCTGGGCCTCCAAATCCTCGTCTGTAAAAGGGAGGTATGACTAAAATACATCTCATCAGTTGCTGTGACTCGTTGGGTTTATATACATGACATATTAGGACACAGTCAGGATATATTAAATGCCCAATAAATGTTAGCTGTTATTACTATTATATCATGCTCGTTGTTAGCGCTTGTTGAGTTGGCCCCCTGACTCATGGCATCCCCATGCTCAGTGGGCTCAGACCATTATGAGCCATAGGGTTTTCACTGGCTGATTTTCAGAAGTAGATTTCCAGGCATTTTTTTCTAGTGCGTCTTATTCTGGAAGCTCTACTGAAACCTGCTCAGCATCATCATGGCAACACGCAAGCCTCCAGTGACAGATGAGTGGTGGCTACGTATGAGATACATCGGCCAGGAATCAAACCTGGGTCTCCTCCATGGAAGGTGAAAATTCTACCACTGAGAATGCCCCCATATCATCAGTGGTAATATTAGTATCTTGTGCTGGGTGTGACCAGCCTCAGGCCCCTTGGAGTGGACACCCTTTGAGCCTCTGAAGCACAGAAGCAGGAAAGTGTGCAGAGCGGACCTCTGCTCTCAGGCCCTTGCTGTTGGTCTGTGAAGCAGCAGCCACCACAGTGGCCTGGGGTAATTACGAGCTATGCCTTCTCTCAGTTTCTAAGGACATTAGCTTCCTGAAGCTAAGCAATGATCAGAGTATTTCTTGTTACTCATTGTCCTTATGAGTGATCCTCATTATCTGTGAGTCATCTTGGCTGTCATTAGCTGCCCACTGCTGGGGCAGACCTCTGCTTAGGCGAGGGTTGGTAGGGAGACCTCAGACCTGCAGTTGGGAGAGGCTTCCTACAGACTTGGCCCTGCCCACACGATCTGTGCTTGGGACGGCTGCATTCTTCTCCAGGCCAAGACGGAAAGGCAGCCAGGGCCCTGTTATGGATTGGAATGTGCCTTCAAAAAAAGACGTTCTGCAGCCCTAACCTCTGGTACCTGTGAACATCACCTTGTTTGGAAATTGGGTCTTTGAAGATGTTATCAGTTTATATGAGGTCATACCTGAGTAGCGTGGGTTCTAATTCCATCTAAGTGGTATCTTATTAGAGAGGAGAAAATACACAGGAAGTCAGACAGAGGAAGGATGGGCATGTAACTCTGGAGGCAGATGAAAGCCAGAGAACACCAAGGGTTGCTGAGAGCCACCAGAAGACAGGAGGCAGGCATGGAACAGTTTCTCTCTCAGAGCCCTCAGAAGGAATCACCATGGCCAATACCCTGATTTGGATTTCTAGCTCCCAGAACTGTGAGACAATCAGTTTCTGTTCTTTAAAGCCCCCACATTGTGGTGTTTTGTTATACAGCAGCCCTAGGAAGTAACGCAGGTCCCCAGGTGGCCAGTGTCAGCTCTTCAACAAACACCATATGGACAGGTTGCTGACCACTACCTTTTCGGTGGATTACCGGACTGGACCTCTGCAAAGTGACTCTGGCCCCGCCCTGTTCCACAGGAGGCCACTCCCGTGTCTGCACCCCACACAGGCCTCTGCACAAGTTGACCTGTGAAGGCAGTTTGGTCCACACACAGCCATCATTCTCCCCACTGACTCTCGAATCTAACTCAGTTTATTTTATGTATGTCTCAAGGCTCTCAGCCTCCCAACCCCCATCTCAACTTAATGTCCAAAGAAGGCAGAGTTCATTTGCAATAAGTTCTCCCTGTTCTGGAGCGGTACCTCTGGCAAATTCCATCAAGATGGTAGGGCCTCAGTCCTAGGGTTTAGCTCCAGCCTCTTGTTGCCTGGGTCCTGGGGGTGTGAAAGACCCGGTGGTCCCCATGGCAGCACTGTCCTGCCATCCCCTTTGCCTAGGAGAAGCCCCCAGCAGAGCTGCTGCGGCCCGACCACCAGAACAAGTGACAGTTGTTAGGAGTGTGGTTTTTCAGTTTTGGTTTGGGAGAGGAAATTGATTTCCAAATACTTAGGTTCATTGTGCTGCTGAAACCTGGAGCTGAATAACCACATTCATTGCCGAGGCTGCTGGTTTTCAGATTCCCACTGGGAGGCACATTGCTCTGATTACCATGAGCAGCAATGTTTGCACAGCCTGAATGCTTCGGTGAGGTCTGACTCCAACTCTGAGACTGAAATGAAGGCAACAAGTCACAGGGCGTAATTCTCTCCTCCTGCTGCTGCACGAGTTTCAGATGCTAACCAGAGAGAGAGAGGTTTCTTAGACCTCCAAGTTCGTCCACAAAATGTATGGAGTTCCTGTTGTTTTCTGTACTATTGGGCCACCACTGGTCCATCAGTTTGTTGTACTCTGATGGCCTTCGTGTTACTGTGATGCTGGAAGCTATGCCATCAGTCTTTCAAATACCAGCAGGGTCCATCCATGGCAGACAGGTTTTGGTGGAGCTTCCAGACTAAGACAGGCTAGGAAGAAAGCCTGGTGATCTAGTTCTGAAAATTAGCCAATGAAAACCTTATGAATCACAACAGAAAATTGTTCAACCTGCTTGCTTTGGACACATCATCAAGGAGGATCAGTCTCTAGAGAAGGACATCATGCTTGGTGAAGCAGAGGGCCAACAAGGCTGAGGAAGACCCCTGGTGAGATGGATTGGCACATTAGCTGCAACGAAGGACTTGAACGTGCTGGCGATTGTGAGGATCTACAGCGTTTGGTTCTGTTGTACATAAGGTTGCCACGAGTCAGAACTGACTTGATGGCAGCTATCTATTGCCATTATCAGGAGTTTTGGGGAAATAACAACGGAGTCTGAAGACCCTGGCCCCGTCTAAGGAGTTAATAATCAACTTCGAGATGGGACACACACAATAGCTCAAGAACACGCATTATAATGTTCTGTAAAATGGTGACTGATACTGTGTAACTTGAATACATCAGTAGAGAACGAGAGAGGAGGCCATGGATTGAGAAGGAGGGAGGAACTCGGGAGAGAAGGCAGGCATGTATCACACTTCTTCCTGCTTGTATTAGAACTGCAAGGTTTTTCAGGGTCTCTCTCCTAAAAATGGCACATCACCATTACCGTCTAACAAGCTGGCCCATTTCATAAGCTGTATTTTGTTAATACATAAGAGTAGGACCTAGTTTACAGAGGGTGAATGTTGTTGTTAGCTAACCAATGTCCAGTCGGCCCCTAACTCATGATGAGCCCATGTACAATTAGATAAAACGCTTCTGGGTCCTGAGCCATCCCCATATTAGTTGCAGACTGGACCCATGTGATCCATAGGGTTTTCATTGGCTGATTTTCAGAAGTACATCACTAGGCCTTTCTTCATAGTCTGTCTTAGTCTGGAAGCTCCACTGAAATCTCTTCAGCATCGTCCAAAAAAAAAAAAACAAAAAACAAAACCCATTGCTGTCAAGTCCATTCCGACTCATAGCGACCCTATAGGACAGAGTAGAACTGCCCCATAGAGTTTCCAAGGAGTACCTGGTGGGTTCGAACTGCCGACCTTTTGGTTAGTAGCCGTAGCTCTTAACCACTATACCACCAGGGTTTCCTTCAGCATCATAGCAACATGAAAGCTTCCACTGACAGATGGGTGGTGGCTGCACATGAAATGCAATGTCCGGGAGTCAAACCTGGGTCCCCTGCATGCAAGGCAAGTATTCTACCACTGAACCACCAGTGCCTCATAGAGGGTTAATGGAATGTTTAAATGCCTTGCCAGGGAGGCCAAAGTGGACATCAGGAGAGAGAAATGAGGTTCATGGGTGCCCTGGGTTCCCATTTCAGCCTGCCCCTGCTTGGTTTACAGGTACAGCAGCCGAAATGTACCACCACTTAATGGAAGGGTGTTTGCAGTTAATGTGTGATGCTCAGGCTTGCAGGGAGTGGAAGGTTCTGAAGGGTTCTGAGCACCTCTGGCACCTCACGATAAAGGCTGACCCACCTGGGAATAGGATGACTCTGGGACCATCAGGCCAGGAAGGGGGATTCACCTTTATGTTGTTAGTGGTGTCTTGGCCCATTTGGTCCGCTCACCTCTGTGTTTCCTCTGTGTCTGACAGGCTGAAGTGTGTGCTGGAACCGTGGCAGAGGTGATCCAGTCTGTGGTCAACGGGGCAGATGGCTGCGTGTTCTGTTTTGGCCATGCCAAGCTGGGTTAGTAAGAGCTTTACTTCTTCCTGCTGCTCGTGGGGTTCCCTGTGGGCCCCACCCGTTCTTCCCTCTTGGTCCCAGAGTCCCCAGTTGAAAGGAAGGATTAACTTTTTTTAGGTACTGAATTAGATAATCATGAATAATCAGTTCTGGTTGTGAAATGTAGGTGTTCACTGTAAGTGGAAATGTAGGTGTCCACCATAAGTGGATACCCACCCATCTAAGAGAGTCTTCAAGTCCAAGAGATGAACAAAGGAGTTGCAGGTTGTTCCTAGTTGGCACAGGTCAGAGTCAAGCCCAGAAAGCAAGCAGGGACATGTAGATATCCTGAGCAAGGACTGTTTGGGGAGCAGATAGGGTCTCCTACCTTCCTGAGAGGATCAGGATTGGTAGATGGAGCCAGCACAAAAGCCAGAGGAACAGCCTTCAGGCAAAGTGCAGACCTGAGTTAGGACCTGCCTGGGTAAGTAGCCCGAAAGCCATCCCTGCTTCCCACAAGCTGTAGGGAGCATCCCAGTGCTGAATTTTCTGTGAAAGGAGGCAGTGAAACACCCCAACAGGGGTTTAATGATTCAGTCCCCTCACGGTGCCTTCTCGCTCCTGACCTGTGACCATCTGCTTACCAGGTCCTTGTTTACCTGCATGATAAGTTAGTAATCTGGGGAGCTCCAAAAAGTATCCCTTACAGAGGAGATAGAGGCCAGTTCAAAGCCAGGACAGAAAGCCCATTTCATCTCACTGACACATCTGTCTCCCCCAGCCCTTCCTTCTCCTCTTGATCTCTGATCAAAGCAGTGACCCAGATTTTAATGGAAATTGCTCATGCTATAAAAATATACACAGCATTTAACTTGAGAAAGGATATGAAGTGTAAGTATGTGAAGTTAATCCGTGGGACGGCTATTAAGGAACCGTAATTGTGATGAAAGGTCCTTGCCTTTCCACTATATGTAAAACAGTGCAGGAACCGTAGAGCTTATGATGTCTGGGATCTTCCTAAAGGTAAAATGGTGTTGGATTTTGTCATCTGTCTAGGCCCTCCAATTCTTTATTAGAGCCATCTAATCTGTAGTACAAGGAAATGTCCTTTTTTGTTGTTGTCAATGCTTTTAATTCTCTCACATTTTCATTTCTTCCCTCTTCCGTACTTCCCTATGCCTTTCTACTGCATTTGTTGCGTCTGTTTTTGTAAAAATACGTATAGCACAATATTTGGCAATTTAGCATTTTTCATATGTGTGATTTTGTGATATCAATCACGTACAACCATCACCAATATCCACTGCCAAATTTTCCATCACCATAAACAGAAACTCACTGCTTCCTAAACGATGATACCCCTTCCTCTGTCCCTCCCACCCCTGGTAGAGGGAGACGACTAATACACTTTGGTCTCTATACAGCTTCCCATCGTAGATATTTCACATGAGTGAGATCATACAGTATTTGTCCTTTTGCACCTGAGTTACATCACCAGCATAATGTTTTCAAGGTTCTTCCATGTTGTATATCAGGACTTCCATTTCTCTTTATGACTGAGTGGTATTCCATTGTCTGTATGTACCACATTTTGTTTGTCCATTCATCTGTTCATGGGCATTTAGGTTGTTTTTACCTTTTGCTTTGCATCTGTTTTGGGGACGCAGTGGAGTGATGCCTGAGCACTCACCCTACTTCTCTTCCTCCCCTTGCTCTTCCAGGAAAGTCCTACACCATGATTGGAAAGGACGACTCCATGCAGAACCTTGGTATCATTCCCTGTGCTATCTCTTGGCTCTTTAAGCTGATAAATGAACGGAAAGAAAAGACCGGAGCCCGTTTCTCCGTCCGCATCTCAGCCGTGGAAGTGTCGGGGAAAGAGGAGAACCTCCGAGACCTGCTGTCTGAGGTGGCCACGGGCAGTCTGCAGGATGGCCAGTCCCCGGGGGTGTACCTCTGCGAGGACCCCATCTGTGGCATGCAGGTGATTGATCCCAGAGCTTGGCTGGCCCCAGGGGGCTCTTCCCTACCTCGGAGCCTGTGGCATTTCAGCCCGTGAATCACTCAACATGTAAACTCGGAGGCTTACGAGTGTTTACTTTAAAGTGGACTGGAACTTTATGGCCTGCAGCTGCGGGGCCATCTGCTCACCCAGCCTAAATATTTGTACCTTGAATCTAATTGACAATGAGCAGGAACCACAATTGTTGTAGCATTTGGGGGGAAATTGAATTCACTTTCCTTACACCCCTTTAAAAAAAAAAGCATGATCTTACTTTTGTTTAACAACAAACCGAAATATTTACTGCTCTGCACGAATTGCTCCAGCCATTCCTGTGGCTGTTTATGGCCCTATAAACTGTGTTTCTGGCACTGGGTTATAGCCGAATTAGTAGTGCTGAAGGAAAAACTAATAACTGCTTTCTAATTAGAACCAGGATATAATTGCTACAACTGTGGAAGCCAAGAGAAGCTCCAGTTCACCTTTATAGGGTCCCGTGCCCAAAGAGGGTTTCACACTTGCAGTTTGAGGATAGTTGTAGGAATGGCTCAGGAGCTCCCTAGTTCACATCTAGAACAATCAATTCTTTCAGTCTTAGCACTAGGGTTTAGTTTCAAGTGTTATGAGAAGCCTCCTTTTTTAGACAAGTGTTCAGTTTAACAGGAGTCCCTGGGTACTGCATATGATTAATACACTCCACTGTTAACTGAAAGATTGGTGGTTCGTGTCCACCCAGAGGTACCTAGGAAGAAAGGCCTGGCGATCTACTTCCCAAAAAACAGCCATTTGAAAACCCTCTGGAGCACAGTTCTATTCTGACACACCCTAAGTCGGAGTTGACTCGACAGCAACTGTTTTTTTTAACGGTTCAGTTTGATAAGTACCTGCCTTATCCCAGCTGGGATTGCTTTCAGGTGAGGATAGCCCAGTGGCCTCTGTTACACCCATCTGCTGAAAACTGACCATGCCATTCCTCTGCTTGAAGTACCTCAGATCCTCCCATTTCCCGTATGCACCCCTTGTGTCAACGTTCCTTATGATTTTCAAGGTCCTATATGATCTGGCCCCTGCCTACCCTTCCAGTGTCATCTCTTACCATTCCCCTCTTTGCCTCCCCTTTTAAATTATATTTAAGTCCTCTAAGAAGGCTGTGCTTCTGAAATGTCAGTGTACATATAAATTGCCTGGAGTGCTTGTTAAAATGAAGATTCTGATTTGGGGCCCCTGATTCTGCATCACACCTTCGTTAGCAAGGCTCTAAAGCACCAATTGTACTTTCTCATACCTCTGGGCCTTTGCAGATTCTGTTCCCTGTGTATGGAATACTCCTCCTCCCCCTCAGTCTTTATCTGGCTACTTTCTTATCCTTTTGGTCTCAGCTAGGTGTCACTTCTTCCTGGAATCCTGCTTAGGTGTTTCTCCCGGGGTCAACAAAACACTCTATAGTTCTTTACTCAGATTGTAATTGCCTGATTAGTTCTCTGCAACTTCCAGAGATTAAAACTCCAATAGGGTGGGTACCATGTCTAACTAAAATTGGCTGTTCATAATTTTAACAGATGCATCAGATAGCATGTGTATGTGGGATCTAATTAGAACACAAACTAATTGGTCATGTCAACCTTAATTCACTTTGGAATGACGCTTTCTGGAGTACTGGTTGTCAAGCTTTAGTTGGATCCACTCAGAGGACTTGTTAAAACACTAATTGCTGGGCCTCACCCCCAGATTTTCTGATCCAGTCAGTCAAGGCTAAACCCAATCCAAACCAAACCCACTGCCATTGAGTCTTTTCCGACTCATAGCGACCCTATAGGACAGAGTAGAACTGCCCCATAGAGTTTCCAAGGATCATCTGGTGGATTTGAACTGCCAGCCTCTTGGTTAGCAGCCATAGCACTTAACCACTACACCACCAGGGTTTCCCAGTCAAGGCTCCCAAAACTGAAACAAGGCTAGAGCCCCCAAAGTTGCATTTCTAGCAAGTTCGCAGGTGATGCTGATGCTGCTTGTCCAGGGACCTGCGCAGACCATATCTACACAGTACCTGCGATGGAATCAGTGTTACCCTACCTACTGCTCCTGTTCCAGGTTTTACCTGGACATTGAAATACACTATAACCTCCACTCATTGGGCCATTAGTGAAGTTCCATTTAGGTGACAGTTCTGGTTCACTGAAGGCTAAGAAGTAGCAAAAGAAGAAACCAACATCCTCATTATTTTAATTCTTCTTGTTTAAAACTCTTAAAAATTCTTTGGTTTACTTTTCTACCACAGTCAGTACAAAACAGTGAACACAACACAGTCTGTGTGAAGTTTGAGGAGTTTGATGGTCTCAGGTTCTAAATATTGGCTCTCAGAGTTCTGAATTCTAGATAGAGTCAGCGTAGAAAATTGTCAGAATTTGTGCTGACCCTAAGGCATACATATACTATGAATCAGTCCTTTGAATAAATCTAAAATATGAGTTTACTTTCTTCCCAAAAGGAGAGTACTGGACCAATTCTGGTGATATGATTGTTCTGATTAAGGCTTACTATCATAGGAAACCCTGGTGGCGTAGTGGTTAAGAGCTATGGCTGCTAACCAAAGGGTCGGCAGTTTGAATCTGCCAGACGCTCCTTGGGAACTCTACGGAGCAGTTCTACTCTGACCTATAGGGTTGCTATGAGTCGGAATCGACTTGATAGCACTGGGTTGGGTATCATTGCCAAGAGGTCTCATAGGATTGAGAAAAGTTACCTATTCTGTCTTCTTTAATCACTTAATGAGTGTGCCACAAGCATGAAATTAGGAACTGAAGATAAACCAAAACCAAACCCATTGTCAAGACGATTCCAACTCGTAGCAACCCTGTAGGACAGAGTAGAACTTCCCCATAGGGTTTCCAAGGCTGCAGTCTTTACGGAAGCAGACTGCAGCATCTTTCTCCTGCGGAGCAGCTGGTGGGTTCAAACTGCTGACTTTTTGGTTACCAGCCGAGTGCTTAACAATTGTACCACCAGGACTCCTCAAGACAAAAATACCAAAACACCAAACCCGTTGCTGTAGAGTTGATTCTGACTCATAGTGACCCTATAGGACAGTGTAGAACTGGCCCATAGAGTTTCTAAGGAGTGGCTGGTGAATTCGAACTGCTGACCTTTTAGTTAGCAGCCAAGCTCTTATATCCTTTAAATGATAGGGTAAGACTTTAAAGTATCTTGGATTTCTTATGTGCCCTTTATATGCATTTCTTTTTGATTATTCTAGTCAATGTGATCTAAAATTGGCTTCTGTTAAATAAGTGGAAAAATTAGGAGTCAAGTTAAAACTCACCAAGTTTTTACTCTTTTGGGATACCAGTGCTGCCATTCTGATATCACAGTTTGCAACCTACCTAGACCCTGTCCCCAAACAACCTAATCTTTGAAATCAAGACAAAGTCACAACCCTTCTGTTTTCTTAGGTAAACGGTTGGCCCAAGGTGTTGGTCTGTAGCGATAAAGATGGGTCAGCTGCTCCCATTGATTACTCAGATACAACCATTTGCTTTTCACACCTGCTATTTACAGATTCTATTGACCTTATAAAATGACTAAAAATTTGTTTTACTTGGTAAGTTGTGCTCAGTGTTAATTTTCAAAGCCTGATTAATTAAGCTGAGCATTGCACCTGGGTATAGGACCTTGATCCAGAGGATTATCAGGCCGAGGGAGGCATGGAGCTTCACTATGCAGAAAGGACAGCCAGCTGAATAGAGCCATTAAGACACAGGCTGGAGTGACTGGAAAGCCCTCACCAGCCTGCACCTTCAGCTCTTATCTTCTTGTCTTCCAGCTGCAGAACCAGAGTGAGCTGCGGGCCCCCACTGCAGAGAAGGCTGCCTTTTTCCTGGACGCTGCAATTGCCTCCCGCCGGAGCAACCAGCAGGACTGCGATGAGGAGGACCACCGGAACTCCCACATGCTCTTCACCCTGCACATCTACCAGTACCGGATGGAGAAAAGCGGGAAAGGGGGAAGTAAGTCCGCCAGTCTCTATCCTTGCTCTTCCTGATCAGCTTTCAAACCAGTGGAAAAGATTCTCATCTAGGGCGATCATGACCATTTTTTAATAGAACTCCAATATGGAGTTCAGTAATTTGTAATTTGGAATCCCTGGGTGGTACAAACAGGTAATGCACGCAGGTGCTAACCAAAAGGTTGGACGTTCAAGTCCACCCAGAGACACCTCAGAAGAAAGGCCTGGTGATCTGCTTCTGAAAAGCAGCCATTGAAAACCTTGTGGAGCACAGTTCTGCTCTGACACACACGGGGTCACCATGAGTTGGAGTCAACTTGGTGGTAACTGGTAATTATAGTTCAAGAGAGTTGTCCAGAGTCTGGGCTAAAGTTTACTTTTGAACTGTCCAAGGGAAAAGGGTTTGCTTTGTAAAGATAATTTATTAATGTGACAGCTATGGGATCTTGAGAAAACAAACTTAAAAAAAGTGCTTAATAGTATCTTTTGTTTACAAACCCTGAAGGTACTCACTGCAAGAGACCCACGTTTATCCACCAAAGCACCCTGGCAATATGTTATTAACCATTAGCTTGAGTCACTATATGGGCCTGAAAGAAACAAAGTTGTGTTATTTTAGAAGTCTATAAATCAGACTTTTGGATAACTAACCGCTCCTCAGGTAGGGCCAGTGAAGGTTCACTGTAAAAACCCAGGCACAGTACCAGCTCTGTGAGCAGGTTGCACTGCTAGGAACCCAACATTATGGTTTAGAGTCCCTTCCTGACTACTTTTTAAAAGCCTGCACTGACCTTCATACAGTGCTCTAATTTTTGTCTGTCAAGTAATGTACTTTAAACTCAGCAGAATCAACTACCAGCTCAAGCTGAATGTCTCAGGTGCAGCTCTAGAACCACAGACAAAGTGGTCCATTGACCTCACCTGGCTTTCTAAGGGCAGTTATGATAGGGGCTGTGCTGGCCAGGCAAAGGCTTCCATGGTCTCTCAATGTCTACCTCTGTAGGGCTTTCAAAACTTAGGCAACTGGCCCCCAGCACTTTGCTGAATGATTGTCTCATGGATATGGGATACCAGAAAAAAACAAAAACTGTGAGTTACGATACCAGCCCTGGTATCTGGAGGTTATGATGCCAATTGACTAAAGCAGAAGCAATCAACAAGCCTTACTCTAGGTGGAGCTTAGGGTTGAGCCATCCAGCGGGAATCTGTGGACAGGCTCCCCAGTTTCTCCTGAAGTCTCCTTGTTGCCAGAAAGACTTGAAAACAGTAGTCCTAGAGATAGTTCTTGGAGAGTTCCGTTGTCCCAAGTGGGAGCTCTCCCCTTCTTCCATTTCCGTGATTCTGCTGACCCAATCTTCTGCCGTTTTTCCTACTCTTTTGTTGTTGTTTAATTCTGGTTTATTGAGGTATAATTTATAATCAGTAAAATTTACCCTTTTTTATGTGTGGTTAGGTGAGTTTTGGTAAATCTAGACAGTTGTATAACCACCACCACCACCAAGATGAAGAACAATGCTATCGCCACATAAGGTTCCCTCTTGCCCTTTGTAGGTAATCCCTTCCCCCGCCCCGCCCCCCGCTCTCACCCCCCGGCAACCACTTGTCTGATTTCTGTCTTATGGTTTTGCGTTTATCCAGAAGTCATATAAATGGAATCATATAACATGTAGCCTTCTATGTCTAGCTTCTTTCGTTTAGCACCGTGCATTTGAACTTCATCCATGTTGTTGCATAAATCAGCCATTCACTTATTTTTCTTGCTGCCTACTTCTTGAGTTTTGACTGGCCCAGGTGACTCCACCAGCCCTCCAGGATTGAACTTTGACCGTCTATGCTGGCCTGGGGCTGTAGTCCCACTAACTAAGACCGGCCTTTATGGCTCCGACCATCAGCTTGACCTACCTGCAATGGCTGCTGCCCGAGGAGTTCAGAGAGACTGGCCTTCACTTGCAGGCCAAGGGGTGTTCCAGGGGATACACCACCAGCAGAAGACCTCTTCCTTTGACAACCAGTGATAGTGAGAAGGTTCTGACGGGATGAGCAGGATATTTTGAGTGGAAGTCCTTCAGAGTAGATGGATTCCCAATAAAGGACTTACACCAGGTATATATCTTCCCTTTATAAAGAAGGAAACAAGGGGTTAGAATAAGGATGAGAAGATCCAGACCTTTAAAAACCGTAAAAGAATTTATCTGCATTTCTCCTAAAGACCTGAGAGCTGGCTTTAAATCCTGCCCTCGCTGTTTTTTCTGGGTAATGTCTTAGCAATGTGAATGTGGAAGCCTGAAAAATGTTTACTTTGTCCTTTTAGGCAGCTGTCAATAATAACAATAATCAGCCTGCAGTGGGTTCTTGGACTTTCAGCAAAGGGTGACTCACAAAAGATCTGAATCTTGAGCCAGTCTTCCAAATGGCGCTGAGCAGAAAAGCTCAAGCGATGGATAATCTCCCCCTGCTTGTAGGTTTCACATCAAGCTCTGCGTTTCCTTTTTCAGTTTTCTTCATGGATCTGCTTTCAGTTTGGAATCTAAGAGCAGGGAGAAATCTTGAAAACAAACAATTAAATGACTTCAGCTGTAAGAGCTTGAATTTCAGCTTCTACAAAATTTGGCCAGGAGACCTGCCTACCCCCAACCCAACTATCCACCCCCAGTCAGTACTTAATGATTCTTGGGCACTTATTAAATATTTAACGTCAAGCTCATCTTCTTCCTATTTTTAAACTGTGAAAGAGAATTGCTTTTAAATAATAAATTCAGGTTAAAAGAAAAGGCAAATCTTCATTAATAACTTTCAAGACCTCTTTTAGGTATTTTCTAATGTATCAGTAGATGAGAACAAAGAAAGGGCAAAAGTCTAGCTTAATGGGGATACCAGAACCAAACCGGTTGCCCTTGAGTTGATTCTGACTCGTACTTACCCTATAGGACAGAGTAGAACTGCCCCATAGGGTTTCCAAGGATGCAGTCTTTACAAATGCAGACTGCCACATCTTTCTCCCACAGAGCGGCTGGTGGGTTCAAACTGCCGACCTTTTGGTTAGCAGCTGAGCACTTAACCACTGCACCGCCAAAAATCATAAGCACCACCTGCCTGCTGCTTCTAGGCGGGAGAGGGATCGGAGCCAGAATGTGCACAGCTTTCCAACCGTTGGCCTCCTTGACTTCAGTGCATTTACATCTGTTTAAAATACAATCAGAAGATTTAGAGTGTTGTTTAAAATGGAAATTTTATTTACTTATATATAAGTAATAATCCCTGTGGACCTGGCAGCCAGACCTCAATTAAAGGGAAGTTTATTAATTAGTCACCCTGCAGAGAAGCAGGAAGCAGAGCACATTGCTGTTAGTTGGCCATTGGAAGCTTAGAGGATGGATTCCAAGAGCCTTCTGCTTCAAGAACTAAACACGCTGGGTATATCCATGCACCTGGATCTTATAGACTTGTATGCATTTTACACACACACACGTATACACACATAAGTAGACAGGAAATTTTTTTTTGAACATTTCCAGCCAACACAGAAAAAAGTCAAGACAGAGAAAGAAAAATATAAGCTTAAAGTATTTCCCTGGACACCCTTCTGACCTGAAACTGAAGCCATTCCCAGAGACCACCTTTAAGCCAAATAATAGACAGACCCATAAAATGAACAATAACATCCAAGAGGAACGTGTTCCTTAGAATAATCAATTACACAAGATCAAAAGGACATTTCCCCAAAAGCATAGATGGGAAGGCAGGAAGGGGTAGGAAATCCAGAAGAAAAGAAACAAGGAACCTAGGGAGGAAATGGGGAGAGTGCTGACACATTGAAGGGAACGCAGCCAATGTCATGGAGCATTTTATGCACAAACTATTGAATGGGAAACTAATTTGCTCTGGAAACTTTCACCTCGAGCACAATTAAAAATTTAAAAAACAATTTCTTTGGTTTAAAGGGCTTTGAAATATTACCAGTTGCCTTCAAGTTGATTCCAGCTCATGGCGATCCCATGTATGTCAGAGTAGAACTGCACTCCATAGGGTTTTCAATGGCTGGTTTTCTGGAAGTAGATCGCAGGGCCTTTTTTCAAAGGCACCTCTGGATAGACTCGATCCTCCAACTTTTTGACTAGCAGCCAAGCACATTAATTGTTTGTACCATCAGGAACTCTTTTGGAATATTAGTGAGGTTGGCTCTTCACCACTCATGGAGGCCTTCTCCTGATTTACTAAGGTGAATCTGTAATGGCTTGAGAACTCCAAGCATTAGGGAAGACATCTTAAAGCCCTAATGATCAGAGAGCTGCTTCTTATAATGATGAGTTTACTAAGCATCTAAAACAAGACAGTACTAGTGGTATTTTTGAAGTAATTTGTTCCTGCCCAGGGTCAAGAATCATACTAGGTCTCTGATTTGTTCATTCATTTTATTACCCCTGGGAAAAGACTAGAGGCCAAATCGGGCTGGACTTGCTGTGTGCAAACACAAGCGTGTGTGTACCAGTGCATTCATCTCTGCTATGCTCATTTGTTCACAAGTCTGATCAGATTGTCTCCTTAATCTCGGTTTTCTTTGTACAACAAATCACTTTCTCTGTGTGTGTGTCATGGAATGGCTTAAATAAGCTGGTGTCCCCTCCAGGACTGTGTGATTGATGACTACTGTTGTATGCTGTCGAGTTGATACTGACTTGTAGCAACCCTATATGACAGAGCAGAACTGCCTCAGAGAGTTTTCTAGGCTGTAATCTTAATGAGAGCAGATCATCAGGTCTTTCCTGCCATGGAGCTGCTGGTGGGTTTGAACTGCTGACCTTTCGGTTAGTAGCCAAGCACTTAACCACAGCACCACTAGGGCTCCTGATAGGACTGTTACCCCCCAAAACCAAACCCATTGCCACTGAGTTGATTCCAACTCACAGTAACCCCATAGGACAGAGTAGAACTGCCCTATAGGGTTTCCAAGGAGTGGCTGGTGGATTCAAACTGCTGGACTTTTGGTTAGTAGCTGAGCTCTTAACCACTGCACCAGTAGGGCTCTGATATGCCTATTAAAAACAAAACAAACCCGTTGCCTTTGAGTCAATTCCAACTCATAGCGACCCTATAGGACAGATTAGAATTGCTCTGTAGGGTTTCCAAGGAGCGGCTAGCTGGTGGATTTGAACTGTACACCTTTTGATTAGCAGCTGAACGCTTAACCACTGTGCCACCAGGGCTCCTGGTGAATGACTATAGGGATCCATTATTTGGGTGGAGCGTGTAGGAAAGAGGTCTAGGAAAAAAACACTACTTCTAGTGGAGGCAGAGCCAGGCGTCTGCTGTTTTCAGAGCAAAGTCCTATGCAGCAAGGATGTCCACAAGCAAGGGCCGCTGCTGGACTCTCACTTCCCCTTCATCAATAATGAAGGAACAGCTTTGCATTAAAAAAAAAAAAAATTCCCCATGAATATTCATTGAAATAGCACGGTTAATACAAAGCCATTTGAGAAGTGAGCCTGCAAGGAAAATGCGTTTAGTGTAGCCATTGATCTTAAAATATTTGCTATGAACATGCTCATCCTAGAAATATTACATACTGCTTTTTTTTATTTGTTCTGGAGGAAATCACAGGGATTTGGCCTAAATGGGTTTTCTAAGCTGAACTACATTGGCAGGATGATTTTCTGGACTTCACTCAGCTTTCTTTCTTTACAGCCCTTGATTTGTTGGTTTCTGGCAATTTTTTGAGAGATGTCATCGTAAACAGTTAATGCACTCAGCTGCTAAACGTAAGGTTGGAGGTTCGTGTCCATTCAGAGGTGCTTCGGAATAAAGGTCTGGCAATCTGCCTCAGAAAGGTCACAGCCATGAAAACCCTATGGAGGGCAGTTCTACTCTGATGAACATGGGCCCCCCATGAGTGCAGATGAATCGACAGAAACTGTTTTTTTTTAAGGCATTTTCTTGTGCTTTAGGTGAAGGTTTACAGACCAAATTAGTTTTCCATTCATTAATTTATATACAGATTGTTCTGTGACGTTGGTTGCAAACCCCTTGATGTGTGAGCACACTCCCCGTTCCACTCTGAGTTCCCAATTTTCATTCACCTGGTTTTCCTACCCCTTCTGCCTTCTCATCTTTGCTCTTGGGCAGATGTTGCCCTTTTGGTCACATAAGGATGGTTCTAAAAAGCCCTTTCCTCACAAGTGTTACTGTTTATTTTATAGCCTGTCTATTATTTGGGTGAAAGGTTATTTCCGGGAGTGACTTCAGTTCCAAGTTAGAAGGGTGTCTAAGGGCCATAGTCTCGGGGGTTCCTCCAGTCTCTATCAGACCGGTAAATCTGGTCTTTTTTATGAATTCGAGTTTTGTTCTACATTTTTTTCCCACTCTAACCAGGACCTTCTATTGTGATTCCAGTCAAAGAGTCGGTAGTGGTAGCCTGGCACCATGTAGGTCTTCTGGTCTTGGGCTGCAGTTTGTGTGAGCCATTAAACCTTTGGACTAACTGCTTCCTTGAGTCTTTAGTTTTCTTCCTATGCTTTGGACAGAAAGAAACCAATAGTTGTATCTTAGATATCTGCTCACAAGCTTTAAAGACCCCAGATGCTACTCACCAAAGTAGGATGTAGAACATTGTCTTTATGAACTGAGTTATGTCAGTTGACCTAGATCTTTCCCAAGACCATGGCCTTTAGCCTTCAGGCCCAGTAGCTCAGACCCATGAGGTGTTTGGTTATGTCTAGGAAGTTTCCATGACTGTGCCCCCTGTGTTCTCTATCATATATATGAATATACATGTGGCACATATAAGTACATGTGTAGAAATACCCATAGCCAAACCTATATATGCGTGTGGATGTACTTCCATACTCCCTCCCACACCTTGCAGCATTGTATATGTAATAGTGTTTACCATTGTTGCCTATTACTCTTAGGTACCTGTCAGTGTCTTCCCTTGCCATTGTCATGTTGTGCTGTCTTCCCCATTACTGTGTATTGTTTTTCCCTTTACCAAAGTTGATGTGTGCCTACTATCTAGTTAGTAATTTTCCCTTCCTTCCCATCCTATCCCTGGTAACCATCAAATAATGTTTTTTCTGTGTGTAAACCTTTTCTTGACATTTTATAATAGTGCTCTCATGCAATATTTGTCCATTTGTGATTGATTTATTTCGCTCAGCATAATGCCCTCCAGATTCATCCATGTTGTGGGATGTTTTACAGATTCGTCATTATTCTTTATCATTGCAGAGCATTCCATTTTGTGTATATACTATAATTTATCATTTCATCTGTCGATGGGTGCTTAGGTCATTTCCATCTTTTTGCTATTGTTAATAATGCTGCTATGAACATGAGTGTGCATTTTTTTT
The DNA here is from genome assembly GCF_024166365.1 of Elephas maximus indicus. Lineage (NCBI taxonomy): Eukaryota > Metazoa > Chordata > Mammalia > Proboscidea > Elephantidae > Elephas > Elephas maximus. The sequence continues at coordinate 18,544,287 of NC_064842.1, read as the reverse complement.
TGTGTGTGTCACAGCTCTTATTTCTCTAGGATATATTACTAGGAGTCAGATTTCTGGATCATATGGTATTTCTATTTCTAGCTTTTTAAGGAAGCCCCATATCATTTTCCATAGTGGTTGTACCATTTTACATTCCCACCAGCAGTGTACGAGAGTTGCAATCTCCCTACAACTTCACCAGCATTTGTTATTTTCTGTTTTTTTTTTTTTTTTAATCAGTACCATTCTTGCAGCTTTGAGATCGTATCTCATTGTGGTTTTGATTTGGATCTAATTGCTAATGATTCTGATCATCTTTTCGTGTATTTGTTGGCCATCTGAGTGCCCTCTTTAGTGAACTGTCTGTTCATGTCCTTTGCCCATTTTGTGATTGGGTTGCTTGTATTTTTATTGTTGAGTTCTTGAAGTATTCTGTATATTTTAGAGATTAAACCTTTATCAGCCATGTCATTGCCAAAGATTTTTCCCTGTCTGTAGGTTCTCTTTTCATTCTCTTGAAAAAGTCTTTTGATGAGCATAAATAGAAGGTTTTTAGGAGGACCCAGTAATCTAGTTTATCTTCTGGAGTTTGTGCATTTTTAGTTATGCTTGGCATTCTATTTATGCCATAAATTAGGGCCCCAGGCATTGTCCCTATGTTTTCTTTCATTAACTTTATAATTTTATGTTTTACATTTAGGTCTTTGGTCCATTTTGAGTTAGTTTTTGTGTATGGGGTGAGGTATGGATCCTGTTTCATTTTTCTGCAAATGGATGTCCAGTTTTGCCAGCACCATTTGTTGAAGAGGCTATCTCTACCCCATTTATTGGACTTCGACCCTTGGTCAAAGATCAGCTGTCCATAGGTGGAGGGATTTACATCTGGTGTCTCAATTCTGTTCCATTGGTCTATGTGCCTGTCATTGTGCCAGTAGCAGGTTGTTTTGACTATAGTAGCTGTGTAGTAGGTTCTGAGATTGGGTAGTGTGAGGTCTGTTATTTGTTTGTTTTCTTCACTAATGTTTTACTTATCTGGGGGCTCTCTCCTTTCCATATAAAGTTGGCAATTAGTTTTTCCATTTCGTTAAAGAATGACTTTGGAATTTGGATCGGGATTGTGTTGTATCTATAGATTGCTTTGAGTATTATTGACATTTTCACAATGTTAAGACTTCCTATCCATGAAAATGGTATGTTTTTGAATTTATGTAGGTCTCTTTTGTTTTTTTGCAGTAGTGTTTTGTAGTTTTGTTTGTATAAGTCTTTTATGTCTCTGGTTAGGTTTCTTCCTAAATATTTTATCTTTTAGGGGGATGTTTTAAATGGTATTATTTTCTTGATTCCCTTCTCAGAGCGCTCTTTGAATCTGACTGATTTTTTATATTGATCTTGTACCCTTCCACTTTGCTGAATCCTTCTATTATTTCCAGTAGTTTTCTTGTGGAATCTCTGAGATTTTCTATCATCAGATAGGGATAATTTTAGTTCTTCCTTACCTGTGTGTATGCCTTTTGTTTCCCTTTCTAGCCTTGTTGCTCTAGCTAGAACTTCCAGTATAATATTGAATAAGAGTGGTGATAAAGGGCATCCTTGTCTGGTTCCCATTCTCAAAGAGAATGCTTTCAGTCTTTCTCCATTGAGAATAATGTCAGCTATTGGTTTTGTGTAAATATCCTTTATTCCCTTCTATTCCTATTTTGCTGAGTTTTTATCAAGAATGGGTGTTGGACTTTATCAAATGCCTTTTCTGTGATTCTTGTCCTTTCTTTTATTTATGTGGTTGATTATATTGATTGATTTTCTAATGAGCCCTTGATTTTTAAATCTTTGTCTAGGAGACAGTAGTCCAGCAGTCTAGGATTCCAGTTTGGAATCCGCATAGTAATCCCTTGTGTCCTTCCCATCACCTCCATCACGGCAGCTGTCCCAAACCTCCCTCTCAATCCTCACGCCTCTGCTCCAACAACTCAGCAGATAACCAGCCTCTCTCTTAATGAGATGATAGAGGTAATCTGGTGTATTTGCTTAGCTTCTCTCCTTTTAGCTTCAACATCTCGTCCCTCTAGCTCTGTTCCTCCCCCACTTCTTTATCACAAGTCAGCTTCCTCCTTTCCTTCTTTATCCTATCCCTTTCTGCCTCCTCTGGGACCTCACCCCATCAACTGTCTTCTCTTGCTTATGTTGTCAAGGTTTCCTACCATCAAAGTCAGGGCTGCCTCATCTTAAAAGAGGAGGGAGGAAAAGGGGGAGGCAAAAAGAAAGAAACAATAATGATGACAATAAAAAAAAAAACTTGCCTTTCCCACTTGTGCAGCCATCTGAATATAGACATTTTCTACATTCTTATAATTTTATCCATTCTGTAATTTTTCATTAACATCTAATTCAAGAGCTTCACTTTTTTTTTTAATAACTCATTTTTATCACATCCTTCCAAGGCACTGAGTCTAGAGTTTTTTTTTTTTAATAGAAACATAACTCTCTTTATACACTTGTATGCTATTGGTTTATGTAGTATTTGATTGATTATATTTTTACTTATAATTACAAGTAGCATAAATAGGTTTGGGAAAACACAACTGCCTATTGACAAATATCCAGCTCAGTTTTGGGCAGCAAAAGTGTATAAATTAACCAGAGAGCAGCCACCACCAGTAAGAGTATTCCGCCTGCCGTGGGCATCAGTCAGGGAGTCTTACTGGGGGTGATGGAGAGTATGCATTTGGCCAGCTGGTAAGGCGGTGGTTTCCAAACTTTGCTGCAATTTGGAGTCACCTGGAGAACCTTGAAAATAATCCCAACACTCAGGTCACACTCCAGAGCAGTTAAATTAGAAAGCCTGGGATTGAGAGCGAAGCATCAGTATTTGTTTTGTTTTTTAATTCCAAGGTGTAGCAAAGTTTGGGAACCACGAAGTTAAGGGATGAATCCCTGAGTGATGCAAATAGTTAATGTGCTTAGCTGCTAACAAAAAGGCTGGAGGTTCCAGTCCACATAGAGTCATCTCAGAAGGAAGGCCTGGTGATCTACTTCAGAAACCTGAGCCATCGGAAACCCTGTGGAGCACAGTTCTACTCTGACACCCAGGGGGTTGCCATGAGTCGGAGATGATGTGACAATTTAGCTGGTAAGTTAGGGAAAGGTGGGTTAAGAGCTTGTACGTGTTTTATGGTTAGCATCAGATTTTCGTCTTAGATTCAAATGTTAATTTTGTATGAGATCTTGAACAGTTACTATCTGTGAACCTCAGTTTCCTCATGTATAAAATGGGTCCAATTCCTACATTACAGGACTGTTGTAGGAAAAAAATGAGATTAGGAGAATTCAGGAAGTCTGTGGGTGGTGCAAATGATTACTAAATGAAAGATTAGTGGTTCAAAGCCACCCAGAGGTGTCTTGGAAGTAAGGCCTGGTTAACTGCTTCTGAAAGGTCACAGCCTTGGAAACCCTGGGGTGCAGTGCTACTCTGTACACATGGGGTTGCCATGAGTCAATGAAAACAACATCAATAGGAGGATTTAGCATTTCCTGACATCTACCAAACTCAATAAATATTAGCTGGCAGAGGTGGCTCAGGAATGGGGTAAAATTAGTCTATTGCTTCTTGTGGGGAAGTAAAACGTGTGAGTAATTTGGCTTGGTCAAAGTCTAGACCTAAAATACACACTTTAGAATGTAAATAAAGGATTATGTAAGGCAAATTGGGTTATGTTTCTTTAACACTGCGGCCTTGACCTCAGGAAGCTGAAAACAGTCAATGAGGAACCAGTTTCTTGCCTGCTATTAATTATCACCTATTTTGTTCTTTTGTTATAGAATTACTTTCCCTCCAGCTGCCTGTAGTAATGTAAATTCTTGATAATAGCAAATGACCAGTGCACACTCACCTTGTACATTGTTGTTTAAGTACCACGTGTGAAATCAGAATTGTGTGACTACTGAAATTCCAGTGTGTGTAGGGCGGAGAGTAGATTTTCCATTGTCTAAATGTGACTCCCGTTTTGAGTCACGCAGGCATAATTATAGGTATTTTATAATATTATTCTTCAGCATAGCATAAACTGTGCCTTTTGTTCTCTGTGTTCCTTTTTACTACATGCACATTATGCATTTTATTCCATTACATCAAATGGACTGTTATAGTCTGAAGGGCCAAACTGGTCCCTGTCTTTGCCCTTTAATCTGTAGTGCACGTGGATATCTGGGCTTCTCCTGTCTGTATAATTAGGTTGCAAAACATGATATTTTGCTTTAAAAATAACTGTTTCCCTAGCACACTACCATGACCCAATCTTGCATAATACAAAATGGGATAAAAGAGGAATAAAGTTTTATATCCTCCCTCTTAAGGGGTTTTATTGGGATGGATGGTTAAGCATAAACAAAATATAAAGGCTTTAGCGTGTTTTTTTAGTGTGAGAAGTTCTTTGTCGTAGATGTACCAGAGTAACGGGAGGGCCTGATTGAAATGCAGCGCTTTCCATAAATGCTCACCACCTTTATTCTCAGTACTGGGATTGGGAATTGAGGTTAACGTGGGGTAGAGGAAATCAGGGTGAAGACTGAAAAAAACAAAACAAAAGCCAAACTCGTTGGCATCGAGTTGATTCCAATTCATGGCGACCGTATGTGTTTCAGAGTAGAACTGCTCCATAGGGTTTTGTTGGCTGTAATCCTTAAGGAAGCAGGTCACTAGACCTTTCTTCTATGGCACTGCTGGATGGGCTCGAACTGCCAACCTTTAGATTAATAGTCCAGCAAAAACCATTTCTGCCTTACCAAACAAACCCTTTGCTGTTGAGTCAATTTGGACTCATAGCAACCCTATAGAACAGAGTAGAACTGCCCTCCTGTGTCAGCACTGTTGTTCAGGCTCTTCCTGCAGATACTGCACCCACACGCTGCCACCCACTGCCCACATCCTCCTTACCCACACGTCTACCCAGACAGTCCCACACCAACCTGCTCCCTTAGCTTTCTCAACCAATACCTTTCTACTTGCCCCGCATTACCTGGGCCCCACAACAGCTTTGGGAAAACTCTCTTTGTACCTTTGCTGTTTTCGTTCCACACAGAGTAGGGAAAGGCAGAAAGAACAGCTGCTGTCCTAGAAGCAATGGGGGCAAGCCAGGAAAACACCGTGCTGCTTTCAGTCTCTCTACCTTAGTTTGCTTTCCTAGAGTTTTATATACAGTGACACCTGTGAGACCTGGACTTGACCGAACTGCCTTGTTTTTCCAGATCTCACCAGTTTTCCGCCTTTGACAGGGTGCAGTCTTAACCACTTTTCAGTTGCTCCCTTTTAGTGGAAAACATTTGCATTTTCCTTCCCTGACAAGTTCCCACCTTACATAGGTTCCGGCTTTCGCAGGTTTTACTGTAAATGGAATCACAGTCTGTACACTTTTTTGTGTGACCTCTTTCACTTAGTATAATTATTTTGAGATTCACTTTGTTGTGTGTCAATAGTTCACTTATTTATATTTCTGAGTAGTAGTCTGTTGTCTGGAGATACCACAGTTTGTCTATCCATTTCATCTGCTGGTGGACATTTGTGTTGTTTCCAGATTTTGGCTATTGTAAATAAAAATACTGTGAACATTTGTGTACAAGTCTTTATATGGACATATGTTTTCCCTTTCTCTTGGGTAAATACCTAGAACTGGAATGGCTGGACCACATCGTAGATGTATGTATAACTTTTTAGGGAACTCTCAAACTGTTTCCCAAAGTGGCTGTACCATTTTCTATTCCCACTGGCAGCACCTGAGACTTCCAGTTTCAACAACTGATTTGGTCAGTCTTTTTAATTTTAGCCGTTCTAATCAGTGAGTGGTAACATCTCATTGTAGTTTTAATTTGCATTTCACAGATGATCAGTGATGTTGTGCATCTTTTCATGTGCTCATTTTCCATCTGTCCATCTTCTTTGGTGAGGTGTCTGTTCAAATCTCTTGCTCATTTTTAATTGTTTTTCTTATAATTAAGCTATATAAATCATATAACTAATTTAGTTACATGACTAAGTTATGAGAGTTCTTTATATATTCTGGATATAAGATATATGATTTGCAAATATTTTCTCCCAGCTTGGACTTATCTTTTCGTTCTCTTAAAAGTGTCTTTTGAAAAATTCAATTTTTTTAAAATAATTTTTATTGTGCTTTAAGTGAAAGTTTATAAATCAAGTCAGTCTCTCACATATAAACTTATATACACCTTACTACATACTCCCATTTACTCTCCCCCTAATGAGTCAGCCTACTCCCTCCTTCCAGTCTTTTCTTTCGTGACCGTTTTGCCAGTTTCTAACCCTCCCATCTCCCTTCTAGACAGGAGATGCCAACACAGTCTCAAGTGTCCACCTGATACAAGTAGCTCACTCCTCATCAGCACCTCTCTCCAACCCATTGTCCAGTCCAATCCATGTCTGATGAGTTGTCTTTGGGAATGGTTCCTGTCCTGGGCCGACAGAAGGTTTGGGGACCATGACCGCCAGGATTCTTCTAGTCTCAGTCAGACCACTAAGTCTGGTCTTTTTATGAGAATATGGGGTCTGCATCCCACTGTTTTCCTGTTCCCTCAGGGGTTCTCTGTTGTGCTCCCTGTCAGGGCAGTCATCGGTTATGGCCGGGCACCATCTAGTTCTTCTGGTCTCAGGGTGATGTAAGTCTCTAGTTCATGTGGCCCTTTCCTTCTCTTGGGCTCATAATTATCTGGTGACCTTGGTGTTCTTCATTCTCCTTTGATCCAGGTGGGTTGAGACCAATTCATGCATCTTAGATGGCCACTTATTAGCATTTAAGACTCCAGATGCCACACTTCAAAGTGGGATGCAGAATGTTTTCTTAATAGCATTTATTTTGCCAATTGACTTAGATGTCCCATGAAGCCATAGTCCCCAAACCTCCGTCCTTGCTCTGCTAACCTTCGAAGCATTCAGTTTATTTAGGAAACTGCTTTTGGCCCAGTCCAGTTGAGCTGACCTTCCCTGTATTGAGTGTTGTCCTTCCCTTCACCTAAAGTAGTTCTTAAAAAAAAAAAAGTAGTTCTTACCTACTATCTAATCAGTAATAACCCTCTCCCACCCTCCCTCCCTCCCCCGTCTCGTAACCACAAAAGAATGTGTTCTTCTCAGTTTAAACTATTTCTCAAGATAGAAAAATTCAATTTTGATGAAATCCAATTTATCTCTGTGTTTTTTATGAATGATATTTTGGTATCATATTGCAGAAACCTTTGCCTAACCAAAGGGCAAAAAGTTTTATCCTATGCTTTCTTCTAGAAGTTTGTGAGTTTAGGTTTTTGTTTTTTCTTTTTCTATTAATCTTTATATAGCCAAAAACTGTGAACATACAGAGCATTTCAAAGGAGAATTAAAACTAAGTTACAATTCCATCAACCAAATATTTTCACATATATGACTTTTTAAAATATATTTTAACACAGTTTTGTTTGAATCTTTAACTTAAAAGAATATGATTGATTGTAGATTTTTAATATCCATTGTGATTTTGCCATACTTGCTGTTTTAAATAAATATGGTTCTGTTTTTACACCACTTCTGCATTAATTAGCTTCGTGTTTTTTTTTTTTTTTTTTTTTTATAATAACTTTTATTAAGCTTCAAGTGAACGTTTACAAATCCAATCAGTCTGTCACATATAAGTTTACATACATCTCACTCCCTACTCCCACTTACTCTCCCCGTCTTGAGTCAGCCCTTTCAGTCTCTCCTTTCTTGACAATTTTGCCGGCTTCCCTCTCTCTCTATCCTCCCATCCCCCCTCCAGACAAGAGTTGCCAACACAATCTCAAGTGTACACCTGATATAATTAGCTCACTCTTCATCAGCGTCTCTCTCCCACCCGCTGACCAGTCCCTTTCATGTCTGATGAGTTGTCTTCAGGGATGGTTCCTGTCCTGTGTCAACAGAAGGTCTGGAGAGCATGACCGCCGGGATTCCTCCAGTCTCAGTCAGACCATTAAGTTTGGTCTTCTTATGAGAATTTGGGGTCTGCATCCCACTGCTCTCCTGCTCCCTCAGGGGTCCTCTGCTGAGCTCCCTGTCAGGGCAGTCATCGATTGTGGCCGGGCACCAACTAGTTCTTCTGGTCTCAGGATGATGTAGGTCTCTGGTTCATGTGGCCCTTTCTGTCTCTTGGGCTCTTAGTTGTCATGTGGGCTTGGTGTTCTTCATTTTCCTTTGCTCCAGGTGGGTTGAGACCAATTGCTGCATCTTAGATGGCTGCTTGTTAGCATTTAAGACCCCAGACGCCACATTTCAAAGTGGGATGCAGAATGATTTCATAATAGAATTATTTTGCCAATTGACTTAGAAGTCCCCGCAAACCATGTTCCCCAGACCCCCGCGCTTGCTCCGCTGAGCTTTGAAGCATTCATTTTATCCCGGAAACTTCTTTGCTTTTGGTCCAGGCCAATTGAGCTGACCTTCCATGTATTGAGTGTTGTCTTTCCCTTCACCTAAAGCAGTTCTTATCTACTGATTAATCAATAAAAAAACCCTCTCCCACCCTCCCTCCCTCCCCCCCTCGTAACCACAAAAGTATGTGTTCTTCTCAGGTTTACTATTTCTCAAGATCTTATAATAGTGGTCTTATACAATATTTGTCCTTTTGCCTCTGACTCATTTCGCTCAGCATAATGCCTTCCAGGTTCCTCCATGTTATGAAATGTTTCAGAGATTCGTCACTGTTCTTTATCGATGCGTAGTATTCCATTGTGTGAATATACCACAATTTATTTACCCATTCATCCGTTGATGGACACCTTGGTTGCTTCCAACTTTTTGCTATTGTAAACAGAGCTGCAATAAACATGGGTGTGCATATATCTGTTTGTATGAAGGCTCTTGTATCTCTAGGGTATATTCCGAGGAGTGGGATTTCTGGGTTGTATGGTAGTTCTATTTCTAACTGTTTAAGATAACGCCAGATAGATTTCCAAAGTGGTTGTACCATTTTACATTCCCACCAGCAGTGTATGAGAGTTCCAATCTCTCCGCAGCCTCTCCAACATTTATTATTTTGTGTTTTTTGGATTAATGCCAGCCTTGCTGGTGTGAGATGGAATCTCATCGTAGTTTTAATTTGCATTTCTCTAATGGCTAATGATCGAGAGCATTTTCTCATGTATCTGTTGGCTGCCTGAATATCTTCTTTAGTGAAATGTGTGTTCATATCCTTTGCCCACTTCTTGATTGGGTTGTTTGTCTTTTTGTGGTTGAGTTTTGACAGAATCATGTAGATTTTAGAGATCAGGCGCTGGTCGGAGATGTCATAGCTGAAAATTCTTTCCCAATCTGTAGGTGGTCTTTTTACTCTTTTGGTGAAGTCTTTAGATGAGCATAGGTGTTTGATTTTTAGGAGCTCCCAGTTATCGGGTTTCTCTTCATCATTTTTGGTAATGTTTTGTATTCTGTTTATACCTTGTATTAGGGCTCCTAGGGTTGTCCCAATTTTTTCTTCCATGATCTTTATCGTTTTAGTCTTTATGTTTAGGTCTTTGATCCACTTGGAGTTAGTTTTTGTGCATGGTGTGAGGTATGGGTCCTGTTTCATTTTTTTGCAAATGGATATCCAGTTATGCCAGCACCATTTGTTAAAAAGGCTGTCTTTTCCCCAGTTAATTGACACTGGTCCTTTGTCAAATATCAGCTGCTCATACGTGGATGGATCTATGTCTGGGTTCTCAATTCTGTTCCATTGGTCTATGTGTCTGTTGTTGTACCAATACCAGGCTGTTTTGACTACTGTGGCTGTATAATAGGTTCTGAAGTCAGGTAAGGTGAGGCCTCCCACTTTCTTCTTCTTTTTCAGTAGTGCTTTGCTTATCCGGGGCTTCTTTCCCTTCCATATGAAATTGGTGATTTGTTTCTCTATCCCCTTAAAATATGACATTGGAATTTGGATCGGAAGTGCGTTAAATGTATAGATGGCTTTTGGTAGAATAGACATTTTTACTATGTTAAGTCTTCCTATCCATGAGCAAGGTATGTTTTTCCACTTAAGTATGTCCTTTTGAATTTCTTGTAGTAGAGCTTTGTAGTTTTCTTTGTATAGGTCTTTTACATCCTTGGTAAGATTTATTCCTAAGTATCTTATCTTCTTGGGGGCTACTGTGAATGGTATTGATTTGGTTATTTCCTCTTCGGTGTTCTTTTTGTTGATGTAGAGGAATCCAAGTGATTTTTGTATGTTTATTTTATAACCTGAGACTCTGCCAAACTCTTCTATTAGTTTCAGTAGTTTTCTGGAGGATTCCTTAGGGTTTTCTGTGTATATAATCATGTCATCTGCAAATAGTGATAACTTTACTTCTTCCTTGCCAATCCGAATACCTTTTATTTCTTTGTCTAGCCTGATTGCCCTGGCTAAGACTTCCAACACGATGTTGAATAAGAGCGGTGATAAAGGGCATCCTTGTCTGGTTCCCGTTCTCAAGGGAAATGCTTTCAGGTTCTCTCCATTTAGAGTGATATTGGCTGTTGGCTTTGCATAGATGCCCTTTATTATGTTGAGGAATTTTCCTTCAATTCCTATTTTGGTAAGAGTTTTTATCATGAATGGGTGTTGGACTTTGTCAAATGCCTTTTCTGCATCAATTGATAAGATCATGTGGTTTTTGTCTTTTGTTTTATTTATGTGATGGATTACATTAATGGTTTTTCTGATATTAAACCAGCCTTGCATACCTGGTATAAATCCCACTTGATCAGGGTGAATTATTTTTTTGATGTGTTGTTGGATTCTATTGGCTAGAATTTTGTTGAGGATTTTTGCATCAATGTTCATGAGGGATATAGGTCTATAATTTTCTTTTTTTGTAATGTCTTTACCTGGTTTTGGTATCAGGGAGATGGTGGCTTCATAGAATGAGTTGGGTAGTATTCCGTCATTTTCTATGCTTTGGAATACCTTTAGTAGTAGTGGTGTTAACTCTTCTCTGAAAATTTGGTAGAACTCTGCAGTGAAGCCGTCCGGGCCAGGACTTTTTTTTGTTGGGAGTTTTTTGATTACCGTTTCAATCTCTTTTTTTGTTATGGGTCTATTTAGTTGTTCTGCTTCTGAATGTGTTAGTTTAGGTAGGTAGTGTTTTTCAAGGAATTCATCCATTTCTTCTAGGTTTTCAAATTTGTTAGAGTACAATTTTTCATAATAATCTGAAATGATTCTTTTAATTTCATTTGGTTCTGTTGTGATGTGGTCCTTCTCATTTCTTATTCGGGTTATTTGTTTCCTTTCCTGTATTTCTTTAGTCAGTCTAGCCAATGGTTTATCAATTTTGTTAATTTTTTCAAAGAACCAGCTTTTGGCTTTGTTAATTCTTTCAATTGTTTTTCTGTTCTCTAATTCATTTAGTTCAGCTCTAATTTTTATTATTTGCTTTCTTCTGGTGCCTGATGGATTCTTTTGTTGCTCACTTTCTATTTGTTCAAGTTGTAGGGACAGTTCTCTGATTTTGGCTCTTTCTTCTTTTTGTATGTGTGCATTTATTGATATAAATTGACCTCTGAGCACTGCTTTTGCTGTGTCCCAGAGGTTTTGATAGGAAGTATTTTCATTCTCGTTGCTTTCTATGAATTTCCTTATTCCCTCCTTGATGTCTTCTATAACCCAGTCTTTTTTCAGGAGGGTATTGTTCATTTTCCAAGTATTTGATTTCTTTTCCCTCGTTCTTCTGTTATTGATCTCTAGTTTTATTGCCTTGTGGTCTGAGAAGATGCTTTGTAATATTTCGATGTTTTGGACTCTGCAAAGGTTTGTTTTATGACCTAATATGTGGTCTATTCTAGAGAATGTTCCATGTGCGCTAGAAAAAAAAGTATATTTTGCAGCAGTTGGGTGGAGAGTTCTGTATAAGTCAATGAGGTCAAGTTGGTTGATTGTTGTAATTAGATCTTCCGTGTCTCTGTTGAGCTTCTTACTGGATGTCCTGTCCTTCTCCGAAAGGGGTGTGTTGAAGTCTCCTACTATAATTGTGGAGGTATCTATCTCGCTTTTCAGTTCTGTTAAAATTTGATTTATATATCTTGCAGCCCTGTCATTGGGTGAGTAAATATTTAATATGGTTATGTCTTCCTGATCAATTGTACCTTTTATCATTATATAGTGTCCTTCTTTATCCTTTGTGGTGGATTTAAGTCTAAAGTCTATTTTGTCAGAAATTAATATTGCTACTCCTCTTCTTTTTTGCTTATTGTTTGCTTGATATACTTTTTTCCATCCTTTGAGTTTTAGTTTGTTTGTGTCTCTAAGTCTAAGGTGTGTCTCTTGTAGGCAGCATATAGATGGATCGTGTTTCTTTATCCAGTCTGTGACTCTCTGTCTCTTTATTGGTGCATTTAGTCCATTTACATTCAGGGTAATTATAGATAAATAAGTTTTTAGTGCTGTCATTTTGATGCCTTTTTATGTGTGTTGTTGACAATTTCATTTTTCCACATACTTTTTTGTGCTGAGGCGTTTTTCTTAGTAAATTGTGAGATCCTCACTTTCATAGTGTTTGACTTTATGTTAGTTGAGTCGTTACGTTTTTCTTGGTTTTTGTCTTGAGTTATAGAGTTGTTATACCTTTTTGTGGTTACCTCATTATATACCCCTATTTTTCTAAGTAAAAACCTAACTTGTATTGTTCTATATCGCCTTGTATCACTCTCCATATGGCAGTTCAATGCCTCCTGTATTTAGTCCCTCTTTTTGATTATTGTGATCTTTTACCTATTGACTTCCATGATTCCCTGTTATGTGTATTTTTTTTTTAATTAATCTTAATTTGTTTGTTTTTGTGATTTCCCTATTTGAGTTGATATCAGGACGTTCTGTTTTGTGACCTTGTGTTGTGCTGATATCTGATATTATTGGTTCTCTGACCAAACAATATCCTTTAGTATTTCTTGTAGCTTTGGTTTGGTTTTTGCAAATTCTCTAAACTTGTGTTTGTCTGTAAATATCTTAATTTCGCCTTCATATTTCAGAGAGAGTTTTGCTGGATATATGATCCTTGGTTGGCAGTTTTTCTCCTTCAGTGTTCTGTATATGTCGTCCCATTCCCTTCTTGCCTGCATGGTTTCTGCTGAGTAGTCAGAACATATTCTTATTGATTCTCCCTTGAAAGAAACCTTTCTTTTCTCCCTGGCTGCTTTTAAAATTTTCTGTTTATCTTTGGTTTTGGTGAGTTTGATGATAATATGTCTTGGTGTTTTTCTTTTTGGATCAATCTTAAATGGGGTTCGATGAGCATCTTGGATAGATATCCTTTCGTCTTTCATGATGTCAGGGAAGTTTTCTGTCAGAAGTTCTTCAACTATTTTCTCTGTGTTTTCTGTCCCCCCTCCCTGTTCTGGGACTCCAATCACCCGCAGGTTATCCTTCTTGATAGAGTCCCACATAATTCTTAGGGTTTCTTCATTTTTTTTAATTCTTTTATCTGATTTTTTTTTCAGCTATGTTGGTGTTGATTCCCTGGTCCTCCAGATGTCCCAGTCTGCATTCTAATTGCTCGAGTCTGCTCCTCTGACTTCCTAGTGTGTTGTCTAATTCTGTTATTTTATTGTTAATCTTTTGGATTTCTACATGTTGTCTCTCTATGGATTCTTGCAACTTATTAATTTTTCCAGTATGTTCTTGAATAATCTTTTTGAGTTCTTCAACAGTTTTATCAGTGTGTTCCTTGGCTTTTTCTGCAGATATCCTAATTTCATTTGTGATATCATTAAGCATTCTGTAAATTAGTTTTTTATATTCTGTATCTGATAATTCCAAAATTGTATCTTCATTTGGGAAAGATTTTGATTCTTTTGTTTGGGGAGTTGGAGAAGCTGTCACGGTCTGCTTCTTTAAGTGGTTTGATATGGATTGTTGTCTCCGAGCCATCACTGGGAAACTAGTTTTTCCAGAAAATCCGCTAAAAAAAAACTGCAGTCAGATCCCTATCAGAGTTCTCCCTCTGGCTCAGGCTATTCAGATGTTAATGAAGCCGCCTGGGGAGGGTGGGGGAGGGAACAGAGAGATAGGAGAGTAGCACCTCAGAATATAGCCAGAGTTGCTTGTCTTGCTTGGAATGACTATTATATCTGAGATTCCCGCGGGCGCGTCGCCTATGTGTGCTGTCTGTGTGGAGATTGCCCCCGGGGGGTCTGGCCCGCTGGAGTCACGGTCAGATCCTCCGCTTCCAGCCCCACGCCCAGCGTCAAGGCTCCCCTACTGGGACGGTGCACTCTCGACTCCAAAATCAGTCGCTGCCTCCCGGGGACTTCTCGTCCCTCCAGCCGCGTGGCCGTGCCGCCCCCGTGAACCAGGTGGGCCCCCTCCCGGGGTTAGTTCAGATGGGTGGAGTAGCTCCCCGTGCTTGTGCCGCGACCGAGTGTCCCGGCTGGAACGCTGTTCTCCCCGCTCCAATACCAGTCGCTGCCTCCCGGGGACTTCTCCTACCGGCTGCGTCCCACGCCGCCCGCGCGACCCGGATGGTCACCTTCCCGGGGTTAGTTCAGGGGGTGGAGCAACTCTCCGTGTTTATGGCGTATCTGCGTGCAGTCCAAATCCCTGTGGGACGGTTCCCCGGCTCGGATGCTGCTCTTTCTGCTCCAAGATCAGTCACTGCCTCCCGGGGACTTCTCCTAACGGCTGCGTCCCACGCCGCCCGTGGAACCGGCTAGTCCCCCTCCCGGGGTTAGTTCAGGGGGGTGGAGCAGGTCTCTGTGCTTGTGCCGTACCTGACTGGTACGCTGGCTCCAGGCTCTGGAAACAATCGCTGCTTCCCCGTATTAGTTCGTTCTCCGTCTCTAAATCTGTGTTTGTTGTTCAGGGTTCGTAGATTGTTATGTATGTGATCGATTCACTTGTTTTTCCGTGTCTTTGTTGTAAGAGGGATCCGAGGTAGCGTCTGCCTAGTCCGTCATCTTGGCTCCGCCCTCTAGCTTCGTGTTTTTTATGAGTTTTTTATTCTCTTATTTCTTAAAATTTTTTAAAATTTCAGCTGTGCCTTAGGTAAAAGTTTATAGCGCAAATTAGTTTCTCGTTCAAAAATTCATACGTATAAATTATTTTGTGGTTGGTTGTAATTCCCAAATTGTGTCAGCACTCTCCCCCTTTCCCTTTCCGCCCTTGGGTTCCTCCTGTCCACTCATCCAGTTTTCCTGTCCCTTCCTGCCTTCTTGTCTTTGCTTTGGGCCAGGTGTTGCCCATTTGGTCTTGTATACTCAAACTAAGAAGCATGTTCCTCACATGTGTTATTTGTTTTATAGGCCTGTGAATCATTTGCTGAAAAGTGGACTTCGGGAGTGGCTTCAGTTCTGAGTTAGTGGGGTGTCCAGGGGCCATACTCTCAGGGGTTCTGCCAGTCTCTGTCAGACCAGTAAGCCTGGTCTTTTTTTGTGTGTGTGTGAATTTGAATTTTGTTCTACATTTTTCTCCCACTCTTTCCAGGACCCTCTATTGTGATCCCTGTCAGAGTGGTTGGTGGTGCTAGCCAGACACCATCTAGTTCTGGGCTCAGAGTGGTAGATGCTGTGGTTCATATGCTCCATTAGTTCTTTGGACTAATATTTTCCTTGTGTCTTCGGTTTTCTTTATTCTCCTTTGCTCCAGGTGGGATGGAACCAATAGATGTAGCTTAGATGGCCGCTTGTAAGCTCTTAATACCCCAGACGCTACTCACCAAAGTAGGATGTACAACATTTTCTTTATGAACTATGTTATGCCAGTTGACCTTGATGTGCCCGAGACCATGGTCCCCAGCCCTCAGCCCTAGTAACTTGGTCCCTCATGGTGTTTGGATGTGTCTATGAAGCTTCTATGACTTTGCCTTGGTCAAGTTGTGATGACTTCTCCTATATTGTGTGTTGTCTTTCCCTTCACCAAAGTTATACTTGCCTACCACCTAGTTAGTGATTTCCCCTTCTCATCCCACCCCTTCCTCGTAAGCATCAAACATTTTTTCTTTATAAGTTTAGGTTTTATGTTTGGGCCTTTGATCCAGTCTTTATTTTTTGTATATTGTTCTATATATGGATTAAAGGATTTTTTTGGCATATAGATATCCAATTGTTCCAGTACCATTTGTTGTAAAAACTATCTTTCCTCTACTTTGTGGAAAAAAAAAAAAAGTTCATATAGGTCTATTTCCGGACTCTATCCTGTTCCATCGATCTGTTTATCTTTATACCAACATCACATTGTCTTGATTATGGTAGCTTTAGAGTAAGTCTTAAAATCTGGTACTGCTAGCCTTCCAAATTTGTTCTTATTTTTCGGAGTTACCATGGCTGTTCTAGTTCTTTTACATTTCCATATAAATTTTGGTATAAGGTTCTAAACTGATTTTGTAGAATCAGTTTCCACAGAAAAAGCCTGCTGGGATTTTGGTTGGGATTGCATTGGTTCTGTAGATCAGTTTGGAGAGAATTGACATCTTAACAATATTGAGTCTTCTGACCCATGAATACTGTGGAACTCTCTAGTTGTTTAGACCTTCATTAATTTCTCTCAGCAATGTTTTATAGTTCCTAATGTACAGGTCTTTCTTTTATCATATTTATCCCTAAGTGTTTCATATTTCTTGATGCTATTGTATATGGTATTTTTAAAATTTCAGTTTCCAAAAGTTCCTTACTACTTTACAGAAATACAACCAATTTTTGTGTGTTGATCTTGTATCCTGCAACCTTGCTAAACTCACTTATTAGTTTTGCATTTGTTTTATAGTTTCCATTAGATTTTTTTTACATAGATGATCATGTCATCTGCCAACAAAGACAGTTTAACTTCTTTCTAATCTGCATGCTTTTTATTTCTTTCCTTGCCTTGTTTCACAGGTGAGATTGTTCCATACAATGATGAATAGAAATGGTGAAAGTGGACATCATTGTCATGTTCCTGATCTTAGAGAAAAAACATTCAATCTATCACCATCAAATATAATGTTAGCTGTAGGTTTCTCATAGATAACCTCTATCAAACTGAGAAAATTGCCTTATATTTATACATTGCTAAGAATTTTTATCAAGAATAGATGTTGAATTTTATAAACGCTTTTCTCTATCTACTGAGAGAATCAAATTTTTCTCTTAAGTACTTTTTTAGGGGCATCCCACAAATTTGGATATGTTGTGTTTTCGTTTTCATTCCTTTCAAAGCCTTTCCAGTTTCCATTTTGATTTCTTCTTTGGCCAGAGGTTATTTAGAAGTGTGTTCTTTAGTTTCACTATATGTTTGGGGATTTTCCAGGTATCTTTCTAGTATTTATTTTTCATTTATTTCTGTTGTGTCAGAGAATATACTTTGAATGATGTGAATCCTTTAAAATTTTTTGAGATTTGTTTTCTGAACCAGAATATGGTCTGTCTTGGCAAATGTTTTGTGTACTCTTCAGAAGAATGTATATTAATGCTGTTGTTGAGTATAGAATAATCTTCTATACCCTTACTAATTGTCTACTTGTTATATCAGTTATTGAGAAGGGAGTATTTGAAATGTCCAGTGTAACTGTGGATTTGTTTGTCGCTTTTTGCAATTCTGTCAGATTTTGCTTCATGTATTTGAACCTCTGTTATTAGGCACATAAACATTTTTGATTATTCTGACCTCTTGCTGACACCTTGCCTCTTTATCATTATAAAATGTCCCTTTTTGTCTCTAGTAACACTTTTTTGCCTTAAAGTTTATTTTATCTGATACTAGTATTGCCACTCCAGCTCTCTTATGGTTGCTGTTTGCATGGTCTATTTTTTCCTTAATTTTACTTTTAACCTATTATTTCTTTAAAGTTGAAGTGCATTTCTCATAGGCAGCATATAGTTGGGTCTTACTTTTTTAACTAATCTGATAATCTCTGTCTTTCACATTTAATGTGATTATTGATATGGTTTTAATCAAAGTACCATTTTTCTGTATGTTCCATTTGTACCATCTGCTTTTTGTTTCTTTTTTATTTGCTTCTTTTGGATTTATTGAATTTTTTCATGATTCCACTTTATATCCTTTGTTGGCTATTAGCTATAACTTTTTAAAGTTTAGTGGTTTCTTTCAGGTTTGTAGTATACATCTTTAACTTATCACTGTCTGCCTTCAACAGATATTATACCACTTTACACATAGAATAAGAACCTTACAATAGTACACTTCCATTTTCCCCACTGATTTTGTGCTGTTGTCAAACATTTTAATTTTACATATCTTCTAAACCACAGTAACACAGTGGCACAGTGGTGTCTGACCTCCTCTAACTTCATGAGGGAAGGAAAATCACCGTCATCAGTATCAGCCCAAAGCTGATTACTATGAGGTGGAGGTGAGACATAGCTCTACCCTCCAACATTTTTACCAGTTCTGACACCAGCTGTCCCTCCCACAGCACTCTCTACTTCTCTGCTGGGTTCAGTAATTCGTTACAATGACCACACAGAACTCACAAACCATATTCACAGTTACAGGGTTTATTAGGGAAGTAACAGGTTACAACTCGGGATCAGGAAGCATGTAGGCAAAGTTTCCGTTCACAGTGCAGGACAGCTCTTCAGCTCCTCTTGACCATGCAGAGCTCCTCTTGGCCTCCTAAGGACAGGCTCCTCTCTTAGGCCTCAGCCCTCAGCCTGGCCTCTGCCCTGCTCAGGCAAGTGTGACAAAGCTCTTTTAGTTCTGCTGATAAGTACTTGCAGGCATCCCACTCTACCAGCAAACCTCCTGCCCAAAGGTACTCAGCTCTCTCTCCATGAGTCTGCATACCCACTATAGCTGCCTCACTCACTGGGCCAGGAAGCTCACTGCAACCATCTTGCACTGGTTTCCTGGTTCTGCTGCTGCCATTTCTCTGCCACTGGATTCTGCCATGCTTACCACTGCTTCTCACCATCTCTGATGTTACAGCATTGTCTGCTAGGTCTAGGAGGTTCTCAGCACAGGACCCCATGTCCAAAGATGTACTCCATTCCTGGCTCTTCTTTTTCTTGCTGGTAGTGAGGTTCCTTCTTTTGCTTTTG
Source organism: Elephas maximus indicus (assembly GCF_024166365.1). NCBI lineage: Eukaryota > Metazoa > Chordata > Mammalia > Proboscidea > Elephantidae > Elephas > Elephas maximus. The sequence goes on along the minus strand of NC_064842.1, from coordinate 18,525,311 downwards.
GGATGTGTTCATTTTAAGCCTAGAAGGATGGCAAAACCGACCAATCCCCTTGTTAGGGTTCCATAAACCTTATTGGCATGGCACTGCCCCCTTCAAGGGTGTCATGCACCGTATTTGCATTGTTAGCAAGCTGCCCAATCCCTTTGACGGGCCACAAGTACCTCATTTACGTAGTCCTACATAATCATTGTGTGGGAGTCACAAAGACTATGGCAAGAAGCATCTTATTAAGTAATTCTCTGCAGCACACCACACATTGCATTATCATTCTTTTTGTTTTTAACAGTCAATGATCTCTTAAACAGATTTAAATAATAAGAAAAAAATCTTATGTATTTACCCATGTAGTTACCATTTCCAGAGTTCTTCATTTTTTTCTATATCCTTTATGCATCTGCTTGTGATTAATTCTTTCAGCTTTTGTATACCTGAAGAAGTCTTTATGTCACTTTGGTTTTAGAATGATACTTTCGTGGGTGTCAAGTTCTGGAATGACAACTTTCAGTGCTTAAAAAATGTTTCTCCACCATTTTCACAGTTGCATTAACTCCAACAAGAAATCTGTTGTCATTCTTATTTTTGTTCCTTTCTATGTAACATGTCTTTCTTTCTTTGCCTGTTTTTTTTAAGATTTTTCTTTTCATCACTGCTTTGAGCAGTTTGATTTTTTTGTGTTTCTTGTATTTGGGTTCATTGAGCTTCTTAGATCTGTGGGTTTATAGCTTTCATCAAATTTGGGTAAGTTTTGGCCATTATGTCTTCAAATGTTTTTCTGTTCCACCCTGTCACTGTCCTCCTTCACATGTTAGGCCACTTGACATTGTCCTACAGCTCTTTTCTTTTTGTTTTTTAATTTTCTCTTTATGTGTCTGTTTGGATAGTTTCTGTTACTATGTCTTCAAATTCACTGATCTTTTATTTTGCAATGTCTAATTTGGCATTAATCTCATTCAGTGTATTTTTTATGACTGTGGTTCCCATCTCTAGCGGTTTAACTTATATATACATTTCATGTCTCTACTTTTTGAATGTTTGAAATAAAGTTATGATAGCTGTGTTAATGTCCTTCTCTGTAAATTCTAACATCTATGTCATCTCTGGGTTGGCTTCAATTTTCTCTTCATTGTTGGTCTCACTGTCCTGCTTCTTTGCTTGTCTGATTATTTTTTAATAATGTTTTATTGTGTTTGCAGTGAAAGTTTACACAGCAAATTAGGTTCTCATTGGACAGTTTCTATACAGATTGTTCAGTGACATTAGTTACATTTTCATACTTTGTCAACATTCTTTTTAATTGCATTCTGGTTTTTCCATTTCTGCTATTCTAGTTTCCCTGCCCCCTTATCTTCTCGTCTTTGCTTTAGAGTTATTGTTGACCTTTTGGTCTCATGTAGACCCAAAACCCGGTGCCCTCGAGTCTCATACGGTCTCATATAGATGGTTTTTTTTTAATGGAGTACTGTACTCACGAGTAATATCCTTTATTTTATGTGTCAATCTGTTATTTAGTTAAAAAGTGACCTCACGGTAGTTTTAATTCAAGGTTTAAAGAGTATCTCAGGGTGATAGTCTCGGATAGTCCTGTAGTCTCAACTGATCCAGTAAGTCTGGATTTTTTAAGAATTTAAATTCTGTTCTGCACTTTTCTGCCATTCTGTCAGGGTCCATCTATTGTGGCCCTAATCAGAACAGTCAGGAGTGGTAGCCAGTACCATCTAGTTCTTCTGGTCTCAGGGTAGATGAGGCTGTGGCTTGTGTAGGCTATTAGCCCTGTAGACTAGTTTCACCTCTGAAACCTCGGTTTTCTTCTTTCTCTTTTGCTCCTAATGGGTAGACATGGCCACTTGCAAGCATTTCAAACCCCAGGTGCTACTCACCTCACTAGGATACAGAATGTGAACTTGTGAAGTATACTTTGCCAGTTGACTGAGTTGTCCCATGAGACTAAGGTCCTAAGCCTTCAAACCCATAAAACCAATCTCACAAGTTGTTTGGTTATGTCTGAGAAGTATCTGTAACTGTGTCCTCTCTGAATATGTATGTGCACACACACATACCTGTACATATACCTACATATAGATACTTCTATCTATGCACATGTATGTATACATCTGTACCTACGCATACACATACATGCCTATATACCTACATATGTGACCATGTACTCATTTTCTGGTTATTTTTGGTGTTGCTGCCAAATTATATATGTCATATTCTTTAGCACAAACATCCTTTTCTCTTGTGTGCTTCTTAGTAGTATCATTTACTTTGGTCAAACGATGCTCATTACACTGGTATTTGGTGCTGCTTTTTCCATCACCAAAAATAACAAGTTTTTTTATGATCTCTAGAGAGCTCATAGATTCCCCTTACCCTCCCACCCATTTCTGGTAACCACCAATGAACATTGATCTCTGTATATGTATCTATTCTTATAAAAGTGGGATTACATAATATTTGCCTTTACGTGATTGACTTTTTTCACTTAGCATTATGTCCTCCAGATCCATCCATGTTATAATATGTTTTGTGGGCTCATCATTGTTCTTTATGGTTGAGTAGTGTTCCATTGTATGCACATACTGTATTTTGCTTATCCATTCATCCATTAAAGGGCACTTAGGCTGTTTCCATATTTTTGCTCTTGTGAATAATGCTGCAATGAATATAGATATGCATATGTCTGGCCATGTCTCTTTTATTAGATCTATCTAGGAGTAGAATTGCTGGATCATAAGGTATTTCTTTTTCTAATTTTTTGAGGAAGTGCCATGCCATTTTCCATAGTGGTTGTAACATTTTATAGTCCCACTGGCAATGGATAGGGGTTCCAATCTCCCCACATCCACACCATTTGTTATCTTTTTTTTTAAATCAGTGCCATTTTAGCCGGGGTGTGATGGTATCTCATCATGGTTTTGATTTACATCTTTCTAATGGCTAATGATCGTGAGCATGTTTTCATGTGTTTCTTGGCCACTTGAATGTCCTATTTGGTGAAGTGTCTGTTCATGTCCTTTGCCCATTTTTAAATTGGATTATCTTTTTGTTGTTGAGTTGTTGACGTTTTCTATATATTTTAGAGATTAGACTATTATCAGATATGTTGTTTCCAAAGATTTTTTTGCCAGTCTGTAGGTTGTCTTTTCACTCTTTTGATAAACTGTTTTGATGAGCATGAGTATTTAATTTTTATGAAGTCCCAATTATCTGATTTGTCTTCCACTATTTGTGCATCCGTAGTTAGGTTTGTTAAACTGCTTTTAAAATAGGTCCCATAGTTTTCTCCCAGGAACTTTTTAGCTTTGGGTGCATGTCTGATTATTTTGATCAGATACCAGACATTGAAATTTACCTTGTTGGTGCTGACTATTTTTGTATTCCTATAAATATTCTTGAGCTTTGTTTTGAGATGCAGTTAAGTTACTTGAAAACACTTTGAATCTTTCTAGTCTTGCTTTTAAGATTTGATAGGTAGGACCAGGCCAGTGCTCAGTCTAAGTCTAAATAAACCTAAGACTTATTTTTTCCCAATACTGAAGCAAGACCCTTCACTGTACTCTACCCAGCGCCCCAAGAATCTTGAGGTTTTCCAGTCTGGCTAGTGGAAACAAGCACTTTTCCTGATCTTGTTTGAGTGTTGCATATTATTACCACTAAATTTTTTAAGTGATTACTTCTCCAGCCTTGAGTTGTTTACTCACGTACATGTGCTGATCAGTACTCAACTGAACACCTGAAGACAGCCTGCTGCAGATTTCCAGATCTCTGTCCTGTGAACTGTTGCTGCCTTGATTTCCCTAGACTTACAGCTCTAACACCACAATTCAGGGAGTTCCACCTGTGGGCTCCATCTCTCTGAGCCACAGGCTGGAAACTCTCTCAAGGCAGTAAACTGGGACAATTAAAGTGGTCACCTGGCTTGCTTCACAACTCTTAGGGATCACTGTCCATTGTTGCCTGATGTTTAGTGTATGGCAAGCTATTATTTCATAGATTTCGTTCCTTTTTTGATTGTTTCAGGTAATAGGGTCAGTCTGGTCCTTGTTATTTCAGCTAGGCCAGAAGCAGACATCTTATGGGCAAGTTTCTGAACTTCTATTTCCTCATCTGTAAAACAAAGACACAGTATTTAGATCATGATTTTGCCAGGAGAATTGAATGAGACTAATGTTTGAGTTGGAAACCCTGGTGGCATAGTGGCTAAGTGCTGTGGCTGCTAACCAAAGGGTCAGCCATTTGAATCTGCCAGGCGCTCCTTGAAAACTCTACAGGTTGGTTCAACTCTGTCCTATAGGGTCGCTATGAGTCAGAATTGACTCGATAGCACTGGTACGGAGTTAATGTTTGAGTGGAAACCCTGGTGGCGTAGTGGTTAAGTGCTATGGCTGCTAACCAAAAGGTCAGCAGTTCGAATCCGCCAGGCAATCCTTGGAAACTCTATGGGGCAGTTCTACTCTGTCCTATAGGGTTGCTATGAGTCGGAATCAACTTGACAGCAGTGGGTAATGGTAATGTTTGAGTGCCGCCTGGCACTTGGGAGGTAATCAGGAAATGTTTGGGTCTTTCCCTATCACTGCACCTGGTTGGTACTTCCTCCTGAATTTACCCTGGGTTATCAGGTTGATTCCTGGCTGAGCTATAGGTCGGGCTCTCTAAAGATGATCAGTCAAAGCAGATAATCACTCATGAGCCACTGAGGCTTTAACTTGAGCAATTTCAGGATTCTGTTATCCCAAGGACATTTAGGGAACAAACCTTATCCTCCTTGAATTAGACATTTACCTTCCTTGGAATTGTACCCAATTCAAACTACAGGAATTATTCATTTATTTATAGTATGAATGTCAGTAGTTTTTTAGAAGGTGGTAAATAGGTTACCAATGCTATTTGTAACCCGAACATGATTTTGTTGGGGTTTCCTACTAGGTTATGAACTTCATCCTTTTACTACCCCTTTTCTGTTTCCCTCAGATTTCTCAAGGAGTTACATGGAGAAAAGATGAGTACTTGCCAGAACTTAACCACTTTTCTCTTGTCTTCTTTCCCCGTGGTAGTGTCTGGAGGCCGCAGCCGCCTGCATCTCATTGACCTTGGCAGCTGTGTGAAAGCTCTTAGCAAGAATCGGGAAGGGGGCTCAGGTCTGTGCCTCTCACTGTCCGCTCTGGGCAACGTCATCCTGGCGCTCGTCAATGGCAGCAAACACATCCCATACAAGTAAGTGACTACGCAAAGAATGGGATGTGGGGTAAGTGTGATGCCAGGGCTGGGTGTGGGACTCTTGGCCAAGTGACATCTGTGGAGAGGTGCATCCACAGAGCGACAGCCTAGACCACATTGCTCATGCTGTGCCAGCAACCAGACTTAGCTAACAATTGTGTAATGCATGATCTTCCAAGGTAAAAGATAGGGAAATGCTTAAATCTACCCCAGTCCTAGCTTTCTGGAAACCCTGGTGGTGTAGTGGTTAAGAGCTACAGCTGCTTAACCAAAAGGTTGGCAGTTTGAATCCACCAGGAGCTGCTTGGAAACTCTATGGGTCAGTTCTATTCTGTCCTGTAGGATTGCTATGAGTCAGAATCGACTCGATGGCAATGTGCTTGTGCTGGTCCTAACTTTAGGCTACTCAGGTCAGAAAAGAGACTTTAGGAAGAAATAGGAAATTATTTCTGTTGAGGTCAGTCTCCAATCAAAATTGCCGTTGTTGAGTTATTGTCACCATTGTTTGGATGTATGTGTTTCATAGTAGTGAAAGCAATGGGCAGAAAACTGGCTTCCCCCTGTCCTTAAGAGTAGGGTTGCCAGATTTAGCCAATAAAAACACAGGACACCCAGTGAAATTTGAATTTTAGATAAAAAATATCATGGATTGAATTGTGTCCCTCAAAAACATCTGTCAACTTGGCTAGGTCATGATTCCCAGTATTGTATGATTGTTTACCATTTTCTCATCTGATGTGATTTCCCTATGTGTTGTAAATCCTATCACTATGATGTAATGAGATGGATTGATGGCAGTTATATTGATGAGATCTACGAGATTAGATAGTATCTTAAGCCAATCTCTTTTGAGATATAAAAGAGAGAAGTGAGCAGAGAGGCGGGGGGACCTCATACCACCAAAAACGGAGCACTGGGAGCAGAGAGCATCCTTTGGACCTGGGGTTCCTGAGCAGAGAAGCTCCTAGTGCAGGGGAAGATTGATGATGAGGACCTTCCTCCAGAGCCGACAGAGAGAGAAAACCTTCCCCTGGAGCTAACGCACAGAATTTGGATTTCTAGCCAACTAGATTGTGAGAAAATAAATTTCTCTTTGTTAAAGGCATCCACTTACGGTATTTCTGTTATAGCAGCACTAGATAATTAAGACAAACAACAAATAATTTTTTAGCATAAGTACGTCCCCAATACTGCATAGGACATATGAGTGTCCTGTATTTTATCTGACAACCTGACTTAGGGAGTTTTGAAGCTTGGAAGTTTGGGAATTACCACCCAAACCCTGGTGGAGTAGTGGTTAAGGGCTACCACTGCTAACAAAAAGGTCGGCAGTTCAAATCCTCCAGGTGCTCCTTGGAAACTATACCGGGCAGTTCTACTCTGTCCTATAGGGTCGCTATGAGTCGGAATCGACTTGAAGGCATTGGGTTTGGTTTTTTGGTATCCCATGCAAATGTTTATCCTACTTCCAGGATCCTTCCCGTCTTGGCATTACTGCTCCAAGATGATGAAATTACAGCTGCTCCTATGTCTGGTGTAGCCACAGACATGACTTATCATCTGTGTCCACGAATGACCCAGCCCTGGAGCCACCTCTTGCCACCATCACCCCAACTTATCTTTGCCAATGGACAGTGTGGCAGTGGGGGAGGGGGTGTTCCACTGGCTGTCCAGGCCCCTGTCAAGGCCCAGCTGTGCCACTTACTAGCTTTATGAACCACCACTCATAAAATGGGGATTATACCTATATATTTATCTACATCTAGGACTATTATAAGACTCAGAATGATATAATGTAAGTTTTTTTTCAGGGCTCGGAACTGGTTCATTCCAGTTTGAACCCCTGCTGAGAATTTGCATTTCCACTGCAGATATACTGAATCCCAGTCTACAGTTTAACAACCTCCCCAGGTGATTCTTATGTATAACTTTCTGGAAACTTGTTAGAAATGCACATTCTCAGCATGGAACTTGTTAGAAAGGCAAATTCTCTGCATGGGTTTGAACTGGGTTTTTTTGTAGAATGTAGAACACTATGGCTGGTAATCAGTAATGATAATCTAGTTGAGCCTATTCCCTCATTTATTTACATGGAAATAATACCTATCTTACAAGGTTGCCATAAGCATTAAGCAAATATACATGGCATCATTTCTTAATGTGTGAAATCCTATAAAATATAAGTTACTATTATGTAGGAGGAAAAAGGTAAGTCAGGCAGTTCTGTACAAACTAAGATTCAGGATAAGTCCTTGAGTTCTCCTTCCCCCTGCCCTAAGTTGATGCCAGGCTCCCAAAAGACACTATGATTTTAGTCTCCACCAGGTGGACCATTACTAGACTGACTTCAGGAGCTTAAATGGTGATTATTATTCTGTCTCAATTCCTGAAATTAGGAATCCAAGTTGGATAAACCCAGAAATGGTTGTTCAAGCCCCTGTGGTAACTCTTTTCTATAAGAAAAAAAATTTCAAGTTGAATGTTTATAATTTTATTCGGTGTCATTTTTGCAGTTGAATATAGTCAACTTGTGATTACAAGGAAACCCTGATGGCATAGTGTTAAGTGCTACGGCTGCTAACCAAAAGGTTGGCAGTTCGAATCCACCAGGGGCTCCTTGGAAACTCTGTGGGGCAGCTCTACTCTGTCCAGTAGGGTCACTATAAGTCGGAATTGACTCCACAGCAACGGGTTTTTTGGTTTTGTGATTACAAAGAAAAAAAGGTCTACAGTGGTACTGTAGGGTTGGAGACCTTAGAAAGAGTTATTGGCCCTGCTTTGGATTTCCTGTCCATAAAAAGAGAACCTTATCTATTAATGTGATAACTTATTAAATGATATGTAGATACAATTCAAATACCACCTTATTATGAGATTATTTCACTTAGTATCTCTCACATTGTTTCTGTGCTTAGACATGCTTTTATAATTTCCATAAATATTTGTTGAACTGATGATGGGAAGGATTGATGAGTGTAAACATATAAAATTATTTTTACTTTAGATAGAGTAACTTCCTTTTGGCTACAGTTGGGTTTAATTATAAACAAATAGAGCAACATTAATTAAAACATTAAGAATGACCTTGATTAATAGTTCAGGGTGTCCTGTTAAATTAAGCACAAGTACCAGCACCAGTGAGCCTTAACGACCGGCCATCTGCCCCTTGGAAGGGCTAATAGGGTGTGAAACCTCCTATTTCAGGGTTCTCTAGAGAAGCAAAACCAGTAAGAGATATGTGTGTGTGTTGTTAGCTGCCATGCAATTGGCCCCTGGCTCATGGCAACCCCATGCACAAGGGAAGAGTACACTGCCAGGTTGTCTTGCACCATCCCCATGACGGGTTGTGGATCAGGTCATCGTGATCCTTAGGGTTTCTATCAGCTGATTTTCAGAAGTGGGTCACCATGCTTTCCGTTGTAGCTGAAACTTATCAGAATCATAGCAACATGCAGGCCTCCACTGACAGCTGGGCGGTGAGTGTGCATAAGGTATGTTAGCTGAAAATCAAACCCAGGTCCCCCACAGGAAGGCAGGCACCACTGCCTGCACCCCCTCCTCAATCTCTCCTAGAGAGAGATTTTTTTTTTAATAATTTTTATTGTGCTTTAAGTGAAAGTTTACAAATCAAGTCAGTCTCTCACATAAAAACTTATATACACCTTGCTACATACTCCCAGTTACTCTCCCCGCAATGAGACAGCCCGCTCCCCCTTTCCACTCTGAGAGAGATTTTGAGGAATGGGCTCATGTGATTGTGGAGGCTGACAAGTGCAAATTCGTAGGTCAGGAAACAGCCTGGGGATTGCAACAGTCTTGGGTCCAAAATCGGCAGGTCAGGCAGTGGGAGAGAGAGGAATTCTGGCATAATGTCTATAATCTAGAGGCAGAATCCTCCCTGGGGAAAACTCCAGTTTTGCTCTTAACGTCTTCAATTGATTGGATGAGGCCCACCTGCATTTTGAGGATACTCTGTTTTATTAAGACCAACTGATTTAAATGCTAATCACATGTAAATACTTCATGACAGCATCTAGACTAGTGTTTGACCAAACAACTGGATGCCATAGCCTAACCACATGGACACATAAAATTAAACGTCACACCTGCACTTGCTGTTCTCTGCAGACATCTGTCTGCTTCAGTTCCGGGAGTCATCTTCCTTCCATTCTGGCACCAATGGAGTGATGATTGAAGTTTTTCTAGGTCTTAGGTAGGCAGAAGGAGCCATGGTACTATAGTGGTTAAGTGCTCGACTGCTTACTGAAAGGTCGGTGGTTTGAACTCCCCAGGCGTTCTGCAAGAGAAAGATGTGGCAGTCTGCTTCCTTAAAGATTTACAGCCTTGGAAACCCTATGGGGCAGTTCTGTGCTGTCCTATAAGGTCTCTATGAGTTGGAGTCAACTTGATGGCAACTGGTTTGGTTTCGTTTGGTTTTGGAGGTAGGCACAGAGTTAACATAAATGCTGTGTCAGCATGAGATATGCTTGTGAATTCATTCCCTACCATCATGATCTCAACCTAACTGAGCCGTTAGATCCTTGGGGAAACAGCCGTCCATCAGCTGCTGTGCCCCTGCCTGACATTCCTTATCGAGATCCTGGTGCCAGGAAACATGGTGACCTGACAGTCCAGCCCTTTCTGTCCTCCCCAGAATGTTTATTTGCCACGGCATTTGGGCAGCCCAGTTGTGTCATCCCCCAGTCCTTCATGCCCATCATTGCGTATAAACTTTCTAAGACCCTTGCTGTAGTATCTTCTCAGATTCTGAACTTCTATATACATTCAGTATTTGGTATCTGCAGTTTAACATCTGCAAAGCCATGCATTGACTAGAGACTAGCAGGAAGATAAGGCAAAAATTGACTCAAATGGTCCAGCCAGTTGGTGGAAGGAGCAACATTGCATCACCTTTCACAGCTTCAGAGACCTTGGCTGTTCTGATACCAATCCACTCCCCCATCCTCGTCAAGCCCCTCATGTGTTAGCTGCCTGTGCTCGGCACAGCAGGGGTGTCCTTGCACAGGCAGGATGGCCCTGATTCCCTTATCAATTCAGTCCTCCCTCTAAAGCCACATTAGGCAGCATTTTGTTAGCATACTAAACACCTTTCACAGTGTCAACCCTTGTTTTTGCTTCTGCCCTGGCAGTCCCCTCTTCTTCCTGCTCACTTATAGGAAAGAACGAAACAAAAAGAGCAGAAAATCAAACATCATATTCTCCACTCTCTCCCTCCCTTCCAAAACACACAAAAACTATTACCTCTTCATTTGTCACCCCGGACTACTCCGTGTTTGGAATCTGCATTACTTGAGTTTGCTTCTGGGAAGTTAACTGGAATGTGCAGAGAGGGGATGTAGCTGATCATTTCTCTTCATCATTGGGCGGGACGATTTGTCATGTGAGCAAGTAGGAAAGCGAGTTTGGATTCATTACCCATCCCAGGTGCTCCCACGGGCACCCTGGATGTGTCCTGAATGGTTGTGACTTTGCAGATGCTATTGCCTTCACAGATGACAGACGCAGCCATGGGACGGGTTCCCAGCCTCAGCCATTACACGGCACAGGCTTGCTGGCCGACCCAAGTGCCATAAATCAGACCTAAATGGTGACGCCATTCAGAAGAGCATGTAGGGACGGCAGGGAGACCACCAGAGAGACCACCAAGGGCTTCAACCCCCTTGTCAATGTTGCACTGACAGGCTGCACAGATTACTCTCCAACTTTGGGAACTGTCTGCAGAAAGCTGTCAGAGTCCTGAACATTTTGACAGTGCATTTGCAAATCTTCCATTGCTCATTACAGTCGTTTGCTAACCCTCACCACTTCTTGGGCGCCAGGGTAATGGAGTCTTCTCATTTGATAAATAAGAAAGAATAGGAAGCGGCGTTGAAATGAATTCACATGCTCAAAACCAGAGTTCCAGACAGACAGCACTGGGACTGGCTCCCAGAGGAGCCGCCACAAGAGATGTCAGTGTGAGCTTAGCTTTGGCTTAAGTGCTGTTAGATCCCAGCTGGACTAAAGGACTGCAGTCCTAGAAACTCAGAAGTTGTAATCACAACCCAGTTTCTCAAAAGAGAATGTTTGGTCCCTTTTAGGTGTCATGTTCTTAGGAGTTCAAACCCTCTGGAGGCACACTCTTCAGGCAGTCATACTCCAAGCCCTGAGGCATTCACTTTCGTTTGTAACTGCTACTCCTTTGGATCATATGATTGGTTTGCTTGTTTGCCAACGGGATGCTTAAGTTCTGGCTGCCATGAGTCCCTGAGTGGTACAAACAATTCATGTGCTCAGCTGCTAACTGTAAGGTTGGAGGTTCCGGTCTACCCAGAGGTGCCTCAGAAGAAAGGCCTGGCAATTCGCTTCCCAAAAATTAGCCATTGAAAACTCTATGAAGCACAGTTCTACTCTGACACACATGGGGTTGCCATGGGTCAGGTTGGACACGACAGCAACCGGCTTTGACTGCCGCGTAACAAGAGGTCATGGGATATCATTCCCGTGATGCTCTCATACTGTGTCTGTCTGAGCTTGTCCTTATCAACTTGAAAAATGGCTCTTCGTGACGATGCCATGACGTAAATGGTGCCTTATGCCACTCTTCTACAGGTTTGGTCTGTGGTTCGGACCAAGATCTAATCCTAGTTTGTTCAAACCAATCACTGATGTGCTCTGAGGCTCAGGCAGCTGTGCTGACTTCATCGTGCTCTCCCCCCACCTCCCCACCATGGTAAAATAGCTGTAAGAAAACTGGGGAGCCCAAGACAGCCTGTTATCATCAGTGAGCTTCAGACTGCAAGCAAACACCACCTGCAGGTCCCTTTAGAGAATCCTCTGTCCCAAAGAAGTCATCAGGTCGCCCACCACCAGCATCTACAACAGGAGCACCAGTGAGGAGTGAAGAGTGAAGGTCAATGCTAAGAACTTGGCGGCTTCGGAGCACAGCGATCTTTAAAACTAGCAAGCAGTACTAGAAAGGCAAACCCAAGTCAGTTATTTGTGAGGAAGCGACATCTTATAAATAGAGGCAGCTTTTTAAAAGTGTTAACACCTCCTTTCATCCAAGACGGGGTGTGGGGCTAGGGACCTGGTGGCAGCACCTGCAGCAGCAGGCCTAAAAAGCCTAAGGACCCTTCAGGACCTGCGTCTCCAAAGTGCAGACACTCGTCTGCTTAGCCTTGGGAAGTGGTTTCTCCTGGAATATAGGGTCGCAATGAGTCGGAGTCTACTCCACGGCACCAGGCTTTGTTTTGGTATCCATTTAAAATATTGGGTTAAAAACCCAGTTACTGTCAGGTTGATGCTGACCCCTGGTACCGCCATGTGTGTCGCAGCAGAACTGTGCATCACAGGACTTTCAGTGACTGATTTTTTGGAAAGAGATCACTAGGCCTTTCTTCTGAAGTGCCTCTGACTGTACTTGAACCTCCAGCCTCTCTGATAGCAGCCAAGTACGTTAACAGTTTGTACCCCCAGGTATTGGTTTAGTCTCTGCTTTCTCAGAAAGGGAAAACCTGCTCAAGTCTGGAAAGCTGGAGAAAGGAGCCAAGATGGATATTAGGTAAACTTTCAGCTCCTCTGGTGAAGACTGGAGGTTCACACAGCAGATAAAAGGATTGTTCCTCTGGACTTGAATTATATTATTTACATTTAAATTGAAATTAAATAGATATTTGCCAGGAAAAAGTGCAAAAGGAATATCAGTTCTCCAGATTTACCTAAGATAGCGTATAATAGGGAGAAGCCCTGTGTAAAAATCTTCAAGTGTGTGTGTGTGGTGTGTATGTGCGAGTGGGAGAGAGAGATACACACATGTTTAGTATCCTTTAAATGTACATTAATGCTGCAGTATCTCCTCCGAATTTACAGGGAGAACATCAATTTAGAACTATTTGCACAAACTCCGGATACCAGTGTATAGCATTCCCTGTTCAGAAATAAAATATCTAAAGTCTCAGGTTGCCAGGCAACTGCGGCAAGGATAATTCTTGTTAATGCTGCTTCAAAAATACTCATTTTTATACATTTTAATGATTGTTAGGATGCAGAGAAAGTGAGTTCAGAAAATCACCAGGACATATAACTCCCTTTTTTTTTTTTTTTTTATGAGCTTTTGCATTCCTCACTGCCTTTCATTCTTGCCTCCTAGCTCTGTTTGTTTCCCTGGCCACCCCAGCCAGTGGTATCTCGTATTTAATTACAGAAATGTCCAGGGACTGCTAGTATTTTCTTAAGAGTTGAGGCAGCAATGGCCACTAAATTAACTCTGCTAGGCAGAGCGCACAAGTCAGTCAGTGAGAGATGACACCATCTGGGAATCAGTTGAGAGTCCCATGCCCTGGGTTCAAACGTTGCTTGTCCTGCCACTGAGCTGACACGTAAACTTCAGCACATCACCCTTCTTGTTCTTGAGAGGACTGCCTTCTGCCTGCCCTCAGAGCCTCACTGAATTGGGAACAGAGTATTAGGCCCCCAACTTAAGTCATCATCTCTTGGAATTAAAGCCTCACTTGTGTTATTCTTTGTCCACCACGGCTAGTCCCTGTTGGATAGTGGGCTGTACTGGTATGAGGACTGGGTACACATTAGGAGACTTCTTCATTTCCCTCTTGACTTTCCAAAAGGTTTTCTTACTTTATGTTCCATTTCCAGAGTTGCTTATCACACTCTTCTCTCTAGATTCTGAACAAACTAACAGATATAAGGGTAATATTGGGAATTAGAAACTCCTTTATCTGTCTGGTCGATGGAGCTCTGGTGGCACAGTGGTTAAGAGCTCAGCTGCTAAGAGGCTGGCAGTTGAAATCCACCCAGCTGCTCCTTGGAAACCTTATGGGGCAGTTCTACTCTGTCCTATAAATGTCCTATAGGGTTGCTTTAAGTCAGAATCAACTCGACGGCAATGGGTTTGGTTTATGCGTTTAATTCTGGAGCCCCCAGGTAGTGTCAGTGATTAATATGCTCGGCTGCTAACCAAAAGGTTAAAGGTTTGAGTCCACCCAGAAGCACCTCAGAAGAACGGCCTGGTGAGCCACTTCCGAAAAATCAACCATCGAGAACCCTATGGAACACAGTTCTATTCTGACACTCATGGGGTTGCCATGAGTCTAAGTGACTTGACGGCAGCTGGTTTTTATCCGTTTAATCCTAGCAGGGTAGAAGGAGGTCTCATTCTGCTCTCCACCTCCTGAAACATAGACCCGGGTATGGACAGGGTCAGGTCAGCAGGGCAGTCACTTACACAGAGAGCCACATCGCTCAAGTGGAGGGGAAAAGGTGTGTGGCCTTCGGGAAGGCAAGGAGAGAGACTGAGGGAGACAGACAGACAGACAATAAGACAGAGAGAAGCTGGGCTGTACATTCCCAGAGTACCAGCCTCACCAGGCAGACCTTTCCTGTGGGAAGAAGTAAATAAAGGTAGAGAAAGAACGCTGGGAACTTTTCTTTAAATCTTTCCGAGGTGATAGAGCCTCCTATTTTATGGGCTTATAGGAACATAGGGAGGAGGAGAAAATAATTCCCAATACTTCTTTTCAGATATTTTGGCTACATTCCAGGTAGTTAGCATGGTGCATAAACGGACTCCAAATAAGGGTTATTGCATGATGCGAACCTAATAATAGTTCATAGTCACTGTTCTCTTACTATGTATCAGGAACTTTCCTGAATGTTTAATGGGTATTAAATTCTGACAGCTACCTTATGACCGTTACGAACCATTGCCATCGTAAGAACTATTATGCTAATATCCATTTTACAGATGGGTAAACTGAGACACATTGGACGAGTTTATAGAGCTGGTGGGTAACAGAGCTACTGCACTGCCTCCCAGTGTATTAACCAGCCCTGGTGGCACAGGACTTAAGTGCCCGGCTGCCAACCAAAAAGGCTGACAGTTGGAATCCACCAGCCATTCCTTGGAAACTCTATGGGGCAGTTCTACTCTGTCCTATAGGTTCACTATGAGTCTAATCGACTCAACAGCAATGTGTTTGGTTTTGGTAACACTGTAGCTGGAATGTTGTTGGCACTCAATCGGTATTTTATTAAAGAATAAATGAGATAAGGCAGTGGATCAAATGTATCTGCAAGGCTAGTTATGCATACTTGACATATGTAAGTGAAGGCATAAATCCAGCGCTTGGGACCAACTGTGGCCAGCTTGTAAGGTCAGGCCCAGACTCCTGGTCTCATCTTTTCTGACTGCTAAACTGGAGCCAACTGCCTCATACTTGTGCTGGAGAGGAAAGTGAATAGGATAATGTAAAGAAGGGAAAGAAATCTCCCTTTCAGAACCTAAATCATTCATCAGGCCTGAATCAGAAATACCAAGTAAGAATGTTAAAATTAATGAGACACTCCTGGTTTAGAACTTGTGTGAAGGGCCTGAGATAGAAGATTAAAAAAGAGGGTCTCAGGAGCTGCCTCATTAAATGGGTCTTAGTGGAGCCCAGCAGTCTGAGTTCCATATTCTGGGCACCACCAGGGCATGGTCTCAGCCTCCCGGTGCCATCAAGTCGATTCCGACTCATAGCGATCCTATATGATCTCAACCTATTTCATGAGTATTTTGGAGTTTTTTTGTCTTTTAACTTTTATAATCTTTCTTCTGTAAAAGCCTGAAAGTTCATGGAGCCATTTCACATGCCCCATTAATGGGAAAAACTGCAGGATTCTGGGAAACTCTCCGGCTGAGGAACCCACAGGGGGACCTGGTAAACCTGGGCAGGCTCCAGAATGAGAGGTGTGACCATTTCCCACACTGGTAAATGAGGTGCTTAGCACAGTCTGGTGATAAGACAGAGTTCACCTCACTCTCCCCCTTCAGCGGCTTCTATCAGGTGCACTGAGGCATTTCTGAGTGAAGAGATTGCTGTCAGAATAGGAGGGGTTATCACTCAGCCTACGTTGGGAAGCTTTACTGAGTACAAGAAACGTAACGGAGGGACAGGCAAGAGGTGAGAGTGATGGCAGCGCTGTCAGAGCTGAAGATAATGAGCTTTCTCAAACATCTGGCTAATAATAGAAGCTTTAGAGATTTCCACAATTGGCAGATAAAATAGTAAACCTATCAACTGGAATTTGTGAAATTTCTTCAGACTGGGCTCCCAAAGAAGCCTGTGTAGTCAAAAGTCTATGGCTCCTAAAAGAGACGGATCGCAACGTGGGTGGATGGAACTGCTGCTGAGCTGAAACCGGGGAGATGTAGTTCTAGCACCTACATCACTGCTGACCTCAGGACACTCAGACTCTTCTGGCCTTTTAATGCGTCTATCAGCTATTTTTTTTTTTTTTTATCAGCTAAGTCAGAATAATCGTTCTTACTTCTCCACGCAGACACATATGTATGTAACATTGTGGAAAAGTCAGTGGTAACCCCTTCAAAGACATGTGTTTTACAGGCAGAAATAAAACTGTTTTAACATATTTCAAAACTGTATGACTCAGATTAATCTGATGTTCTCATATCTTTTCATTTGTTCCTTGACTTAAAAATATACACCTCTTTAAGGAGCCCTGGTGGCACAGGAATTAAAGTGATCGACTGCTAACCAAAAGACCAGCGGTTGGAAACCACCAGCTGCTCCTCGGGAGAAAGATATGGCAGCCTGCTTCCACAGAGATTTACAGCCCCAGAAACCCTGTGGGGTCATTACGAGTCAGCATGGACTCGATGACAGAGGGTTTTTGGCCAAGTAGATTATAACCAGTTGTTACAGCATTGGCTCTAACTCGTGGTGACCACATGTGTGTCAGAGCAGAACCGTGCTCCGTAGGGTGGTGACCACATGTGTGTCAGAGCAGAACCGTGCTCCGTAGGTTCAATGGCTTCTTCTTTGGAAGCAGATGACCACGTCTTTCTTCTGGGTGCCTCTGGGTGGACTTGAACCTCCACCCTTTCAGTTAGCAGCCGAGCACATTAACCGATTGTACCACCGAGGGACTCAGTAGATTATAACTATATTTTATTAAAATGGAACCTACTTTTATTTATTCAACAAGTCTGTGTGCCTAATGTATGGAGACACTGCCTGATGCAGACATTTAATTTAAGAGAATTTATCTCTAAGTACACAAAGAGAAGTTAAGAGCTTAAGGAGGCAGGTGATTCCACCCACCACTTCATTCAGTGGGTCCATGTGCCCAAGAGTGAGCCTGAGTTTGGGGTCACATGCTGCTGTACCCTCAATTGTATCTGGGTATCCCACTGACCCGGGTGTGATTCAAAATTTAAAGATCTATATTTTTCATATAACATGGCCTTTAAATGCAAGCCAAATACCTCTTCTGGTACTCAGCCAAAGAGACAGTGCATGTGTTCCAATGCTGAAATAAAACTTGCCTGTGTTGGATGTCGGAAACCCTGGTGGTGTAGTGGTTAAGTGCTATGGCTGTTAACCAAGAGTTAGGCAATTTGAATCCACCAGGCCCTCCTTGGAAACTCTATGGGGCAGTTCTATTCTGTCCGATAGGGTCGCTGTGAGTTGGAACCGACTTGAGGGCAGTGAGTTTGAGTTTTTTGAGTTTGTGTTGGATGTAGAGAGGGAACGGTTTTCTTCCAAAGAGATTTTCAAGGCTGACCTTGATGCCAATAACTTCACCTTACACTAAATCCCAACCGCCACATAAGATTTAACTCTATTGTTCATAGAGCTCAGTGCTGTTCTAATCAGTAAAGTGGATTCTGCCCCAGAGGAACTGGTTGGGAGTTTAAGGGACTGATTCAGTTATAAGTCCAATTGAGGTTACCAAACATATACAGGAAATGATATGAGAAATATATAACAGAATATAAGTTCTTTTGTTCATTTTCTCAGTCACTTATTCAAAAGTATTTATTGTACTCCTACAGTCTATGCAGCACTGTACTGGGCACTGGGGATATAACAGAAAATAACACATAATCTCCACTCTTGGGCAATTTACAGTCTAGTGTGGATACAGACATTCCTCAACTAAGTATAACGCCTGATAATATGTGAACACCGATGCTAAACTTCCACTGAGGAAAGAAGGGCCAGGTGAGGGCAGGGGAGTCAGGACGGTTGTTGGAAAGGCTGCCTGGCAGAAGTGATTCTGAAGCTCTCTCCTCCTCTAGGCTCACTCATTCTCCATTCTCACCCGTCTATATTTTCCAAAGCTTCCCGTAGTCCAACCCTTTGACGCCTGAGCTATTCACAGCTGTCCTGTCATTCTCTGCAATGATGTAGGTATTATCTGACACAAATCATGATAAACTACTGAACCGAATGCAAGACTCCAAGTCCACAGCTAATCTTTATCATTAATGTTAACTAATCATATCACAAGTCCTCTCGCTACTAGAAGAAAACAGCAAAAGGAGGAGGGCTTTGGGCTGGTCCAGGGCCAGTGTACAGACAGACCGAGATGCCCTTGGGCACCACAGGGCTCCTGATTACTCAAGGATAGCTTGATTTAGGCACGATTAGGCATTAGAAGGGATTGAGCATACAAATGAGTTGGGGCTTAATTCGTTAAAAAACTGTCTTGAATGTTAATGGCACTTCAATCAGGGTATCCAACCATAAATTCTCACCTATTTCACAACTGGTTCAGGCCCAATTGAGCATTAATAGATTTTTTTTTGGTCCGTGCAAATGAGGCAATAATTCATTTTGTGTGTAATTCAACGATTTCCAAATAGTTAAATTCGTGGAGCAGTTAAGTTGTACCAAATTGTCTAATGTACCTAGTAATTCTTTAAAACAACTGAATTTCGTTTTGATACAATAAAGAGAAGAAATGGAGATGGTTACAGTGAATTCATTATTAGTTTGGGAAATAGTATGTATACTTTAAGAGGCTTTATGATATTCAGTCCTTTAGGGCGACAACCACAATTACTATTTATCTTTCTTCTTACCACTCTTTCTTAGTCTACTCTCTACCAGTGCGACCACTGGTAGAATTCTCACTTGCCACGTGAGAGACCCAAGTTCTATTCTCGCCCAATGCACCTCGTGCACGTCTCCCACCCATCTGTCAGTGGAGGTTTGCCTGTGGTTATGGTTCTGAACAGGTTTCACTGGAACTTCCAGATAAGATGAACTAGGAGGAAAGGCCTGGCAATCTACTTCCAAAAATCAGCCAGTGACAACCCTGTGGATCACAACAGTTCGCTCTGTAACCCATCATTTAGTTCTGTTGTACGTGGAGTTGCCACGAGTCAAAGCTGGCTTGGTAACAGCTAACAACAGTCAGTGAGATCAATAAAAAATAATTTGGACTTTTAGGTTTGGGGGTAAAAGGAGAACGTTTCAGGGAGATACTGTTCAAGGTCTCTGGTTTATACGTATGGTGTGCCAGTTTTCCCAGGGGATGAATGTGTCTCTCTCTAAAACACTATGTCAGTTCTTCCCTTCGGACCACTTATTGAGGCTTAATTTTGTCCACGAGAACTTGCCAGCCTGGCCTCAAACACACCACATAGCTCGGAGCCCAGAATTCCAGACAGAGGTTGAATTTCAGTGGTTGTTTGTATTGAGGGTATTTTACAGAGTTTCCTGAACAAAATTCACTGCTCCCTTCCCTCAGGGCAGATGCCATTTCCTCTGTTTCCTTCTGAAGATTCTTTCTGGTGAAGGTTGAGAATATTTTAGTTTCATTCTTCTCTCATCTTCCTTCCACACAGCTGCCAGAATGCCACTCCTAAAACTCATATCTCATGTCACCCCTTCTTTAAAGCGTCAGTGACTTACTGTGGACTACAGAATAAACCCCAAACCCTTTCATGGCCTGTAACGCTCTTCATAACTGGCCACACCCACCATTTCAGCTTCATCCTTTGCCGAATCCTGTGTTCTGATCACACAGGCTGTGTACAATCTCCCGAGCGTTCCTGGCCTTCTCGTACTCCCATGCTTTGTAGATGCTATTTTTTTTGTTTGTTTGTTGTTAGTTGCCTTCCAGCCACCTCCAATTCCTGGCAACGTTAAGTATATCAGACCAAAATGTTGCCCCATCCTGCGCCATTTTCTTGATCATTAGTATGTTTGAATGCATTGGTTGGTTGGTTTGAGTCTTTTCTGCTTATCATGACCTTTTTCATTCATTCAGTGAATAGTAATTGAGTGCATACTGTTTTCCAATACTCTCCTGGACCTCCTTTTCCATTTAGTGCGTTTCTGCCTTTTTTTTTTTTAAATATATTTTAATTGTGCAATGTGTCGTATATACAGATGTGGAAGTACATCTGCACAGTTTATAGAATAACAAATCAAAATACGTGTGTGCCCACCACCCAGGTTAGGATATAGAATGTTTCAGTGACATAGGAGGCCCTGGGCACTCTTCATGATCATCTCGCCATCTGCCTCTTCCCAGAGGTGACCCTGATGCTGAAGTTGATGTTACCCATCCCTTTGTTTGTCTTACAGTTTTACAACCAAAGTATGCCTCCCTGAAAGATTGTTTAGTTTTGTCTGGTTTTCATTTCTACATAAATAGAATTGTACTCTGTTCTCAGCCCTCTGTACCTTGCTTCTTTCAAACATTATTTCATTTTTGGGATTCATCCATGTTGATATACATGTTGTTGTTGTTAGGTGCTGTCGAGTCAGTTTTGACTCATAGTAACCCCATGTGACAGAGTAGAACTGCACCCATAGGGTCCTCCAGGCTGTAATCTTTACGGGAGCAGATGACCAGGTCATTTCCGTGGAGCTGCTCGGTGGGCTCTAACTGCCATCTGCTGTTGCGTCACCAAGGCTCCTTGTTGAGGTGCACAGCTGTAGTTTATTCATGTTCATTGCTGTATGATATTCCATTCTAGGAGGACAGCACCAAGGATTTGTTCTGATGATGGATTTATAGATTTTTAGAAATTGATTGTTGAATTTTATCTAACAATTTTATGTACCTAGTGAGATGATCACATGGTTTTTCTCCTTTAATCTTTTAATATGGTAAACTGCACTGATCAATTTCCTAATACTAAAAAACCTTGCGTTTCTTCCTGCTTATTCATTGATACTTATCTCAAATATTATCACCTCTTTGAAGCCTTCTCTGACCTCCTTTCCCCTCCCCAATTCTTGGATCCATTAAAGTTGATCTCATCTTCTAACTGCATATGACACTCGGTAAGTATTTTATTATAAGCACTTACATTACATTTTGGAGCCCTAGTGGTGTAGTGGTTAAGAGCTTGGCTGCTAACCAAAAGGTCAGCAGTTCAAGTTCACCAGCCATTCCTTAGAAATCCTATGGGGCAGTCAGAATCTACTCAATAGCAATGGGTTTTTTTTTTTTTATGTTGCATTTTAATTATTTATTGACTTTTGTATCATTTGAACTCACTAAGGTAATGATGCAGAGTCCATTTCTTCAGGTTGCTTGTTCCCCTTGTCTTTAATAACAGATACAAGTCAGACGCTTGCCTTCAGCTTTTTGGTGGCCTGCCTCACTCACTACCTGAAGTATGCCTTTGGGTTATCATACTTGCTTGGTGATCACCAGAGCCCCCTTCTAAACTAGTATTAAATGTTTACTTTTGTAATAACATCAGCTGTTTAGCATGTGTGGAGAGGCATTGAAGCTATAACTACTTTCCAAATCGGATCTATAGCAAAAATACATCACTGTCCCAAGCTATTTGACAAACATATCAAACACTTATGATATAGGTAGCATTAGAACGGATGCAGGAAGCTTACAGACCAGTAGGACAGATGAGACCAGAGCACAAATTAGAATATAAGGCAGAATGTGGTTGAAAGCCACATTTTAAGGTACATTCAAGGAAGAAGCAAGAGGCCCAAGTAAGTCATCTGTGAATATGTCTTCCGTGGCAATAATAACTAGAAGATACAGATAGAGATTTTTCTTTACTACTACCAATTGCCATTGAGTTGATACTGACTCCTGGCGACCCCCTGTGTGTCAGAATAAAACTGCACTCCACAGGGCTTTCAGTGGCTGTTTTTTTTCAGAAGTACATCAATCACCAGGCCTTTCTTTCAATATACCTCTGGGTAGACACAAATTAACTACTGTTATTTACTACTACAAATCTCTACATATTTAGAGTCTGGGAGAAGCAAATATGTCCTAGAGTTCACCCAAGATGTTTCATTACTCAAACTATTTCTTTGTAATAATCATTTATTGCATGGCTTTGAAGTAGATGCCCTAAGGATATACTTGTAGTTCTAGGAGTGCATTAGAACTCTAAGAAAAGGCTGGTCTTGTGACTAGGTAATGCTCTGGATTTGGGAAAGACAGTCCATAATTTAATAATAATGTACATTTTTGAGCTACATCTAGAAGATGGAAACCCTGGTGGCGTAGTGGTTAAGTGCTATAGCTGCTAACCAAAAGGTTGGCAGTTCAAATCCACCAGGCGCTCCTTGGAAACTCTGTGGGGCAGTTCTACTCTGTCCTATAGGGTCGCTATGAGTGGGAATCGACTCGACGGCACTGGGTTTGGTTTGGTTTGGGTTATCTAGAAGATGGTATGCCCTGGTGCTGGGAAGAAGGGTCAGGGGCTGTGTGGATTGGGTTTCCTCAGCTCTTTGATTAACTTTTGCAAGACTGTTTCAGATAAGTGAGAATGGAGCCTCTCTTGTCCAAAGCCCAGAGGCATGATGAGTTGGGCTACCTGGGTAGCCCCGCAGGCCCTTCCCCTTCTGGTTAATTCGACCTTGACCCGGTCTAGGGACATGGACAAATCCAGAATCCAGAGCCCTCCCATGGCCTCCGTCATGACTGAAGTCTAAATAAGCAGACTTCCCTGCTTGGTTCCTTGCTGGAATAATGAAACCCATCTTGGCCACTGCCTGACAATTTCCTTTGGAAAAAGAGAATTGCTACCTTTAAAAACCATACAATTTGACCTTTCCAGAAGCCAACCTTACCAAAGTCATTCCCTTGAACCGATAATTTATAAATGAAAAGAGCCAAGGGATTATTACTGTAAACATCTTTCGGATGGAGTCAGAATTGCCCTTTCAGCACTAATTCCTCTGTTTAAGGACCGGTTTAAGGACCCATTTCACACAGTCTTGGAATCATGGGTGTTGTGAAAGAGTAGTAAGTGTAATAAAGTGACCACTTTTTGAGTGTTTATATGTGCAAGCCCAGTCTGTACAAAGGAAATATTCTCTTTTAATCTTCACATCAACCCTACGAGGTACATGCTATTTTTACTTTCATTTTATAGAAGAAGAAACTGAGCCACAGCACGATTGAGTAAATTGCCCGCCATCGTCTGTACAGTAACTGGTAAGCTAGAATTGAACTCAGGTAGTCAGGCTCCAGAGCCCTTTTAATAAGCATCCACTAGAATATGGTGTGGTGAAAAGCATACAAAATCAGACAAGGAAGACCTGGGTCCAAGCCCCAGCCCCTCAGTTGCCACCTGTGTGACTCGAGGATGCTCAGGCTTCAGCTATAAAACACAGAGTAGATTGCAGGTTCGTCATAAGGATTAAATGAAATAATTCATGTGAAAATAATTGGTACACAGTGAAATGCTTGGAGAATGATGGTGACAATGATAATATCTCTCACATCACTTCCAGAACCTTCCACATGCCTTCGATAGTCCAGTATAGACCCTGACTCATAAGGAGCTCAGACTTGAATTTGATTGTGGCCTCGCAACTCAGTTGCTTAGAATATGGTACCAGTGAATCCAAGCTTGTGAGCCAGAACTTTGGCCTCTTAATTCTTGGGTTCTCATGACCATAACCTACATCCTCTGATATAATGAGAATATATTTTATGTGTACACTACGCAGAGGTAGCCAGGCTTTTTTCTCAGGCCATCCCTATGTTAAACTGCTTCTTTCAGGAACAAAAAGTAGAACTCAATGAGTACAAACCTATCAGAGATGTAGGTGAGAAAGATCTCAGTGTGCCATAGCCTAGTCCAGACAGGGCTGGGTGTAACGTGCAGAGAACGCCACATGTGTTACCTGTGTATCCAGTCCCATGGTCCACAATAAGAAAGGGGCTACTGGTGCATTTCAAGCTATTCCCTAACATCTGAAGTGAATATAGCAGAATCCCATCATACCAAACCTTCTCACTTTATATATTTGAGTAGAAAATGAGTCAAGCCTGAGCATAAGATCCAGAGTGTAAACTCCTTATGTAACGTGGTTTGGCCATGAAGGCTGGAGGCACTCCTATTCCAACCAGTATTTGAAGGGCATCTATTATTTTGAGATTTTATTCACTGGAGTAACAACTTGGAAACCTCCACAGCTGTGCTGATTCATTTTGCTGCTGTTTCTTTGGTACCCAGATGTGCAGGCCAGTGAGATGAGCCTTTTGTGACAATGAGGCCACCTTGCCGATAGTGTTAATTCAGCTCTCAGGAAGTCAGATTCTCATCCTTCAAGGATGTGTTGTCATTTATTGTGAGGGTTTTTTCCCTTTTTTTCATGGTGTTTCCTAGCCATAAGGAGCCCTGCTGGTGCAGTGGATAAAGCAATCAACTGGTAACCAAAAGGTCGGCAGTTTGAAACTACCAGCGGCTCCATGGGAAAGACATGTGGCAATCTGCTTCTGCAGAGATTTACAGCCTCAGAAACCCTGTGGGGTCGCTATGAGTTGGAATCGACTAGATGGCAGTGGGTTTGGGTTTTGATTCCTAGCCATATTACTTCTTAGTGCCAAACTATGCCAGCAACCATTTACTGAGTCATCTTCACCATCGACATCACCACCAACAATATCATCATCATCATCTTCCTTGCTAACAGTAAACTCAGGTGGTGCTTATGATGATGTGCCAAGCCCTATACTCAGTACTTTACATGTATTAACTCATTTTATCTTCAAGACAACCCCATGGGCCAGTCTAGAAACTGGCCAAAGGAGAACATTTACTCCAAATTCCCTTTGTTCCAGCAGCCTTGAGCATGCAGAAGCAGGTAACAAACCTCTGTAGCCACACTTGACTGGTCATTGGTAGTGGAGCTTCTCTGCTCAATGCTTGTGCCTCTTTCTCCCAGTAGGTGACTACACCCCCACAAGGTACACGGTATCTTCATGCTCACCTGGAAGAGCCCTGTGCCTGCCGCCCTCTACCCCTGTCCTTTGGTGAGAGACCCCAATACCCTAGCCTTTATTTAACTCTATATCCACATCAGGAGCCCTGGTGGTGCGGTGCTTAAGCGCTTGGCTGCGAACCAAACGGTCCGCGGTGCGGTTTGAACCCATCAGCCGACCCTCAAGAGAAAGATGTGGCAGTCTCCGCTTCCATAAAGATTTACAGCCTTGGATTATGGGGCAGTTCTGCTGTGTCTTCAGGGTCACTATGAGTTGGAATCGCCTCGATGGCAGTGCGCTATCCAAAACCAAAAACCAAACCCAGTGCCGTTAAGTCAATTCCGACTTAAAGTGACCCTACAGGACAGAGTAGAACTGCCCCATAGAGTTTCCAAGGAGCACCTGGCGGATTTGAGCTGCCGACCCTTTGGTTAGAGCCATAGCACTTAACCATTACGCCACCAGGGTTTCCCAGTGGGCTATACCTACATGAAAATGTATCTGCCCTGTGGGATATCCCTTCACGTCTTGCTTTGTGAATAAGACAATGTGTTCTCTCAGTCAAATGAAAATAGTCATAGCTCATCATGGTCTAACAATATGAGTCTCCATTGTTCCATGACCTTGTCGGGATTTGATTGTCTGATTTTTAAAGTTGTTGGCAAT
Source organism: Elephas maximus indicus (assembly GCF_024166365.1). Taxonomy (NCBI): domain Eukaryota; kingdom Metazoa; phylum Chordata; class Mammalia; order Proboscidea; family Elephantidae; genus Elephas; species Elephas maximus. The sequence continues at coordinate 18,499,403 of NC_064842.1, read as the reverse complement.
CAGGTGGGTATTTAATATCATTGTAATTTTAATTTGCATTTCTCTGCTTAGTAATAAGGCTGAGTCTCTTTTCGTATGTTTGTTGATCTCTTATAAAGTTCTTGTAAATGTCTTTTGCCTATTTCTCTATTGAGTTGCTAATCTTTTTTTTTTAATTAATTTATAGGAATTCTTTGTAAACTCTGGATACTAATACCTTGCAAATATTTTTTCCTAGCATCATGTGTTGAATCCCACCGATCTCCAGTGCCCCTCTGTCATATAGTGCATGTCCAAAGATATGTGTGTCTGTTTCTGCTCCCTCAAATACTATGCTATATTGATTACTTTTGGCTTTGTTAATTTTCTTTGTGGCATGCTTGCTTTCCATTTTATTAATTTCTGCTATTCATCATTTCCTTCCTTCTACGTTCTTTAGGCTTACTGACTGTTCTTTATCTCCCACTTTAAGATGGCTACTTAGTCCCCTTGTTGTATAAGCATTTAATGCTATATATTACCCTCTCAATTCCGCTCTGCCTGTATCCTCAAGTTTTGATAATGACATGTATTTTCTTCACTAGCGTTAGTTCAAGGCATCTTCAATTATCCATCATAATAACTTTTTAAATCAATGGGTTGTCTAGAAATGTATATTAATTACTAAAGTAATTTACTCAGAATAAATTTGTTCCTTTTGAAGCTTGCTTTTAAGCTTTGCTGTAGAGGCAGAGAGCAGTCCCTGGGTGGTGCAGTTAACACACTCAGCTGCTAACCAAAAGGTTGGAGGTTCACGTCCACCCAGAGGCACCTTTGAAGAAAGGCCTGGCAACCTGCTGTGCTATTGGTTACAGTTCTGCCCTGACACACATGGGGTCATCACCAATCAGAGTTGATTTGATGGCAGCTAGTTTTATTAGAGGGAGCCCTGGTGGCAATGGTTAAGAGTTTGGCAACTAACCTAAATGTCGGCAGTTCAAATCCACCAGCCTTGGAAGCCCTATGGGACAGTTCTACTCTGTCCTACAGGGTTGCTATGAGTCGGAATTGACTCTACCACAGCAGGTTTTGTGTTTTGTTTTTATTTTTAAGTTTTATCAGAGTAACACCCTTTTGAGGAAGCTTGGGTATTAGCCCCACGTATTAGCAGGTCTTTCCACTCTGTCTAGTTGAACACAAATTATTCCTGGAAGTCTTCTAACTATTCCTTTCCGGTGATACCTTCTGTGGCCTTGGTGCTTTTCTTGAAAAGCTCTCCAGAGCTCTCTCCTTTTTGCATTTTGTCTTCCAAATTTTAGCTGATTTGGCCTCCCAAAGTTCTGAACATTGTCTTCTCACCAGAGGAAGACTTTCTGGCCCTATTTGAGTTCAAATCTACTAGCTGCACCTTGGAAATCCTATGCGGCAGTTCTACTCTGTCCTGTAGGGCCGCCGTGAGTCAGAATCTATTCAATGGCAGTGGGATTTTTTTTTTGTTTTTTTCCTCTGTTGTGTAGCCTAGAAACTCTCTCTAGGCAGTGAGCTGAGGTACTTCTAGGGCTCATCTCATTTGTTTCCCCTCTCTTTTCTGCCTGTTACCCAATGCCTGAAAACCATTTTTTCATATGTTTTGTTTGTTTTTTTTGGTTGTTTAAGGTTGAGGGGTAAATTCAATTCCTGCTTTTCCAACATGGACAGAAGCAGAAGTTGGTCATTCCTGATCATTTTTTTGTTGTTGTTTTATTTTATTTCTTTAAGCATCTTAATTTCCTTAAACATGTTAAGAAACTTTTCGTTGTTTATTTGTGATCTCTGTTTGAAAATCTCATTCTGCCATCTGCTGTTTCTGCTGGCTTTTTCTCATGGTGCCGTGTTTGTTTGTGTGTTTATTTTTGTCTGGGGGCTACTCGTTTTCATTGGCATTTTGTTTGTGAGAAATCTTTGAAACCTGGAATAAAGATGGTTTACTTTTGAGAACATTTGTCTTTGCTTCTACTAGATGCCTGGGATAACTACCGTTTGATGATATTACATTTTCAGCTTGAAATATTTGGGACCACACAGATATTTAGAATTAAAACTTCAAACTTAAATGTAATCCAGCCTGTGTTTCCAAATTCTCAGGACAGTTTCTTTCCCTTCTGCTCAGTGCTACATTTCAGGAGAATCATGTCTTGTATACATGAGAGGGGGCTGTTGTTGGAGAGGAGGATTTTTCTATTGAAATCTCCATTTTGGACGGGCTTTGGGCTTTGTCTTCTGTTTTCCCTGCCCTTTGAGGCTACATAAAACTAAGCTGAATAGTACCTGGTTTGGCAAATACTTTGGTGTGAAAGCAAACTTCAGTGTTCTGCTTACTTCTCTTGGCTTCCCAACTTCACTTACTTTTTTGGCCTGAGAATTCCATGCAAGCTTCACAATGCAGTTAGTACTATTTTTTAAAGTATCTTATCCACGATGTTTCATTTTACTTGACAGGAAGGTCTTTCTAGGTACTTAGGCATCTACCATATTGCTCTTTGGCTGCTTTTCTGTACTTTTCTGTTACCCGTCTATTCCTCTTCTAAATGATAAGAAGACCATATAATTTATTATCCAACCCAGGACACTTTTGAGAGTGAAAAGGGGCACTTAATATTGTTTAATGTGTTGAAATATTGCCTGACTGACAAATCCATTTAATTATATTGGTGGACCTATAAAATAGTTCTTCTCAAAATTTATTTTCAAACATAAAATATTTTCTTACAAAAAGAAAAATAAGTATCTTTGTATATCAAAAAAAAAAATTGAAGGTTCTTTATATTAGTTATCTAAGCATTAAAAAAATAAAATTAGCAGAACACTTATTGCTGGTATACCTCTGTGTATTTTAATCATTGCCTTAGCCATACCTAATCTAACAAAAAAAAAACACAGTGCCATCGAGTCGATTCTGACTCATAGCGACCCTGTAGGACAGAGTAGAACTGCCCCATGGAGTTTCCAAGGAGCACCTTGCGGATTCGAACTGCCGACCCTTTGGTTAGCAGCTGTAGCACTTAACCACTACGCCACCAGGGTTTCCTTCTATCTATATCTATCTAACTCTAGTACCATGTTAATGCTATTTTTCTTAAGAATATATTTTTCCTAGTATTCTCTTACAGCCACAGCATTTTTGTTCTTCAGTTACTCTTAACTACTTACCTATATATTTATATATGTGTGTGTGTACATGGGTGTTAACAGATAAAAAAAATATGTATATTTCAATAACTACAGCTCCTATTTTTCTTGGTAAAATGTCACATTTTGGTTGAAAATAATTGTGAACTTACGGGTACCACAACCAATTAAAAGCTCATTTCAGCAGAATAAGTTTCTCAATTCAGGATATTTAGTGTTAAAGTTTCAGATGAGTCTTCACACAAGTTAATTTCCAGAGCACAGTTCAATGGAACACAAAACACAAACCCATTGCGTTTCGTTGATTCTGACTCACAGCGAGTCTGTAGGACAGAGCAGGTAGGGTTTCTAAGGCTGTAAATCTTTGCGGAAGCAGACTCCCACATCTTTCTCCAGTGGAGCGGCTGATTGATTCAAACTACACACTTTTCAGTTAGCAGCAGGTGCTTAACCACTGCGAAATCACAGAATTTCAAGTTTTAATCTTTTATATGGCTTGAAATCTCATCATCTAACATTCTTCTAGTGGCTTCCTTGCTTTTGCAGGGATATATTTCAGTATCTTCCTCTCGGTAAGTTTTGTTTTTAGTGATTGCAATTCATTAAAAGCTGCAGGACTGAGGTTTTTATGTTTCATTTGTTGCAACTTGATTATGAATTTACAGTGTAGTTTGAACAAAATGCAATAAAAACCTAAACTACTTGTTTCCAAAACTTCAAGACCTTTTTGTAGGACAACCTGGTGGTGTAGTGGTTAAGAACAATGGCTGCTAACCAAAAAGTCGGCAGTTTGACTCCACCAGGTTCTCCTTGGAAACTCTGTGGGGCAGTTCTACTCTGTCCTGTAGGGTCGCTATGAATCGGAATCGACTCGACAGCAGTGAGTTTTTTTTTTTTTTTTGGTTTTTAGATTGATTTATAAAGTATGGGTTTTTTTGTTTGTTTGTTTTTATTTTTGGGGGGTCATATCCCCGGTGCCAATCAAATCTATGTGCCTGGGCATCTATTTTAGTGGCCCCAAATAATCAATATTTTATTTTATTTTATTGTGTTCTAGGTGAGAGTTTGGAGCCCTGGTGGCACAGTGGTTTAGAGCTAGGCTGCTAACCAAAAGGTTGCCAGCTCAAATCCACCAGCCACTCCTTGGAAACCTTATGGGTCAGTCCTGCTTTTTCGTATAGGGTCACTATGAGTTGGAATCAACTCGGGTTTTTTTAAGTTGAAAGTTTACATTGCAAATTAGTTTCTCATTCAAAAATTTATACACAAATTATTTTGTGACATTGGTTGTAATCCCCTCAAGGCGCCAGCACTCTCCCCCTTTCCCGTTCCACCCTGGGTTCCTCATGTCCATTCATCAAGTTTCCCTGTCCCTTCCTGCCTTCTCTAGTTTGCTTTTGGCAGGTGCTGCCCGTTTGGTCTCATATACTTAATTGAACTAATTGAACTGAGAAGGATGTTCCTCGTATGTGTTATTGTTTGTTGTTTTATAGGCCTGTCTAATTTACCTGAAATGTCAACTTTAGGAGTGACTTCAGTTCTGAGTTAGCAGGGTGTCCAGGGGACATAGTCTTGGGGTTCCTCAAGTCTCTGGCAGACCATTAAGTCTGGTCTTTTTTTGTGGACTTGAGTTTTGTTTTACATTATTTTACATTTTCCTCCCACTCTGTCTGGAACCCTCTATTGTGATCCCTGTCAGAGCAGTCTGTGGTGGTAGCAGGGCATCATCCAGTTCTTCTGGGCTTAGGCTGATGGAGGCTGTGGTTCATGTGGCCCATTAGTCCTTTGGACTAATTTTCCTTCTGTCTTTGATTTTCTTCATTCTTCTTTGCTTTGGATGGAATGGGATCAATAGATGTATCTTAGATGGCTACTCACAAGCTTTTAAAACCCCAGATGCTACTCACCAAAGTAGGATGTAGAACATTTTCTTTATGAACTATGTTATGCCAATTGACCTAGATGTCCCCCGAGACCATGGTCCCCAGCCCTCAGCCCTAGTAACTTAGTCCCTTAAGGTGTTTGGATGTGTCTAGGAAGTTTCTATGACTTTGCCTTGCTCAAGTTCTGACTTCCCCTATATCGTGTTGTCTTTCCCTTTATCAGGGTTAATACTTCTCTACTATTATCTAGTTAGTGATTTCTCTTCTCCACCCCGCTCCTCTCTTAACCGTCAAAGATTGTTTTTATCTATGTATAAACCTTTTCTTGGGTTTTTATGATAGTGGTCTCATACAATATTTGTCCTTTTGTGATTGACTTATTTCACTGAGCATAATACCCTCTAGATTCATCCATGTTGTTAGATGTTTCATGGATTCATCATTGTTCTTTATTGTTGAGCAGTATTTCATTGTGTGTATGTACCATAATTTTTTTATCTATTCGTCTGTTGTTGGGCACTTAGGTTCTTCCTGTCTTTTTGCTATTGTGAATAATGCTGGAATGAACATGGGTATGCATATGTCTATTCATGTGACGGCTCTTATTTCTCTAGGATATGTTCCTAGAGGTGGGATTGCTGAATATTTCTATTTCTAGCTTTTTAAGGAGGCACTATATCGTTTTCCATAGTGGTTGTACCATTTTACATTCCTACCAGCAGTGCATAAGAGTTCCAGTCTCCCCACAACCTCTCCAGTATTTGTTATTTTTTGTTTTTTTGATTAGTGCCAGTAATGTCAGGGTGAGACAATATCCCATTGTATTTTTGGTTTGTACTTTTCTACTGGCTGATGACTGTGAGCATTTCCTCATGTGTATGTTAGCTGCCTAAATATCTTCTTTGGTGAAGTATCTGTTCATATCCTTTGCCCATTTTTTTAATTGGATTGTATTTTTGTTGTTGAGGGTTTGAAGAATTCTATAGATTTTAGAGATTAGACCCTAGTCAGATATGTCATAGCCAGAAGTTTTTTTTCCAGTCTGTAGGTTGTCTTTTTACTCTTTTGGTGATGTTTTTGATGAGCATAAGTATTTAATTTTTAGGAGCTCCCAGTTATCTAGTTTATCTTATGGTGTTTGTGTATTGTTAGTTATGGTTTATATTGTATTTATGCCATATAGTAGGGCCCCTAGCCTTGTCCCTATTTTTTCTTCCATGATCTTTATCATTTTAGGGTTTATATTTAGGTCTTTGATCCATTTTGAATTAGTTTTCATGTATAGTGTTAGGTATAGGTCCTGTTTCATTTTTTTACAGATGGGCATCCAGTTTTGCTAGCAACGTTTGTTAAAAAGACTGTCTTTTCCCCATTTAATGGACTTTGGTCCTTTGTCAAAGACAAGCTATACATAGGTGGATGGATTTATATCTGGGTTCTTGATTCTGTTCCATTGGTCTATGTATCTGTTGTTGTATCAGTACCAGGCTGCTTTGACTACCATGGCTATGTAGTAGGTTATGAGATCAGGTAGTGTGAGGCCTTCCACTTTGTTCTTTTTCTTCAATAATGCTTTGCTTATCTGGGAACCCTCTTTCCTTTTCCTATAAAGTTGGTAATTAGTTTTTCTACCTCATTAAAGAATGCTGTTGGTATTTGGATCGTGATTACTTTGTATCTATAGAGAGCCTTGGGTGGAATTGACATTTTCATGATGTTGAATCTTCCTATCCATGAGCATGGTATGTTTTTCCATTTATGTAGGTCTCTTTTTGTTTCTTGCAGTAGTGTTCTATAGTTTTCTTTGTATAGGTCTTTTATGTTCTTGGTTAGATTTATTCCTAAGTATTTTGTCTTTTTAGAGGCTATTATAAATGGTATTGTTTTCCTGATTTCCTTTTCAAAATTCTTTTTGTTGGTGTATAGGAATCCAACTGATTTTTGTGTAATGATCTTGTATCCTCCTACTCTGCTGAATCTTTCTATTAGTTCCAGTAGTTTTCTTGTGGAATCTTTGGGCTTCTCAATGTATAAGATCACATCATCTGCAAGTAGGGATAGCTTTACTTCTTCCTTTTGAATTTGGATGGCCTTTATATCTTTTTCTTGCCTTATTGCTCTACCTAGGACTTCCGGCACAATGTTAAATAGGAGTGGTGATAAAGTAGAAAGTATATTTTGAAGCTAAAAACTGTCTAATATCAGCAATTTCATATCTTTCAAGCTAGTTCTTTAAAGTCTCAAATGTTTCTCACATTCAATTGATGACAGGCAGCAAAGAAACTACAAATTTCCCTACTGAAGTGATCTTTTTATTCAACATCAACTTCATCACAAAAAATCTTATAGTTCAGCCTCAAATATGTATGTGTGTGTATATATACATATGTATACACACATATTTTTGTATGTTTTTAATAATGTGCATTTGCATATATACATAGATATAAAAATATCTGTAAATTTCGACAGCTACAGCTTCCACTTCTCTGGGTAGAAACAGAAATGTGTTTGAGCGTAGTCATGAGTTATGTGTGCACCACAACCAATTACATTTCAGCATAATAAGCTTCTCAATTTAGCAAGAACATTGTGTCGTAAAGTGTGAACTCTGTTTACTGCACATACCTCACAGGTTACTAGATGAGACTGTGGAAGTAAAAAGTGAAAGCTTATCCACCTCTTTCCAGCTCATTTTTTTTAAAAAAACAATGAAAAATCCAGGACAAAATAAATCAGGTAGGATACAGGACAATAGGTATCAACTGAGACAGTTCTTGGAAAACCAGGACATACAGTCAGCCTACTTAATACGGCTTATGCCGAATCCACCAGGCGCTCCTTGGAAACTCTATGGGGCAGTTCTACTCTGTCCTATAGGGTCGCTATGAGTCGGAATTGACTCAAAGGCAGTGGTTTGGTTTGGTTTTATAGAGCATATAGGTCTATATAGAGATGTAGGTCAAATACCATTATCTTTGTAATCACAAGGCTAGCAAAGGGCCTACTGAGGTTCTAGGCTCTTAATACATGCTTGTTGAATGAAGTAATCTCAAACAACATATTTGTTTGAATTAAACTTCCTGTGTGTAACTGCAAAGAAATGAGAAATGGAGCAGTTTTAGGCTTTGTCACACGACCCTTCGAAATCCAACCACACAGGTGGCTTTTCCTCCACTTAGGCTCACCTGCAAGCAATGACGATCCCTTGTTGCCTTTTTTGGGACATATTTTCTGCATGCCAAAGGTATTTAACTTGACTGTACAAACTGAAAGGTGCCCTGGTGGTGCAGGGATTAAGTGTTCGGCTGCTAACCGAAAGGTCAGTGGTTTGAATCCACCAGCCACTCTCTGAGAAAAAGATGTGGCAGTCTGCTTTCATAAAGATTTACAGCTTTGGAAACTCTGTGGGGCAGTTCTACCCTGTCCTGTCGGGTCACTGTGAGTTAGAATCAATTTGATGGCCGCGGGTTTGGTCTGGTTTGGCTACAAACCAACTTTATGAGCCCTCTTAATGCAGGCATCCTGCTGGGACCAAATGCCTTTGCTTTTGAGACCTTCCAACAGGTGCAGTATCAATAAAAGGGAAGCCCTGGGGTAGGAACACACACACGATTTACACACTGACCTGGCTTGACGTGGCCAGACGGTTGACCTCAAATAGATGGCACATTGTGACTGTTCCTCTTTTGGGACCATTGTTGTACGTTTTCCTCAAGAGGGGCCTAATGGTAACCTCGTAAGCATCTTTCTTACAGCCTACTCTTGGAGTCTGTGAGTTATGCTAAGTGTCCTCTAACACTTTGGGAGGCTGAGTCTCTCTGCCATTATGTAGGAAAGACTGTGAGCCTTGGATGGCGCGTTTGTTCCAGCCCCAGACAGTGGCATCTGCCCCGGTGTCATTCTGACAGTAGCTCCTGTGAGAAAAAGAAAAGGTAATGCTTTAGAAATTGTGGGGTTAGGAAGCTGGGGTAGACTTCTTTTGGTGGAGAGGTTGTTGTTACCTGCCATGGAATCAGCTCCAACTCATAGTGACTCCACGTACAACAGAATGAGACATTGCCTTGTCCTGCACCATCTTCACAATTGCTGGTGTGCTCGATTCTATTGTTGTGGCCACTGTGTAGCTTGATTATCTTCTAACCTAGGGAGCTTTTTCTCCACTACTACACTGGGCAATATTCTGTTGTGCTTCATAGTGTTTTCATTGGCTCATTTTCAAAAATAGATCCCTAGGCCTTTCTTCCTAATGTGTCATAGTCTGTAAGCCCCACTGAAACCTGTCCATCATGGGTGACGCTGCTGGTATTTGAAATAACTGTGATATAGCTTCCAACATCATAGCAACACACAAGCCATCTCAGTATGACAATCTAACAGAGGGGTGGTAGGACAGAGACATACCCATTATTTGTTTAAATACTTATAGAAAGTAAACTCTATGCTGGACACTATGTTAGGTCCTGGATATGCAGAGACAAAAGAAATGATCCTTGCCCATACTGTGTAATTTTCTGAGAAGTAGACACCATTAGTGGTATTTGTGCCATCTGTCCAGCCCATTCAGTGCCTTTCACAACACTTTGGAAAAGCACTGACATGTTTTGAAATTAGAGAAAAAAAAAAAAAAAAAGTACCAAAGAAATGGCATAAGGAAGATGTAATTAATTCCTACTTTTCAAGCTTCACATCCCTGGCAGGACTTTGAGAAACTGTTACTAGTGATTAGTCTCTGAACTCAAAGCACATTTATCTCATGTAAGAAATGAATAGCTATTTGTTATAAAACAATTTTGTCATCTTAAAATTTGGAGAAGTTGTGCAACAACAGCCTATCTTCCCCCCCCCCCAAACAAAGTAAATATCACTGGAAAGCTCTAATATTTCTTAATTCTTTTTCAAGAAATATATAATTCCTGCATGTCATTCTCCATTAAAATCTCATGAGTTCTCCCTTAAGTTATTAAATGTATAAATGGTGGCCTCTGTGTAACATCTTTTCTCAGACTTGTATCAGTAGTGGCAACCATTCTTAAACATAATTCCCTTTTAATTCTTTCCAATTACCAAGTATTGTACTTTGTGCCAAGAGCCAATCCAATTGGTACATTTTGTGAAGACCATGGAATCATATTTCTTTAAATCACATGTGATACCCAGAAGGCATTCTAACAGAGTTGCCCTCATCACCCTGCTTAGAGTTGGTTCTACTTGATTTCAAAAGAAGTTTATCCTTGGACAGTCCATGTGCTTGACAAGAGTCTTTCAAGTCTTTCCCAGCTGGCGATGGGCTACTGGTCTACTGTAATAAAAACCATATTGGACAAGTGTCTTCAGCACAAATGGCGCAGGCAATCCTTGGTCACTCTTATTGGCAAGCGTATCAGAGGAAAACCAAGTATTGGAAGGCTTTTGAACCACAGATGGCAAAAAATATTAGTTAAAAACAAAGACTGAGGAAGTCATTGCTTAGGGGGCACTGAGTTTCTGTTAATTGTGGTGGAATAAATTTGAAAAAGGATAATTGTGATGGTTGCATAATATGATGAAAGTAACCAGTGTCACTGAATTGTACATGTAATGATTATTGAATATGCAGATTTTTGTTATATATATTTTTTACCACACACACACACACAAAATCCTAAAAAACAACAACGAAGACTAAAAATTTTACCCAAAAATGAAAAGGAAGGTGAGGCCACAAGTCACAGGGTATTTCTAGTAATGTCAGGATTTCCTCACCCACCCCCACCCCGCCCCGAATAATTAGAAGATTAGTAGATTTGAACTAGACTTGGAAGAATTTCCATAAAGATTAAAGTGAAGGGAATTCCAGGTTGAAAGCCTGGGATAAACACGGGTACAAGAGAGGCACAAAAATCCACAGCTTGTTCAAGGAGTCGTGAGTAGTATATGATTGCCCAGATGTCACAATGCAGGAAGGTACATGCAGTGGGGGCTGCAAATAATATTCTGCAGCTGCCTCCTCACTGGGCTGTCTAGCTTCTGGTCCCAAACCACCAACTCATCTTTATTGTTGAACTTTATGTAATAAGCACAAGTGCTAACGGATTGTCAGTCAATGAAGTAACAAGTGGATTGGAACTATGGTCATGCCAGTCTGCAACCCATCATGCAAGGACCAAAGCCACCATCTTAGTGAATACAGACTTGTGGCAGTGAAGTTCCACTGGGCCTCCTGAAATCATTTTCATTACCCCCAATGAGTCTGGAGAAGCCCATTGGTTAAGCACAGGGGGAAGGGGTACAAGAAGAGGGGGCAAATAGCTTGTCCTAACCTGGACAATCAGAGTCCGGCTTTTGAGCTCCACACTGCTGACTTCAGAGGCCCTTGCAAAGAGACAGATGTGAGCAGGAGTTTATCGGAAAGGAGCATGTTTAATCATCTAATCCATCCTCCCAAGAACTGGTCTGATGCCTACCCAACAGGGTGATATTATTGTACCATTGTTGTTGTTAAATTCCATTAAGTCCATTCCAACTCATAGCAACCCTATGTACAACAGAACAAAACACTGCCCAGTCCTGTGCCATGCTCACAATCATTGCTATGCTTGAGTCCAGTGTTGCAGCCACTGTGTCAATCCATCTTGTTGAGGGTCTTCTTCTTTGCTGACTCTCTACTTTACTAAACATGATGTCCTTCTCTAGGGACTGATCTCTCCTGGTAACATGTACAAAGTGTGTGAGATGCAATCTCACCATTCTTGCTTCTAAGGAACATTCTGGTTGTACTTCTTTCCAGACAGATTTGTTTGTTCTTTTGGCAGTCCATGGTATATTCAATATTCTTCACCAACACCACAATACAAAGGCATTAATTTTTCTTCAGTCTTCCTTACTCATCATCCAGCTTTTGCATGGCTTGGGTCAGGCGCACCTAAGTCTTCAAGGTGACATCTTTGTTTTTAAGCACTTGAAAGAGGTCTTTTGCAGCAAATTTGCCCAGTGCAATGCGTCTTTTGATTTCCTGGCTGCTGCTTCCACGGGAGTTGATTGTGGATCCAAGTAAGATGAAATCCCTGACAACTTCAGTCTTTTCTCCATTTATCATGATGTTGCTTATTGGTCCAGTTGTGAAGAATTTTGTTTTCTTTATGTTGAGGTGTAATCCGTACTGAAGGCTGTGATGTTTGATCTTCATCAGTAAGTGCTTTAAGTCCTCTTCACTTTCAGCAGGCACAGTTGTGTCATTTATGTATTGCAGGTTTTTAACGAGTCTTCCTCCAATCCTGATGCCCCATTCTTCTTCATATAGTCCAGCTTCTCAAATTAACTGCTCAACATACAGATCGAATACGTATGGTGAAAGGATACAACCCTGATCAACACTTTTCCTGATTTTAAACCACGCAGTATCCCCTTGTTCTGTTCAAACAACTGCCTCTTGATCTATATACAGGTTCCTCATGAGCACAATTAAGTGTTCTGGAATTCCCATTCTTTGCAATATTACCCATAATTTGTTATGATCCACACAGTCAAACCCCTTAGCATAGCCAGTAAAGCACAGGAAAACATCTTTCTGGCATTCTCTGCTTTCAGCCAGGATCCATCAAACATCAGCAATGATATCCCTGTTCCCATGTCCTCTTCTGAATCCAGCTTGAATTTTTGGTAGTTCTCTGTCAATGTACTGCTGCAGTCACTTTTGAATGATCTTCAGCAAAATTTTATTTTTGTGTGATATTAATGATATTGTTCAATAATTTCCACATTTGGTGGGATCATCTTTCTTGGGAATAGGCATAAAAATTAATCTCTTCCAGTCGGTTGGCTAGGTAGCTGTCTTCCAAATTTCTTGGCATAGATGACTGAGCACTTCCAGCACTGCGTCCATTTGTTGAAACATCTCAATTGGTATTTCATCAGTTCCTGGAGCCTTGTTTTTTGCCAGTACCTTCAGTGCAGCTTGTACCTCTTCCTTCAATACCATCAGTTCCTGATCATATGCTACTTCCTGAAATGGATGAACATCAACCAGTTCTTTTTTATATAGTGACCGTGTATTCTTTCCATCTTCTTTTTGATGCTTCCTGTGTCATTTAAGACTTCCCCTGTAGAATCCTTCAGTATTGCAACTTGAGGCTTGAAAATTTTTTCTTCAGCTCTTCCAACTTGAGATATGCCGAATGTGTTCTTGCCTTTTGGTTTTCTGTCTCCAGGTCTTTACACATTTCATTATAATACTTTGTCCTCTCGAGCCGCCCTTTGAAAGCTTCTATTCAGCTCTTTTACTTCATTTGTTCCTTTTGCTTTAGCTACTTGATGTTCAAGAGCAAGTTTCAGAGTCTCTTCTGACATCCATTTTGGTCCTTTCTTTCTTTCCTGTCTTTTTAGTGACCTCTTGCCTTCTTCAGATATGGTGTCCTTGATGTCATTCCACAACTCATCTGGTCTTTGGTCATTAGTGTTCAACGCATCAAATCTATTCTTGAGATGGTCTCTAAATTCAGGTGGGATGTACTCGAGGTCGTACTTTGGCTCTCGTGGACTTGTTCTAATTTTCTTCAGTTTCAGCTTGAACTTGCATATGAACAATTGATGGCCTGTTCTTCAGTTGGCCCCTGGCCTTGTTCTGACTGATGATATTGAGCTTTTCCATTGTTTCTTTCCACAGATGTAGTTGATTTGATTCCTGTGTATTCCATCTGGCAAGGTCCTTGCGTATAGTCGTTGTTTAAGTTATTGGAAAAAGGTATTTGCAATGAAGAAGTCATTGGTCTTGCAGAATTCTATCATGGGATCTCCGGCATCATTTCTGTCACCATGGCCATGTTTTCCAACTCTGGACCCTTCTTTGTTTCCAACTTTCACATTCCAATCACCAGTAATTCTGAATGCATCCTGATTGCATGTTTGATCAATTTCAGATTGCAGAAGTTGGTTAGTTTCTTCATCTTGTGCTTGGTGCATAAATTTGAACAATAGTCAGATTAACTGATTTTCCTTGTAGAGTTATGGATAGTACCTTATCACTGACAGTGTTGTACTTCAGGATAGGTCTTGAAATGTTCTTTTTGATGACGAATGCAATGCCATTCCTCTTCAAGTTGTCATTCCCAGCATATAGACCGTATGATTATTTGATTCACAATGGCCAGTACCTGTCCATTTTAGCTCACTAACGTGTAGGATATTGATGCTTATGCATTCCATTTCATTTTTGATGATTTCCAATTTTCCTAGATTCATACTTCATACATTCCATGTTCCAATTATTAATGGACACTTGCAGCTGTTTCTTCTCATTTTGAATCATGCCATATCAAAAATGAAGGTCGTAAAACCTTGACTCCATCTGCAACATTAAGATTGACTCTACTTTGAAGAGGCAGCTCATCCCCAGTCATCTTTTGAGTGCCTTCCAACCTGAAGGGCTCATCTTCCAGCACTGTATCAGACAGTGTTCTACTGCTATTCATAAGGTTTTCGCTGGCTAGTTCTTTTCAGAAGTAGACCGCCAGGCCCTTCTTCCTAGTCTTAGTCTGGAAGCTGAGCTGAAACCTGTGTCTGCTAATATACAGCCTGATTGAGCAGAGAGAGATTAGACCTCCCTGGCTTTTGTGTGACAAGATCAGAACAGAGTCAGGTGAATGCAAATAAAATAACTGCTCAGGATTCATATTTGCATTTTCCCTGTTTATCTGGTTTTCATAGAGAAGAAGCTGAGAATTGGCTAAAACAAACTCTGGAGACTGGAAATAGTTATAACTGTAATCCAGTGTAGTCATCAAACCTAGACTCTTCACCTAAGACTAGTTAACCTTCTTTTAGACTGACTTTTGAAAGATTGTGGCAGGAGAGAGACTCCCTGGGTTTCCAGAACTGGAATATAAAAGCCCCACAATTCACCCAGTACCCACATCTTTGTCATCCTAGGGATTTTGCTTAGAGAGTGGGTGAAAAAAGTAGATGAAACCCTTCCAGATGTATGTCTGCCTTTTTTTTTTTTTTTATAAACACATGTCTTTTGAAAGAACTTTAAATACACTTGCAGATTTTCAAAGGCCAGATTTTACACAGCTCTAATGTCAACCGTTAAGGGAGGTCACAGACTCAGCTCTAGAAAGAAGCCCCCATCAGAATGCCACATCAAACATAAGCTTCATATATGTTTTTTACCTAAAACAAACATTAAAACTCATGGAAACACATAGGAATGTTCTAAAAATGTAAGGTTATCACTAAGAAGACATAGGAGGTTGGGGGATGGTGTCGTGGGAAGGCAGTAGAGAGGACTTGAGGGAGGACACCAGGCAAGAACAGGACTAAAATAAAATGAAGTAAGTCATTATATTAAAAACCCTTTTTGTGACCTTCACTTTCTTTCATTTTGAAAAACCCATAGGGGAGGACAGCAGAAGTTGGAGGAGGAGCTCTGGGTTACCATGAAAACATGACTGTAAACTCTGTCTCTCTGACCCGTCAGTCCCTAATACCTTTCTGGGTTACTACAGAGGTCTCCAACATTGGAATTGACGCATGTTCCTAAACCTGGGAATGATTTAAAGTTGAAGAATACCAAAGTTTCTAAATGGTACAGTGAGCTCATCTCTACTCAAAAGATATGTGATGGTTATAATGCAACATAATTGAGATGTTTCCTTATCCCTCCCCCAATAAAGCTGTCATAAACCACTGCAAGGACTCTGAAAAGTGACAAGGCTATAGAAATGTCTATTGCGAAGCATCGATAATTAATGATAATGGCTTGGGCCAAATACATTTTCAAAAGGAAGTAAAACTTCAGGTCATATGAAAAATGTCAGAGTAGTGTTTATATCCTAAATTGCAGTAATGATATAAGCACAATTATCACTCCTAATCTGGGCCTGCAGATGGATTAAATAGTGAGTACACATCTATTACAGACCAGCCTACATGCTAGTGCAGAGGATCTTGTTATTGAGTCATTAAGCACTCCTTTATATCATCTTAAACTTCATTAGCATTAGCAGTTTTTACCAGTCTGTTGATTCAGAGGAAATCTGTGAACCCATTATTTTCAACTTGCCTACAATGTGTACTTAATTGTCTTCTAAGTTATTGTTTGTTTCATTTTTCATCAAAAGGATGACATTCCTTGCTCCTGATGTTCTAAACAAAATACAAATAAATGTAGGAGATATTTGCAAATTATATATCTAATAAGGGCCTAGCATCCAAAATATGTAAAGAGCTCTTACAACTCAACAACAAAAAGATAAATAACCTGATTTAAAAATGGGCAAAGGACTTGAGTAGACATTTCTCCAAAGAAGATGTACAAACAGCCATTAAGAACATAAAAAGATGCTCAACATCATTAGCCATTAACCCTGCCCTGTTGCCATCCAGCTGATTCCAACTCATAGTGACCCTATAGAACAGAATAGAACTGCCCCATAGGGTTTCCTAAACTGTAATCTTTACCAAAACAGATCTTTTCCCATGGAGCAGCTGGTGGGTTCAAGTCACTGACCTTTCAGTTAGCAGCCAAGCACTTAGCCACTACGCCACTAGGGTTCCTTTCATTCCTCATTAGGGAAATGCAAACCAAACCACAATGAGGTAACACTTCACACCCACTAGGATGACTATAATAACAATTTTTCAAAAACAGAAAGCAACAAATATTGGCAAGAATGTGGAAAAACTGGAACCCTCATACACTATTGGTGTGGATGTAAAATGGTTCAGCCACTGTGGAACACTCCAAAACTTAAATACAGAGTTACCATGTGACCCAGCAATTCCATTCCCAGGTACACATCCAAAAGAATTGAAAACAGGGACTCAAACAGACATTTGCACATCAGTGTTCATCACAGTATCATTCACAATAGCCAAAAGGTGAGAACAGCCCAAATGTCTATCAATGGATGAATGAATATATTGTGATATATACATTTTTTTATACATTTAATGGAGTATTATTCAGCCATAAAAAGAGTAAAGTACTAATACATGCCACAACATGAATGAACTTCCAAAACAGTACGCTAAGGGAAAGGATCCAGACACAAAACGACAATATTGTATCATCCCATTTATATGAAATGTCCAGAAGAGATAAATCCATAGAGATAGAATGCAGATTGGTGGTTGCCAGGGGCTGGGGGGTGGCGGGGAATGGGGAGAAACTACCTAATGGGTAAGCGTTTTATTTGGAGTGATGGAAATGTTTTGGACACAGATAGAAGTGACGATTGCACAGCATTGTGTATATACTAAATGCCATTGAATTGTTCACCTTAAAATGGTTAATTTTATGTTGTGAATTTCACCTCAGTAAATTATTTTTTTTAATGTAGGACTCTTTACCTCTGCCCTAGAGCTATTAAGTCATAAACATTGACTGAGTGCTGTATATAGAAAGATCAGAATAAAAGCAGAGCTCCTGCCGTCAAGGTTCTCAGGATTTTTTTTTTTTTAATTGTGCTTCATGGGAAAGTTTACAGCTCAAGTTGATTTCTCACACAAAAATTCATACACATTGTTTTGTGACTTTAGTTGCAATCCACACAATGTGACAGCACACTCCCCCTTTCCACCCCGGGTTGCCTGTGTCCATTCAACCAGCTCATGTCCCTTCCTGCCTTCTCGCCCTGTCTCCGGACAGGAGCTGCCCATTTGACCTCGTGTGTCTGATTGGAGGAAGCCCCGGTGGCCTAATGGCTAAGTGCTACGGCTGCTAACCAAAGGGTCGGCAGCTCAAATCCGCCAGGTGCTCCTTGGAAACTCTATGGGGCAGTTCTACTCTGTCCTATAGGGTTGCTATGAGTCGGAATTGACTCGACGGCACTGGGTTTGGTTTAGTTTGGTTTTTTTATCTGATCGAACAAAGAAGCACGCTCCTGATGTGTATTACTTTTTGTTTTGTAGTCCTGTCTAATCTTTGAAGAGTGGGCTTTGGGAGTGGTTTCAGTTCTGGGTTAACAGAGCGTCTGGGGGCCATAGTTTTTGGGGTTCCTCCAGTCTCTGTCAGACCATTAAGTCTAGTCTTTTTACTTTTACTTTTGAGTTCTGCTCCACACTTTTCTCTCTCTCCATCAGGAGCTCTCTGTTGTGTTCGGTTCTTGGGATCTTGATGAGAAGAATCAAGACAAGTCTGTTCAGAGAGGAAGTACTAAGTTGTATGGTAGGAGAAGGTTGCTTAGTGCGGGGTTGGCTGGCCAACCATATTTGAAGAACAATGAAAGGAACATAGAATATTTCTAAGCAAGAGGCCCTTTTAGAGGACATGGTATGTTGTCGTTAGCTGCCATCAAGTGTATTCCCAAGTCATGTCAACCCCATGCACAATAGAAGAAAATGCTGCACAGTCCTGCACCATCACCATGATCAGGTTGTCACTGGCCGATTTTCAAAAGTAGATTGCCAGGCCTTTCTTCCTAGTCTATCTTAGTTTGGAAGTTCTACTGAAACATGTTCAGCATCATGTCGACACACAAATCTCCACTGACAGACAGGTGGTGGCTGTACGTGCGGTGCATTGATTGGGAATCAAACCCCCAAGGAAGGTGAGAATCCTACCAAAGAGCACCACTGCCTCATCCTAAAAAGGACCTAAGTGTCTTGAAGAATGTGCAGGTCCAATGCTCATGGGTTAGAAGGCATAAGGAAGATTTAAGTTCAATATAAGGAAGAGCTTTCTGATAATTGAGGCTGTTCAAAAAGATTACACAGGCTGCACTGGGAGAGAGTAAGTTCTTAGTCATTAAAAATATGCAGGCAGAAAGCAGATCACCTGTTATGATGGCAGATCTTTTATTAGGAAATGCAGTGGCCCCTGAGAACCCTTTCAGCCCTGGTACTCTGTGGTTCTAAAGTAGTTTTCAGCCTTCACTCAGAACTGTATCCTGGAATTGGTGGATTTTCTCTGTTATGATTCTTATCATGTGAATTACCTTTATAAAAAATTTCTGATGCTGAGTGCTTCAGCCTTGGAATGAATGTACATTTTCCTGAGCGGAACTTAGATTTAAAATATCTAGAGTAATTCAGATTCTCCTAATTCTGAGTGGCCAATAAATAATTTAGATGCGGCTGATGTTTTTCCTCGCTCTAAATCAGAAGGAATGAGCTCTTTAAGCAACTGAATAATGTCAAGATACGATTTCATGGAACACATTCAACGTGTATAAGTGAACCCATGTTTTATAACCACTTCAGTCATTGCAAGTGAGTCTTGTTAAATGTCATTGAAGCAGACTGGTTAGGATTTTAACTTGAAACCTTCTGGTAGTTGTAAAGTCAAGTTACATCATATACTTTTCTTAAAACAGCCTATGGAGACCCTTCGCTGCTTACAGCTCGTCTTTCCCACGAAGTAGGCTGAGCCAATGTGAGTTTTATCATATTCACGTGAAAGGAACATTGATATTCAGGATCAGATGGATTTGTGCAGCCCAAGTTTCCATTAGAGCTCACCTTCCTATGTGGACGGTGGTAAAGTATTATCGTCAGAACTCAGATTTTTCTCGACTCTAGCTCATACCTACGATGCAATACCTCTAGCCTGTGTAAGCTGTCTTTCCCTCCAGGTATTTTCTGATATTCCTGAGGGAGCTCTCATGAATGCTCATAACATCCTTGTCCTGCTGGGAGTGATTCCTGTTTCAGTAAGAACCACAGGTGCCAGTTGGGGACCATCGCTTCCTTCTTGCCTCCCATGAGCGCTACCACCAAATTAAAGGTGGATTAACCAGGAAGCAAGGTACACATCCAGGGGCTTACAGTAAGCAAGGTACACACGGGCTTAATTGTGTTTACTTACTAATCTGTAGTGCACAATTTCACCTGTTTTTCACCACATCAAAGAGCAAAGATGTGAAACCCATGTGAAATTGTGTACTACAGATTAGTAAGTAAGCCCATGCTTACCTTGTGTATTGGGTAACCCATCCCTGCACCAAAAGTCATCATGGTGCCAGTCCTAGATGACCAGGATGATGTGGGGAAGAATACAAGTATCCCGTGTACTACCATGCATCAGAAAAACCAAAACCAGTCATCACCAAGTTGACTCCGACTCATGACGACCCCATGTGTGTCAGAGTGGCGTTGTGCTCCCTAGGGTTTTCAACGGCTGATTTTTCAGTAGCAGATCACCAAGGCTTCCTTCCAAGGTGCCTCTGGGTGGACTTTGACCACCAACCTTGCAGTTAGCAGCCACGCTCTTTACTGTTGTACCACCCAGGGACCCTGCATCAGAGGTTTCCCAGAATGGTGCTGTTTGCAACCATAGGTTTCTACAGTGTTTTTCAGCAGACCAAAAGCTCTTTTTTGGGGGTTGCACAACAGAGCTTTTCAATAGACCAATTAGATTAACCTCCACTCTTTTAATGGTTCAGGATACCCATGAACAGGCAGTCTTAGGATAAGCAATGCATGAATTCATTAACAGGCTGCATATTGGTTAGATTACAGAGACGGCTCCTTCTGCTGGGAGTGAGTGGGCCCTACAGAGTCTTCTAAGCCCTTCCCTGAAGAGAGAGCTCATCATCTCCCACACTGCTAAATGACAGACAGTGCTTGCAAGGTACCCCTAACACATGAGCTGGACACTGGGAGCTATTGTTGCCAATACTTTATTATACAAGCCAGGGTCACCATGATTGGAAGACGTGAAAGCAGGCTTCTCTATCAAGGTTGCCAGTATTATGCAGTCACCTTCCAGAATCTCACAGAAGAGACCTGCTAACGCCATTTGGGGGGCAAATGGAATAAAATCTGAAACTGAGCAGCAAGCACTTTAATTTCCTGTACCTCTCCTTTTGAAAATGCCATTGGGTTAGCTTGGCCTGTTTCTCAGTACCAGAGACCGGTTCTTGTCGAGTTGACTCTGACTCATGGTGGCTTCACGTGTGTCAGAGTGGAACTGTGCTCCATAGGGTTTTAATGGCTGATTTTTCTGAAGGAGATCACCAGGCCTTTCCTCCAAGGTGCCTCTGGGTGGACTTTCTTTGCATTCTTTCTCCTTAAACTCTGCTGCCTCCTCTGGGGAGCAGGTGTGTGGATGCAGGGGCCAGGGGTCTGGTTTCAGAGCTGACAGATCAAAACTCTTGGAGCCAGCTTGATACCTGGCAACTCTTGCCCAGGATTTCAAGCTTTTTTTGGCAGGTGCACGACCTGCTCTGGCAGTTTACAAGTGAAGTGAATAGAAAATAGAACAGTTACTGGAATGTAATGTAGTTTCCGGGTCATGTCCTTAAGAAAGAGTATTTACTTGGTATTTGAGTATTAGTTGTTACCTGGAACAGGGTATGTGGCTCATAAAAGAATTCCATGTACATGATTCCATTCTTGAATACCCGTGGTGCATTGCTTTAAAACACACACACACACTAATATTTCTCTACTTTCTAAAAAAAGATCATGGCTGTATGTGCCAGGTGGGCGTGTGTGTGCACGTGTGTCATTTATATGCCTGCTTTAGTTCTTGCTGCCTATGGGAATCTTTCTCTTGCAGATTGTTCTGGAGCTTAATTAGTCTTCTGGATTAGCTAAGCTCCTTTCTTTCAACACATTGGTATTAAGAATTGTCATACGTAAAGAGGTCCAACCTCATCTTGCTTTATTCTGTGACCTCATCGTGTTTGTATTGAAGGAGGCACGTTTTATAAATAGACCTATGTCTGTTATAGGTGGGACATTCGTTATCTCTTCACAAGAAGCAGGGCTTGAAAGAAGGGTAGTCCTGTGGTGCCGTGGTTGGGCTTCCCAACTTGGAGATTCAGAACGCACCTCTTTATCTTCCTTCAGAAGGTGATGGTCAGTAGGTGCCCTACTTTCTCCCTCCAGAGTCCTTTCACTCTCCTCCTCTGGAGAAGTTTATTTTAACACTGCCTGCGAAAGGCGTGGAGCCCTGGTGGTGCAGTGGTTAA
Source organism: Elephas maximus indicus (assembly GCF_024166365.1). Classification (NCBI taxonomy): domain Eukaryota; kingdom Metazoa; phylum Chordata; class Mammalia; order Proboscidea; family Elephantidae; genus Elephas; species Elephas maximus. The sequence continues at coordinate 18,477,499 of NC_064842.1, read as the reverse complement.
GAGCTCGGCTGCTACCCAGAAGGTTGGCAGTTTGAATCTACCAGCCACTCCTTGGAAACCCTATGAAGTACTTCTACTCTGTCCCATAGGGTCACTGTGAGTCAGAATCGACTCGATGACAGTGGGTATGAAAGGCATAGGAGCACTGAATGGTATAAACCATTAAGCACCCAGCTACTAACTGAAAGGTTGGTGGTTCAAATCCACCCAGAAGAAAGAAGAAAGGCCTGTAATCTGCTTCCGAAAGATCACAGCCATTGAAAACTCTATGGAGCTCAGTCCTTTGAGACACACGAGGTCGATGTGGCACTGTAACCGTAGAATGCAGGGTGTTCTCTAGCAGTTGGGGAGTTACAGCGTTGGTGGAGATGCCCCTCAGCCTTCAGGGGTCTTTCTTATCATGTGTTGTTGTAGGTTTGTTCTGTCATTAGCTTTTATCAAATGATATCCTATTGTATGTCTATGTGTTTGCCACCCTCACTGGAGATCGGCTCCTTGGGAACAGACCAGTCTCTCTTACCTGTGCCTTCTCAGCACCAGCACGGTCCCTCACTTACAGATGCCACTCAGCAAATGGTTGTAGAATGAGCAGCTGCATACATTAAGGAGCTAATGAATTGAGTGAGTGTGAGCAGCATTACAGCCCCTTTGGAAGGATAAGCTCTGCTTCTGCATGAAATGGGAAATGATTTGGGCAATCGCTGATAGCCGTGGCCTGGTGCTCTCTATTTCTAAAGCCAAACATTTGTTCCTCTTTGTATGTTTCCATGGCACTGACTTTAGCCCTCCCTCCATGAAAAAGCTGAATTTAAAGAGAGACAACAGCTATCAAATGAGAAAGTATTGAGCAGTAAGGGAATTAAGACGCACCTTGATTCTTTGGCACTGTGCCTGGGGTGACACCACATTATGCCATTGCTCTAGAGGCTCTACCCATTGCCGTCAAGTTGATTCTGAATCAAAGTGACCCTATAGGACAGAGTAGAACTGCACTATAGGGTTTCCAAGGAACAGCTGGTGGATTTGAACTGCAGACCTTTTGGTTAGAAGCCGAGCTCTTAACCACTGCACCACCAGGGCTCCTCCTCTAGAGCAGGGATCATCAGACTTATTCTATAGTAAATATTTTTGGCTTTGCAGGTCATACAGCCTCTGTTGCAACTACTCTGCTGTTGTAATGGGAAAGCCGCCACAGACAATATGTAAACAAATAGGTGTGGCTGTGTTCCAATAAAACTTTATTGACAAAAACAGGCAGTGGGCTGGATATGGCCTCCAGGCTATAGTTTTTTGAGCCCTGTTCTAGAGTACTACATGCTCTTGCATTTTTTTTCTTTTAATTATTAAGATTTGTTAATTATCCTGTTCTTTTTTTTTGTTCTCTTGCTATATCTAATAAAAGAGTTGACTTATTTAAAAAAGCAAGACATTTTTCCAAAAATCATTTAAAAAAATGTGTGTGGTCAGGGTAGAGGAGAGAGGAATATGTGTACGCAAAATATGGCTTCTTGAGCGTGTGGCACAGTCCTCCCCCAGACTCCAGTCAGCTCTGCTCTATCACCAGTCCCTTCCTGCCACCTGCCCTCCACATCCAGGCCTCTGCCCACACGGCCCTGGGTCTCTAACTCTCTGCCCAGCCTGGCTCAGCGGCCAGAGCCAGGCTAGCAGCTCTACACTGGGCCCTTCTCTTCCCTTTGCTTCAGTCTTGATACAAAGATCTGGGCTGAGTTTGTGTTGATGGTTACCCTGGAAACCCTTTGAAAAACAGTTTTATTTTCTTACCAAGGATCCTGGGTTAAATCCAAGTTAAAGGCTCATCCTGAGGCTAGAAAAGCCAAAGCTTCATGTCCACCTTTTTGACTCCCACAGGGGCATGTTGTAGAGTCCAGGGGGGCTCGTGTGAGCCTTGCAGCAGTTTTACTGTCTTTCTATCAGAAGAGTGACAATGCTAGTTGCTAAGCAACATACATGCTGTGACTTATTCCAACAGTGTGACCTTTCTTTTTTTTTTTTTTGAAATATTTGTCCATATGATTGACTCATGAATGGGGAACCATGTGGAAACACACAGGGCAAACAGCTTGATACAACAATGTTTACCCTTTTACTCTGTCTTGGGCATCTTTTCCTGAGGACTTACTCAGGGTCACATGGGGACGTGGTGCATGCCACCATCCAGTACAGTTGATTAACAAGCTGTATCATCGGGAACTCCTTAGTATATGATCGCAGCATAACCTCCAGAAGACTCTATCTTCTGCTTCCCCTATTGAAGACGAAGTCCCAGGCGTGTCAGCTACAGTGCCTCCTCAGGGAATATCTGCCTGGGATGGAGCTTGACTTCCGCTGTCTGTTTGTCAGCTCTGCTAGTGTCTGTGCCATCTTGTTGGCTATATTTTGAAAGGTGCTCAGTGTTTACAGCAAGGCCTTGCTCCTGCCCCGCACCCCCTTACCTCTCCCTCCCACCACTTTCATCGCTGACTGTTATGCTTGAAAGGAAGCCCTGATATATTTTTAAATTGCCCTGGAACTAAGCCATAGTAAGCCCAGTTTTCCCAAACTGACACGTTATTGGTCCCAGAGGGAAAGAAAAACTACTGCTCTTCTGGCACAGGCTTTTCCCTACAAGTCTGACGCAGATCATGTGTGAAACCGCTCCTCCCTTCTCCACAGCCTAATCTCTGCTGGTGGTGGCCGGCATCTCACACAGTCCACTGAGCTGGATGGGCCCTCTGTGGGGAGCTCTGCGAGGCGGGGGTGGCTGGCTCAAGGGGCTCATAGTCCAATGGGGGACATGGGCACAAATGTGAAGACAAACCCTTCTCACCTGGCATCATAAACACAACATAGACACACAAACACAGGGCACAGAAAGCAAAGGGGGCATCTCAGCCTTAAGGGTCAGAGAAGAAATGATATTTGGCAGCAGTCAGGAGGATACAGGTTGATGAAGTAAGCAGAGGCCTTTTAAAAGCAAGGCAGGAGGAACTTTGGGGCAAGTATGTTGTTGGCTGTTGTCAAGTGGGCTCTGACTCATAACAGCATTATGTATAATAGAACAAAATGTTGCCTAGTTCTGTGCTGTCTTTATGATCATTGGTATGTTTGAGCCCATTGCTGCAGCCACTGTGTATTTTGAGTGCCTTCCAGCACTGTATCAGACAGTATTCTGTTGTGATTCATAGGGTTTTAATTGGCTGTTTTTTGGAAGTAGATTGCCAGGCCTTTCTTTCTGGTCTAAGTCTGGTAACTCTGCTGAAACCTGTCTACCCTGGGTGGGCACCACAGTGCAACAAACTGACTGATAGGAGGTGGTGGGGCAAGTATAAGGATGGAAAAACATAAGCCATTCATTCCTCCAGGTCAAATTTTTAAAGCCTAAAACACCATTCATAGACCCCGTGGCCTCATCGGTCACACACAGATCCTGCAAAGTCCCCAGAGGAGGCCATTCTAGAAAGTTCTGCCTTCTGTTGCTGATTGAGCACTTAGGCCTCTGCCTGCGTTTCTGCACTTATAATCAGAGTACAGATGTCTGTTCCTTCCTTACCACTAGTAAAAGTATGAGAGTTAAGAGACAGTGACAACAAAGTGGTCGCAGCTCCTTGACAGAAGAAACTTTGCATGTCCTATAAACATACAGATCATCAGTGCAGGCTTTTGGCTGGGTGACTGCTGTCTGTTGCAGGGACTGCATGTGGGCAAAACTAGAGAAAGACCATGTGTGCAGCAAGCAGGCCGAATCCCTGGTTACGAAGGCATTTTCTCTTGATCCCTTTGCCTCGTTTCTATTCCCAGGCCTCATTATGTGCCATATCGTATGCACACGCACAGACACGTAGGAGTACCCGCCACAGCCGGGACACAGGTGCCAAGGGAGGTGTTTTGCATGAATTCCATCCTTGGGGTTAGAAGCACTTGCTCAGCTGCCAACTACAAATAGCCCCATGCTGGAAAATGATGCTAATTAGTATGCCATTAAAAAATGGAGGGAAAAAAAAATTGCCAACAACAACAACAAAAAGCCACACGGAGACCTGAAGCCATACCCTGACAGCCAACATGAAGCATGGCCCACTAATGCAGCCTTAATTCACTTTGCTGCGCAGGGACAGCAAGCTGACCATGTTGCTGCGGGAATCCCTGGGGAACATGAACTGCCGCACGACCATGATCGCTCACATCTCGTCGGCGGCGGGGAACTACGCAGAAACCCTGTCCACCATCCAGATCGCATCGAGAGTCTTGAGGATGAAGAAGAAGAAGACGAAGGTAAGGAGTTTGCATGGGACAGGGTGCATAAAGGTGCTGTAGGAGCCTTGCCCTGGTACAGCGTCAGAAAGAGCCAATCAGTGTTTCCAGTCCCCACGTGCCAGGGGCATGTGTGAGTGGCTCCATGTGCACCTCGGGGACTGAAAACCTTCTGGATGACCCAGCATCACTCCTGGTCTGTCCTCTCCACAGAGCTGGTGCTTTCCACGGTCATCCCACCTGCTGTGGGGAGCACATACATGGTCCACTTTACATGTGACAAATGTATGACCACTTGGAGGTGAAAATTTTGGGAGGGATGGGAAATAGCCACAGTTTTCCTCTTGCCTGTCTCAGTCTGATGTAGACGTAGTGTCCAACTTCTTGGCTCCAAAGAGGATTACTAACCCCTTGCTCACATGGCCCTAATTCCTCCTGCATTTCTGGGAGTCATTTTTCCTTCTGCTGGGTTTTGCTGGGTTAATTCAATGGTTTCAGGCAGATACTAAGAGCCTGTTCTAAATCACAGGGCTTATTTACTAGGCAGCAAAACCAGGGTAGTGGTGGTATGGCAAGAGTGTTTGAAGCAGTCAAGATTGTGGTTGCTCAGGTCCAAGATAGCTGGTGACATGTGGGACTTTTTTTTTTTTCTTTCTGTACCTCCATTGTATAAAGCAGCAGCTGGGTGGTACAAACAGTTAAGCACTCTACTACTGACTAAAGGTTGGTAGTTTGAAGCCACTCAGACATGCATTAGAGGAAAGGCTTGGCGATATGCTTCTGAAAGGTCACAGCCTTGAAAACCCTATGGAGCACAGTTCTACTCAGCACACGTGGGGTCGCCATGAGTCAGAATCGATTCAGTGGCAAGTGGTCTGGTTTTTTTGTATAAAACAGAGCTTTCTAACTAGTGCTTTGTGCCACAGGGTGCCCCAAATGGCTTGAGGGCACCATATTAGAGATGCCTTCAGCCTCTGGGTGGCCAGGTGGGGCCTGGGCTGGCTGCCTCAATGTATGAGTATGCTCTCTGCTCTCCCAGTGTTCCAGACTGGGGTTACATTTGTAGGTGTAGCTGTGATGTGGAAAAGGTGGGCACACTGGCATGGACACCGCAAATAATGGCCTATACCCAGGGGGCCAAGGTGGCCTTTAGTAACCTATGTCCGGTCACCTGCTTCCAGCCCTTGCTGCATGTTGCTGGCTCACGCACTCTAACTGTCCTCCTCTCACCCACAGTACACATCGAGCTCCTCTGGGGGAGAGAGCTCCTGTGAAGAAGGCAGAATGCGCCGGCCCACCCAGCTGAGACCGTTCCACACCAGGAATGCGGTGGACCCTGACTTCCCAATCTCTCATTTGTCCAGTGACCCCGACTACTCCTCCAGCAGCGAGCAGTCCTGCGACACAGTCATCTATATTGGGCCTAATGGCACAGCCCTCTCCGACAAGGAGCTTACTGACAACGAGGGGCCCCCCGACTTTGTCCCCATTGTGCCGGCCCTGCAGAAGACCAGGAGCGACAGCCGGCCCACGGAGGCAGGAGAGGCCACTGCCAGCCAGTCAGAAAGGGATTGCCTGAAGTGCAACACATTTGCCGAGCTGCAAGAGAGGCTAGATTGCATCGATGGCAGTGAAGAGCCCAGTAAGTTTCCTTTTGAAGAGCTGCCTGTCCGGTTTGGGGCAGAACAAGCAAGCAAATGCCCCTCGCTAAGCCAGGCAGCTGGGGCCAACTTACTCTCCGAGTCTGATCAGGAAGACAATGGGTCAGATGACCAGCTGACTGAGAGAGAAGGCGCTGAGCTCCCAGCCTCCAGGATACAGCAGAATCACTCTCCCGTCCTGGCCGCAGCACTCACCAGCAGCCCCAACCCTGCTTCTCCCAGGAGCATCCCGGGCAGCAGCAGTAGCCAGCACTGCTCCTCCCAGTTGGTGCACAGCCCCAGCCTCCAGAGCAGCCGTGAAAGCCTGAACTCCTGTGGCTTCGTGGAAGGCAAGCCCAGGCCAATGGGCTCCCCCCGGCTGGGCATCGCCAGCCTGTCCAAGACCGCGGAGTACAAGCCTCCCAGCTCTCCTTCCCAGAGATGCAAAGTCTACACCCAGAAGGGGGTCCTGCCCTCTCCTGCTCCCCTGCCTTCCCTGAGCAAGGATTCCGGCATGGTGTCAAGTGAGTCCTTGCTGCAGCCTGAGGTCCGAACCCCCCCAGTTGGAATGAGCCCCCAGATTTTGAAGAAATCCATGTCTGCTGGGAGTGAACGATTCCCTGAAGCCTCTTTTGACGACGACCATCCGGCAGCAAGTTCTCCTGAGTCGAAGAAGGAGATCCTGAGCACCACAACCGTGACGGTTCAGCAGCCCCTGGAGCTAAACGGTGAGGACGAGCTGGTGTTTACGCTGGTAGAGGAGCTGACCATCAGTGGGGTCCTGGACAGTGACCGCCCCACCAGCATCATCAGCTTCAACAGTGACTGCTCCGTGCAGGCCTTGGCATCTGGCTCCCGGCCCGTCAGCATCATCAGCAGCATCAGTGAGGACCTGGAGTGCTACTCAAACATGGCTTCTGTCTCGGAGGTCAGCATCACACAGTTCCTGCCCCTCCCAAAGCTGGCGCTGGACGAGAAGGCCCGGGACTCTGGGAGCCGGCGCTCCTCCATCAGCTCCTGGCTGAGCGAGATGAGCACAGGCAGTGATGGTGAGCAGTCATGCCACAGCTTTATAGCCCAGACGTGCTTCGGGCACGGGGAAGCCATGGCTGAGCCACCAGCCTCGGAGTTTGTCAGCAGCATCCAGAATGCTGCCATGGTGTGCAGAGAGAAGCCCAAGGTGGGCCCTGACAATGTGCTCATCTTGTCTGAAATGGGGGAAGAGGCTTTTAACAAAGCCACTCCCATCAAAGCCTGTAAGATATCGACCCTGGGCAAAGCCATGGTCACAATCTCCAATACGGCCAATCTGGGTCGCTGTGAAGGGTACATCCCCATGAAGACCAACATCACTGTCTACCCCTGCATTGCCATGGGCCCCCTGAACGTCCAGGAGACTGAGATGTCCACTGCCTCTGTCACTGCAGCCCCCAAAGCAGCCCAGCCCCAGGAGAACCAGGACACCAGTGCAAAGAAAGAGATGAAATTTGAAGACCCCTGGCTAAAGCGAGAAGAGGAGGTGAAAAAAGAGACTGCTTATCCTAATGAAGGGATTAGGTATGAGACTGGGTCTGGCCCCACAAAGCCGGAGGCTGGGCCTGAGCAGGAGCAGGAGAGGAAGTCCAGTGCTGGTGACAGACTCAGCAGCAGCAGTGGGGAGGTGTCTGCCTCCCCCATGGGTGACAACTGCCGGAGGATTGTGGATGGCTGTGAGATGGCCGTGCCCAACTTGGCCACCCAGAGCCCTGTGCCTTCCAACAAGAGCCTGAAATCCAGCAGCCTCCCTAGGGCTTTTCAGAAGGCCAACAGACAGGAGGGGCTGGACAGCCTCTTCTACCACTGTGCCGCTGAGACCAACGGCATTGGCATCACCTTGGGTGCCCAGCCCTCAAAGGCGACCCTGGAGAGGAAGGTGGCTTCACCCAAGCATTGCGTCCTGGCTCGGCCCAAAGGGACCCCCCCTTTGCCCCCTGTCCGAAAGTCCAGCTTGGACCAGAAGAACCGGGCCAGCCCTCAGCACAGCGCCTGCAGCAGCAGTACCAGTAGCCCCTTGAACCAACCAGCGACTTTCCTGGCCAGCTTCCCAGATGAGTCCAGCAGCAAAATGAAGGATGCTAGTAGCAGCAGCAAACTCTTCAGTGCCAAACTGGAGCAGCTGGCCAGCCGGACCAACTCTCTGGGCAGGACGACAGTCAGCCACTACGAATGCCTCTCGCTGGAAAGGGCTGAGAGCCTGTCCTCCATGAGCTCCCGGATACACGCGGGCAAGGACAGCACCATGCCACGCACGGGACGGAGCCCGGGCCGCAGCGCAGGGGCCTCAACAACCAACTTGGGGACCACCCAGTCTGCCGGAGCCTCGCCCAAGGCCAGCCAGTCCAAGATCTCCGCTGTGAGCAAGCTCCTCCTGGCCAGCCCCAAGGCACGGAGCCTGTCCACCTCCACCACCAAAACCCTTAGCTTCTCCACCAAATCCCTGCCACAGTCCGTGGGCCAGAGTTCCAACCTGCCCCCTAGCGGGAAGCACATGTCCTGGTCTACCCAATCCCTCAGCAGGAACCGGGGCTCCGGCTCAGGACTGGCATCTAAGCTGCCCCTGCGAGCAGTCAACGGCCGCATCTCCGAGCTGCTGCAGGGCAGCGCGGGCCCCCGAGCGCTGCAGCCGCGCCCTGGGCCGGAGGCGGAGGAGCGTGGCGGCCACGGGGAGGAGAAGGCCTCGGCGTCCGTGCACGTGCTGCCCTCGCCCTACAGCAAAATCACCCCTCCGCGCAAGCCGCACCGCTGCAGCAGTGGGCACGGCAGCGACAACAGCAGCGTGCTGAGCGGGGAGCTCCCGCCGGCCATGGGGAAGACGGCCCTGTTCTACCACAGCGGCGGGAGCAGCGGCTACGAGAGCATGATGCGAGACAGCGAGGCCACAGGCAGTGCCTCCTCCACCCAGGACTCCATGAGCGAGAACAGCAGCTCCCTCAGCGGGAGGTGCCGGAGCCTCAAAACTCCAAAGAAACGGTCCAATTCAGGTAGGCCTCCCTCAGTCCAGGGGCAGGAAGGGGCTGCCCAGACCCCACTGCCCCCTGAGCTGTGCGGGTGGGGATTGGCCCGGCTCCTGAATGGGTCGGGGCTTTCACTTCCCCAGTCTGATACATGTCAGCTGGGAACAGAAGCCACAAGGGGGTCTTACTGCCAAAAAACTGACTGGTGGTTTCGTCATCGTTCCTCTAAAGCTGTTCATGCCCTTTGGTCATCAGCATGGTGAAATGGGTGCTGGCTGTGTTCTCACGGCTGTCAGAGGAAGCTGGCTTTGTCTGGTTCCGTCCTGGGGTTTAAACTGTTCCAGGACCAAGAATGCTACTGTTTAGCACTTTCTGCGGGGTCAGGTTAAGGTAGCCACCCTCCTGACCTAGTGGCCGCAGAAACCTGTATGTGGGGCTGATAGCCTCACAGAACCACCAGTCTCCTTCTGGGACATCGGAGGCAGAACATTTTGTCTCATGGGTAGAGCAATGGGAGAGGACCTTCCTCCACTCCCCACCCCAAACCCCCACAGACAGTCATGTATGCATGCCTGCCACAAGGCCTGGGAATCGTTTATGTACACACACACACACACACACACACACAGTGTACCCCACGCTCCACTTACCTACCACACTGTCTGAAATGCCTACACACACACACGCACACATATCCTACACATGCACACACACGCATGTACTCACACATGTATACAGGGTACTCCAGTACAGGCCACACATATCTACCACAGTGTCTAAAAAGCCTATACATACACAAATGCACACACATAGCCCACACACATGCACATGCATGCACTCACATGCATACAGTACACTCCGGCACAGACCGCACGTACGCACTGCAGTGTCTGAAATGCCTACACACACACGCACACATATCCTGCACACACACATGCATGCACACACACACACACATGCACTCACATGCATATAGTGCACTCGAGCACAGATCGCCCATGCCCACCGCAGTGTCTACAATGCATGCTTTTGGGGGAAGTTTGCCATCTCCTATCAGGAGGTAAATACTTCAGAAGGACTAACGTCTAAAGCCCAAAAAACCAAAACCAGGCCCATCGCCATCAAGTCAATTCCAACTCATAGCAACCCTGTAGGACAGAGTAGAATGCCCCAGAGGGTCCAAGGCCGTAAATCTTTACAGAAGCAGACGGCCACATCTTTCTCCCACAGAACAGCTGGCAGGTTCAAACCATTGACCTTTCAGTTAGCAGCCGAGTGCTTAACCACTGCACCTCCAGGGCTCCTTGTATAAAACCCACTGGCTTGTTAATGAGTTTGGGTGAATGTGACAGTAAGTTTTGATGGGCAAAGAAAAGGAGGCCTAGGTCAGAGCTGGTAGCCCTGCTAGCCATGGGGTAGATGAGGTGAAAGGACAGTAGGGAGAAAAGGAGACAGAGAAAAAGAAAGCTAAACAAACCAACGACAAATTGCGCTACTTTAGAATTTTCCCTGGAATCATCTCTGCTCTTAAATAAGCCTCCAAAGAATTGCCCTGACTTATTCACAAACATAACAACTCTAACGAATGAAACCACACCTCATGCAAAGCCCCACGTGCACTTCTGTGCCTTGGCTGAAGAGAGCCTGGCATGGCGTCCTGCCTTCTGGGCTTGTCCTTTTCCGTTCTGTGGCCCCAGAGTATTTCGTAGAACCCTAGGCTCTCTGAGAAACCTCAGAAACCATTCCCCCCTGCAGAATATTGGTGCCCTCAGCTTATTTTGGAATTAGAAGATGGGGTGAGACCCAGAGGTGGGCCTTCCCTCTCCTGCTCCAGCTGCTGCTCCAGCTGCTGCTCCAGCTGCTGCCGCACAGGCCTTTCCTCTCACCCACGGGGCTGCTTTTTCCTCTCCTCCCGTCGTAGGCAAGCACAAGCTATGGAATGTTCCAGCCCAAACATAAGGGCTGTGGTTCACGCATATCATAAACCATTTGTCTTCCTTGAATGAAAGAAATCAAATGCAAGGGACTGTGCAGTCACACAGGTTTACATACACAGACGGTATGATTTAGATAGCCTATCTGCCCACCCCCATCATAGACCATGAAACGTGGCTGTGATGACGTTACACCTGAAGCATGCCCAGGAATCCTCCTGGCTGTCAGACCCTGACGTCTTTATATCCCAGATGGTGTATGTTTTATTCTTTGATGCACTTTGACAGTGCCCCACAGTGCCCTCACCCCCTTAGGGTCTAAGCAGCAGACCTTGGAGAGGAGCCCTGGATAAGGCAAGTTGAAAATGAAAAGCCATTCAGTATAGCCTAAAAGCTGCTTGTTCCCTATTTCCAGGGCTAAGGGCATTGAAGTGTATTGAACTAAATGCATTGTACTAACAGCAACAAGAAAGTTCATCTAAGCCAGAGCCTTCATGGAAAACAAAAATCTGCTGGCCTTCCTGATTCTTGGTTGATAAGCTTTCTTATTATGAACTCTTCAGTTTTGGTCTTCGAAGTCCAGATTTTTATATGACATTTGCTACACAGTCATATGAATTTTAGTGTTACAAAATGCTTTCCTGGACTCTAATTTAGTGCCTTCCATCTACCGACCTGTTTCTTGATTTCAATATCTCTCACTCTTTTTTCACAAGACTTTCATGTTTTGGTTTAGCTGTTACACTGGAGCAAAGAGGAAGAATAATTGCAAAAAAAAAAAAAAATGCATACAAATAACTGCTTGGAGGTGGACAGCAGGCTGCGCACATGTCCTTGCTTTGGTGCTACCTCGTTTCATAAACATTGTCATCTCAGGGTCACATGTGAGATAGGGCTGTTGGAGGGAGCCAGTGTAAAACAAAAGCCCCAGGGCTGGTGTTAGAGATGGGGTTTAATACAGAGTGCCAAGAGCATTAGAGCCCTGTGACCAGCTGCCGTAGATCCAGGCCTCCATAATGGATATGGCAGTGGAGATATGCTCCTTTCAGGTTAGGTGACCTTGTCTCGCTTATTTATGATTATTATTAAGAGAAATGCTGGCTGTCAGACATGGTCAACATAAATCAAAAGGAACTTCTTTAAGAGAACCCATAAAACTCCTTAAAGGAAATTCCTAGCTAGATGACTAAAGTAAAAAAAAAAATTTTTTTTTTTTTTAGATTCTATTAATTACTAAAGAACTTTGGGACTCCGGAGGAGACGGGCAGTTATTTTTTATCTGAGATTGTTTTTGAATTTGGAAAATGTTAATGGTTAGTTATGTCCTTAGTAAAAATGAACTACAATTGTATTGCCGGGAAGATGACCTTGAGCTCTTTGAGTGCTCTGTAGTACACGTAACAATAGAAACAACCAGACGTGACAACAGTTCATCCTTCCAGAACCATTCCTGGCATCCCACGGTGATGGAAGGTACACGAAACTGGGCTCATTCCATTGCCCATAGCATGGTGCAGTGAGGAGATTATGCAAGAAAGCAGGAGTCTTGGATGGTGAGCTGTGTGTCATGTAGGGAATAACTATACTCTCTGGTCTTCCATTTTCTCATGTCACAGTAAAGTGAGGGGGTTGCTAGATAACCACCATGGTCTCTCTGCTGCTCACATCATATAAAACTATGAAAATAAAGATAATTGGTGGTAATGTGACATCCTTCCCATAAGATGGTCCATAGTCAGTGGGATATATTCTCAATTTTTCAGCATTTTTGAGGCATCTTTTCTGCTCCTATAGCTGGGTGATAGGGAAGTTTCAAAGGTGGGGGGGGCAGGGAATGGAGGGTGCAGTATAGAAGACAAGATCACTGTAAGAAGTTTGTAATCTAATTGGTGAGAAAAGACAGAAAGCATGGAACCAAGTGCTGCGTAGTGTGGGGCAAACAGAAGTGTCAGAAGGGTTTAACAGAAGGAGGATCCCTGGGAGTCAGAACAGTTGCAGGAAGCTGCAGAGAACATTGGGATTGAGGCATGCCTTGCCGGATGCTTCATTGGGATAGGCCAAGGGGACGAAGGGCATTGTAGACACAGCTCAGAGGCAGCAATGAGCCCGGCCTCTGGACCAAATGGGGAGATCAACTCAAAAAAGTGAATTTTCTTAATGGATATAATGAGAGATGACAGACTACAAACCCAGATTAAGTTATACTTTGAATGTTTACCAACTATAATAAGAATGATTATAGTTAGCAGTGGGGAGTCATTATAGGCCCTTGATTGAGACAGTTGATATAAGGTGAGGGAAGCTTGGTGTTGCTTTGATCGATGGATTTTCATTGATCCACCCACAGTTCCTTGCCAGCCTCTCCATGGTCAGTGACACTAAATTCCATGTAGTGTATAACCATGAATTAGTGATGACAATCAGCCCCGGTGGGAGCAACTGTCTGTCCTGGCTCATGTGTGTGTAAGTTGCTGAGAAGGTATTAATCGGTTATAGTTTCATCTCATGTGGCATCACCCTAGCCCCCGCCCTGAGCCCCCAAGTCTTACACTAGAGCATCCCTCTTGTTTCACATGTGTGAAGTCTCCCCAGCTACTCTGTATCTTCTTCCTACGGCCCCTCAAATTTTATTCTCAACTCTGTGTGTTACCCTCTTGGCTTTTTTTCCCCTCTCTTTCTTTCTCTCGGGCTGGCTGGGAAGTCTGAACATTAGATCAGCACCTCGGTCTGAAGGAAGTTCATTCCCACTGCAGGCAGACCAGGTCTAGTGGAATCCAGCACCCACGGACCCCCAGGAGAGAGGGAGGGTCTGCCCACAGAGAACGACCTTGGGGAGCATGTTGGTTCTGGGGTGGACCCAGGGTTTGATCTGCCTGGACACAAGGCCTGCTGTGCCTGATTGAGTCAGCCTGGCACCCAGCACCTTGCCAGGTGCAGGTTAGCTTTGAATGTCCTGGATTGATTCACGGATTGGTTGGTTGATTGGTTGGCAGTTGGTCCTAAATGTTAGCTTGTATTTCCTTTCTATGTATTCTCCATATCTTGTCCTCTGGGTGACAAGTGCCTTAAACGTTGAACCTGGTCTTCTGTTTCTTTTGTCATCCTAAGCACCAAATCCAGTGCCTTCCCTTCCCTTCGTGCCGAGCCACCATCACTGACTGATGGCCTAGTCTTTAGCGCTGTCTTAGCATGAGCGGCACTTCCGCCCTCCTCAATGGCTAGGACTGCAGAAGGCCCAGAGTCCTGAGAGAGCTGCATGAGGTCTCTCTGTACAGACAGATGCCTCCCTCAGACCCACGCCTCCAGGGCTGACCCAGGGTCATGGATCGAGGCTGAGTCCACAGAGCACCCTAGGGCTCAGCCTCCCAGCCACATCCTTCACTGCACCTTTTGCCCTTAACTAGATTTCATCACTGTAAGAAGAAAACCAAACCTGTTGCCGTTGAGTCAATTCTGACTCGTGGTGACCCCATGTGCTGCAGAGTAGAACTGCTCCGTAGGATTTTCTTGGCTGTAATCTTTTCAGAAGCAAATTTCCAGGCCTTTCTTCTATGGTGCTGTCTGGTGGGTTCGAACCACAAACCTTTAGGTTAGTAGCAAAGTTTAAACCGTTTGTGCCACTCAGGGACCTTCACTGCTATAATTATACATAAACACCAAGATTATGTATTTAAGTGAGGTAACAAATTACCTTTCAAAGATACATTAGAGAGTATCTAGAGGAGGGGCATACGATGAAAGGAGCTTTATAAGATAAGGCCAACAGGAAAAGAAAAAAGAGGAGATGACATTAGTGAATCTAAAGAAAAGACAGCTTAAAGAATCTGATTGTTCTTAATTACTTGAAGCACTCTTATAAAGAAGAACAAAACATCTACAACTTTTTAAAAATAAAGCTAGGTGACTTTTAACCCCTAGGAGCTATAAAACTCAAACCCACTGTTGTCTAGTCGATTCCGACTCATAGCGACCCCATAGGGTTTCCAAGGCTGTAAGTCTCTGTGGAAGTAAACTGCCACATTTTTTTCTCCCACAGAGCCACTAGTGGTTTCGAACTGCTGACTCAGCAGTTGATAGCTTTAACCAGTGCACCACCAGGGCTCCTTAGGGAGGTACATACGATATAAAATAAATGTGAATAAATTGTTACTATTACTTCAGATTTGGCACAGAGTATTACTCTGCATAATAGAGTATTACTGTGGGTAACAGAGTATTACTGGGGTGAACAACATTCTGAATAGGAAGGTTGGGGGAGGGAGAGGGTAAAAGGAAATGAAGTGACTACAGAAGAGATTTGCTTCACTACAAGGATACCTGATTATACAAATACCAGGGGAGGTCATGAACGAGTTAATAGATTTCTCCCTTTAGTGACCACTAAGAGTGAAACAGATTCTGTCACACCTAGAAAATCTTAATGTGTGCTTGTTGAATGGATGGATGAGTGGGTGCAAGGACGAGAGACAGGACAGGAAGTTGGAAACTGCAGAAAGGGGGCTGGGTGGGGCAGATATATATAAGCTACACTTGTGTGACTATTGAATTACTAGCGAGAATTGGGAAGAATAAATATCAAAGATCCCTATTGACCAGAATTTTATCTGCATGGTCATTTTCTATCATTCTCTCATTCCTAATAAATACGTTGTTTTTAGTTGCCATCAAGTCAGCTCCAACTCACGGTGACTTTAGTATAACGGAATGAAAAGTTGCCTGGTCCTCCAACATCTCACGACATTCAAGTCCGTTGTTACAGCTATCATGTAATGCCTTTCAACCTAGGGGTTCATCTTCCCCACTATATCAGACAATTCTCTGTTGTGATCCATAGGGTTTTCATTGGCTAATTTTCAAAACTACATCACCAAACCTTTCTTTCTAGTCTGTTTTAATCTGGAAGCTCTGCTGAAGCCTGTCCGTGGTTGACCCTGCTGATATTTGAGATGCCAATGGCACAGATAGCTTCCAGTATCAGAGCAACACGCAAGCCACCACAGTACAACAAACTGACAGGCGGGTGGTGTAATAAACACATTCAATTATTGCTCATACAACTGGATTTACATACCATCCCTTCAAATTGCAGTGCTTACTATAGACACCTAGGAGGTACCTGGAAGGAGCTGTGTTTTTTTCTTACCTTGAAGAGATGAAAGAAATATCTTCTGAGAAGCCTCCTGTATCCCAATCTACAGAGCTGTTTGTTAGAAAACACCCCAGGAAGGAGATTCGAATCACACAGGCTAATGACCAAAATAAGCAGTGGCCACTGAGCGATAAGTCCACTGTGATCTCTTTGCTAAGTTTGAAAATCATTAGATACTAGTCAGCTAAACACTGGGAATTTTCCAGCATCATGAGCCAGCAGAGCACCCTGTGTGTTTAATTATCCACAAAACACCCCCCAGGCCCTCCCTTACACAGGCACAGATGGGATGGGACTTCCTAGCTGACTGTTTGAGCACCCTTTTGTCACCAGCCTGGGGAGAATCTCCCCACCTTGCCCTGAGGTTGGAAGTCTCCTGGGGCTACCTCACAAGACACAGCTTCAGATTGCTGAGATACGGTCTCTATGAGAAAGCAGGAGATATTTCGCAGGGAAGGTTCTTCGTGGACAAGCCTCCCTTGCAGGTTGTCATTTGCCGAACATACTGGGTTAAGCTCCCACGATACCAGGTTACATTCCCTGAGTAAATGTCTGTGACAAATTACTCCTTACAAGGGTGGAATGCTCCATGTTTGCCTTATTGTGCCTTTGGTTCTCTGGTACATTCTTATTTCATTTTAATGAATTCAAGAAACACAGTGGTCATTGGCTTAATGAAAACGGGGAGGAAGGCAAGGTGCTTGCTGGCAGACTTAAGATTTCCAGAGTGTTCCTAAAAGCATCGACCTAGAGACAGATGGGAAAGGTTCAGAATGAGAGAACCTTGTATATGCAGATGGGAAAAAATGGAAAAGAATTGACTCCTTCAGATACCGAGGAAGCTCCTTAGAGTAGACCCCAGAGGGAAGCTCAAGTTCTGTCAGGAGGAGACTTGGGTGGCGCTGGGGCATCTGCTCCATTCTCATCTCTGGTTTGGGGAAATTTTTACTGGATCAATTAAAACACTGCAACAGGCAGTAATACCATCATCATCATCATCATTCATCTGGGGGACCATGGAGCGTGCTTCTCTTTGAAAATCTCAATTAAAATTACACACATTCGTGATATATCTCTCTCTCCTTCAATCTGCTAGCAAGCAACTTCCTTCCGATTTTCATGAAGCAGTGACCACTGTGTTTCTTGAATGCCTTCCTTCTCCCTCTCTCTTTCTCACACACATCTCTGATGTCTGAGGTTCCTTTCATCATTAATACTTTATGCTTTTTGATTCACCATCTTCCTAGGGCCCAAGTCTTGAGGCAGAAGGAAGACAGTAGGGGGTGGGGAAGAAAGCCGAAGATGGTGGCTTCTTAGGGGTAGGAGCTGGAATGGACAGAAGCATATTTCCCAGGAGTGAGGGAGACCCAGGCTTCAAAGAGCCAGTCTGGGTTTCCTGACACTTGACCTCAGTGGCAACATCTTCAGACTCAATATGAACACTTATGTTTGGGCTTTTGGCATTAAAAATTGACATCCTGGTATCAGACTTCCCACCTGGGGCCCTCAGTGCAGCCGGGAACGGAGTGAGATGAACTGCGATGTCTGTGGCGTTGCAAGGCCTGGAATGGGGAGGGGGAGAGTGAGCTCAGCTCTGTGTAGCGGGAGTGGGCCTGGTTGGATGTTTCATTAAAATACCAGCCTGCCTTTCTCAGGTCACATCTGGGCCATTTCAAGCAGCAAAGCTATGCAGGCAGTTATCAGCACCAGTGTTTTTTTACACACTTGACTTGCACATGTCTGCACTGAGCATGGGCTGATGAGCAGGGGGTGAGTTGGAAGGAGTGCTGACCTGTTGGCCACTGAAGAGGCTAGTTCGGGATGTGTGATCTCAATCAGACAGCAGCGTCAGGCAGGATCCTACAAAGCTTCTGCAAGGCTGGGTGCTTCCACCATGGCCTCTTCCCAGCTAGTGCTGCCTGGTCCAACAGCTGCCTGCCAGGCAGTGGTCACCAGCAGAGACTGTCTCAGCAGAGAGCTGGAAGCTTCAAGCACCTGGAGTGGCGTCTGCTTGCCAGGTAGATAACGAAGCATGCAAAAGATCTGGGAAGCTTGATTTATGCAGGGGCCTGGCCCTGGGACCCATGGTCATGATGGACGGCATGTTGGCACTACTGTTCCTGTGCTGGTGAAACTCCTTCAGGTTATTATACTTGGTTTTCACTAGCCTTGGACACGTTCCCCTGTACCAAACTCAGCTTTCCCCATCAGCACCTAAGCAAGGCTCACGGTGTGCTCCTGGTGGGAGCTGGCAGGTCAGGGAGGGCTCCTTGGTTTTAGACTCAAGAGCTGGAGGATGTCAGTTCATTCATGGAATTTCTTTACTGGAAACCAAATTCAAGAAACTGACTGAAAATTCAAGGTAATCGTCATTAATATGCACTGGAAGCTATGCCTCGTCCCTAAAACACAAGTTCTACGTTAGGCACTCACTTCCCATCTTGAGAGAGATTGGTCTGGTGAGGAATTTCAGAATGACATGGAGAGAAGGCATTGGAAACTAGGTAGCCTTTGGGATATTCCTAGCAAGTTCTTGTACCCAGTGAAATGTGGCTGTCCAGCCAGGTTTGTTTTCTCTCTCCCCATTTAAGGTGATCCTCACTCCCATCCAGGATGCCCTGGAGTGGGTAGCGGAGGGAACTAGAGGGCAGCCCTTGCTCCCATCTGAGCATGTCCCATCTGTACTAGCCAGGCTCCAAGATGAACTCAGTGACCGCTTCCTCCTGCATCCACACTCTTGTGTGGTCCTTCCCACATTGTATCAGCACTGGTTTGTGTGCCCAGTAGAATAAACCAGCAGTGGTAGTGTGTCACTTTAGTATTGGGCTATGAAAGAACCATGGTTGCCATCTTGGGTGCCTTTTCTTACTCGACCCCTCAACGACTGACTATGGGGAAGCCAGCTGCTGTGTCATGAATAGGTCCACATGGCCATGAACTTGGAAGTAGATCCTTCAGCCGCAATCAAGCCTTCAGATGACTGCTGCCCTACGTGACAGCTTAATTGCAGCTTCTTGAGAGAGCCTGAACCAGAATCACTTGCTCAGCCATTTCCCAGATTCCTGACCCTCAGAAACATGTGAGAGAATAGATGTTTGCTGTTTTATGCTGCTAGATTTTGGAGTAATTTGTTATACAGCAATAGATCGTCAGTACACCATCCCATGCCATGTCTCTCCTCAGTTCCTCCCCAACTTCTCATACAGACAGATTCTTGGAAGAGCCATTCCAGAAATGCCGAAACAGGTCTGAATTGCCCAAGGGCACCTAGCTTGGGCTCAAGCCCTGAGATACCCCATTACATTATTGACTTCAGTCTTAGTGGGACTATTTCATGACCCTGTCCTCAGAGTCAGGGTAGGTGAGGTGGAGGCCTGTCACCCTCTCTACCGTCTGAATATACATTTATCAAACCCAGAGAAAGACTATGACAGGAGCCACTTCAAGACTGTTTGTAGCCTAGACAAAGGGTCTCCAAAGCCACAGTCTTCACCTGAGATACGATCACGTGCCTCACTGTTTCTTCACACTCCTCCTCAGTCAGCCAGAGGAGCCGAACACTCTCCCTCACGTGCTCATCCTTACTCTGCTCCCGGAGACATTTTGCAGATAATCCCAGTTTACAGAAGCTGGAACTGAGGCGCAGGGAGGCAAAGTGGTTCGCTCAAAGTCAACTAGCTTGATCAGACTGATTAAAAAAGCAATTATTTGGTTCATTTCCATGGTAAATGTCTTGGACACTAAGGAGACAACATTTGCTTTTCTCCCATAGTTGAGGTTTCTTAGTTTTATAAATCAGTGTCTGCACTTCGTTGAAAAATAAACATGGCTTTGTGTGTTTCTGTGTGTGTGTGTGTGTGTGTACATGTGGATACAAAATGAAGATCTGGGCTCTAAAAAGTGAGATTTGATATGAAACCAAAGGAATTTAGAATGCATGGTACCTTTGTAGAGAAGATTAACTGCACTTAGAATTCCCCCTTATCTCCCTGAAGACCTTGAGTGAGAGACCCGCTCCAGCTGCCACTGCCCGGAGCAGGTAATGGCTTTGTACTTGCCTAACTCCCTAGAATAGTTAGCGAGAAGGTAGCCCTGGGTGTCGGTTCCCTTGTTCTATACCTAAGAAGTCTGGTTCTTTTTCTCTGTGAGGTTGTGGCGCTTTAAGCTTTCCTTAGCAGTGACTAGATCTCTTAAAGTTGGAGAAGGGTACAATGTCTTTTTTTCTGGAAGTGTCAATAGGCCAAGCGGGTCCCACTGCCTCAGTACTCAGTCTGCTGGAATAGGGGGAGGAGCGGAAAAGGAGGACGGGGGGAAGACTGGACAAGAGAGGGTATTAACTCCTCCAGGGTTCTTACCAGTATGCATCTAACCACTGCTCCTGAGAGTCAAGCAGTACCATTATGAACGGTACTGTAAGGGTTGGTGCTTCTAGCCGTGTAAAGCCCGTAATAAACACAAGTGTCCATCAGGTCCTTCAGAGGAGCTGCAGAGGCTGTTGCAGTCTTCCAGCTTCTCAGTGCTGCCTTCTCACAGAGGTGTGAGCTCTCTCTTGCTCTCGCTCTTCTCTCTCAAATCCTACTTTTGGATGGGGCTCTTCTATTTAAAAGCAGAATCGGACAAAGCCCAAACACTAAGTGCTCTTAGGGAAGGATTCAGGCAAACTTCACCTTCTTTAGTTAAACTAAGGAGGGGATCATATATCATTCGGAGTTAGATTAGGTTCCATTCAGTTTCAGGACAAACCTGGTGGAGGTATATCGTGTTTCCCCGCCACCTTCCTTCCCAGAAGAAAACAAGCCTTCTCGATGCCCTTTCCCTCAGAAGGAAACTCCTAGGTGGGGGTGTCTCAGGCGCTAGCACCAAGACCTAGCCTAGCATCTATTTGAGGTGGCCTCAAGACCTAGCCTTTTAACAGGCCCTGCTGCTCTTCCTGAGGTCCCTGGGTGGTGCAGACGGTTTGCTCTTGTCTATTAACCAAAAGGCTGGCGATTCAAACCCATCCAGCAGCACCACGGAAAAAAGGACTGACAGTCGGTTTCTGCAAAGATTACAACCAAGAAAATCTGTGGGCAGTTCTACTGACACATATGGCTCTCCATGAGTCAGAATGGACTCGCTGGCAACAGCTTTGGTTGTTTTTGGTTTGGCTGCACTTCCAAGGAGCCAGGTGCTGAGAGACACTGCACCCTCCCACTGGGATCAGTGCCAGAACAAGTGGAACAAACACTCGGTGGTTTCCCAAAGCAAAAGGCAACTTCTCTTTCAGACACAGATGACGTATAAGACCCTGTGCTCAGAAGGCCAAAGCCGTGGCTGCACTTAGAACTACCAGACACCAGAACGGTGCTTGGGTCCATGGGCTCCTGCCACTGTTGGTCCTGCGGGTGATGGCTGGTTACAGTCCTCTTCAGAGACCTCTCCCGGAGGCCAGAAACCAGCATGTTATCTCCACCTACAGCTCCTAAGTTACCTCCCCAAATAGATTACGAGCTCCTTGAAGACAGACATTCAAAAGATCTTTATGTTCGATGGGTACCTGTGATGTGTCAGATTCTGTGGTTTTTAGTAACACATCCTTTGACAAAACCGTTATTATCCGATATTATTTTAATTAGAAAATACTGAGACCTTGGACAAGTTACTTGCGTTCTTTGTACCTTAGTTTTCTCTTCTGTGAGAATTAAATAAGATGCTGTGTGTGTGTTAGTAAGGATTAGGTTTTTCTGTGAGTGACAGAAAACCCCAAATAACAACACAGATATTTCTCATGTGAGTCTCTGGGCGGTGCAAACGGTTAATGCTCTCAGCTGCTAGTCAAAAAGGTTGGTAGTTGGAGTCCACTCAGTGGCACCTCAGAAGAAAGGCCTGGCAACCTTCAAAAAATCACCTATTGAAAATGCTGTGGAGCACAGTTCTACTCTGACACACATGGGGCCGCCACGAGTCAGAGTCAACTCGACAGCTGCTGCTTTTTGGGGATGTGTGTGTGTGTGTGTGTGTGTGTGTGGCTGAAAACTGGGAGGTGGTGCTCAAGGTACAGGCAGGGATTTTCCAGAGCTCCTGGGGATAAAGATTAAGTGCCAGTTCAAGGGATTAAACTTGAGGAGGGTGGCCAGAAATTGGAGTCTTTCAAACCCAGCTCAGCCACAGGTCCCAGGGTGCTTGTCATAGCCCTATCCCTTTCATCAAAGGTTGAAATTCAAGTAGTTAACTCTGGGCTTAACCCTCACTTAGGTTCTCAGAGACGGAGGCTTATCCCAGCGTTGTCCCTTGACACCTCCTCGCCTGTAAGAAAGCCCGCGAACAGCACCGGGGTCCGCTGGGTGGACGGCCCCCTGCGCAGCACCCAGAGGGGCCTGGGAGAACCTTTTGAGATTAAAGTCTATGAAATTGATGACGTGGAGCGGCTGCAGCGGAGACGAGGGGGCAACAGCAAGGTGAGGCCATCTCGTCCCCACATGGTGGCAGTCCCCCACAGGTCCCCAAGCCAGGTGCTAGGCGGTGAGCTGCGGAAGGTGGTTTAGGCCCAGAGAGACGTCCCCACTGGGCTTCTGGGTGGGGGGCAGCAGCTCCCTCCAGCAGAAGGGTCTCACAGAGACTTCAGAGAGGATGGTGTTTCTCTGCATAGAATGTCTTAAAGGCTCAAAGGCCAGGGGCTAGCTGTTTCGGACATCTTCTGGCTGTGTGTCTTGAGGCCTCAGACCCCAGGCAGAGGAGCATTTGTCCAGCTTGGACCACCTCCTGCCTTTACCATTTAAGGCAGGCCTGTGATATTCCCACCCTGTGGTTGAGTCCTCTGAGGCAGAAATTTGGCTGAGATCCTCAGGTCCCGTCTAAGCTTCCCCCAACCTGCTCCTTTCCCAACTACCACACTCGTAAGTTACTTTTGAGAAGAGGTTGTGTGGGCTACCTTCAAGCTGATGGTCGTTTTCTTCTTCTCTCCCCACCCCATCTCCTCCTCTGTCTGTGCCCTAGGAGGTTGTGTGCTTCAACGCAAAACTGAAAATCCTGGAGCATCGCCAGCAGAGGATTGCGGAGGTCCGGGCCAAGTATGAATGGCTGATGAAGGAGCTGGAGATGACCAAGCAGTATCTGATGCTGGACCCCAACAAATGGCTGAGTGAATGTAAGGCCCGGGGTTCACTGCCATTGTGTGACGAACGTGGTCCCCATCTGGCCCCTAACCAGGGTTAGACCATTTCTGAATCTGAGGGTATGCCAAGCCCATCAAAGGGAGACGATGGACTGAGTGAGCAATGCTGCTTACCCTGGGGCCACACACTGAGGGTGGGGACAGCCGAGGGCTGGTGAATATCACACTTGCAAGATTAGTTCTTATGTGTCTCAGTCCAAAGCACCTGAAAATGAGATTTTTTTCCCCTGCGTGTGGGAGGAGATCATGCAGACATAAAGGCTGTATTACATATGAGCTCCTAGGTCACAAAATCGCACTGCATGGCTAGCCTGAAGTAGACAAGAATTTATAGAGATCTTAATAAGGTAGAGTGTGCAGTCCTACAAAAGCCTCACAAAGAACCCAGAGAGCAAGAAAAACATTTCTGAGTGAAAAAATAATTGCACGGTGTTATTTCCATTTAATAGCAAGCTCAGAATGACAGTAACTATCTAATAACCACTCAGGACAATTTTGCTCTCTTTGAAAGACGGATTCAATTGTCTCTTATTTATTTGTTCCTAGCCATTCCATTTACCACAAAATAAAGCTCGGATCCTGCCCCAAACATGACATTGGTATGGGACCCAATGCTGGAAGACGTGGTCTGTGGAATACAATATATTACTTTCATTAAACTTCCCCTTTCCTCCCTTTTCCATCCTGCATGACCCATGACCCACTCCTTCTCTCTAGCCCCTTTCCGCCTGCACACCCCATAGGTCTCTCACCATAACCTGGCCAGGCAGCAGTCAGGGAGGGCCTGGAAGTTGAGGTCTGAGTTCCAAAAAAGCTGCTGTTTTTGTTTTTAACTAACTTTATTGAGGTATACTGTACATACAATAAAATACATTCGTTTTAAATGTACAGTTTGATGCATTATGACAAATGTCTATACCCATTTAACAGTAAAAGATTCAAAATGAAGAACATTTTTATCACCCTAAAAAGTTCCCTTGTGAAGTGCCAGCAGTTTTAATTGGATGGTCTCCAAAGAAGCTGCTTAAAAAAAATCCTGAGTTTGTGTTTGGGGGGATGAAAAACTTTTGAGAAATGGATAGTGGTGATGGGGCACAACATGGTGAAGGCAGTGTCACTGAACTGTGCACTAAAAAGTGGTTAAAATGTTTTGCTATATATATATGTTTTTTTAATTATGCTTTAGATGAAAGTTTACAGAGCAAATTAGTTATATATATAACTGATTATATATATTTAACTAATTTTTAAACTTTGTTGTGTTAAATATCTAAATTTTAACAATAAAATTAAAAAAAAAATAGTGAAATTGTACTAGGTGAAGAAGAAAGTGACAGAATTTGTCAGCCTCTTGGCTGGGCCCAGCCTCTTACACCAGTCTGTTTTCTAGCAGATTCTTTTCTATAAGAGTGAGACAGTAACATCTTCCCCGGGTACTTCATTGGGTTTCTGTGAGGATCAAGTGTGTTAGATAACATGAGCTATCAGGAAGCTATGGCATACTCTACAGTTTTGAGTTCTAATATCGTGTGGCTGTGACCACAGTCAATACAGACTTGTTTTAGACTCTGGCTTTCCTACTTACCACTGGCTTTGGCACCTTGGATGAGAAGGTTAACCTCTCTGAACTTTAGTTCCCTTAAGTGTAAAATGGAAAAATAATAGAGCCTACTTCGTAGGGTTGTTGTGAAGATTCAGTAACATACTAGTGGTCACGTGCATATTACTATTACACTGCCTGGCACGTGATGCAAGCGCAATGTCTGGTCGTCGTTATTATTGCTGTCACTCCAGAGTTCAACCAAACTCCTTTGTGTCTGCTTGCGCCATGCATGGAGTTCAGTCCTGTATTAGAAATTAGGACAAAGACAGGAACTCTTCGTCTGTAAGACGTTTCCATCTAAGGCACTGATGGGCTGACAAGACACGATGAGTGCGTCAACACTGCCTGACAGCATGGATTCCCTGGGTGGTGCACAGGGCTAACAGGTTCAGCTACTAACCAAATGGTTGGCTGTTCAAATCAACCCAGAGGCATCTCGGAAGAAAGGCCTGGTGATCTACATCTTAAAATTCAGCCATGGAGCACAATTCTACTCTGGATACACATGGGGTCGCTGTGAGTTGGAGTCAACTCAACAGTAACTCGTTTATTTTTTTTTTTTACCTGACCCTGTGCAAACACGGGCATGATGCTTATTTCTCTCCCACCCAAGGACACCCCTTTCCTTTTTCATGAATCTCCAGACACTCCAAGATCCTGGGGGCTGTCCATTTGGTCAATTCTCCTTCATATTCACCATGTCTATTAGGATTTTAGTTTTTGAGAGCTGTTTATGCCCAAGGCAGGCTTGAAAATTGTCTTCATCTTACAAAGTCACGTGTTTTCCTAGGACTGGAACAAGCTTAAACATCAGTACATATGTGTTTAGAAGCTTCCGGGAAACAATCATTTCCTTCTTCTCTTGTTCGTGTCAGAAATCAGTGATGTTTTGATCCAGAGAAAGGGAAGGAACAGGAGGCTAGATGAAAGGGAAATACAGATTATTTCTTTAAGATGAATTGAAAACAACAGTAAAAAAGTCAATGCAGCTGTGTACTGGCTGTTCCCTGGGGAGGGGCAGCGGCAGGGATTCAGCATAGAAATATACGTGCGGGGTCCTTTTTATTTTTATTTTCTGATTCTGATGTACCACTTTTGAGGTAGTACAGTAATGTAGACCAATGTGGTTTTGATGTAGCATTTTGTTTGTTTGCAGTTTGTTTTGGTTTTTGCTTTCAAGTGTTAGATGGTTATGTGGGAACTCTGGGTTTCACGTTCAGCTCTGGTCCTTATTAACTGCATCACCCCGGGCAAGTCACCTTCCTTCTCCAGATCTCGGTTATGTCATCTGGAAAAAGAAGTCAGGTTCAATTACACTCCCTTATGTTTCAACAGAACGTTACAGATTTCAAACCACGTTCACATTCGTTAGCTCATTTTAATTTTATCCTTTATAGCTACTCTGTCAGGTGGGCAGGGTAGGGGGAATATTGCTGTCATTTTACTGATAAGGAAACTGCCAAGGTGGAAGTCAATGGCAAGGCTCCTATGGTGGACCCCAGGGCTGTGCCACCACCCTTGGCAGCCCTCCCTGTACTGGGCCCCATGCTGCACCCCTCTACCCAGCCACCACTGGACAAAGTCAGGGACTTGGGGCCAGGATGGGCTGACCCCAGGTACCTGCTCTTCAGGAGTTGAAAGAAGCAGACTTTTCACTCTGGGCATGCCGAAATGTGAGAGAGGATCCCTGGGTCTGAAATCTCTACTTTTCTTCTGAGTTTAAAAAAAGAAAAAATCAGTTGCCATTACGGCCCCATGTGTATCGGAATAGAACTGTGCTCTATAGGGTTTTCAATGGCTGAATATTTGGAAGTAGATCACTGGGCCTTTCTTCCAAGGTGCCTCTGCATGGACTCCAACCTCCAACCTTTCTGTTAGCACCCAAGTGCTTAGCCATTTATACCACCCAAGGCAAGCATAGGTCTGAACACTAGGGAGGGCCTCTGGGTCCGAAATCTTAGTTTGTCTTCTGAGTTTAAGGAACTCTAATTACTAGTTTAGATTTACTTATTGCTATCACATTTCCCACACGGCTAGCAAGTGTGTAAAAATGCATTAGGAATCGCCAAGAGATAGGGTCAAGTTTCTGAAACCTGCTCAGAGAGGCAGATGCATGTGTTGTGGAAAGAATAACCCAAGAGACACGTATTTAATGCACACAGACCAAGGTACAAATGTCGCTGAAGTCAGATCCCAAAAAGAAAGGGCTTTTCCCCCACCTCAGCTTGATGGTTTGTTTCTTTTATAGTTAATAAAGAATAATGGTGCCTGTAGAGTCTGTCACAAATCCTCTGGTGGTGATGGGCAGAGAGAGGTGGAGCTGGAACGTCACCTTATCCCTCAGTATGAACCAGAAACACCTGTTGCCGTTGAGTCGATTCCAACTCATAGCGATCCTGTAGGACAGAGTAGAACTGCCCCATAGTATTTCCAAGGCTGTAATCTTTACAGAAGCAGACTGCCACATCTTTCTCCCATGAAGCAGTTGCTGGGTTTGGATCACAAACCTTTTAGTCAGCAGCCAAGGGTGGCAACCGTTTGTACCACCCGGGGACTCCATCCCTCAGTATAGTCTCAATAAAATTTTAAGGATCTAAAATTATAATTAGAACAAAGGGCCCACCAGCATAATTACAACTAGCAAACAGCGTTCCATTCTCAGCCTGAGCTAGGCAGGGTATCAGGCAGGAGGAAGCGTCAGTACTGCATAAGGTAGACCTTCCAGGAGAGGGATAGCATGGCCTGGGCTGAGCATTTGGAGACCGTGCTTCCCCCTTGGCCCCATCAGGTTTCTCCTCTCTTGCAGTTGACTTGGAGCAGGTTTTGGAGCTGGATTCCCTGGAGTACCTGGAAGCGCTGGAGTGTGTGACGGAGCGCCTGGAGAACCGTGTCAACTTCTGCAAGGCCCACCTCATGATGGTCACCTGCTTTGACATCACCTCCAGGCGCCGATAAGGAGAGTTGGACCCCTGCCTGGCCAGCCCCCCTCACACCCCAGGACCTCAAAGAGATAGTCATCACACTCACCCAGGCCCTCTGGGTTGGAAGCTCTCAAAGACACTAGAATGAGGATGAAGGTTGGTGGCAAGTCTGGAGTGAGCGTTGAGTGGAAGGCGATTTTTCTTTTGTTTTCTGTAGGAAAGGTGCAAACACCAAACACACATGGAAGGAGAAAATGATGGGAAGCCCAAGGGACGTCAAAGCCCCATGAGACTGAAAAAGCACTTTGAGGAACTTTAAAGAACTTCTTGTACATAAGAACTGTTAGCAAAAGACACCTCAACTTTCTCTTGTTTTATGAGAAAGCGGGAGGGTGGGCGTAGGATTGCCAATGGAAGCTAAAACAAAACAACAAAAAATTACCCAGAATGACTGATCAAGTGCCTTGCAAATCTGTATTATTATCCAAACATTTATGTTGATACTTTCTTGTGTACAGATGGTGCTAGTCAAGATTAAAACAACAGCAACGAAACAAACAAAATCAAACACATTTTTTGCAATGTATTTACAGCTCGTTTTCTCTTGGTGTTTTATCCTATTTCTGACTTGCTGTTTCTAAGTACCTTGTGTTTGTAGAGATATTTCCTAATCAGTATTGCATATGAATAAATGTTAACTGTCTTTTATGGTTCTTCTGGTAAGGCCACTCAAACAGGACCTGGAGACTTCATTACATGAACCAGGGTGTTCCCAAACGGTTTTGAGCAGCAGGCAATGCACGATGTCACCTCCACAGACAGCGCGGCCAGGGACAGACTCAGAGCACTGATGAAGGAGCAAGTGCACTTGAACTCTAGAGAGCAGAAGAGGAGAAAGGGGCTTGCGTTTTTAAGGGAAATGGTATCCCTTATGATCTGGGCACTACATGATCCTCATGGGTGGGATGTTCCATTCCCAGCATCCCCTTCAAGTCTTGACACATGTACTGTTTCCTTTCCCCACTAATCCAGGGCTCCATGACCCTCAAAACATTCTTCATATCCATTTTTATTCCAAAGACTTTTGATTGAAAGCTTGAACCAATCCAACAGAGCCATACTTTTTCATTTTCTAGTTTTATGCATTGGTTAAAGCAGGGAATTTTCCCCAGCTTAGAGACCGTCTCAGGCTTAATATGCTCAGAGACTCTAACAGTATTGGTTTAGGACAAGATCGGGTCTTGAGATTGCAAATGGAGTACAATTTTCAGTTCTCACCATCCATACCAAGAAGGCACAAGGCTGTTGCCCTCAACCTTGCCCCCGAAAGCAGAGCAAGGTTACATCTTCATACACTCCATAACCCTGGCAAGGCACGATGACTTGGAGCAGAGCACAGAGTTTAATGAATATGGACATACAGTTCTTGTTAGTTTCCATCCAGTCATCTCCAACTCATGGCGACCTTCTGTATAACAGAATGAAACGTCATCTGGTCCTGCACCATCTCCACAATCGTTGGTATGTTTGAGCCCATTTTTGTGGCTATTGTGTTAATGCATCTCACTGAGGGTTTCCTTTGTTTTTGCTGACACTCTACCTTCAAACATGATGTGGTTCTTAGCTCCCCAAGGCTTAGAACCTTGTTCTCAAGTTTAGATTAATCCATCCCTGCAACAATTCCCTAAGGGATTATCGGGCCCGTATTAATGATAGAAACCCAGGGTACGGAGTGGTCAAGGGACTTGCCTGATAACAGTTGTGGAGTAGCAGTGGCGCTCAGGGTCCAGGCGTCCCCCTATCTTCCAGGTCAGGGCCCTCTCCCGGAGCCCCTGCCAGCCTTCCCATTGAGGAGGCGGCAAGGAGTTTCCACGTAAGTACTGTTCATTTTCTCCCTCAAAGGCAGCAGATCTTCACAAGCCTCTTCAGGAGAGGCAGCCCCTGCTAACCAACTCCCCAGCCCCAGCTGCTGCCCAAGGAAGGCACTCTGCCGGTGCACCTCTGAACACACAAATCCCTACACATCTATCCCAACAATGAGCAGGGCTCAGGTGAACTCGGTAATTAGAAGCTGACACCTTGTGAGCATCACAGTACCCATCCCTTAGTAGTCAGGACTGGGCAAAGATTGCCCTGCCAGCTCACTGGTTTTAGAGATCAGTGTGTAGACTGGACACCAGCTCTAAGGATTACAAGTTCTGATTGGCACATCCAGGTTACTCTGGAATGAACCATTTCCCCCCTTGAATTGTACCACTCAAGTTTAACAAGTGTGTCATCCCAGCTCCTCACCCTTAGCCCCGTTCTGCAGGATATTCCGATGATTCCAGGCTCAGTCTGTGGTCTCCCAGCACTTGTGTGAATGGGCTTACTTAACGGCAACATCCATGAAAGCTTCTGGGCCCTAAAGGATGCCAGTCTTTTGAGTTTCCATTTGCTATTTGGCATCCTTTCTGGTTGCTAGTTTGAAATAGGCTGTTTCATGAAAAGCCTTTAATTTGGAGGTTTTTCTGGTGTTTTCAAAGGTGAGTGTTCTGATTTTTGTTGGCAGCTCATTC
This sequence comes from Elephas maximus indicus, assembly GCF_024166365.1. Classification (NCBI taxonomy): domain Eukaryota; kingdom Metazoa; phylum Chordata; class Mammalia; order Proboscidea; family Elephantidae; genus Elephas; species Elephas maximus. The sequence continues at coordinate 18,447,297 of NC_064842.1, read as the reverse complement.
ATTTGATTAGGACTCATTGTGCTTAATTTTTGCCCTTGCCACAGGCTTCCCTGGCCCTGGGGCCACTTGGCTGCATTTACTTCCTTAGCAGGCCAGCTTCAGAGCCCTGGTGCTTCCTGGAGTCAGACCAAGTGAGAAAACCTGTGAGATTTCAAACCCAAATCAGTGGGATCTTTCCTAGGGGAGTGGCCTTCTGCTTGCCCCCTGCGTAAGCCTACTGTTATACATTTACAACAACTTTATGAGATACCAAAAGGGTTGCATGAAACCAAGTGTTATTTTAGCAAGTCAGATTGCCTGGCCAAGCTGCTATCGCCACATCATGGAGCAAAGGCACAGGATTCAGTGGGCCATGGTTTAGGAGAGCAACTTTGCATGCATGTTGTCCATTCTGCCTTTTTCTTTTCTTTTGACCCACGTAAGCTACAAACGTATTAATTTACCAAAATACTGATAAACCATGGATTCTGTGCAGCTGTGTGCTTGTTCCTGGCTCTGCCTATAAGTCGGCCATATAGATGGTCATCAACGAACAGCAGGCCTGTCCAACCCCGTGAAGAAGTCCCATTAACTAAGGCTCTGTACAATGACCGGCAGTGAGATAGTCCCAGATCTTCTTTTGGTTTTGGTGACAGCCCACAAAGGCAAAGGGGATCACAAGGAGCCAATTTCTAGTGCATTACTCACAAATGAAAGGATCGGGGAAATATTTATTTGCAATTAACATTTAGATATGGAAGCCCTAATTCCTTTCTTGAAATGTACCCCCCCCACCCCCATACTAAATAGTTCAGTTTGAGGTGGACGCATTAACGGTAGAGCAAAACTAAGACCCCAAAATAAATAAGAAAGCAAATGGTGACATTGTCTCCCCAGGAGTAAATCCAGATTGCATTCCATGATGGTGTTTTGTGCAGTGAGGCAGTGGCAGTTTGCTTTATCCTGGGCATTCAGTTCCCACCTGATATTTGCAGCCTTTGATCTGCTTGTCCTTGAATTCCCCTCTGCGAGCTGGGGAAGCTGTCTCTAACTTTCATCTCTTCCTGACTCTGCCTGTTGTTTTATCTCCAGCTGCTCTTCTGAGCCTGGGGAACTTGAGATGCAAATGCAGAGGTCCCTTACTGACCCAGGTGGGACTCATACAAAGAACCCCACAAAGCGGGGGGTTCCTCATGTTAGAAGCGGGGATGAAAGGCCACACAGTCCAGTTTGGGGACTTTTGCGGCAGGAGCGAGGCCGAGTTTGTCATAAATTAGCCTTAAGCCTACTGTGTCCCTATAAGGTGGTAGTGACTCAATTATAGTCACACTTACCATACGTGGCAGTGGTTCACAAACTGTTACACACACACACAAATCTCTTGCTGCCTGGGTTTCTGGCCAGGTGTGGAGCGGGAAATGCAATTGTGCCCACTTGGGGCTGTAGCTATGTCCTTGTCAGCCAGTGGCTTCTTTGGGCTTCAGATCTCGTGCTGATCATTAATTTGGTTAATCCATAAGCCTTCCTCACAGGGGTTACTATTTGGGATAAAATAGTATTTTAAAACTAGCTGTTATTCTTGGGCTAAAAGGCAAAGCTTACAAGAGCCCACTTTGTGTTAAATGCAAACACCATTGCCTGTGTCCTTGTGCTCTTGATTGGTAACCCAGGCGACTAAAATCAGGTTGCCCTGACTGTATTTATGCTCCATATTCCAAAAAGGATTTTTGACTAAAAACAAGTGACTAAAGATGAGTTCATTTCAAAATTGAAAATGGAAGAATTCCTGAATTTACTCGTTGCTCTTTCCTGCTGGACCCTTAGCCCACCCTTTGAACATATAGGCAAGGACTTCCTAACGTGTAAAGGCAATGTACCTTAGACTCTGAAACCATGCCAGTAAGGGGACAGATTTGAAGTCCTGTTGGATGCTAGTTGATGCTGAGTAGATTGTTTGTCCTACTGTTCCGGGGCCTCTGCTGCTGCTCATGACACCTGGCCCAACTTCACTCCCCAGGTGAGGGGCACCTTTGTCCTGTCACACACGAAACTCATGCAGAGAGAAGAGCCAGCAAGCCCCTGCACTCTGGACCAGATGAAACAAAGACAGAGGTTAAGTTTCACCAACACTGTCAGCCAAAAATTTCCTTTGGAGGGTGGGGGACAGGTGGCAGAAATATACTGTTCCTTTTAATTATAGTATCTCTCTTCCAGCAAATATCCGTCAACATTTGAGGGTAAAAACTCATAAATTGTGTCACTTAGCAATCTCCCTGACAAAATACATATGTTTTATTACAAACTGTTCATTATTTCCAGATTAAAAAAATAATTCCAATCCAGGAAAAGCTCTTGTCAGTTAAATTCATCTTTTCAAAAACAAATTATTTTTGAAAAATTCTCAGAAGCTAATTTATCTATCCCTAAACAAACATAGTCTGCTTTTGGGTGGCCCTACTCAGAAATGGAGATGATGTCATATTGGACACAGAGTGGCATGTGTGATTGCTGTCCTCTAAATGTAGTTGTTCCCTGTGTCCACGTCTGTAGGGGTGAGTCCTGAAACAGGCATCCCCACTTCCATTTCATGTATGCATAGAAATTACCTCCAAAAACAAAAAAAGGCTCAGCCCTTCGGTCCCCGTACTGCTAACACCCCACACAGTTATATTCGATTTTTGAAAAAGTTATCACTTACCTGTAATCTCAGGATGTTGTTTTACAGTGTTGCTTGCATTTTGTAATTTGACATCATGGTTGGAAATCCTTTCCAATTGCTATGCATTGTTGTGGACGTTTGGTAGGCGTGTTCCGTGGCTCTGTGTGTTTTATTTTTCCCCCTGCTATAGCAAAAATCTTTTTTTTTTTTTATAGCAAAAATCAGCTGGCGGAGACATGGGCTGGGGGGAGGAAAAATAAATAAATCAGAAGAACAGGGATTAGAGCCCAATCTTCAAAGTACAGGGCTTAGTTCAAAATCTAAGCTGTTTCTAAATAAGTACCTGAAGGGGCAAAGAGCTCTTCCTTTTGAATTTGATGATAATGGGCTTGGAAATGAGCCTCCACAGGCCTGGGTGGAAGAGGGTCCAGCCTTTTCTGACTGGTTCAACACTAAATTGCTGGGGGGAAAGCTGACAGTATTGTTAGGTTTCTACATTTCCCTAAGACCCCACCTTACCCCTGGTGCTTGTGAAGGGGTTGAGGAAAGCAGCTAGTGTTTCTTACCTTGAATTTCTATAGTACCCGTTTTTTCTGGAGAAACCAAAGCACTTTAGGGAGGCTTACAACCCGTAATACTTAAGGCATCTTGTCCCCTCACTGCGTCCCTGAGAGGCAGGGAGGGGCTGGGGTCAGTAGTCTCATTTGAGAGGCGGCTAAACCTAGGAGAAAAAGCCTTGCGCTAGGAGTAAGGGAACCGGGGTGCCAGGCCTGGTTTTGTCACTAGCTATGCAACCTTGGGCAAGTCACTTAACTTTGCTGGGCCTCAGGTTTCCCAGAGGAAAAGCTGCCCTTTGGGATGGTTTGAGGAGAAGATGGTATAATTGATGAGAAGTGCTTTGAAGAAATTAAAGCTCTGTGAGAGCAGAGGATAATCCTTTATAGATGAAGAGACTGAATAGTCAATGACTGGCCCAAGTTCACAGACTCGTTTTATAGCAGGGCTGGGACTTGAGTCCAGCATGGTGCTCTTCCCATTCCATAGCGATGCCCAGGTGTGTGTAGATGACAACCACACAGACGCCACTCCTGGGTTCCTATGTGTGTGTGTGTTGGCGGGGTGTGCATACGTGAATACACACGTTGTGCATGGAGCGTGTGGCATGCTGGAAAGGTATGGGTCAGAAAACCTGGTCCCTCGTTCCAGTTCTGACAGAAGTCCTCCAGCCTTGGGCATGTTACCTAACTTTTCTGGAACTCAGTTTTCTGATCTGTAAAATGAGGGCGTGTGCTAAGTGGTCTCTGTGGGTCCTTTGGCTCTAGCTCTCTCATTCGAGTAATGTATGTATGTACATAGAAATATGCTTATCTGTAGAAACGGGCCCGTTTGACAATTGGAGACAAGGCCTGCCCAAGGTGCTTTTATTGTGTCAGAAACAGTGAATTCACGAACAAATTCATAAAACCTTGTTTTAAAATTCCGTGGTAGTATTTAATGACATTGCTTTTTAAAGTCACTGTTTAACTGAATGGAAAATGGTGCAGTCTTAAAAATTAAGTTCTTCGCTCACAAGTGTTTGCCGTCAAAATTGTTTTAATAAAGTTCATCTGTTAAAGTCAGAAATTCAACCGTTCTGTACTTGGGCAGGTCCCAACAGCCTATTTCCAAACAGGCTGGTTTTGTGTATGGGCCTTTACATAGGTATATAAAAGTGAGCTTTTGGCTTGATCATGATCAATATAAGCAGGCTACCTGGAGAACAGTCCAGAAAAGAAAGCTCTAGTTCTTACAAACTGGTGACATGAATCCATTAAGCTGTGTGCCATTTCCAGTGTAAGACATTGTTTGCTGGCTAAGGTCTCTGACTTTTTGTGGCATATGAGGTGTAAAACGTTGTCAAAAAAGAATCTGGTGTTTCAAAGAATCAAACTATGGTGGCATTAAATGTTCACTTTTATTCTACCCAGAGTCATGAATTCATCTCTATCCAATTTATCCCTCTGTTTTACAGAGGGGGAAAACAATTCAAGGCCAGTTGGCGGGTGGAATTCTTCTCACTTGAGCAACAACTTGGCCTTGGCCTGCCTCCTAGGCCCCCAAAGGACCTCCTGGGATAAGGCCTGTCTAGTCCACTGTGGCCCTGGCCTCCAACAAGTTCAGAAGCTAAGCCGGGAGTAGGTAGAGGTGGGAGCAGAGCCACCGAGCACCTGGCATTATTCCACATCCGTGAGTCAGCTGCCGGGCTGGTGAACACACATGAAAAGTATTGAGAAATGTGTTGATGTCACGGTATTTTTGTTGGCCTGGTGATTCTCCCTCATTCGAATGTGTCTGGGGCTCACACAGAATAAGTGCCTTCTCAATCACTGCACATTGCTGGAACCTGGACACACGGGTCCCTTGTTAAAACAGTGATTGTCTCAACTGTAACTGGGTACATTCAGTCAAGAAAACAAAACATCAGAAACTGGAAAAGGTTCTCCTGGGGAGTACCCCTGCAAGGACAATCTCTTCCCCACCTCCAAAGATAACTTTGCCTCTGAGTAGCACTGAGGCTCAGTTGGAAGTTGGTAGGCATTTCCTAGATGTTGGTACTATCTATCCAGGCAACTGAGTGCTCTGTAGTCCCAAGAGCTATGGCGGGGGGGGGGGGTGGGCGGGGGGGGGCATGGGAAGCAAATATACACTCTGTTCCTGGCAAGGCTCTGAATCCCCGTCCCCTATGCTGCTGAGCTCCCTGGACATGCAAGCTCTAGGCTCCCTGTTCTCCTCCCTAAATCCTAGAGCAGACCTTCTTTGGGCTCCCTTTGGTCCACCCTAGCAGAAGCCATATTTCATACAAGATTTCTAGAACCAATGCCTTCAACTAGAAGAGCAAGTAGAAGTGCTACCTAATGCTGACCATTCTCTTCGGAGAAAAGAAGAATATAAAAGTAGCATCTGGAATCGTTTCTAATTACCTCACTCTTCCTAACTAGAGACTCCGTCTCTCAGTTCTTCAGCGTGGTCTATCATACTACTGTGCCTTCAATCCATATCAGAGCTTATATGAAGAGGTTGGTGTGAAGACGTGAGAAGGATACGTGTGGTCATCAGAAGTAATTTCTCATGGGGAGAAACTATGCCAAATATAGAATCTTAGCTGTATTTGTCTCTTAAATTACTAAACTCTCAAAATTGTGACAGTAAAACCTGTGGAAGCCAGAACCTGTGTAAGGTGGAAACCTCTCAGAGAAGGAAAACTCAAATATTTTCCACTAATAGAGATCGATATAAAAGTGGTAAGACCACACCCTGTCAAAGGCCGAAAACTTTTAAGACCCAGAAAAACAAGGCAGTTCTGTTGAGTTCCGGCTCTCACAGGTTTCACTGTATTAATATTACTTTTATTATTCTCATTCTTCTCAGTACTGTCTTTGAGTGTCAGGGACGACTTTAACCAGGCTCTCCATGGCCATTTTACTACAGCATCACAATGTACCCTGTCAGGTGCCACTGGAGGCTGGAAGGATGTAGTCAACAAAGCAAGGTGACATTTTTCCAGCAACTGCAGGTAGGGCTATCCCTGCACCTGGGAGGAGAAAATGCCTCCTTGCCTCAGGTAGGGCCTACTGCAGTGTCTGACGCTTCCATTAGGAGAGCATCTAGTTGAAGACATTATTTCTAGAAAACCCTTATAGACATATAGAACACTTGGAGTTAACCACACTGACCTATCAGCAACAGGTATGCTCCTAGCACCCATGGGTGTCTCTCGTTCTTCTACACCCTCACATCTAGCGCAGAGCCTGAAATAGTGGGCTCCCAATCCGTATTTGTTGGTTGAATGAATGAATGAGTGGAAGCATCTTCTTTGGGAGAAGAAGAGACCATGAAGAGAAGCTGGGCAGGAGCCTGCAGACATTTCGGTCACTCCACCATCCCTTGAAAAAGGGCCTTGCGACCATAGCTCTGTATTTGAAAATGCGGCTGGGACTAAGTACATAATTCACAGCAGAGAAGGAGCAAGAAGCCACATAGGGTCGAACCCATTACCTGGGCTGATTCTACCCATGGCCTTGAGACCTCCTACCTCCTTGGCCGCCTACAGCATTTCTCTCTCCAAGAGATAAACCCGGCGCCATGAGGTTGATTCCAACTCATAGCAACCCTACAGGACAGAGGAGACCTGTCCCATAGGGTTTCCAAGGCTGGAATCCTTACCGAAGCAGCTCGCCTTGGGGATCGGAGGGAGGGTTCAAACCGCCAACCTTCGGGTTAGCAGCAACCGAGTGCTTAACCATTGTGCCACCAGGGCTCCTCCCAGGAGATGTAAGAGAGTGATATTCCAGCGCTTAGATCCCCACTCTACATGTATAAAGCGATTACTGAACGAATCTTTGTTGAACGCTTGCTTTGGCCCAGACACTGCGCTGCTGATGATGAATAAACAGATTCTGAGCCTCAAGAATCGCAGTTGCCAAGACTGGCTGACAACAAAAACCCCACTGCAAAAGGGCAAAAAAAGCTCCCGCTCACTGTAGGGTGAAGGTCACGCGGCTGATCCCCGCAGGTGCCCTTCTTCCTCTAATCAGGCCCGCACCTCCTCTTCGCACGTGGCTGCGAGCGGAGAAAGGCGCGTGGCGGCGAGCCCGAGAGGTGGGGCGCGCTAAGCCTGGGCCCCTCTGCAAGCGGCTTGTTCCCCGGGAGACTCAGTGCCGGCCTGCTGACGCCGAGGCCGCAGGCAGGCTCGGCCCTCGGGCCCGGGCTGCCACTGTGTAAGCCGAGAGGCCGCCAGCAAGGCCCTCGGAGGCCGCCTCCCTCCGTACCCAGATTGCAGGGTGAATGCCTTTGCAAAGAAGTGAAAAACCATCTGCAGAAATACTGGCGCCTGAGGCGCTTCCATCGGGTGGCCTGCACCCTCGGGCGGTGACTTTGAAGCCGGTTCACAATGAGCCGGCGGCTTGGTCTCTCCAGTTGGGGGAGGTGACCCAGAGGCCACCTGCCACCCCAAGGAAGCTGCTGCGGTGACAGAGCCCACCTGCAGGCTGGGTAAGTGCTGTGTTGCTTTTGCTTTTTGTTTTTTAAATGATGACATAATTGCCCTCGCTCTGGTACAGAGGTATAAGTTACACCAACTTGACTGTACTCAGAGAAAAACCTCAAAATAAAGGCCTTCAGCCACCAGATCAGAGATTTCACTGCACCCCAAGGCCCACCAAGGCCCAGTGAGAGAAACGCCGCTCCCCCCCCCCCCCCCGCCCCTTTAACTGGACTTGAAAAGTTGGAAAAAGAAACACAAAACTAGCTTTAATCGCACCTCAGAGAGGACTACTGTTGTTGTTTTACAGACAAACACACGTACTTTTACAAATATTGGATCATTCTGGACATGGCTCTTTAGGAACCCTTAGTACTTCTACAGTAAACACTTATTTCTCCAGTCATTACCCCTGCTCCCACAACACGATTTTTAGTGGTCGTGGAATATTCCATCTGGTAGATTGACCATCATTTATGTCCTACCATTTCCTGTTATCAAACCTTGAGATTGTTTCCACTTTTTGCTATTATAAATTACACTGTAGTAGACACACTTTAATAAAAATCTCTTTTTATGTCTCTGACAAGTCCATTAGGATAAATTCCTAGAAGTGGGATAGCTGTAATGGGAGGAATAAGGCATTTTATACACTTGGAGGGTGGCCGTGTTTTAAATTGTCAAACCTGAACAGTGGTTAGGAGCTGTCCCAGAGAACCACTGAGTTCTCTCCTCTCAGAACATCTGCCTCACTCATTTAGTTATGTGTTCACACCACAAATCTGCACTGAGGAGTCCACAAGTGGGTCAGCATGTCCCGTTGTGAGATTCTTAGTACGTACCCTTTGCATTTTAACATGAGGCAAACGTTAGCTGCCGAAGAGTTGCCTCGACTTACGGCGATCCCACGCACAGCTGAACGAACTCTGCCGGGTCTTGAGCCGTCGCCATAATCAGCTGCAGATCGCATAATGTTCTGTTGGGATCCGTAAGGTTTTCATTGGCTGGTTTTTGATAGTAGATCAGCAGGCCTTTCTTCTAGTCTATCTTAGTCCGGAAGCTCCACTGAGACCTGTTCAGCATCACAATACACCCGAGCCTCCACTGACAGACAAGTGGTGGCTGGCTGCACTGAGGTAGGTTTCCAGAAATCGAACCTGGGTCTCCCACACGGAAGGCAACGTTTCCACCACTGAAGCACAGGTGCCTCCAGGGAATGTGTATCTGTCCCTAAATATTAGGCTTCCAGAGGGTAGAGCGTTCCCCTGGGTAGCACATACAGTTAAGTGCTTAACTACTAACTGAAAGATTGGTGGTTTGAACCCACCCAGAGGCATCTCAGAAGAAAGGCCTGGCAATCTGCTTCTGAAAGGTCATAGCCTTGAAAACCCTATGGAATGCAGTTCTACTCTGCAACACGTGGGGGCACCATAAGTCAGACTCAGCAACAGCTGGTTTGGTGTGGTAGAAGCTATTTCTTAGGCACTCAGTGTCTAGAACAGTGCTGGGCCCGAAGTAAGTGTTAAAATAATAGACGGTTTGGGACAATCGCTCTCAAAGGGAAGGGAATTTTGTATACATAATGAATATGTATTTTGGGACAGCTTCCCTAAGGATTCTGAGATGCATCTCAGCGCTTCTGGAGGGCTCTTGGATGAGGAGACCCCAAGCCTGGGTGCCGGTTTGAGAACTGCAGCTCGCAGTTGACTTTGAGAGTGGCCCAGGGCATCCCTGGGCCTCAGGTTCCTCGTCTAGGTGAGAAGTAAAGCTTCACCTGTCTTAACTAGTTCCCTCTGGGCTTGTTCCGAGGCTGAGAGAAGACACTGTAGGTAGGAGTATCTCATAATCTGGTAAATGCTTAACAGATGTGAAGTGATCGAGTAACAGAAGCTTGTTTTAACCATTAGAACAAAGACTCCTAAGGGAGACCTCTACTCCTCCACAGCCTGTACCTGTTGCCCAGTGACCTCGGCCAGTTTATCCCCTCAGCACCTGTCCCATTCTTTACAAATAGTGGCCTCCATCTATTGAAATTAGGTAGGGCTGTCTGTCTCCACCCCCCAACCTTTGCTCTCAGGCAGAATGATGTAATGAAAATAAGACTCAGGTGGCTTTCTGCCACACGTATAAATATTTGCAAACAAGCTCAGCAGTGGTCATGGGGACTGTCCCTGTTAGCTCTGTGGAGTCCTCAGGCCTCTGAGGAGAGAGCACCTTGCATCAAAGGCTCACAGGGTGCCAGTGGCAGGGGAAGCTGATCCCTCGTTAAGTGGAGAGGACACACAACCAGATGGGGCTCTACGACTCGAGCCTTACTCCCAGCTCATAGGTCATGGCTTACTGGATTCTTCTTCCTGCCTCTTGCAAGGATGATGGAGTTTGTAATGTTTTCCAAGTCAACTGCATCGTGAGCTCCTCTTGTTTTACCAAGAAAAACTATTTCTAATGCTACATGTTAATTGATGTGCCTCCTGGTTAGGTGTAGGGAATAACGTTTAGAGTGCTGATTGTAGGGACTTGTAGAGTATGGCTTCCTGATGAGAGCCCTTCAGTGCTAACCAGCACTGGATTGTGGGTGCTGCATTAGTACTTCAGAAGTGAGCTAACCATTCCTAAGGTATGCATTAAATTCGCTCACACACACATGCACAGGCCCTCACGCACATGATTTCTTGCTCTTTCAGCTTCTTATAGGGTTTCTGAAAATTGTTGTATCTCAGTATTAGACCAGAGTTAGCCACCGTGCCCCCTCTTCATAGGCCTGGCATCTCTTGTGCTGTTCTATCCATGGTGGACCTGGCGTCCCAAGCCAGGCAGAAGCAACAGTGCTGGTGGGTTCTGGCAACAATACCCTCTACATTTTGTTCCTCTTGGTTTAGGAGGGACAGCTGCTTCCTCTTGTTACTAATCTTTTGGTTCACCGTATCTTTCTCTTCTTGCTGTTTCTACTGTCCCAACACTTTTGTAAACAGTTATCAATATTGAGTCCCCTTCCTGTTTTCCTGAATGGACCTCAACACATGTAGTCTTGAAACCTGGAGTGGGGTTCCAGGAGACAGGCTTGGGCTCCAGGAAGTGTTTTTGAACTTCTTAAAGATTGAATGCAGTGATAACCTCATCACTAGTGGTAAATGTTGTTGTTGTTAGGTGCTGTCAAGTCAGTTCCTACTCGTAGTGACCCCTTGTACAACAGAATGAAACACTGCCTGGCCTTGCACCGTCCTCCCAAGCTTTGTTATGCTTGAGCCCATGGTTGTAGGCACTGTGTCAGTCTATCTCATTGAGGGTCATCGTCTTTTTCACTGACCCTCTACTTTACCAGGCATGATGTCTTTTTCCAGGGACTGGTCCCTCCTGATAACACATCCAAGATCCTTGCTTCTACAGAGCATTCTGGCTGTATTTCTTCCAAGACAGACTTCGTTCTTCTGGCACTATTCAATATTCTTCGCCAAGACCATAATTCAAAGGCATCAATTCTCTGTCTCCCTGATGCATTTCCTTCTTTGGTGGTAAATAGGATATTACTTATCCGTGGAATGCAGTAGCATCATGATTACTATTATCACCTGTGCTTACATGGGATAAAGTGCCTTGTGAAGAAAGGTTTGAGGAGAGTAAGTTACTATGCATGTGACTGTTACTGCAATAGTGGTAACTGTAAGGATGTGGGGTGGGGTAACCATTTCTGACTGTGCTGGAGAGACCACGGGGGAAAAGGGACAAACCCTCTGCCCCAGATACAGACAGGGAAGGAGAAAACTTCCTAAAATAATCCTAAAAGTTATTTCCTGTAGTTGTGAGTATAATTACATGAAAGTTGAATTCAGAGCCCCACCAACTCTTACAAAAAATGAACATCATTGATAGGGAAGGAGCAGGTGTACAAGAGGCATACTTGTGTGTAATTGGACACACCTACCAGAACTTGAACTGCCAAATATTCCTGAACCTCTCTTGCTACAGAAAGTATTCCTCCTCCCTGTCTGAAGACCCTTGCGTACCCTTGACTGTAAACTCTGTAGTGATGTCACTGGAAACAGTTGCCCCACAGGAGATGTTCTTTTTTTTCTCCAGACCCATCCCCACCACCTTTCACTGCCTCCACACCCATAACTGGAAACATATCTCAGACACCACATGATGACTACCCCAGGAGGAGATAGCTGAGGAATATGTGTAGGAATTGAGTTATTGGATACTAGAGAAAAGAAGATAAAATTTATCAGTATGGCTGCATATAGCAGAGATTGTGGATTTAATATTTTAGCTGGAGAGCTGGGAGTGGTTATAACAATTTGCTTGCTGGGGTGACTGAAATCCAGACTCAGTTGTCTCATTTCATGAGGTTGAAATGACATAACTTCCCTGGTATGGTAGAGAGGAAGACATCTAAAGACTTAAAAAGTTAGAAATGTTGGAGCCTATTTATCATGTGCAGTTGTATCCCTGGGTGGCTCAGACGGTTTGTGCTTGACTGCTAACCTAAAGGTTGATGGTTCAAAGCCATTCAGTAGCACTGTGGAAGAAAGGCCTGGCAATCTGCTTCCATAAAGATTACAGCCAAGAAAACCCCATGGCATTCACTTCTACTCTGTGACACATAGGGTAGCCATGAGTTCGACTCTACTCAGCAGTGAGTTTTTTTTGGCCACATCCCTGGGCCCACACCACCCCCTTTATATCTCCCAGGGAACACTGCCTTTACTACCCAGTAAAGGGATTGAAAAGTGCTTTAGTGAGGGGAGAAGTACCAACATCCTTGGAAACCTCTGGTGGCTGTGCTATTCAGACCCAAGGATGAGTAAGAGATGCCAGCGTTGGAATAGGTGCTCTGGTCTCATTGAGAATGATGAGATCCCAGAGGAGTAGAGCTTAACCTCCAGAGACAAGGTGGGAGCAATAATTGTAATGAAGGGCAACATGGCAATCAGAACATTTTGACCGTAGGTAATTATTTTCTCTATATAAATTTGCAAGGACACCAGAGGCGTTTTACCTTCACTTGAAAGGACCAGCAGTACACCTTTGCCATTTTGCCTTAGGGCTATGTCAGTTCTCCTGCCCATATCTAGTCTTCACAGCTCTTCATCATTTGGTATCCCATAGAATAGCACATTGGTCCATTACATTGATGACGTCATGATGAATTGACTTGGTGAACAGTAAGTAGCAAATAACCTTCACTGATTTAGTAAGACTGTGCTTGTCAGAGGCTGGGAGATAAGGCCCACAAAAATTCAGAGGCCCACCACAGAAATGAAGTGTAGTCTATAGATTGTTGGGTTATTTTCTTCAAAATGAAAGATGAGCTGTGGCACCTTGTCGAACCTATCGCTAAGAAAGTGGTACCACGCTTGGTGGACTGCTTTGGGTGTATTTTCCACATCTGGCTGTGCTGTTCTGATCCATTTACCAAGTAACCTGTAACACTGTAAGTTTTAAGTGGGGCCCAGGGCAAGAGAAGGCTCTTAAGCAGGCCTAAGCTGCTCTGTCACATGGGTCTTTTGACATGAAAGCCGATGGTATTTGAGGTGTCTGTGGAAAACAGGAATCCTGATGGAACCTCTGGAATTCACTAATGGGAACTTCACAGTGAAGATCCCTAGAGTTATGGAGCAGAAGTGCTTCATCTTCTGCGATAATTATTCTTTTGATAAACAACACCTGGCTTGCTACAGAGCTGCCGAACATGAACTGGGCATTATCTGAGTCATCAAGACATCGGGTTTGGTATATGAAGAATCAATTCATCAAATACAATGACCAGGTTCAAGTAAGTCATGAAGGAACAAGTAAGTGGCATGAGCAGGTGGCTCAGACTCCCACGACACCCATTCCTGTTATGTACTGCTGCCTCTCCATCAGTTCACACTTGTGGCCTCGTGGGGGATTCTTTGTGATCAGTTGACAAAGGAAGAAAAAAGTGGGCCCGGTTCACAGATTGCTCTTTGTGATATGCTGACCTTTACCAGTGTGAACTAAGGCAGTATCATACCCTGTATCAGGAGTGTTCCTGAAAGACAATTGTGAAAGTGTATCCTTCCAATGAGCAGAACTTCAGGAAGTACATCTGGTTTCCACCTTGTCTGGATTTAAAAAACGTCCCAAAGTACTGATCTTACACTAGTATGTGGGAATAGCTAACGGTTGGGCCATATGGCTAGGCACTTGATAAGAATGCATTAGAAGATTGGAAATAAAGAATACGGGGAAAAGGTATGTGGATGTACCTCTTGAAACAGGCAGGATGTGAAGATATCTGGGTCCCTGTTGGAATGCTTTATAAAAGACATCTTCTGCAAGGGTGGCTTTCAGGTGGACAAGATTTATTTTGTGAATGTCAATCAGCCTCTTTTCCCGGTCACCCTGGAGTGTGATCGATGAACTTATAATAGAAGCATAGAGGCGGGGTGGGGACTATATACAGATTTAATAAAGTGGAATTCCTCTCACCAAGGATGACCTGGATGCCACCACTGATAAACGCCCAACTTGACAACGGCAGAGACCAAGCCCAGAAGTCCCCCGTTCCCTAGCGAGACCAGCCAGCACCTGGACACAGGTGGAGGTCGGTTATACTGCTTTTCATTATGGAGGGGGAAATGATTTGTCCTTACTGGAATAGATTATACATACACATCACATCACATGTATATTCATTTTCTAATTTATATATAAATATAATTGCATATATATGTGTATTGTATGTGTGTGTGTACGTACATATGTATGATTTGTCTGCCTTTCCCACAGTGTTTCTGTGAGAACCACCATCCATGTCCTTGCAGAATGCCTCACTTACTTTCCTACCTCTAACGAAGGACCTTACTTTACAGTAAAAGAAATGCTGCAGCGTGTTCAAGCCCATGGAATTCACTGGCCTTACCATGCCCCCCATCATCCGGAAGTAAGTGAGCTGAGAGAATAGTGGTAGGGTCTAACAAAGTTTTGGTTATAAGCCTGGTATGTTGAGTACTGACTTATGATAGATGTTGTTTGTGCTTTGAATCACCGATCAATATTTTATTCTCTTGTAGAAGATAAGACTTGTTGTCAAAACACACTTTAAAAATGTAAACAGAAGCCACATAGTGACAAGACTAGTATCCAGAAGGTTTAATAAACTTCCACAAATCAGTAATAGTTACCTAGTGCTGCTATGACAGAAATACCACAACTGGGTGGCTTTTACAAACAGAAATTAACTTTATCACAGTTTAGGAGGCTAGAAGTACTAATTCAGGGTGCCAGCTCAAGGGGAAGCCTTTCTCTCTCTCTGTTGGTTCTGGAGAAAGGTCCTTGTCTCTTTGAGCTTCTGCTCCTGGGTGATCTTCATGTAGCTTCGTGTCTCTCTTCCCCCATCTCTGCTTGCTCACTTGCTTGCTTAATCTTTTTTTATATCTCAGTTATATTGCATTATGGTATTGGCGAAGAATATTGAATATACCGTGGACTGTGCGAAGAAAGAACAAATCTATCTCAGAAGAAGCACAGCCAGAATGTTCCTTAGAAGCAAGGATGGCAAGACTTCGTCTCACATACTTTGGACATGTTATCAGGAGGAATCAGTCCCTGGAGAAGGACATCATGCTTAGTAAAGGGGAGGGTCAATGAAAAAGAGGAAGACCCTCAATGAGATGGACTGACACAGTGGCTACAACAATGGGCTCAAACATACCTACTATCATGAGAATGGCACAGCACTGAGCATTTTGTTCTGTTGTACATGGGGTCACTATAAGTTGGAGCTGAGCTCAATGGCACCTAACAACAACCCAAGAAGCTGTCAAAAGTGCTGCTCATCCTTTCAGCCTCTTACAACCCATTTTGAAATAGGCAGAGTAGTGAGAGTCGATGCTAAAGCATAAAATGACTTCAATAATGTGAGAAAGAACTATGACTTCATCTTCTGTTGGGAGGATTTTGCTTCAATAAAGGCAACCTCTCCAGGTATGCTGTCATGTTTGTGAAGAATATCATTATCATACTGTATCCGGTCCCTGTAGGTGACCAGATACATCATGGGAATTTTTTTTTTTTTTTTTTAGTAGTAGTATAGAATAATCTAGGAGTGCCTTGTATTCTGTAGCTTATAAATTCTATTAGTATAAGTAGGGGTGGATCAGCCTTGTCCTCTGCTATGGAATATACGAAGGGATGCTGCTACCGTGACCTGTAACTGGGGTGAGGGGTAAGGAAGACTTACGTTAGAGTGAGGGCAACCTGTAGAGGCCCCTGTGTGGGCGTTCTCACTCTGCTTGGCTGAATTCAGAGTCAAGAGAGTCACCTGGATCAGGAAGAAGAACGAAAATACCTGCTATCGAGTAAGGCAACAAAGCAGCTGATATGACTGACGTTGCTGAAGGAGCCCCTGGAGTAGATGAAGGTGCGAGTACTGGCTTCATCTGTGGCCAGAGCAATTGGGCTGGTGGTAAGCTGGCTGCCACTACACGGTTCTGCTGGTGGACGGAGGCAGACACCTCCCTACTCTCCCTCCTGCGTCTTTGCCTCCTTCTTCCAGAGCTTCCTGGTATAAAGCAATCTTACCTACAACAAAGTGACAAGGTAGGAGCTCAAAAACCTGGATTTTTCCAGGATATTCCCGGATTTCATCTTCCTTTTTTGGCCCATATAAACAATCAAGATGACCCAGAAATTCTAACTAAACTACCTTTTGCTTTGCCAAACTGGACATCTACACTGCCGTTTGTATCTTCAATCAGCATAAAAATCCTTTGCTAGACCACGTATTGATTTCTGGTTAAAAAGATAAGTGCCATCAGAATCAATGGGAGAGAGCACTTGGCTGACCAGTGTTCAGTATATTTATTGTGTGAAAGCTTTACTCTGAGGCACCATAGGCTCAGTTCAAGGAAGGCGGGTGGGGTACCCTCATCTTGACCCCTCACCATCCCTGAGACACAGAGAAATTCTCTTCAGATACAATGGCTAGTGCCTTTTTACTATTGGGAAAAATTTGACATTAATTTCCAAGAAGTGCCATCTTTCAGGTCGATGTGTTTCACGGGCCACATGATCTCCTATTACTAAGGTGACACGTAGGACAATTTTATGGCAAATTGAGTTCCAAATTACAGCCCCTGGAGGGGTCTGCATTAATAATGGCCTGTAAGAGCCTCGGCAGGGGGGCCAGAGCCAGGTTGTGTTGCAATCAAATGCAGTTATGAATGTAACATTTCAGTAAGACTAAGAGGAATGTGTTATTAAGATACGTGCACTGATCTTCTTTCAAGAAAGGAGAGTTAAAATTACCATAGACACCCAATGAATTATGGAATAATGAAGATGGAATTAGTTTGCATGAATTGGGATTTCCCTGTGGCCGAGTTAAAAAGCATTTTTTACTATGAGTGAATTGGAATTACTTTCTTTCCTTTTTTTTTTTTTTTCTCTTTAAAGGATCAACCAGTCTGATTGTTTTATTTCTCTTTTAGAGATTTTACTTCTTAGTCGTGAGAAAGCAATGCCTCTGGTGCATAGGCGTGTAAGGGAGGCTGGCTGGGTAATGAATAAGCAAAAGCTGTGAAAATAGCAAGAGTCACCCGTGGAATACTTTTCTTTCTGAGAAATTCCAGGGTGCGAATGCATCTGTGCGTAGCAGTGTGCTAACTTTTGTAAAAAGTTGTTAAGGCAGGCCAGCGTCCTCATTTTGAAGATTTACTCTAAAACGCCAGGCACTAATGGGGATGTTCATATGTCTGCGTGTGCATTTACAGCCATGAAAGTGAAATAAAGTTAGATAAGAAAATGGATTGTGCCCTATCGAGAAACATTACCCTGGGATTTAGTATCTTTTGTATACATCTAGTGTTGGACTCTTCCTGGATTCTTAGGAGGTTTGACCCATCACACATAAAGCGTAGGTAAAAAACCACGCCCAGGGACTCTACTGTGTGGGTTTATACTTTTCGGTGTGTAGAATAAGCATTTCTATCTAGCAAAAAAGATTAAGTATTATCCAGCTCCTTTGCTATCCTGGTTTTCTTTCAAGAGTTCAGATTCCCTGCTATGTGACTATTCAATTCATCCATCCATTGATAATACATTGAATACATTATGCAGGCAATATGCTGGGTACTAGGGGAGCAGGCACCATCTCTGTCCCCACAAACTTCCTGTCCAGTGGTGAGGATGCAAAACCAGCAATGTGTGGTAAATAGGCTTTGCTAGGCACCAAGAACCCATCTTTTGGGTGTGGTAGACATGGAGATGGGCCTTCTAGAGACCTCTCTATAGCCAGTCCCCAGAGGATGGAGGGTATTTCACTCTCAAAAGAAAGGAAAATGGGAAAGTGAAGAAATTCACCAGTGCTTCTATTGGGATTTCTAAAACACAACCTCAAAATTACAGAAAAGTTGCAAGTGCTAAGCAAAAACTTTTTCTTAAACTATTGGAGAGTAAGGTTGGCTTGGCCCCACATACTTGTCCAAACTTTACTGCAGACTTCCCCTAATGCCAGACCATGTCCCCGTCCCTGGGCCAACCCCTGACTCCATACTGAGCTCTTAACCAAAATGGCACAACATGGTCAACTGCAGAATGTACTGTTACAGTAAAGACTGCACGATTACACAGCCCACGTCTGTGAACGCATTGCCAGACCTTCTTCAGTAATTCTCCATTCTCCTTCTCTCTTCCCCCAGTAATTTTCCAGTTCTCCACTCCCCATCCCTCTTGTGCCCCTCAACAACCTTAGCTATCTTTGTGCTGACCGGAGTTGAGACAGCCATTGTTGGTTTCTTTCCCCTGCCACAGTAGCCTGACCAAAGTGCCTTTCTTTGACTCTGTGGAAAGGGAGCATAGTAATTACTGTGGGAGAGGTAAGCCTGAGGTGACGGGGAGCTCACAGAAGGAGGACCTCTTGACACTGGAAAGTCCTCCATGAAGCTGGGGTTGAGTGCACCTGGGTTTTGCCAGCAGTGCCTTGCCAGGGGTGGGGAGTCAAGAAACATCTGCTAGGCTGTAAACTCCGTAAGGGTCTGGACCAGGTCCGTCTTATTTACAATTGTCTCCTAGCTCCAAACACCACATCTGACATATTGCAGTAAGCAATAAATACTTGTGGAATGAATGCATGAAGGAACAGCCACACCCTCCTTCCTGTTTTTTTCCTAATGCCTTTCCTTTCACACTCTGACTTGCCTCTGTCCAAACGTGTGAGGTAATGCTTACCTCAGCAGGGCCATGCTGAAGATCAAAGGCAAGAATAAATGAGAAAGCTCTGAGTATACTGTAAAGTGCTCTATCAACACTAAGCAAGCTACCGCTCACTGCTTCTCCCCTTCCAAGGAGTGTGCTCAGTGAGGTGGTGCTGGGCTGACCTCGCTGGGGTTCAGATGCTCTCAGGACCTCTTTATATTCCTGTCAATGCAAAAAAGACTCAGAGATTCAAATTTCGCCTTTCTTCAGAAGTTTTATGGGTTTTAATAAGGACCTCAGAGATTCCTTCCTTTGAAAAAAAATTTTTTTCTTTTTAGTAAAAAGAATAATTCAGGGCCAGTAATTAGGATTCACGCAGTCACTGTTCTGGGGAAGGCCCTAAGGAGGGCTTTTCTTTTTTCTTATTGGCCTCTCCCAAAAGGAGCTCTTATTGGAGAAGAAGGAGGCCACAGTCATCTTGGGGAGGTGGCCCAGGCATCCTGAGGATACTGGGAGTCAATTTATGTGGGGGGCGGGGAGAGGGGCTGAGCTGGAGTATGGTAGGCTTGGGAGATACTTCCTGGAACAGGTCCTTCCCCTCTACTGTGCCGGAGGGACTGAAAATGTGCCTTAGAGAGAGGGAGCAGCTTCTGTCCCCCAAAGAACACCTGGTCTGAAAAGTTCTCAGTTGTCGTCAAGTTGAGGAGCACAGTTGCCTGGAGATGAGGGAGAGCCCATATGACCCTATGGGATGCGGCACCCTGGTACGGGTGGGGCTCCCTTCTTCATTGGCTCAGGCATTTTGCTGTACACCCTCCACCTGCCCCTAAAATCATGAGGTGCTGAACAAAATGCGAGAAGGAGAGCATGATGGGGGGACATAAATGAGACTATCCTCTATCCCTGGCCCCCCAGACACATGCACAGGAGAAAAGAGACCAATTGGGAATGCGGAGCTGGGGCTGTAGTAAAGCCAGTTCAGGGTGGCAGGCTGTCAGGGACAGGGGCTGCGCAAGCTGGTAAAGGGGGAAATCGTCTCCTCTCAGCCTTGGAAGCCAGCCTGCCTCCAGCCTCCTTTCTACTTTCAAAGCCCGGTCCTCCACTTGGCTGCCACGCACTCAAGGCAGGCCTGCCTCCCAGAGGAAAAAAAAATTGTTCTTTCTAGGCACAAGTTAAAATACCCATTCTCAGAAAAAGCAGCAGCCCCAGGCTAGTGTCTTTGGATTAGCCAGCCATTGCAGCAATTCATACAAGGGCATCAAGGGAGGCTTAATTCTTCCAGGCACATTTGCACTTGAAAGAGGGACTTGCTACCTTCTGGGGGGAAGGTGGCTATTTTTGAATGGGTGGAGCTGGGCTTGGGAGCACCTTGGGCTCCTGGGTCAACCCCACCTGTCTGCACCACACTCTTGTGCCTGGTTTGGATGCGGGACAGTGTCCTTACCTGGGGCATCTTCACTGCCCATCTCCTCTCACCTTCCATTGATGAACCTTGGAAATATTATGCAGAGTGAAATGTCAGTCACAAAAGGACAAATACTGTATGATCTTCACTTATATGAAACAGGCAAATATGTAGAAACCAAAGCTTATTGGTGGTTACTGGGAGCGGGAGGAAGGAGGCGTTACTGTTTAGGGGGCACTGAGTTTCTGTCAATGGTGGTGGGATAATTTGGAAACGGGTAGCGGAAATGGCTGCACAACATGATGAATGTAATCATTGTCTCTGAATTATATATGTAAAAATTGTCAAACAGGCATATGTTTTGTTAGGTATATTCTTACCACAGAAAAAATAAAAATATTTAACAAGTAACTTAAAACACTTCAAAAATGGGCAAGATACTTT
The DNA here is from genome assembly GCF_024166365.1 of Elephas maximus indicus. Lineage (NCBI taxonomy): Eukaryota > Metazoa > Chordata > Mammalia > Proboscidea > Elephantidae > Elephas > Elephas maximus. The sequence goes on along the minus strand of NC_064842.1, from coordinate 18,426,627 downwards.
TGAAGATAACGGTGCAATGACTTGCTCTACCAGATACCAATACATCCTATGAAGCTATACTGATCAGTAGAAGAGGGACATCATGTTGGGTAAAGTAGTCAGTTAGGGAAAAAGAGAGAGATCCTCAGCTGGAGAGATTGACATAGTGGCTGCAACAATGGGCTCAGATGTAGCAACGATTGTGAGGATGGTGCAGAACCAGGCAACGTTTTGTTCTGTTACACATGGGGTCGCTATGAGTCAGAGCTGACTTCGAAGGCATCTAACCACAACAATTTTGGTTTATGTCTGTTCAAGCCTTTTGCCCATTTGAGTTGTTTGACTTTTATTAAGTTATAGAAGGTTTTTTTTTTTTTTGTATATAAAACTAATTGTTGTTGTTGTTGTTAGGTGCGGTCAAGTCAGTTCCAACTCACAGAGACCCTATGCACAACAGAACGAAACGCTGCCTGGTCCTGCACCATCGTTACAATCGTTATGGTTGAGCTCATTGTTGCAGCCACTGTGTCAATCCACCTCATTGAAGGTCTTCCTCTTTTCCACTGACCCTGTACTTTGCCAAGCGTGATGTCCTTCTCTAGGGGCTTATCCCTCCTGACAACGTGTCCAAAGTAAGTAAGACGCTGTCTTGCCATCCTTGCTTCTAAGGAGCATTCTGGTTGTACTTCTTCCAAGACAGATTTGTTCGTTCTTTTGGCAGTCCATGGTATATTCAATATTCTTCACCAACACCACAATGCAAAGGCATCAATTCTTCGGTCTTCCTTATCCACTGTCCAGCTTTCACATGCATATGATGCGATTGAAAATACCATGGCTTGGGTCAGTCGCACCTTAGTCTTAAAGGTAACATCTTTGCTCTTCAACACTTTAAAGAGGCCTTTTGCAGCAGATTTACCCAATGCAATGCGTCTTTTGATTTCTTGACTGCTGCTTCCATGGCTGTTGATGGTGGATCCAAGTAAAATGAAATCCTTGACAACTTTAATCTTTTCTCCGTTTATCATGATGTTGCTCATTGGTCCAGCTGTGAGGATTTTTGTTTTCTTTATGTTGAGGTGTAATCCATACTGAAGGCTGTGGTCTTTGATCTTCATTAGTAAGTGCTTCAGGTCCTCTTCACTTTCAGCAAGCAAGGTTGTGTCATCTGCATAATGCAGGTTGTTAATGAGTCTTCCTCCAATCCTGATGCCCTGTTCTTCATATAGTCCAGCTTCTCGTATTATTTGCTCAGCATACAGATTGAAAACGTATGGTGAAAGAATATGCTCGGCGTTTCTTAAGCTGAAAGAACTGAAGAAAAAATTCAAGCCCCGAATTGCAACAGTGAAGGATTCCACAGGGAAAATAGTAAACGACTCAGGAAGCATCAAAAAAAGATGGAAGGAATACAGAGTCATTATACCAAAAAGAATTAGTCGATGTTCAACCATTTCAGGAGGTAGCATATGATCAGGAACCGATGGTACTGAAGGAAGAAGTCCAAGCTGCTCTGAAGACATTGGCGAAAAACAAGGCTCCAGGAATTGATGGAATATCAATTGAGATGTTTCAACAAACAGATGCAGCACTGGAGGTGCTCACTCGTCTATGCCAAGAAATATGGAAGACAGCTTCCTGGCAAACTGACTGGAAGAGATCCATATTTATGCCTATTCCCAAGAAAGGTGATCCAACCGAATGTGGAAATTATACAACAATATCATTAGTATCACACACAAGCAAAATTTTGCTGAAGATTATTCAAAAATGGGTGCAGCAGTATATCGACAGGGGACTGCCAGAAATTCAGGCTGGTTTCAGAAGAGGACGTGGAACCAGGGATATCATTGCTGATGGTCAGATGGATCCTGGCTGAAAGCAGAGAATACCAGAAGGATGTTTCCCTGTGTTTTATTGACCATGCAAAGGGATTTGACTGTGTGGATCATAACAAACTATGGATAACACTGCGAAGAATGGGAATTCCAGAATACTTAATTGTGCTCATGAGGAGCCTTTACATAGATCAAGGCAGTTGTTTGGACAGAACAAGGGGATACTGATATAAAACTAATATGCATACACACACACATATATATACTAGACCCTTATCAGATATATGGTTCCCAAAAATGTTTTCTCAATCTGTAGGTTGTCTCTTTTGCTTTGTTGATAAAGTCCTTTGATGAACAAAAGTATTATTTATAAGGTCCTAGTTATCTTTTATCTTTTGCTACTCTTACTTTTAGAATCATACCTGATAACGTGTTGTTAAAAACTAGGTCTCCCAGCCTTGCCCGTACATTTTTTTCCTAAGAATTTTATGGTCTTAGTTCTCACTTGTAGGTTCTTGATCCATTCTGAATGAGTTTTTGTGTATGTTTTGATTATTATTTATACATATGGATTTTTATATATATATATAGTTTCTGCTTTATTCTTCTGCATGTAGAAATCCAATTTTTCCAACATCATTTATTAAAGAGACTTTCTTTCACCATTGAATGTACTTAACACTCTAATCGAAAATTAATTGACCATAAATGTATGGGTTTATTTTTGAGCCTCTTAATTAACTTATGTATATATATATTAATTTTCATTGTGCCCTAGGTAAAAATTTACAGAACATATTAGTTTCTCATTTGATCATTTGTACATACAGTTTTCCATGACATTAGTTGACTTCCCCTTAATGTGTCAGCACTGCCCCCATTTCTGCCCTGGGCTCTCCGTTTCCTTTCATCTGGATTTTCCACCCCGTCTTGCTTCTCATCTTTACTTTGGGCAAATGTTGTCCTTTTGATCTCATATAATTACTTTTTCTAAGGAACGTGTTCCTCTCGGGTACTATTGTTTATTTTATGGCCCTGTCTATTGTTTGGCTGAAAGGTGGTCTCCGGGAATGACTTCATTTCCAGGTCAGAAGAGTGTCTTAGGGCCATAGTCTCAGGGGTTCCTCTAGTTTCTGGCAGACCAGAAAGTCTGGCCTTTTTTGTGTATTTGATTTTTTGTTCTACATTTTTCTCCTGCTCTGTCCAGGACCCTCTGTTGTGATCCCAGTCAGAGCGGTAGTAATGGTAGCCAGGCACCGTCTAGCTCTTTTGGTCTCCAGGTTGTGTAGGTTATGGTTCGTGTAGTCCATTCATCCTCTGGACTAACTGCTCTCCTGAGTCTTTCATTTTCTTCACTCTCCTTTGCTCTGGATGGGAAGAGACCAGTTGTATCTTAGATGGCTGCTCAAAAGCTTTTAAGACCCCAGTTGCTACTCACCAAAGTCGGATACAGGACATTGTGTTTATGAACCACGTTGTGCCAGTTGATGTAGACGTCCTCTGAGTCTATGGTCCTTTGCCTTCGAGCCTAGGAACTTTATCCCACAAGGTGTTTGGTTATGTCTGAGAAGTTTCCATAACTGTGCCCCTTTGTGTGCTCTATTATCTGTTAATATACATGCAGCACCTACAATTGTATATGTAGGAATATCCACAGCCAAACCTGTATGTGCATGTGGGTGTGCTCCTTTGTACCTCCCATGCCTCTTTAACATGCCTGTCTACCTGTGTATCCATTTGTAGTTTGTTAATACTATTGTTGTAGGATTGTCTGTATTAATTCCCATAGTTGCCGTTTGTCCTGCATTCCTCTCAGTGTCTTCCTTTGCCTTATTCATGTTGTACTGACTTCCCTCATATTGTGTATTGCCTTTCCCTTCACCAGTAGTAATACATTTCATCTATTTAGTTCGTTTTTTTTTTTTTTTTTTGAATCCCTCCACTGTCCCTGGTAACCATCAGAGAATGCTTGAATTACAGTGTTGGCGAAGAATATTTAATATACCATGGACTGCCAAAAGAGCGAACAAATCTGTCTTGGAAGAAGTACAGCCATAATGCTCCTTAGAAGCAAGGATGATGAGACTTTGTCTCACATACTTTGGACATGCTATCAGGAGGGATCTGTTCCTGGAGAAAGACATCATGCTTGGTAAAGTAGAGGGTTAGCAAAAAAGAGAAAGACTCTCAACAAGATTGATTGACACAGTGGCTACAACAGTGGATTCAAACATAACAAAGATTGTGAGGATGGCGAAGGACTGGGCAGTGTTTTATTCTGTTGTACACAGGGTGCTATGAGTCAACTGACTCGACGACACCTAACAACAACATCAAACCTTGTTTTTTTTTTTTAATAATGGTCTCATACAATATTTGTTCTTTTATGATTGACTTATTTTATTCAGCGTAATATTCTCCAAATTCATTCACGTTGTGAGATGTTTCATGGATTCATCATTATTTTTGATCATTGCGTAGTATTCCACTGTGTGTATGTATATGTACCACAGTTTGTTTATCCATTCATCCTGTGATGGGCACTTTGGTTGTTTCCAACTTTTTGCTATTGTGAATAACGCTGCAATGAAAAATGGGTGTGCATATGTCTATTTGTGTCACAGCTCATTTCTATAGGGTATATATGTAGGAGTGGGATTGCTGGATCATATGGTATTTCTATTTCTAGCTTTTTAAGGAAACACCATACCATTTTCCATAGTAGTTGTACTATGTTACATCCCCACCAGCAGTGTGTAAGAGTTCCAGTCTGTCTGCAATCTAGCCAATATTTGTTACTTTCTGTTTCTTTTTTTTTTTTGTATTTTTAATAGTTTTTTTTTTTAATAGTCACATTGTTCAAAATTTAACAAGTACAAAAGAATGAAAACATCTTCCCATTGTCTCCCCCTTTCTGTGTATCCACAGGTATTTAATTCTAGAGAGGTTAATAATATTTCTCCCACCCCTGGCACCCCAGGATCAAAGGCGTTCCTTCCCCACCAGCTGGGGGTTTTGCTCTCTTTTCACAGTGACATGAGTGGTGTGATAAGTCTCTGCAGCAACCACTTAACATTTTAGCCAGTCCTCACATCTGGAAACCCTGGTGGTGTAGTGGTTAAGTGCTACGGGTACTAACCAAAGGGTCAGCAGTTCAAATCCGCCAGGCGCTCCTTGGAAACTATGAGACAGTTCTACTCTGTCCTGTAGGGTCACTGTGAGTCGGAATCGACTTGACGGCACTGGGTTTGGTACCACATCTAACCCACACCATCTGGTCAGATTCATCACTAGGTGGCTCAGCCATTTCTTCCTTTTGTACATTGTACCAGCCTAGAACATCTCTCTCTCCCCTGTGCCATTATTGTAGGACGAGATGGTGTCTCATTGTAGTTTTGATTTGCATCTCTCTCTTTTTTTTTTTTAATGGCTAATGGTTGCAAGCATCCCTTCATGTGTTTTGTTAGCTGCCTGAATGTCTCTTTGGTTAAGTGTCTGTTCATATCCTTTGCCCATTTTTTAATTGGATTGTTTGTCTTTTTGTTGTTGAAGTGTTGACGTTTTCTATAAAATATAGAGATTAGACCCTTGTTGGATATGTCATAGCCAAGAGTTTCTTCCCAGTCTGTAGGTTCTATTTTTACTCTTTTGCAGGAGTCTTTTGATAAACATAAGTGTTTAATTTTTAGGAGGTCCTATTTATCTAGTTCATCTTCTGTTTCGCATTTTTAGTCATGTTTGGTATTCTATCTATGCCATATATCAGGGCCCCTACTGTTGTCTCCCAGAGCCCTGGTGACGCAGTGGTTAATAGCTCAGCTGCTTACGAAAAGGTCAGTAGTTCAAATCCAGCAGTCACTCCTTGGAAACCCTATGGGCAGTTCTACTCTTTCCTATAGGGTCACTTTTGAGTCAGAATCAACAAGTTTGGTTTTCGTTTGGTTTCATGTTGTCTGTATTTTTTCTTCCATGATCTTTTTGCTTTTAGGTTTTACCTTTAGGTTTTTGACCCATTTTGAGTTAGTTTTTGCATATGGTGTGACGTATGGGCCCTGTTTTCTTTTTCTCTACAGAGAGACATCCAGTTTTGCCAGCACAATTTGTTAAGGAGAGTGTCTTTTCCCCATTTAACGGACTTTGGCCCGTTGTCGAAGATGATCTGTCCATAGGTGGATGAATTTACATCTCGGTTCTCAATTCTGTCGCATCGGTCTAAGTGTCTGTTGTACTCACATCAGGCTGTTTTGACAACTGTGGCTGTATAGTAGGTTCTGAGATCAGGTAGTGTGAGGCCTTCTGCTTTATTCGTCTTCTTCAGTAATGCTTTACTTATCCAGGACCTCCTTGCTTTCCATATAAAGTTGGTGATTAGTTTTTCCATCTGGTTAAAGAATGCTGTTGGAATTGGGATTGATTATATATAGATTGGTTTGAGTATTATTGACTTTTTCACAATGTTAAGTCTTTCTATTCATGAGCATGGTATGTTTTTCCATTTATGTAGGTCTCTTGATTTCTAGCAGTAGCATTTTGTAGTTTTCTTTGTACAGGTCTTTTATGTCTCTGGTTAGATTTATTCCAAAGTACTTTATCTTTTGGGGGACCATTGTGAATGATATTGTTTTCCTGTTCTGTTTTTCAAAGTTCTCTTAGAGGAATCTGATTTTTGTATGTTGATCTTGTATCTTGCTACTTTGCTCACTACCTCTATTAGTTCCAGTAGCCTTCTTATGGAATCTTCAGGATTTTCTATGTATAGGATTATATCACCTGTGAATTGGAATATTTGTACCTCTTCCTTACCAATTTGAATGCCCTTTATTTCCTTTTCTTGCCTTATTGCTGTAGCTAGGACTTCCAGTACAATGTTGAGTATGTGTGGTTCCTTGTCTCAGGAGAATACTTTCAGTCTTTCTCTGTTGAGAATAATATTAGCTGTTGGTTTCATGTCAGAGTCCTTTATTATGTTGAGGAATTTCATTCCTATTCCTATTTTTCTGAGAGTTTTTATCAGGGGTGGGTGTAAGACTTCATTAAATGCCTTTTCTGCGTTGATTGAGATGATCATGTGGTTCTTTTGTTTATGTGGTGGATTATGTGATTGATTTTCTAATATCTTTGCATACTTGGTATGAATCACAGATGGTCATGATGTATTATTTTTTTGATATGCTGTTGAATTCTGTTGGCTAGAATTTTGTTGAGAATTTTTACGTCTATATTCATGAGGGATTTTGGTCTGTAATTTTCTTTTTTTGTGGTATTTTGGCTTTGGTATCAGGGTTGTCCTAGGTTCAGAGAATGAATTTGGAAGTATTCCTTCCTTTTAAGTAATACCGATGTAGCTCTTCTTTGAGCATTTGGTAGAATTCTCTGGTGAAGCCATGCAGGCCAGGGCTTTGTTTGTTGGGAGTTTTTTTCATTACCTCTTCAATCTATTATTTGTTTATGAGTCTGTTTATTTTTTCTACCTCAGTTTATGTTAGTTTAGGTAGGTGGTGTGTTTCTAGAAGTTTGTCCCTTTCCTCTAAGATTTTCAAATTTATTGGAGTACAGTTTTTCATAGTATTCTGTTATGATCCTTTTTATTTCATTTGGTTCTGTTGTAATGTCACCCATCTCATTTTTCTTATTTGGGTTATTTGCTTCTTCTCTTGCTTTTCTTTTGTCATTTTGGCCAGTGGTTTGTCAATTTTATTGATCCTTTCAAGAACCAACTTCTGATCTTGTTGATTCTTTCATTTGTTTTTCTGTTCTGTTTCTTTTATTTCTGCTCCAATCTTCATTATTTCCTTTCTTTTGGTAACCATGGAATTCTTTTCTGCTGTCTTTCTATTTGTTCGAGTTGTAAGGTTAGTGTTTTGATTTTGGCTCTTCTTTTTTGGTATGTGCGTTTATTGCTGTAAATTGACCTCTTAGCGCTGCTTTTGCTCGTCCCAAAGTTTTTGGTATGTTGTGTTTTCATCCTCTTGATTCTAGGAATTTTAAAATTTTATCTTTGATGTTTTCTATTACCCAGTGGTTTTTAAGCAAGTTGTCAGTCTCCACATATTTAATTTTTTCACTTCCTCTTCCTGTTATTGATTTCTACTTTCATAGCATTGTAATCAGAGAAAATGCTTTGTATTATTTTGTAATTTTGGATTTTATTGAGGTTTGCTTTGTGGCCTAAAATATAGTCTGTTCTGGAGAATGATCCACGTGTATTGGAAAAGAATGTATATTTGCTGTTGTTGGGTGGAGTGTCCTGTATTTGTCTTATCAGGTCGAGTTGGTTGATTGTGGCGTTTAGATCTTCTGTATCTTTGTTGAGTTTCTCTCTGGCTGTTCTGTCCTTCATTGAAAGTGGTGTGTTGAAGTCTCCTATTATTATTGTGAAACTGTCTATTTCTCTTTTCAGTGGGGTTAGAGTTTATGTATTTTGGAGTTCTGTCATTGGGTGCATATATATTTATTATGGCTATGTCCTCTTGGTAGATTGACCCATTAATCATTATATATTCTTTTATGGTGGATTTTGCCATAAAGTCTATTTATCAGAGATTAATAGTGCTATTCTTGCTCTTTTTTTTTTTTTGTGGTTAGTGTTTGCTTGATATATTTTTTTCCATCCTTTGAGTTTTTGTTTATGTCTTTGTTTCTAAGGTGTGTCTCTTGTAGACAGCATATTGATGGGTCATGTTTTGTGGTCATTTTTTTAATCCATTCTGCCACTGTCTGTCTCTATACTTGTGCATTTAAGCCATTCACATTCAGTGTGATTATCAAAGGGTATGAAATTACTGCTGTCGTTTTGTTGTGCTTTTTTTTGTGGTATTGATGGGTTCTTTGTTCCACTTAATTTCTGTGCTGCATTCTTTTTGTTTGTGGATTTTCTTTTCATTTCTTTTATTGTTGTTGATTTTGTGCTTGCTAGTCTTTGTGTTTTTCTTCTTTTTTATTTTGATAATTTTGTTAACTTTCTTTGTAGTTACCTTGAAATTTATCTTTAACTTCCCAAGTTTAAAGTAGTCTTTTATTTCTTGATATCTCCTTGACTTCTCTCCATATGAAAGTTCTATAACTGTGCCATTTATGCCTCCTTTTTGTTCTGACATTGTCATCATTTACAGATTGACGTCTCTGGTTCCCTGTTTTCAGTGTTTTAGCTTTGTTTTATTTTTGAGAATTCTTTATCTGCATTGGTATCTGGCTGATGCTGTCCTGTGTCCTAATTACAGGCTATTGTCTGATGTTGTTGGTTCTCTGTCCAAAGGACTCCCTTTAATATTTCCTGTAAGGTTGGCCTGGTTTTCACAAATTTCCTCTATTTCTGTTTATCTAGAAATGTCCTAACTGCAGTATCATATTTGAGAGACAGTTTTGCTGGATATATAATTCTTGGCTGGCATTTTTTTTCTTTCAAGGTTTTGTATAAGTCATCTGTTGCCTTCTTGTCTGCACGGTTTCTGCCAAGTAATCAGAGCTTAATCTTATTGGTTCCTCTTTCTAGGTGGCTTTTCATTTTTCCCAAGCTGCTCTTAGGATTCTTTCTTTGTCTCCGGTTTTGGTAGGTTTGATTATGATTATGTCTTAGTGACTTCTTTGGGGGACTATGCTGTATGGGGTTTGTTGAGCTTCTTGGATGGATATCTTCTTGTCTTTCATGATATTGGGAGTTTTCTGCCCGCAAATCTTCAACAACCGTCTTATGATTTATTTTTATTTCCTCTTGTTCTGGAGTTCCAATAACACATAAATTGTTCATCTTGATAGCATCCCACATAAAGCTTAGGCTTTCTTCATTCTTTTTCCTGATTTTTCCTCAAATTGGTGTCAGGAGATTTGTCCTCTATTTTGCAGATTCTGTCTTCTATTGATTCAGTTCTGCTCCTGTGTCCTTCTGTTGGGAGCCCTGGTGGCTCAGCAGTTAAGAGTTTGGCTGCTAACCAAAAGGTCAGCAGTTTGAATCCACCAGCCACTCCTTGGACACCCTATGGGGCAGTTCTACTGTCTCCTGTAGGGTCGCTATGAGTCAGAATTGACTTGGTGGCAGCGGGTTACAGGTTATTGAGTTTTCTATTTCTAATATTGTTAATCTTTTGAATTTCTAGTTGCTGTTTTTGTACAGTTTCTACTTGTCTGTTACGTTGTTTTGTTCTTGTATTGTTCTCCCGAATTCTATGTCTTTGTTTTTCTTGATTTTATCTGTGTTTCTGTTGGTTTTGTCTCTGTTTTCTGTGATATCTTTCTTGATCTCTTAGCGAACCCTATATAGTAGTCTTTTGAATTCCTTATCAGGTAGTTCCATTACCTTTCTTCCTTTGGAAGGTTTTCTGGTTCTTTATTTTTGCCACTTGATGGGGCCATCTTGTCCTGTTTCTTTATGTAATTTGATATTGTCTGTTATCTCTGAGGCATTAAGGTGTTACTATATTTATTTATTTATTTTGTGTTTACTGCACCCTGATTATTTGTTTTTGTTTTGTTTTGCTATATGTGAGTAGGTGGGATGTGCATGCTACTCTGGTCGCTAGTCTAGCCACATTGGCACTCTCACCACCTGTCTGTGGGTGGGTGGGGCAGCGGCTGGGTGTTTGAGCACGGGTCTCTGTTCATTGGTCTTGCAGGGCAGCTTGGGATGTAGCTGGTATTGCTAGTGAGGTAAGGTGTCTGTCTGGGTGGTCACCTGGGCTTCAGTGCAGGGAGCTTTCTTACTGGTTGCTGGGTTGAGTGTTGTGTGTGCGCACTGGTGGTTGCTGGGTGGTCAGCGCAAGGGTGTCTGGGTCATCTGTCATTGAGTGAGTGGTACAGAAACTCTGACAGCCCCAGGCAGACAGGGCTATGCGGGGGTGGTCAGAGGGGGCACAAGCCTCTGGTTGCAGGGAGCTTCGGGGAGCAAGGTAGGGGGGGATACCATCTGTCCGTGCTTGTCCACTAGGTGGGCATGCCCCTATCCACTAGAGGTCTGTGTGGAAGAGGGTATGTCACCAGTCTTTGGCCCCTAGCGCAGGTGGCTGGAAGGAGTAGGAGGTGCCAATTGTCTGTGGGCCCCTGGTGTGGGTGGCTGGGTGTTGGAGCGGGTGTCACTGGTTTGTGGGCTCCTAGCACCAGTAGCTGTGTAGAGCAGGAGACGCCGCCAGTCCATGGGCCCATGGTGTGGGCAGCTGGGTGTAGGAGTGGGTGCTACAGGTCCTCGGGCCCCCAGCACAGTTGGTTGGGCATAAAAGGGGATGCCACTGGTCCCTGGGCGCCTGGTGCTGGCAGGCGGGCAGAGGAGTGGACACTGCTAGTCTGCAGGCCTCGGCTCAGGTGGCTGTGTTTAGGTGCGGGCATCGTTGGTTCGCAGCCCTGGCATGGGTGAGTGGAAGAATGGGTACCATCAGACCACAGGTTCCCAGTGGGGATTGCTGGGTGGAAGAGGGGGCACCTCCAGTCCACAGGCTTCCAGTGTGGGTGGCTGGGTAGAGAAGTGGATGCTGCTGGTTGTGGGCCCCTGGTGTAGTTGGGCGGGTGGAAGAGAGGACGCCACCAGTCCATAGGCCTCTGGTTCAGGTGGCAGGGCAGCAATGGGTCCTGCCAGACTGAGACTGCATGTAGGAGGGGATGGATGGGGAAGTGGGGGACCACTACAGTTCCGTAGGCCTCTGGCGTAGTGGGTTAGGTGAATGAACTTAACTTTCGTAAGGCAGGGAACACTCTGGCTCGGGATGTGGGTGCAGATTCGCCCGTGCTTGTTTTTTTTTTTTTTTTTGGCTACGCCAGGCCGTGGGGGTTCCAGCTGGGATGCTGCTTGCTTTGCTTCAATATGGCCACACCATGCAGATTTGGCTAGCAAGGTGCTGGTGATCCATAATTCTCTGTGACTGCTGTTTTTGACAGTCTCTTCTTCCACTTGGCATTTTGTTCAATTCTTCAACCTTGCCTTTGGTATTTGGAGTTTCAGAGTTGTCATCTATGTCTGACTTACTTGTTTTCTCAGGTCTTTGTTATAAGAGGGATATTGTGAGGCATCTAGACTGTGCCGCCATCTTGGACCACCTCCTACCTTATACATTTTAGAATAAGCTTGTTAGGTTCCACAACGTAAAATCTATTGGGATTACATTAAGATTATAAGTCAATTTTGGTATAACTGACATCTTTACAATATTTTCTTCCAAGTCATGAACATGACATCTCTCTATTAAGGTTTTATTTAATGTTTATCACTAAAGTTTTATAATTTTCTTTATTACAGTCCTTGGTTTATTGCTAATACTTAGTTTTCTGATGCTATTGTAAATGGCTTTTTTAAAAATAATTTTTATTGTGCTTTAAGTGAAAGTTTATAAATCCAGTCAGTCTGTCACATATAAGCTTACATACACCTTACTACATACTCCCCTTTACTCTCCCCCTAATGAGTCAGCCTGCTCCCTCCTTCCAGTCTCTCTTTTCGTGACCGTTTTGCCAGTTTCTAACCCTCTCTACCCTCCCATCTCCCCACCAGACAGGAGATGCCAACACAGTCTCAAGTGTTCACCTGATACAAGTAGCTCACTCTTCATCAACATCTCTCTCCAACTCATTGTCCAGTCCCTTCCATGTCTGATGAGTTGTCTTCGGGAATGGTTCCTGTCCTGGGCCAACAGAAGGTTTGGGGACCATGACCACTGGGATTCTTCTAGTCTCAGTCAGACCATTAAGTCTGGCCTTTTTATGAGAATTTGGGGTCTGCATCCCACTGTTCTCCTGCTCCCCCAGGGGTTCTCTGTTGTGCTCCCTGTCACGGCAGTCATCGGCTGTGGCCGGGCACCATCTAGTTCTTCTGGTCTCAGGATGATGTAAGTCTCTGGTTCATGTGGCCCTTTCTGTCTCTTGGGCTCTTAGATATCGTGTGACCTTGGTGTTCTTCATTCTCCTTTGATCCAGGTGGGCTGAGACCAATTGATGCATCTTAGATGGCTGCTTGTTAGCATTTAAGACCCCAGATGCCACACCTCAAAGTGGGATGCAGATTGTTTTCATAATAGAATTTATTATGCCAATTGACTTAGAAGTCCCCTTAAGCTATAGTCCCCAAACCCCCGCCCTTGCTCCGCTGACCTTCAAAGCATTCAGTTTATCCTGGAAACTTCTTTGCTTTTGGTCCAGTCCAGTTGAGCTGACCTTCCCTGTATTGAGTATTGTCCTTCCCTTCACCTAAAGTAGTTCTTATCCACTAACTAATCAGTAAATAACCCTCTCCCACCCACCCTCCCTCCCCCCCTCGTACACAAAAGAATGTGTTCTCAGTTCATACCATTTCTCAAGATCTTATATTAGTGGTCTTATACAATATTTGTCCTTTTGCCTCTGACTAATTTCACTCAGCATAATGCCTTCCGGGTTCCTCCATGTTATGAAATGTTTCACAGATCCGTCACTGTTCTTTATCGATGTGTAGTATTCCATTGTGTGAATATACCACAATTTATTTAACCATTCATCCGTTGATAGACACCTTGGTTGCTTCCAGCTTTTTGCTATTGTAAACAGTGCTGCAATGAACGTGGGTGTGCATATATCTATTCTTGTGAAGGCTCTTATTTCTCTAGGGTATATTCCGAGGAGTGGGATTTCTGGGTTATATGGCTTCTTTTGTAAAATTTCAGGTTCTTTTTATTGCTGGTATGCAGAAATAGAATTGATATTTAAATTAATTTTTATATCCAGAAACTTGCTAAAATCACTAATCCTAATAATTTATCTGTAGATTCTTTTGAATTTCTAAGTATATATACATTTCATTTGAGAAAATCATAGTTTTTTCCTTTTTGAACGTTTTGTCTTCTATTTCTTTTTTATTGTCTTACTACACTGTCAAGGACTTCCTGTACAGTCCTAAGAAAATGTGTTTTTCATGGAATCAAAGGCAAAGCTTTCAAAGTTCACTATTATATATGATGCTTGTTATAGGTTCCTAAGATGTATTTCCTTATTTTAATGTTTTTTATGTCTAGTTTGCTAAGATTTTATTCATTCATGAAAAGACGTTGAATTTTATGAAATGCTTTTTCTGCACATATTGAGAGGTTCATATGATAGTATCTCTTTAATGTATTAATATGTATTAATACAGTAGACTGCATTTATTGATTTGATCAATACTGTATTCCTGGGATAAACCTAATTAGTTATGATGTATTTCATGATGCCTTATCCTTTGTTTATGTATTACTATCATCTTCCTAATATTTCATTTAGGATTCTCGCACCTATTTTCTTGAGTGAAATTGATCTGTATTTTCTGTGCTGTATTTGTCAAGTTTTGGTATTAAGGTTTTACTGGCTTGTAACATAAGTAAATGATTTGGGAAGTTAGCTCTCTACTATCTTTTCACATTTCTGGTGGTTTTTGATGAGAGTTGTGTACATTTCATAATCAGAAGCCAGAAAGTCTCCAATCTGCTTTATTCAATCCTACTCTAAATTATGAACAGACACCTAGTAGTCACCAGATATTTGAGGAAACAATGTGAAAGACAGAGACTAATACAAACACAAAGAAAAAGGCAATTTTATGGAACAAATGATGAGAGAGGAAAATATTAACCTTCCTCCCAATATCATTAGCACCCTTAGGTATTGAATCCATAAAATAAGAACAGGATGCTGTTTAAAAAGAGCACCAGAAGGTAAAAGAGCTCTTGGAAATTATAAAGCTAACAGAAGTGGAAATTCTTGTAAAAAGTTCGAAAAGTAAAGTGTGTGAAATCTCCAATAAAGTAAAGCAAAAATACAAAAGAGAGAGAAAATAGGAGAGACTAGGTAAGAAAATTAGGGGACTAAAACCCCCCACTTTCAGTATAGGATTCTGGGATTGAGTTACTCACCTGTTGGATCTTGAATGTAGTGATGACCTCATTGCTGGTGGGAAATGGGATTATGATCATCTTTCATGCAGCGGATTTATGATTATGTAAATTACCACATGTAGCTAGGGATGAAGTGCAAGTTGAAGACAAGGCTTTATGAGATCATATAACCACTACAATTAACCCACTTTGTTGATATTAAAATAATGATGACTACAAGGAGTATGGATGAACTGACTGCTTCAGACCGTGAAGAGAGTTTACAAGAAGAAAAAAAAAAAAACCCTCAAGAATTTAAACTTACATCTCAAGTCATGATCAGAGGACAAGGGAACTTCTATGCAGGCCTTAAAAGAATCTCTGATTTCTTCTGTTTTATGGCAGATATGACTGGTAATGAGGCTACAATCTAATCCTGTGGGCTGTAGATTTAGAAACAAGGCTAATGCAAAGCTCACCTGTAGTGGAGAAACCACAAGGCTGTTTAGGTGTGAAAGCAGATAGCTTTATTATGGTGAAAAAGCATTTTGCAAAATGGGAAACACAGTGCCAGAATAACCTGAACAAAGTGCTTCAGAGGGCTGCAGTGATACAGATGGTTATGAAGGAAAAAACTGCAAACAGAAGGGTATAGCTAAAACATTTTTTATTGATTAACATTTACAAACTTCCAGGCGACCATCCTTGCAGGGGTTGACCTCTTTTGCAAGGATGGCTCCAGGTGACAGAATGCTGGCTGACCACTAAAATCACATGTTTGCTGACATCCAGACATCTGTAAAAAAAAAAAAAAAAAAAAAAGACATCTGTAGTCTGTGTTAAATTGAGTTACTTCAGTAGTACGATGGTGAGTTCTGTTGAAATATAAAAGCAAAGAGTTTGTTGAAGAAATAGGATGATGATAAGTGAAAATGCTAAGTATTCTAATGTTCAAGGAGAGGAAAAGGGTTTTGGTACAGAAAAACTATAGCCTTGTCTTTATTTAACATTTTTTATTTTAACTATGAGTTGGGTTAGTTAGAACAAAGGTTTGGAAAACCACAAGTATGGTTGAAAAGGTTTAAAGGGGGTATCTTCTTTAGAATTGGCTTAGCCGCTTAAAGTCACATGTTTAACACTATGTCAAACACCTGTACAAAGCTAGATAATCTCTTCTTAGAATTGGCCATTTTTAACCACAAATTTGAAATAAGCAGAGCAAGGTGGCCAAAACTGCATCTTTCTGTAGAACTGCTGGTATTTGGGTCAGAGGTAGTGGAAAATTTTACATAAGTAGGACAAGGAGATATTTGGCCTAGTCTTTAGCCAGAAGTCCTATTCTTTCAGGAGCCTTAGTTTTTTTAATGCTCTTCTTCAATTCGTTTGATAAATTTAGGGAATTAATTGGGAAGCAGTAGGGTGCTGAGACTTAAAACTGGGGACTTTTTTGAAGTCTTAGACAAATATGAGAACCTTGAATCCTCAAATATCTTTGGGCCCCCTCAGCAGTGAAAACAGCCCCCCATCTTTCTCTCTGTGAGGGTACTCCCATTCCGTGCTTAAATTCACTGTAATGTATAATGGCCTTTCCTGAGGCATTTGCCTTATAAGGAATGCCTGGTCTCCTAAATATCCACCCTATTCCCTGTTGCCTCCAAACCCACAATCCCAGCCTGCCCCAGGGAACAAGTAAATAATCTGACCCAGGAGGAGATACTTTATGCACCAAAAGAATTGCAAAAAAGCAAACAACAACAACAAAAAAAACAAAACCCAGTGCTGTCGAGTCAATTTATAAATTCTTCTTGGATGGAACTTTGGAAATATTTGTGAGAATGGATTTTGTGACATTGGGTGGACTGAGTTTATCAATATGAATGCACTTTCTCCAGACTCTGACATTCATGTGCTAACTCAAGCATCTGAAAGAGTCTCTAACAGGTTTTTTGCTTGGTTGACTGAAACCTGGATTTCAGGTAAGCTTCATACAATGAGGCTGAAATGCCAGAACTTCCCTGGTGAAATGGGGGAGAAGAAATCAAAAGGATTGAATAAATTGGAATATTTGTCATTCATTCCCTGACTTTGATCCCTGGGGGATCTCTTTACTTAGGCAATGCAAAATACATTCATGGTGGAAGCGTCAGAATTCTCGGAAAAAGTTTGTGGCGGTTGTCCTTTATAATCGGGATGACTGAGGGAGATACCACCATTGAGATGGACTCCCTAATAGTGAGATCTCATAGTGGCTGAGGCCAAGTAGCAGTGCTGAAAGACAATGAGCAGCAACAAAGACAGAGAGGCTTCCAGAATGTTTAGACCCACATGGACCCCTTGTTTCATGATGCCCAATTCTAGAATGGAAAAAAAAAAAAAAATGAGCAGCCTGCTAAAGTATTACTAGGTCTAAATAACCTAAAAAATCATAGGTCTGATCAAAAGAAACCTACAAAGGAAAATTATGGTTTCTCACCCAGTTTCCAGACCTAAGGGAGTTCATTGATCTGGAGCCTCTTGATTGCACAGGAGGCTCTGTGCCCTAGAGAAAGGATCCTGTAACGCTGTCAAAAGTATATTTGCAAGTAAGTCTTCAAACCTTCTATAATGGGACTTGAAGCCAGTTACCAGGGTAATTGTATACTGGGGAAAGAAAAACACCCAGACTTTTTAGAATTTATTAGATACTGGCTCTGCTTGATACTTAGACACACAAAAAATTATTTTGGTCCAACAGAGTTATGGAGATTAGGTGATAAATGTAGGTTTGGTCTGAGTCCATTTTGTAGTGGGTTCACAGACATGGCTCATGATATTTCCCCAGCTTCGGAATGCATCATTGGAACAGACACACTTGCCACTGACATAATCCCCATATTGGCTTCCAACCCCACGGACTAAAGGCTAAGTGGAAACCACTAGAACTACCCTTGCCTTCCAAAATGACAAGCCAAAGCAGCATTCCTGAGGAATTACAGAAATTAGTGCCACCATCAAATACGTGAAAAATGCAAGGGTGGTAACTTCTGCCACATTCCCTTTTATAATTTTTATTTTTGAGGTGAAACTCACATAACATAAAATTAATCATTTAAAGTGAATTTAGCACAGTGGCATTTAGCACATTCAGTGTTTAAAACTACCACTTCTATGTTGTTCCAAAACATTTTCATCACCCCAAAAGAAAAACCAATACTCATTAAATAGTTGCTTTCCATTCCTCTCCCTACAGTCCCTGAAAACCACCAGTCTGCATTCTGTCTCTATGGATTTACCTATTCTGGATAGACCATATAAATGGAATCATACAATATGCAACCTTTTGTGTCTGGCTTCTTTCATTTAGCATAATGTTTTTGAGGTTCATCCATGTTGTAGCATGTATCAGTATTTTTTTCCTTTTTATGGCTGAATAATATTCCATTGTATGGCTATACCACAATTGATTTATCTAATTTATCCATTGAGGGACATTTAGATTGTTTCAAAATTTGACTATTGTGAATAGTGCTGCTATGAACATGTGTGTACAAGTATTTGAGTGTTCATTTTTAATTCTTTGGGGTACATACCTAGGAGTGGCATTGCTGGTCATATGGTAATTCTGTGTTTAATTTTTAGGGGAACTGCCAAACTGTTTCCATAGTAGATGCAGCATTTTAGATTCCCACCAGCAATGGGCAAGGGTTCTAATTTCCCCACATTCTTCCAAACCCAAACCCACTGTTGTTGAGTTGATTCTGACTCATAGCAACCCCACAGGATTTCTAAGGCTATAAATCTTTACGGAAGCAGACTGCCTCATCTTTCTCCCGTGTAGCAGCTGGTGGGTCCAAACCATCCACCTGTCAGTTAGCAGCCAAGCATTTTAACCACTGCCACTAGGACTCCTTACCAACACTTATTTTCTATGTTTTTTTTTTTTGTTGTTGTTGTTTTTAATTAGCCATTCTAGTGGGTATGAAGTGGTATCTCGTTGTGGTTTTGATTTGTGTTTCCATAATGAATAATGACCTTGAGCATCTTTTCGTATCTTTACGGGCCATTTGTAGAGCTTTAGAGAAATGTCTATTCAATTCCTTTGCCCATTGTTTAACTGGGTTATTTGTTTTTATTATTGAGTTATAAAAGTTCTTTATATATTGTAGATACAAGTCTCTTATCAGATATTTGAAAATATTTTCTCCTGTTTTGTGGATCATTTTCTCATTATCTTGATAATGTCTATTTTTTTAGTAAATTTAACTGTTGGTTCATTATCTCCCAATCCAGGTTTGGAACATTTCTATCACGGTGTCTATTTATTTATTTAACTTTATTTTTGGTGAAAATGTACACAGCAAAACCCACTCCCATTCCACAATCTCTAAATAATTAGTAACATTGCTTACATTCTTCTCATTGTGTCAACATTCTCATTATTTCTGTTCTAGTCATTTTACTTCCATTTACTTAATCTCCCTGCCCCCTAACCTTGCCATCTTTAAGAAAGCTGTTGACCCTTTGGCCTTATAGAATTTTGTTTTTAAATGCAATACTCAAGGGTGACAATCTTTATTCTTTGGGCTGAACTGTTACTTAGTTTAAAGGTGACTTCAGGGGATAATTTCAATTCAAGATTTGAAGAACAGCTCAGGGCCGTCGTCTTGGGGACTCTTGTAACCTCAATAGGTCCCCCCAAAAAAACCAATAGGTCCAGTAAGTGTGAATTCTTTAAGAATTTGTAGTTCTGTTCCACATTTTTCTCCCTTTTTACCTGGATTCATCTATCATGTTCCTGATCAGAATGTTCAGTAGTGGTAGCCAGGCACCATCTATTATTCTGGCCTCAAGGTAGAGGAGGCAGTGGTTCATGTAGACAATTAGTTCTGTTCCTTCCTTGATTCTTGGATTTCCTTCTTTCTCTTTTGTTCCAGGTGAATAAAGAGCAGTAGTTATATCTTCGACGGCCGCTCATAAGCTTTTAAGACCCCAGACACTATTCACCATACCGGGAAGTAGAACATAAACTTTAAGAACTATATTATGCCAGTTGACTGAGTTTTACAGTTTTGGCTCTCGTAGTTGGATCATTGATTCATTTTAATATTTGTATGTGGCGTAAACTAGAGGGGCCCAACTTCATTCTTTTGCATGTGGCTATCTAAAAAAAATTTTTTTTTTTTTAATCTAGTTGTCCCAGGAATTTTGAAGAAACTGTTCTCTTTCCATTAAAAGATGAATTAGAATCAATTGGCTATAAATGTATGGATTTATTTCTGAACTCTGTTTTATTCCATTGGTCTATATATCTATCCTTATGCCTGTACCACACTGCTTTGATTACTGTAGCTTTGTGGTAAGTTTTGAAATCAGGATGTGTGAGTCCTCCAACTCTTTGCTTCTTTTTCAGTATCTCTTGGCTATTCCAAGCCCCTTGCAATTTTATGTGAATTTGAGTTTCAGCTTTTCCATTTTTGCAAAAAAGGCTGTTGGAATTTTATAGAAATTTCAGTGACTATGTAGATCACTTTAGGTAGTTTTTGACATCTTAGCAATATTAAGTCTTTCAATCTAAGAACACAAGGTGGTTTCCCATTTATTTAGGTCTTCTTTAATTTCCTTCACCAATGTTTTATAGTTTTTTTACATCCTTGGTTAAATTTATTCCTCAGAATAAATTTGCTGGTGTGTACAAACACAATTGATTTTCGTGTGTTGATCTTATATCCTGCCACTTTGCTGAATTAATTTAATTATATACACACACACATATGTATATAGCTGTTCGTGTCACTTCTATTTCATATATATGGAGCCCTGATGGCACACTGGATAAAAGCTTGGCTGTTAACCAAAAGGTCAGCAGTTTGAATCTACCAGCCACTCCTTAGAAACCCTATGGGGCAGCTCTGCTCTGTCCTGTAGGGTCACTATGAGTTGGAATCGACTTGATGGTAACAGTTTTTGGTTTATATGTAGCTGTTCTTGTCACTTCTGTTATATTCGTATATATAAAACCTGTAAAAATGCCCCATAGGGTTTTCAAGGAGCAGCTGGTGGATTTGAACTGACCCAATGGTTGTTTAAGAATATGTTGTTTAATTTCCATATATCTGTGAATTTTACAGTTTTGTCAGAGAAAGTATTTTGTATGATTTTAATCTTTTAAAATTTATTAAGACTGGTTTTATGGCCTAATAAGTGGTCTACCCTGGAGAATGTTCCATGTACAATTGAGAGGAATATATATTCTGCTGTTGTTGTTTTAGAGAGTTCTGTATATGTCCGTTTATAGTGTTGTTCAAGCTCCCTATCTCCTTATGATAGTCTACCCATTATTGAAAGTGGAGTATTGAAGTCTCCAACTATTGTTGAACTGTCTGTTTCTCCTTTCAATTCTGGCAATGACTGCTTCACATATTTTGAGCTCTGTTGTTTGGTGTGCATATGTTTGTAATTGCTGTATCTCCTGGATAAACTGAAGAGGAATGGCATTTCATTTACTGTCGAAAAGAGCATTTCAAGATCATCCTGAAGTAAAACATTGTTGGTGATAGGATGATATCCATACGCCTATAAGGAACGCCAGTTTATATGACTATTATTGAAATTTATACAGGCGACAAACCTTGCGTGCTACAAAGAAAGAGGACTTGAGGCACTTACTGCTGAAGATCAAAGACTATAACCTTCAGTATGAATTACACCTCAACATAAAGAAAACAAAAATCCTTACAACTGGAGGGATAAAAATAATGATAAATGGAGAAGAAACTGAGGATGTCAATGATTTCTTTGTACTTAGATCAACAGTCAATGTCCATGGAAGTAGTAGCCAAGAAATCAAATGATGGATTGCATTGGGCAAATCTGCAAAAGCAAAGATGTCACTTTGATGACTAAGGTGTGCCTGACCCAAGCCATAGTATTTTCAGTTGCCTCATATGCATGAGAAAGCTAGACAATGAATAAGGAAGATCAAAGAAGAATTGATGCATTTGAATAATGGTGCTGACAAAGAATATTGAATATACCATGGACTGCCAGAAGAAGGAACAGATCTGTCTTGGAAGAAGTACAGACAGAATGCTCCTCAGAAGTGAGAATGACCAGACCTTGTCTTGCCTATTTTGGATGTGTTATCAGGAGGGACCAGCCCCTACAAAAGGACATCATGCTTGGTAAAGTGAAATTCAGTGAAAAAGAGGAAGACCTTCAGCGAGATGAACTGACACAGTGGCTGCAACAATGGGTTCAAACATAGCAACATTTGTGAGGATGGCCCTAGGACCGGGCAACGTTTCATTCTGTTACATGTGGGGTCTCTGTGAGTTGGAACTGACTCGACAGCACCTAACAACAACATAACAACATCTAAAGAAACTCAAAGCAAAATATTGAAGGAAAGTTTTAAAAAAAAAAAAAAAAAACTGGGAGAATATATATCACAGATAAAGGGGAAATTTCCCTAATATATGGAAACAAAGAACTTAAAGATCAAGGGGGAAAAAAAAGAGACCAAAAAACCCGAGAGAAAAATGGACAAGGACATATACAGGTAGTTTATGATAAGATAGACAAAAGACTTTAAAATATTTGAAAAGACACTCAACTTCACTCATAATAAGAAAACTGCAAAATAAAACTATATTGAGATACCAATTGTATGTAACCTGTCAGCTTAGCGAAAAATTCAGAAGTTAGACAACATATATTCTGTTGGCAAGACTGAAGGAAAACAGGCTTTTTTTTTTTTTTTTTTTTTTTTTTTGCGGTTTTTCCTGTTTATTATATAGTTCTTTTAAGGCAGTGCCACAAAGTTAACTTCAGGAGGAATAATGTGGTTCAACATGAAACATGGGGTACGACATTTTACGATTAACAGCACAATGTGATGGAACTTTCAAAATTGGGTTGTTCAGTGAAACATTTCATCAGCCTTTCCTTATCTCTGTTGAACTCCGTTGATAGCCCAGGCTATGAATTTTAAAACGTATTACTAAAACAGGCATTTTTATACAACTCCTCTCAAGGTGAATTTGATAATACCTGATAATATCATTTGCATTTACTCTTTGACTTAGAAATTCCATTTCTAAGTGATAACTCTGAAGATACACTTGCTGCAATACAAACAAAGGAACAACAACAAAACGTGTGCCTAAGATAGTCATTGGTCCTAAGTGGTGTCAATGGTTTGCACACAATTCCTAACCTAAAGGTTGACCTGTAAACTAAAGGTTGACCTGTAAAAGGGGCAGGGGATGGATAAGAAATAAAAATGGATAAAATTTTAAAAAAAGCATTTCAGAGGGTGAATAAAGCCAAAAACAAACCAGTTGCCTTCAAGTCAATTCTGACTCATGGTAACCCCATGTGTGTCAGATAGAACTGTGCTCCATAGGGTTTTCAAGGGCTGATTTTTTAGAAGTAGATCACCAGGTCTTTCTTCCAAGGTGCCTCTGGGTAGACTCGAACCTCCAATCCTTCTTCCAGCAGCTGAGTGTGTTAGCTCTTTGTACTGCCCAGGGACTTCTTGATAATTAAGGGGAAGGGGAGGCAATGACTCTGAGTGTCTGTACTGAAGAGCTCTGCTGCTGCTGATGGGGTGACTAAGATATGAAAGACAGTGAATTGGGTTTTGAATATGTTTTGAATTAGTTTTGAATATGTTGACTGAGTCAACATATTCCTGTATTTTTTTTAAGTTTACAAATCTCAAAAAGGTTAAGGGAGTATCCCAGTTTGGGAGTGGTGGTGTTGGTCTTCCTCCTCAACCAGTTTGATCTTAGTCCTCTAAAGACTACAGGGAAAAGGAGGGCCCCAGTGTTTTCCTGGCCCTTCCCATCAGTGATTGCTTGTCAAAGGATTTCATGATGCTTCACAGACAATGCCCAGAATCTTCTCCCCGTGGAATCTCAGTGGGTTCCTCTGAGTGAGCATAACATCACTTCCTGATGGGGCTAGAAAAGACATTTCAAGGGCATAACTTGGGGGAAGGCCCCACACATGGAATTTCTCTTTCATCCCTGCAGTGTAGCGTGAGTGAGGGGCCTCTGTGGTTTGTGGCTGTCTAGCTTGATCAGGGTTCGGCTGCCCTTGCTGCCCGCCCTTGCTGCCCGCCCAGCACTCTTGCTTGGCTAGAGGAAGCATGTCCCAGCTCCCACAGTAAGCAGGCTTGCTGGGCAGCCCACCTCGCCCGCACTCTTGGCAATCATATGGCATGGCCATAAATTATGCCCAGCGTGTTCATTTTCAGTTTCAATGTGTTCTCATCCCAGAGGAGCAACTAATGGCATCTGGTTACTGATGTGAAAAAGCCCGCCGCTACAATGACTATGGATTAATGAAATAGCAGTCATGGAGGCTGGGGCCACAATAAATCGTCACCCACTGGTGACATGGATTTTAAATTATGTTCTCCTTGCCGTTCTCCCTTCTCCAAAATTATTTTGCTGTTAAGTTGTTTGGTAAATGTTTACCTTTGCTTACATGTTTGCTTTCTATTAAAAGTTGGAGCAAGCAGGGCCTTCTTAAAAATCTGGAGGCAGGCTGAGAGGGATTTAAAAGCCTATCATGCTTTCTCTAGAAGGCGTGAAGGTAAATCTCTTAATCCAGGATCATCGCTGACTGATAAATTCCATTCAGAAAATTGTCAAACACGGGGTTCTTTCCGTGAACTCTGTTCATTTGGCATGTAAGTTGCTGCCCCTACGTTCTGTTATGTTTTCTCCCTTTAATAATTTAAAATGAAGAATTGATACAATTTCCTTCCAGTATTTTTGAAAGGTAGCAAGTCTATTTTTTCATTAGACAAAAGACCTCAGCGAGTCCAAGAATCCTTGATCCTAAAATCAAGTTGTTTATATGTATATGTTTTTCTAGAAAGATTTATGGCTTTTATCAAATTCACTATGTGTTCTGTAATCCCAAAAAAGGTTGACTACTATGGTGGATTGCATAAATGGTCACAATTTCACCCCCTCCCTGTCTTGCAATGGACTTTGTAACTCCTATCAAAAAGATACTACCCATCTGTCAGTCTGAGACTGACCCGTTGCTGTGACTTGCACATTGCTGTGATGCTGGAAGCTATGCCACTGGTATTTCAAATACCAGCAGGGTTACCCTTGGTGGACATATTTCAGCAAAGCTACCAGACTAAGACAGACTAGGGAGAAAGACCTAGCGATCTACTTCTGAAAATCATCCAATCAAAACCCTATGGATCACAACAAAATGTTGTCCGATATAGTGCTAGAAGATAAGCCTTCTAGGTTGGAAGGGACTCAAAATACACAGTGGCCACAACAATGGACTCGAGCATACCAATGGTTGTGAAGATGGCACAGGACTGGGGAACATTTTATTCTTTTGTAAATGGAGTCATCATGAGTCAGAGCCAACCTGAGGCAACTAACAACATAACAGGAAGTGGTATCTTTCTCCGTTCCTTGATTCTGGGCTGCCCTTTTGACTGGCTTTGGCCAATGGGACATTAGCAAATGTGCCACAGCACAGGCATCAGAGGCATGAAAAGTGCATGCAAATTGGGGCATGTCTGCTTACTGTTCCTAGGGCCCTGCCATGTGAACAAGCCTGGGCTAGCCTGATGAGCTCCATGGCCCAGTTGCCTCCATTTCCCCAGCCGCCCTGCCAGCAGACTGCAGACAATGAGTGAGCCCCGCTGAGATCAGCAAGCCTGGGCCAAACCAGGAGCACTGCCCAGCCCAGACTGCTGACCTACAGAATCATGAGCTAAATAAATGGCTATTTTTGAGCCACTGAGCTTTGAGGTATTTTTGTTATGGAATGACAAGCTAACATACTGTACTAGAGAGTGTTCATTCTGACAGGGAGTGTGTCTTATTCACTCTGTATATACTTTTCATAAAAGCATAGTAATCATTCAATATAAGGAGGCCTCATGGCACAATGGTTAAGTGCTCGGCTACTAACCGAAGTGTCGGTGGTTTGAACCGACTGGCTACTCTGCGGGAGAAAAGACCTGACAATCTGTTCCTGTAAAGATTACAGCCTGGGAAACCCTATGGGGCAGCTCTACTCTGTCACATTGGGTTGCTATGAATCAGAATTGACTTGATAGCACACAACAACCACCGCTATTCGATACACATTTGTTGAATTGGATAGAACTTGTCTCTCAAAAACACTGAGCTCAAGCCCGTTTCTCAAAGGTCACTTAGTGAATCAGGAGGGATTCCAGAGCACTTGACCTGATACCCCAAGCCTCAGTTTTCTCACTTATAAGGTGGGCTTCATAATACCTACCTGCTGTGCAGTTGTGATTACTAGAGAGTCTGTGTGCTTCAGGTTGTGCTTGATACTTGATAGATGTTGCTCAAGCTAAGGGAAGTCAATGAAAAGTCTGCAGAACTCATCAGCCTGCAGGATACAGTGCATGTTCAAGGATCAGAGTGATTACCGTGTTTTCAAAAACAAGTAGTCTCCATTCTCCAGTTTTCTCTGCTGCAAGAGAAGGTTGGCTCCTTTGGGCTCAATCAGACATCTGTGTGTCGTTCTGATGGTGCCCGCTGCCACAGTGCAACCCTGTTGGTCGGAGGACTTGCCACCCTGCAAGGGGTGGGGGCAGGGCTCCCAAAAGGAGTAAGGGGACACAGTTGCTCCCTGGACTCTGTCATCACTCCCTGTCCCTATTTCCTTAGCTGTAAAATGAGGAGGATGCCTGGGTGCTCTCCAGGAACCTTTCGGCTCGAGGACTCCAAGGGCCTTGGTTACAACCAAAGTCTGTGCAGGAGGGTATACGCTGCTCCCAGGGTCACGGAGTCATACAGTCTACTGCTTTTTGGCAGAGGAAAAGAAAAGGTTTTCTGTATTTGCCTAAAGCACAAAGGTGGAAAAGCACACTACAATATTGGAAAATAGTAAAGAGGAAAAGAAAGCAAGCCTAATCTGAGCTGGGATACTAGAACCCTGCTGACTGCAGGATAACAGAGCTGTGTACTGTGCGTATTCTCATAGTTGAACCATAGGCTTGGGAAATTTCAGGAAAAAAAAATTTAGGAATGGAAAAGGATGACATACACGAAGGGTTATAATGAAAGATTTACACAAAGAGCTATAAGACATTTGAAAAACTTTTTTTGTTTGTTTTAAGGCTTCCTATCCTATTCTACCAGCACCCATTTGTCAGTTTGTGGAACTCTGGGGGTTTGCATGTTGCTATGATGCTGGAAACTATGCCACAGGTAATCTAAATACGGGCAGGGTCACCCATGGTAGACAGGTTTCAGTGGAGTTGCCAGACTAAGACAGACTGGGAAGAAAGGCCTCTGGCGATCTGTTTCAGAAAGTCAGCCAATGAAAATCCTCTGAGTCACCGCTGAACATTGTCTGATCCAGTGCTGGAAATGAGCCCCTATGTTGGGAGGCACTCGGAACACACAGTGGACTCAAGCATAGCAGCTATTGTGAAGATGTTTCGTTCTGTTGTACGTGGGGTCGTCATGAGTCAGAGCCAACTTAACGACAGCTAACAACAATAATCCTAATAACATCTTCAATGACCTCTTCCTAGGATTTGGGGTAAGACCCGTGTTGGAGATGTATTTGGAGGTGAATAATGAACACACACATCATTTCCCACAAATAGCAAGCAAAGTGAAAATCCTGCTTCTTGCCAAAATGGACAGTAAGGTTTGCTTGGAAGCAAATGTGATTTTTACCAAATTATCCCTACATATATCTAAAAAAAAAAAATTTTTTTCTTATATCTAAAGAGAAAGTTATAAATTATACTATCATGCTTTTAATAGGATTTTCTGTCTTGAACATTGAGATCTTTTTTTTTATTAACTTTTCTTGAGCTTCAAGTGAACGTTTACAAATCAAGTCAGACTGTCACATATAAGTTTATATACACCTTACTCCATACTCCCACTTGCTCTCTCCCTAATGAGTCAGCCCTTCCAGTCTCTCCTTTCGTGACAATTTTGCCAGCTTCCAACTCTCTCTATCCTCCCATTCCCCCTCCAGACAGGAGATGCCAGCACAGTCTCAAGTGTCCACCTGATATAAATGGCTCACTCTTCATCAGCATCTCCTACCCACTGTCCAGTCCCTTTCATGTCTGATGAGTTGTCTTCGGGGATGGTTCCTGTCCTGGGCCAACAGAAGGTTTGGGGACCATGACCGCTGGGATTCCTCTAGTCTCAGTCAGACCATTAAGTATGGTCTTTTTGTGAGAATTTGGGGTCTGCATCCCACTGATCTCCTGCTCCCTCAGGGGTCCTCTGTTGTGCTCCCTGTCACGGCAGTCATCGGTTGTGGCCAACTAGTTCTTCTGGTCTCAGGATGATGTAGGTCTCTGGTTCATGTGGCCCTTTCTGTCTCTTGGGCTCTTAGATATCCTGTGACCTTGGTGTTCTTCATTCTCCTTTGATCCCGGTGGGTTGAGACCAATTGATGCATCCTAGATGGCCACTTGTTAGCATTTAAGACCCCAGATGCCACATTTCAAAGTGGGATGCAGAATGTTTTCATAATAGAATTTATTATGCCAATTGACTTAGAAGTCCCCTTAAACCATGGTCCCCAAACCCCCACCCTTGCTCCGCTGACCTTTGAAGCATTCAGTTTATTCCAGAAACTTCTTTGCTTTTGGTCCAGTTGAGCTGACCTTCCATGTATTGAGTATTGCCCTTCTCTTCACCTAAAGCAGCTCTTATCTACTAATTAATCAGTAAAAAACCCTTTCCCACCCTCCCTCCCTCCCCCCCTCGTACCCACAAAAGAATGTGTTCTTCTCAGTTTATGCTATTTCTCAAGATCTTATAATAGTGGTCTTATACAATATTTGTCCTTTTGCCTCTGACTAATTTCGCTCAGCATAATGCCTTCCAGGTTCCTCCATGTTATGAAATGTTTCACAGATTCGTCACTGTTCTTTATCGATGCGTAGTATTCCATTGTGTGAATATACCACAATTTATTTAACCATTCATCTGTTGATGGACACCTTGGTTGCTTCCAGCTTTTTGCTATTGTAAACCGAGCTGCAATAAACATGGGTGTGCATATATCTGTTCGTGTGAAGGCTCTTATTTCTCTAGGGTATATTCCTAGGAGTGGGATTTCTGGGTTGTATGGTAGTTCTATTTCTAACTGTTTAAGATAATGCCAGATAGATTTCCAAAGTGGTTGTACCATTTTACATTCCCACCAGCAGTGTATAAGAGTTCCAATCTCTCTGCAGCCTCTCCAACATTTATTATTTTGTGTTTTTTGGATTAATGCCAGCCTTGTTGGAGTGAGATGGAATCTCATCGTAGTTTTAATTTGCATTTCTCTAATGGCTAATGATCGAGAGCATTTTCTCATGTATCTGTTAGCTGCCTGAATATCTTCTTTAGTGAAGTGTGTGTTCATATCCTTTGCCCACTTCTTGATTGGGTTGTTTGTCTTTTTGTGGTTGAGTTTTGACAGAATCATATAGATTTTAGAGATCAGGCGCTGGTCGGAGATGTCATAGCTGAAAATTCTTTCCCAGTCTGTAGGTGGTCTTTTTACTCTTTTGGTGAAGTCTTTAGATGAGCATAGGTGTTTGATTTTTAGGAGCTCCCAGTTACCTGGTTTCTCTTCATCATTTTTGGTAATGTTTTGTATTCTGTTTATGCCTTGTATTAGGGCTCCTAGGGTTGTCCCTATTTTTTCTTCCATGATCTTTATCGTTTTAGTTTTTATGTTTAGGTCTTTGATCCACTTGGAGTTAGTTTTTGTGCATGGTGTGAGGTATGGGTCCTGTTTCATTTTTTTGCAAATGGATATCCAGTTATGCCAGCACCATTTGTTAAAAAGACTATCTTTTCCCCAATTAACTGACACTGGGCCTTTGTCAAATATCAGCTGCTCATATGTGGATGGATTTATATCTGGGTTCTCAATTCTGTTCCATTGGTCTATGTGTCTGTTGTTGTACCAGTACCAGGCTGTTTTGACTACGGTGGCTATATAACAGGTTCTGAAATCAGGTAGAGTGAGGTCTCCCACTTTCTTCTTCTTTTTCAGTAACGCTTTTCTTATCCGAGGCTTCTTTCCCTTCCATATGAAGTTGGTGATTTGTTTCTCTATCACATTAAAAAATGACATTGGAATTTGGATCGGAAGTGCATTGTATGTATAGATGGCTTTTGGTAGAATAGACATTTTTACTAGAACATTGAGATCTTAAATGTTAAAAATCGCTAATGAATAACCAAACAGTTATCAGATAGCATTTTCAATCTTTTTTTTCTTTGTATTTATTATAATTGTGCTTCCCTACAACTAATGATTCTTGTGGTTCGAAAACCATGTGTCTGCCTTTAGGTACCTCCACAGATGCAGAATGGCATTTCCGGTAGGGGAGGCTCACACAGCAAACGAAGTATGACACGTGTGCCCTTAGAAGGCATGCAGCACAAAGGAAAGCTGACTTGCCCCCTCACTGGACTCCCTAGGGTGCTCTGATGTTGGCGTCACATTCTTCTAAGAGACGAATCAAATCTTCTATCAGGCTGTGCTCTCTGCCATGTGTCACTCTCATAATATCAAAAGCCTAAATGGAAAGGAAAGAAAACAGATTAGATCCCAAGGTCGATGGGCCCCTGCCTGCTCCCCATCTTTTCACTGTGATGCTAATGGCCTGGTGAACCCCACAGGTCTCTAATCAGGCCCCCAGCTCTGTGGTTCTCTGAGCCAGATTTGGAGTGATTTCAGAACGTGGTTTTTGAAAGCAGTCTCACTAAGTACTGGAGTCATGCTGGGGCCCAGTGACCAGCAATGGTCTGCAGGGATGTTAGCATATAGGCTTGGGTAGTTACAGAGGTTTAACAAGAGTTGTTGAAGTTATTAAGTTTACATGGTCTTATGAAATAGCATGTTGTACCATCTCAAAAATGTTCATTTTTCCATGCTGCATTCACTTCTCATCTACATGCAGTGTGATAATCATGTACGTATATTTTTGTATTCGATTAGTATCATATGGCATAGCTTTAGCATTTTACAATCCCCTCCTTCACTCCCTGTGTCCAGTTTTATCACTAAAGTATGTCTGAATCTGGGTGAGCTTGTGACTACTTCAAAAGGAGAGTACCGTGGAAGTGATGCTATTGACTTCCAGGGTTAGGTCCGAAAGGCCACACAGCCGTGTCTGGTTTACTAGTGCATTTCTTCCTGGAACCATAAGCCTCCATGCTGTGAGGAAGTCCAGGCTACACGGAGAGTCCACGTGTGGGGTTCTGGTCCATAGTCTTAGCTAAGCCTATCTGTTAAGTCATCCTAGCTCAGGCACCAGATATGTGTGTAAAGAAATCTCCAGATAATTCTAGCCCCAAGTCAGAAGACAGCTGGATTCTAGTTTTCCCAGCTGAAACCCCATTGTGGAAGAGAGGCAAGGAAGGCATCACGATGGTGCTGTCCTGGAATTCTGAATCACAGAATCTGTGCACATAATAAAATGGTTGTTGTTTACTAGGCTTTGGGATGGTTTATCATTGCAGCAACAAATAACCACAACATCCTAAAAATAATTTTGCAGTAAATAGAGATAAACAGCATCATCCTGGGGGAGGGGGTTATTGATGGAGCACCAGATCTGTTGTGTTCAGTGTGCATGTGTCCTCAGGAGACATGTAAAGATGGTATAAAATGCCTGTCAGCACCCAGCAACCTGTCTAGCACCCAGTAAGTATGGTGCTGCTTGGCCCTGGCTGCACATTAGTATCAACTGGGAAGCTTCAAGAGAAGCACCAATGCCCAGACCCCACACCATTCAGTTGAGACCTACTCTCTGGGAGTGAGGCCTAGGCTCCAGTAAGCACTCATCAAATAACAGCAACTATTTATTCATGACTCAGTGTTCATGTATAGCCAGATTAATTAGCATTTGGTCATAGAATTAATTCCACCATGCTTATATACTCTTTATTTACTAAACTGGAGTCTCTAGATGGTACACATGGTTGATGCACTCAGCTGCTAACTGAAAGGTTGGAGGTTCAAGTCTACCCACAGGCACCTCAGAAGAAAGGCCTAGTGATCTACTTCCAAAATACTAGCCATTGAAAACCTATGGAGCACAGCTCTACTCTGACACACGTGGGGTTGCTAGGAGTTGGAAAACACTCAATGGCAAAGGGTTTTGGTTGTATTTACTAAACTACTCTTGGAAATTTTGATCACTTCCACTTTTTTGTTATGATGTAATATAGATCTTCTAGCATGTCACTTTCTGCCTTTGCTGAATATTTGCGTTAAGATAAATTCTTAGAGGGGGAGTCGTGGGTGTGAGCATCCGTAAAGCTGTAGAGATTTTAGAGCTGGGCAGCAGCTTGGGTGGCGGGAATTCGTGTCTTATGAACTCCTGTCTGTGGCTGGTGGGTCTGCCCTGGAAGCACGGTTATCGGCAAGCGAATCTCGGGGTAAGGGGTGTTTGGGACTCCAGGGGAGGAGTTGGGATCAGCCACCCCTGCCCCTTGCAGGCAGCCAAGCCCTGTGAGATTCCTTTGGGCAGAAAATTAAAAGTGAATGTTTGCGACCATTCAGGAGCAAATCCTTCGGTTTTATTCTCATTTCCCTGCATTGCCCTGGATCCTCCATTGTTCTGGACATGCGAAGGTCTGAGACAGAGATTGCACGAGAGCAGAACTGGAAAGAGAGGGTGTATCTGGGCTCAGAGAGATGCTGCATGTCCTTCATGATGCATCCTCTTATCTGAAGGCAGTCTTAGATGTTCTCTTCCCTTCTACTCGTCAGAGGGGCAGACTTGCTTGTGATCTGGCAACGGAAGATGAATCGGCCAGAAGCGCTTACTGAAGAGCTCTTTGTGGAAAGTAAAACAGCCCTCTACTGCCCATTAACACATAGTTAGTCCAGGGAAAGCCCAGGCCTGACCTGCGAGGTTACAGACACCTTCTGTAACTGGCCTGGGCCGGCTCCTCCGGGAGCGCTCACAGACCAGCTTCTTTTTGTCCTCCTGTCTATCTTTCTCCAGGTTCCTCACATGGAGAATGATTTCTGCTTCCCCGTGATTTGAATCACAGGAGACATCCTAGTCAAAATGCTGCTGGCCATGTCCTGAGTTCTCTTACGTGTTGAAGAAGGAAAGATGGTGACAGGGGCAACCTCTAGGTGTATGTGTGTAGGATTTGACGTACTAAGATTAGAGAATCTTGCCCACAAGGGTGGCTATAGGCAGTGAGGAAATGGGTATAGCTGGGGGCAGAGGACTGATTTGAAGAGACTGACCAAAAAATAAATAAATAAAAACTAAAAACAAAAAAAACCCCACATCATTTGTCCAGAAGATAAAAATATAAACCAAAAACTAAACCCATTGCCATCAAATCGATTCCAATTCATAGTGACCCTGTAAGACAGAGTAGAACTGCCCCATAGGGTTTCCTAGGCTGTAAATCTTTATGGAGGCAGATTGCCACATCTTTCTCCCGCCAAGCTGCTGCTGGTTTTGAACCGTCTATTTTTCAGTTAGCAGCCAAGCACTTTAACCGCTATGCCATCAGGGCTCCTTTAAAAATAGATAGATATGATTAATAACAAATAAACATAATTTTTTCTGAGCTATGGGAGGGGTAGAAGAGAAAAGGAGAGAAAGAAGGAAGATTCAGTATTGGGCCAAATATGCACCCTGGGGCCACAAATGGTTTGTGCTCAGCCACTAACTGAAAGGTTGACAGTTTCAATCCACCCAGTCTCAGAAGAAAGGCCCTAGGATCTACTTCCATAAGGTGATAGCCATTGAAAACCTTATGGAGTGCATTCTGTTCTGAAACACGTGGGATCACCGTGAGTCGGAATCCACTTAATGGCAAGGGGTGTCCCCCCGCCATGTCAGTGATTGTGTTTGTGTGTCTGATGTGACATAATGGGTGTACAGGAAGCTGAAACTTAGGTCTTATGGTGGGATACCCAGTCCTGGGCCCCGGATGTCACAGGTGAGCTGGGGCAACAAGTTCCCGGAGATGCAGGAGAGAGCCCTGTGTGGTCCCCAGCCCAGGCTTGATCTCCATGGCAGCCGTAACCCTTCCGCCCAATAGAAAGAGGAGGAGGCCTTTTTCCCCCCTAAAATAAAGTTACAGTAAATCTCTGACAAAGCAGAGCAACTGTTTTCTGTAGCACTCTGTCTCCCTTCTCGCAGCCCCTCCCAACTGCCCACACACACACGTCAGAGGAGACAATTTTGGTTTAATTTCCTGCGGCAGCATGTAAAACAGATTAAGGAAATATAAAATCGGAGTAGGCTTGTATTGGGAAAAGCTTATCTCTTTCCATTAAATTTTACTTTTTAATGGGAGCATTTAAAAAGAGCCTGCAAGGAATCTTTCACAGAGGACTCATTTGAAGCCTCCAAGGGGGTGCTGTGCCCGAGTGTAGACGCTAAATGTCATCCCCGAAATGGCAGCATAGAGTGTCTGCCACATGGCAGGCACGTGGTTCATGCAGGAATAATGAAAGGGTCCCCAGAACTGATTTCAATCTCATCACAGATTTTTATATTTAAAGTGATTTTAGAGTTATGGTCACATATTAAAGTGAATTAAATCAAATTATGATTTAACTTTGGAAACAATATAGCTTTCATATTTTTAATGCAAAAATATTAAGCTTATCAAGGATCTCATATGCTGTCTACCATGAGCCTGAGGAATCCAGTAAATGGCTTCCCCCAGCATGATTTAAATATGGATATAAAATCCAAGGGCAAAAATGCATGCTTGATAAGAACCTCTGGGATTACAACAGGGAAAAATAGAAGTTTTTTTTTTTTTTTTTTAATTCTGCCCACCTCAGGATGAAAGAGGAGTTGAAATAACTGGGAGAGGGTAGTGGTCTGGGGTATCCAGCATAAGAAATGCAACAAGCAAGAGCTGCAACACGTGAAGCAGCTGCAGACCTGCAGAAAACTCCAGATACTTTGATGAGGTGCCTGAGCTCAGCAGCCCCACTGCTGACCCTGTGCCACTCCATTCCTGGATGTAACTCTCAGAGCGCAGGACAGGCTGGAAGGATCTGTATTCCTGGGAGGCAAAATTCTGTGTGTGTGTGGTGGTGGTGGTGGTGGTGGTTTTTTTTTTTTTTTTTTAAAGCAAACCATTTATTCACTCATTAACTATTTCCTGAGGGGCTGTAGTGAAGAAGACATGGTCCTTGCCACGAAGGGAGCTCTGGCACAGTCAGGGAGACAGAAATGTAGCTAGCAGATCACTACAACAAGGCAGCCTGTGGTTACAGAAGATGCAAAGTCCTAGGGTGCTCAGAGGAGGGAGGGACCAGTGGGCTCCAGGGAAGCTCGGGAGGCCTTAACAGATGAGGAGAGCTCAGCTCTGCTCCTTCCAGCGGTAGCAGCTATTCCCAGAAGAAAGCTACTTATCCAGTCCCAGAGAGACTCCGAAGAAGTCATGACTCCTCTGTGAACCTCGGTTTCCCCAAATGGATAATGAGGAGATGGGACTAGATAATTTCTAGTCCCAGTGTGTTGTACAAAACACCATGCCAGACAGAGCTCGGAGCTGTAGGCTTTGGTTTTGTTTCCAGGTATTTGTGTTACTAATTTCTAGTTTAATTCCACTGTGGTCAGAGAATTTATTTTGAATGACGTGAATTCTTTCACATTTTCTGAGACTTGCTTTATGGCCCATTGTGGGATCTGCCTTGGCAAATGTCTGTTTTTACTTGAAAAGAATGTGTAATCTGTGGTTGGGTAGAGAGGTCTATACATTGGTTGGTAGTGTTGTTCAAGTCTTCTATATCCTTGCTGATTTTCTGTCTCTTCTACCAATTGTTGAGAAAGGGGTATTGAAATTGTTGACTATAACTATGGATTTATCTATTTCTCTTTGCAGTTCTATCAGTTTTTGCTTTATTCATTTTGAAGCTCTGTTACTAGATGTATACACATTTAGGATTGACCACTTGATCATTACAAAATGACCTTCCTTATCCCTGGTGATAGTCTATGCTCAGAAATCTTTGTCTGATTTTAATATATCCCTTCCATCTTTTTTATTATTGTTAGTATATCTTTCCCACGCTTTTACTTTATTAAACTCTTTTATTTTGAGATAATTGAAGATTCACATGCAGTATAAGAAATAACACAGAGAGATCCTGTAGCCTTTACCCAGTTCCCCCCAATGTTAACATCTCACATAGCCATAGTACAACAGCACAACCACCAATCTGTCCTCCATTTCAGTAGTTTTGCCTTTGATTTCAAAGGGTTATAGAAATGGGATCATACAGTATGCAACCTTTGGGATGGGGCTTTTTCACTCGACATAATTCCCTGGAGATTTACCCAGGTTGTTGCTTATATCAAGCTCGTTCCTTTTTATTGCTGAGTGGTATTCCAGGATATAGATGTTGAAGCAATATCTGTTAAGAGAACATCTGGGTCGTTTCCAGTAATAAAGCTGCTATAAATATTTGCATAAAGGTTTTTGTAAGGACATAAGTTTTTATTTTTCTGGGATAAATTCCCAGGACTGCACTTGCTAGGTTGTATGGTAGCTGTGTGTTTAATTTTTTAAGAAACTGCCAAACTGTTTTCCAGAATGGCTGTACCATTTTGCATGTCCATAAGCAATCTATGAGTGGTTTGGTTTCTTCTCATCCTGACAAGCGTTTGGTGTTTCACTATTTTTTATTTTTACCTATTTTGATAATTGTGTGGTAGTATCTTGTTGTTATTTTAATATGCATTTCCTGAATGGCTAATGATGTTAAATATCTTTTCATGTGCTTATCGGCCAACTGTATATACTCTTTGGTAAAATGTCCCCTCATGTTTTTTGCCCATTTTCTAATTGGGCTGTTTGTTTCTTTACTATTTTTTGAGAGCTCTTTATATGGTTTGCAAATATTTTCTCCCTTCTGTAGCATCTCTTTCATCCTCTTAACAGGGTCTTTTGCAGAGTTTTGATAAAGTCCAGTTCATCACGTTCCTTTTATGGACCATGCTTTCAGTGTCAAGTCTAAGACCTCTTTACCTAGCAATACGATGTCAAAGATTTTCTCCTACGTTTTCCTTAAAGTTTTTAGTTTTACATTTAGGGCCATGATCCATTATGAGTTACTTTTTGATAAGGTATAAAGGTGAGGTTCATTTTCTTGCCTATGAATGTCTAATTGCTGCAGCACAATTGTTGAAACTGCTATTCTTCTGCCACTGAATTACCTTTACAGAAATCGGTTGGTTATATTTGTGTGTTCTATTTCTGGGTTCTCTATTCAGTTCCACTGATCTATGTATCTCTCCTCCAACACCATGCTGTCTTGATTACTGCAGCTGCATAGAGTAGGTTTTATTATTGAATAGAATGCTCTCTCTTTATTCTTTTTAAAAAAATGTTCTAATCTTGTCCATAGCTACAAAAATCTTGCTGAGGTTTTGACAAGCCTGTGTATCAATTTGGGAAGAACTGACATCTTTATTATATTGAGTCTCTCATGAACATGGTATATTTCTGCATTTATTCAGAACTTTTGATTTCTTTCATGACTGTTTATAATCTCAGCATATAAGTCCTGTACAGGTTTTGTTAGATGATATCTAAATGTTTCATTTTTTTAAAGCTATTGCAAGTGGTATTATATTTTTAATTTTGGCATCCACATGTTCATTGCTAACATGCAGAAATAGTTTTTTTTGTATGTTGATTTTGTATCCTGCAACCTTGCCGAATTCATTTATTAGTTCTAGAAGTTTTTTGATAGATTCTTTGAGATTTTGTACATAAACAATGATGTAATCTGCCAATAGGGGCAGCTCGACTTTTTCCAATCTATATGTCTTTTATTTTCTTTTTTTGCCTCATTGCACTGGCTAGAATTTCCAGTATTATGCTGAAGGAGTGTTGAGAGTGGACATCCTTTCCTTGGTTCCTGAGCTTAGGGGAAAAATATTCAGTCTTTTCACCATTAAGTATAGTGTTAGCTGTAAGTGTTTTGTAGATGCTCTTTATCAAGTTGAGGAAGGTTCTCCTCTATTCCTATTTTTCTAAGCTTTCATCATGAATTCTGTCAAATGCTTTTTCTGTATCAATTGATGTAATCATATGGATTTGCTCCTTTAGCCTGTTAATAGTATGATGGATGACAACAATTGATTTTTGAACACTGAACCAGACTTGCATCCCTGGAATAATCCCCGTCTGTCATGGTATATATAATTCTTTTTATATGTTGCTAAATACTATTTGCAAATATTATGGGTTTTTTTGCATCTATATTCGTAAGGGATATTCATTTGTAAAATTTTTTTTCTTGTTTTTGCTTGGTTTTGCTATCTGGATAATACTAGTTTCATAAAATTAATTGGGATGTGTTCCCTCCTCTTTTATTTTCTGTAAGACATTGTATAGAACTGATGTTAATTCTCCTTTAAACTTTTGGTAGAATTCACCAATGAAACCATCTAAACCTGGAGTTTTCTTTTTGAGGAGTTTTAAAACTACTACTTAAATTTCCTTAATAGTTATTGAGTTATTCAAATCATCTATTTGATATTGGGTGAAGAATCAATCCGTTTCGTATAAGTTGTCAAATATATGTGTATCGTGTTGTTTGTAGTATCCCCTCATTATCCTTCGATGTCTGCAGTGTCTGTAGCGATAGCTTCTGTCTCATTCCTGATATTGGTACTTTGTGTCTTCTTTTCTTCTTAGACTTGATAGAGGTTTGCCAGTTTCACTGATCTTTTTAAACAGTCATCTCTTTGTTTCATCAATTTTCTCTATTGTTTTCTACTTCACTGATTTGTGCTCTTTATTATTTCCTTTCTTCTGCTCGCTTTAGGCTTATTTTGCACTTTTTCTAGGTTCTTAGAAGTGGGAGGTTAGATCATTAATTTGAGATTTTCCCTCTTTGAATGTTTGTATTTAGTGCTATAAATTTCCCTCTCAGAACTAACTTTGCTGTGTCCTAGAAATTGTAGTGTGTTGTATTCTCATTTTCATTCAATTCTATGTATATTTTAATTACAAGTAAATTGGTTGTCTGTTTTCCAGTGATTGGAGATTTTCCTGTTATCTTTCTGTTCTTGATTTCTACTTTTGTTCTGTAGTGATTAGAGAATATACTTTGTATGGTTGCAATTTTTTAAATTTGTAGAGGTTTGTTTTATGGCTCAAGATATATATATATATATATGCTCTATCTTAATAGATGTTCTGTGGGGACATTACTATATATTGTAATATCTGGAGCAACCACTGATGTGTATTCTGCTACTGTTAGGTAGAAGGTACTGTGAATATCCATTAGATCCTGTTGGTTGATGGTATTGTTAAGCTCTTCTATTTCCTTGTTGATTTTCTAATTACTCTATCATATATTGAGGAAGGTGTCTTGATATTCCTAACTGTACATGTAGACTTATCTGTTTTTCTTTTCACTTCTATCAGGTTTTGCTTCACATGTTTTGTAGCTGTGTTGTTTGGTAAATACACATTTAGATTACTGTGTCTTCTTGCTAGACTGACCAATTTATCGTTATATAATGTCTTTGTCTCTAGTAATTTTCACTGCTCTGAAGTGTACTTTATCTGATATCAGTATAGCCATACATGCTTTTTTTTGATTAATCATTTTTGCATGATATACATTTTTCTGTCCTTTTTCTTCCAGCTGGTCTATATACCATTACATTTGAAGTGAATTTCTTATACTTAGGTCATGTTTTTTAATCTACTCTGCCAATATCTGTCTTTTAGGTGGTATATTTAGACCATTTACATTTAATGTAATAATATATTAGGGCTTAAGTCCATTTTATTTCTTGTTTGCTTTCTCTGTTTTTATTCTGTTTTCTTTTTCCTTCTTTCTGTTAAGTTACTTGAATTTTTTTGGTTTTACTTTTAGCATTCTGTGGTGCATTTTTCGTGGTTGCTCTAGGTATTACCAGTAGACTGATAATTATGCATATATATTATATCACCACTTTACTAGATCAAATGAAGTGTAGACGTCTTATCACCCTTTACATCCTTTGTCCTCCCCCATTTATATAATTGTCTTCAATATCTCCTCTATATGCATTTAGGAGCACAACAGTGTTGTAATTTTTGCGTCAATCATTAAACATAATTTTGAAACCTCAAGAGGAGAAGGAAAGTATTTTATATACCCCTATTTCTGCTTCCATGTTCTCTCTTC
Organism: Elephas maximus indicus; assembly: GCF_024166365.1. NCBI lineage: Eukaryota > Metazoa > Chordata > Mammalia > Proboscidea > Elephantidae > Elephas > Elephas maximus. Next base: position 18,386,837 of record NC_064842.1, on the reverse strand, counting down.
CTTCTGGTGTTCCAAGAGTCCTTCTTTTATCATTTCCTTTCTGTTTAGGGTAGATCTGTTGGCGACAAATTCTTAGTTTTCCTTCATCTGAGAATGTTTTGATTTCCCCTTCATGGACTGAAGGATGTTTTTGAATATAGGTTTCTGAGTTAATATTTCTTTTCTTTTAGTACTTGAAAAATCTTGTACCACTTTCTTCCGGCCTCCGTGGTTTCTGATGAGAAAACCACTGTCATTTAAACTGTTCTTCCCTCATTGGTAAGGTGGCATTTTTCTCTTGCTGCTTTTATTTTGTCTTTAGTTTCCAGAAGTTTGACTACAATGTGGATTTCTTTGGGTTTATCCTGTTCGTGGTTTGCTAAGCTTCTTGAATCTGTAGGATTATGTCTTTTGCCAAATTTGGGAAGCTTTCAGCCATTATTACTTCAAGCAATTTTTCCACCCCCATCTCTTTATCCTATCCTCCTGGGACTTCAGTGACACAAATATTAGTCTTTGGTTATTGCTCCCACAGATCCCTGAGGCACTGTTTACTTTTTTTCAATGTTTTTGCTCTATTTTCAGATTGGGTAATTTCTGTTGTTCTAGCTTCAACTTCACTAATTCCTATGTCCCCTCCATTCTGTTATTAAGTTCCATTCTGTTTATTTTGGTTATCGTATCCCTCAATTCTGGAATTTTCATAGGTTTCTTTTTTGTATCTTCTGTTTCTTTGCCAAGATTTCCTATTTTTTTATTTTCAGTGTGTTCATAATAGCTTGTTGAAGCATTTTCGTTATTGTTGTTTTATATGTATATTTTTTCCTCTTTTTTTACTGTGCTGAAAATATACACACCAAAACATCTGCCAACACAACATTCACATTTACAGTTTAATGACATTGATTACATTTTTCATGTTGTGCCACCATTATTGCTATCCTTTTCCAAAATATTCCACCACCATTAACATTAAACTCAATGCCCGTCAAACAAAAAACTCCCATTTTCCCCTTTTCTCCCACTCCTGGTAACCATTAGTCATCCTTGCATTCTATATAGCTATTTCTTTCATATAAATGATATCACACAGTTATGTCCTTTTGTGACTGAGCGATTTTGCTCAGCATAATGTGTTTTCAAGGTACACCATGTCATGGTATGCATCGGAAATTCATTTCTCTTTATGGCTGCATAATATGCCATTGTATGTATATACCCCATTTCATTTATCCATTTATATGTTGATGGACATTTTGGTTGTTTCCGCCTTTTTTGGCTCTTATGAAAAGTGCTGTGTGCAGGTTTTAGTTTGCATTCCTGCTTTCACTTCTTCTGGATATATATCTAGTTTGGGATTGCTGGGTCATAAAGTAATTCTATGTTCAACTTTGTGAGGAACTGCCAAAGTGTTTTCCACTAGAGCTACACCATTTTACATTCCCACAGCAATGGACAAAGGTTTCAGTTTCTCCACAACCTCACCAACACCTGTTGTTTTCCTTTTTTTTTTTAAAAAATCATTGTAATTATAATGGGGATGAGGTGATACTTCATTGTGATTTGATTTGCATCTCCTTAATGGTTAATGATGTTGAGCATCCTTCCATATGCTGGTTAGTCATTTGAATATCTTCTTTGGTGAACTGTTCAAGTCATTTGCACATTTTTTGATTGGATTGCTTGTCTTTTTGTTGTTAGGCTATAGAAGATTTATATATGTGTGTGGGTGTATATATATATTGCATATCAGGCCCTTGACTGATATATGGGTTTGATTTTCATATCCCTAATGGCTAATGACATTCAGCATCTTTTCACGTGCTTATTGGCTATTTGTATATGCTAGCCTCATATGCATGCAAAAGCTGGACTGTGAAAGAGGAAAACCAAAGAACTCTGACACATTTGAATTATGGTGCTGGTGAAGAATATTGACTATACCAGGGACTGCAAGAAGAATGAATGAATCTGTCTTGGAGGAAGTACAGCCAGAATTTTCCTTAGAAGCAATGATAGCAAGACTTTGTCTCACTTACTTTGGACATATTATCAGGAAGGACCAATCACTGGAGAAGGGGACAGCATGCTTGGTAAAGTAGAAGGCTAGTGAAAAAGGAGAAGATCCTCAGGAAGATGGATTGATACAGTGTCTGCAACAACGAGCTCAAAGACAGCAACAATTGTGAGGATGGTTCAGGATCGGGCAATGTTTCATAAGGTCGCTATGAGCTGGAACCAACTCAGCAGCATCTAACAACAACAGAAACCAAACTAATTTTTATGTGATGACCTTGTACCCTGCCACTTTGCTGAACTTATTTATTAGTTATAATAGCTTTCTTGTAGAATCTTTAAGTTTTTTTTTAATGTATAAGATCATGTCATCTACAAAAAGGGATCGATTGACTTCCCCCTTCCCCATTTGGATACTTTTTTTTTTCTACCCTAATTGCTCTGGCTGGGACTTATAGAATGATACTGAATAGCAGTGGTGAGAGCAGGCATGCATCCTTGTCTTGTTGCTGATTTTAATGAGAAGGCTCTCAGTCTTTCCCCACTGGGTATGTTAGCTGTTAGTTTTTGATAAATGCCCTTTATAATATTGAAGAATTCATTTTCTAATCCTATCTTGTTGAGCATTTTTATCATGAAAGGCTGTTGAATTTTGTCAAATGTCTTTTTTTCATTGATTCAGATGATTACATTCTTTCCCCTTATTCTAGTAATGTGGTGTATTACATTGATTAATTTTCTAATGTTAAACCATTCTTGCATTCCTGGGATAAATCCCACTTGACATGGTGTATAATCCTTTTAATATGTTTTTGGATTCAGTTTGCTAATATTTTCATACCTATGTTCATTAGGGATAATGGTCTATAGTTTTCTTGTGATGTCTTTGTCTGGCTTTGGTATTAAGATAATGGCTTGCCTCATAGAATGAGTTTGAAAGTGTTCCCACCTCTTCTATTTTTTTGGAAAAGTTTAAGTAGGATTGGGCTCATTTCTACTATAAATTCCTCAGTGAAGCCTTCTGGTCCAGGACTTTATTTATTTATTTTTTTGGTGGAAGGTTTTTAATTACTGATACAATCTCTTTCCCTGTTATGGTCTGTTGATATCTATTATTTCTTCTTGAGTCAATGTAGGTAGTTTGTGTTTCAATAAATTTGTCCATTTTTTCCAAGTTACATAATTTGTTGGTGTATAAGTGTTCATATTATTCTCTTAGAATCCTTTTTATTTCTATGAGGTCAGTTTTAATGTCCTCACTTTGATTTCTAATTTTAGATATTTACATTTTCTTTCTCTTTTTGTCAGTTTAGCCAAAGGTTTATCTATTTTATTGATCTTGAAAAAAAAAAAACTCATGGTTTCATTGATTCTATTGTTTTTTCTATTCTCTATTTCTGCTGTGATCTTTATTTATTTACTTTCTTCTGGTAGCCTCAGGTTTAGTTTGTTCTTCTTTAATTCTTCAAGTTGTAGAGTTAGGCTACTGATTTCAGATCTTTGCTATTTTTTAATATAGTTGTTTATTGTTATAAATTTCCCTCTGAGTACTGCTTTTGCTGCATCCCACAAGTTTTGGTATGTTGTTTCATTCTTGTTTGACATCAAGTATTTTTTGATTTTGCCTTTTACCCAGTGGTTGTTCAGTACTGTGTTATTTAGTTTCTAAGTATTTGTGTATTTTCCAGTTTCCTTTGTTATTAGCTTCATTCCATTTGTGATCGGAGAAGATGCTTTGTATTTATTTTTAAATACATTGTTTTTAAATTTATTGAGACTTGCTTTGTGTCCTAACATATGGTCTATCCTGGAGAATGTTCACTGTGTCCTGGAGAAGAATATATATTGTGCTGTTGCTGGATGGAGTGTTCTATGTATGTCTGTTAGTGTAGTAGTTGGTTAATAGTGTTGTTTAGGTTTTCTTTTTCTTTTATTAATCTTATTTCTACTTGTTCTACGCATTATCAAACTACTCCAACTACTATTGTAGAGCTGGCTATTTCTTCCTTCAATTCTGTCAGTGTTTGCTTAATAAATTTGGGGGCTCGTTAGGTGCATAAATACCTATAATAGTTATGTCTTCTTGATGAATTGTCTCTTTTTTCATTATATAGTACCCTTCCTTTTCCTCTTACAATAGATTTTGACTTAAAGTCTATTTTGCCTGGTATTAAAATTGTTGCACCTGCTCTGTGCTGGCTACTGCTTGCATGAAATGTTTTCTTCCATTCTCTCACTTTGATTTTATTAATGACTTTGTGCCTAAGGCATGTCTCTTGTGGACAATATATATATGGGGCCTTTTTTAAAATATATATGTATATACATTCTGCCACTCTCTGTTGATTGGTGCATTTAATCAATTTACATTCACAGTAATTACCAATAAAGGGGGACTGAAAGCGTTTTTATGATGGCTGCTTTAAAATTTTTGTTATGTAATTCTAACATCTCTGTTATCTTGTTCTTGTCATCTATTGATTGTCCTTTATTCATTTGAGGTCTTCCTGGTTCTTGGTATGATGAGTGATTTTTTTTATTGAAATCTGAACATTTGGGTATTGTGTTGAGGCTGAATTTTATTTAAACCTTGTCTTTTACCTGGTTTCCTCTGACACCACTCTAGCAGATCATGGGGATGATACCTGATTACTGCCTGGTGGGGGTATAATTCCATGTTCCCCACTCAGTTCCTCATTAATATTGGGCTTATATGTCTTGGCAGGTAAATGCCTACTTGTTTTAATAAGGCTTAATCACTGTGATTGCATTTTACCCACCATTCATTTTGTTATCTTCTCTATCATTGGTTCAGAAACATATTCCTGAAATTACTATTCTATATTTGGAGGTCAGTAAGGGACATTCATAAACATAAGAGTCAGGGATTTCCAAGCAGCTCTTTAGGGATATTAGTGATGATTAGAGCACAGCACCTCTACATGCCCTCCCACTTGCCCATATGTTGAGGTTTGTTGTTACACATTTAGAGGTTTTTTTTTTTTTTTTTTTTTAACATAGAGACACTTAGAAAGTACATGGCGAGGCTTCAGGAAGTCCCTGACGTCCCCTCTCCCACAAAATATACAAATGCTATGTGTATGCGTGAGTGGGTGGTTATCATCAGATTACTAAGAAAGAGCATGACCCTCAAGAGGTTAAGAATCACTGTAATAGATAAAGAAATGAGAATAATAGAATTTGCACATTCTAAATATAGCCAATTTAATGGGCTGGAAATCAGGGTGCAAGCTGGAGTAGACAGAGACAAGTGTGATTGGGCTTTGGGCTCCCCCTGGATGTGCTAAAGTAGCTAATAACTCTCTTGAGAGGAGCAGAGTCCAGGACTTGTTGCCTTCAGAAGCTGCCTGGCCTGCACTCCAAGTTCAGGCCCAAGAAAAGCTAAAAAGGTCCCCCAAATGTAAAATCCTTCAACAAAATGAAATGGGAATTAAGACTGTAATGCAAGAAATCTAAATCTGGATTAAAAAATGGCTCTAGAGGAGGAAAATGTCTGGCTTTCTACTATCTGACTTCTGCTAACAAAGCAGCAACTCTGGGGACAGGAAGAGGGAGACTGGAAAACGTAGAGCTCATGGAAAATAAACAGGGTCCTTGGAAAGATAGCCCAGATGGGAACAGTTGCCCTTGAGGTCCAAGAAGTCAAATTAGTAGCAAACAAAATCCTTCCAAGAAAAAAATAGAAACAAAAGTAGATTAAAGATAGGAGAAAGCAGGAGGGAGCGCTGTGAAGGGACCCCAGGACTGTCCTGTGGCAGCAATCATAAGAATTTCCCAACGAGCCCAGTGAAGATGGAAACCTAAACCAAATTAGAGCTGGGCTAAGTGGATTCCTTTCCTGGAGAGGCTGGGGTCTAACTGGATCTGTAGCAAATTCTGTTCCTGAAGCTTTTTTGATTTTTGTTCCAAACTCAGCCTTTGCACCCCTGATTCAAGCTATTTCATTCCCTTATTTCAGTGGTTTCTAGGGCAAGAAAGAAGAATATCCAGGGGTGCCAGTCTAAAGAGCGCATGCATTTCAAAGGGCAAAGAGTATCTGTCCTCCCTTTCCCCTCTCTGGGCTCCCTGAGTGTTGAGGAAGCTCAGGAAGACGTGCTGTTTGCAGGAGGAAGCTGACCTGATTCTAGACTCAGGTCGCCTGAGTTCGCAAAGAGATAGACGTGTTCAGGCAGTCCCTCTGCTAGCAAATACTCAACAGAGGTTGCGAGAAGATCTGGTCTGTTAGTCATACACAGCTGAAAGAACAGGGCCAGGGTGGGGCTTTTAAAGTCCTTTATTCATTAAAAAAAAAAAAAATCCCTTCATTCAAACACATATTTAACAGAATCTGCTGTATTTGGGGCATGTGTGTCAGTGTTAGGTGGAGGCACAACAGGCACATAAGTCAGGGTCCCTGGAGGAATTCCCACTCTAAGTGGGACAAACACAGATGGGAACTCCTGGGGAGCAGGTATATTGCATAATTTGTTCAAGGGATCAGAATATCACCCCAAACTACAAGCACAAGTGCTAAAGAGACTGGGTAGTGGGGGCATGATCAGAACGAGGATTCCTGTAACAATTATAATCCTTTATATTCTCAAAATGCTTGGGACTTGGTAAAGCTGGCTCTCACACTATCTTATTTAATTCTCAAAACAACTCTATGGGGGCAGGTATTATCCTAACTTAAAAAGTAAGAAAATTATGTTCAGAGGGATTAAGTGACTTGCTGAAAACCCTATGAGTGCAGGGTTTTCAACTCTGGAACACAAGGGGTCGCCATGAGTCAGAATCAACAGCAACTGGTTTGGTGTTTTTGGTTTTCAAGTCATAAAATTGGTAAGTGGTGAGACTGGAACTGGAAGCTAAAACAAAAAACCCATTGCCATCGAGTCAATTCCGATTCATAGTGACCCTATAGGACAGAATAGAACTGCCCCACAGGGTTTCCAAGGAGTGGCTGATAGATTCAAACTGCCGAGCTCTTGACCACTGTGCCACCAGGGCTCAAGAACTTGAACCTACAGGCTCTAAATCTAAATGCTCTTTCTGCTACACCACACGGCCTAGGATGAACTTTTGCTCCTTAGTGGATAATCAGAACCTGGCAAGAGATTCAGTGACCTTTTTCTAATGTCAAAGAAGAGATTTGGGGTAAGGCCACAACTTCAGGTCTCATCACAGGTATTCCAATGCTGCTCCCAGAATGTCTCTCATTTGGTGGCTATCAGGGGCGATGGTTGACCTGATCTTTGGGATTCCCAGAACCCAGTGCCGTCGAGTCGGTTCCCATTAGGAGATGCTAAAATGATTATCAAAGAAACCTCCTGGAGGAGGTGAGGAAACCTCACAAGAGATGAGGATGACAGAGAAGGAAGGAGGCACCAGGGGAAATCAGAGACTCATTAGAAGGGCCCGCTATGGCTAGCGCCATCAGCCCCACCCATGTTATCCCAGCCCCACCCATGTTATCCCCTAAAGCTATACCTACATGTCTGTCTGGGTTCAAAAAGGCTTGTCTTTGCAGCTGAGGGTATTAGGTGTTTCCTTCAAGACTTCTTCATGCAATGGCCAAAGCCTCACGTGAAGAACAGAAAAGGCCCCAATCTCCTCTGATTTCTCCCCCACACTTCCCTCTGACTTGGCATCAGCAACCCAGATAGATCTGAAAGGACTTCTACACACTGAATCCTACTAGAAAAACCTCATCTATTTTGCTGAGCCAGTCCATAGGGAACAAACAGAGCCTTGGATTCTAGCCTGGATTTAATGACTTGTTCACAGGTCTGTCTCCTCCACTAAATTGTAAGGACAACACTGGGTCTTATTCTGATTAATAGAAGCATTTAGTGAACATGTGCTGAATTAAACTGAACAAACTAGACCTGGCTCTGCCTCAGTGTGACTTTGGAGAATCTTGGATGTCTCCAAGCCTTAGCCCTTTCATTTTCAAATGGGAATGAAAATGCTTGTCCCACTGACTTCATATGGCTGTCATCTGTCATAAGGACCAGATAAAATCATGCAGGTACAAGCAGTAATTAGTACTTTCCCAGTCCTATATAAATGTAAGGGATTAACCTGATCACTTATGAGACACCTACTTGCAGGTGAGCCTGGGTTGGGTACATCGTAACATGGAAATTTCCTCCATATTATTTTTCTGTTCAAAATTTCAGACAGTAGATCCTCAATAAATATTTGCTATCTGATTTGGCTGGCTGACAATTATCAGACAGACCAGAACGGGAAAGCTCCCCCTGTGACTATAAGAGACTGGTAGGTCTGGGTAAAGATGTCTATCAAGGTAAAAAGAGCAGGAAGAGTTGTGTGCCTCCAGTAAACTCCAGTGTGCTTCCTTTCAACTAGTGGCTATTTTCAATTAGAGATCAGGAAAAGGCAACATGGTTAACATGTAACAAAAACTAGCCTTAAGGGAAAGCAATTTTTAAGAATTTTTTTTAGGCATCAGTCATTTTTCTCCTCTAAATATAGGTAGCTGCCATGTGAGATCAGCTAGTCCCTGAATCCTCCATGAACAACTCCAATGCAGGACCCTGGATGCCTGTACAGAGGCTCTTCTGTAGAAAAGGACGTTGTCGCCCAGAGGATTTCATAAAGTGTCAAGTGTTCCCCACGTGTGGGATCTCCACAGAGCCCACAGCATCAGGGCCAGATGAGCACATGAGCTCTCATTCTGGAAGGCCATGGATTGGGTGAGAAGGGAGCTCTGCCTTAGTGGAAAGCCAGGACTAAGTGCTGGCCCAAGGGCAGTCAAGGACAGCAGAGAGCCCTGGGCCCCTAGGGCAGAGGAGACTCACTGAGAGGGCGAAAATAAACACCACTCTTTAACAATGTATTCCAACACTGACCCAGTTCTCCCATTCAGGTTCTCAGCACTTATTGCCAGGATTGTATTGACCTGCCTCCTCCTCCTCCTTTCCTCCAATAAGAGATATTTACTAAGCTCCAGGTACCTTACTTGACACTGAACTGGTTATAAAGATATATAACAACAAACACAAGGGCTCCACAGTGTCCGGGGTGCGGGGCTGATGTGTGTGTATGTGTGTGCTCCACTGACAGTGAGTAAAGGGTTGTGGGAACACAAGGAGGAAATGACATTTGAGCTGAGCCTTAAAGGATCAGTAGAGTACAGCTGGGAGAGGGGTAAGGGTGAGGAGGGCATTTGACTTTGTAAAGATCTAAGTGTGAGCACTTCAGGGGTGCTTGGGCAATGATGAGTGGCACAGCCTGCACAGAGTGTGTGGAGACGGAGGAAGGATATATGGAGTCTGCAAAGGAGAATATATAGAAAGACTGTCAAGAGTCTTGATTGACCTGCAAGGAATCTGGACTGTGTTCTATGGGCAGCAGGTGCATAGGCAGGGAGAAGGGTGACTTGTTCACTATGGAGTAGACTACAGGTACAGTAGTGCCTTGAAGCTGGTTTGTATCAGTGTAGGGGAGCTGACTGTTAAATTTTTATGATTTTTTGCAAACTGGTTGATTTCACATTGGTGAAACCAACCACACCACAGAAATGGACATACATTATATAAATCAAGACCTCTTTTTGGGTGAGTGGGGCTGGTTGTTAAACACACCCTTGTGCATGTGTATGCTAAAAATCACAAAGATGAGGGCCAGCAACAGCCATGAAAAGGTTGCCAGGCAGAACTATACAAGATCTTGGGAAACTCACCAGTCTCAGATTCTTCATTGCTTGGGGAAACATGCCTTGATGTAACTGCAGTTTGCCAACTTTCATTACCTGCACACCTCTGACAGGATGGCTTCCTGGGTAGAAAATCCTGGAAGACACCAAAAAGCAAACAGTGTAAGTAGCTTTCATCTTTGCAGTAAGCATTTATTTCATCAGGAGACTATGAAAGTGAAAGCAAACCCTGGCTGTGAATGTTAATGAGCTAGTGAAAGGAAATTAGCTCTGCCATCCAAGAGAAGGCAATACTGAGGGGGATAAGCACATCATTAGTCTCTTACTCCCCAGAATCCCTTCTGCATTAGAAAAATGACAGACTGGCATAGCTCTCCAATAAATAGTAGATAAGAGAAGCAAAAATTTGGATCTTGTTTTTATATTAGGGGAGGAGGACCAGGTGCTAATCCTATCCTCTTCTGTGAAGCCCAGCACCTAGCACAGGCCTGGCACAGAAGGCCCCTTATTATATATTTGTTGAGTAAATGAATGAAGGATTTCTGGATTCTCCTCCTGCCCCTCTCCTTTAACTGCAAAGCCCTTTGATTGAATCTCAATTCTAGAGTTCATCATGGCAACCTTTCTTATAAAAAAAAAAAACCTTTCTTATAGACATTGGTATATTTATTTAATCATCTCACAGCTCCGTGACGTCCTGTAGGTAGGGGGCACTCAACTCATACTTGACCTCTTTCACATACAAGAGAATAGAATGGGGCACTGAAGTGGACCAAAGAATAAGGATCTAGGGTTATGTTTTGGGCCCACTGGTCAACAAAATGGGTGGTTTTGGGCCTCCCTGCCCCCATTCTTGGAGTTGTCCGAGCTCCTGCTGTATGTGTAGCATTGCTCCTGGGGCGGGGGAAATACCGCACTGTATATGTTATGTACTTTTCCCTCAAGGCCCAGTAACCCCGTTAGACACAAGACAAACACTCATACAACAGTTAAAAAATATTACAGGATGGGATATGAGTTAGTGCCCCAGTGAGGCCTGCCCTAGTTGAATTATGCAATTCAATGTTTGTTGAATTGAACTGAGAAAATGGTAAAGGAGTTATGAAGAATAAGAAGTGGATGATGGTTAGACCTGAGAAGGTTTTCTGAAGGAGGGAAATTGGATTTAAACTGGTTCCCAAAGATTTGGGAAGTACAATTCCAGCTGTTAAACAGCACAATCAAAGACACCCTCCAAATGTTGCTTCTCCAGAAACTATAGATGCTGCCTGTAGACATCAATAAGATAATTATAAAAGCCAGCATTATATGGGCTTGCCATGTGCCAGGAACTGTTCTAATTGTTTTTCATTCAGAAACTCAACGGAGCTCACCTTTAAGCTTTACCGCGTAATAGAAGACAGGAGTCCCTGAGCAGTACAAATGGTTATGCACACAACTACTAACCAAAAGACTGGTAGTTCAAACCCATCTAGAGGCACTCGGAATAAAGGCCTGAATGAAGATCTGCTTCTGAAAGGTCACAGTCTCAAAAACCCTATGGAGCAGTTCTACTCTGGGGTTGCCACGAATCGGAACTGACTTGACAGCATCTGGTTTGTGTGTGTGTGTGTATAACAGAGACGAGGTAGATTTACCAGGAAAGGCATGTGCATTCCCTGATATGTGTGCACATATATGCAAACCATTCCCTCTCCCTGAACCTCAACTGTTCGCCCCATGAAATCTGATATAGAAACTTTTTTCTTTCATGCCTTTAAAAAAAAAAAAAGAGGTATTTAAATCAATAGAAGGTTGGCCATGCTTCTTTTAAAGAACTGAAAAGGGGAGGGGAAGAGAAAAAAACAAAGGAGACACCTGGATTTTAGACTTTACTTCATATCCTGAGTATGCCACAAGGTCAATCGCTTCACCTCTCACCCCTTACAAAATGAATATCATTATCTACTTGTGTGGAAGAGATTTTAAGATCCCTAGACAAAAGGCTTAAGTGCACGCTGCCATTATCAGAAGGTAATTGCTCTGGACACTTTTCCTTGAAAAGCACACCTGGATTTGGAATTTTATTTTATTGTTATGAATGTGGCATAATTAAATTTAAAGGCCAAAAAGTAATTCTATACTAATAATCACTCCATTAAGTGGATGTCTGTCATGTTAGTTTGCAGGAGGAAAGAAAATCTTCAGTTCTACGACAGCAGAGAAATTGGTGCATAATTATGCCATGACAGATACCTGCCCCGGTCACCTAAGATATTAAAAAATGAAGTAGAGTTTAATAAGGAGAGGATGAGGAGGACGTGTCTGTGAGAGGGGACTTTCGACATAAATATTTATGGAGCAGTTTCATAGCTCTGGCAGGGGTTCTGATCTTGTCCCTGGTTTGTTTCTGGGGCCTCCCAAATGACATATGGATTAAGAATCATGATTACTTTTTGGAATAACACACCGAGAAAAATTGGTGAAGCTCACTTCTCCTGGGAGAAGTTCTCCACTGAGGGTCCAGGGTTTTATCAACTTTGCTATGCGAGACAGGAGAGAAAAGAGCTTGAGAGTAGTCTTCAATCACAGAACTATCAAAACTCAAGGCCAGGATGAAAGCCTGAACCAGAGGAGGAATCAGGCATGCCAGAGGAGTGCCAAGGACTAACATGGGACTTTGAGTGAGAGCAAGTGTACCTACCAGATGCCAGCATTGTGCCAATGTTGGAAGGGATCCAGAGAATCCAGGGTGAGCCTCCACCCTTAGTTAGCGTAAGTTTAATTGAAGAACTGAGGTAAATTTAATCATTTACCTTAGGCTTGTGAGACCTGCCAGTCCATGGGCACAGACAGTGGGTATTCCAGGAGCACTGGGGACTGTGATGAGCAGGGACGGTCTCTTGGAGTGGCAGAGCTTGAGCATGGACTAGAAGAGTGGACCGGATCCTGGGATAAGCATGTGGGCATGGGAAGGCAGGGGAGCTCTGCTGATGGTAATGGAGGCAGAATATGAGGGACCAGTGAGCACACAGATCTGGCTGGCCTAAGAGAAGAGTGGGTGAGGAGGCGTGCTGGAGGCTAGGCAGTGCAGAGGTGTAAATGCAAAGCTGGGAAGTTCAGACTTCAGCTTGTAGGCAATGGGGCACTACTGAAGGCAGCTCGGAGTATTTAATTCAAATAGGAGAAAGAGGCAATTGGAAAAGACAGAACCTGGTGGCCGAGAAACTTGAGGTAGGATGGTGGGGATGAGAATGGAAAAGAAGGATCTGAAGCAAAAGAAGTTATACAGCAGATGCAACAGGACCTGGGGACGCACTGGGGTATAGTGGGGTCAAAGCTGACTCCAAGACTCAGAAACAGAAATGCCTCTACTAGAAATATAAGCAAGCCATATAATAGCAAAATCATTCGACAAAGCATTCTGCTTGTTTTGGTGTTAATAAATTTTCTTTTCATGAATTCAGTGCTAGCAAGCACAAGCTTTGAAATGCTAGGCCTACAGTGGAAAAGCTGACTTTGATGTTTATCTGTGCTGAATAGTGAATAGGAAGAAATGTGTTTAAACAAGCAGAGCAAAGAGAAGAACACATACTAGCTTTAACTCAGACCCATAAGCACCAAGACATTGCTGCCATGTTTTATGGAAGGCTATCTGAGAGTCAGGAACTGGAATAACTACAGTCAGAAAGATCTGAAACTAGGATGGCTATTATCAAACTCAGAAAATAACAAGTATTGTGAGTCTGTGGAGATATTGGGACCCTTGTGCATTGCTAGTGGGGATGTAAAATGGTGCAGCTACTGTTGAAAATAGTTTGGTGATTTCTCTTTCTCAAAATGTTAAACATACAGTTACCGTAAACAAACAAACAAAAACCAAACCTGTTGCTGTCGAGTTGATTCCAACTCATAGCGACCCTATACAACCCAGAAATTCCACCTCTAGGTATATGTCCCAAAGACTTGAAAGCAGGGGCTCACATACTTGGGCACCAGTGTTCATTGCAGCACTATTCACAATACCTAAAAGGTGGAAACAACCAAGTGCCTATCAACAGATGAATGGATTAAGAAGGTGGTACATATATACAATGGAATCATAAAGAGAAATGAAGTTCTGGTACATACTATAACATGGATGGACCTTGAAAACATGCCGAGGGGCTAAGCCAAGATGGCAGATCAGTCAGATGCACCTTACCATCCCCTTATAGCAAAGGCTGGAAGAACTAAGTGAAACAAATGCAGACAACAGTCTTGGCACCCTGAACATCAAAAAAGGAAGGATAAAGAATTGAATACCAACTGAAAGGAAAAGTTGAACAAACGCCGCAAGAGAGGAGTAACACAAAAGGCGGGGGGGGCTCTATCAACTGCCTTGGCTCAATGTGACCATCTTAAGACAAAGCCAGAAGTGACCCCAGGGGAGGAACGCAGAGGCAATCCAGCGGCAGTCCCATAAGAAACTGTATGGACATACTCGGAACCAAGATCCAAAACTAGATACCCACAAGTGGCAGTCCCTGGCCTTGGGGGTGAGTGGTGTGCACAAGGCAGTGGAGACATGCAGTGGTGGTGGGAGGTCTCCCACCCAAATAGAACCTGGACACTTGACTCCTCACACTTGGTCAGGAGCAGGTCCTGACCGCTGGCTGCAGTGAATGTGAAGGGCCTGGGCACATACTCACTAACTGCTAGCCTCATGTTCCTGATCAAAAGTGGTAAGGGACCCCATACCCAGGACACCCCCATCTCAAGCAAAGGGCCAAAATAAAGAACCAGAAAACCTCACTGAGGAAGAAGAGGTAATCAAACTACAGGATCAGGAATTCAAAAAGAGATAATATAAAGCCCTCTAAGACATCGAGGAAAGCACAGACAAAACCAAGGAATACATAGACAAAATCAAGGAAAGCAGAGACAAAACTATAGAAGAATTCAGGAAAACAAAACAAGAACTAAATGACAAAATAAACAATTAAGATTAACAAACTGTCAGAAATAGACAACTCAATGGAAGAACATAGGAATAGAACTGAAGCAATGGAAGACTGAATCAGTGAAATAGGAACAAACTCCTTGACATTAACTTGTTTGAGAAACAGTAATAAAAAAAAAAAAAAAAGAATGAAGAAAGCCTTAAGAGTTATGTGGGACAACATCAAGAGGAATAATCTATGTGTGATCAAGATTCCAAAACAGGAGGAGACAATAAAAATCACAGAGAGAATATTTGAAGATTTGCTGGCAGAGAACTTTCCTAATTTCATGAAAGACAGGAAGATATCCATTTAAGAAGCACAATGAACCCCACACAAGATAGATCCCAAAAGAAAAGCACCAAGACATATCATAATCAAGCTTCCCAAAACCAAAGACAATGAAAGGCTCCTGAGAGCAGCTAGGGAAAAATGAAAGATCGCCTATAAAAGGGAACCAGTAAGAATAAGCTCTAACTTCTCAGCAGAACTATGTAGGCAGGAAGGCAATGGGATATATAAAACCCTGAAAGAAATAAATTGCCAACCAAGAATTACATATCCAGCAAAACTGCCCCTCAGATATGATGGCAAAATTATGACATTTCCAGATAAACAGAAACTAAGGGAATTTGTAAAAACCAGACCAACGTTACAAGAAATATTAAAGGGCATCCTATGGACAGAGAACCAACAACATAAGACAACAACCTGAGATTAAGGACATATGACAGTACCAGCTAGATACCAATTCACAAAGAAATCACAAAAACAAAATAAAACTAAAAGACTGAAAACGGGGAACCAGAGGTATTGATCTGTCAAAAATGACAAGTTCAAAACAAAAAAGGGGAAATAAATGGCATGGTAATAGAACTTCGATGTGGAAAGGAAATCAAGGCAATATCAAGAAATAAAAGACTGGTTTAAACTTAGGAAGACAAAGGTCAATTTTAGGGTAACCACAAAGAAAATTAACAAATTTACTCATCAGAATAAAAAAGAAGAAAACCAAAAAGGCTCAGTAAACACAAAACCAACAACAGTGAAGGAAATGAAAGTCCACAAACAAAAAGAACTCAGCACAAAAAATGAAGCAAAACAAAATGCCAATGTCAAAAAAAAAAAAAAAAAAAAGTCAGCAGTGAACTCATACCTATCAATAAAGTGACAGAAAGGATTAAAAAAAAAGACCTATCAATATGCTGTCTACAAGAGACACATCTTAGACATAAAGATAAAAATAAAGTAAAAAGAAAAGGGTGGAAAAAATATATTTAGCAAACAAGAGCCAAAATAGAGCAGGAGTGGCAATATTAATCTCTGACAAAACAGATTTAAAGCAAGATCCACCATAGAAGATGAGGAAGGACGTTATAATGATTAAAGGGTCAATCCACCAAAGGACATGACCATAATAAACACATACATCCACCACTTTTTATCTCTTGAACTCACCCTATGAAGCCAGCATAATCCTGATACCAAAACCAGGCAAAGACACCACCAAAAAAGAAAATTACAGACCTACATCCCTCATGAATATAGACACAAAAATTCTCAACAAAATTCTAGTCGAGAATTCAACAACATATCAAAAAAATAATACATCATGACCAAGTGGGATTCAGACCAAGTATAGTTCAACATTAGAAAATCAATCAATGTAATCCACCACATAAATAAAAGAATCACTTGATCATCTCAATCAATGCACAAAAGGCATTTGATAAAGTCCAACACCCATCCCTGATAAAAATTCTCAGCAAAATAGGAATAGCAGAGAAATTCCTCAGTGTAATAAAAGGCGTTTACACAAAACCAACTGCCAACATTCTCAATGGAAAGAGAGTGAGAACATTCCCCTTGAAAATGGGAACTAGACAAGGATGCCCTTTATCACCATTCTTATTCAACATTGTACTGGAAGTCCTAGCTAAAACAATTAGGCAAAGAAAAGGAAATAATGGGCATTCAAATTGGCAAGGAAGAAGTAAAACTATCTCTATTGGCAGGTAATATGATCCTATACATAGAAAATCCCAAAGACTCCACAAGAAAGCTGCTAGAATGATTCAGCGAAGTAGCAGGATACAAGATCAACATACAAAAATCAATCCTACACCAACACTGAGAACTTTGAAAAGGAAATGAGGTAAACAGTACCATTTACAATAGCCCCTCCACCCATAAAATAAAATACTTAGGAGTAAATCTGGCCAGGGACGTAAAAGACTTATACAAAGAATACTACAAAACCCTACTGCAAGAAACCAAAAAAAGGACTATGTAAATGGAAAAATACACCATGGCCTTGGATACCATTACCGTTGCCGTCGAGTAAATTCTGACTCACAGCGACCCTATAGGCCTTGGATAGGAAGACTTAAACATTGTGAAAATGTCAATACTACCCAAAGCGATCTATAGATATAATGCAATCCCAATCCAAATTCCATCAGCATTCTTTAACAAGATGGAAAAACTAATCACAAACTTTATTTGGAAAGGAAAGAGGCCATGAATAAGTAAAGCATTATTGAAGGAGAACAAAGAAGTAGGAAGCCTCACCCTTCCTGATTTCAGAACCTGCTACACAGCCACGGTAGTAAAAACAACCTGCTTCTGGTGCAATGACAGACACATAGACCACTGGAACAGAATTGAGAACCCAGACATAAATCCATCCACCTATAAATGGCTGATCTTTGAGAAAGGGCCAAAGTCCATTAGATGGGGAAGAGATAGTCTCTTTAACAAATGGTGCTGGCAAAACTGGATATCTATCTGTAGAAAAATTAAACAGAACCCATACCTTATACCATACACAAAAAAATAACTCAAAATGGATCAAAGACCTAAATATGAAACCTACAACTATAAAAATCATGGAAGAAAAAATAGGGACAACCCTAGGGGTCCTAATACATGGCATATAAAGAGTATGCCAACCATTACTAAAAATACACAGATAGCAGAAGATGAAATAGAAAAATGGGACTTCCTAAAAACTAAACACTTATGCTCATCAAAAGACTTCCTCAAAAGAGTAAAAAGAGAACCTACAGACTGGAAAAAAAATTTTGGCTATGACATATTTGACAACGGTCTAATCTCTAAAATATATAGGAAACAGCAACTGAAACAGACAAACCAATTGAAAAATGGGCAAAGAACATAAACAGACTCTTCTCCAAAGAAGACATTCAGGTGGCTAAAAAACACATGGAGAAACGCTTGTGATCATTAGCCATTAAAGAGAAATGTAAATTAAAACTACAGTGAGATACCATCACACCCTTACATCAGTGGCACCAATCAAAAAAGAAAACAAAAAATGCTGGTGAGGTTTTAGGGAGAGTGGGACTCTTATACACTGATGGTGGGCATGTAAAATGGCACCACCACTCTGGAAAATGATGTGGCACTACCTTAAAAAAACTAGTAATAGAAATACCCTATGATCTAGCAATCCCACTCCCAGGTATATACCCTAGAGAAATAAGAGTTGGGACACAGACAGACATACGCACACCCATGTTTGTTGCATAATTTTTCACAATAGCAAAGAGATGGAAACCACCTATCACCAGATAAATGGATAAAACAAACTGTGGTACATATACATAGTGGATACTACCCAACAATAAAGAATAACAACTCACAACATAGATGAATTCAGAGGACACTATGCTGAGTGAAATAAGCCAGTCACAAAAGGACAAATACTGAATGAGACCACTATTACAAAAAAAAAAAAAACCCAAAAAGTTTACACACACACAAAAAATATTCTTTGACGGTTACCAGGGTTGGGAGGATGTCTTAGTTATCTAGTGCTGCTATAACAGAAATACCACCAATGGATGGCTTTATCAAAGAGAAGTTTATTCTCTCACAGTCTAGGACACTAGAAGTTCAAATTCAGGGCACAGGCTCCAGGGGAAGGCTTTCTTTCTCTCTCTGTCAGCTCTGGAGGAAGGTCCTTGTCATCAATTTTCCCCTGGTCAAGGAGCTTCTCAGCACAGGGACCCTGGGGTCCAAAGGATGCACTACATTCCTGGTGCTTCTTTTGTGGTGGTATGAGGCCCCCTGTCTCTCTGCTCGCTTCTGCCTTTTATATCTTGAAAGACATTGACTTAAGACACAACCTAATCTTGTAGATTGAGTCCTGCCTCATTAACATAACTGCCGCTAATCCTGCCTCCTTAACGTCATAGAGGTAGGATTTACAACACATAGGAAAATATCAGGTGACAAAATGTTGGGCAATCACACAATACTGGGAATCATGGCCTAGCCAAGTTGACAGATATTTTGGGGGGACACAATTCAATCCATGACAGAGGGGCAGGGAGGGTAAACTACTAAATAGAAGACACGTGGTAATGTTGGTGAAGGGAAAGGCAATACACTATATGGGGGAATTCAGCACATCATGACAAAGGCAGAGGAAGACACTGAAAGGAACACAAGGTCAAAGGGCAACTACGGCAATTACTGTAACATAGACAGTCCTGCAACACCAGTATTACTAAACAATAATTTACAAAGGTATACATAGGTAGATAGGTGTGCTTAAGAGGCATGAGAAGGGTGTAAGGGAGTGCATCCACCTGCAGATACAGGCAAGGTTGTGACTATCTCTACATACACAGCATAGGCAATATTGAACACACAAGGGCACAGTCATGGAAACTTCTTAGGTACAACTAAACACCTCCCATAACAAAGATACTAGGCTTAAAGGGTAAAGACCATAGACTTGAGGGATATCTTCATCAGCTGGCGTAACACAGTGCATAAAAACAATGTTCTACATCCTACTTTGGTTGAGTAGCGTCTGGGGTCTTAAAAGCTTGTGAATGGCAATCTAAGAGACAATGAGTGGTCTCTTTCCGTCTGGAATAAAGGAGAGTGAAGAAAACCAAAGGCTCAGGGGAGCAATTAGACCAAAGGAGTAATGGGCCTCATGCCGTACAGCCTACACAACTCTGAGACAGAAGAACCAGGATTGCAATAGAGGGTCCTGGACAGAGCGTGAGAAAAATATAGAACAAAAAATCAAACTCATAAAAAAGGACCAGACTGACTTGCTTGATAGAGACTAGAGAAACCCCTAAGATTATGTCCCAAAGACACTCATCTGACTTGGAACTACAGCCATTCCTGGATACCATCTTCCAGCCAAGCAACAGATCCCACCCTGGCATGTAAAATAATACCAAAAAGAACAATTATACAAGACCAAAAGGGAAACATTTGGCCAAAAGTAAAGATAAGAAGGCAGGATGGGGTAGGAAAACCAGATGGAAAACCCAGGGCAGAGATGGGGAGAGTGTTGAAACAGTGGGGATTGCAACTAATGTCATGGAACATTTTGTATACAATTTGTTGAATGGGAAATAAATTTGCCATGTAAATTTTCACTTAAAAGACAATAAAATATCAAAAAGCAATGATCCCATAGAATCCTGATCAAAAGGGGGAAAAAAGCTGAACAGAATTTCAAAATCCCATGGAATCCAGACTTTGTGGAGTTATTGAGGCCAGATAAACCCCTGAAAACTACTGCCCAGAGATAATCTTTAAACCTTAAACCAAAAATATCCCCCAAAGTTATTTTAAACCAAAAAATAATTTAGCTTAATTCTTAATTAATAAAGAATGTATGCCTTGAGCATTGTGTTCCTTGAAAGAACTAGCTATATGGGATCAAATTGACAATAGCAAATCCAGAAGTTAGATAGGAAGCAGTGAATTTATGTTAGTGGGGAAGGAAAATTCAGAAAAGGAGGGTGACAATAGCGGCTCAACTTGAAAAATGTAATCAATGTTACTGAATTCTGTACGTGTAGAAATTGTTTAATTGGTATATGTTTTGCTGTGTATGTTTTTTAGCAACAACAACAAAAAAAGAAAAAATCCATTATGCTGAATGAAGTCAGTCCCAACATTACAAATTTTGTATAGAATGAGGGTTATCATTGCCAATGTCAGATGGCTCATGGCTGAAAGCAGAGAATACCAGAAAGATGTTCACCTGTGTTTTATTGACTGTGCAAAGGTATTTGACTGTGTGGATCATAACAAATTATGGATAACTGCAAAGAATGGAAATTCCAGAACAATTGTGTTCATGCAGAACCCGTACATAAACCAAAGAAGTAGTAGTTCGAACAGAGCAAGGGGACACTGCATGGTTTAAAATCAAGAAAGGCGTGTGTCAGGGTTCCACCCTTCTACCATACTTATTCAAGCTGTATGATGAGCAAATAATCTGAGAAGATAGACTATATGAAGAAGAATGTAGTAACAGGATCGGTGGAAGACTCGTTAGCAACCTGCAATATGCAGATGACACAACCTTGCTTGCTGAAAGTGAGGAGGACTTGAAGCACTTAATTGATAAAGATCAAAGACTACAGCCTTCGATACGGATTACACCTCAACATAAAGAAAAAAAAAAATCCTCACAACTGGACCAATAAGCAACATTATGATAAACAGAGAAACGACTGATGTCAAGGATTTCATTTTACTTGGGTCCACAATCAATGCCCATGGAAGCAGCAGTCAGGAACTCAAACAAAGTATTGCACTGGGCAAATCTGCTGCAAAAGACCTCTTTTAAGTGTTCAAAAGCAAAGATGTCACTATGGAGGACTAAGGTGCGCCTGACACAAGCCATGGTATTTTCCATCGCCTTATATGTGTACGAAAGTTGGACAATGAATAAGACGAAAAAAGAATTGATGCCTTTGAATTATGGTGTTGGTGAAGAATATTGAATGTGCCATGGACTGCCAGAAGAACAAACAAGTCTGTCTTGGAAGAAATACAGCCAGAGTGCTCCTTGCAAGTGAGGATGGCAAGACTTCATCTCATGTACTTGGACATGTTATCAGGAGAGACCAGACCCTGGAGAAGGATACCATGCTTGGTAAAGTAGAAGGTCAGCAAAAAAGAGGAAGACTCTTAATGAGATGGGTTATTAACACAGTAGCTGCCACAGTGGGCTCAAATATAATAAGTATTGTTAGGATGGTGCAGGACTGGGCAGTGTTTCATTCTGTTGTACATCAAAAAACCCACTGCCGTCGAGTCGATTCCGATTCATATAGGGTCACTATAAGTCAGAACTGACTCAACGGCACCTAACAGCAACTTATATGAAATATCTAGAATAGGCAAATGTGTAGATTAGTGGTTGCCATGGCCTGGGGGTAAGGGCGGATTGGGAATTATTAATGGGCATAGCGTTTCTGTTTGGGGTGATGAAAAAGTTCAAAAAATAGTGGAGATGGTTGTACAACATTGTGACTATACTTAATACAATTAAATTATATACCTAATGAATTATACACTTAGAAATGGAGAAAATATAAATTTTATATTATGTATATTTTACCAGAATTTAAAATATTTAAAAAAAGAAGATCATGGCAGGGCCTATGTTTGACCTCACTGAGGTTTTTTCTACATGATGCAAAAATCAAACCATCATATTGCTTCATTACAGGTAGCTAGCAGCTTTGGCATTTACTGGGCAGGAAAAACTTTTTTTCAGGATTTTTTTTTTTGTAAGGAATATATAACACATTACTAAACTTAAACAGAGGGCTTAGCTTGCTCTATTCTATTTCAGAGTAATCAAATAGCTCTAGTTAGTGAATTTTAGCTGATAATTGTGGAATGATGACGGAATTAGAAAAATCGCCATTTTTCAACTCCGGAAGAAATAAGTGATCCAGGCAACAATTATTACTAGATGGAATCATTAGACAAAAGGATGATGGAGAATATTACAGTGGAGCAGGCAGGTACCGCCTGAACTCACTGATCAATCACTGAAGTGGACAGACATTAAGTGTCATCTGATGTGATCCTAGAAAATAGGAATTATTTCGTATCACCTGTAAAGCATCCTTGCTCCCTCCTCCCCACCCCAAAATTGAACCTGAATCTAATCAAGCCCATTATAGGAAAAATTAGTGATAGAGGAGCAAGTAAAAGCAGCCAGCTGAATCCAGGATATGAGACCTTCACTAGGTCAATGGCATTAAGGAAAAAAAAAAAAAAAAGACACAGGAGGAGGCAAATGCTCTAGATTGAGAGATTTAAGAACTATAACAACTAAATGGAATGTGAACCTTACATGGTTCCTAATTCAAACAAAACAACTATAAAAATACATTTCTGGGACAATTGGGGAAGTCTGAATATGAAACAGCATTGTGGTTATATAAGAAAATATCCATATTTCAGAAATACAGGCTGAAGTATATATAAATTAAATAATGCATTGTCTATAATTTGATTCAAATTTTCTTCAGCAGAATTTCTACTTCCAGCCATGGTGGATTAGCATATTTCACACCAACCTCCCTGCTAAGAACAACAAAAGAGCCATTGACGCAGTGAGGCCTTGAAGAGTCAAGACTGGTGAAAAGAGCAGCTCAGGAAGGTGAGCCTTACATTTGATGACACTTTTCGCTTTGCTGATTTTAAAGTTGACTTAGAGAAGCTAAAAGGCTGGGCAGAGGTTTTGGCGATTCTTACAGATAGGAAGAAGGAGACAGAAATTGGAGTTCAGGGCTCAGCAAGGATATGAAGGAGACCTGGTAAACTTCCTTGGCCTTTATTCATGATCCCTAAAGGGAGACCCCAGTGGCATAGTAGTTAAGTGCTATGGCTGCTAACCAAAAGGTCAGCAGTTCAAATCCACTAGGCGCTCCTTGGAAACTCTACGGGGCAGTTCTACTCTGACCTGTAGGTTTGCTATGAGTCGGAGTTGACTCCACGGCAATGGGTTTCATGGGTTTTTTAAAGGCTGCAAACTAGAGTAGTGGTGAGCCAGAACAAAAAGAAAGAATCAGATCAAACCCTGATTGGATTCAGATGATGTTTTACCCTGACTGCCGGAAGCAAAAATAAATCCTTTCTGAAGAGAAAGATGATAATGTCACCCTGAGCCTCAAGTTATCTCTACACAATGTCTTATATTCAGTAAAATTAAAACCCGGCATGCAAAAGACAAGAACTGTCTGAAAACAAAGAGAAAAACACAAACAATGAGACAGACCTACAGGTACCCAAATATTAGGGTTGTCATACATAGACTTTAAAATAACTGTAATATGTTTGAAAATTTAAGAATAGGAAAGAATTTTAGCAGAAAATAGAATTTATGTAAAAATAACTAATGGAAATTCTAGAACTAAAAAATAGAAAACAAATTAAGAATGCAATAGTTTAACACCACATTAGTTATAGCTGAAGAATGAGTGAACTGGAAGATAGGTCAAAAGAAAATATCCATTGTGAAGCATGGAGAGACAATGGAATGGAAAATAAAGAGGGGCACAGGTCTAATATATAACTGGAATCTCAAATAAGAGGAGAGACTCGGACAGAAGCAATATATGAAGAGACAATGACTGAGAGTTTTCAAAACTAATGAAAGACATCAAGTCACAGATTTGAAATGCCAAGAACTGCAGAAAGGATAAAATAATTCAACTGAGGGGGAGAAAGGTGAGAGGCCTCAAGTAAGTGTTGCTAAATCTTTATAATTATTGAACTCTGGGTGATGGATATCTGAAGGTTCATTATATTCTACTTTTATGTATGTTTGAAATTTTTTATAATTAAAAAAGTAGGGCATTGGACTTACCTTTTAACATTCAGAAAAAAAACCCTGTGGATACTGGTAGATAGCTGCTTCAAGTTATAGAAAATTTTACTACATTCTGAGTCTTATATAGAAACAAAATGCTACATACAATGGCCTTCCACACTATTTCAAGACATCCGACAGATATTGACTTGTTAGCTAGAATAACAGCAGAAGTAGCAGCAACTCACACTCAACAGTAAGAGGCCTCACTTTAGGTCTTAAATCAAGTGTAGAAACTCAGCGTCTCACACCATGGGTAACTAGGGTAAGGAGGCATGAAAAGGCAGAGTCATCTGATGTTCCTTAGGCTCTATGTAATTTAAAGCAGCTGTTGTATGGAAGTTATGCCTTTGTGGTAGCTCTATTTGTAATATGATACATTTTTGTTAGTTAAGGGAGAAAAAAAAAAATGTCCTAACACTGGGGAGCAAAGGCAAAGGCGTGTCATACTGCCCAAGAAACCATCTCAGCACAGGGAGAACTCTTTCTTACCACGACCGTAATAAATCCACATGGTTAGTCTGGAGAGATGCTTTTCCCCAAAAAGGGTAACAGGGAGGTCAGGGTCATGAATTCTTACATATTTCCTGCAGTGAGCAAACTCAGGTTCCAGCTCCAGACTGAACCCTCAACTCCTGCTTCATCATGATATGTGCTGTTGGCCCACACATTGAGAAAGATGGATCTGCATACACACATACCCCCATCTTACCACTTAAGTATGAGAAAAATTCACAGTGCCTGATGCATTCTCGCCACGTTACAACGGCTCTGTAACACTACAAAGAGATTTTGTCTCATTGCAATGAGACTTTTCTTGGGTTTCTTTTCTCCCCTAAAATGAATAGGATCATTTCCTTATACAAAAAAACACATTTCTGCTGCTTTTAAAAATTTCCACCAAGCAGGTCCTTTGCTCAAAAGACAGGGTTTTCTTATTCTCACAGGCTTAACTATTGAGAGCTATTTGAAACATCATCCATCGTTAGAAAGAATCTCAGATCAGATAAGAACAAAAGAGCCTTTTGCTTATTTTAAATGTCTATTTCAGATTAAGGAGCACAGAGGGTGGGTTGGGAAGCGGTATAGCACAGCAGATAAATTGGAATGAAGGCGGTAGAAGATGGATGATTACGAAAGAGATGGGAGAGCATTCGGAAATGTATACGACTACAGAACTACGTACAAACACAAATTAGCCTCATTAAGTAAATACATGGTAACTAGTTGCAAGACACTGAGATAAAACACTGGAGTAAACTTCTGACTTTGTTGCAAAGTTCAAAACAAAACAAAATAAAAAAACGTACTGCCTTTGAACAGCATCAAAACAGTTCTTTCCGAACAATCAAAAGGCCCAGTTGAATTACCTATATGTTTGCCTGTTTTCTTTCCAAATACAAGTTGAACTGGGTAGCAAGTTGGAGAGAAGCCTGGAGGGAACTTGAGTAGTTGAGAGAATACTGGATGGGAGGCCATGAGCAGCCTCATTAAGAGAAAAGACTTGGGTTGCAGATAAGGTAAGTGTCCAATTTTGAGCCAAAAAGTTTGGGTTTTGATCTTTCTCTTTAGAAAATGAACTGAAAAATTATTATCCGTATTTGTACTTTCAAATTGTGTTTTATTATTTTCATTTAATGATGGACATGTACACAAATAGCCTCATCCCATCACCAGACCTGCTTCATGTGCTGCTTGGCCCATTTAGCAACTCAGTCAGCAGCGAGGAGACCTCACAGGCCTGTCCATGCAGCTGGCCCTCCATGGAGCACAGTGGAAGACCCGGTCAGAGTTTCCCAGGCAGGACAGAACCCAACTGCATGCTAACAATTTCCTTTTTAATACTCTCAACTGTGCCAGTGTTGCACTTTGTCTGGCTTTTGCCTGTCTCATACCTTGCAGCACTCTTTTAGAGTGTGGTGGAATATTTGGCATTTTTACCAATGCCACCACAAGTGAATTATAATTGTAATTTACTTAAGTCTTCAAGAAAAAACGGTAATGAGGTTTTTCACTATAAAAGTTGCATTTGCCCTATAGAAGGTCTATTTATCCCTTTATATGGGCATAAAGATATCTCTGAAGTTCTGAATGTGTACACTATAGCCTTAAATATATGAACACACAGATGATCATATCCTTTTCTAAGATAATTTCCCAAGAAGGCACTCGTGAGTAGAAGTTTTTAAATTTATTTTCAGTATACAATTGGTTAGTTCAAATTTATGAAAATTAGTTTGTGTTCTGTTTTTGGTAATATGACAGACTTTGGTAGCCATACTGATTCTGTCACTGAAAACAAGGTAAAATGCTAGATGAAATATAAAAAAGCAATGAAATGCTGGCAAAAAATTGTCAGGCCAAACTCTAAGTGAGACCCCTGAGAAATAAGAATAGTGAAGCCCCTAGTAAGGTGGAGCCTCTGTCTTCACCTGCTTTGTGAAGCTTAGGGGACAGACCAGCAGGTTCACTGTCTACCCAAAATGTTGTTATTGTTGGTGCCATAGAGTCAACTTCAACTCATAGTCACCCCATGGGACAGAGTAGAACTGTCCCATAGTGTTTTGTAGGCTGTAATCTTTACGGAAGCAGACCGCCAGGTCTTTCATGCGCAGAGCTGCTGGGTAGGTTCAAATACCAATCTTTTAGCAGCCGAGCACATAAACAATTCACACCACCAGGGCTCTTCTACCCAACATGGGGGGTCTAATAGGAATCCCTCTTTCTTGCTCTTTTATTGGGAACCTCAATTAAGAGGTGACCACAGATTACAGAAGAAGGCAGAATACACGCAAAAGAGTCACAATAAGGCTGACAGGAAGGAGCCCTGGTGGTACAGTGGTTAAGCGCTCAGCTGCTAACGGAAAGCTGGGTGGTCCAAACCCACCAGCCACTCCATGGGAGAAAGATGTGGCAGTTTGCTTCTGTAAAGTTACAGCCTTGGAAGCCCTATAGAGCAGTTCTACTCTGTCCTATAGGGTTACTTTTAATCTGAATTGACTTGACAGCAATGGCTTGGTTTTTTCTTTGTTTTCTTTTTTAGGAAGGCTGACGAGTGACTCCACCAGTGGTGCCAGAAGCCAGTGGACCAATACTTTCAATGTGACTAGAAAAAATAATTCCTCCTCAAGAATTCTATGTCCAGCAAAAATATCTTTCAAGAATGAAGATGAAATGAAGACATTTTTAGACAAAGAAAACTGAGACTTTGTCACCAGCAGATCCTCACAAAGGAGTTTCTGAAGGATGTACTACTGGTAGAAGGAAGTGGTCCCAGATGGGAGGTCTAAGATGCAAGAAGGAATGAGGAACAAAGAGAATGCTTAATATGGGTAAATCTATAGCCAGTGGCAAATAAAACAATAATGATGTGTTGTGGGTTAAATATATGAAAAAATTAAAATATATGATAATCATAGCATGTACATCACTAGGGAGAAAATAGAGTTCAAGTGCTCTAAGGTCGTTCCATATCCATAAAGAACATAAAGTAGTTACATGAATTTTTACTTTATAATTCTTTAATAGTTCATCTATGATTTACATAACCTTCAGAATATATGTTTAAAAATAAAAACAGTTATTGATTTAATGTTCTAAGTCCTGAGTACAAAGCCAGTGTACAAAGAACAGTTAACAGGTAATCTAGGGATTTAATGATCTCAAAAAATTGAGTGTTAAGTCAAAAAAGAAGGGAACATTGTGGTTTTAAACATGTATATACCTTTCCCTTGTTTGGAAGGAAGAGATGAGATTTATAAAACTTAAAAACTAGTAAAAAGCTGCATAATTAGTTTAAAATAGAAGATGAAATATAAATTTAACATCAGTAAGTTTACCCAATTGTATGTGAGTGTATATCTGTAATGGTATCTATCAACACTATATGTATGAATGCTGTTGTTGGCATATATTTCAGAAGTATGACTGGTAATTTTATTAAAATCAACTGATACAGATGCCAAGTACTCAAGAGCCCATAAACCTTAAACAAGTCTTAGGATGGGCTTCCCAAGCACAGGTGTGTTGGGCGGTGCTGAGGGAAGCAGAGATGTTCTCTTCTTTGGTGTTTTTCAAAGAAAACATAGCCTGTTGGGGCAGAGTAGCTGGCACTCCTTTGATGTAGAATCATGAGAAAGTGAGTCTACAGAAGGGTAAACTGGCTTACAGGCCAAATCCTGCCCACAGCGTGTTTTTGTAAATAAAGTTTTATTGAGATACAGTCATGCTCATTCACTTACATCTTACCTATGACTACTTTCATACTACAATAGCAGAACTGAGTAGTTGTGACAGAGACCATTTGGCTTTCAAAGTATAAACTATTTACTGCTTGGTCCTTCATAGAAAAAGTTTGCTGACAACAGGTTTATAGTGAAGGAGTTTCTAAAGGTAAAAGCTAGAAAAAAGATCCCTTAAAAATATTCTACTCATGTTCATTGCAGCATTATTCACAATAGCAAAGAGATGGAAACAACCAAAGTGCCCATCAACAGATGAATGGATAAATTATGGTACATACACACAATAGAATACTAGACAACAATAAAGAACAATGATGATTCTTTGAAACATCTCACAGTATGGATGAATCTGGAGGGCATTATACTGAGTGAAATGTCAATCAGAAAAGGACAAATAATGTATGAGACCGCTATTACAAAAACTCAAGGTTTATACACAGAAAAAAAAAATCTTTGATGGTTGGGAGGGGAGGGGAGGGGAGGAGTGCGGAGGAGAAAAAACTAGATAGTAGAGAGAAGTGTTAGATTTAGAAGACAAAATCTTTAAAACAGCTATTAGAAATACATTTAAGAACACCAAAGACACAAGGTAATTATGAGCCCAAGAGACAGAAAGGGCCACATAAACCAGAGACTACATCATCCCGAGACCAGAAGAACTAGATGGTGCCTGGCTACAACCAATGACTGTCCTGACAGGGAACACAGCAGAGAACCCCTGAGGGAGCAGAGAGCAGTGGGATGCAGACCTCAAATTCTCGTAAAATGGCCAGACTTAATGGTCTGACTGAGACTAGAAGGACCCCGGAGGTCACGGTCCCCAGGCCTTCTGTTAGCCCAAGACTGGAACCATTCCCAAAGTCAACTCTTCAGACAGGGATTAGACTGGACTATGGGATATAAAATGATACTGGTGAGGAGTGAGCTTCTTGAATCAAGTAGACACATGAGACTACGTGGGCAGCTCCTGTCTGGAGGGGAGATGAGAGGGCTGGCCGGATGGACATGAAAAGAGTGGAGGGAAGCAAGCAGAGAGTTGGGGACCTCATACCACCAAGAAAGCAGCACTGGGAGCAGAGCGTGGCCTTTGGACCCAGGGTCCCTGTGCCTGAGAAGCTCCTCAACCAGGGGAAGTTTGAGGACAAGAAATTACCTTCCAGAGCTGACAGAGAAAAAGCCATCCCCTGGAGCCGATGCCCTGAATTTGGACTTCTAGCTTACTGTACTGTGAGGAAATAAATTTCTCTTTGTTAAAGACATTCACTTGTGGTATTTCTGTTATAGCAGCACTAGATGACTAAGACATCTTTTACATCTCAGGTCAAATGTCTCCTCCTCTGTGAAGTCTTCCCTGACTCACCAGGAGGATTTTTCCTCCTATCTTCTCACTGCATTTCAAACAGGCTTCCACTAAGAGTTATTCTCTCATTGAATTGTCAATCTGTGTTTGGGTGTCTGTCTCCACACCAGAATGTAAGCCACTTGCAGAAAGGGACTATCTTTTCATCTTAGGCTTCCTATTGTTGGCAGATATTAAGCTTCACTTCACTAATTTGAGGAAGGAAAACGGAAAGTGAGAAAAGGAGGTAGAGAAAGATTTAAGCAGGTTTTCTGAAAGACTAGAGGTGAAAATGGTAATTATGGATGAGTAAATAAGCAAAAAAAAAAAAAAAAAGTAGACTACTTAAGTCCTAAGTTCCAAGCAATAACATAAAGCCTAGTTTCCCAAGAGTGAATACTCATGCAAGGAGCCTTAGTGGTGCTGTGGTTAACTGCTTGGCTTCTCACTGAAAGGTCGCAGTTGGAACCCACTAGCCACTCTGCAGGAGAGAGATTGTCGCAGTCTGCTTCTGTAAAGATTTACAACCTTGGAAACCCTATGGGGCAGCTCTACTCTGTGCTATAGGGTTGCTATGAGCTGGAATCGACTCAAAAGTAGTGGGTTTTTTTGTTTTTTGTTTTCTTTTTGGTTTTTATTTATCACTAGTAATTGTTGCAGCACATAGTTTGCTGATGTTATCATTCTCAGATGTTCACTCACATGTTCAGTTTTATGATGTACTGTACAAAATACTGCCTGAATTATAAAGATACTGATAATAAAAGGCAACAGTAATGAAAACTTTAAAAAAATGAGGTCCTCTGAATAGAACCCCTTCATAAGTTGGAGACGACCTGTATAGAAGTAGCAATCCATATGGGGTAATTTGGATTTAATTTGATGGCTCTGAGAAACCTCTGGCGATGCTCATTTCTGAGGGAATTTATAATAATGGTCTGTTTGCTATCTTGGCAATTTAAAGCAGGGGACATGATTACGTGTGACAAAATCAGTAATCAGTCAGGGTCCCCATAGTCACAATGGCATCTGACAAATACAGCACTCCCAATTTATTAAAATACCTATGAGCGCAGAAAAATTTTTTAAAAATCACAATAATACTTAAAACTAGGACTGAAAGTCAACTTAATGCCAGAGTCTAGAAAGTCACCACAGTTGCAACTTTGCTGAACACAATGCATAGTTGAAACACTATCTGGCTTAAACCGCATGCTCGAAAGTGGTGGGAAGGACCCTGACCACCATCTGAATCACGGACCAGAAATGCAAGTCTAGACCAAAAAGGAATCTGCACAGCTGTCTGTACACTGTGTGGGGCTGGTTTCTGTAGCAGTAGCGTTGGCTGTCATGGCCACTTCTCTCTCCTCAGCCAAATCAGACCTTTATTGCATTTACAAACTTTAACTCCTAGAAAAAAAACTGGGACTGGGGTGAGATGTAAGAGTAGAATACTAGGTGTGTCACACTGAATAATGACAGGAGCAGGTGCCCTAAATAGCATGTGATAAGCGGAGGTAGAAATATAAGGACTCTTGACAGAGTGCATCTTGGGGTGTTCAATTTTCACTGTACTTGATCTGTTTCATGTACCAGAGAGCAAGGATAAAAGAAGATGCCATTTCAGTCCACCAGTTTCCAATAGATAAAAATAAATGAGATTATAAGAGCGGGCTTATAAGAATCTGGTGAGCAGATTTGAAAAGCACTGGGCCAAAGCAAGCCTATATACTATGTTCACTGGCAAACATTAAGACTAATGCTTTCCCCATGAAATTAGGGAAAAAGCAAGGATGTCCACTGTCACCACTCTTACTCAACATAGAACTGGAACTATTAGCCAGCACAGTAAAGCAAGAAAATAAAAGGCATACAGATTGGAAAGGAAGAAATAAACGGTCTCTACTTGCAGATGACTTGAATGCCTATTGTCCATTTGATCTCACATTCCTTTAAATGAGCACAATGCTAAAAAAAATCCCAAGGAATTTATAAAAATATTCCTAGAACTAATAAGTGAATTCAATAAAGTCACAGCATATGCACTCAACAAACACACAAAAACCATCGTATATATACTAAGAACAGATACATGAAAATCAAAATTAAAGGTACTGTATCACTTTTAATTGCTATAAAAATGAATAATTAGGTATAAATTGCAAAAAACCATCTGCATGCTGAAAATTATAAAACAGTGATGAGAAAATCAAAGAAGATCTAAATAAATGGAGCAACATACTGTGTTCATGGATCGAAAGACTCAATAAAATAAAGATGTCAGCATTCCCCAAATTGACCTATAGATTAAACACAGTTACTATCAAAATCAAGCAAGAGCTTTTGTACATATAAACAAGACTAATCTAAAATGTATATGGAAAAGCAAAGGAAGTAGAGTAGCTAAAAATTTTTTTTAAAGGGTAGAAAACATTCTCAATTAAAAAATTACACTAATCAAGACAGTGTGGTGTGGGGAAGGGATGGACACATAGACCAGTGGAACTGAATACAGAACCCAGAAATAGACCCCACAAACATCCAACTAATTTTCGAAAGATGTAAAGGCAATTTAATGGGGGACAGGCTCTTCAAAATAGATACTGGAACAATTGGACATCCATGGAAAAAAAATGAGCCCTGATCTATGTCTTAAATGTTACACAAAAATTAATTCAAAGTGGATCATATATTTAAATGAAAAATGTAAAGCTATAAGAGTTCTAGAAGGAAATACAAGAGAAAAATCTTCAAGATTTGGGATTAGGTAAAGAGTTTTCAGTTCTAACTCCAAAAACACCCATAAATAGAAAATTTGATAAATTTGTCAAAATTAAAAACTTGTGCTCTGCAACGACCGTGTTAAGATGAAAAGACAAGCTACAGATTGAGAAAAAAAAAAATTGCAAGTCAAACTGACAAAGGACTTGTATCTCAAATACATAAAGAACCTTCAAACTCGACAGTAAAAAAATAATCCAATTAAAAAATAGACAAAAGACATGAACCAACATCTCACCAAGAAAACAGATGAAAAATAAGTACATTAAAAGATGTTCAACATCATTAAAAAATAGTCATTAGGAAAATGCAGATTAATACAACAATGAGATACCACTCACATACCTATTAGAATGGCTAAAACAAAACAAAACAAAAACTGGTAATAATACCAAATGCTGACAGTAGGGTGGAGAAACTATATCTCTCAAACATTGTTAGTGGGAATGTAAAATGGCATAACCAGTGTGGAAAACTGCGGTTTTTTTTGTGTGTGTGTGTGAAAGTATACACAGCCAGATACACCATTTCAACAATTTCTACATGTACAGTTTGGTGACACTGAACACATTCTTCAAGTTGTTCTACCACTCACGCTGTCCTTTTCCAAACTTTTCACCACCATTATCTTAAACTCATTGCTCCCTCAGTTGCCCATCCAACCTTTCGAGTTGCCATTGTCCATTTGATCTCACATAGATGTTCCTTTAAATGAGCACAGTGCTGAAAGCAACCATATTTTACTATTTTTTGGTCTAAAAAAACTTTAGGGGATAGTTTCAGTTTAAGGTTTAAAGATTATCTCAGGGCAGTAGTTTTGGGGGGCTTCATCCAACCTCGAAGGCTCCAAAAAAGTCAGTTTGGCAGTTTCTTACAAAACTAAAATACACTTACCATACATCCCAGCAACTGGTTCTTGGGCATTTATTTGCACAGAAAATCTGTACACTAATGTTCATAGCAGCCTTATTTATAGGCCAAAACTGGAAACAATCCAAATGTCCTGGTTCAACAATAACTATGGCACATCAATACAATGGGATAATTCTAAGTAATAAAAAGAAATGAACTATTGATAACATGAAATAACTTGGATAAATCTCAAGGGCATTATGCTGAGTGAAAAAAGTCCATCAAAAATGGTTACATACTGTATGATTTCATTTATATAACATTTTCTCAAAATGACAGACTTACGGAAATGAAAAAGAAATGAGTGGTTCCTAAAAGAGCCCTGGTGGCACAGTGGTTGGGTGTTCAGCTGCTAACCAAAAACTTGATGGTCTGAACCCACTAGTTACTCCACTGGAGAAAGATGTGGCTATATGCTTCAGGAAAGATTTACAGCTTTGAAAATCTTATGGGGCAGTTCTACTCTGGCCTACAAGGTTGCTATGAGTCAGAATTGGCTCAATGGCAATGGGTTTGGCAATAAGTTTTAGGGGATAAGGATGAGGGTGAGGTCAAGTGTAATTATAAAGGGATAACATGATGTTTTTTAACATGAGGGAATTCCTTAATGGTGATGGAGAAGTTTCATATCTTGATTGTGATGTTGGTTACATGAATCCATACATAGGGTAAAATTGCATAGAACTACACACACAAACACATGCAAGTGTATGTAAAAAAAAAAAAATCACACAAGTTTATGTAAAAAAAAAACAAGATCTATATGAGGAAAACCATAAAACTCTAATGAAAGAAAGATGATCTAAATAAATGGAGAGATATTCTATGTTCATGGATAGGAAAACTTAACATCATAAAGATCTCAATTCTTCTGAACTTCATCTATAGAGTCAATGCAATCTCAGTCAAAATCTTAGCAATTCATTTTGTGGATATCGACAAACTGATCCTAAAGTTTATCTGGAAAGACAGAATACCCAGCTAATATAATACTGAAGAACAACAGAGTTGAAGGCCTGACACTCCTGTCTTCAAGACTTACTATAAAGCTGCAATGACCAAGACAGTGTGGTATCAGTGAAGGAATAGATAAATATATCAGTAAAACAGAACAGAGAGCCCAGAAACGAAGCCACACAAATATAGTCAACTGATGTTTGACAAAGGAACAAAGACAGTTCAATGGAGAAATGATAGGTGCTGGAACAACTGGATAGCCACACGTTAAAAAAAAAAAAAAAAAAAATGAACCTAGATACATAGCTTACATCTTTCAGAGAAATTAACTCAAAATGGATCATAGACCCAAATGCAAGATACAAAACTGTACAACTTCTGGAAGAAAAGATAACATATTAGAAAATCTTCATGACCTTGGGTTTGGCAATGACTTTTTAGATACAACACCACAAGTATAATCCATAAGAGAAAAACAAATTGATAGGATGGACTTCATTAAAATTGAAAACCTCTGCTCCGTGTGGAAGACACTGTTAAGATAATAAAAAGATAAGCCATACAATGGGAGAAAGTATTTGTAAAACATGTATCCGATACTGGACTTGTATCCAAAATATACAAAGAACTTTTAAAAGTCAGCAGTAGGAAAACAAACAACCTGATTTTTAAAACGGGCAAAGATTTGAACAGAGACTCCACCAAAGAAGATATACAAATGGCAAATAAGCATATGAAAAAATGCTTAACACCATAATGTCATTAGGGAATTGCAAATTAAAACAACAATGAAAAAAAAAGATGAGATACCACTATACACCTACTGAAGTAACTAAAATCCCAAACACTGGTAAATGACTGGAGAGAGAAGGTAGAACAACAGAGACTCTCATCAGTTTCTGGTGAAAATGCAAACCAGTACAACCACTTTGGACAACAGTCTGATAGTTTCTTACAAAGCTAAAATTAGACTTACCATATTATTTAACAATTGCAGACCAGGTATTTACTCAATGGGTTGAAAATGTCTACATAAAAACCTGCACACAAATGTTTATAGCCAAAAACTGGAAGCAACTAAGATGTCCTTCAGTTGATGAATGAATAAACAAACAGTACATCCAAACAATGGATTATTCAGCAATAAAAAGAAATGAGCTATCAAGCCATGAAAAGACATGAAGGATCCTTAAATGCATACTGCTAAGTGAAAAGAAGGTAGTCTGAAATACTGCTTTCTATGATTCCAACTATATGACATTCTGGAAAAGGTAAGACTGTCAAAACCAAAAACCCATTGCTGTCTAGTCAATTCTGACTCATAGTGACCCTATACAGACAGTAAAAAGATCAGTGATTGCCAGAGCTTTAAGGGGAGGGGGTGGGGACAAATAGGTGGAATGGTGAATACATGACATTATGCATTTGTCAAAACCCATAGGACTGTACAACACAAAGAGTGAACCCTACCACAGACTATGGACTTTACTTAATAATAATGTATCAATATTCGTTCATCAATTTTAACAAATGTACCACAAAAATGCAAAATGTTAATAATAAAACAGCATTCAGAGGGAAGGTGGGGTACATAAGAACTCTGTACTTTCTACACAATTTTTCTATAAACCTAAAACTGCTCTAAAAAATAATATTTTAAAAATCTGGTGAAATATTAATAAGCCCTGTCCTCTGTTTAATAGTATGGTACCAATGTCTATTTCCTAATTTTAATGGAAAATGTTACCATTTGGGTAAACTGGGTAAAGGGTACATGACTCTCTGTACTATTTTTGCAACTTCCTGTGAGAGACATAGTTCACGGTAAAGAAATGTGTTGGGTGCAGTTAAAGCAGTGGTTAGAGGAAAATGTTATAGCTTTAAATGCTTATATCAGAAAAGAAGTCTAAAAGTAATGATCTAAACTCCCATCTTGAGAAAGTAGAAAAAGAAAGGAAAATTAAATCCAAAGTAAGTGAAAAAAAATAAAGATCAGAGGGGTAAAACATCAAATAGAAAACAGAAAAACTATACAGAGAAATCAGGAAAACCGAAAGCTGATTCTCTGAAAGATAATAAAAGCGATAACCCCCTTAGCTAGACCAATCAAGAAAAAAGAATGAAGACACAAATTACTAATGCCAGGAAAAACAGTATTGCTAAAGATCTTACAGATAGCAAAAGGATAATAATCTCATGAGCAAATTTATTCCAATATATCTGACAACTTAGATAAAATCCGTTAAGTTCTCTGAAAGGCAAAACTACCAAAATTGGACATAAGGAGAAATAGGAAATATGAATAATCTTATATCTTTAGAGAAATTAAATTTGTAGTCATAAACTTGCCCAGAAAACAAACCACCCAACCTCTGGACCCACATGGCTTCCCTGCTGAATTCTGTCAAAGTTTAAGAGAGAAAACACACACAAGCCTTCACAAGCTCTTTTAGGAAATAAGGAAAGAAAGAACACTTCTCAAGTCATTTTATATGATGCCAGCATTACTTTCATACTAAAACCAGTAAAAGTAATACCAGAAAAGAAGACTATAGCTCAATATTTTTAGTGAACATAGATATGAAAGTTCATAATGAAACATTTGGACAATCAAATCCAGCAATGTATAAAAAGGATAATACTTTATGATTAAGTGGGGTTTATTCCAAGAATGCATCTATACCCCAGAAACTACAAAGATGAATTCAAAACCAACTAAATAGATATACCTCCAATTACAGAGAATAGGAAATCACAATATCATCAAAATGTTAATCTATTTAAGCTGTTATACAGAGTCAACTCATTCCCAATTAAGATCCAACAGGGTTTTTTTTGAGGGTGAAGAGAGGGTGGCAGGGGCAGAAAGAGATAAGCTCATTTATATGGAAATGCAAATGACCTAGAATAAGTGAAATAATTTTGAAAAAGAATAAAATTGGAGGATTCACATGAGCCAATTTCACATGTTTCTCTAGAATTACAATTATCATGACAGTAATCAAGACCAGAAGCAGCAAGCCCTAGTTCTCTTGTTATCTCTGGGCTTGTTGAATTACTACCTCTCCCACCTGTTCCCAGGTTTTGACTGTACCCTGTCAAAGTCAGTGTGGAAGAAATTCATGGAGGGTGTCTAAGCATCTGTGGATGGCAAATGGTTGTTCCAAGTATCTCCTCCTGGGTAACAAACCACCCAAGATGTAGTGGTATAAAATAAGCATTTTCTTAATGTCCATATATTTTGTGGGTCAGAAATCTGGAAATAATGCAGAAGGGACATCTCTCCTCTGCTCTACAATATCCAGGATCTTATTTGGGATTTCCTGAATGGTTAGAGGTGGCTCAAAACAGCTGGAAGCTGGAAGATCTACTTCCAAGATGGCTTCTTCACTCATATGTCTCACACCTGGGTTGGGATGCTGAAGAATGTGCTAAAGCAGGACTGTCAATCAGAATACTTATGTTGCCTCTCCATGTGGTTTTGTCTTCTTAAATATGGAAGCTGGGTTCTGAGAGGGAATGTCCCAAGAATGAGCATTTGGAGACCGAGTGTTCAAGAGGCTGAGTCAGAGGCTGCAAGGGTTCATCTGCCCTAGTCTTGGAAGTCACACTGTTTCACTTATGCCATATTCTATTGGTGAATGAGTCACGAGGGGTAACTCAGATTCAAGGGGAGAGAAATGAGACTCAACCTCTTGATGGGCAAATGGCAGTCATATTACCAAAAACATGTGAGGATGGGAGATATTGTGGTGGGGTATCTTTGGAAATACAAACTGCCACAATGGTGATAGCCAAAAAATAAAGGAGTATCTTTTTATCCTCCAGTAAAGTCATTTTCACTTTATCCAGGTGTTATGTTACAATCCCACAGGTGCTCTAGGTCCCTTCACTCAATAGACTGAAAGCTTCAGTTACTCACAGGGAGGGTCCTACCTGCACACACAATTTTTCTAATGTGCCTTTTTCATGCTCCCTCCTAGGCAGTCCCCTCCTACGCAGTCAAAAAGCTAACTTAGCAAGTACTTCATATTCACTACTCTATCCCCACCATCTGGATTGGTGGTTCCTCACTGGGATCCATGCGTGCCCCTCAATATTTCTACAGAGCCTTTTAGGATGTCAGGTATTCCACTGTTATATGTATTTAAATTTGTAGGGATTTTTGCTTTTTTAGGTGGTTGTTGTTGTAAACAATAATTCCAGGAGGTATTAGACACTATCTCTATTACCTAAAGCCTTATCCTGATGGTTAATTGAGAACAATAAGCACTGAGTTGGGACTGGTGGGGTGGTGGAGTGGCAATGATGACAGGAGAGCATTAAGAAGGGAAAGAAGGTTACAAAAAGCTGGGCAACATAACAAGACAACAAAGATTATACCATCATACCAACTGCTCCTTCTACCATTCCTCTGTCAGATTGTCATGTGGTGGCTTCTGTGTTGCTGTGATGCTGAAAGCTGTGCCACCAGTATTTCAAATACCAGCAGGGTCACCCATGGTGTGCAGGTTTCAGCAGATCGTCCAGACTAAGACAGACTAGGAAAAAGGACCTGGCGGCACAGTTCTAAAATATTGGCCAGTGAAAACCATATGAATAGCAGTGGAAGACTGATATAGTGCTGAAAGATGAGCCCTTCAGGTTGGAAGGCACTCAAAATACAGCTGAGAAAGAGCTGCCCCCTCAAAGTAGAGTCGACCTTAATGACGTGGATAGAGTTAAGCTTTCGAGACCTCTTTTGCTGAAGTGGCATGACTCAAAATGAGAAGAAACACCTGCAAACATCCATTAATAATCGGAACATGAACTGTACGAAGTATGAATCTAGGAAAATTGGAAGCTGTCAAAAATAAAATGGAACACTTGAAGATAGATATCCTAGGCATTCGTGAGCTGAAATGGACTGGGATTGGCCATTTGAATTGGACAATCATATAGTCTACTATGGTGGAAGTGACAAAGAGAAACGGTGTTGCATTCTTTGCCAAAAGAACATTTCAAGATCTATCCTGAAGTACAATGCTGTCAGTGACAAAACAATATCCATATACCTAAAGGAATACAAGTTAATACGAATCCAAATTTATACATCAACCACTAGGCCAAAGACGAAGAAATTGAATTTTTACCAACTTCTGCAGTCTGAAATTGATCAAACATGCCATCAAGATGCACTGATAATTACTGATGATTGGAATGTGAAAGTTGGAAACGAAGTGCTTGCTTTGGTGGCACATATACTAACACTGGAACAATACAGAGAAGATTAGCGTGGCCCCTGTGCAACGATGACGTGCAAATTTGTGAAGCGTCCCATATTTTTCTGTTTATAAGATCTACCCAAGTGCACACACAAAGGTCTTTGATTTGTGTCAGTGTCATTGTCAGATGCAGCAGCAGGGGGCCACTATACAAGCTGCAGCTGTTGTCCAGGCAGTAGCTGTGGCAGGAAACATCCCTGGCCCGGGATCAGTAGGTGGAATAGCTCCAGCTATCAGTTTGTCAGCTGCTGCCGGAATTGGTATGGATGACCTTCATTGCTTGTGCATACTCAGGATGAGTTTTGTGACAGGCTGGGGACTGGATTACACAAGGCAGAACATCAAGGAAATGTGCTGGACTGAGATCCACCTACACCAGGCCCTGCAGCTCCTAGATGAAGTCCTTCACGCCATGCCTATTGCAGACCCACAACCTTTAGACTGAGGTCTTTTACTCTTGGGGCCCTTAACATTATCAGTATGGTGGACTATAAAATACAATCCTGTTTATAATCTGAAGATATATATTTCACTTTTGTTCTCTTTTGTTTTTTCATAAAGGGTTGAAAAAATGTGTTTCCTGCCTTGCTCCTAACAGAGAGAAACTGGATTTTTTTCTATTTAGAACTTTTCAGATGTGGCTCAGAGCTTAAAGATTAGGAAAACATATTCTTACCAAATCTTCACCAGTTATGTATGAAGGAATCATTCCAATGCTGGAAATTTTAGCCCTTTAAAATGTCTTAGAGACTTTCATATGCAAAACATAGATATGTGTGTTACTCTACAAAATAAATTCAATATTGCTGATTTTAAAGGCAGAGAAGTTCTCAAAGTTAATTCATGTTAATCTGTGTGCAAGTTGTTATTGTTGAACATACTTTACTCAACAAATGTACTTTAAACTCTGTTTGAAGAAAAATCAGAAAGAAGAACAAAGAAAAATGAAGGAACCCTGAGAATTATGTGGGATACAACCAAAAACAAAAATCTGTGAGTGATCGGAGTTCCAGAACAGGGGGAGAAAATGGAAAACACAGAGAGGACTACTGAAGAATTGCTGACAAAACTTTCCTAATATCATGAAAGATGAAAAGCTGACCATCCATGATGGTCAACAAACACCATATAGGATAGACCCCCAAAAGAAAATCACCAAGGCATATCATAATCACACTCACTAAAACCAAAGACAAAGAAAGAATCCTGAGAGAAGCTCGAGAAAAATGAAAAGTCACATACAGAAGAGTAACAATAAGACTAAACTCTTGATTCTTCAGCAAAAACTAAGCAGCCAAAAAGGCAATGAGATGACATATATGAAACCTTGAAAGAAAAAATTGCTAACTGAGAATAATATACCCTGCTAAACTCTCATTCAAATACGATAGTGAAATTAGGACATTTCCAGATAAACAGAAATTAAGGGAATATATAAAAACCAAACCAAACTTAAAAGAATATTAAAGGGAGTCCTTAGGTCTGAGAACAAACAACATCAGACCTCAGCCTGAAGCTAGGACGCAAGATCGTACCAGCCAAATACCGATCTAGGAAATGAACCCTTGAGAACTATCCAAACCAGAAGAATTACAACAGGGAAGCAGAGAGGTTAATCTGTAAATGGCAATGTCAGAACAATAAAAGAGGAAGTAAACAGTGTAGGTATAGAATTTTCTAACAGAGAGGAGGGCAAAGCGATACCAAGTATTAATAGACTGGTTCAAACCTAGGAAGATAAGGGTAAATTTGAAGGTAACCACAAAGTTAACAAACCTACTCATCAAAATAAAGAAGAAAAACAAAGTCTCAGTAAAAACAAAATCTACAAAAACAAAAGAAACAAGAAAAAAAAAACCCATAAACAAAAGGAATTCAGCACAGGAGGGTAAGAGGAACAAAGAAAACGTCAGCACCACCAAAAAAGTGCTACAAAATGACAGCAATAAAATCACACCTATCAATAATTACAATGAATGTAAATGGCCTAAATGCACCCATAAAGAGACAGACGGTGACAGAACAGATTAAAAAAACAAGATCCATCAATGTACTTTCTACAAGAAATACACCTTAGAAAAAAAGAGATAAATTTTTTAAAAATCAAAGGCTGAAAAAAATATATCAAGCAAACAGCTACCAAAAAAGAGCAAGAGCGGCAATACTAATCTCAGATAAAATAGATTTTAAAACACAATTCACCATAAAAGACAAAGAAGGGTACTGTATAATGATTAAAAGGATGATCCACCATAAGGACATAACCATAACACAAGATGACTACACATCCAATGACAGGGCTCCAAAACACATAAAACAAACTCTAACAGCACTGAAAAGAGAAATCGACAGTTCCACAATAATAGTAGGAGACTTCAACACACCACTCTCGGTAAAGGACAGAACATCTAGAAAGAAACTCAACAAAGATACAGAAAAGCTAAAGGGCACAACCACCCAACAGCTGCAAAGTACACATTCTTTTCCAATGCACATGGAATGTTCTCCAGAATAGAACACATCTGAGGCAACAAAATCCAAAACAATGAGATAATAAAAAGTATCTTCTCTGACCACGATGACATCAAGGTACAAATTAACAACAGGAAGAGCAAGGAGAAAATATCAATTACATGGAAACTGAAAACACTCTGCTTAGGAACCATGGGGTAATAGAAGAAATCAGAGATGGAATAAAAAATTCCTAGAATCAACAAGAATGGAAACAGATCAGACCAAAACCTTTGGGACACAGCAAAGGCAGTCCTCAGAGGTCAATTTATAGCAATAGATGCACACATCAAAAAAAGCAGAAAGGGACAAAATCAAAACATTAGCTACACAACTCGAGCAAATAGAGAACAGCAAAAAAAAAAAAAAAAGCCAAAGCCACCAGAAAAAAGGAAATAATAAAGATCAGAGCAGAAATAAAGGAAATAGAGAATAGAAAAATAGGAAGAGTCAACAAAACCAAAAGTTGGTTCTGTGAAAGGATCAACAAAATCAACAAACTACTGGCAAAATTGACAAAAGAAAAACAGAAGAGAATGCGAATAACCCTAATAAACAGGGGACATTACAACAGACCCAACTGAAATAAAAAGGATCGTAACACAGTATTATGAAAAACTATACTGCAACAAATTTGAAAACCTAGATGAAGTGGACACATTTCTAGAAACACACTACCTACCCAAACTAACACAAATGATGATGAAAATCTAAACAGACCCATAACAAGAGAAGAGCTTGAAAAGGTAATAAAAAAAACTTCCAACTACAGCAACAAAAAGCCCTGGCCCAGATGGCTTCCCTGGAGAATTCTACCAAGCATTCAGAGAAGAGCTTACACCAGTACTACTCAAACTATTTCAGAATATAGAAAAGGAGGTGATACTTCCAAAATCATTCTATGAAGCCAGCATAACCCTGTTACCAAAACCAGCAAAAAAAAAAAAAAAAAAGACACCACAAAAAAGAAAACTATAGGTCAATATCTCTCATGAATATAGATGCAAAAATTCTCAACAAAATTCTAGCCAACAGAATTCAGCATCAAATCAAAAAAAATAATACACCATGACCAAGTAGGATTCATCCCAGGTATGCAAGGATGGTTCAACATCAGAAAATCAACCAACGTAATGCACCACATAAATAAAAGGAAAGAAAAAAATCACATGATCATCTCAATTGACGCAGAAAAGACATTTGACGAAGTCCAACACCTATTCCTGAAAAAAAAAACTCTCAGTAAAATGGGTATAGAAGGGAGATTTCTCAACATAATAAAGGGCATCTATGCAAAACCAACAGCCAACATCATTCTTAATGAAGAGAGGTTGAAAACATTCCCCTTGAGAACAGGAACAAGACAAAGATGCCCTTTATCACCACTCCTATTTAACATTGTGCTCGAAGTCCTAGCTAGAGCAATAAGGCAAGAAAAAGAAATAAAGGGCATCCAAATAGGTAAT
Source organism: Elephas maximus indicus (assembly GCF_024166365.1). Classification (NCBI taxonomy): domain Eukaryota; kingdom Metazoa; phylum Chordata; class Mammalia; order Proboscidea; family Elephantidae; genus Elephas; species Elephas maximus. The sequence goes on along the minus strand of NC_064842.1, from coordinate 18,343,047 downwards.
GAAGAAGTTAAACTGTCCCTATTTACAGATGATATGATACTACAGATAGAAAATCCAAAAGACTCCACGAGAAAACTACTGGAACTAGTAGATTCAGTAGAGTTGCAGGATATAAGATAAACATACAAAAATCAGTTGGATTCCTATACATCAATAAAGAGAAAAATGAAAAGGGAAAAGGAAATCAGGAAAACAATACCATTTATAATAGCCCTTTAAAAAAAAAAAAAAAAAAAACTTTGGAATAAATCTAACCAGGGATGTAAAAGACCTATACAAAGAAAACTACAAAACGCTACTGCAAGAAACCAAAAGAGATGTACATAAATGGAAAAACATACCATGCTCATGGATAGGCAGACTCAACATTGTGAAAATGACAATTCTACCCCCCCCCAAAAAAATTTTACAAATACAATGCAACCTCGATCCAAACACCAACAACATTCTCTAAAGAGATGGAAAAACTAATCATTAACTTTATATAGAAAGGGAAGAAGCCCTGGATAAGTAAAGCACTATTGCAAAAGAAGAATAAAGGAGGAGGACTTGCACTACCTGATCTTAGAACTTACTAATACAGCTATAGTAGTCAAAATAGCGTGGTACTGGTACAATGACAGATACACTGACCGATGGAACAGAATTGAGAACCCAGATGTAAATTCATTCACCTATGGTCAGCTGATGTTCGACAAGGGCCCAAAATCCATTAAATGGGAAAAAGGTAGTTTTTTAAACAAATAGAGCTGGCAAAACTGGATGTCCATCTGCAAAAAATTGAAACAGGACCCATACCTCATACCATATACAAAAGCTAATTCAAAATAGATCAAAGACCTAAAATAAAGCCAAAAAGTATAAAGATCATAGAAGAAAAAATAGGATCAACGCTATAGGCCCTAATACACAGCATTAACAGAATACGAACCATAACCAACAACACACAAACTCCAGAATATAAGATAGGCACTGGGTTTTGGGTAACTGAGATCTTCTAAAAATTAAACACTTATGCTCATCAGAAGAGTTCACCAAAAAAGTAAAAAGAGAACCTACAGACCGGGAAAAAAATCTTGGGCTATTACAAACCAGACAAAGTTCTAATCTCTAAAATCTACAAGAAAATCCAACACCTCTACAACAAAAAGACAAATAATCCAATTAAAAAATGAGCAAAGGAAATGAACAGACACTTCACCAAAGCAGACATCCAAACGGCCAACAGACACATGAGGAAATGCTCTCGATCACCAGCCATTAGAGAAATGCAAATCAAAACCACAATGAGATACCATCTTACCCCAGCATTACTGGCACGAATCAAAAAAACAGGAAATAACAAATGTTGGAGAAGCTGTGGGGAGATTGGAACTCTTATGCACTGCTGGTGGGAATGCAAAATGATACAACCATTTTGGAAAACAATATGGCACTTCTTTAGAAAGCCAGAAATAGAAATACCATATGATCCAGCAATCCCACTCCTAGGGATATACCCTGGAGAAACAAGAGTCATCACATGAATAGACATATGCACACTCAGTTTCACTGCAGCATTGTTCGCAATAGCAAAAAGATGGAAACAACCTAGATGCCCATCAACAGATGAAATGGATTAACAAACTATGGTACATACACACCATGGAGTATTACACAATGATAAAGAACAATGATGAATCTGTGAAGCATCTCATAACATGGATGAATCTGCAGGGCACTATACTGAGTGAGATAAGTCAATCACAAAAGGACAAATATTGTATGAGACCACTGTTGTAAAAACTCATGAAAAGGTTTGCACACAAAAAGAAACAATCTTTGATGGTTATGTGGGTCGTCACTGAATAGACAATAGACAAGTGGTAACTTTGTTGAAGGGTAAGACAGTGCACAATACTGGGAAAGCCAGCACAGCTTGTACAAGGCAAAGTAATGGAAGCTCCACAGACACATCCAAATGAGGGACCAAATTGTTGGGCTGAGGGCTGTGGGGACCATGGTCTCCGGGAACATCTAGCTCAATTGGCACAACATAGTTTATAAAGAAAATATTCTACATTCTACTTTGCTGAGTAGTGTCTGGGGTCTTAAAAGCCTGTGAATGGCCATCTAAGATACTCCACTGGTCTCACCACTCCAGGAGCAAGGGAGAATGAAGAAAACTAAAGATACAAGAGAAAGATTAGTCCAAAGGACTAAGGGACAACATCTACCATGGGCTCCACCAGACTGAGTCCAAAACAACTAGATGGTGCCTGGCTACCATCACTGACTGCTCTGACAGGGATCACAATAGAGGGTCCGGGACAGAGCTGGAGAAAAATAGAGAACAAAATTCTAACTCACAAAAAAAGACCAGACTTACTGGCCTGACAGAGGCTGAAGAAACCCCAAGAGTATAGCCCCTATATAGACACCCTTTTAACTCAGTAATAAAGTCACTCCTAAGGTTCACCCTTCAGCCAAAGATCAGACAGACCCATGAAATAAAATGAGACTAAAGGGGCACACCAGCCCAGGGGCAAGGACTAGAAGGCAGGAGGGGACAGGAAAGCTGGTAATAGGGAACCCAAGGTCGAGAAGGGAGAGTGTTGACATGTCGTGGGGTTGTTAACCAATGTCATAAAACAATATGTGTACTAACTGTTTAATGAGAAATGAGTTTGTTCTGTACACCTTCATCTAAAGTATAATAAAAAAATACTCCAAAATGCTGTGCCGTGTGGGTGAGTTAAATTTACCAAAAGCAACCTTATTCTGTGTTTTAAAATATAAGATAGCAATATATCATAACCTTTTATCCAAAATATGTATTTTTTTTTTTTTTTTGCAAGTTAAGCTAGAGAAGATGACTTTGGTTTAGGCTGTCTTGCAATTTCAGTTTTATTTTTGCCAGGATAAAACACTAACCTGTGTGTATACTGAGAATTCCTTAAAACTACCAAAGAAGTGTCATTTAAAATTAAATGTGTTATCCCTATTTGGTAACTTTATCAGGAAGGATACTTTTGCCCAGTTATACAGTTGATATATTCTTCTGTGTTTCTAAGCCTGAAGTTGATTACTGAGAGCCCTAGAAGAGGAATTCTTTCATTCATTAATTCATAGGGAAAGGTTTTGTATTTTGAAAAACACTAAAAGCAGTGTCACTCCACTTAATACCTCACTGTTCTGCAAAGGCAGCAGTGCTTAAACTAAATAAGAAATATTTTGGAAACTGCTGAATTCTGTGTTAATACTGTGCAGAATAATGGAAACATTGCAGTTCATAATAGATAGTTTGGATATTTTTGTACTTGATTTGATGTGTGATTTTTTTTTTCATTTACTGTTTAAATCATGTATGTTATGACATTGTTTAATATTCAGTTTTTGTATCTTGGGGCAAGGCTGCAAAATTTTTTATACCTCCTGGTTATTCTAAGCCCTATGGCATCAATGACCATATCAATTGGCAGTGACTTTGTATAGAGAATTTCAGTAGAAAAGTTATATATGACTGCACCACAGATACAATATGTCTGCTTTTTACCTAGCTAGCAGCATAAATAAAATAAAACAATTTTTTTTTTTAGCAGCATAAATAAAACTGAATCTCAACATAAAAAAAAGGAAAGTTGGCAACAAAGAAGGATCCGTAGTTTGAAAATATGATCTTGATGATAGAAACAACGCTGGATATCCCATGATAGAATTTTGCAAGACCAATGACCTAATCATGGAAAATACCTTTTTTGAACAACATAAATGGTGACTATACACGTAGATTTTGCAGGATGTAATACAGAGAAATCAAATCTACTATATCTGGGGAAAGACACAATGGAGAAGCTCAATATCATCAGTGAGAACAAGGCCAGGGGCCAACTGTGGGACACTGTCAATTGCTCCTACACAAATTCAAGTTGAAGTAGAAGAAAATGAAAACAAGCCCATGAGAGCCAAAGTACGACCTTAAGCATATCTTTCATGAATTTTGGAACTATGTCAAGAATAGATTTGATGCACTGAACACGAATGACTGAAGACCAGATCAGTTATGAGATGACATCAAGAACATCATACATGAAGGAAGTAAAAGGTCATTAAAGAGACAGGAAAGAAAGAACAGACCAAAATGGATGTCAGAAGAGACTCTGAAACTTGCTCTTGAATGTAGAGTAGCTAAAGTGAAAGGAAGAAATGATGAAGTAAAAGAGCTGAAGAGACGATTTCAAAGGGCAGCTCAAGAAGACAAAGTATCATAATGACATGTGCAAAGACCTGGAGTTAGAAAACCAAAAGTGAAGAACACACTTGGCATTTCTCAAGCTGAAAGAACTGAAGAAAAAATTCAAGCCTTGAGTTGCAATATTGAAGGATTTTAAGAACAAAACATTGAATGACGCAAGAAGCATCAAAAGAGGATAGAAGGAATACACAGTCACTGTACCAAAAAGAGTTGGTCAGTGTTCAATCATTTCAGGAAATAGCATATGATCAACAACCAATGGTACTGAAGGAAAAAGTCCAAGAACCCCTGAAGGCATTGGTGAAAAGGCTCCAGGAACTGATGGAATACCCATTGAGATGTTTCAACAAACAGATGCAACGCTGGAGGTGCTCACTTGTCTATGCCAAGAAATTTGGAAGACAGCTACCTGGCCAACTGACTGGAAGAGATCCATAGTGTGCCTGTTCCAAATAAAGGTGATCCAACAGAAAGCGGAAATTAGTGAATATCATTAATACCACATGAAAATAAAATATTGCTGAAGATAATTCAAAAACTTTTACAGCAGTACCTTGACAGGGAACTGTCAGAAAGTCAAGTCGAATTCAGAAGAGGACATGGAATGAGGGATATAATTCCTGATGTCAGATAGATCCTGGCTGAAAGCAGAGAATATCAGAAGGATATTTGCTGTGTTTTATTGACTATGCAAAGGCACTTGACTGTGTGGCTCATAACGAATTATGGATAACATTGCAAAGAATGAGAATTCCAGAACACTTATTTGTGCTCGTGAGAAACCTGTACATAGATCAAGAGACAGTCACTGGAACAGAACAAGGGGTTACTGCGTGGTTTAAAATCAGGAAAGGTGTGCGTCAGAGTTGTATCCTTTCACTGTACTTAATTTGTTTGCTGAAAGTATAATCTGAGAAACTGGACTATGTAAAGAAAAATGCAGCATCAGGATTGAAGGAAGACTCATTAACAACCTGTGTTATGCAGACGACACACCTTGCTTGCTAAAAGTGAAGAGGACTTGAAGCACTTACTGATGAAGATCAGCGACTACAGCCTTCAGTATGGATTACACCTTAGCATAAAGAAAACAAAAAATCCTCACAACTTGACCAACAAGCAGCAACATGATAAACAGGGAAAATAACGAAGCTGTCAAGGATTTCATTTTACTTGGATCCACAATCAATGCCCATGGAAGCAGCAGTCAAGAAACCAAATGATGTATAAAAAAAAAAAAAAAAAATGGGCAAATCGGCTGCAAAATACATCTTTAAAGTCTTAAAAAGCAAAGATGTCACTTTGAAGACTAAGGAGTCCCTGACCCAAGCCATGGTATTTTCCATCGCCTTATACGTGTGCAAAAGTTGGACAATGAATAAGACCAAAAAAGAATTGATGCCTTTGAATTATGATGTTGGCAAAGAATACTGAATATACCAGGGACTGCCAGGAGAATGAACAAATTTGCCTTGGAAGAAGTACAGCCAGAATGCTCCTTAGAAGTGAGGATGGTGAGACTTCATCTTTTGTACTTTGGACATGTTATCACGAGGGACCAGTCCCTGGACAGAGACATCATGCCTGGTAAAATAGAGGGTCAGCGAAAAAGAGGAAGACCCTCAATGAGATGGACTGACACAGTGGCTGCAACAATGGGCTCAAACACAGCAATGATTGTGAGGATGGCGCAGGACAGGGCAGTGTTTAGTTCTGTTGTACACAGGGTCACTATGAGTTGCAACGGACTCGATGGCACCTAACAACAACATGATAACAACTGCTTTTTATACACTACGAAATAACTTCATATCCATAATTTCATTGATAAGAAGCCCTGCTGTTGCAATAGTTAAGTGCTCAGCTGCTAATCAAAAGGTTGGTGGTTCAAACCCAAGCAGTGGCTCCAAGGGATAAAGACCTGACTATCTGGTCCTATAAAGATGACCGCGTAGAAAACTCTATTGGGCAGTTCTACTCTGTCACGTGGGTTTGCTATGAGTTGGAATCAACTTGATGGCACTTAACAGTTTCATTGATTAGTAATTATAACTTGATGCAGTTTATTATCTTAATTATACAGATATAGACTGTAAGGCTCCACTTTATGTAATTTGCCCAAAGAGGTAGAACCAGTAAATGCAGGAGCTGAGGCCAGAACTCAGCATCTGATTCCTGAATCCATGCTCTTTCCAGTTCACCTCACTGCTCAGTAAGCCCACCTATCTAATAGCTTTGCTTTAAATTAGCTCTGCCCACTCTGTTAACTTTTTAGAATGCAACTAAAACATTTCCAATCAATTTCAACAGGAGCTAATGTACAACTTTGAGTCCACTGAGGACAAACACACCAGCGGCCTGGCATTACTACCCACGGCCAAGAGCCTACTAGGGAAACCAAATTCATTGCTTAGCTGGAAAAAAAAAATAGTGTTGGAAAAATGTGAAACCAATGAATCTGCCAGCAGGTTTGCTTCACTCAGAAAACCTGGAACCCAACATCCAAATAAAGAGCAGAATATTGTTGCTACCAGCTGTGTTTCCATTTAAGACACCATTTGTGGAAAATATTTATAACGGTCTTCTATTTTCTCTGCACAAAATCAAAGAAAATTGAGAAATGCCAAATTACATTGTCTTCAAGAATCCTGTCGTAGAGTAACTCAGCTCTCGGAAGTGACTCTCTGAGGGCGTTATTGATGTTCTACCATGTTGATGGAGTAACATAATTTGCCAGCAGGAGAAAAGGGTGGCAAACAGAATTGTGTTCATTAGAGCAATATCTTTACAATGCCCTATTCCATTTTCATTACTTTTCAAGATCACACATCATGTCACAGGGCAGAATGGTTGCCTTGCCATGCCCTGGATATTTCAGTATTTTTACAGTTTAAAGTAGGTTTTTAACACTTTTGCAAATTACAGCTATTCTTGCTAGAATGGGCTCATTTATGCTTCTGGGGAAAAGATCTCTGTCTTCCTCTGAAGGTCTACATGGCTTTTATTTACATGCAGATACCATTACTTTAGACTTATAAGTTCCTGTGGAGGCAATCTGTTCAACAATCACTTTCCCATCAAGCCCAGGCCTAGCGCTGGACCAGTTCACATCATAATTATGAAGTAAGCCCCATTTGTCTTCACCCCCTTCTCATCTCTATTTCTTGGCAACTTTTTTCTTTCACCCAAACTGAAGGACTAGCCAGTGGTGCCTGACAATCTATCTCCCCACAATGTATGTCCCCCCGCCCCAAACGGTCTCTGTTCTACTCAATCACAACTTCTAAACTTCCCTTAGAAAAGACCCATCTCACCGAGGTACTAAAAGAAAGCCATCTCATTAGTTTACATTACAGTGGTTAATAATTGATAATTTCATAGATGTATTTGCATTTTGAAGGAGAAATTTTTATTAACTGTAAAGAATTTTTAATGGATAAAATCTGAAACAATGTAATTAAGTAATGAATTTTCATCAGGGAAGGAAATGGATTTTGGGGCAGCAGTTCCTTCCAGATTTTCTAAAGCAATCCATGCAGAGTTGAGGTGAGCAAAGTGGTGGCCCTGCTACTCAAATACCCATTATATTTCTTAGTGCTCTGAGGCGTCGAAGAGCTTGAATCCACTCGAACAGATTCCACCACAGTGAACAGGCAGAGGGGACGGCACCGTTTAGGCATTTCTTCTACTTTCTAAGCTCTTGGTATTTGGGAAGATTGGCACTCTGAGCTCTGTAGTCTGTATTCTCTCCTACTAATCTTTCGCCATGATAGGGTGATCAGCAGTTATTTGTGGCACGTGCCTACTAGAATAAAGGGGTAAACGTGTGTGCTTACGGTTGTTCGAATAAGTCATAGGCTGTTTAGAGCTGGAAGAATTCAGAGATCACCTGCTTCAACCTCTTCACTTTACAGATGAGGAAAGAACCTAGAGAAAATGCCCTAGGTCCAGTGACTTCCTCTTGGCCCTGTGGCAAATGCTGAGCACCTTGAACGCAGACCCTTCACATCCCTCAGACTGATCCTCTTGTTTAGCACACAAAAGGTGCTTTGCTTAACTACTGCTGCATTCCTGACATCTCCTCTTTGCATTATAACTCACCCTGTCCCAACCTAACACACACACACACACACACACACACGCACACTTCTTAGTTCCAGACACTAGGAGGAAAAAATATGGGTCATGTCAGAGTCAGGAATAAGATACAGGAAGAATTACGGGACAGTCTGATTTATTCAGGTTATTTGTGACCCTAATTATGATACGTAAGTGTGATAAGCAGTGTATTAGATTTTAGAAACTAGGCCAATTCTATCATCTTTACAAAAGGATGTTTAGACTAGGACTGAGAGGCTAACTCTCAGAGAATTTCAATCATGGTTGTTGTTGTTCGGTACCGTCAAGTCAGTTCCAACCCACAGCGGCCCTATGTACAACAGAACGAAACACTGCTCAGTCCTGTGCTAGCCTCACAATTGTTGCTACACTGGAGTCCATTGTTGCAGCCACTGTGTCAGTCCATCTCGTTGAGGGTCTTCATCTTTTTTGCTGACCCCACTGCATGACCTTCTATCATGGAGTGTCCCTTAAAGGCAAAGTCAAGAGTTCCTCTTTAAATACAGTAACCAGGGGTTACTGGAGTCCAGAACACTTGCATATGACCCCCCTTAATGAAATGTAAGGATGACAAGGAATCCTGTGGCACTAGGTCCAGTCCATGACAATGCACCATCGTCTTGTGGCACCTGAATGTCTATTACAATATTAGCCCTTTTTAGAGATGCTTTTCATAGGCAGCTTCCTAATGAGGCAAATGTCACCGAGAAATGGAAAGCTGATACATAAAGGGGTTGAGGACCTTTTCAAACCAAACTGGCAGAGGCAGGAATGGCACTAGAACCCAGGGCCAACAAACAGAGACCAGTGTTTATTAGCAGCCTGGAACATTGCAAGCTGTGACCAAGCAAGGATTTCAATAAAAAATAAAATTTAGCCCAATAAAAAAGCCATAGTCAATATCTGATTACTGAAATCAGTGGAGAGAAAACCAGTGATTAGGTGTACCACAAAATATAAGATGGCCCTAAATCCCTTATGCTGTCTTTAGAACTGTTTTTATTTGCTATTTAGCAGAATTGTGTGTTCTACATTCTGGATATTTCCTTCAAATTAAATATTGGTGCCAAACAAGTGAGGTCTAGAAGTAAAGAGAATTTCAGATGCTGCCCATTTTACCATTTCCATCTTTTTCCAAATCCTTTTTTTTTTACTCACACGGATAGCTGACTTCTTAGCTGCTCTCACAACGTTGCTAGCACAAAGATGGTTTAGGGGTTTATGAATTTCCATGTTCAAGAGTTTGCACTTTCTGGCTGAAAAGTATAGCTCCTCATATACTTTTGATTAAAAAAAAAAAAATCTTTGATGTGGCATACACCTTTGGGAAAGGCACACCAGGAGAATCTGTTCACTCATTTGTTCGTTCGTTCCTTCCTTCACTCACATATGCAGTCAACATTTACTCAGCACCCACTATGTGCCAGGCACTATGGAGATAAAGTGGGAAATAAGACGTACAATCGTTCCTGTCCATCACAGTGGTGGGGCCCAACACTGAAAACTAGTAACAAGCCTGATCAGTACTGGGTCAGTTTCTGCAGGGGTCTGTAGCAGGAGGGCCTACTTTAAAGTGCAGGGTCAGGAAAAACTTCCTAGAAAAAAAGACAGTTTTTGTTGGAGGCTGGTAGATAAGTCAAAAAAATTGGACTGATGGAGAAGAAAGAACATTCTGAGCAGAAGGAAGAGTAGGTGCAAAGATCCGGGGGCACAAAACAACACTACGATTTCAAGGAACTGATAAAAAGCCCAGAGTGTCCTGTATCTAGAATGGGGATTCTTTGGATATTATTGACTTACACTGAGGAAGGAAGGGTGACACCGTAACTGCCAGATCAGCTGACTCAATTGAGGTGACGAGTGGGACAACACAAGACAGAGCCCACTCTCATTCCCTCACTCACTCCTCAGGCTCAAGCAAGTTCTCCAGGTTCAGGGTCAGCAGAGCTCTTCAAGGACAGGGCCTGGGTCTCATGGGTGGGTGCATCTTCCACACCTAGTTCCCAACGAGGCCCCCAACAAATATGAATGCTTTCAAAACAGCACACCTTTAAAGTTCCTTTTTGGCAGGAACTGTTTTGCCACAGACAGGCGGCAATGAGAGGAGCATGCCCGACGGATGAGGGCATGCTGATCCCATGGTGTCACCACCTGACTCACTTGCACTAACTGCTAATTTGGAGAAGGACAGATAGACATTTTTATGGATCAAATAAAATTTGAAACTTAGCTGCAGGCCCGAATTTGAATCTAAGACGCTGGATGGCTCTATGTTCCATCTTACCACTAGGCCCAATAGTTTCTACTATGAAATAAAATTTCTGCTTAATTCACTCTATATTCCTGAGCAAACTGTGTTTTTCAGTTGAGAAAACACTACATCTACCTCAAAATCCCAGAGACAATAAGGACAGGCGATAGGTATCAATCTTTTCTGTAAGGACGGATATAAAGTTGGTCTCTGTCCTAAGAAATGAAGCACAGGAGACGTGAAGAAAGGAGGGGCTGCGGGGGAACTCGTCAACCAGGCTGTGCCTTTAATAAACTGTGTCATTAAAAAGTGACGTCCCTATCGGACAAGCAATTCCTCCTTGGTACCTAAGAACTCAGTCATTTTGTCAGACCGGCCAGTGTCTTTATCATCCACAAGAGATGTCTTCACTAAACTGCTCTGGGCATTTTGTGGGAAATGAAATCAGTTGGGAAAAAGAGAGCCTGTTATTTCACCTAGGAAAAGAGGTCTGGCAAGCTCAGCAAGAGCCTTTCCAAATCCCACTGGGCACCAAAGTACTACCTGCAACACTTATTGATGCAATGGATCAGTTTATCCTGCTAACTCCAAGATACTGCAAAATAGCATATGGGAACAGCAGGAGTTCCCAACTGGAGCCACGGTGACACTGTGTTTGCCGGTAACCAAGGTTTATGTGCTCACTGTCTGTGTTTTTCTCAAGTAGAGCTGTGGAGCAGGGCCCTGTCAGCCAGAATATCATTTTCTGTAGTTAATGAGTTTATCTGTCTCTTAGGAAGGAAAGGGAGGGAGGAGGAGACAGAAGGAGAGAGGGAATAAGAGTGGGAGTGCTCACGTGAGCATCAGTGGACATTTGTTCAGTAGAAATTCAATTTATTAAACAGAAATTCTGGTCTTTTCTAAATCTTCAGCCAGATTGCTTCTGATACCCAGAGGTCACATGTGTTTGGGAGCCACTGAAGAAGTTCCAGCTGAGCATGCTTTTTGCAGGACAGCCTGCCACCTCCTCCTCCCTCGTCTGTGAACATCTCCCTCCCCTCCCCTTAACCCTTATTTCTCTCTTCAGAATTACTGCTTCCTTCCCTTTTCTCCAAGCTACCGCTACCCCATCACCAGCCCTCCTCTCATTCTTTCTGGTTAGTTCTCACTGTCAAGCCCAATGCTCTACACAGAAGCACTTGATTAATACAGTTTTTAAAAAGTATACATGTGTAAGGATATGTATCAGTGGTATATGTAAATTTCTCCCCCAAAGGCTGATCTGTGAAATTCTGTTTATATCATCTTTCTTGGTTTGTTCTCAAATAGAAACAACAACAACAAAAAATTACTGACTATGTGCCTAGGGGCTTTATGACTGCTCATTTGGTCATTCATTCATTTCTGCAAAGATTATTTATTGAGTACCTACAATTAGCCAAGCACAGTTCCAGGCACTAGGTACTGCTCTAGGCAAGTGTTCCCTCAATTAATCCTCACAACAACATGAGGTAAACATTATTATTTCTGTTTTGCAAATGAGGAAATTATAGCTCACAGAGGTTAAATAATTTGCTTATGTCACATAACTGTTGTTGTTGTTAGGTGCCTTCCAGTCAGTTCTGACTCATAGTGAGTCACCATATATACAACAATGAAACACTGCTCTGTCCCGCACCATCCTCAGAATGGTTGGTATGCTTAAGCCCATTATTGCAGCCACCGTGTCAATCCATCATGTTGAGGGTCTTCCTCTTTTTTGCTGGCCCTCTATCTACAGGGACTGATCCCTCCTGATAATATGACCAAAGTATGCGAGGCGTAGTCTCGCCATCCTTGCTTCTAAGGAGCATTCTGGTTGTCCTTCTTCCAAGATAGATTTGTTCATTCTTTCGGCAGCCCATGGTATATTCAATATTCTTCACCAATACCACAATTCAAGGCTGTCAATTCTCCTTTGGTCTTTCTTATTCATCGTCCAGCTCTCACATGCACATGAGATGACAGAAAACACCATAGCTTGGGTCAGGTGCACCTTAGTCTTCAAGTTGACATCTTTGCTTTTCAATACTTTAAAGAGATCTTTTGCAGCAAATTTGCCCAATGCAATGTGTCTTTTGATTTCTTGACTGCTGCTTCCATGGGTGTTGATTGTGGATCCAAGTAAAATGAAATCCTCGACAAGCTCAATCATTTCCCTGTTTATCATGATGTTGTGAGGATTTTGTTTTCTTTATGTTGAGGTGTAATCCATACTGAAGGCCGTGGTCTTTGATCTTCATCAGTAAGTGCTTCAAGTCGTCTTCACTTTCTCAAGCAAGGTTGTGTCATCTGCATAACACAGGTTGTTAATGAGTCTTCCTTCAATGTTGATGCCAAGTTCTTCATATATTCCAGCTTCTCAGATTATTTGCTCAGCATACAGGTTGAACAGGTATGGGGAAAGGATACAACCCTGACACACCTTTTCTGACTTTAAACCACAAAGCATCCCCTTGTTCTGTTTGAACAACTGCCTCTTGCTCTATGTACAGGTTCCCCAAGAGCATAACTAAGTGTTCTGGAATTCCCATTCTTCAAAATGTTATCCATAATTTGTTATGATCCACACAGTCAAATGCCTGTGTGTAGTCAATAAAACATAGGTAAACATCTTTCTGGTATTCTCTGCTTTCAGCCAGGACCCGTCTTACATCAGCAATGATATCCCTGGTTCTACATCTTTTTCTGAATCTGGCTTGAAATTCTGGCAGTTCCCTTTCGATACACTGCTGCAGCTGCTTTTGAATGATCTTCATCAAAATTTTACTGCGTGTGATATTAATGATATTGCTCGATAATTTCCACATTCGGTTGGATCACCTTTCTTTGGAATAGGCACAAATACGGATCTCTTCCAGTCAGTTGGACAGGTAGCTGTCTTCCAAATTTCATGGCATAGACAAGTGAGCACTTCCAGTGCTGCATCTGTTTGCTTAAACAACTCAGTTGATACTCTGTCAATTCCTGAAGCCTTGTTTTTTGCCAATGCCTTCAGTGCAGCTTGGACCTCTTCCTTCAGTACCGTAGGTTCCTGATCATATGCTACCTCCTGAAATGGTTGAACATCAGCCAGTTCTTTTTTGTATAGTGACTCTGTATTCTTTTCATCTTCTTTTGATGCTTACTGTGTCATTTAATATTTTCTCCGTAGTATCCTTCAATATTGCAACTCGAGGTTTGAATTTTTTCTTTAGTTCTTTCAGCTTGAGAAATGCCGAGAGAGTTCTTCCCTTTTGGTTTTCTATCTCCAGGTCTTCGCACATGCCATCATAATACTTTACATTGTCTTCTCAAGCCACCCTTTAAAAATCTCGCGTTCAGCTCTTTTACTTCATCATTTCTTCCTTTTGCTTTAGCTACTTGATGTTCAAGAGCAAGTCGCAGAGTCTATTCTGATATCCATTTTGATCTTTCCTTTCTTTCCTGTCTTTTTAATGACCTCTTGCTTCCTTCATATATGATGTCCTTGATGTCATTCCACGACTCCTCTGGTCTTCAGTCATTAGTATTCAATGCGTCAAATCTATTCTTGACATGGTCTCTAAATTCAGGTGGGATATACTCAAGGTTGTACTTTGGCTGTCATGGACATGTTTTAATTTTCTTCAGTTTCAACTTGAACTTGCATATGAGCAATTGATGGTCTGTTCCACAGTTGGCCCCTGGCCTTGTTCTGACTGATGATATTGAGCTTTTCCATCATCTCTTTCCCACAGATGTACTCAATTTGATTCCTGTGTATTTCATCTGCCAAGGTCCACATGTATAGTCGGCATTTACGTTGGTGAAAAAAGGTATTTGCAATGAAGAAGTCACTGGTCTTGCAAAATTCTATCATGTGATCTCTGGCATTGTTTCTATCACCAAGGCCATATTTTCCAACTACTGATCCTTCCAACTTTCACATTCCAATCACCAATTATCAATGCATCCTGATTGCATGTTCAGTCAATTTCAGACTGCAGAAATTGGTAAAAATCTTCAATTTCTTCATCTTTGGCCTTAGTGGTTGGTGTGTAAATTTGAATAACAGTTGTATTAATTGGTCTTCCTTGTAGGCGTATAGGTGTTGTCCTATCACTCACAGCATTGTACTTCAGGATAGATCTTGAAATGTTCTTTTTGACGATGAATCCAATGCCATTCCTCTTCAAGTTGTCATTCCTGGCATATTAGATCACGTGACTGTCCAATTCAAAATGGCCAGTATCAGCCCAGTTCAGCTCACTGATGCCTAGGATATCAATGTTTATGCGTTCCATTTCATTTTTGACAATTTCCAATTTTCCTAGATTCATACTTTGTACATTCCATGCTCTGATTATTAATGGATGTTTGCAGCTGCCCCTTCTCATTTTCAGTTGTGCCGCATCAGCAAATGAAGGTCCTGAAAGCTTGACTCCACCCACATCATTAAGGCTGACTCTACTTTGAGGAGGCAGCTCTTCTCCAATTGCCTTTTGAGTGCCTTCCGACCTAAGAGGCTCATCTTCCAGCACTATTATCAGACAATGTTCCAACGTTATTCATAAGGTTTTCACTGCCTAATTCTTTTCAGAAGTAGACCACCAGGTCCTTCCTCCTAGTCTGTCTTGGTCTGGAAGCTCAGCTGAAACATGTCTGCCATGGGTGATCCTGCTGGTATTTGAATACTGGTGGCATAGCTTCCAGCATCACAGCAACACGCAAGCCCCCGTAGTATAACAAACTGACAGGTGCGTGGAGGACGTCACATAATTAGTATACTGCAAAACTGATCTGTCTCTAACACATGATCTTTTTAAGATGCTATAAAGTGCTAGCAGACAGGGAATGTCTTTGTAATCAGACCTGGTAAATTAACATGCCTAATTCTTCATGCTATACTGGACCCTAAAACTATAATTGTTGATGACGATAGGCAATGGGCAAGATTCTGGTCACTTTAGGAACAAATTAAGAGGATGGATTTCTGACCCCCCCCCCCTTTTTTTTCTTTCACTTCTTAGTAGGCATGGAATTTTGACATTCCATTTGTTTTTCCTTTTTTGGGTACCAGGCTAATGAGGAGCATAATAAATCTATCAAAATATCTACAAGCCAGAATCTCATCAGTATCTGTTTTAATTGCCAATAGTTAACACACAGCTTCTTTACAACCAGTGGCCCAAGAACAGTTAAGAGTACAGGGGCTATCTGCAGGGTTGGGGTAGAGGCCAGGAGGTTACAAGGGAAAGAGACAGAAGTCAAAGTTCGAAGACAATTTAGTCCTTGCAGGCTCAGCTCATTTATCTCAGGGGTTGCCCAGTGGCTGCTGCCATCCAGTACCATAATGATCATGAAATATGTTCCCATAAGTTATAAAAGACTGTGTTAAATGTAATCTCTGATAAAGGCTTGAGTTTGAGAACAGTTGCCTCATGTCCTTCACTATGTTTCTAGTCAGGGTATGTCTTCCATCTAGAGTCTCACTTGCACATCTTTTGGGATGGCAGACACAATGCAGCACTAATTTGGCCTTGCTTTCCAGACAAGGCTGGGTGGGAATGAAGGGTAGCCAATTTTCTCCCTGTTGGCAAGGCTTTGGCTTGCCTGCTGTCCCTACCAAATCTCCACATTGCCACACTGCAGTGAATGGCACTCAGAGATCCCCCATATGACTTTACTCTGAGCAACACTCACTGTAGTTTACCCTCCCTATTTCTCTTTTGGCTTCCATGACACCACACCTTTCCAATCTCTCTGCCCTGCTCAGTGGCCCTCTCCATACAGTTGTTTCCTGCAGTGACTGCCCATGCAACTCAGGATGATAAGAAAATCCTAACCATGGCCAACAAGTCACACATGATCTGGTTCATGTCTACTTCTCTCTTTTATACAGGGAACTTATAACACAGCCTTGCTTGCTGAAAACAAAGACGACTTGAAGCACTTACTGATGAAGGTCAAAGACTACAGCCTGCAATATGGATTTACCTAAACATGAAGAAAACAAGAATCCTCACTGCTGGACCAGTAAAAACATCATTATAAATGGAAAAAAAACTTATGTTGTTAACATAAGTTAACATTGATCAACAATCAATGTCCATGGGAGCAGCAGTCAAAAAATTAAGCAATTTGTTGCATCTGACCCAAGCCATGGCATTTTCAGTAACCTCATATGTATGTAAAAGCTGGACAATGAAAAAGGAAAACAGAAGAATTAATGCATTCAAACTGTGGTGTTCATTAAGAATATTGAATATACTGCGGACTGCCAGAAAAATGAACAAATCTGTTTTAGAAAAAAAAGAAAAAGAAAGAAATACAAACCAGAATGTTCCTTAGAAGCACAGATGGTGAGACTTCGGCTTGCTTACTTTGGACTCGTCATCAGGAAAGACCAATAGCTAGAGAAGGATATCATGTTTTGTAAAGTAGAGGGTGAACAAAGATAAAGGAAACTCTTAATGAGATAAATTGACACAATAACCACAACAATGGACTCAAACATACCAAAAAAAGATCATGAAAATGGTGCAGGCAATGTTTCCTTCTGTTATACATAAGGTGACCATGAGTTGGCGTCAACTTAACAACAACTAACAACAATAGCAACATCACCACTAAAGTTTATTTGTTCTAAATTGTATATGTTCAAGCTGGGTTCAGAAGAGGACGTGAAGCCAGGGATACCATTGCTGATTTAAGACAGATCCTGGCTGAAAGCAGAGAATACCACAAAGATGTCTACCTGTGTTTTATTCACTATGCATTCAGCTGTGTGGATCATAAAAGATTATGGATAACATTGTGAAAAATGGGAATTTCAGAACACTTTTTTTTTTTAATTGTACTCATAAGAAACCTGTACATAGAGCAAGAGGTAGTCTTTCAAACAGAACAAGGGGAGACTTCATGGTTTAAAGTCAGGAAAGGCGTGTGTCAGGGTTGTATCCTTTCCCCATACCTATTCAATCTGTACACTGAGCAAATGATCTGAGAACCTGGATTATATGAAGAAGAATGGGACATCAGGATTGGAGGAAGACTCATTAACAACCTGCGTTATGCAGATGACACAACCTTGCTTTCTGAAAGTGAAGAGGACTTGAAGCACTTACTGATGAAGATCGAAGACCATGGCCTTCAGTATGGATTACACCTCCACACAAAGAAAACAAGAATCCTCACAACTGAACAGAAAAGCAACATCACAGTAAACAGAGAAAAGATTGAAGTTGTCAAGGATTTCATTTTACTTGGGTCCACAATCAACAGCCATGGAAGCAGCAGTCAAGAAATCAAAAGACACACTGCACTGGGCATATCTGCTACAAAAGACCTCTTTAAAATGTTGAAAAGCAAAGATGTCAACTTGAAGACTAAGGTGTGCCTGACCCAAGCCATGGTGTTTTCAATTACCTCATAAGCATGCGAAAGCTGGATGATTAAGGAAGAATTGACACCTTTGAGTTGTGGTGTTGCTGAAGAATATTGAATATACCACAGACTGCCAAAAGAGTAAACAAATCTGTCTTGGAGAAGTACAACCAGAATGCTCCTTAGAAGCAAGGATGGTGAGACTACATCTCACATACTTTGGATATGTTTTCAGGAGGGATCAGACCCTGGAGAAGGACATCATGCTTGGTAAGTGAAGGGTCAGCAAAAAAGAGGAAGGCACTCAACGAGATGGACTGACACAGTGGCTGCAACAACGATGGTGAAGATGGCATAGGATGGGGCAATGTTTTGTTCTATTTTACATAGGGTCTCTATGAGTTGGAACCGACTTGACAGCACCTAACAACAAATTGTATATTGTCTGATAATGATATTATTAATGTTGTCTTGGTATATCTGTTTCCATCTTATTATTTTTAACCCCATGGGGTGGTTTTCTCCATAAGCAGTGTATAATTATTTTTCCCTTTAACCTATCTGATAGTCTCTGTCTTCAAACATTTAAGCTTAATCTTTATGCATTTACATTTATGGTGCTATATATGGGTCACTATGAATAGGAATCCACCAGGCGCTCATTGGACATTCTATGGAGCAGTTCTACTCTGTCCTACAGGGTCGCTATGAGTCGGAATCGACTCGACGGCAGTGGGTGGGTTATGAATAGGAATAGACTCTATAGCACTAAACAACAAACAACATACTCTCCTTATTTCACTGTATCTGCAATTTTAGTTTCCCCTCTTGCTCTAAAAATAGGGAAAAATTATTTCTGTAGTCACTGGTTATTTATATTTGCTGACATTTCAGTACTTTCTACACTACCCATTGTTCCATGCACCCTACAACTTCCCTCTGTGTTTCCTTCTCTTGTAATATATACTCTTTAATAATTCTTTTGGCAAGATTCTTCATACTTTTTTAAAAAATAGCTATTTCATTCTTTTATAAGATACAGACAGAATTCTTGCTTGACAATTATTTTCTCCAGCATATTGAATATATTATTCCACGTGTTCTGGCATTGATGGCTGCTGATGAGAGATGTTCTGTCAATCTAATTGAAATCAGACTGAAGAATTTTTCTTTGTCCTTGATGTTCTGAAGTTTCACTACAGTGTGTCCAAGTTTGAATTTCTCTTCATTGATCCTACTCAGTTCTTGGAGTATGTTTTGAATTTGAGGACTTACGTCTTTTTTCAACTCTGGAAAATTAAAAATTTGCTGATCATTTCTTCTATTCTTTTGTTTAGGACCTCTTATTAGAAGTTTACTGGAGAATTTCAACGTACCCTTCATGTCTCTTAGCTGTTTTTTCTTTACTTTTTCTTTCTTTGTCTCTCTGAGCCACATTCTGGGTAAATTTCTTAGTACTGTTTAATTCAATATATTTTTCACTGGTTTTTTTTTCAGTGATGATAGCTTTCATTTCCAAGATGTCTAACTGGTTGTTTTCTTATTATTCTCTTCCCATTTGATTTTTGTCTGCCTTGCCACCCCTGTGGATATTAGTCCTTCATTATTCTCTTTAACCCAGTGCCGTCGAGTCGATTCCAACTCATAGCTATTTAAAATTTTTGTTCTATAATTTTATTTAACATATGGAGTTAAATAAATGTTGTATTTCCTCATGTATTTTGGGATTTTGGTGTGCAAGCTCATTTTTAGTGTGAGATTCTCTCTCATTTGTCTCTCTCTTTGGCTCTATCTCCACCTCCCCCAACCCCAAGCCCCTGGGCCACTATCTTGAACTAGATCTTAAATGGTTCCCTGGGGATCCTGCCCTCAATGATTGATTGCAAATCTAGTCATTGGCCAGCAGGTGGCTTGGCTCAGGTCCTGTGAGAATCCTATGCCTGGGATCCTGTAAATGCAAGGTTCATATAAGCCATTGCCCCAGTGACTGGTCAGCAGCCCCTTTCATCAGCCTCCTGTCAAAGTGAGGGAGCCTTCTCTCACTTATATGCGGCACTGGTTTTAAGCAGTGAGTATGATCCCGCCTACCACTTCACAGAGTACATAATTAGTCCCCATTATAACTCAGGAACTAAATTAGACATTCCATCTGCTCCATCCCAGATCCAGCCAGCGAGTGGCTTCAGTTTTGTCCCTGTTTTGCATTTCCCTTCTTTCTCTGGTCCACAGAGATGCTTATCACACCTTGAGCCTTGCTATGTCTTTTTAATTTTCCCTTGTTATATTTTGTCTCTTGTGCTATCTTACCAAGAAGTACCTTTACTATCTCTTAAATTTCATCTCACACCATTAGCCCCAATACTTCAGTCACCTTTGGCCTGTCTTCAGTTCTCTGGCCAACCAAAATCTCTCCACCTCAGGACTAGACATCCCTGGAAAGCAATATCCAAGCACTGAACCCCCTGCTGTCATCTCCCCTCCCCAAATACCATTCTCAGCCTTCACATTTTATCTTGAACATCATCTTCTCAGAAAGACCCTTTCTGACCACTCTATCTTAGTATGCCCCCCCCCAGTATTAATTACTGTATCAGTTAATTTTCTTCAGAGCAAAGTTGAAAGCTGCCACAGAAACTCCAAAACAACAGTCACAGGCCATCCTGCTGTCTACTCAAACTGGTAATCATGCTATCTATACATATAAAAGTCAAGAGTATACATAGGTATGCTCAAGGTGAAAGAGGTCATCTTGGCTTGAGAATTCTGGTTTCAGTATTTTATCAAAAAGAAAATACATGGAGGTGGGGCCAAGAAGGCGCAATAGTCAGACACTTCCAGTGAGCCCTCTTACAACAAAGACATACAAAGTGAAACAATTGTATTTATGATAAGCTAGGAGCCTGAACATCAAAGACAAAGTTAGAAAAAGGACTGAGCAGCAGGGGGAGGGAGAGATGGTTCCGAAATGGAGAGGAGTTGCCAGACCTGAATTGCTGGGAACCCTCAGGTAGGCTGGTGGTAGCATTCGGCCGCAGTTTCCTCAGGGATAAAAAGCCAGCCGCAACAGCCTACTCACACCTTTGGAACCAAAGAAGTACGGTGCTTTCGGCAGAAGCTAAGTACTTGCATATATTTTACTGCGTCCCCAGCCCCCAAACTGGCTTCAGTGGCTGTTGATTTCCCTAGGCCTGAGATAGGTCCTGTTGCATGGCCTGAGCCATTCTCCCAACCTTGAAGAAGGAATAAATTCACAATTGGGGAAAAGATAATCTGCCAGCTCCACTAGCCTGGGGAGCTCAAGACAGAAGTGGCTCCTGTCCAACCATAAATGGTCTATGGACTTTGAATACATTTCCCCCCTGCATGGGCCTGTGTGGGCCTATTTCAGGAGAATAGGGCCTTGTTGGCAGACTGCAACTGTTTCAGCTGTGCAGTGAAGAGGTGGGTGTTTGATGTTTGACACTGCTATGCCTATTAAACAGGGTCCTCACCTACCCACATCAGGGGCCTGAGGACTGGTGGCTCCACTCAGGTCACCCAGCCACCTGCAGCAGGGGTCCAAGGATAACTGGTACCTCCCAGTCCTTACAACCAAAAGCATTGGGTGCCCATGGTCAGTTAAATGGGGAAAAGAGTCTTTTTAACAAATGGTGCTGGTATAACTGGATATCCATCTGCGAAAAAATGAAACAAGACCCATACCTCACACCATGCACAAAAACTAACTCAAAATGGATCAAAGACCTAAATATAAAATCTAAAACAATAAAGATCATGGAAGAAAAAATAGAGACAATGCTACGAGCCCTAATATATGGCATGAACAGTATACAAAACATCACTAACAATGCAGAAAAGAAATTAGATAACTGGGAGCTCCTAAAAATCAAACGCCTACGCTCATCCAAAGACTTCACCAAAAGAGTAAAAAGACTACTTACAGACTGGGAAAAAGTTTTTAGCTATGACATTTCCTATCAGCCTCTGATCTCTAAAATCTACATGATACTGCAAAAACTCAACTACAAAAAGACGAATAACCCAGTTAAAAAATGGGTGAAGGATATGAACAGGCACATCACTAAAGAAGACATTCAGGTAGCTAACAGATACATGAGGAAATGCTCATGATCATTAGCCGTTAGAGAAATGCAAATCAAAACTACAATGAGATTCTATCTCACTCCAACAAGGCTGGCATTAATCCAAAAAACACAATATAATAAATGTTGGAGAGGTTGTGGAGAGATTGGAACACTTATACACTGCTGGTGGGAATGTAAAATGGTACAACCACTTTCGAAATTGATTTGGCCCATCCTTAAAAAGCTAGAAATAGAACTACCATAAAAAAAAAAAAAAACCATAGGATCCAGCAATCCCACTGCTTGGAATATATCCCAGAGAAATAAGAGCCTTTTCTTGAACAGATACATGCACACCCATGTTCACTGCAGCACTGTTTACAATAGCAAAAAGATGGGAGCAACAAAGGTGCCCATGAGTGGATGAATGGATAAATTATGGTATATTCACACGATGGAATACTATGCATCGATAATGAACAATGATGAATCCGTGAAACATTTCATAACATGGAGGAATCTGGAAGGTATTATGCTGAGTTAAATTAGTCAGTTGTAAATACTGTATGAGACCAGTATTACAAGAACTTGAAGAATAGTTGAAACAGAAAATATTCTTTGATGGTTACGAGAGCAGGGAAGGAGGGAGGAAGAGGGGTTTTCACTAATTAGATAGTAGATAAGAACCATTTTAGTTGAAGAGAAAGACAACACACAATACAGAAGAGGTCAGCACAACTGGACTAAACCAAAAGCAAAGAAGTTGCCTGAATAAACTGAATGCTTCGAAGGCCAGCGTAGCAGGGGCGGGAGCTTGGGGACCATGGCTTTAGGGGACATCTAAGTCATTTGGCATAATAAAATCTATTAATACCCTGCATCCTATTTTGGAGAGTGGCATCTGGGTTCTTAAATGTTAGCAAGCAGCCACCGAAGATACATCAATTGGTCTCCACCCACCTAGATCAAAGGAGAATGAAGAATACCGAAGACACAAGATAATCATGAGCCCAAGAGACAGAAAGGGCCACATAAACCAGAGACTACATCAGCCTGAGACCAGAAGAACTAGATGGTGTCTGGCTACAACCGATGACTGCCCTGACAGGGAACACAGCAAGAGAACCCCTGAGGGAGTAAGAAAGCAGTGGGATGCAGACCTCAAATTCTCACAAAAAGACCAGACTTAATGGTCTGACTGAGACTGGAAGGACCCCGGTGGTCGTGGCCCCCAGACCTTCTGTTAGCCCAAGACAGGAACCAACCATTCTCAAAGCCAACTCTTCAGACAGGGATTGGGCTGGACTATGGGATAGAAAATGATACTAGTGAAGAGTGAGGTTCTTGGCTCAAGTAGACACAAGAGACCATGTGGGAAGCTCCTGTCTGGAGGGGAGATGAGACGGCAAAGGGGGTCAGATGCTGGCTGAATGGACACAAAAATAGAGAGTGGAGGGAAGGAGTGTGCTGTCTCATTAGAGGGAGAGCAACTAGGAGTATATAAACAAACAAACCCAGTGCCATCAAGTCGATTCCCACTCATAGCGACCCTATATAGCAAGGTGTATATAAGCTTTTGTTTATATAAGCTTTTGTATGAGCGACTGACTTGGTTTGTAAACTTTCACTTAAAGCACAATAAAAATTAAAAAAGAAAATACAGTAAAGCCTTGTCAGGATTAATTGCGATGGTGAAACATCTAAATTAATAGACACTTGAAATTATAGATTCTTTTAGTAAAATGGAGATTGAGTTTTTATAAGCCTTTACGATAACAGAGTGATGGCTCATAGAACACTGCCAAATAAAGACCTTGCTGGGGCCCACTTTAATGAACAGTGGGCAATTACCTAAGAATGTTGTTGTTGTTAGGTGTTATTAAGTTGGTTCCAACTCATAGTGACCCTATGTACAACAGAACAAAACACTGCCTGGTCCTGTGCCATTCTCAGGATCACTGCTATGTTTGAGCCCATTGCTGTAGCCACTGTGCCAATCCATCTCTTTGAGGGTTGTCTTCTTTTTCACTAACCGTACCAAGTCTATGATTAACAATGTTTATGTGGGATAGCATGCTCTAAAGACAGCATGAATAAGCTGTATGTCCTTTATAATATCCTATGTAGCCATCATTTGCTTAAAAACTTTTTTTTCCTTCTGAGACACTAGAAATGTGAACATCAGCCCCAGCCCTCTCTAAATTACCATAAATTCAAAATCAGTGAGACCAGATCAATAGAATTTCATATGCACAAAGCTGTTACATATTCAAATCTGAATGGAAGACAGTGGAGTGTAGTCACACTCCACCGCCATCGTCTCTGCCTCTGTGGTGAGCTCCTTCAATGTTGATAGTTCATCGCTCCGCGCTCTCATTCGCAAACATGCCCCAAATACCTAGTGAGATGGGAAGCCTCAGTATTTCTTTTTCCTTCACTCTCACTGCAGAAGGCATCACTATTCTGATCAGTCTGTCAAAAATAAAAGGGTATGATTTAACGTGTAAAGCCCTAAGAAATAATGATGAATTTGGAAGGATAAGTTGGGACACATCTGTACCAGCTAGTGCATTCAAGAACCATATATGGACAAAATTGCTTTTGTGGTAGGTATGAGCGAAAGCTTTTCAGAATAGCCACTACAAGGGACTTTCTATCAAAGCACCAAAGTGGAAGACACAGAATATGAGGGGATTTAGCCTACATTTTCCTCTGAACAGGGCTTTACTTCAAATGGTTGTTATTGACAGTATAGGAAATGTATAGGAAATGACAGTATAGGAAATGGCCAATCTGAAGAGATTTCAGGTCCACTGCAAATGCCCCTACTGGCAGGTTCTCAAAACTGTGCCAAGATGTTTCCCTCGATTGCTTCTGGATCCCCAAAGTGGGCTGGACCAAGAGATTATAAAGGTTCATTACTTGTGATCTGTTTCCTGTGAGTTCTAGGTGATTCCGTTTTCAAAAGTTGTAAGGCTTTTCATTATATGGGTTCAAAGATGCTCGGTATCTGATATTTTTAGCTTGAGGCACAGAAAGCAGATAAAGCCTTGTTCTCTAGGCACAAATGTCCAATGTTTCTGTTGGACAAACCAAATAGGCAGCCCCACTTACAGAATTTGACCTTAAGGAAGTTTATTTTTGTCTGGGTATGCTACATATTATACCAGAACCAATTATAAATGTTTAAAATAGCTAAACTTTTAAGAATGTGTTTGATGCTTTTATATATAAAAGCATTTTCAAAAACAATAGTGATGTCAATAAACAGAGTATCGTACTGGACAAGCTGGATTAGTAAGTGGTTGAAAAACTGTTCCCAGAAGATGTTGATTAACGTGTCCCTCTGGCCTGGAGGGCACTGGAAAGAGGCCATCCTTAGAAGGCCTGGATATATTCAACATTTTGAACCATGATTTGGTTTAAGATGTTTAAGACATGTTTATCAAACCTACAGCTGCTATGAAGCTCAGAGGAAGGGATAACAGCTCTATAATCTAAGCCATGTTACTTAATCCACTGGACTCTCCATTTCCTCACCTGTAAAATGGAGATAATAATACCTAACTCAAAGGGTTATTGGGAAGAGTCAGTGGGTCAAATGGATGTAAAGTGAACAAATAAATGTTAGTTATCCTCCACCACACAAAGAATGATGGAATCAGGAATATATTTAAAAAATCTGAAGCTGGAAAAATGGGTTGAAAAAAAAGGTAGACCCTGCATTAAGTTTCAAAAAATTAACTGTATATAAGGATCTTCAAAAGAGCAGTGACCCACAAAAAAAAAAAGAAGTGGCCAAAAAAAAAAGTTTGAATAATGTCACCAAATCATGTTCTTCTAAAATATAACAATATCATTTGCAGAATCTTGATGAAGGCTTTACTACGTAAGTCAATCAATCCTATTTGTCAAAGGAAAGCTGTATGTTTTACAACTTCAGTACAAGGACTCCTGGTGAATTGACTTTAAGAATGTGTAAACATGGCTGCAAATTGATTCCATTGTGTTGTAAGATATTTTATAATCATTTAATTTATTTAAAAATAATTTGAGTTACTTTCAGAGTAAACCTGTATACGAGCAAAAAATTACCGAAGACCCATAGAATGGGAGATCTCTGAGCTGACAACGTTCCTGAGACAGAGTTCTGGAAGTTTTCAACGATCAGAAGCTCAACAGGAGCCAGCTGCTACAAGGCCACTACAATCTGTAGTTAGCACTAGTCCTGGAGTCAGAGAGCCAATCGCTGGCTTAAGCCTGACCTCTCCTCCCCAAATCATAGAGTGAGTATTCTTTTATTTTTGACTGCAAATTATGACAACAGCTACTTGATATTAATATCAAACTTATTTTCTTCACTTAATCACTTGCAAAGAACATCACAAATGATTGACCGTTTTTTTTTATTAACTTTTATTAAGCTTCAAGTGAACATTTACAAATCCAATCAGTCTGTCACATATAAGTTTACATACATCTTACTCCGTACTCCCACCTGCTCTTCCCCTATTGAGTCAGCCCTTTCAGTCTCTCCTTTCGTGACAATTTTGCCAGCTTCCCTCTCTCTCTATCCTCCCATCCCCCCTCCAGACAAGAGCTGCCAACACACTCTCAAGTGTCCACCTGATATAATTAGCTCACTCTTCATCAGCATCTCTCTCCCACCCGCTGACCAGTCCCTTTCATGTCTGATTAGTTGTCTTCGGGGATGGTTCCTGTCCTGTGCTGACAGAAGGTCTGGGGAGCATGGCCGCCAGGATTCCTCTAGTCTCAGTCAGACCATTAAGTATGGTCTTTTTATGTGAATTTGGG
The DNA here is from genome assembly GCF_024166365.1 of Elephas maximus indicus. Lineage (NCBI taxonomy): Eukaryota > Metazoa > Chordata > Mammalia > Proboscidea > Elephantidae > Elephas > Elephas maximus. The sequence continues at coordinate 18,316,178 of NC_064842.1, read as the reverse complement.
GTCTGCATCCCACTGATCCCCTGTTCCCTCAGGAGTTCTCTGTTGTGCTCCCTGTCAGGGCAGTCATCGATTGCGGCCGGGCACCAACTAGTTCTTCTGGTCTCAGGATGATGTAGGTCTCTGGTTCATGTGGCCCTTTCTGTCTCTTGGGCTCCTAGTTGTCGTGTGACCTTGGTGTTCTTCATTTTCTTTGCTCCGGGTGGGTTGAGACCAATTGATGCATCTTAGATGGCCGCTTGTTAGCATTTAAGACCCCCAGACGCCACATTTCAAAGTGGGATGCAGAATGTTTTCATAATAGAATTATTTTGCCAATTGACTTAGAAGTCCCCTCAAAGCATTTTCCCCAGACCCCCGCCCCTGCTCCGCTGACCTTTGAAGCATTCATTTTATCCCGGAAACTTCTTTGCTTTTGGTCCAGTCCAATTGAGCTGACCTTCCATGTATTGAGTGTTGTCTTTCCCTTCACCCAAAGCAGTTCTTATCTATTGATTAATCAGTAAAAAGCCCCCTCCCTCCCTCCCTCCCTCCCTCCCCACTTCGTAACCACAAAAGTATGTGTTCTTCTCAGTTTTTACTATTTCTCAAGCTCTTATAATAGTGGTCTTATACAATATTTGTCCTTTTGCCTCTGACTAATTTCGCTCAGCATAATGCCTTCCAGGTTCCTCCATGTTATGAAATGTTTCACAGATTCGTCACTGTTCTTTTCGATGCGTAGTATTCCATTGTGTGAATATACCACAATTTATTTACCCATTCATCCGTTGATGGACACCTTGGTTGCTTCCAGCTTTTTGCTATTGTAAACAGAGCTGCAATAAACATGGGTGTGCATATATCTGTTTGTGTGAGGGCTCTTGTATCTCTAGGGTATATTCCGAGGAGTGGGATTTCTGGGTTGTATGGTAGTTCTATTTCTAACTGTTTAAGATAACGCCAGATAGATTTCCAAAGTGGTTGTACCATTTTACATTCCCACCAGCAGTGTATGAGAGTTCCAATCTCTCCGCAGCCTCTCCAACATTTATTATTTTGTGTTTTTTGGATTAATGCCAGCCTTGTTGGTGTGAGATGGAATCTCATAGTAGTTTTAATTTGCATTTCTCTAATGGCTAATGATCGAGAGCATTTTCTCGTGTATCTGTTGGCTGCCTGAATATCTTCTTTAGTGAAATGTGTGTTCATATCCTTTGCCCACTTCTTGATTAGGTTGTTTGTCTTTTTGTGGTTGAGTTTTGACAGAATCATGTAGTCGACCGTTTTTTTAAAGATGATACTCTTTTACTTCACTCACCTTCCCAAAGCAGAAGTCTGGCTTCACTAGAGAAGGAGTTCAGCCATGATTCTGATACCCCAGGTCATGGGCTCAGGCTCTAGCCTAGGGCCTGGGCTCTGGGCTCTGAAGATTTCTGGCTACTAAGGTGGTTCCAGTTTTAAAATCCTCTCATAAGGCCTTTGATGACCAAAACTTTTTTTTTTTTTTAATTTTATTGTGGTAAAATACATGTAAGAAAAAATTTGCCATTTTAACCATTTTTAAGTGGTATTAATTACATTCACCATGTGCAATCATTACCACTATTTATTTCCAAAAGTGTTTCAACATCCCAAACAGAAACTCAGTACCTGTTGAGCAATAATTCCCCATGCCCCTTTGTCCACCCCCTAGTAACCTGTAATAAACTTCTGTCTCTATGCCTTGGCCCATTCTAGATATTTCTGCACTAGAAAATCTTTGTATATTTTATAGAAAAATACTATACTTGCTCTAAGTGGGACCATACAATATTTGTCTGTTTGTATCCGACTGAGTTCACTCAGCGTGTTTTCAAGGTTCATCCATGCTGTGGCATGCATCAGAACTTCACTTCTCTTTATAGCTGAATAATATCCCATTGTATGTATATACCACATTTTCTTTATCCATTCATCTGTTAATGGACACTTGGGTCGTGTCTACCTTTTGGCTACTGTGAATAATGCTCCGGTGAACATTGGTTTACAAGTGTCTGTTTCAGTCCCCGCTTTCAAGTCTTACCTAGAATTGCTGGGTCATATGGTAATTACATATTTAACTTTTTGAGAAACTGCCAAGCTCTTTTCCGCAGCAGCTGTACCATTTTACATTCCCACCAGCAATGCACAAGGGAACAAATTTCTCCACATTTTCACTTTCTGGTTTCTCTCATAGTAATGATCATAGTGAGTGTGAAATGATAACGCCTTATGGTTTTGTCTGTGGTTTCTTCTAAAAGAACAAGAGTCAAGCTATGAAGAGGGTGGGAGTGAGCCTGACTTCCTCTTCTGGAAAACCAACAGGGCTCTCCGAGATGAAGTAGAGGAAGGAGACAGCACCGGGGACCAGGGGCTTTGGGCATCTTCCTGGCTCTGACCTTGGGCAGATTACTCAGCTCATTGAGATCTGCGATTTTCATCTGTACAAGGAGGGACTGCAGCTACATCATCTTTAAATCCTCTTTAGCCCCACAATTCTATGATTCTGTTATCTCTCTGGGCACACAGGCAGATCTGCTTTTTGGGGATTTGTGTCTTCCCTTCCAGTAATGCCAGCATTTCAGAATTGAGGTAAAAAGCAGCAATGTTCAAGACTCACAGGGCTGGCAGAGAAGCTCTACAGCTTCTAAAAATCTCTCCTATCTTTCCTCATTATTGAATTCACAGAGCCTAATTTAATGGTGAAATTCCAGAACGACATGCCCAAACCTCCAACTGTGACATGAAAGATGGTCATCTTGGGCATGGGGCTCAGTTATGAATGACTTGCCATATGCTCAAGCACTCTGTCATTTGCCTCCAGCTGTTTATTCATCACAGCAAGGCATAGGAGAGGTGCCAGGAATAAGCCATCAATAATAACACACAAAAAGCACCAATTTATGCAAGGTTTTATAGACACTGATGCTGCCGAGAAAGATTTACGACCCCAAACCTGAGATTTTAGGTTGAACCATGTGAACCCATTAATTTTGCAGGTCAAAAGTGGTTGACTATCAACAATTTCAGAGGGTTAAACCCACACAAATACTCCTGCTGGCCGGGGAAAGTGGCATTCTACAGGTCTTCCTGTAAAATGGTGTAGTGGTTAAGAGCTATGGCTGTTAACCAAGAGGTCAACAGTTGGAATCTACCAGGCACTCCTTGGAAACCACATGGGGCAATTCTATTCTGCCCTACAGGGTCACTATGAGTCAGAATCCACTCGAGCAATGGATTTGTTTTTTCTGGGTTTCCTGTAGGTGTGGTGACAGTAAAGCAAAAACAGGTGGCAATCCAAATGCAAAGCCTTGGAGACTAAATGGTTCTCTTAGAACAAAAGGATAATTACCAAAGTGCCTTCTGGAAGTAGTAGAATTAGGGGGTAATTCTTAGGGAAAAGAATAAATCCATTATTTCTAGAGTTAACAAAGGTTGGAAGAAAAATGACAAACTTATGAAAACCTACCACTTTAAAAAAAAAAAGAAAAAACATAAAACTTGGATGTGCCTGATTATGAGGCTAATACAAGAGGAAACAGAACAGAGATGGAGAGACAGCGCCCTCTTGTTTTATTTATTTATTTATTTATTTATAGCCCCAGATGCCTGAAACCAGCTACCCTCAGACTTTCCAGTTATGTGGGCTAATGCATTCCTTCTTACAAAAATACATGCACATACACACACAGAATAACACCTGTGATGCAGAGAAAAGTTTACGATGCTGGACCAGATTGTCTTAAAATGAATTGAGTCACAAGAGGCCCGACCCATTTCATATCAAAAGTTCAAAAAAGCTCTCTAGTCTGATTCATAAATTCATGAGGGCAAGGCCCAGATGGCTGAAAACCTGCAGAAATGAATTGCTTGTGTAAGATTCTAGGTGAAAGAAAGGAGAATATGCTCCCTGTCAAAATAGGAGAAATGAAAGTTTCTCACATCTGTAGATTCAGAGGGTATGTTATATGTAAGACAGACCTGAGAAGGGTAGGATCAGGCTAGTTCAGAATCAAATCTGCAGAATGTTAAGACAGAGGCAAGGTCATCATGCCCTCATTAACAGGCAAGAAGCTGTGGTCAGGTGAACTGTAAAAAATTGCACAAGCCAAGAGTTAAGTTTGGATTAAAATTACCAAATCATTATTAGATGAAAACTATTAGAATATCTTCATATTATTATAATAACAAAAATATTAGAATAGTACTCAGTACTCCAAATCAGTGTTGTCTCTTGTCTGGGCTGGTTAAACACATGCCGATACGCTGTGCACAACGTAACAGCCATCTGCTCATTGTGTCCTAACCTTCCTCCCTGCATTCTGTTCTTTTAATTCATCTGTTTTGGGCAAATAAAGATTGATTTTCATTTACAGCCAAGATTTGTGGCATGGACAAGAAATACGTTGGGACCAAAAATTATTCTGCTTTTTACCATCTATTAGTCACTATTTGGAAGTCAATATTCAGTGTTCACCCCATCTGTGGCTCCAGACAACCAAAAGAAAATTGTGTTCTATTCCCATTCAGACTGATGATGCATTGTGCCATTATATTGTAAGCTAATATGAGATTCAGTATCTGCTGTCTTACCTGACAAATATGCCTTCAGAACCTAGGCTTGGGCACATTACTTGAAGAATCTGCAGCTAGGGCTTTAATGTAATTTATGCTCGCGACCCCTCACAACCACTTCGGCATACACAGCATGTGACTTGAGATAGAAAGATAAATGAATAGCTCCTTTCCTTCCCACCCCATCACCTAATCAGCTCTGCCCATTCCTTCCATCCCTGTATCTATGTCTTACATATTGAGCACGTACTATGTGCCATGGGGAAACCCTTTTTGCATAGTGGTTAAGAGCTACAGCTGCTAACCAAAAGGTTTGCAGTTCAAGTCTGCCAGGCACTCCTTGGAAACTCTATGGGGCAGTTCTGCTCTGTCCTATAGGGTCACTATGAGTTGGAATCCACTCGATGGCAACGGGTTTGGTTTTTTCGGTTTTATGGGTGGTGGAACATGCTAACTGCTCAGAAGACAGTGACGACTAAGACAGAGTCTTTCAAGTCACTTGACTTCTTTGCAACACATAGGATAAATCTTAGCAAACTGCGTGGAACAAAATGGCACTCAACAAATATTTGCTATTATTATTTTTATTACTGATTTATTGGTTATAGTGTCAGCATTCCCACTCCCACCCCATGCCCTTTCTTAGTAGGATTTAATTCTGCATCTTCACTTGGAATGATTTCTACTTTCTAGCACTTTCCAGATGTGAATTCTTCCTATTCTCTCTCTTCCTTGGAAAACCCTACAGGGCAATTCTACTCTCTCCTATGAGTTCTAGCTCACTATGAGTCAGAATCAACTTGAAAGCGATGGGTTTGGCTTTTTTAAAAAAAATCTTTATGGAAGCAGACTGCCATATCTTGCTCCCACGGGTGGCTAGTGGGTTAGAGCCTCCAGCCTTTTGGTTAGCAGCTGAGAGCTTAACCACTGCACTACCAGGGCTCACTGAAGCTCAAGGAAGTTAAATCCCATGCCCAAAACAACAGACTTCAATGGAGTTGCAGCATAGACCTGTCTGACTTCAATATCTAAGCTCTTAGCTGCTCTGTGATATTGTACTAAGTTAGGTCCAAATTTATGTCCAAAAGGTAAGATATATCTTCAAAGAATTAGAAATAAAAAAATAAATCAAGACTGAGGACAGGGCCTGACAGTGGGCCTCTGCCATCACTGAGGCGTGTGGTCAAGCTGCTGCTACCCTAGTCAGTCCCCATACCTGAGTGCTGCAGGGGGCAGGCCCTGGGGTTTCTAAGAAGTGGAAGCTTCCCTGGAGAGGGCAGCACTCACTGTCTCGGGCCAAAATCACCAGGCTCGCTCTCCTCAGCACAGAGTCCCAGGAGCTGACCAGGTCCATCTGTGTGGCCACTGGCCTCAGATCAGTGCAAAGTTTTACAAAAATCAAGAAATTAGCACAGCCCTGCAATACAATACATTCTTACCAAAGAGGGGAAAAAGAAAAAAAAAGGTAGGAGAGCAAGGAAGAAAGAGAGAGAGACAATAAGCATTTGGCCAAGGCCAGAAATGGTCAACCAATTAAGCCTTCCACCTTCTGGCCAAGTGTTGATACCTTGTTCACTGGTGACAATTCAGGAATGTATCCTAAATTGCACAAAGCTACTTGAAGGAAGCAAACCTGGCAACAGAGATATAATTACTGGCACACATTAGAGAGAGTAAGAACAGCCAACTCAAAACCTCACTCAAAAACAGCCTTTCATTCATGGACTGGTAGTTATTTTTTGGTCTCTAGGAAACCACATAAAATTAGAATGCACCGTTAATAACAAAACAGTACTTTCCATCCCCCCCTTCCCTTTCGGAGACCCATCAGCAACTGCATCTGATCAAAGCTGAATTATTAAATGTCTATAGATTAATCCCATAACTCTCAAGGGCCCAGAGTTTGTAATTTCCCTGAAAAAACAGACACAATCTACACCATGAAAAATTTAATTGCACTTTAATTACCAGTTAAGCTGAACAGCATGAGATATGGGTGCCTTCAATTTTTAATAGTCATGATTCCAAGAGAAATTTGAAGGGAAATAATTGAATCTCTTGGGAGGATTCTCCTCCTCTGCCACTGCCAAATTCAGAATAAGAACAGAAAAAAATGTAAAGGGCAATTCAGATTCCTCCAGGTCATAAGCTAGGGCGGCCCCAGCCATAACCAACCGGCCATTTCCAGGCAGCTGCACCACACATTTGCGTGATATGCTAATGCAGAAACGGGTTTGCTGCAGTTGAGTTCTGCTACATTAAACACATAAAGGCTCTTGGCTGGGTATTTCTGTTCTTTTTAAAAATCAGATCCAAAGATGCTATACTTCTTTGTTTCTCTGAGCTAGGCAGCCCGTGTGTGCGTGCATTCCCCCCGCTAGACACATACACACATGGCACACATGCACGCACACACACACTTGCTTCTGATGTTTCAAAAACATCTTTTCAAAGGGAAAACAGAAAACAGTAACACATGCAAGTCTCCAACAAAAATGGAAATTATAAGATCTTGCTAAGAATTCAAAAGGATACAACAAGTTTAGCCATCAAACACCGTCACTTTAACACATAACTTACTGACTCTGAGGAAAGGACAGGTATCCTCAGATCTGGTGCAGGGAGGGGTTGGAGAGTGGGGGGAAGTACCCTGGATGGTGCAAATGGTTAACTGCTGGGCTACTTGCCAAATGGTTGGTGGTCTGAATCTACCCAGAGGTGCCTTGGAAGAAAGGCCTGGCAACCTCCTTCCCAAAAATCAGCCACTGAAAACCCTATAAAGCCCAGCTCTACTCTGACACACATGGGGTCGCCAGGAGTCAAAACTGACTCGACAGCACCTGGTTTGGTTTTGGTTTTGGAAGATGGTGAAGATGACCACTTTTCCTCCTTCTTCAAGTACATGTTTGCCTTCCAGACTTGTCAGCATTCTTAAGTTTGTCTCGCGTATGAGTCTTCGTTGAGACTGCGGTCTGCCACAGCCTCTTCTTGGGGATGCTGTCCCAACCCAACACAGGACTTTCTATATGGACAGAAATTGGGTTGTGCTTTTAAAAAGGCAGGGCAGGGTCAGAATAAAGGCTTTTCATAAGGTCTGGAAACGACTCAGAGCCCTGCACTGCCTCTGGCTCCTGTCGCTCACCACTATCAGATTCCTCACAAGGCTGGACCTTGTTACTGGTGATCATTTGGTGAATGGACTGAAATTTCATCTCCCAGGCAAATAGGAAAAAAAAAACCCAAAAACCAAAACAAAACCGGGCAGAACCATCTGCCACTTTCTCTTTTCCAGCTGTGCACCCATTTCCTTCCTCTAACCCTCTTTATCGAACCTGCACTAAACACACAGTGCTGTACTGGGCTTTTGGGGGAAGTACATGTATCTCTCTCAGGGACAGCAACAATGGGGTTGAGCTGCTCCCGCCCCAGACATGAGGTTCCCAACCTACAGAGGAAGCAGAGCTGAGGGGTTCAAAAGGAGGAAAGAGTAGAGTTCTTCTAAGTCTGTGCACCAGTACTTAGAGGTAGCCTTCTTGGGTGCCTGCTGTTGACCTCCTTGGGGATGGTAGCTACTTCCGCATCACAAAATGGTTAATCAGGAAGCCATTCTTCAGGGTACGCAGTAAAGACTGCAAGCTTACAGTGGTTAGAGAGTGAGGTGCAGACATCTTAGCTCAGGCCAAGAAGTGTCTGATTAGGAAAACAAGGGGACACTGAGAAGATCCAGGCCAGACCGGCATGGAGACTGTTCCCAGAGCCACACTGCTCGGGAATAATTCCTTAGTGAGAAGAACTGGGGACTGGTATCAGAAGCCCCTCTGTATCCTCAACTGCTTCGTATTTACAAGCACTGGAGTAAGCTGTATACAGTCTTCACATACATGATGAGTTCTCTCATTCTCACAACGTCCCAAGATAAAGAGCCTCTAGTAGTCGAAATGAGAGAAACCAATATGACCACTGGAGTCAAGATTTTGGTCTCCAAGGGAGCGAATCTAGGTAAGCGATCCTCTTTGGTGCTACACATTTCATCACAGAAGCCAGTTCACTACGTTTAACAGCTCACTCTGCCGGGGAGATAGAGGCCTTGCCTCCCTTGGTTAAGACTCCGGGTTTACCCCTGGATCACATAACCCCTGAGTTAGAGCAGCTCTTTGGTTTGAACACCACTCCCTTGGTGGACACCAAGCTGAGGCCTATCATCCAACAAGCTGGAAAAGGCTGCTACTGGTTTGTATTCTCAGACACAGAACTGAGGGTCACCCCTTCTGGAGCTCCTCAGATATGACACGTGCTCACTGCCTAGCAACCTATGCTGATGGTCCCTCCCCTGAGGAATGGCCGCTCCTGACTATGGTGTCCTAAGGTGGGGCATCCAATGCTGAGCCTCCCTCAAGTTTTCCTTACTCTTTTTCCAAAAGTGTAAGAGTCCATGTACAAATAGGATTAGAACTGACAAGACTGTAACCTGTTAGTAGTCAGCAAGCCAGTCTACAGCACCCTCCTCCCAAAAGCTGTTCCCCAAAAGCTTCTATCTCCATATCTGACACTCCTTCCAAGCCAAGTGCGTTGGTTCAGGACCTGATCAACCCTCTGAACTGTGCTGCTGACAGCCCACTGTCCTCAGAAGCATGTAGGTGGTACATGTCCATGGACCTGGCTAGCAGTTTTAGGTTTGGGGAGCCCACTATTCCTTACACTCCTAGCCATAAAAGGACCTGTAGAAACTCTGGGACCAGCGTCAAAATGCTGTAACTTGAATGATGGAATTGAACTGAGAACTGTGAAGAAAGGATCAGTTTCCAAAGAATTCCTCAGTGGAAAACTGGAATATGATGGCAGCATGATATTGCAAAGGGAGCAGCCTAGGAGACTGAAAAAACTAGGGAAGACTTTTGAGTAGCAATTGAGGTTATCAGATATGCTGGCCAAATTCCCTAGTGTTCGTTACCCTTCAGATGCGACCTTCTCACCTTTCTTCAGGCTCACTGTGCATCTTCCAAGTCAATAGGGCCTCCTGTCTCTGAAAGGAGAACAAGTCCCTCTCAGAACTCAGAAGTGTAAAGGCTGCATTTCAGCTGTCACATTCTGGCATATCACTGATGCAGGCTCCTCTGGCCTTCCGGGTTTCCTGGAGTGATGCAAATGAACACTGTGCGCAGGTAAGCGGAGTGCTAAAGTGCAAAGTACATACTCTTATTTATAGATCAAACACCTGCCATCAATTTAAACAGTAGTTATCTAACTTGAAAGTTTAGCAAGATACTGAAGGCCCCCTTGAAGCAAGTAATTTTGAAGCAGCAGTTCACGTATACAGATGTGTTTAAGCCTACTTCAGAATGCTATAATTATCATCAAAAAGACAGGTTCCATTAAATATCTGTTATGCTTTTAGTATCTGTACTCCCAGACAGATTTGAAATGTTGAAAGTCTAGAGTTTCTTAACAGTATGCTTTTAACATTATTTCTTTAAAGGACTAGGCCTTAGGATCTTCAGAATTTGGGAAACCAACTGATCAGAGATTTTCAGAATAGTTAATGATACAATTTGGCTGTTCCTGTCACTTTGCCTCTTCAACCACAGTTCTATTTCCAGCCTCTCTCTCTACCAGATACACAACAAACTTAATATTTGGAGAAAGCTATGCTCCTAAACACAACTCAGTGAAAAGTAAATATATCTCTGATCATAAGCAACTAGTTACTTTTATTTTTTGAACATTAAAAATTAGCTGACATGCTGTACAGGTACTCTATGGATATTATTCCATTAATACTTGTGAGGAACTCTTGAAGGCAGTCATTATCTTCATTTTATAAATGCAGAAAATTGAGGTTCTTAAAGGTTCAGTACACTGCCTGAGATCACCCAGACAGTAAACGAGAGTTTAGATTTGAACCTGAGCCTGCCTGGTTCTTCGGACTACTTCACATTAGCTTAGAAAACACCCCTTCTTCCTTGTTTATTGGGTTGTTTAAAAATTGCTTTTCAATTTACAGGGGTATGAAATGTCATTCTGAAAGTAGGTGATAATTATTTTCAGTGGCTTGAGGTTGGTTGGCCCCTGGGGACATGTGTCAGACATTGGCAGGACTCAGCTGCATGCACGCCACATCAGATGGTCACACGTGTGGGCAAATGACTTGGTCTCACTGGACCTGCTGTCTCATCCAGAAAATCTTGGGATAGATTAGAGGGCTTTTATAGTTCCTTTAGTTCTAAAATTCTGTAACTGTCTGAGTCTATGAATTGCTTCACCCTCTCCAGTGATGATACCAGGTTGTTCTATTTGACCCTCCCTAAATGTCCCAGCCCTCCCCAAGCAGGAGCTGTTTCCGAGGTTTGTAATACACAGGTACCTCCATTGCTGTTTGATGAGTGGATGAGGGAATGAGTGAATAAATTCATCAATATATTTTTAAAAATTATTGTAAAATATATGTAACATAACATTTGCTATTTTAACTATTTTTAAGTGTACAATTCAGTGTCTTAATTATAGTCACAATATTGTGCAGCTATCACCAAATAGAAAGTCTGTACCCATTAAGCAGTAACTCCCCCTTCTTCTCTTCTCCCATCCCCTGCTAACTACTCATCTACTTTCTGTCTCCATGTATTTGCCTATTCATTTCACATAAGTGGGATCATACAATATTTGTCCTTTTGTGTGTGGCTTATTTCACTTAGCATAATGTTTTCAAGGTTCATCCATGTGTAGCATGTATCAGAAATTCATTCCTTTTTATGGCTGAATACTGTTCCATTGTATGTATTTACTACCTTTTGTTTATCCATTTATCTGTTGATACTTGGATTGCTTTCACCTTTTTGTTATTGTGAATGACGTTACAACGAACATTGGTATACCAGTATCTGCTTTCAAGTTTCTTGGGTACGTGGTAACTCCATGTTTAACCTTTTCGGGACGTGAATATATTTTTCCTGTGCTCTATGACAGTGTGTTAAACTATCACTGTTTTCTCAGTTCCCTCCTTTGTGGTCAATGGAACAACTACAGCCCAATTCAACTCTGAGTGAGGCAGGTGGCTTTTCTGTGAAAACATGCTTGGGGTCTGGTCTAAGGTATCACCCCCTTTTGTCAAAGTAACCTGACAGAACATTCCCACTCATTTGGCAAGAATGTGAAACTCACCCAGTAGTAGGAGTAGAGAAGAAAGGGGGTGTCTGCCCAGAGGGTGGGGTGAGAGAGAAGCACTTCATCATTTACCACGATATAATAATTAGCACTCTTTTCTTTTATGGTAAAATAAAAACTACTGTGAGTGAGTGAATCTTGATCAACGGGTAAGCCAGAGTGTGGCTGGAACAAGGAATGGAGATGCGGCTAGAGTAAGGAGGATGAGGAAGGAGCAGAGGAGAAGCAGAGAAACTGTCTCTTGAAAATGCTCCTTTACATAAAGGGCGACACACTACACAAGAGGCAAAACTTCCTTCCCAGGTGCAGGCTCAGCAGCTGGCCTCAAGAGAACAGAGTTAAATGAATCCAGACAACCAAAACCTGTAGATAGGCCAGAAAGGAGCCGATTCCCTAGCCTGAGGGCATTTGAGAAAAGTACTTGAATAGTCATTACCTAAAAAGAGATAACAAAGATTCAGAAGGGCGAACTCCCTTCTAACTAAGCTGCTTGACCTTTACAGCAAGGCTAAAGACTAGGTGGGTAATGGCGCTGCATTTCAAAAAGTTTACTGAGATTTCCAGAAGCTCCACAGAAGGCCTCCATGTAAGCCCAGGAAGTGGAGGAAAGGCTCAGAGACCACAGACCCTGGATGCAGTGGAGGTGCCTTCCTCAGAAGAAAGGCAATGGGTTTTGATGTCATTAGGCTATTAATTAAGAACCTAAATTGCTCTTTCATTTGGGTTAATTCATGGAAACTTCTTATCTATACACAGATGAGTCATTGGTAGGAAATAAGCAAAAATATTAATTGAAGTTGCTTTTAAGTGATGGGGTTGTGAATTTTTTCCTCCTCCCCCTCCCCACTATTTTGTGTATTTTTTAAAAACCATATGACAGCATTACTGCTATAATCAGGAAAAAGAAAAAAACAGAAAAGTAAACAGATGGCCAATTGCTGTCCTCAGATACCATGGATACTACAAAAGGAACATAAGTCAAGGTTACTACACTTACTACTTAGCTGGGGAGTTGTTAGGTGCCATGGTGTCAATGTTCGATTCATAGTGACCCCATGTGATAGGGTGGAACTGCCCCATGGGATTTTCTTGACTGTAATCTTTGACTGAACAATGGATTTGGTTTGGTTTTTAAAAAATCTTTAGAGAAGCAGATTGCCAGGTCTTTCTCCTATAGAGCTGCTGCGTGGCTTTGAACTGCCAACCTTTTGGTTAGCAGCCACGTGCTTAACCATTGCGCCACCAGGGCTTCTTAGCTGGTGAGTAAAACATGACTCTTCAGTGAACTATTAAATATGGTTTGAGCTATAATTCTGGGGAAAAGAAACTGCATTTCTGATATCCTCTTGCTCTGAACAGAAACAATTTAATAATGTAAGTTTGTAGCTAAATTCAGTTATCCAAATCATTGTCTTCATAGAAATATTAGAAAATTAAGGTGGAAAAATACATAGGCAACAGCAAGAATAAGGACAGACATAGCTCGGCTTTACAAAACATGATGCTTTCTTTTTGATCTTCTCAATTAATTGGGGGCAAAAAGTGGAGAATGTTATTGCTACACCACGTGTTTGTTTTAAAATCTTGTCTTTCCAGCACTGAGCACACGCAGCCTCAGGGACCTGTGAAAGAGATGCTGCTACAGGGTTTTATTTAAACAACATTTTACTGTCCTGTGCTGTGTGACTGGCATCGCTGAGAAGCCAGTCTTTCTAAAGGATTTGAAGTCCCTTAAGCTTGTGCCGGTTCAGCTAGGAGCTGCAAAAAGGAATAAACTTCAGGACCTCCTATTCTACCTGACAAAATGTTGGAACTGCCAGCATATCTGTGTCCCTCAGCTTTCAGACTGTATACTGTGGGTTCCATCACATGTGCACGCGCGCGTGCGCACACACACACACACGTGCACACGCGCACACACACACCCCCTCACTGAAGTCTCCCAAAACATCTTCCTCATAAAAGGGCCTTCCATGAGTGCTGGAGATAAATGAAAGGTGAACCAAGCTCACAGAAGTCATCAGGTAGGGAAAGCCAGAGTAAGGCATGATCTTGATTCTTACTCTAAGTCTCTAGGAATATTGATCCCCAAGGAAAATGACCTTAAGGCAAGCAAGGCAACTATTGTTACCAACTAGTAGACTCTTCAGGAGTGCCTGAGTGGTGCAAATGGTTTAGCCCTTGACTACTACCTGAAAGTTTGGTGCTTTGAACCTCCCCAGAAGCACCTTAGAAGACAGGCCTGGTGATCTGCTTCCTAAAGGTCACAGCCTTGGAAACCCTATGGAGCAGTTCTACTCTGCACACATGGAGTTGCCATGAGTCTGAACTGACCTGACTACAACTAACAACAACAGTGGAATCTTCAGAGTAAGGAACAGGAAAAAAAAAAAAAAAAAAAAAAAAATCATTGCCATCCAGTCGATTACAACTCAAAGCAGCCCTACAGGACAGAGCAGAGCTGCCCCATAGGGTTTCCAAGGCTGTAATCTTTAAAGGAGCAGACTGCAACATCTGGAGCAGCTGGTGGGTTCGAACCACTGACCTATCAGTTAGCAGCCAACCACTTTAACCACTACACCACAGAAGATACCCTTATATCCATGACCTCCACCACACCCCAAGGCCTCCCTCCATGACACATTGGGATGAGCACTCTGCATTTGCAGCTCAGAATTCCCACTGACTTGCCAGGTGTGGAAGCTCAAGTTTGGAATGCGCTCTAAAGTTTATAAATAAATTTCAAAACCTGGCAACAGAAATCTGAGAGCCCAGTGTTGCTTCTCACCCACAACTACAAGAAGCCAAACATCCTGAGCTAAAAAAATCAGGGACACGTATACAAAGCTATTGTTAACAAATGGGACACCATAGTGGCAGAGCCAAGAAGAGCTGTTAGGTAACTCAGCATGCACTATTCTCTGCCTCCCACCCAAGGGTGCACACAGACATTAGACTATTGTGTTCTCTTTCTCTCTCATGCAATCAACCTTCATGTTCGCCCAGTCCTAGCAATGCAGTCTAATTGGTCTCAAGGTGTAGCCTATGGACAACTGCATCAGAATAGTTAGGGAGCTAATTACATATGGATCCTGGATCAACTGAGGAGATTTTTAGAGCGGTGGGGCCTAAGAGTTTGTATGATGATACATATTAAAATTTCAGAGCCACAGGCCAGGGAGTACTCGATCCCAGTGGTCTACAGGAGCTGCAGCCAGGTGGGTGGTGGCAGAAGCCACTCTACCTGCAGTACCTCCTCTCATAGTTGCTGTCCTGTTCCAAGGCATAGAATACCCTTCACAGAGAAGGACAGTGACAAAAGGTAATTTCTTTAGCACTTCATAGTCTACAAAGTTCTTCCACAGCCACTGCCTCATTGCATCAATCCCTATAGGTAGGAATGAGAATCCTTATTTTCACAAATACAGAAATTTTGTGTCCTAAAAATCCCACACAGTCTTGTCCAAATCCCTATTGTCGTCCTTCCAATTCATCAGAGCTTTTTTTTTTTTTTTTTTACCTCAAGTGCCTATTGGGACGGCCTTTTAATTTTTACTTTCCCTAGATGAGTAGGTCAGTTGCAGCACATGTAAAAAGCAGCACACCTCCATGGCAGAAGACGAGCCACAGTACTCAAGGACATTTTTGTCAAAACCTTAAGATGGGGGGAGGAGTCAGCGTGTCCAATGAGGCTCAGAGGGAACAGAATAATAGAGTCGGGAGTTCCCGCTATAGTTTGCCTCTCTCAAATATGCTGAGAAATCAAGAATTTCCTCCAAATGGATTATAAGTCAGCATCTACTCAGAAGAAGAGAAAATCAAATTCATTTCCATCCAGACAGCAGTGGTAAATTTTCCACAGAGACTGCTCCTCGGGCGGGGGAGGGGGAGGACCCCCAGCACCATCATTCTGTCAAGATAAGCCAAGGGGAGTGGGGCCGCCACTACTGTTTGCTGTAATCGGACTCTGCCAAACAGGATTCTCAGACACATCAGATACATTTCAGGATGGAAAGGCTAAAGTAATGCAGTATTCAGCTGAGCCACCACGAAGGCCAGGTAGGACCCAATCCAAGGTGACCTCTACTATGAGAGGTCTTCTTTGAAGTAGAAGAAACCACAGCCAGCTGCCTCAGCTGCTGCCTCAATCTCGGGAGAGCAGAGCCAAGAGCTCAGCCTTCTGACTGCAGACATTGTGTGGTGACACTCTTTGCACAATACTCACTTCCCCAGCCGAGGACAAGGACTAGGCAACCACACCTCTGCAGGATCCCTCTGACCTCTCGCCCACTGCCACCCACTGCCTCTCTGGCCTGGCTCCCCACCTCAGCCTGCTTTCGTCTGGGTTTCTACATCTCCTCAAAACTCTTCAATCAAAAGATGTGCTATAAAGTCTATTTTCAAAAAATCTCTCTACAAAAGACTCTCCAGATCTCTACCAGAACAGGGCTGAGTCCGAGTGAGTGCTTAATACACAGAACTGGATAACGATGAAGACGTGCTCCCTCCACTGCACCTGTCTGTCCAGGACGGTGAGAGGAAAGAGACTGCCACTCTCTGCCTAATTACCACAGCCTCTGCCCACCACCCCACAGGCACCACAGGCCTGATGAGGGAGTGCTCGGGGCTTTGGTGTGGAATACAGAAATCGAGGCCATTGGCTTCGGGACAATGGGGAGGGACTAAAATGTACCAAAGGGAACAGTCAGTTAAAGGAATGGCATTTACGGGGCCTAACTGATATCTTCTTTCTTTCCATCTTCTTTTTTTTTAATTGATATCTTCTTTCTTTCCATCTTCTTTAGGACAATTTCAAAACTCATTTTCTTTCTTGCTACCTCTTGCCTCCCCTCCTCCCACTTTCTCTCTCTCTCTCTCTCACACACACACACACATGCACACATTTTCCCCCTGAAGCTGCAGGCTTCTGTGCCTGGAGCAGTACACCATTGAAAGGTGGTGAAGTCAGGGAAAATCAGGGCACACGGCCTTTAAACCTCAAATATCTAACTGAGGGCTGCACATGATTGCAATTTCCTGGGCCAACTGCTTTGTCCAGGCAAAGCTCCCACTCATGTTAATCCTTGGTAGGATTTATCAAATTCGGCCATATGGACAATTTTCATAGATGTTCTTTCAAGAAGCTCTCACAGTTCCTGCTCCACCTTGTTGACTCTCTCTCTCTCATCTTTCTTTTCCCCACCTCGCTCACTTCAGTTACCAGGCCACCTTTCAGGGAGGCGTACTAGAAAGAGATTTCTTCTCTCTTATTCCTCAGAAGACAGGAGAGAGTGGTGAGGGTGCCAAATGAGGAAAGAAAACTGGAAGAGCTGCCTGGTTCAGTACCAAACTTGCGCCAGGAGAAAACTGTACTGTACCAAAAGCTCTGGCAGGGCACCAGGTCCTGTGGGGTGGGCAGGGTTCCCGGATTCGGCTTCTCACTGATGACTGCATGATAGGGAGCGTGTGCTGTTGGAAAGTGAGTGAGCAGCACACAGCATGGCTAAAATGACAGCAACGCAGCAGCTCTTCGTGCTCTAGGACTCAAAGGACCAGGGTTGCACTTTTTGTTACACATCAGCTTTCTTTCCCACTCACGACAACAAGGAGTTGATAGGCTTCCCCCTCTTTAATCACAGCCGGCTTGTGAGTAGTGTCTGTGTGTGCCGGGCCCAGCCATGCAGCAATGCTCCTGAAGTAGGTGACGAGAGATGGCAGTACCTCAAATATGTTTGGGGCTGAGACTTTCCTCACAATCACTTTGTACTTCACACATTTGGCCCTTGATCAAATATAAGTCACCATTTAGGCAAATGGCATGAAAGAAGAGATGCTTCTGAGCAAAACATCTTTTACATGGTGGGCACCCACTCAGGGTTGGTTGTATAAATGAATGGACAGATGAATGGATGAAAAGGACAAAGAAAAGGTATCCCTCTCTCAAACAAGCCTAGCATTACCTGAGTAAGCTTTGAAAGTAAAGTGATCAGCAAGGATGGGGCTATGTCACCCTCAGTGAGTGAGGACCTCATAAAAAATACCCTGACACATGGGAATTCACCTTAACATAGACAATTAAAGGAAGAAAGTCTACCATCTCTCCAGGTAACCTATGGCAGCATTTGTTAGCCACCACACTTGGGAGCTTTTTCCTTTTCCCTGCTTTCTGCTAGACTGGAACCCCACAGCAGCTCTCAACATCCTCCTCCAGAAGCCTCCAGACCTTCAGCCCATGGTTCAGGTCCTTCTTCAGCTGTTCTTGTCTCTCCTGCTCCCAGATCTACAAGCAGACCCCACCACTGGAAAGTCAATGGATGGGATTTATAAGCAGCCCTTTTATCTGGCCTGCTTCTCCGTCTCAAACCAGCGAGGACTTACAAAGTGTCTGGATCCATACGTAGCCCTCACTGAACATCTTGTCCCTCTATCCACTTTTCCCTATGCTTTTGTAGGTTTTGTTGTGGACATATCTTTCCCCTATCTCTTCAATAAGATTGCAAGTTCCTTTGAGAGAGGACTCAATGGTGACAGCTAGAAATAACATTTATTAAGCAACTACTACATATAGGGTCGCTATGAGTTGGAATCGACTCGAAGGCACTCGGTAGTAGGGTACCTGCCAATTGCTCTAAATACATTTTCATTCAATTCCTGTAACAGTCTGGGAAATAGATATATTAATTATTCCTATTTTACATCCGCAGATATCTAAAGTTTAGAAGAATGAAGTAACTTGCCACAGGTTGCTGCAGCAATGGTGTATCTGGGGCTAGAATTCAGGTTTCTCTCTCCACAGAAACCCTATGTTGTTTTCTCCTAAACTACTTTCTCCTGAAGGTAGGGACATTTTCTGTGTTAGTCATCTTTGTATCTCTGTTCCTACCTCTAGCACTTAACACAGTGCTTTATACGTAGTATTTACCTAAATATTTGTTAAATTAAACTGAAAGATTATGTACCCTATATAAGCTCTGTCAGGTTTTAAAGATGCTCTGTTGAATCAAGTTGTTTCCTTAGAAGCTGCATTTTCTTTAATTTAGCTTTACTCATGGAAGAGATCTAATACATGCCAACCACTGCTGCCGTCTGTTGAGCACGTACACTGAGCTAATTCAGCCTCTCACGAAATCCACACTGCAGCCCTACAAGGCAATGAATATGATCTGCAGATGAGAAAATGGAGGCCTAGGGAGATTAACAGGTACAAGGTCACACAGCTTCAAAGTGCAGTAACCTGGACCTCCGATGCTCTCTCAGGCCCCTTTGACTCTAAAGCCTCCTCTCCGCCATTCATCTTCACTCCCTTCCAGGGCTGGGTCAGCCCTTAGAGGTGATCAACTTAATAGACAGGGACACTAAGGCTCAGACATGTGTGTGAGGTGACTGCCCAAGACAGCAGTGCAGAGCTGGGGCTGAGCCCCCAACTCGGGACTCCTGGCCCAGGGCTCTGTGTCCCGCTCCACGGGCTCCTGCCTCCCCGTGCGGTCCCCACCTCAGCGGTCCCCACCTCAGCGGTCTGTGCTCCCCTCTCACCTAATCTAAATTCCATGCTTTCCTCAAGGTCTGAGTCAGGACTCACTTCTTCCAGGGATGTTTCCAGACTGCTCAAACACTCCTACCCACATTCCCTGGACTTCGCCTCTCCTTGGCTTTGCCCAGCTGTATTCAGGTGGACACATTTTCCCATGGAGCGGAGCGTCAGATCCCACGATAGGATCCTCCAGGGAGCAATGCACATGGGCCCTTCCCACTATACCACTTGAACAGCATCCTGGGGATGTGGCAGGAACATGGTGTTTTTGGACTGGATGCTCCACAGAATTATGTAATTTAAGAGCTGGACAGGCCCTTAGGGAGTATGGGGCTTAACGCTGTCATTTTCCAGAAAAGAAACTGGGACCAGGACTTGTGAAGTGACTTGTCTGGTTAGAGCGCTAATTCATGAGTCAGGTTCACAGCCCAGTCTCCTGCCTTCCAGTTAGTCCTCTCCCACTACTTGGGTGCTGAGCACCCACCTAACCAAGAGTCTTTATGACTTAACCAGCATCTGCATCAGAGTGGTTCCCCAGGCCCTAAATGGGCAAAGTCAAGGAAAGAGATTCTATATTCTGTCTTTTTTTAGGGGGTATGAAAGTACTACCTTTTTATTTCCATAGGGGAGAAAAAAAAGATGAAAAGGAATATTGAACAGAAGGAAATGAATAAAGACAAGTGCAAATTCCCAGTCCTTATCTGGATATTAAATAGCTGAAAGACAAGACCTTGTCTCTCTCTCTCCCCTCTTACTTCCTCCTCCAGCCCCAACACTGCTTGCTCTTAAGGAGTGCCAGGGAAAATGCAATTCTCTCCAGGGTAAAGTGTGAAAACCTGGAGCGGGGCATTAACATTTCATGACCTGAAAATTCTTTAATAAATTAACTTTATCAAAGGATCACTGGTTCCTCACTACCTTGCAAATGAAATCACACATTCTAGAAAATATAGATTCACCTCATTTGCAGGTTTGCTGTATTGTGATAGCTCCCCGCATCTCTCTTTCCACTGAAAAGAAAGGATGTCAGACATTTTTTACAGCTTTTTACAGTTCACAAAACACTTGAACACTTTTTTTTTTTTTAATGTTTATCCTTACAATAATCCTGGGGAATAGATAAGAAAAGCTATTATTTATTTAATAAATCGACAAATGTTTATTGCAAGCCTACTGTATGTCAGGCACCATTCTAGGCCCTAGGGCTATAAGATTTAACGTAGCAGAGACAGTTCCTGCTCTCCAGGAGTGTATATTCTAACAGGTTCTCCTTTCATGAATGAGACAACTGAGCCTTAGAAAAAGCTGCTGTTGAGTTGACTCCAACTCATGGCGACCTCATGTGTGTCAGAGTAGAACTGTGTTCCATAGGGTTTTCGATGGCTGATTTTTCAGAAGTAGATTGCCAGGCCATTCTTCCAAGGCACTTCTGGGTGGACATGAACCTCCAACCTTGCAGTTAGCAGCTAAATGTGTTAACCATTTGTACCATCCAGGGCCTCCCAACTGAGTCTTCCAAACCAAACTCCTTACCCTTGAGTTGATTCCAACTCATGGTGACCCCATATGCTCCATGTCAACCTTACATGCAGCAAAGCAGAACTGTTTCGTATGGGTTTTTTGGGGGGGCTGTGATCTTTATGTAAGTAGATTGCCAGGTCTTTCTTCCGTAGCACTACAGGATCGGTTCGAACCACCAACCTTTAGACAAATAGTCAAATGCAAACCGTTTGTGCCACCCAGGGACCTCACTAAGCCTTAGGCTCCGCTGGGGCTCAGACTAGGGGTTAAAGCACCAGCCAGAGTCCTTTCAGTTCCAGCACACCCCTACTCTATATGAGCAAGCATTTGTTTTCTCTGAAGTCTATGCCTGCAGTTCTGGTAGTTTTGAATGGCTTCGAGTGTGTATCTATTATATTCAATGGTTCAGTTGGGTGTGCCCATTTGCACACCCAAGTAGTGGGTGTGTCTGGTTGCTTCTGAATATGGTTAACAAATGAACTTGTGCAGAGGGAAGGCAAAGTTAAGGAAGGTCTGGAGAATAGCGACAGCTACCATTTATGGAAACATCATTAGTAAAGACCAGCTGTAGAAAAGGACATCATGGTTGGTAAAGGAGAAGGTCAGTGAAAACGGGAAATCCTCAATGAGATGACACAAAAGCCACAACAATGACAATAGGCTCAGACATACCTAGGATCATGAAGATGCCATGGGACTGTTATACATAAAGTCGACATCAGTTGGCGCCAACTCAACAGCACCTAGCAATCACAACCATTTACGGAGCACCTACCCTGCGTCAGGCTCCACGCTGGTGTTTACCTATATTATCTCATTTATTCCTCACAACACCCTTGCTAGGTAGATATCACCATCTCCATTTTATAAGTGAGGAGACTGAAACTCCGAGAAGTTGAGCAACTTGCTATAGTCACTATGCTAGTAAGCAGTAGTACCAGGCTTCATTCTCCGGTCTGTCTGACTCCAAAATTCCATGCCTTTACACCATACCAGCCTACGCACGCTGAGTTGTGCTGGGCATTGAAAGGTGGGCAGAATTTGGAGGCAAATGGCTGGAATAGGGTGCTGTCTTCTCTTGGTGGAATGGAGTTGATCACCAGCACACTGTCAGCCTTCTGGGGTATGACAAGACCCTCCATGTCCTCTTGATGCCTGCCCCTCATCTGTCCAGGGAAGGAGGTCCCTAACATAAGCCAGAGTGACTGTCCAGAGAAGGCTCCTGTTCTTCTGTCTTAAAAGATCCTGTATAACCTAGTACGAACATATACTGAGAGGTACTGTAAGAGGCCGCAGCACCCATGTGTATAAATGAGCAGGCGATAGGTCTGAGCACCAACTTGTGACTTCTAGTCTATAAACCTATAGAGAACGCTCCTCAGAGGAGCTTTGTGGATTAAAAAAAAAAAAAAAAAAATCTGTGGCAAGGAGTAATCACAGAATACTGCCCAGACTACTGCAGAAAGTAGAAAGCTTAGTGATAAGTGCTTTCCCCAGCAACACCGAGCTGCTGCTAAGATTTACAGTTCACCACAGTGGCAAAGCTGCACACGGATTCATTAATCTCTCCTTTGAGGTAGGCAACACCAGAAGAGGCAAATATTTCTTTCTTCTTCCTCTCCAAATGTACTCTCCACTCACCATGCCCGTATTGAGTTTTAGAACTGGCATTTAGAGCAACATGTAGATTCTTGGTGGGTGGCCTCTTAGCACACACTCCTGCCCTATCCTCTTCACTGGATCACAAGAGTGTTGGCTTGGCTTCTCTCACCACAAATAGTCCTCTACAAATTTCATGTGCCTCTTAGAGACCAAACGAGCTAATCCCAAGTAAACAGTACTTGAACTTCCTAAGTCTGGTCTCATATGTTTGTGTGAATGACACACACAATATTTTAACAAGGGCCCACCCTCGGTTATTGTTTTCCTTCAGTGATAGCTGTCTGGCTAATACATGTCCTTTACAATACATGCAGGACTTGAAATGATGAATGTGCTAAAATGTAGCTGTTGTGTTTACAGTGAGATGGGAATTTAGCCATCACAGATGCACAGGAAGAAATTAAGTGTCCTTCTTCGTCCTTACCGGTAGGAAACCAAAACCAAAACCTGTTACTGTTCAGTCAATTTTGACTCATGGTGACCCCCTGTGTTACAGAGTAGAAATGCTCCATAGGGTTTTCTTGCCTGTAATTTTTATGGCAGATTGCCAGGCCTTTCTTCTGCAGTGCATGGTTCTGAGCCGCCAACCTTTAGGTTAGCAGTTGATTGCAAACCACTTGCAACACCCAGGGACCTCACCAAGAGAAAGAAGCTAGCATTTGGGCAAGACATAAGATGTGTTATGGGTCCTCTCAGACCCTCTGTCCATTGCTATTTTGGGGCAAGGCAGTAACTTTCTCTCTCATTTGATATTCTGCCACAGCAGGGGCCAACTCTGCCCTTACAGTTTAGTCCCAGAAGAGCCATCAACAACTCAAAATTTCCATCAGCCGGAAACGTACCTGTCTTGCAGCCTGCTTTGCTGCATCATTCACGCAAAGGCTGCCAACATTTAGACTCACTTCGACAGTATTTTTCATTTGGTTGAAGTTGTTTTCAAGTGATTGAAGGTCAAGTCAGGAGCAGGGGGTTATATTAATAAAGCCCCTGTGAGGGTAGCTGCTGAAATGACACTTTAACCCTTCAATGACCAGAGGACAGAAAATATTGCTGAGGAAGGCTCTGTGGGCAAACAACCTTCAAGTTGGCCCTTAAAAAAAGAAATGGTGGTGCTTCTGGAGGACAAGGACTATAACTGCACATGTGTGTGCGGAGGAGAATCTTGACTCACAATTAGGAAGCTCTGAATTGGAAACCTTGCCAGATATCATCCCCAAAACAATCTTAAAGGAGTAGAATTTGTTTCTTCTCTCAGTGACAGAAATAAGCTTCCTAAAGCAATGCGTGGTGTTTTTTTAAAGCTCACTATCTTCCCTGGAAGAGGGAGAGGAGGCCTTTCCCAACTTGCCTTTCAGGCTTAGTTTCTAATGGGCGGGTCTCGACATCCTTCTACGTTCTGTCTGAAAAGGATCTGTCTCATCTAAACTAATGCCTGGCTCAGTAAATACATGACAGGTCAAGAGGTTGGGTCTCATTTATATGGGAGCACCTCTGGGTTCAGAAACCTTCCATAAAATACGTTTGGGTAGTATACTTCTTCCTCAACGATTACAATCCTGACAGCCTTCAAGCTGAAAATCCACCCTGCTTCAAATGGATAGGCAGCAAAGAGTGGAGAGCACGGCCGCCCCACCACGCCCCCCACCGAAAGTGTGCTCCATGGAGCCTTAGGCTTCCCAGACAGTCAAGTTTGCGAAAACACCCTGCCTTATTTCTAGGGTTCCAAGACATCATCAATTGTAAGCTCCCCATCAATTTAATAACAGTGGATTTTTTTTTTAAGAAGGGGGTAGTTGGGGAGAGTTACTTGATTAAATGTATACAGTTTTGTTTCTCACTAAATGATAAAAGCCTTCATTTACTTTTATGGGTACTTAACATTTTCTTCTTCAGGATCTCAATCACAGTTTGTATCTAATCATTCTTTGCCGTCGGAGTCTAAAGATTTTCAGAGTCATTTTTGACTACTGGAAGTTATTATATTCAATATCATAGTGACACCCTGCTTTTTACAAAATTTTCATTATCTTTATCTCTTTTACAGCTTTAAGATAAACAACACAATTTTGAATGCTATAAAAGAATATTAGAGTTTCATGTTCTTTGTTTGTTGTTTTTTGTTGATTAGAAACTTATGCGTTCATTTTTTCCGTAATTGGATACCATGTCACTGGAAGGTTATCAACTTCTCTTAAGTGTCAGCTGGAAGCTTTTGACACATTGATGCTTAGAGGCTGAGTGATAGTTTTTCATAATGGAAGAACCATGATTTTAAGCACTGTCATACCACCTTCCCCTTGCTGTGAAGTTTTTATGATTCATTCCTAGAGATTTGGCAATTTATTAATTATACCGTCTGACAGAAAATCTGTCTTTACAATGCTGCTTCATAATAATCTTTTTTTTTCTGTAAAATACACATTAACTTGGAATAATTTTAGATTTAAAATTCCAAAGACAGTACAAAGAGTTCCTGCATACCCTTTACCCACTTTCCCCTGTTGTTAACATCTTACGTTACCCGGGTACATAAGTCAAAACTAAGAAACCATATTGTTGTTGTTGTTAGTTGCCATCAAGTCGATTCTGACTCTGTCGACCCTATGTGTGCAGAGCAGAACTGCTCCACAGGTTTTCAAGGCTGTGACCTTTTGGAAGCAGATCACTAGGCTGCTTTCTGGGGTACCTCTGCGTGGGTTTGAACTGCCAACCTCTAAGCTAGTAGTCAAGCGCTTGCACCACACAAAGACTTCTAAACCATAGTACAGTGGGTCCTTTGTATCTGCGGTTTCGCATCTGCAGATTCAACAAACTGTGGATCGCAAATACCCAATAAAAAAGTTCCAAAAAGCAAAACCGGGCTTTGCCTCACACAGAGCATTACGCTGAAACTACCCGAATGAAGTGATGTGCAGGGGTCCCTTGCTGTAGCTTCCCGCCACTTCATAGATTCTCAGTTTCCGTTCACTCCTGGTTTGAGCATCGTTCTCCTTGAGTCTCGTTAGTTTGCTACTTTTGTTGTGTGCACCCTTTGTTTCCATGTCGGGGGCGGGGGGGGGGGAAGGCTCCTAAAAAGCAATGAAGTGGTCAAAACAATCCCTCAAAGCCTAAATATGAGAGGGCGGAAGAAATCAAGAGGAAGAAATTCAAGGCTAGTAGGTACAGGGTCGCTCTAGGGTCGCGACGAGTCAGAATTGACTCGATGGCAATGGGTTTGGTTTTGGTTTCTTGGTAAGGGATGCGTAGGAAACCCCGGTGGTGTAGTGGTGCTACGGCTGCTAACCAAAGGGTCGACAGTTCGAATCCGCCAGGCGCTCCTTGGAAACTCTATGGGGCAGTTCTAGTCTGTCCTATAAGGTCGCTATGAGTCGGATACACTCGATGGCAGTGGGTGGGTTTTGGAAGGGATGGGTGGGTAGTTCTGTGAAGCACTCTAGCCTCACTTCAAGGCTAACTTCAAGATCACAGCTGAATCGGCATCGGCTGGTGCCCAGGCAGCATCAGCATTTCCAGAAGAGCTCAAGAAACTCAGAGAAGAGAAAGGCTACCTTCCAGAGCAAGTCTTCAATTGTGATGAAACACTGTCTACGTATCATTTACATTGTACTAGGTGTAAGTAATCTAGCGATGATTTAAAGTATACAGGAGGGTATGCCTCGGTTATTTGCAAATACTACACCATTTTATATAAGGGGCTTGAGCATCCACAGATTTTGGTATCTGCAGGGGGTCTTGGAACCAATCCCCATACTGAGGGACGACTGTATATTGATTGCTATTAACTAAACTCCAGACTTTCAGAGGTATCACGTTGTATTGAAGGAATTCTGGTGGTGCAATGGATAAAGCACTCAGTTGCTAACAGAAAGGTCAGTGGTTCAAACCCACCAGCCACTCCATGGGAGAAAAGACCTGGCAATCTGCTTCCATAAAGATTACAGCCTGAGAAACCTTATGGGCAGTTCTACTGTGTCCTATAGGGTCTATGAGTGGAAATCGACTTAATGGCACACAACAACAACATCACGCTCAGTTGTCATGTTTCCCCAGTCTCCTCTAGTCTGTGGCAGCTTCTCAATCTTTTCTTGACAATCTTGAAGAGTATCAGTCAAGTGAACTGTACACGTCTCCCAATCTGGTATTCTGTGAAGTGTCTCCCAATATAGGTTTGTCTGGGGTTTTTATCATGATTAAACTGCAGTTACAGGTTTTGGTAAAATACACCTCAAAGACCCCTTCTCATCACATCATATCAGAGGGTATGTGATAGCCATATGCCACCACCGATGATGCTAACCATAATTACTTGGTTAAGGTAGTGTTTGCCAGGCTTTTCCACTAAAAAGTATAACAATCCTTTAAAAGACATTAAAAAACAAAAAACATTGTGGTAAAATATATGCAAGAAAAGAATTGCCATTTTAATAATTTTTAAGTGCATAACTTAGTGGCTTTAATTACACTCAAAATGTTGTGCAACCATCAGCATTATTTACTTCCCAAACTTTTCATCACCCCAAACAGAAACTCTGTGCCCATAAAGCAATGACTTCCCCTCTTTCCCTCCCCCCAGCCCCTGGTAACTATTAATCTGCTTTCTGTCTCTATTCATTTGCCTATTGTAGATATTTCATATATAACTGGGATCATACAATATTTGTCCTTTTGTGTCTGACTTATTTCACTCAGCATAATGTTTTCAAGGTTCATCCATGTTGTAGCATGTATAAGAACTTCATTTTTTTTATGGCTTAATAATATCCCATTGCATATATGTACCACATTTTGTTTATCTGTTCATCTGTTCATAGAAACTTGGGTTGTTTCCAAATTTTGACTATTGTGAATAATGCTGCAGTGAACACTGGTGTACAAGTATCTGTTTGAGTCTGCTTCCGGGTATTTTGAATATACCTATGAGTGGAATTCTGAGCCATATAGTAATTCTATATTTACTGTTTTGAGGAATTACCAAACCGTTTGCCACAGTGAATACACCATTTTACATTTCCACCAGCAGCGCACAATGGTTCCAATTTCTCCACATCCTCGCCGACAGTTGTTATTTCAGATTTTTTTGGTAATAACCATTCTAGTGGGGTTGAAGTATATCTCATGATGGTGTGATTTGCATTTCCCTAGTGACTAATGAAGTTGAGCATCTTTTCATGTGCTTATTGGCCATTTATGTATTCAAGTCTTTGTCCATTTTTTCAAGTGGGTTGTTTTTCTTTTTGTTGTTGAGTTGTAACCATTCTTAATGTATTCTGCATATTAAGGCCTTATCAGGTATGTGATTTCTAAATATCTTCTCCCATTCCATAGGCTGTCTTTCCACTTTCTTGATACGGTTCTTTGACCCACAAAAGTTTTAAATTTTGATGAAGTCCAATTTATCTTTTTTTTCTTTTATTGCTTGTAATTTAGGTGTCGTATCTATGATCCACTGCCAAATACAAGGTCTGGAAGATTTGCCCATAAGTTTTCTTCTAGGAGTCTTACAGTTTTAGCTCTTACCGTTTAGGTCGTTGATACATTTTGAGTTAATTTTTTTATATGGTGAGAGGTAGGGGTCAAAAGACATTTTAAGAGACAATTAAAGGATATAAATTAAGATTCAACTTTGGTGGGGCTCCCTATTTTAAGAAGTCACCCAAGGTGCCATCATATGAATAGGAATCTGTGAAGTCTGGCTAAGTCCTTGCAGCTGGGGTAGGCAAAGACAACATGGGCACATCTGAGTCCTCTGCCTGGTGCCAAGGAAGTTGACACTGATCAGGCCAGTACTAGGGTGAGGCAAGTGAGATGCCGGAGCATGCACTCTCAGGGTCCTACCTGCACGGCCTGAGAATAAGTGCCCCTTCAAACAGTGTACTCAATGGACCTTACTTGCCTCACCCTAGTCCCTGCTTCTGACATCAAATCTAAGGCTTATTCCAACATTAAAAGACACTCAAATGTACAAAGATGTGTTCTGTATTTTAGAATGAAGTGTACTGCAAAGGCTTTGGATTTCTGCAGTAGCTTTTATAATCTAGTGTATCTCAATGTGATCACAGAGTCCCTTCTTCACTTAATTTTATTAATGCACCATGGAGAATCTAGAATAGAGGGAAAGGCACTGAATGTCCAGCCACTTAGGATCTGGACCTGAGTCTGCCCCTAGTCCCAGCTGTCTGACTGTGGCGGTTTCCTCTGGTGCTTAGTTTCCTCATAAAGGAAACTTCGGAGCGTCTGACATCCTCAGCCACAATTCCGACGGTTCTGATGCACTTAAATGGATTTCTTTGACCTCCTGCACAACCCAGAGAAGGCAATGCTTGCACTTCTTTGAATTGTGGATGGACATGCTGACAGTCCTTTAAGAATGACTGACCGTGGTAACCAGACTGGGGAGTAAAAACAGCCTAGACAGGCAACTAAGCACTCAAACACTGACCTCAGCCAGAATCTTATCAGAACCACTCATTGCAACACTGTGAGAGAGGGCAGGCTACGACCAAGTCCTGCTCTTGTGCCCAGCCCCCACTAACCTTTCTGTCCGTTAACTGCCAGCTCTCATATACAGCTGTAATACAATGGACTTCTGTACTCTGATTCAGGATCTTTAATGTCCTCTGAAGAATACTGTACTGACAGGCTCGTAAGCTGAAAATTTAGGAACCAAATTATGATAGAAATGCTGGCCAACCTCATTTCACGGTTTTGAGTAGCCCCAATGGAGCAGTCTTTCTGCTCACAAGATCACAGCAACATACCGAGTAATCACCATTTCAGCTCATAAATGGGAGACCAAAGAGGGAGATCCTAATGTCATTTGAAGCAGGTTCTGCTTTGGCTATTGACAAGGCCTTTTAGGACACGGGTTATATTTTTTCCCTACTAAATGACAGGAACATTTGGTTGGTAGCACACACACGCAGGTGTGGAGGGCCATTCGTTACATAAACAACTCTCGTGAGGGGTCTCTGGGGTGCAAATCCCACAGTACAGGAACGAGGGCCTTTTCCATTATATGACAAGGTGAGCTCAGGGGAAACGAGGGCAGCTATTCATTTTATTAAAAAAATCTGTCATCTTTTGTCAGGAGAAGAGTGGTACTGTAGACAATTTATGAAATTTGGAGTTGGATAGACCAGGGTTTGAATCCTGGCTCCATAACTCACTAACTCAGTAACTTGGTACCTCAGTCTTCTCTTCAGTAAAGTGGGAATAATCATACCTACTTGACACGGCATCATAAGGATCACATGAGATAATTTATCTAAAGCTCTTTAGCCAGTGCCTGTCACAGAGAAGATGGTTAATAGACATGGAATTTCCTTCCACTGCAAGCTTCCTTTTCACTGTGGATTGTTTCACGGTTGATATACGGTATGATCTAAATTGTACACAATCTTGGTACTCTAACACAGTAGTTTTGGGAAAGACTCACAAACCATCTAGAGTGGCAGAAGGCCTTTCAAAGCAGTCTGTGGGTTGTATGGTATTAACAGGAAAAATATAGAAGTTGGTGCCTTGAAATGAGTAGTCCATCTGAACAATTCAGACATTATTTAGGAGACCAAGATGTCTCCTTCTCTCACAACATTATCAGGATGGCCTTTCTCCCTCCTTTTTCTGTTTTCTTTCTACCCACATGGCTCCTTAGCATTTATACTGCCCAGTGGGCAGGAGTGAAGAAGGCAGCTAAATGTTGCTTTGCCACTGTAGTCATGTCCAGTCTACTCTGCAAGTTTGAGAGATGAGAAAAAAGAAAAAAACTCAGGTGGGTTTGCACAAATGGGTTGATTAGCATCCAAATATTTTATGTTCCAAGACAGCTCACAAATCATTGATACGGTTGGTGCCTGGTGACTAGATGGTGATTATCAGAGCTTCAACATTTTAGCTTAGGGCTTTGCCCCTCCTCCCCCCCAGTTAAAATACAGATGTCCTTGGGAAAGACAACTTAAAGCCTCCCAGTCAAGGGACCCCAGTGGGACAGAATATCGGAGATTGGGGTTTTAGAAAGGGCTATACGGAAGGAAGAGCAAGGCGTTGAGCCCCTGAGGGGCTAGAAGAGAGACCACCGGTGGGAGGCAGGGAAGGGTGCAAGGGGAATGGCACAGAATAAGAGATGGGGACACCACAGTTTGCTCCGCAGACTTGTCCAGCACTAGGGTAGTAACAGACTTCAGTTCTTCATGCGGTTCTGTTCTTCTCTCTCCTTGACCATGACTATAGGTGGATTCTTCCTAGGCAGAGGTAGCTCCCCATTTTCAATGGTTTGGATCTTCCACATATCATCTGGGGGTACCCTGACAGCACAGCACCTGAGCCCATGTGGTCAGACTCCTTCCTACCAGCACCAGGAGCACCAGCTCCTGACAAACATTAGTCACTTTCCAGGGCGCGGCCCATGCAGGAGTCTCTAAAGCCACTGGGAAAATCTATTTTGGCAATTTCTGGCCAATTTAATTAGTTTTAAATACTTCTGTGGCCAGAGGATAAGGGTGACACCATTTGGGTTAGATATAAACAGAAGCAGATCTGAGAGGATGAGATAGGATGAAGCCAAAGCTATGACTCAGTCTATGATAGCCTGGCTGAAGCTGAGCTGAAGAGACAGACTTCAAACAAGGTGGAAACCAGTGTCCCTTGTACTCCCTCCTCTCAGCCTTCTCATCCTCTGCCTGGTCCTAGGTTGGCTATGCATACAGTAAAGAGTTTGGAGCCAACCCTGGGGAGATTTCTTCTTCTTGCAGGACATCCTCTTGAGAGAGGAGTCTGTGTTTACGAAGGTTAATTCCAGGCTCAACCTCAGGCCACCTAAGGCGCAAACGCTCTGAGTCAGGCGGGTTTTACACGTTCCATCTGTTGCAGAGCACCTCGCCATGGTGCATACTTCAGTCTGTGCACTGTCCTAAACATTTCCCGCTGCTGACAGATTAAAGCTGGCCTGGCCGCGGTGTACATTCTTTGGTTCTCACACATGTTCTTATAAGGAAGAGGGGCTCGGAGAGTGCTCTCGCAACCGTGGGGCCTGTTACTGTGTTCATTGAAGTAGGGATGGTTCCTGTGCCTCCTTTCGTGTCTTTACTGCCACCAGTGTTGATGAAACACTAACAAAACAAAGCCAAAAGGCAAGTGTGTGATAAAAGCTTTGCTTCTGATGTGCTGAGGAACCAGGACATCAAACGGGGCTGGGGGTGGGGGGGGCTGTTTTCCGTTTCAACAGGCCAGGTGATCAGATTTCAACAGGAGTAAGGGTGATTTTTGAAAATATTAAACAACCTACAATATGGCACAGTCACAGACCAATCAGAAGACAGGCCAGCCATATTAATAGGGCATGGTCCTAGAAGCCCCTGCAGTGCAAAGCATCAACTTTTGGTTTCTGGATTGTGGGGAAGTCCTAGGAGAGGAGCCTGAGTGGTTGGGGCAGAAGGGTTGGGGTTGTTGCTATTCATCAACTGAAAGAAAGTATTCCAACACTTTAACAAGCAGTAGCCTGCACCAGCCTTCTGGCTCTCAGACCTGTCACAGGGCAGATGGCATAGGCATGGAGGGGAGAAGCACAGAAGGAAAGAAGTCTCCATAACCTTTGCATTCACATTCTTGATCACCCAAGAGAGTTTGGTCCCCCTAAATTGCTACTTCAGGATATGAAGTCTTGGTAAGAACATACCTCCTCTGGGAGCAAGTTCCACCTTAGCTCGGGGGTGGCAGGCCTTTGGAAACTCAGCCCTGAGACTCCCCGGAGATTTCTGGCCTATCTCTGGGGAATTCAGTGCAGTTCTCCAGCAGACTAAAACCATCTCCTCCAGGCACCACCAGCTGATATTTCTACTCAAAACACATATGCTTGTGTCTGGGGAAAGGCAAGCATGAAATACACTTCATAGGAAAGCTGAAAAGCACGGAGAGGTAGTTAATTTTCAAAGAAGAGAGAAAGCCAGTGCCACGACGGGGCCAGAATGCATGATTCACGTCTGCAGAGCTGACACTGATTTTCCCACCTGGGAGAATCACCAGATGACTCGGCAGTTGAAAATATGATTTCTGATTTTTTTTTCATTCCCCTAAGATCTTACATTTTATTTTAAGGCCATGAAACAACATGAGATTAAAAGTCTCATTCAGAAATAGAAGGGGGGGTGGGGGGGAAGTATTCAGTATACACTAGCTCTCTTTGCTCAGAGAAAATACTTTGAAAGGTATTTTAGAACTAAAATTGGAATGGGGAGGAGGCAGAAAAGATGTGTGAGCTTTCCTTGCTTGTTTCATGTTGGTCAGAGAGGCGTGCTCTGAGCTTAGGGAGGACAGCAGCCTCTCACCTACAGGTGTCATGATGGTATCCCTGAGTCTAGCCCTTGTGAGGGACATCCACAGGGACCCAGGTCCCACTCTGCTCCCTGCAGCTGGTATCCTGGGCACAGCCATCAATCAGAAGCTGGACCTTCATCTTGGTGACCAGGGGAAGGACAAGTAATAGAAGAACCCCTTCATGCTTGAAAAGTTCTGCCACTTACCAGGGGTGTGTGACCTTGGGCAAGGCATTCATGTCTCTGAGCCACAGCTTTCTTCACTCTAAGTTGGGGCTAATAACATCTGCTGGATCTATAGAAGCGGGCTAAGGTATAGGTTTTCCAATGCCTGACATTTAAAATGTAATTTTGTAGGCCCTTTTTAAGAAAAAGAATGAAAAGTTGACAAATATAGAATTGGGGCTCATGCAGGTGTAGGGCCCTATGGTTTAAGCCTCATTGAGACACCACAAATGAGCTAAGCATGTGAAGGTGCTTTGCCAAGTGTAAAGCATCAGATGAATGCATGACACTGAATTATTTTGGAAATACATATACCTACTGTGTGCTAAACTGTATGCTAGGTACAAGAGACAGAGCTGCGAATAAGACAGACACGATCCCACCCTCGTGAAACCTAAAGTCTAGCGGCACAGCATTATTGTCTATGACGGACTGGTCTCTGAATCCTGGATGCAGAAGTGAAGCCGATCAACGTGGAATGGCTTGACTGCTGACCCTCGACACTAGTCCCTCTCAGGGCTGTCCAAAGTCCATGTCCCCATACCTGGTTTCTGGACCTTGGGCTCCACTCAAGCTCAGTCTCTCTCTTTTCTTTCTTCCTAATCATGGTCTTTTTACTACAAACCAGCTTTTCTAATTCCTTATTCTCAAAAATAGAAGTCCCTGGGTGGTGCCAAAGGTTAATGTACTTGGCTGCTAACT
Source organism: Elephas maximus indicus (assembly GCF_024166365.1). Classification (NCBI taxonomy): domain Eukaryota; kingdom Metazoa; phylum Chordata; class Mammalia; order Proboscidea; family Elephantidae; genus Elephas; species Elephas maximus. The sequence goes on along the minus strand of NC_064842.1, from coordinate 18,282,497 downwards.
GAAAGGTTGGAGGTTTAAGTTCATCCAGAGGTACCTTGTAAGAAAGGCCTGGCAATCTACTTTTGAAAAATCAGCCATTGAAAACCCTATGGTGCACAGTTCTACTCGGACACACGGGGTATCATCATGAGGTGAGTCGGCTCCACGGCAGCTGGTCTTCTCTAACATGAATGGACAGCAGATGCCGAGAGCTAGGCATGAGGAGGGGAACTGGGGGAAATGGCTAAGGGGTGCAGAGTTTCTTTTTGTTGTAACAATGAAAATGCTATGAAATTGATCGTGGTGATGGATTTGCAAATCTGTGAGTACCCTAAAAGCCAATGAATTGTACACTTCAAACGAGTGAATTGTATGGTATGTGAAGTACAGCTCAACCAAGCTGTTAAAAATAATAGAAACAAAGAAGCATCTACAATTCGGGGAAAGTTTATAGCAAGAAAATGACCACGGTAAATAATGACAGAGGGAAAGAAAAAAAGGTAAGCTTGAAAGAACCCAAGATAATTCAGGGAACGGGAAATAAGTTTTTTTTTTTTTTTTCGTGAAGTCGATTCCAACTAATGGTGACCCCATAGGTGTCTGAGTAAAACTGTGCTCCATAGGGTTTTTTTTTTTTTTTTTTAATTTTTATTGAGCTTTAAGTGAACGTTTACAAATCATGTCAGTCTGTCACATATAAGCTTATATACACCTTACTCCATACTCCCATTTACTCTCCCTCTCATGAGTCAGCCTGCTCCCTCCTTCCAGTCTCTCCTTTCATGACAATTTTGCCAGTTTCTAACCCTCTCTACCCTCCTATCTCCCCTCCAGATGGGAGATGCCAACACAGTCTCAAGTGTCCACCTGATACAAGTAGCTCACTCTTCGTCAGCATCTCTCTCCAACCCATTGTCCAGTCCCTTCCGTGTCTGATGAGTTGTCTTTGGGAATGGTTCCTGTCCTGGGCCAACAGAAGGTTTGGGGACCATGACTGCTGGGATTCCTCTTGTCTCAGTCAGACCATTAAGTCTGGTCTTTTTATGAGAATTTGGGGTCTGCATCCCACTGATCTCCTGCTCCCTCAGGGGTTCTCTGTTGTGCTCCCTGTTAGGGCAGTCATCGGTTGGGGAAATAATTTTTTAAAAGGATCACTTATCCTTACAGAGATTCAAGAAGATGTTGCATCCAAAAAATAAGAATAGGGAGCTATGAGAAAAGAACAATCTAAGAACAAGAAAGAACTCTTGGAAATTTAAGAAACAGTAAATTTCTAGAGATATAAAAAATCAGTTAAAGGTCTGGAAGATAAAGTCAAGAATATCTCCCAGAACATAAAATGAAAGGTCCAATACATTGGAAATACAGAAGTTGAACACCTGACTACCAGGACTTTTAGAATGAAAAGACCAGGAAAAACAAAGGAAAGAAAACTAAAAAGAAAAAATTTCCAGCGCTAACGGAAGACAAGAGTCTTTAAAATGAAAGGGTCTAACATGAATGAAAAAAAAATACCCATGCCTAGATACATCTAAAGAAGCCCTGGTGGCACAGTGGTTAAAGTGCTCGGCTGCTAACCTAAAGGTTAACAGTTCAAACTCACCAGCCACTCTGAGGGAGAAAGATATGGCAGTCTGCCCCATAAAGATTACAGCCTTGGAAGTCCTATGGGGCGGTTCTATTCTGTTCTATAGGGGGGCTGTGAGTCAAAATCTACTCAGTGACAATGGGTGTAGTTTTTGGTTTTTAGACAAATCTATATGAACTTCCAGAACATCAAAGAGAAGAGCAGAGACTAAAAGCTTACAGAAAGATAAAATGGGAAATCCACAAAGGAACCAAAATCCAACCAGCTTCAGAAACAGTAGATCTTAGAAGACAGTGTAATGGGCTTTTAAAATTGTCATTGAAAATGATTTTGAATTGGGAATTTTATATTCTAATTCTCCATCAAGGGTGAGAGTACTAAAGCACTACCTAATATAACAGGAAATCAAGAGATACTAGATAAATTGATGAAACAGGAAATAGAAGTTTAAGTATATTGTTTGAAGTTTCACAGGTAGGCAATAAAATAATTAAATGATCACTATTTTTTTTATTATTACTATCTTAATGGGAAGGAGGATGAAGGGTAAAGGAAAAACTGGATAGCATAATCTAGATCTTTACTTTTCATACCTAGGAGTGAATAGATAATCTCTTAAACTGACACTTAAGAAACATAAGTCTAAAAATATTATTTAAAGGCATAAAAGTAAAGTTGCCTCTGAAAAGCCGGCTGAGGGTGGGGTGGGATGACACACTAGCCTGTTGCCTTTTATTTAAAAAATGGGATACAAGGTAATCAAAGTAAATGACTCTAAATTAGAGCCCAGAGGCACCAAGGAAGCCCTTGACAACAGAGGAACTACTCCCAAAGTGTATTTTGTGAAAGTAACTACTGCATGGATCATGGTTTTTACAGTTACTTAAGTTTTGGAAATTCTCTACTACCCTGTATACCCATCTTGGAGTTTCAAAATACAAGTGAGTTTATTAAAAACTGAGAGGTTCTGCAGAAAAGAAAGCAGTTTAACTTCATTTGAAAGAAGCAGATCAATTTGCTAGAAGAGCAATTCACTGAATTATTAATTTGCTAAATTTAATAAAATTACCAAATGCTGGCTATTTTTTTTCTTTCATTTATAATATCTGTAAAAGGAGTATTTTAAAAGGTTTAATAGAAATGTGCAAGTGGCAAAATAATATTTTAAACATGTAAGAAGTTAGTACAACATAATTAATATAAATGGATAATTTTTCACAAATGAGATTGTTTTGGCTGCCTCTGGATCCTTTTGGACATTTCTGAATGTTGTTTATAACTCTTAAAAATTCCAAGCATCTTAAGATTTTCTTTTCCTCAATTCCTCCAGTAGCCTATCAACTTATGTATTTCTAACAATTAAGCATTTAAATTAAATATAAATTCAAAAGCAACTCAAAGATGTCAAAGTTTTAAATTAATTTAAATTCTAAATTGAGAGAAACAGAAAACTAAGGCCAATAAGTCATTTAGATGTTGGTGAAAGAACACTAAAAAAATGCTTAAACTAAAAAAAAAGTAAAGTGACATTTCTAAAGTATATATAAAAGAGATGAAGTATAGTTGAAACGATCCTGTCACATACAAAATGCCAAACCTTTGGAGAGAAAAATTGTATTTCAAATAAGAATTTTTCAAATAATGCTGATTTGTTTTGCCAGGCTTCCAACATTTTTAGGATTTTTTTTTTTTTTTTTTTAAACTGAAGTCTCAGGGTATATCAATATTAGTTTAGTTCACATTTAGGAACGTATCTTTCAACATCAGTAGTCAAGATCAAACATTCCTGACAAAGCTGCTAAATCATTACGGGTAAATTTGGTATAACTGGCAAATCGGTCCTTCATGGAATTGCGATTAGGCGAATTGCCTTTTCATGAACTGGCTTTTAGTAGCTGATTTTCAGCAAACTGACCTAAAGCCATTTTATTTAACCTAGTTTTTCCCAAACTCATTTGATCAGTGGCTTTATTTTCATAACAATGAGCCAATTGTCCCCACTGCACATACTTTGGAAAATGCTACCACTCAAGAGGAATGGAGCGAGGTACTTGTGCTGGAGGCCCTGGAGAACAGCCGACTTGGATAATGAGAAACTGAAAGGAGGGAAGTAATGAGAAAAAGTACTTAACTTCTACCCCAATGTTGTATTTCTATAAATCTTCAGATGCTATATTCTATTCATCAATCTCTAATAGTGAATAGTTTCACATTTTAAATTAATTTATGATTTTCATAGAAAATTCATGAATGAGAAGGACGTGTTTGCGTTCTTCCTCTCCCTCTCATGTTCTTTGCGTCTGAGAAAGCCTTAACCAGAATGCCTATACACACCTCAGTACTCTCTGTAGTGGATTTGAAAGGATGCCCCACCCTGCCCCCACCAAAAGTATGTTATGACCTAATCCCTGGAATCACGAATGTGACCTTATTTGGAAATAGGGTCTTTACAGAGATAATGAAGTTAAGGATCTCGAGAGGAGATAATCTTGGATTAACCAGGTGGGCCCTGAACCTAACGACGAGTGTCTTTTAAGAGTCGGAAGAGGAAAAGACGTCTAGAGGAGACGGCAATGTGAAGATGGAGACAGGGGTTGGAGTGATGCAGCTGCAAGCCAAAGAATGCTAGGGCCACCAGAAGCTTGAAGAAGTGAGGAAAGATTCCTCTTCCAGAAGGTTCGGAGACAGCATGGCCCTGCTGACACTTTGATTTCAGATTTTTGGCCTCCAGAACTGTGAGATAATAAATTTCTGTTGTTTTAAGCCTCCAAGTTTGTGGTAATTTTTTACTGAGACAAAGGAAAATAATGCACTATCCCACTTGCAAAGGCGCTTGTGAAAACTCTGAGTGGGAGTAAAAAAAACAACATGTAGGGCAGGGATCACACACTCACAAGCCTACAAGGGTAGACAGGATGCGGATGAGGGAAGCTGGCCAGGTGTGGGAATGGGGGGGACCCCGGCAAACCGAGAGCCCACACATCATGTTTAGAAAGGCTGCCGCTACCCAGCTCTAGCTACTGCAGTGTGGATCCACTGTCATCAGGTCTTCCAATCGATCAAGTAAAGCCAGAAATCCAGATTTTTAAAAATATTAAAATCTTCTAACTTACAGAGTCTAGCAACTATTTCGATTTGAAAAACACCATGCAGCTGATTAGAAATATGTATTTTCTCATACATACATATGTGTATACCTACATATTACAAAGTAATACCACTTAATATTATCTTATTCTACCATGTAATAAATTATGAAAAAAATTAAAAGCTATGAAAGATGAATTTATTCCTCAGGATGTGCTCTTAGAACCGAACAGAGGGAGGAAAGGGTATGTATTATCCAAAACTTAAGGATAATAGAGGCAATTGAGAATTCGAACTGAGTCGGAGAGTTTTTTTTGGGGGGGTGGGGTTTACTTTATTTATGGCTGAGACTGAAGAGTTTTTGGAGGGTTTTGAAACTCAGAATCTTAAAGCTAGAAAGGGTATTGAAGCTCATTTGGATAACCCTCTCACCCAATAAAGGAGTTATCTTGATGAGATTCCCAAGATGGTCACTTTGCTATTGTACAAACACTGCTGAAGATGGAGAATTCACTGCTCTTCAAGATAGAATGTTCCATTGTTGGGCACTTGAGTTATCATAAGCTATTCTTCCTGATACCCTGGCATGAACTGTATCTTCCTTGAATTTCACGTCACAGTAGAAGACTACTCCCTTCCCACATAATAATACTCTAATATTTGAAATCTTGTAGTGGGTTTCCTTTTCCTTCACAAAGTCTTCATCCTGTATTGAAACATCTCCATTTCTCACCAGCCATTTCTCACATAACCTGGTCTCAAGATTCTTCTCACCCAGGTTACCTGCAGCTAGAAACTCTCTAGACATAGTGTAATGGGTGCATTTATCCAATTTCTTGACGCTGATACTACACTTAAAATAACGAAGTCTAAGGCTGTATTAGCTGGACTACACTACTGCTCTCCCCGGCCCCCAGCCCCCTCCTCATCCTTTACATATATATCAGTTAGGATTTTTTATGTTGTACAAACCAAGAAATCTACTTCAGATTGGATGACAAAAACTGGAGTTTATCAGCTATGTGCTTATGTAACTCAACGGTGTTGTTGGTTGCTGTCGAGTCAGCGCCAACTCACAGAGGCTCACAGAATAAAACATTACCTGGTCTTGTGCCATCTTTAACAGCCCAAGGGCATATCTGGTTTCAGGAAATGTCTAAAGAGTGTGACCAGGAACCAGCTTCTCTCTCTCCATTTCTAACCTCCGCTTCCTTGGTTCTTGTCTCCATTCTCTTTTTGTGGTCCTAAGAGACCCAAAAGCCAGCAGCTCCTGAAGCCACCTACTTCCTCAACCAAAGGTAATCAGGAAGGGAAACCTGCCTTCTTGATACCCCAAAAGAAAGTCCAAGAAAGGACCATCATTGGCCCTGCCTGGTCTGATATAGGTCACATGGCCAGGGAAATGCGATTTTCTGTCTTAAGCTAACCACGAACTACCCCTTCGGTCAATCACATACAAATTACATGGGTGGGAAACGTGAGAAACAGCATGGAGAAATTGCTGCCAGTAGGGTAGTTCAAAATAATCCACTACAAAATACTAGAAAAATGTCTCCAGACTATTAAAAAAAAAAAAAAATTAATCCCCAATGCAGGCTCTCCCACGTATTCCTGTTAAAGTTCATTGTGTTTGTACTGACCAAATGCTTTTGATCAAGGAGATAATTTTGAACTTTGGCTCAGTGTCCCAAAGTATTAGTTATTCTTTTCAGCTTTGTATCACTTACGAAACTGATATATGTAACTTCTGTGTATTTATCTCATTAAGTCTTTGGTAAAATATTGACTTAGGATGAAAAACGGAGCTCTGAGGCATACCACGGTGTATTTTCCCAAAGGAGTCTATCAGTCTGCTAATAAGTATGGTTCAGAAATAACTGTTTAAACAGGCATAAATAAACCTCACTAGCCCTCAGTTTCCATCCACAGAGAATGTACCATCTACAGAGAATGTGCCATTATATACCATAATGTCTCAAGGTACACTCTTTCTATAGCATTTCCAAATTGAATACAGTCTTTTGGCTGCTTTCTTAATGCCCACAGACAGAAGTAGGTATGTCCACTGGGAGAGAGGACCCTTCACAGAACACGTTACAAGCTGTCACCAGGCACACCGGGTCCTTACACGACACCTCTCTGCTTCAGGTAGGACCTCCCAGTGTTCTGACCCATCTCTTCCTCCTGCAGCTGACACACTTCCTCCCAAGCATCAGCTTGTATTCTAGTCAGAGTACATCCTGCTGCTCCTTTTGAAACCAGAGGAACCTGCTCTTTCAGAGCTTCATTCCTAAAGAACAACTCAGAGGGTGCAGAACTGCTTCCTTCTCATGTCATACTCTTTTATTTATCATCTTTTGATTTCTCTTTACCACCTTCAAAATTTTTTTTCTTTCTGAAATGTTTACTAGACAATTTCATAATGGCATAGGACAGTGGACGTCTGTTCTTCTGGTTTGTCCAGCATCCACCCACCCGCCAAGCTTCTGAAGAGCTTCTGCCCCATTCCAGTCATGGGTTTCCAGTGGGACTGTCAACACATCACCCCCTTGGTCCAGTGGGCTTGAGACCAAAGAAGTCCTTCTAAAATACTACTTCATTTTTTTTTTTTCATTTGGAACTGAAGGACCACAACCTTTTCTTTTGAGTCACAGAGACACAAAAATGTGAACTGGGGACTGCTGGAAGCCAGCTTCCCTACCAGGTTGTAGAGAAGACTAGCCGTAGTGGGAAAGGGTCAGGTCAACTCCAAGGAAGGAGTAGTGCAGAGAGAAACAGATCCAGGGAGAGGAAGAGGGAAAGCCCGAGAGATGCTCAGAGGGAGATAGGCACCAAGTGGAGACACAACACAGACTGATCTCTGAAATCAGTCTCACCAGATGTGCCCCTGGCTTTGTAGTATAGTAAATATGGACAGTAAATTGCCTTTTGAGATCAGGCAGTCTAAGATGGATTTTTCTCACTTAAAACAAAAAGAATTTTGACAAATCCACGTAGGAGGAAGGCAGGGTAGTATAGCATTTATAACCAAGCAAATCTGATTCAAGCTGACTCAATTTTGTAAAATAAATTTCAACCAAAACAAACTAAATGAACCTGAGGTCTGACTCTGAACTCTCAGCCTCAGCCTGAGAAGCCATAGAAGATGAGGGCAAGCTAACTTCCTCCTCTACATGGTTGTGAGCATTAGAAGGACGAGCAAGTTGCTTGGTCCACAGTAGGCTTTTAATAAATAGTAGCAATTACTTTCTAGTGTAAGAAAGTTGAAAGGTAGAGGAGAGTTCTTAAAGTCCTTTCACCTATCCCGCTAGGAAGATTATGTTAACAAATAGCTGGCAGATGCTTTTACGATTGTCGAACCCAATTTATCTTAATTTGAGAGGATGGTACAGTGATATTTCCCATTACAAGTGAGAACAGATTTGTTCCCCTTTATTTCTGAAGGACAGTATTATAGTATGATTGGTGTCCTTTGTGTGGTAAGGGCCATTTCCAATATCCATTTCATTCTTTGCAGAGCAAGGCGCTGTCTCAATTCTCCCTCACTGCTTCCCAAGTCCCCACCCTCTGCCAGGCTCCATGGCTGCAGCAGACTGCTTTCTCGCCTCTCCAGTTTCCTAGCACCTGGCTGAGTCGCTTCCCTTGAATATATCTAACAATAGGAATATTCCACACTTTTCTAGATGGTATGCTCTCACAAGCTCAAGAGCTTTTTACTAACTAGCTCAAAGGATATATTTTTTTTTTTACTCAAAATAACTTGGTTATCTTGAAAACGGTGGAACTACATTTGGGGGCCATGACTCCCTATTTTTCATTTCTTTCAAGGGCCTTTTACTGTCCTTTACAAAGGCAGCCACCATTCTTCACGACCTATCAAATTTACGAGGTTTGACAAATCAGTTTTATTTATGCAGTTTAATGGAAGTTCCATTCATTTATCCTTGGAGAATTTCTGAAAACTCAGTACAAACTTCACTTAAAACACACAGATAATTTTCATGTGAATATGCTGACCATGTTAAAAAAAAAAATCACAAAAACATGTACTTTACCTAAAATTAAAACTGATTTTAATCAATTACTTTTGAGCCGTGCAAAGTAACATCCATCATTTCCCATTTCCTGGGCCTGCTTCATTTTCTGTTGGCTCCCTATAGGGAAAAATGGGATTCCCCCCGTCCCTACGTTCTATTCCAAGTGCTGAGAAGAGGAAAAGAGATCGCAGCTCTGTAGCTGCAGGGGCAGCCAAGCAAGAGATTGATTCAACAGGAGAAATGCAATGCATCCCAGAAGATTCCCTGGGATTTGATGCCCTGCTGCTTAGGGTACAATTTGTTATAATAAGAAACTGAAGATTTTCTGTCAGGGAAGTTAAATTGCTCAGTGATGGCTTGTGAAAGTTAAAAAAAAAAAAAGAACTACAATAGGAAAGTTTTTATTCTGGGAATGCTTTCACAAATAGGAAGGCAAAAAACAATTTTCCAGAGCATATTTTATACGTTGCCCCCACTTGGTGAACAAAGAAGGGTCAATGTTTTCCGATGCAGGTGCCCTAGCCCTACGGGTGGAGGGTGACTTCCGTCTGGCTCCACAGAGAGGCTGTTTAGTGAGAATCAGGCAAATGCAACTGAGAAGAAGTATTTCCTGGCTTCTGCTGGCCTGGCCTGGGGGCTCAAGAGCCAAGGTAGGTGCTGGAATGGATGGGGTTGGTCCACAGCTGTGGGATTTGGGGACAAAAGGGAATTGGTATCCTTATCCCAGGTAAGGATGGGAGGCAAGAGAGGGTCTAAAATGTAAAATGCCAGTAATGCCATGCTGTCACAGATCACCCTGGCCAGAACGTACAGCTGCCAACCTCAGACTACAGGCTTTCTCAGCACTCCCCTCTCCCATGTGGCCCTGGGGCTCTCAGAAATGCCACTGCCCATAGGTGCACGGTTTTTGTTGAAATTTAACCGCTTGGGTCAGCTGTAGATGGGGCTGAAGAACCTGAAAGTGTTTTTTTTTTTTTTTTTTACACCCCTCAGGACAGAGCCTCTATTTTGCACATTATAATAAAAGTGTCTGAGGGTTTAAGGATTTGATTTTCAGGCTGTATCAAAATAGCTGCATAAAAAAAAAAAAAGCCATGTCAAAAGATTACATTCACCAAGCAGTTTCCCCTGGAATGCTGTCTTCTGGGAGAAGGCATCCCCAGGTGGCAAATTCTGACATCCACCAGCTGGTCACAGACGGTCTCCAGATTTAGCACAGTCACTCCTGGAGGCCTGGCCATGCTGGCATTGGCTGCTGCGCACCCTTAGAGCTTCTGAGCCCAAATGGAAGCCCTGAATGCAAGAAATTAGTTTCCCAAACAAGACAGTTGGGTCCAAATTCATGAAAATAAGAACAGGGACAGCAAATCCTGGGACTGCTATTTTCCAGAAACAGAATGGCCTCCTTTACCAATCAGGAGACAATGGTCTGGGATGGCTATAGTCTTGCTAGGTCAGAGTATGACAGGGTACAGCCAAATGTGGATTTTAGCTCCAAGAATGCTATACAGAGGGGCTTCAGAAAACCAGACACAGCAACTCCTCTACCTGAGGCTGTGAGGCAGTAGAATGGTGAATAAAATCTTGAAATCAATCAGTAGACCCCAACATCCACTTGATCCACTGAAGGGAATCCTACTCTAGCACTGCTAATACCTTGTCCATCACTGGACAGACCTGATTTGGTCTAAGAATTCCTCTTCAGGTTCTCAAATGCCCACTTTTTCAGAGGAGGCCCACTTACCTGGTTTAGGAATTGTCTATAAACTCCGCCACATCTAAGGCTTTGCCTGTTTTGCTTACCACTGTCTCCAGGGCCTAGGACAGTCTAGTAGTAGTCGTTGTTGTTATTAGTTGCCATCAAGTCAGCTCCAACTCATGGCAACCCTATGTGTAAAAGAACAAAATGTTGTCTGGTCCTACACCATCTCCATGAGTGCCTTCCAACCTAGGAGGCTCGTCTTCCAGCACTATACTGGACAATGTTCTGATGTGATCCAGAGGGTTTTCACTGGCTGATTTTCAGAAGTAGAATACAGGGTTTCTTCCTAGTTTGTCTTAGTCTGGAAGTTCTCATGAAACCTGTCCACTACGGTATCTGAAATACTGGCGGCATAGCTTCTAGCATCATAGCAACAGGTCTCAGATGTTTTTGTTGGAAAATAAGTGCCTGAACTAGAAGCTTGAGATACTTCCATCCAAATGAACCATGGTCCTCTGCATTCAGGAGGCCATGCAGTAAGCGGTTCACTAAGTGTGGAAGATGGGGAGGCATTTGTTAGCCCAAATGATCTCCCAGGCTACCTTCTATTACTGAGGCATATCTAAAAGGGCATCTTCTACTTTAGGGACACAGATCAGATCGAGGTTCCTACAGATAATAGACTTCCTAAAGACCCCTACCTGCTAGCACTGCTGCAGAAGCAACATGTTTGGCTTGGGGCATCAGGACAATTGCACAGTGGTATCCATAATGGGGATGGGGGAGGGACAGGCAGGTTCTTATCTTTTTTGTCCAAGGAGAATGGGGCTGTGGACTATATAGTTACCTAGTACTCTCGGCACAGAGGGTTTCGGCAATACAATCCAGAATGAAGAAAAAGGTGGAGTCCTCTAAAGACAGTTGGGCAGTGGTTCTCTAGTAGCCAGGAGAGAAGAACACCATGGAGTTGTGTGGCCAGGTGACAGAAAGCACAGGCTTTATGCATGTTCTGCCAGGAGCAACATTTTGGAGGTGGTCCATGCATCACCTCCTTCCTCCCCAACATTATATCTAATAATCATTTTGTTTTATCCCTAAGTCAGCAGGTAAATAGCCAGGTTGGACCAAGGCTTGATCTGTGAAGCTGCCAGATGACCTAAGCCTGCTCAGATCTGTCTGCTGCCACCAGAGTTCCGTCACATTGTAGAGCAAGCCTGAGGGGCAGCAATGGCAGAAGGGCTGCTGCATTCGGGAGAATGTGCAGGCTCGTGTCTTCCTGCCTCCTCTTTTTCAGAGGGGCTGGAGGGTCGAGCCTTGTGCCAGTTCCATGTTCAGACTGTCCTGATTTCCATTCTAGAACTAAGACCAGAAAGCTGGGGCATTCTCATACAACTAGTGGGTTCATGGCTGGAACCACTCAGCACAGATGGCCAGTGAATCTGTCGTTACACAAACATACGGGTAGCTTCTCAGGCAAGGTGCTAACGTGAAGTCAGGGTATCTTAGAGGACTGATCAGTGAACTGAAGCACAGAAATTTACATTTCTCTGCTTCCCCAAGAGAAGTGCAGCCAGAGAAATTGTTGATAATGCTCTCCCTTGCTCTCCTACCCAAAACCTCATATTAGCTCTGAATTATTCATACCTAAAAAGCACATGTGATTAGGTATAAGCTTAAATTAGTGGTTTGATATTTATGCAGTTGAATTGCAGGCAGTGGTGGTCGTGATGGTGGCAGGAGAAGTAGCTGCCATAGTTGCTGCTACTGCAGCTAGTTCTCCTTCTTCCCTCTTCCTTTATGGTCTTCTTTTTCACTGTTTCCTTTTGTTGTCTGTCTACTTCCTGAGTCAAGGGAACCCTTTGGAACTAAATTAAAAGGGTTAAATTAAAACGGCGTGGGCTGTGATGGGCACCCTCCCCCCACTGCCATGCAGGGGTGACTGCCCCAGGGTCAGACAAGCAGCTGTGGCTAAGAAATCACTCTTACAGAATTGGTAGCCAAACGGAAAGGAGTCTGTGTTAGAAATGCCAGGTAACTCAGGATTTTACACACACGAACACTCACATACAGCTCAAAACCATACACAGGGGTTGTGCCACCAAACAGACTTTAACTGCAAATTACAACTTGGGAAGAAAAAAAAAGATTAAGTGGCTAATGAATGGTCTACATCAATAAGCTGGGAACAGAAGATCTGTTCACTTACTAAAAAAAAAAAAATTTTGTAAACCTCACCATGGACAATAAATGGCAAGCAAGGTAAGTGGACAGAAGACTGAATGAATTGCAGATACCTATACTCCTTGGAAAGGGGCAGTTCTACTCTGTCCTATAGGGTCACTATGAGTCGGAATCGACTCGACGGCACTGGGGTTTTTTTTTTTTATACTCACAGGTAGAGGACTGGCACTCATGTATCTCTAGGTCCCACACTGTGAGTCTGGCTGAGGAGAGTTCCAAGCTAGATACAATAGCCAAGGACCCTGAACCCTAGGAATGATCTTCACTGACAGACATACTGACACAGGCATCCTGAGAGAGCTACCTAACCACGCCTGGGCCACACAGACAGCAGAGGGAACGGCAGAGGCAGGCACAGGTGAGTGCTAGGTGAGTGATGGCACCTACTACCCTTCCTGGTCCCCCCATGAACGTGCGCCCGGCAAGTCCTGCTGGCTCCTGCACTGGAGTGTCATGCTGACTGGTGACAAATACCCGCAAAAGAACAACTGTAGGTCTTTCGGAAGAAAAGCCAGCTTGAGCACAATAGTAGAAGGTACTGCTGTGATGAAACCTTGTATTTTATCAATGCATCTGCCAAAGCTCCTGAGAGAAAAGTTAAAAAATTACTAGCAAAACAAAAACTGATGGAGATGCTGTATAATTACTGGCAATCTCTGAGTTACAAACATGTGACTTGTCAACTACTGTTGCATTTTACTTCCTGCTCTTTCTAACTACTCCATCTTTTCTGGCAATCATCTGAGCTGGAATCTCAATCCTGTCAACTTTCTCCTCCTTGAGGAAGGATTTCATATCCTCCTTCCCCTTTCTCTGATCACAAGCACAGTGAACTTAAGCCATCTCTCTATCACATGTGCACATAGCCCCTTGGTCATTCTTATTCTTCCAAGTCTTCCCAAGGCACCCATAAACATGTCATTCCCACCACCACAATAATCCTATTTATGGACAACGAAACCAATACTGAGGAATCTAACCCTATATGATCAAAGAAAAAATCCTTCAATATTTTAAAGTGAATTCAGATTAGATATAATAAAAATAAATGTCACCCATTCTCATATTCTTTTGAAGAAGGGGCAATATTTTGGTGGGAAGGGGAGAGCACAATTTGGTGACAGTTATCCAAATTTAGGAGCCCTGGTGGCACAGTGGTTTAGAACTTGGCTGCTAACCAAAAGGTCAGCAGTTTGAATCCACCAGCTGCTCCTTGGAAACCCTATGGAGCAGCTCTACTCTGTCCTATGGGGTCACTATGAGTTGGAATTGACTTGATGGCAAGTTTCTTTTTTAATCCAAATTTAAAAAGTATATAACTTTTGATGCAGCTAGTTAACATTTATGCATTTATCACAAGGCTTTATCTTATGGATTCAGTAACACAAGTACACAAGGATACAAGTACATGGATATTAAATGTAGCACATGAGCACAATTAAGTGTCCTGGAATTCCCAGTCTTTGCAGTGTAATCCATGATTTGCTATGATCCACACAGTCGAATGCCTCTGCATAGTCAATAAAACACTGGTGGGCCAGTGGCCTATACTTTGACCTCGTTCATCAGCCTCCACAGCCTTGTGAGCCAGCAGCCTGTAGTCTGATCTACTGGTTTGGGTTCTTCAGATCCTGCAGCCACTGGATTGGGAGAAGCCTATGCCTGACCCATGGATTTGGGACTTGCCAGCCTCCACAACTGTTTGAGCCATTTCCTTGATATAGTTTGTGAGTTCTGTGAGCTGCTGCAGCATATTACACAACCCAAAGACAGCGAGACAGTGCTGAGGGGATGAGGAATAGTTGATATTAGAGCTGATGGAGTGGTACAGTGATTTGGAAAAGTTGGACGTTTGGGGCATCTTTAACCTCTGCCTCATAGGAATCACCTTTGTGATGACCCTTATAAAGGAAATCATTCATTTAGTTGGTATTCTTTTTCTGGTATTCTCTGTTTTCAACAAAGATCTGACATCAGCAATGGTATCTCTTGTTTCACATCCTCTTCTGACTCCGGCTTGAATTTCTGGCAGTTTCCTGTCGATGTATCGCTGCAACCATTTTTGAATAATCTTGAGCAAAATACTACTTGTGTGTTTTATTAATGATATTGCTTGATAACTTCTACATTCTGTTGGGTCATCCTTCTTTGAAATGGGCACACATATGGATCTCTTTCAGTAGGTTGGCCAGGTAGCTGTCTTCCAAATTTCTTGACAAAGAAGACTGAGTGCTTCCAGGGTTGCATCCGTTTGTTGAAACAGCTCAACCGGTATTCCATCAATTCCTGAAGCCTTGTTTTTTGCCAATGCCTTCAGTGCAGCTTGGACTTCTTTCTTCAATACAATTGGTTCTTGATCATAGTCTACCGCCTGAAATGGTTGAACATCAACCAATTCTTCTTGAAACACTGACTCTGCATTTTCCTTCCATCTTCTTTTGATGCTTCCTGCATGGGTCAATATTTTGCCCATAAAATCCTTCAATATTGCAACATGGATTTTTTTCTTCAGTTCTTTCAGCTTGAGGAATGCTGAGAGTGTTCGTCCCTTTTGGCTTTCTAACTCCAGGTCTTTGCACATTTGATTTTTGCACAGTCCATTTCAGCTCACTAATGCCTAGGATATCAATCTTTATGCATTCCATTTCATTTTTGATGACTTACAATTTTCCTAAATGCATACTTTGTACCTTCAAAGTTCTGATTATTAATGGATATTTGCAGCTCTTTCTTCTCATTCTGAGTCATGTCACATCAGTATGTGAAGGTCCCGAAAGCTTTACTTCATCCACATCACTAAGGTTGAAGTTGTATTCTGAGTGCCTTCCAACCTGAGGGGCTCATCTTCCAGCAGTGTATCAGACAATATTCCACTGCCATTCATAATGTTTTCACGGGCCAATTTTTTTTAAGACGTACATTGCCTGGTCCTTCTTCCTAGTCTGTCTTAGTCTGGAAGCTTTGCTGAAACCTGTCCACCATGGGTGACCCTGCTGGTATTTGAAATATCGGTGGCATAGCTTCCAGCATAACAGCAACATGCAAGCCACCACAGTATGACAAGCTGACAGACGAGAGGTGGTTTTAAGAAATAATTTTTTTTTTTCATTATGAATGGAATCTCCATTTGTATTTTTTGAGAGATTCTGGTATATGTGAGAATTACTTATTTACTTTCAATACTCTCTCTCTGACAACATGCTAAAACTTAATCATGTGGGACTTTGGGATATATTTAGATTTGGCCACTCACACACAGAAAATTTCAACAAAGAAACGTTTAGCAGTGGTTACCTCTAGGGAGTGGGATGACAATCGGAAAGATGAGGGTGATTTTTACCCTTCTGTTCTGACTTTCTCTTTGTTCTTTTGAAGGAGCGCTGGTGGTGCAGTGGTTAAACTCGTGGCTGCTAACTGAAAGGTTGGCAGTTTGAACTCACCAGCCACTCTGCAGAAGGAAGATGTGGCCATCCACTTCCTTTATAGCCTTGGAATCCCTACAGGACAGTTCTACTCTGTCCTGTAGGGTCGCTATGAGTCGAAATCGACTCAGTGGCAACGGGTTTGGTTTTGGTTCTTTTGAAAAAGTCCTTTCCTAGTACATAATATTCTTACAAAACAAACATTAAGTTGACAGAACATGTGTGAATATACTGAAAGTTCCCCTCGGCCTTACAAAGCCTCCACAGCCTGTTATCATTTTTTGATTCCTAGAGAAAATCAAGTTTACTTAGTATTCAATATAATTCGAAATAGTTTATATTCAATTTTATTTCTTCATTGTTATTTTCTCCTTTTGGTTTTTTGGCAAATGTATAGACAGCCCTGGCGATGTGATATTATCAGCTGAGTTGACTCTCCCGCGCTAGTCTGGGGACCTCACCATCATCTATAACACTGCCTTTAACAGGAAAATGAATCCCAAGTTCCAAACTACCAAAAAGCAAACTAACTTTTCAAACGTGACCCATCCTCTGGTTCAGGACTGACTGAATTAGAATTTCTAAGAAAATTTATAAAATATTCTTAAATTATTTTCACTCTTTCTGACATCTTTAATGCTAAGGGATGGAAGACCCCGCATACATAGTCCCAGGTCTACACCCAGAGACTCTCGGAATAAGTACTCTCAGCTAATATGAAAGATCCTACATTTTGTTGTTCACGAATCATATCCAATTTGCTTTATGAAACATAAAGAACCTGATATTGTCTTGTATTATAAATAGAACTTACTTCTAATGAGTGAAAACAAAAAGACAGGATAGAAAGAAGTGAGCTGAGAGCAATGCAGTAATTTGGATGTAAATGAACATTTCAAATATGGACAGTTTCCCCTCTAAGGTTAGATGTTAAAATTTAGCCAAGGTCAGAAGTGACAAAATCACCACTAGAAACATGACCGGTGACCTCAATCTAGTTATTGCAAACAGTATATTATACATTGTCAAACTGTTACGGCAGATGGCAATCCAGTCACCTCTCGGTAACTCACGCCTAGCTAACTGTCCGTGTCCTTGGCGAACAATGAGCACAAAGCCCACCCTGAGCATGTGCCTGGAGATGGTGTGGATCAGCTGACAGCGCATGGTGGGAGTCCTCCGGCGCACACTCCAGGGGGCGAGAACCACTGCCAGTGTCCTAGTCCCACGTTATATTCTGAAATTATGAAGGGCATACAGCGCATCTGCTCCACTTGTGCACGCTTCCAAATTGACACTATCGCCTGAGCTAAAGCCCCTCCCATTTCTCTTTGTTGGTTACGGGTTATTTATGGCCCTTGCTTCTACTATAACTTTGAAAGCAGAAGGTCCAGATCTCACGCATTTGCAGTAGGTCAATATAGATTGGATTTCTTGAAATTCAGAACACTGCAGAGCAATTCCTTAACAAGCTCCAGGGAAGAGAGACTCGAGGGAGGCTTAGAGGTTTGTCACCCAGCCTCACAACAGACTGCACATTTACAGCAAGACTGTGACCTGCCAGCACCAGGAAAACATAACCAGATGTATCCCAAACATGGGGTATACTCTGGTGGACTTGACTGCACTTACAAGAAAGGCCTCTTTGTTTGATACAAGGTTAAGTCAGTGAACCTGCCCGTTGACTAAGGAGTAAGTAATTTAGAAAAATCAGCCTTGAACACCCAGTGGAGCACAGTTCTATTCTGACACACATGGGGTCACTGTGAGTCGGAATCAACTTGACAGCAACTGGTTTTACTGGTAACTTAATCCTTCAGAGAAACCTTGGAGAATTTGGGAAAAAGTGGATTAAAAAATATGTGCATAACGGGCATCCTGGAAGGCGTGTGGCCTTCTTGATGAAAGTGATGGGCCACTTTGACGTTTTGTGCTTCAGAGTTGGCTGAGCAGGCTGCCGGGATGTCAAAAGGGTGGGGAGGATGGGGTAGGAAGAGTCGGAGTAGAGTGGGGCTGGCTGGCAGCTGAGGGGAGCCTGGAGGAAGGAGAGTTTTCTCAGTCTGTACCTCCTGGCTGGACTCCATCCATTCATCCAGCAGCCTGTGGCTTGGCTTCCTGAGACCAAGCCCAGAAGTTCAGAGAGGTAACCATCCAGGACCTGCCTCTCATTACAACACTGAGGCTCAGAGAAAAGCCTTATCTCTTTGTATTCAATTCAAATTTTCTGAGAACCCACAAGATTCATCATACTGAACAGACATTTCACCGCTCATGGGAAAGTCTACAGTCCCAACCCTCAAGGCAACCTCTTCTAAGTTTGATTAAAGCTGACTCACAGTCTGGATTTCAAGGCTGTTCCCCACCTACAGAAGTTCTGAAAACACCCTTGGGGTCACCATGGTGCCACGGCTGGTTTGTGGACCTCTGCCATCCACCTGGGTGCTGAGGCCTTTGCCATCTTCTGGTTTCTCTCTGCCTGTACCAACTTCCTAGCCCAGGTCTGGCTTCCTGACCAAGCGCCTCATTTCTAGTTTACTGCCTTTGCCTGATAAATCAGACCCTGGATTTGCTTCTGCTCTTGTCATGTTAATTCTGGTTACTTCTCCTCCCAGCTGTCTCCTGAGGCTTTCCTCAAGTGAGAACAGGTAGTGTCCTGGGCTCTGGCTTCTTCATTCAATAGAACCACCCCTCTGCCTGTTCTTTCATGTTTCAAGTCTACATCTGGATTTGCCCTCTGCTGAGCCCCTTTGGGTCAGCATCGTGTTGGCGTGGCCTGCAGAGCTGGGAAATTCAGTATCTGTCCAGACTGGTACACCTGTTCTCCAGGGACACCCCTCCCCACACACAGTACCAGGTGCTTTTGGAGTACCTGTCTAGTAGTGACCGTGTTCTGTGGTGGAGACTAGGTATTCCAACCTCATCTCATGGCATGTACATCTCTGTGCTCTTTCCCTTGGACTGCTGTCGGTCTCCACTTCAAGCTTATGTTCTTAGCCCACTGCCAATCAGGGTCTAATACCCACCAGCACTAGACTTCAACATCAACCTCCCCGCTAAAGTGCCTCTGAGTTACAAGAACATCTAAGGGCAAAACACCCATTGGTCTGGAGAAGCTGAGACTAGTGAAGAAATGATTCATTACCAACAGCTCCTTCACCTGAACCAAGGACAGGTACCTTCGTGCTTGGGTCATACAGTGGTTAAGAGGGCAAATGACTCATATGAAAGCAGCCTGTGAACCATAAAGCACTGACAAGGGTAGGGGCCATTGTAACTGGCAGCTGGACCGAGGGCCCAACACTGGCCATCCCCACTGGGATCAGCACAGCCTCCCAAACTAGGTCTGGGCCCATGCTCTCACCCCCAACCCCTGGCTTCCACAGCACCCTGCACTTGCCTCCATCATTGCAAGCTGCAACATATTGTAATCATCCACTCCACATCGAGACAACATCTAATTAGTCTCTGTACACCCATAGTGCTTGACACATGGAAGAACTGTACGAATGATGAACGAACAAAGAAATGAATAAAGGAAGGTCTGCTTTTACATGCTGATTGAGAAGCAGGCAGGAAACTTGACATAAAGTAATAATCAGAATGACTTTAGTGTCAGCCTTTTGCCCAGGGTTAAGACATCCTAGCCTTTACTTGATCCCTTCTCCCTGGGACTGACCTGTATGGCTCCATGGTCCGAATGCCATAAAACAGCGCCTCTTCCAACAGGCCAAGGTTGATGCAAGCATCCATGGCGCAGTCGAGCACCTTCAGCTGGTAGATGTTGGTGTCGGGAAGCTGCTCAGAATTGCTGCTTAGGATTGTCTGGCACATTGCCAGAACCTGTTCCCACTCTGTTATTAACCTTGGTTAAGGATTCATTGTCTTCACCAAGAAAAAACAAAAGTAAAATCAGATTCTCTAAAAGGCTGAGGAGCTCCCAGGCACAGGAGGGGAGGAAGCACCCATTACTGAACAGATGAGTTGCCTGAAAACACGTCTGAGGAACAAAAACACAAAAGTGGCATCTCAGCTAAGGAAACTCTGTTTACATCAACAGACCGTCTTCTAACAGAGCCTGGGCTTCAGGGCATTACATTTTCCAAAGAACCATTCTCTCTTCATATGCCTATATGTATTCCCTTCAAACCTAGCCCTGAAATAAATGCAGCTGTTTACCAAACTGGCTTAAAGACTAAGGTCAATTTAAAATTATTAACTCTGTGAACCTGTTTCAAAACTGATATGAAATTCAAGAAGCTTGAGAGAGATTCATTTTTAGAAACGAGGGGCTCATGTTTGCTTCTGTGCTGTTTGAAGCTTGGGCATTCTGAAACCAAATACACACACAATGCACATACACACACAACACACACACACAGTGGGTGAAGCAATTTAAAGAAACCCATTTCCAATGAATTGCATATTTAATGTTTTTGGTTATAAAGCAAAAATGACCCAAGCCTATATGTAACCAAATGAAGGTTAAAATATTCTTATCTTATTTTAATCCCCTCCCCCTCAAAAAAGAACGTGGCTTATGCACATAAATTATGGGCAAGAGGAACAATGCTTCTGAAAGGATGAGAAGGCCTAATATCCACTGACTTTCTGATTAACCCCAGTCAATGACTTAATCTCACGGACCCTCTGTGAGTCCTCACTTTTTACAACTAGTATTCCCTGTCTACTTAAAGGCAGTCAGAGGATTAAGGACATGGTAAAGGTTGGCAGTTCGAAGTCACCATCCGCTCCATGGGAGAATGACGTGGCACTCTGCTTTGATGAAGATTACAGCCTTGGAAAGCCAATGGGGCAGTTCCACTGTGTCTTGTAGGGTCACTATGAGTCGGAATCGACTCGATGGCAACAGGTTTGGTTTCTGGGGTTTGGTATGAGAGTGCTGTAAAGCCCTAAGAGGGGGAATGCCTTCCAAGGCTAGAGTGGAGGCATACAGTGACCTCACACAGCTCTTTCCTGTGCCGCTGTGTTAGGTGAGGTGGAGGCAAACATCACTCCTTCCCCCAACCCTATACCACTTTCAACCAGTGTGGCTCCAGATCCATGTGCTTTCATACGTGGTAACTCGCTGTGAGAGAGAAGAGAGGTTAGAAGAGTTCAGAGGTAGTAGAAATAGCATAGACTTTGAACACAGATAAAGTTGGATTTGAATCTAAACTAGTCTTGTCATTTGTTAGCTCTGAGGTTCTGAGGAACTCACCTAAGTGTTTTGGAATGGGACAGAAACAGAAAAAAACCCACTGCCAACGAGTCAATTCTGACTCATAGTGACCCTACAGGACAGAATAGAACTGCCCCATAGGGTTTCCAAGGAGTGGCTGGTGGATTCAAACTGCCAGCCTTTTGGTTAGCAGCCATAAACCCATTGCCATCGAGTTGATTCTGACACAGAGCAACCCTATAGGACAGGATAGAACTGCCCCGTAGAGTTTCCAAGGAGCACCTGGTGGATTTGAACTGCCAACCCTTTGGTTAGCAGACATAGCACTTAACCACTACACCACCAGGGTTTCCAAAAGCTCTTAGCTATTGCACCATCAGGGCTCCAGAAACAGAAATGCTTGGTGTAATTTTAAGAATGAAACAAGTTATAATATATAAAATGAAAAAAATTCATTATGCACTCCATCAGGAGCCAGGCAGAGTTCTGAGCATCAGGGATGCACTGAGGAAACATTTAGTGGCACGCACAAACATCAGTGCCTCCTTCCTCCCTTCACTACACTGAACCATGACTAGGCTTAAGGAAAATGGTTCAGCGACCATGTGTGATCGAACTTCCCCCATCTCACACTCCTTTCCACTTCCACACAGGATCCAGTCTCTTCACATCCCCTGCTCCTCTGACCCCCAGCCCTCCCCAAGCCCTCTTCATCAACGTCCTAACCCAGCATGTCCCGTATGGACAGACAACATACTGTATTCTACAATACTCCTTTATCCCTCCCTCCGGCAAAATCTACCTCTTCCAGTGTCCAGACCCTCAGAGTACTGCTTTCCAAACAGTAGCAAACACATTTCGTAGGTCGTTCAAGCCAACTGTGTAAGTGAGGCCTAATATCTTTATTAACCCTCAGGGCAAACATATTTTCCTTTTAGCAGGGGCCTCCTGGAGGCATAAGACCTTACTCAAAGGCATGAGTTCCTTGGTAAGAATTTTAAGCAAATACACTGGTGAGGGCCTTTATATCCTATCTCCTATACATTATACCCCACCGCCTCACTGATAGTTTATTGTGCTGTCATGGCTTGCATATTGCTATGATGCTGGAAGCTATGCCACCAGTATTTCAAATACCAGCATGGTCACTCATGGTGGACAGGTTTCAGTGGAGCTTCCAGACTAAGACAGACTATGAAGAAAGGCCTGAAGATCTACTTCTGAAAATTAGCCAGTGAAAACCTTATGGATCACAACAGAACACTGTTCGATATAGTGCTGGCAGATAAGCTCCCTAGGTTGGAAGGTACTCAGAATACACAGTGGCCACAACAGTGGATTCAAGCACACCAATGACTGTGAAGATAGCACAGGTTCAGGCGACATTTCATTCCGTCGTACATAAGGTCAGCATGAGTCGCAGCCGACTTGATGGCAACTAACAACAACAACAACGTATATTAATTATACCATATAATTTTAGGACCAGTCCTGTCTCTGAGAAGTTGGCTCTAAATCTGGAAGTCATGTTTATTGAAGGTCAGTGAGTTGGTGATTTTCTTTTGCACTCTTCCGCCACGCGTATTTCAAGTTATCTATGTCTTCAAGAGGCTGAACGTATCCCACAGAGGCTGAGGGAAGCCATATCTTAGGTAATGCACTGACTTTGTAACAGCTTGCTGGGCTAACCTCTTTGGCTTTTCATTCCAGGATTAGATATTTGACAAACTGTCAGGAGGAATGACTGTCTCTTACACAATGCTAGACGTTTCTGTGGCAAGCCTTTGCACCTCATTTTAACATGGTGCTGTTTTGACCTTCACGGTTATTTACCTTTTCATTTATATATGCTCCAACTCATTTTAAAGAGGTTTGAGGTGACAAGCCTTAGAAGGAAAAACCAGATGTAATGTTGCGCAGCTGCTCGCAGGAATACATCTAAGTTATCCCCCAGCAAGCTGGAAGGGACCGCGTGCCAATTTCCCTCTGTAACACTGGCAATCATTTCCTGGCAAACAAGGTAAAACCTTTCCTGTAAAACACCCCAGTGAGCAAAAAAATTGAATAATTTTACTAAGAGGCTTTTTTCCCAAGCTAATGCTAACACTTATTTGCTCAAAGATTTAGTTTCTGGCATCTGCTCATTGTTTACTACGAGCCATTCTGTTCCAGGGAGGAGTTGAGCTCTGGGCTTGGGCAGGGCTGGGTAGCCCATCCAAAGAGAATAGATTACCTATGGACAGAATACAGATACTTTTTTTCCGCTTTCTGATTACTTTCAAATGACCTTAAGAGGATTTGGGGAAAAGAGAAAGAATAGCAAAGCAAATTCATTTGGGAATTGATCAACTCCTTGAGGTTCAGAGACTGCCAGACCATACGCCTTTTTCTCACCTCATCATATTACCCTACTGCTAAAAATCCTTCCATGGTCCCCTCTCACCTGTAAAATCTAATCTCCTGTCCATGGCATTGAAGGACTTGCCACATTCCCTCCTCTCATACTGAACAACTGGTCAAATTCCCGGAACCATCTATTTCACGCTCTGGGCCTCTGCAAAGGTTATTCCCTGTGATGGACTGCCTTCTCCACTTGGTTGGCCTGGTGAACATCTACTGATCCTCCAAGACACAGCTCAATTGTCACTTCCCCTGTGAAACCTTTAACCTCCTGAAGGCAATGATTCTGCCTTTGATGCTGCTACAAAAAATATGTATCTTTACTGTAAGATGTATTTACTTATTTACTACCCCCACTAAGTGGGGAGTTGTGAGTGCACAACTCTGTATCTTTTTAATCAGTAGATCCCCAATGCCTGACAAGGTCCCTGGCCGTAGAATCAGTTTTCAGTAAAACCCTGTCAAATTGAGACTGAACTGCAGCTATCTCATCCATGGGCCCTAATTCTGCTGCATGGGACCACACAGAACAGGCCTGCTCCTCTTCAGTATAAAAAGCCTTTGAGCCCATGAACATGGCCCTCTTGCTCCCAAGGTCTGCAGTTCTCCCAGGATCTTCCATCCCGTCTAAAGACAGGGTTTCTAATTTCTCCTAGCTCCTGGTTCCACTCCTCAAAACTGATTTCAATTTTTCTATTATCC
This sequence comes from Elephas maximus indicus, assembly GCF_024166365.1. NCBI lineage: Eukaryota > Metazoa > Chordata > Mammalia > Proboscidea > Elephantidae > Elephas > Elephas maximus. The sequence goes on along the minus strand of NC_064842.1, from coordinate 18,258,160 downwards.
CTCTTAATATGTTCTACCTCAAACTGAATAGAAAATTCCATATAAATCAATATTATTACCTCTCTCAAGCAATATTCTGTATTTCTATTAATGCAGCCTCAAATCATAGTAGTCTTTGTGGGGAGGTTATATCACACTGAAACTTTATTACATTTTGCTCTTTACTAAAACTCTAAAATTATTTCATACATTCTACAACTAAGCTTGAACTTCTTTACCCAGATAGATGTGACATACACTGTTTTAAATTTCATTTTTTTAGGCTGAAGCATCATTCAAACCTACAGGGATTTTTTGAGTTCTTGATTCTATCATTCTCCCTCGGCCATCCTTCTCATCTACACATCTTTGGAAACTGGGTGAGCCTTGCTCCATACCTTCATTCAAGGTACTGAATCAAAGGTTGAAGAGGACAGAGATGAGAACAGAGCCTTCCAGGGTGACAGTGATCCAATTAGCATCACCTTTTTCAGCACAGCTATTCAACTGTTTAGTAAGACACCTAGTTATGCTAGCATCTAGCATAAATTTCTTGAATTTTTTTTTTTTTGTCAAATATCTTTCTGAAATCTAAATACAAACTTTACCCCAAAAGGTACATGATTAGCCATGAATCTATGGATTTACTTGCTGTTAGTGAACCCATACAGCATCCTGGTAATCACAGCTTTCTTTTCCATTTCTTTAGTAACTAATTCCAGATCCTTTACGAGGAGTGCTAACAAACTCACTGGGCTACATGTTTCAGAAATTGCTATTTCACTTATAATAATAGAAATATTTGCTTAACTACATCTCTTGTCCTTTACAATTCTTTAAAGAACATCATCTATATATAGATTAGAAATCTCATTTGCAGGTTTTCCTAGTGCCTGGGATAGAATTTACCCAAGGGATCTGAATAATCTTTTACAATTTTTTTCAATTGCTCTGATCTCCCTTTCTTCTTACCTTGTGATCTCCCCTCACCACGTTCTTGCTTACATGAGCTCCTCTATTGGGAGTGACCTCCTACCCAGCCTCTTCCTGTCCAAGCCCTGTCTCTGATTCAGGACAACCTCTTAAAAAATATAACATCAATGGAGTCTAACAAGATGTCCCATCATAAACAATCTCTCTTCACTCTGAACTTTGACCCATTCATGGTCCTTATTATTTATGCTAAGAAAATTTATTGTGCAGGAATCCCTATTGCCACTGTAGTTAAGGGTGATTTAAGGTGAAGCTTCTAGATTTGAAGGTCATTGACATTAAATTATAAGGATTCTAAGCTGTTCTTTCCTAGAGATATATATAGTTATAGGAGAAGGGAATCTGGGAATGTGTTACTAGTTACATACAAAGAGAATACTACTTACTGTCCTAATATCACAACCACAAATTTTGGGACATTATCTAATGGCGGTGAGGTATTCACGCTAATCTTGCCACAATCTTCCCTAGCCATTACCCAAATTTTTGACTGGGATCAGAGATATCGCCTATAAGCATGAAACAGAATGAAGACTATTGGCTCATGGAGAGGTCAAATCCTGGACTTGGTCTCATTGATACCAAGTTCAAACCAGTAAGCAGGCAATCCCAACAGTCCAGCTTAATCCACAGGTAAAGGATACTCCGATGTGCCTTCAGTTCTTCGATTTTTTTCAGGGATTCTTGAACTTCCTTCCATGCTTGTTCATTACCAGTTAGCATATCAGCATCCTGCTCAGGCCCAAATGAAAAGACAGGAAAGACAGACAACCCAATTAAAATGTGAGCAAAGGATCTAACTGTTTAACTTTTCTGCATAGGCATACAAATGGACAAAAAGCACACGGAAGATGCTCAACTTCATTAAACATCAAGGAAATGTAAACAAAACCACATTTGCAATACCACTTCATACTCACTAGGATGGCTAGAATCAAAAAGACATATAATAACGTGCTGCAAGGATGTGGAGAAATTGGTAACTCATACACTGCTGGCGGGAATGCAAAATGGTGTATCTGATTTGGAAGACAGTCTGGCAGTTCCTTAAAAAGTTAAACATGGAATTACCACATCACCCAACAATTCCAGTCCTAGGTATATACCCAAGAGAAATGAAAACAGACATCCTCATAAAAACTGTTTATAAATGTTCATAGCGTTATTCATAATAGCCAAAAATTGGTAACAACTCATATCTCCATCAGCAGATGAATGGATAAATAAGATGTTGCATATCCATACAATGGAATAGTACTCAATAATAAAAAGAACGGAGTACTGACGCAAGCTTCAACATGGATGAAACTTGAAAACATTATGCTATTTATACGAAATGTTCAGAATAGCCAAACTCACAGAGGCAGAAAATTGACTAGTGGCTGCCTAGGTTGGGGGGTACAGGGGGAACTGGGGAGTGACTACTAATGGGTGGAGATTTCTTTTTGGGGTGATGAAAATGCTCTAAAACTGTAATGCTGGTTGCAGAACTTTGCGAATGTATTAAAATCACTAAATTGTACACTCTAACTGGGTAAGAGACCAGTTCTACTCTGTCCTATAGGGTCACTAGGAGTCGGAATTGACTCGATGGCACTGGGTCAACTGGGTAAGTTATATTATACATGAATTATATCTCAACAAAGCTGTTACAGAAAAAGACTGATAGGTGAGAGAAATAGTTATTTGTTAAGAAGCCTACAGATAGTACTTAGGCCAAATATGGAATTGTCAATCAAAATGAGGCTAGGAAAAAGGAACATGAGTACAACTACATCTATATACATGGGAACAAGTTCTAACTTCCAAAAAACTTTAATTAAAAAAAGAAAAAGAAAAAGCAATTCAAAACAAAATTACAAGCTACCATTTATTTAATGTCTGCTCTCCTGTTTAGTAAGTAGGTCCTCTATCGCGTCTGTTTACCACTCTCTCACAATCAGTACTTGTCGGATGAATGACTGAACACCACGTGCCCAGCACAGTGCTGAGTGCTGCACCCTCAACATGTAACAAAAATTCTAAACGATGTCGGAGGTAAAATATTCTTTGCCTCCAGGGCAGAGGGCTCTCACCACTCCACTTGCTGATACACCCCTGACCATACCCAATTTGTAAATGGCAACACTAAGACTCAGACAGATTAAGCTGACTTCCCCAGATTCACCACCTTGTAGCCAAGTTTCATTCCGAAGGTGCGTTTGACCCCGAAAGGTTAGGTTCTTGTCATTATACTACTCTGCCTCTCAGAAACTTCCCTATGGCTTTGCTAGCCTGTTCTCTAAGGTCCTGGCTCTTTAAAGCGGCACTGTCCAACGCAGTAGCCACTAGCCACATGTGGCTATTTAAATAAAATAAAAATTCAGCTCCTTAGTTGCACTAGTCACATTTCAAGAACTCAAATACCACATGTGGCTGTGGCTACCATACAGAACATTCCTGTCATCGCTGAAAGTGTTATTGGACAGCTCTGCTTTTATGAGGTTAATCAAAGTTGGGTAAGAAACTCTCATCAGGCACTATTCAAAACCAGGTGTTCAGTATCCATTTGATTCTCAATAGGTGTTAGGGAGAAAAACTGTCCTAGGAGGATATATTAAATCATGGCGGGGGGAGGGGGGTGATGGTAGTGATGACAGACAGCAGACTTTTTCAAACGAAATACCATATTTTTATACAAATAACGTGCAACTTCTGCATTTGTTTGCCAGCCACGTGAGAGTGCCTCATGGGGGGTGGGGGAGGGGCCACAGCCAGCAAACAAACACAGAAGGTGCGAGTTATTTGCATAACAATGCATCCGATACATCTCCATGGAGATTCTTATGTGCCTACTGGGGAGGTTTATAGGATGAACACTGTGAGAACCACTGCCAAAGTCAGTCTATGTTACCAGTGGGAAAATATATATTTCTCAGATGTTCCACGGCAGAAAAAACCTGAGGGCCCCCGAAAACCACAGAAAAGAGATCCCAAGAACAGAACGAGGCAGTGGCTGTGTGCATGAGGAGGTGTGTGTGTTTGTGTGTCTCTGTGTAATACAGCTTAAGGATCTATATGTGTATGTGTTGTGTGCATGTGCAATATTAAAAACAAACAGCCCATTGCCATTGATCCATTCGGACTCACAGTGACCCTATAGGAAGAGTACAACTGTCCCACAGGGTTTCCAAGGCTACAGTCTTATGGAAGCAGACTGCCACATCTTTCCCTCACAGAGTGGCTGATGAGTTTAAATCATCAACATTTCAGTTAGCAGTTGAGTGCTGAACCATTGTGCCACTAGGGCTCCTTGAAAACTCATACAGTCCCTAACATGCTTTCTGGCTATTGGAGCTTTGCACATGCCCCTCGCTGTACCTGAAATTAATTAATCCAATCATTCATATATTCAATTAACACTTATTGAGAGCCTATTAGTCAATGTTGTTGACAGAGGTGATAGAGCAGTGAACAAATTAAACAATCGTAGAGATGAAGCTTACACTCAAGGGGTAGAAGAGCTTGGGCAGACAGAAAGTAAACAAATATATGTATATATATATACTTGTTAGAGGGAAAAACAAATAGGGAAGAGGGAGGGGGATACTGGCATCAGGGAGTTCAATTTTAAACACGGTGGTCAGGGAAGTCCTCACAGAGGTGATGTTTGAAAAAAAATCCAGGAGGTGAAGGAGTAGGAGGTAAGAGTCATGGGGAGAGAGAACAGCAAGTACCACAGTGCTAAGGCTGAGGCGTGATGAGCGGTCCAGGGACAGCAAGGAGGCTAGCGTGGCTAGAACTCATAGGTGGCAGTTTGTGTGCATGTCATATCCTCCCCACTGAACTGCAAGCTCCTTAAAGCTAAATCAGGTTTATTCTTCTTTGATCCTGCCTCTCCCAAAAACCTAGCCCAGAGCCTTGTATGTAGCAAATGCTCAGCTAAATGTCTATAGAATGGATTTGGAAGAAGAAAAGATAACATTTATTTGGCACTTACAATGATATGAATGTCTGTTATCAGTATTTCAATTATTTCCTCACAGCACCCTTGTAGGGCATTAATACCTGCAATATACAAATGAGGAACGAGATAGTCCTAAGGCTTAAATAACTGGTCCAAATGTCCTTTTGCCCCTAATTGCCAGAGTGGGATTCAAGCCCAGGCCTGTGGCTCCAGAGTCTACGTTCGTTGTACTATCTTCATGTTTAATTTGGATTTGTCTTTTTCCTGGGATTCCTCAAAAAGTGAACTCATGTCGGTGAGTTAATAAAAATATGTTCAAGCCAAGGTTCCTAAGATCTTCCTAGTATTAGCACTTGGAAAAAAAAAAAAAATTAAGCCTGCTGCCATCAAGTCGATTCCGACTCATAGTGACCCTATATGACAGAGCAGAATGGCTCCATAGGGTTTCGAAGGAGCAGCCAGTAGATTCAAACTGCCAACCTTTTGGTTAGCAGCCATAACTCTTAACCACTGTGCCACCAGGGCTCCAAAAAGGGTAGCAAAATCCCTGAACATGGAGCCCACAGTGGATCTTGCATCCTTCCACCAAGCAAAGTGAGACCATGGCCCAGGGCAGAACAGTTTCTTATGGGAATTATATTCAGAACTAAGTCTACTACTAAAAACCCAAACCCACTGCCATTGATTTTGATTCATAGAAACCCAAAAGGACAGAGTAGAACTGTCCCATAGGGTTTCCAAGGAGTGGCTGGAGGATTCAAACTTTTCACCATTTGGTTAGCAGCCATAACTCTTAACCACTATTCCCCCAGGGCTCCAAATCTACCACTAGTGAACACAATCTGATTAGCTGTTCTTTTAGGTTGATCCTAAACCTTTATGGGAGATCCTGGGTGGTGTAAACAGTTAATATGCTTAACTGCTAACCAAAAGGTTGGCGGTCCGAGTCCACCCAGAGGCATCTTAGAAAAAAAGGCTTGGTGATCTACTTCTGAAAAATCAGTCATCGATAACCCTATGGAGTATGGTTCTACTCTGACACACACGGGGTCACCATGAGTAAGAATTGACTTGTTGGCAACTGATGGTGGTGGAGCTTTTGTTCAGTTAACAGAAGAAAAAGGAAGCTTTGGAACTGCTTTCAAACATTCAGAAACAGTAGCTCTGAGAACACATTTTATTGGAGTTAGACTCAGCTACTCTAACAGCAACAAAAAGAGAAACAAACCAATTGCCATCAAGTGGATTCCAACTCATAGCTACCCTATAAGACAAAGTAGAACAGCCCCATAGGGTTTCCAAGGCTGTAACCTTTATTAAATGAGACTACCACATCTTTATCCCACAGAGCGGCTGGTGGGTTCAAACCACAGACCTTTCGGTTAGCAGCCCAGCACTTAACCACTGTGCCACCAGGGCTCCTTCTAACAGTAACAACTAATTCTTACTTTGTACTCCAGGGAGCTCCACTGTGGCGAATGTCTCCATACTCTCAGGTCCCCAACTCATCTCACTGCCATCCCCTGACCCTCCCTCTCCCGTGCTGTGGCTTCTCCTCACAAGTTTCCCTACAATGGGGTCTGTGTCCCCTCTCCCCACCCCAGCAAGAAGGGACACATTCACTTGCACACATAAACTACATAAACAGAGAAACTACTTAGGGAAAAAAAAAAACTTAGGGAAGCACCATTTAAATCTTCTATTTTTTCCAATTTCCATATGTAAGGGTAAATTAATGTGTTCTTTTTTACATTTCCCAAGGTATGAAGTTAGTCAAATTGTTATGTCCTTATTTCCATTATTTCTTATCCAGACACATCAAAGACACTTGGTATCATTGCAGACAACGTTATTTGGAGAAAAAAAAAAAATGAACTTTAGCTTTACTACCTAAAAGAGGCTGCAATGATTGAGATGGAAACTATTCATTTTACACATGAATACATTTTAAACAGTCCAGTGTACTACTGTTGAGTTTTCTAGAGATGATAAAAATAAACTAGACTGTTAGTAGAAGGATGTCTAAGAAAGCTCACTGGTTCCTGGGACATGATCAAGATAATTAAGAACATCTTGTGTCTGGCACTGATTGCATCTCTGCCTCGATTACCTGTGTATCCCTGGGCGAGCATTCCTTCTCCCGGTACTTGGTTTCCTCCCCTGTAAAATGAGAAGCTTGGTCTGCATGACCACTAACATTCTTTCCACTTGGCCACTCTAGAGTTTTAAGTAGTAGTTGTTGTTGTGTGCCCTCGAGTCGATTCCGACTAATAGTGACTCTATAGGACAGAGCAGAACTTCACCATAGGGTTTCCAAGGCTGTAATCTTCACAGGAGAAGATTGCCAGGTCTTTTCTCCCATGGAGCACCTGGTACGTTTGAACCCTGGTTCAAACCAGCACAAACCGGTTCAAAGCCCTGCTCTCCAGCTAGCCTCAGAAGTCCTTAAAGGGCTGTGATCTAGTCATATCTATATTCCCAATGCCGGTATCGTAAATTATTCAGTAAACGTTTGCTCATAGACTGAATGAGTGAAGACAGAGTCGTGATCTTGCACAATTCACGGGCAGCAGTGTGACAAGAATAAAAACCCGTAACACACCTTAAATCAGCAGCAACAATATCAACGACAACAGTGAAAATCCCAACCAAAGAAAGAAAAGTGTTCTCATGCCATACACCCATCTTGATTTGGTTCTAATACAACATCACGATTCTGTTGGAAAAGGATATGTCCCCACTGTAGCTGTCAATATTTGCCAAATACCCAGACACTGGACATAATTTAAAGCCTAAACTCGACCCCTCCCCGCAACATAAGAACACCCACACTAGCTCAGGGCACGTGATCTCTGACAACACCATCAAGGGCTATTTGGGTAGTGGGCTTTGTTGACCTCCCTGGTTTCTACCTCACACATCATCCTGAACTTCTGTGGCTCTCTGGCCCGTGGCTCCCTTTCTCCATCTATCCCTGGATGGATTCGTGAGGCTTCATACATAGCTGTTAAATCAATACCTCAGCATCATTCCTTTAACTGTAAAAATAGGTACCAGACGGTATGAGATAATCTCACCACCACATAAAAGGGTACCACTTAACACATTCAATTGGCCATATGCTTCCTCAGGGTTTCAAATAAGGAAGCATACCTGTGGGTGCCAGTGGTTACCGTGAATTAAAAAGCTGTTTCTTCAATAGGGCAAGAATAAACTCCAACTAGATTGGCTGAGCAGATCCTCGAGAAAGTGACCACTGGCTGTATCAGTCTTAAACGTCAGATGCATCCACCCAGATCCACCTTGCATCTGCAACACTAAAACAGATGTGTTCACTTGGCTCACAAGCGTTTGATGTTGAAACTCTTGCACTGGGCTAATTTCAGATGGCTCACATTAAAAGGAAAAGGAAAGCAGCAATCTGTTTTCCAGTACTTCCTGTTATCCAGTCCTCATGCAAACTCTAATTAGATTGGATAGGAGAGAGATGAGTATAGGATGGGAAATAAAATTAGTGAATGTTTATAAACTTTTCTGACAATTCAACAATTCTAGTGCCTTAAAAGAAGAAAAGTTTTTTGCTTTTTAAAGCAAAATGGGGTTCTGATACAGTGCCTGCGCTCCAGAGAGAGACTGGAAGTCCTGAAATTCAAAATCCTGAGGGAAACAAGTTTACTCTGCAGTGCCTTTGACTGAGGTTCTCTGGTTCATGGAGAATGTACTGGGACTAATAGATTAATCTACAACACACTCAAAACCTTTATACTTAACAGGAAACAACTCTGCTGGAACCAATTTCTACCTCCTTTGGCCAAAACAACTGAAAGCCATTCAGATTTAACTTGAGGGGGAGAGTGGATTTTTCATAAAGTGAAAAAATCGTGGCTAAAAATAGGGCATTCATTATTGTTATATCGACCACAAACCAGTCTATGGGTATTACGGGGTGAAGAAGAAGGATAAAGAAGAAATGTTCTCAACTTGAAGCATGTTCAAATTGTACTATGCTCCAATTAGCAACTAATAAGCAAATGTACACAAAATAATTCAGAGAATTTAGTGAAGAGAACACTGTTTTTAGAGTCATGAGACGTGCATATGTGAATCCCTGCTCCATAGCTGTGTGGCCTTGGCAAGACATTTAACCTCCCTGAAGCTAAGTTTCTGCAGTGAAAATAATTCTGAGTAGGTGTAACTTCTAGCCCCTTTTTCCTATGGGGCCTCTAGAAGCCCTAGTATCATAAACGGCATAGTGGCCTCGAGTTTTCAAATCCCACCATAGAGGGCAGGGGCCAACAGGGAGCTGGCTGGAGTCAACTCTGTCTGGTGGAAGGGAGAAAAGCAGGCTTATCCTGCCGGAGGAGGGAGACAATGAGAATGCGATCGGGCACGGACCATGCCGTGCACCCACATCACTGCTCAGCCCATTCCCGTTGCCTGTAAAGCTCTTCCTCAGCTTAGTCACCCAGGCAAACTTCTTCCAAACTATCAAGAACCAGACCAAAGAGCAACCCTGTGTAGCCTCTGACTTCCACAGGCATAATTCTCTGTGCACTTTCCACTGGGTTCCACAATGCCTGCTTTCCCATACTGTTGCAATTGGTATGACTGTGACAGGGGTGAAAAGGTGCCATCCAGGTGCTGTGCCAGCCCACAGAGGAAATAAAAATTGGCTTGCAAAGGCCTTTGTTCACCTACTTCATAAAATCTTCAGACCTCAGTGCCTACAGCAGATGTCCACAGGTAGGATGGAGCAAGGTCCGAACTCGGAGCCCAGGCAGCCCCAAGCTCCAGCTTCTCCCCCTCCCCAGAGCTGGCTGGCACCAGATAGGGATCTTTTTCTCAGAGTGGCAAGTTTTCTCCCATCGGCTGGTCCTGTCGCAGCCTCAACTCTGACTTAGAAACACTTGGGTAACTAGTCACCTAAAGCCCAAACTCAACAAAAGAAAACAACTTGAGTCACTAGCGGCACTGTTCCCCCGATTACCATGTAACTCTGTTCCCACTGTAGATGTCAGCATTTCCAAATGCCTGTTTAATTCTCTCAGGCAGAAACAGGGCTCCGCCACAACTATAAATATCTACAAGTGCACCCTTCCTAAAGGAGTCCTGGTGGCGCAGAGGTTAATACTGGGCTGTTAACTGAAAGGTCAGTGGTTGGAACTTACCAGCTACTCTGTGGGAGAAAGATGTGGTAGTCTGCTTTGGTAAAGATTTACAGCCTTGGAAACCCTATGGGGCAGTTCTACTCTGCCCTATAAGGTCACTATGAGTCAGAATCAACTTGATGGCAATGGGCTTGGTTTTTTTCAGGCACCCATTCGAATGAACTGTGGGCTCAAGGTTAAATCAGGTACGCAGAATTGATAGGAGGAAGTAAAATGTCTCCCCATCTTGTGGGAAAGAGACAACCACCTTGAATGTGTCCAGTCAGAGCTTCTAGAACCACCAAGGACCTTTACCAGCTACAACCTCAATACCTTCCTTCCGTCTGTGCCAGGTATTCTCGTCTCAGTGAATGAAATACCTTCCAGAACTAAGCTCATTTGCTTACATAAAATCGGGCCAATTTAGAGAGAATAAAAAAGTTGGCATCCATGCATTTGAGGCCATTTAAGACCCTACCCATGTCAGTAGTGCCTGCTGAAAATCTGCCTTCAAAGGCAGCAGTCTGTGGAAAACTAGCATGACTGGCCAGGGGCGGATTAACCAGTCAGCAAGGCAGACATGGGTTTCCCCTAAGCAAGGTATGCACGGGCTTACTTGTGGTTGCTTACTAACGTGTAGTGAGCAATTTCACATGGGTTTCACCTTTGAAATCTTTGATGTGGTGAAATTATGCACTACAGATTAGAAAGTAAGCACAAGTAGACCCATGTGTACCTTGCTTATTGGATAATCTGTCCCTGTGACTGGCTGATATGCAAAGACAGTTAAAAACTACACGAAGTTTAGAAAGAAGGCACTTCCTGTACCCCCCCCCCCAAAGTGGAAAGATACATTCCTGAGAACATAGAACGGGGATCATATGAAACAGAAGGCACTGGGTCAGTTTGCAAAGGCACGTTCAAGCAAGTTATTTTCACATTTGCAGAGAGATCATCAAATGGACAGCTTCTGCAGCCGTAAACCCATACTTGCGACTCCTAGCAGAGTCGTGTCAATCTCACTGTGTAAACAACACAAGGTGGGAGGTTTGAGACTCTGGGAAAAAAGCAAAGATTTTACAGGAAACTTGCTCTAATGGCAACAGTCATACGCTTAAAGTATACCCCCAAATCTCAGGGCAGGTTTTGTTTAAACGAAGACCCAAACCACATTTGTTTAAAGGAGACCAAAACCATGGCCCTTATTCGCTCCCTTCCCCCCCAGTCTGCCACACCTCCATCTCTGTATTTTCTTCTTTAGGAACAGCTGCTTTCCAAACTCTCCTTTGCAAACAGAGAGGAAAATGCTTCAAATGGCAGTGGAACAGATTCCAGTTAGGTTTAAGCGGCGATGGCCTAACAGCGAAGGTCTGGATAACCCAGACAAGGATGTGAAGACGTGGCACCAGACACATTTGAAAACAGGAAGAACAATGGCATGACTTGCTCCCGGCATCCAGGCGTGTGTGTTAGGCGGCACCATGAAAGTGGAAATTAGGAGGCTGGAGTCCCAACGGTAGCTCTGCCACTGACCAGTGGAGAGGCCTGGAGGGAGGCAACGCCCCCTGGGTCCACTTCCCCAGGTGAGAATTTGATTAAGGTTACCATAGAAATGGAAGGGAATCATTGCACTCCGTTAGCTATATGTGTATACGGTGTCCTTTGCGCAGGAGGAGAGGCAGGAGGCTCAGACAGGAGAGGCTTTGGGATTTGTGCTTTTGCAAAAAATTGCAAATCCCTTCATTCTGTTTTACGATGAGTTTTCTCCTATATAAAAAACACCAGTCAGAGCACAAAACGTAGCAGGGCTGAAGAAAGGCTACACCCAACGGTGCTGCACTCTGCGGACCCAAGAATTTAACAATAATCCTTGAATTCACACATTCCCTGGGACATTTGTATATATAATGATTATGGAGTGTAACTTTGCCAACTCAGATGAGAACACGGTATTTGCTTATCTGCTAAAACACGCACATCAGATCATTTAAACTGTGGTCCCAAAGCAAGGGTACAGTTTAGCTAGGGTCCACGCTAACAATTTTGGATAACAAGTTCTGAGGCCCCAGTCTAGACATGCTTTTTTGGGAAGCAATCATAGGGCTAACCAAAGGGAATTATTTAATATGACATCAGAACCTGTCCCTTCACATCAGTTAACGCCGTTCCCAGCAACTTCCTCTACCCTTTCAGAACTTACCTACACAAATTCCCCAGCTCTTACACTTTGCATAAGTCCTTGGGTGGTGCAAGCAGTGAATGTGCTCGACTGCTAACAGAAAGGCTTGAGGTTTGAGCACACTGAGGGATGCCTCAGAAAAAAGGCCTGGAGGTCTCCTTCCAAAAACTCAGCCATTGAAAACCCTCTGGAGCACAGTTCTACTCTAACACATATGGGGTCACCATGAGTCAGAGGGCAACTGGTTTTCTCTTTTTTACACTTTGTAAGGCAGCAGTGAAATCCCAGATCATGTGTCAAACAAGAAAACAGCTCAAAAGGAATATGTCACAGTTAGAGGGAAAGAATTATCTTCAAGAGCTCAGCCTTATTTTCGAAAAGAAAGGGCCCAGAATAGTAGTACTTTGTTTCTCAACAGGGAAATGCCAATGTTCCTCCAATTATTCTAGAAACAATTCTGTCGTCTGTGAATGAATACATGCAGAGATCTGTTCCTGGAAGCCGGGGCGGGTCGCTCCAGCATGCACACACTCCCGGGTCGAGAGGCTGCAGGGGAGACCGCACCTTTCTCACATCTGGGAGGGGATGTGAGGCAACCAACTCTTTCTCCAGCCCACCTCATACCCATGAGGGACCCTGCACACAGTCCCCCGGGCTCAGATGCTCTTCCCGGCAACTCTGCATCCCGTGGAAGGAAAGTGCTGGCTGGCTGCAGGGCAAGCCTTCCCCTGGCGCCTCACCAACAGAAAGCACATGTCTGCATTTTATATTCCAGTCAACTCCGATTTGGCCATCAGCCAGGAGACCTCTTTATAATGTCAAAGATAAAAGCACTGGCCATGTTTGGCACCCTGCCCCCACCTCCATTCACTTGTAACCATCTCATAAACCAAGCATGCATTACTGTTAACAGAGCCTTCCAGACAAAGGTCCCACAGAGCTTCCTAAACATTACCAGATGATGATCAGAGGTGTCCCCACTTCACAGGGAGAGAAAGAGGGTGAGGGAGGGGCAAGGGACTGCACGCTGGGATCATGGGGGAAACTGGATATATGCACTCAGAATACTCCAGCTTCCAAAGAACTGCTCCCCAGCCACCTGAGTCACCAGCCTCTTTCATTAGGACCTGACAGGCTGGCAATCGCCAATCTGCCCCAAACAGGAGAGATACAGATATGATCTGTGTACTGCTGTTTGATAGTGGCCTTATCTAACTTTGGATGTCCTGCAAGATGACATCATTCTCTCTTCTCCTATCTCCAGTGTTTTCCCCCATGCCCCAGGGAATACTCTGATGCTCTCCCCAGAGGATTTGTGAAATCTTGTTCACTCCTGATCAGTTTTTATGTTCTTTTTTAGTCGTATGCTAAGTGAATCAAAATTATATAGCCCCAGCTGTTTTCCTTTAACATTTCTGTTTTACTATTTGGTTAACTTTCTAGATTACTTTGAAACTAAAATTTTAAGATCAGTCAATCCTATTGATTAGAATATGTAAGGATTTCTTTTTCTGGAAGTAAATAAATATAAAAATCCCTCTTGCTCTGTGTAGGAACAAGGGACAGACAGAACTTCATTCAGAGGGCTTAACGTATGACAAGGCCTCAGTTTTCAACATCAGTGGGAGCTGGATTATTCTGGATATGCTTATTTCTTATATCTCAGAGGCTTTAATTCACTCTAGAAGGCTACCGGGTGCCTATTCCACCCCACCATCACCCTACCAATAATGCACAAACACACAGATACCCACAGACATGCCCACGCCCACACTCACACACATACACCTCCCAAGAGTGTGCTTTAAGACCAGACTTAATGGTCTGACTGAGACTAGAGGAACCCCAGAAGACATGGCCCCCAGACTCTCTTAACCCAGAACTAAAACTAATCCTGAAGCCAACTCTTCAGACAAAGATTAGACTGGACTAGAAGACACAAAATGACACTCACAAAGAGTGTGCTTCTTAGTTCAAGTAGATACACAAGACTAAATGGGCAGCTCCTGTCCAGAGGTTAGATGAGAATGCAGAAAGGGACAGGAGATTGTTGAATGAACACAGAAATCCGGGATGGAAAGGAAGAGTGTTCTGTCACATAATAGGGAGAGCAACTAGGGTCACATAACAATGTGTGTATAAATTTTTGTATGAGAAACTAACTTGAGCTGTAAACTTTCACCTAAAGCACAATTAAAAAAAAAAAAAAGACTGTGCTTTAAGGGATACTGAGGTCTCTGACTTTCCTTCAAACTGCAGACCAATTGTTTCCCTAGCTCTGGTTCTTTTCTTGGCTGTCAGAGCCTAGTGCAAAAATCAGAAAAACAAACCCATTGCCATCGAGTTCATTCTGACTCATAGCAACCCTATAGGACAGAGTAGAACGGAACCATAGGGTTTCCAAGGTTATAAATCTTCACAGAAGCAGACTGCCACATCTTTCTCTGGCAGAGTGGCTGGTGGGTTCAAACCACCGACCTTTTGGTTAGCAGACCGGTGCTTAATCACTGTGCCACCAGGGCTTCTGAGCCTAGTGCAGTGGTTATATAAGGAGAATCACCTGGGAAGTGCCAAAAAATACAAAGGCTCAGGTCTTATCTAGACAAATGATATCATAATCTCTTAGGGGCAGGCCCAGATATGCATATTTTTATAAGCTCTCCAGGTGATTCTAATGTGCAGCCATGGCCAAGCACCACCAGCCTGGCCTTTGTCACTCCAGTCACCATTTCTAACCTCTGTGATCAAAACTGTCACTGTTCGAGCCAACACTGCTAATATTTGCTGCAAGTGCTTATGGTTTTAGCTTTTCTTTTTCTTGTCTGCTCAATCTACAATTCTATGTGCCATGTTCTCTGCTTTTGGAAAAATTAGTTGACTTATCATAGATACCAAAAGTGACCAAGTTTCTAGTGCTGTGTGTAATATTGTGCCCTTCAGGTTGTCTTCAATTCATGTCAACATTTCCCAACTGCATACTAGGGCCAGGCATTGCAACTGTGAAGAAAGATGAGACATGGTCTCAGCTGTGAGGCGCTTACACTCTAGCAGGTGAAATAGCCATATAAATATATTTCCAAACATGGCATGTAACAAAAGAAAGATAAGCCCTGGGGCTACAGGAGCACAGAGGCATGGTCCTCTGCCCAACCGGGGTTTAGGGAAAATGTCCTAGAGAAGATGAATCCTGAGATCAGTCTTAAAGACATGGAAGAGTTAGCCAAGGGTAGAAAAGTCAGGGAGGCAATCCAGACAGAGGGAACAGCATGAAGAAACAGAGGGCCACTGGAAGCACAAGGTAGAGGAGGAGACCAAGCCACGGAGTGATCTTAGTTCACAAATGCATGGCAGGAGAACAGAAGGGGACACCAGAATGATTGCTAAGCACCTGGCTTCTGCAACTGGGTGCATGATGAAGCTTTCAAGTGAGATTAAGAATGCAGAAAGAAGGTGTTTAGGGAAAGGTTTGAGTTCACTTTTGAATATGGGAAATATGAGATGCCTACAGAGGATCCAAGTAGAACTGCCCTGTAGGCAATTGGAAATATGAAACTATAGACTCAAAAGACAAGCAAAAATTAAGAAGTACTGATTTGGAAGACATTGTCATATAGGTGGAATCTTAACATACAGAAGTAGAGGAGATCATCCAAATCCTGGAGAACCTCAACATTTAACAGGTTGTCAAAAAAGCAGTAGAGGAAGGTACGAGCTAACAGGAAATCTGCTTAAAAGGAGAAAGGGAAGAATTGACAATGTGGAATGTGACAAAGGACTCAATTGGGAACAGACCCAAAGGGGGCCACTAGATTTGGAAATTAGGGGGTCACTGATGACCTCAGAGAGGGCAGTTTCAGCGGATGATGGTGGTTAAAACCTATGAGTAAGGAGTTAAGAGAAAAAAGGAAGAAACACGGACATTAAGTGCAGTTGACTCCTTCAAGGGATTTAACAAATTGAAGTAAAGAAAACAGTGGCTAGAGGCAAAAGCTGAGTTGGAGAAAGGGGTTGTATTTTTATAATGGGAAAGTCATGAGCATGTTTATGCCACAGGGAAGGAGTGAGTGGAAAGGGAGAGGCAAACCACAACAGACAGGGAGTGGCTGGAGGAGCCAGGCCAAGGATGAGGGAGAGGGCTGGATGACGAGCAGAGGTGGTGGTGGAAGGGGCACGGGGATTCTGCTTCCTTTTCCACTGAGACAAGAGGGAGAGGAGGATGGGTGCAGATGTAGCCTTACCTGAAGGGGTGAGGGGTGGGAAGTTGAGGGATATTATGCCTGATGAGCTTTATTATTTCTGAAATTAAGGGGAAACAGGGGCGTAGGGGTAAGAAGGTCAGGTAGCGCCATAATGGAGGCCACTTGACACTGTGCGAGCCCAGCTGAGGGAAGGTGCAGAGAGACCTGTGGTGTCCACCTGCAGGGTCCTGTGATTTCCCCCAGCACTCTCTGCATTACAGGTGGCAGAGCTACAGGAAAATACTGTTGGGTTCATCCATGGTTGGAGATAGGCAGAATTGCAGAAAAGAGGGAGCTGAGGTTGTTGGTGAAAGCAACCATAATGTTGGACAGAGAAGGAGGTGAAGCCAGGTATGGAAAGATTTTTAAAAGGGCAAATAATCTTTCTTTTCTCCAACTACAGTTTGGGCCAGGCATTTTTTCTTGTTTGTTTAACCTCCAGGAGTAGTGGTGACATTTCTATTACAGATAGTCCCTGACTTAACAACATATTTGAGTTATGTTGAACTACACTTATGACCGTCTTTATTTTTTTTCTTTTTTTGTACAATTTATTGTTAGTAATACATACTACATACAATGTGGAAGCCTATAATTTGCTGATGTTATCATTCTCAGATGTTCAAAGATATGATTTATAAAGATAATAAATAATAAAAGGCAAAAACAATGAAAACTGAAAAAAAAAAAAAAAGGCATTCAACTTAATTCAGAATCGACTTAACGACTGAGTTCTCAGAATGGAACCCTATCGTAAGTCAGGGACTACCTGTATATAGGTTTAATGATGCTGATAACAGATTTGAGAACTGCTTAGCCATTTCTGTATTCCCATTTCCAATGCTGTTTTCGTTTTTTTGTTTTGTAACAAAAAGGCTGCTACCTTTATAATTAGAATACAATAGTTATTAAACTATTGGAAAATTATTATTATGTAAATACTTGATAGTAGGTTCAAGTCACGTTTTCTTTATCCATTTCTAGCTTGTTCAAGGTCACTAGTTCACTTTCTAGAACGAAATCAGAGAATTCTGATGATAAAATAGCTGTTAAGCATTTCCTAATAGGAAACAGCACTAGAGGACCTACCTCATTGGGTTGGTACAAGGACTAATCGAGATAATGTGTGTACAGTGCTTAAAACAACAACTGGCTCCCAGGAACTGCTAAACAAGCATGAGCCCTCTGACTACAGAAGACGGGAAAAGCAAACAACCCAAGGACATTCATGGTCTGTAAGAATACTGTGACAAAGACAATGTAGAATTGCCAAGGCTTATGAAAAATGTCACAGTACTCTTTTAGCAAGGCAGAGAGCACCAAAGAGACCGATACACTGCTTGGAGCAAGTGGTAAAATATCAACAGAAACAGAAAGAACAAAGCTACTGACTCTTTTTCTTTCCCTTTTCCCAAATGAAATTATTCTCCAACAGGAGAAAACAGAACAAGGTATTTTAGAAAAGTTCACATTTCTAATTCCAGATAAACTATAATCCCGGGATAGTGAAAGAACTTTGTAAATTTGGTCATGAAGCTATTATTATTCAACTCTGAGGAACTGAGAGAAGGGAGCGGCAGCAGAAGACCAGAGCATTGGCAAATATGGTCCCAAGAAAACATAAAAACAAAAGATAGTATAATGGAAGCCGTCAGTCAGATAACTTGATGTCTACATTTGGCTAATGCTTCTAAACCAAGACTAAACCCGTTGCCATCAAGTGATTCCGACTCATAGTGACCCTATAGGTCACAGTAGAACTGCCCCATAGGGTTTCTAAGGAGTGCCTGGTGGATTTGAACTGCTGACCTTTTGGTTAGCAGCCAAACACTTACCACTGTGCCACCAGGGCTCCTGGATAATGCTTACTGAGAATTAAAATAATAATAATAATAAAATAACATGGTATTCACTAGAGTTGGCATGGGAGTAGTGAGAAAAAAGTCCTACCAATCTGAACTCATTTCATTTTTATTTATTTATTTATTTTTTATGGATACTGTACTAGTATCCTTGGAAAGTCTATGGGGCAGTTCTACTCTGTCCTATAGAGTACAAGTATTAATACCATATATTTTTATTTCAACAAGGATTTGATAAAATCTTTCATAATATTCTAGGGCAAGATAATGAAATCTGGTTGGGATGAGAATGCATGTATGGGGTCATGGGTGGTTGAGCAACCAGCCATATTTTAGGATTAATTGATGCCAGCTTTGATCTCTCTTGGTAGAAATAATTTTCCTTATTTTACAGATGAGGTTGAACTTCAGAGAGCTGACTGGCTGCAGGTCAAACAATAATAATAACAATAACAATAACCCAGTGCTGTCGAGTCCATTCCGACTCATAGCGACCCACAGAGTTTCCAAGGAGTGCCTGGCAGATTCAAACTGGCAACCCTTTGGTTAGCAGCCGTAGCACTTAACCACTACGCCACCAGGGTTTCCACAGTAACACAATAACAATAGGAACAACATTTATGGAGGGTTTATGATGCTAATTACTTTAAATGCTTTATCTCATTTGATCATTTCATCTAGGTATAAGATAAAAACCACTTTAGTCCCTAACTTATATATGGCAAGATTGCAGCTGAGAAAGATGAAGTAATTTACTCAAGATCAAGTAGCTAGTAAGTGGTGGAGATGGAATTGAACTCCTAGTTGTACAATTTGAGAGCATGAGTGCTCTCTGTTACACCACACTGCCTCAAATATTCAAGTACATGAAGAGCAGTAAGTGGAATAAGGAGCCTATTTACTCTGTATTGCTCCATGGCACAGAACTAGGACCTTGATGTAAGTTAAAAGAGGCAGTTTTTAGTTCATGAGTCTCATTAGCTTTATAATTACAGTTGCCCAAGAGTGGAGTGGTCTGCTCAAAGACAGTACACTGAAATCCCCATTAAAATTTTTCACACGGAATCTGGATACCCACCAACAGGAATATTGTGGAGGTGATTCCTACCTTGGGTGGGTAGGGCCTCAAAGGTCCCTTTCAATCCTGGGCTATGGACTCCTAGGAAACAACTCCCTTATACTTTAATTGTAAAAACACACAGATCTCTGACAGGAGAAGGTGGATAATACTTATGCTCCTGACCAGATTAGAAAACATATCTAGGTACGCCATGAGACCTGTGTTACTAAAGCCTGGTTTCACAAGCCCTACAAATGCGTGCTCTCTTGGAGGAGGAAAGAATGCAAGGGGCATGAACTCACAATAAGAAGGAATATTCTGATGATAATTGGAAATATACATCTTGTCTTTCCACTGGGTGGTTTGCAAGTCTTGGTGAGGGAAGTGGGATAGGTCACCTACAATGCTAAGAACTGTTGGAATAAACACGGATAAGAATATCCTTTCCTGATAGCCTATTATTTAAATTATCAGGAAATTATTTTATGAGTAACAGTCATTTAGATGCACAAGTAATATCATTAATTGGCATATCCTATAGAGTTTTTTTTTTTTTTTTTATAGAGCTTAACTTGGTGCTAGGCAAGTAGGAGGTATTTATTATTTATTCACTCATGCAACCCCATGCAACACAAACTTACCAAGTACTGTGTTGGCACTGAAGACACAACAGAGAACAAGACTGATAAAGTCACTCTTACTTTCCTAACAAGTAAGCAAATACAAACAATACTATGTAAAGACTTTTTTGTGCTATCACGGAAATAAACAGGTAGCAGAAAATAAAAAGGAGAGAGGCAATGACTTTGATAGGGCAATCAAGGGTGTTCTCTCTGAGAAGCTGATGCTTAAGCTGAGAGCTGAAGGAGGATAAGGAGCTAGGCAAGCAGAAAGCTACTGGAAGACTGTTTAGGGCAGAAGGTACCCAAATGCAAAGGCCCTGGGGCAGGAAAGAGCTGGGCACAATCCAGCCATGAGATTGAGCTGAGATTAGAAAGGTGACGAGGGGCCTGCTGGCCTTGTTAGGATGCTAGATGTCCCCTTCCAAGAGTATCTTCCTCTTTCGGAATCATATGTTAAGTATCTTGAAAATATTGTTTCATTGTAAAAAAAACGGGACTGCAGCCACAGTAGTGCTAATGTCTGAGAGAAGGAAATGGGAAGCTATTCAAGAGGTCCATCCAGGAAACATTCTTCTGGCTATTGTGTGAAAAACAAATTACAAGGCAGCAGAGAGTGGAAACAGGTAGACCACTTAGGATGAGAGAAAGGGGCTTAAGAAATACAAAATTATAGTTGTTTCTGGTGACAGAGAGAGAAAAGAAAGAAGCCACAACAGTCTGGTGTCAGTCATGAAGTTTTGACTTAACTTATCCTGGCATGTGGTTGAGAAACATTGGCTTGGTTTATTCACCCAGCTCCTGTTGCTAACCTTTCCCCAGTATATCGTATGTATTCTCAACTCTCTTAGCTATCAAACCTTCCCCTCTTCTAAAAAGACAGCCCATCTCATGGGTTGAGGTCACAATAAACCAAAAATGACTTTATAATTTTAGGTAGTAAACCTAAACTTATTTTCAATCATGATTTGGGGTGGGAGAAAGTGTAGAGACGAAGGAGAGAACAAAGTTTGTGAAACTTGCAATGGGGTCTCTGAGTCAACAATTTAATGACAAATAAATAAATGTAGTAGAGTGCCCTTGGGTCCTAGTTCTTATTCAGTTACACATCTGTTCTGCAATAGAATGAGGGAGTTAATTACTTTTCTATGACATGTATGTATTCTGTGAGACACCACATCGCACCAGTTAATAATGACCTACCTTCTGTTGACACAAAATGTTTAAATTAATAAAAATCCAAATGATACATCTCATAGCAAAGCATGCTTAACTGAAAGGCTGGTTGGCAGGAGTAGTAATTTTCCTGGGTAAAAATTATTGAGCTCAGTTTATAGTAACATGAAAAGCTCAATCAATAAAGGGACTTATGTGTGCAAACTGTTTACAAGGGTATACACTTTATAGAAAGGGTAGGCTGTGCTTTTTTAATCTCTAACATAACAGCACTGCGAGTTTTAGAGAAAGAAACTGAGGCTTCTATGCAAGAACTGCCCATCACTGACAATATCAGTGATTTTAAATTTAAACCTGCCTGCTCAGTCTTTAGAATCTGAAATGACAAATGCAAAAAGAGTATAAACAACCCCTTGAAGTTCTGCTATTAATATTAAAAATCCTTCTGCTCTTCACTAAGTGTACTGTTGGTAACTAAATACTAAACCAATAGCATTAGGGAAACAGTTTATTTTTTCCCAGCTGTGTAGTAGTGTTAGGTTACTTTGGAAAAATACAGATAACATCGAGAGTAGGCTGACAGCACTAAGATTGAAGGGTACACTCTAAATAAACTTGACAAAAGTGTCTTATTCAGGACCTGGAACCACCCAAAGACAAGTCTGAAACTCAAGACACCCTGTAATAATCTTGCTATTTTCTACTTGTTTTGATTTAGAGAACAAAACAGCCTACAACCTTTCCTTCATTTTAAACTCTCCCTTCATTTCTCTCTTTGCCATTCCATTTTGCTTAAAATGCAGAAGAGAATACAAGGCAAACAAACAAATAAGAAATACTGGAACTGAAGTGAAGAAATAAGGTTTATTTCCTATATAATAATTTGTTCTGTTTGGGGTGCCAGTGCTAAAGAAGTGAGGATGGGTATTACTTCCTCTAAACACCACTTTCTCTTTACTGTCCCTCACAGTGAAAAGCAGCCTTCATCCATTTAGGACAACAGGGAATCGTGTCATACAGTTGGTAAGCCCAATACTGTAAGAATGTAGGCACAAACCTAGCAGGAATGCAGTGTAATCCTTTTCTCATTGTTTGCCTATCTTTTACTTGCTTTTCAGAAGGCTTCGGATAACTGTATTCTTTTAGACCTCTGAGTACACAGTAGGTATTCAGTAAATGCTTGTTGATTGTCTGCTTTGGGAAGTAACAGATAAAGGTTTTATAGGGTAAAGTTGTTTTTTGTTTTTGCTTTGTTTTTTGATGGTGCTTGTCATTAGCTGCCATCTAGTCAATTAGTCTAATTCATGGAGACCCCCTGTATGCAGAGTAAAACTGTGGTCCATTGGGCTTTCAAGGCTGTGATCTTTTGGAATGGGATTGCCAGGCCTGTTCTCTGAGGTACCTCTGGGTGGGTTCAAACTGCCAACCTTTTGGCTAGTAGCCGAATGCTTCACCAGTTTGCACCAGCCAAGGAGCAGACATTTTTTTAACAGTAGAATGTCTGATTTTTGTTGTTCCTCCCCAAATATCTAATTTATCTAAGGACTTGAGCCAAGTCAAAGAATTCCATAACTTAAGAAATGAGAAGCTTCTTGGGGACTGAGGAATCAGACAGATGGGAAAGACTTTCTTCTTAGAGAACCCCACAGAGGAAACACCACAATATGTTAAGGGTCCAGACTCTAACTCAATACCTGCAGTGTAAGTCTATCTCCCCAAGCTAAGTAAAGACTGAAAATTGCAGGTCACCCTGCCTGGATAGCCCGTCCCCCCTTTTGTTGCAGGCTGAAGAGTTCCTGTTTCCTTAATCTTTCCTCATGAGTCTTATTTTTCTACGGCTCTTTTCTTATGCCACTGAAGGTGCTCTTTGTCCCTTTTTAAATCACATGACTATTGGACATAGCATACGGCAGCTGCAGAGCAAACTAATGACGAGCACTGCTGTGAGTCTTTTGTTAGTTGAAAGGTAAGGACGATATGAAATTTAGGAAGTTAGTGTTCACAAACTTCACAATGATTTTAATTGACTTTATTCACAACATGAAGCAGTTGTAAGTAGATATTCATTTACATGATGACAAACA
Organism: Elephas maximus indicus; assembly: GCF_024166365.1. Lineage (NCBI taxonomy): Eukaryota > Metazoa > Chordata > Mammalia > Proboscidea > Elephantidae > Elephas > Elephas maximus. The sequence continues at coordinate 18,234,876 of NC_064842.1, read as the reverse complement.
GAGGCAATTTTCCTTGTCTTCTGAGGCTGTGTTTGTTACCCAAGTGGGGCATTCTTCCATGTTGAATGTAGTCTAATTGTCTTAAAATAATTAACATGTTTTTATTTCAGCTGGAAAACATAATTTATTAATTGGCTGCTATTTTATGTGTTCTATTTTAAGAAGGCACAATAAATAGAGAAATTAGCATAAGAAGGTATTGAAAAAACGCCAAGATTGACTAAAAATTCTGAGAAAAGCAGGATGATTCCAAATTAAGGATGAGTAAATTTATTGCATAGAAGGATTTAATGACAAATGTGGAGACAACTGTTTTATGGGCCTTTAGCTGCAGCTTTCACATTTTAATGTTACAGACAGGAAGGCATTATCAATGCTTTAATAATTCCGGGATCCTAATTTACTATCAGAACAAGATACAGAGAGAGCCCACATCTTTTTTTAGTTATTAGAATTCTCAGGGTCTGAAAATGACTTGGCAGTAAAGGTTGAAAGCAGAGAAAACAGAAGATGTGCTGACGTCTGCAACTGAAGCAATACGATACCCTAATTACTGAGGAGTTTTTTTAGTTTTTTTACGGCTAGTTTAGAGAACCATTACATCCTCTTCTCAGCAATTAATACTCAGTGCAATTGGTAAACGCTCTAATCTTTAACTGAAGCACCCAGAAACAGCCTGTAAGCAGATGAGTATTTGAAACAAACCATTTGCCATATCCCCGAGTATTAATCTAACCCGATAACATCTCACTCCTTGTCGGGGAGGCAGAAAGGCCGCCATGACATACATACAAAAGCAGCTTTCAAAAAGCCCTTCTTCTGGGTGTAATAGTTTAGTAATTAGTTTCCTCAACCATTTTTTGAATTTTTGATTCTCCTTCTTTTGCAATCATTCCTGAAATCTTGGTTCTACACCCGCCATTAGATTTTTCAGGGCTGGTGTTAGTCAGAAAAATAAAAAATCCATTGCCATGGAGTCAATTCTGACTCATAGCGGCCCTATAGGACAGAGCAGAACTGCCCCATAGGGTTTCCAAGGAGCACCTGGTGGATTCGAACTGCCAACCTCTTGGTTAGCAGCCATAGCACTTAACCACTACCCCACCAGAGTTTCCACTGGTCAGAAGCCAACCCTCACTACTCTTCAGTGTCTTCCCATGACTGTACTATGAAATCCAAACTCGGCCTGGCACCCCTCACTCCTTATCCCCCACCATGAGACTTCTCAACCTTTATCCTCCAGCAATACTGAGCCATTTGCAGTTCTCTCAACCATCTGCGATGTTTCATGAAGGGTATCTAAGTCTGAAATGCTCCCTCTGAACCTAGCCCACTATCAGGCTCCTGTACATCTTTTAGGGAGTCCCTGGCATACAAATCATCAAGTGCTGGGCTACTAACCAAACAGTTGGTGGTTCAAACCCACCCAGAGGTACCTTGGAAGTAAGGCCTGGTGATCTGCTTCCAAAAGGTCACAATCTTGGAAATCCCATGGAGCACAATTCTACTTTGCACACGTGGGGTTGCGATGAGTCAGAATCGAGTCGAACACTAACACTGAGTCGATTCCAACACAAAGTGACCCTACAGGACAGAGTAGAACTGCCTCATACGGCTTCCAAGGCTGTAATGTTTACAGAAGCAACTGCCACATCTTTCTCCTGCAGAGCAGCTGATAGGTTCGATCCACACACCTATGAGTTAGCAGCCAAGCACTTAGCCACTGTGCCACAAGGGCTCCTTGCAACTAACAACATAGATCTTTTACACCTCAGGTCAAATGTCTCCTCCTCTGTGAAGTCTTCCCTGGCTGACCAGGGAGATTTTTCCTCCTATCTTCCCATTGCATTTCTCCAGCTTCATCCCTCCAAGGAGGCAATGTCACTAAGAGTTATTGTCTCATTGAATTGTAACTGTGTGTTGGGTTGCCTGTCTCCATATCAGAATGTAAGCCACTTGCAGGAAGTGGCTACCTTTTTCATCTGAGGCTTCCCATTGTTGGCAGATGTTACAGCTCACCTCACTAATTTGAGGAAGGAAGAAGGAAAATAAGGAAAGGAGGGAGGGAGGAAAAGATTCAAGCAGGTTTTCTGAAAGACTGGAGGTCAAAACGACAATTACGGATCAGTAAATAAGCCAAAAAAAAAGGTAGATTTAAGTCTACTTAAGTCCTAAGTTCTCAGCAAAAACAGAAGCCTTATTTCCAGAGGGTTAATGTTCGTGCAAGCAGCCCTGGTGGCACAGTGGTTAAGCGTTCGGCTGCCAACTCATAGGTCTGTGGTTTGAACCCATCAGCTGCTCTATGGGAGAAATGTGGCAGTCTGTTTCCGTAAATATTGCAGCCTTGGAAACCCTATGAGGCAGTTCTACTCTGTCCTATAGGGTCACTATGTGTCAGAATCAACTCAGTGACAGTGGGCTTGGTTTTTGGTTAATGTTCATGCTACAAGCAGAGGACTTACTCTGAATCACAGTCCTTGCTGGGGAGTGATTCAGGGCTCCTTGGAGCCCCCACTGCAGTAAATGGTTATTATACAATGGATCTGGTCTCATTCTTCCAGGTGGGTAGTGGAAGCACTAGCAAATGTTAGTCTAGGGTCTTGGAAGATATTATTATTAAAATGTGCTAAATTACTCAGTGGTAAAACCAATCTAAAATACATAAATTTTGTTTTCAGTTCTAGTTATACTATCCAAATGGTTTAAAAAAACTGGACAGAGTATTTTCAACACTGTGAAATAAGGAATGGACAAACGGAAGTGCTAGTCTTTTCACTGCTTCTCCCTCACGGCCAGTGCAGTACCCCAGCGCATAATCAAAAGAGCCACACCAGGGTTAGGATACCAGGATTTTCTGGGCCTGGCTGTCCAATGTCACTCAGCTAGCGAGTGGCAGAAGTCATTTCACCTCTCTGTAAAATGATGATGTTAAAGGAGGTGCCTTTTTCTTCCAGGTATTCAAACATAACTGACTCCTGACCTACCACTTGCTAGATCTGTTTATATATCTAATAAAAAGTATGATCTCTCAAGGGACGAGGCCCATGTTCACATATAAGGCCCAGAAAGGATGCAATTGTAAGTACAAAGAGCCCAATCCAATGGCCATTCAGTAGGTTTGGGGGATGGAATGTGGAGAAACACATGTGCTCAATCTGTCATATTCAACTGGAAGCCCACTAGCTGCCTTTCAAAGCAGAAGACTGGAAGTGGAACTGGAGTCTGGAGCTCACCATCCCCAATTCAGAAAGCTACATTATATATCCTCCTGAAGCTTACCCATGCCACTTATTCTCCAGCTTCATCCCTCCAAGGAGGCAATGTCACTGCAGGGGCTATCCACAGCTAGACAAATAATAAGCCCCAAATGTTATCATGAAATGGACTATTACTGGAGCCCTGGTGGTGCAGTGGTTAAGAGCTTGGTTGCTATCCAAAAGGTCGGCAGTTCGAATCCACCAGCTGCTCCTTGAAAACCCTATGGGGCAGTTCTACTCTGTCCTGTAGGGTTACTATGAGTCAGAATCAACTTGATGGCAATGGGTTTGTTTTTTTTTGGTTTCTTTCTTCCCATAGTCCAACAGTGAGTTTTAGTGGAAGTGTGTGTGGCAGGGACCCGTAGGATGCCAAGATTTTGTGTAGTCAAGTATGTCAGGTTTTACGAGCTTGGGGCAAGTACTATGAACCCAAAGTATCAGCCTTAAAGTTCATGGATCAGCCAAGCAAACAGATAAGGGGAATAATGTATTTTGCAAATAAAGTTATTTTGAATGGCACGATGTGTCCTAAATTTTTGCACAGACCTCCACCCCATTGTCGTGAGCAGCCAGCTACAGGTTGTGGGCAAGGCCCACTGCTGCCCACTCCCATTGCAGGGTATGCTGTTCTTCAGCCAACCTGAGACCCTGAAGCTATTGAGATCACTGAAAATGACTGTTTTCAGGCTTACAGCCAAGAAAGCGTGGGTGACCCTCACAATGTAATGAATAGGGAATAAATGGCAAGGAAGTCTTGCCTGGTGTCTGTACCATGGTGTTTCATCATTTCTACTTCTTGTGAGCAGAAGAATCCAGGTGTGGTCTCTACTAGAAAGGGAGAACAATTCCCCTTTGGCAAACCCTAAAAGAGGTATAGGTCTCATTTGGGAGTGATCCTGAGGAAAGAGAAAGTCCAGGGATGATGTCTGCTTTGTCCAGGGATCTGGGGGGGAAGGAGAGAAATGAGCTGGCAGGTTACTCTGGGCAGTGTTGCTCATGCTGTCTTCCTACTTAACCCAAGAGGCTACATGAAACCGAGTGGAAGAACTGTAATCCTGGCTGGGCAAACACTTCAAGAGGGGAACTCTCCTCTGTTTTAAGCCTAACAAGAGTTGGTCATTCTAGCGAGAGAGCCCCTTCCTCCTCCTCCTCTTCCCTCTACACACACACAAATCTCTTAGTGACAGCAATGTCAGGGCTTAACAGGACAGCATGAGTAGTGATGAAGGACAGTGATATACCCCAAAGTCTGGAAAAAGGTCAGCTTACTTCTCAGGAGGGAGAGCCGGTTCTGGGGACGGAGCATGCCAAGGAGAAAATCAGAATGAAAAGCACCAACCACCCAACACAAGTGGCCACTGAAGCCACACAGAAGGCACTGGGCGTAAAAAGGAGGAATGACGCAGAAATTAATAAAAGTTGGATCAGTAAGGCTTTTTTTTTTTTTTTAAGTAGATTCTGCAAGCAATTGAGGGACCCTGACTAGCAAATGATGAGAACTGAGGACACTATAATTCCTGGAAATTTCTAAATAAACTCTCTCCCCAGATCATTCAATAACAATAATGGCTACCACTACTCAGTGTCTATCATCTCCCAAGGGCTATACATACATTATCTAACTGAACCCTCAAAGCAGCTCTGCCTGGTATGGATTGTTCTCGTTTTAGAAAAGAAGAAACTAAGACTAAAATTAGGAAACTTGCAACGTCAGTGATTAATAAGCAGCAGAACTGACATTTGAATCCAGGACTACCTGACTCCAGAGCATGTGCTCTTTCCACTATACCGAGCTACACCATATATATGGAAACGGTTTAATGTCAAGAATACACAAAAAACTCTTACAACTCAACAATGAAAAACAATTCAATTAAAAAAAAGGTCAAAGGCAAAGCCAACTCTTCAGACAGGGTTTAGACTGGACTATAAGACAGAAAATGATACTGATGAGGAGTGAGCGTATTGGCTCAAGTAGACAGGAGTCTATGTGGGCAGCTCCTGTCCGCAGGCGAGATGAGAAGCCAGAGGGGGACAGGAGCTGGCTGAATGGACACAGGGAATCAGGGTGGAGAGCAGGAGTGTGCTGTCTTACTAGGGGGAGAGCAGCTAGGAGAACATAGCAAAGTGTGTATAAGCTTTTGTACAAGCGACTGACTTGATTTGTAAACTTTCATTTAAAGCACAATAAATAAAAAAAAAATGGGCAAAGGACTTGAACAGTCATTTCTTCAAAGCAGATATTGTTACTGTTATTGCATGCTGCTGAGTCAATTTTCAACTTATAGTAGAACTGCCTCATAGGGTTTTCTAGGCTGTAATATTTATGGATGCAGATTGCCAGGTCTTTTTATCCCAGAGCTGCTGGGTAGGTTTGAACTACCAATGTTTTGGTTAGCAGCCAGGTGCTTAACCATTGCACTACCAGGAGTTCTTTCAAAGAGAATATACAAATAGTCAAAAAAAAAACCATTGCCGTTGAGTCCATTCCAACTCATAGCGACCCTAATGGACAGAGCAGAACTGCACCATAGGGTTCCCAGGGAGCGCCTGGTGGATTCGAACTGCCGATAAGTGCATGAAAAGACAACACAAGATACCACTTCGCACCCACCAGGATGGCTATTATCCGAAAAATGGAAACTAACAAGTGTCGGTGAGGATGTAGAATAACTGGAACCCTCACCCATTGCTGATGGGAATGTAAAATAGTGCAGGCACTGTGAAAAACAATTTTCCAGTGCCTCAAGAAGCTAAACATATGATTACCATATGACCCAGCAATTCTACAGCAAGGTATTCAGCCCAAAGGCTTGAAAGCAGAGACTCAAACAGATACTTGTATATTAAACCTCACTGCAGCATTATTCACAATAGCCAAAAGTTGGAAACAACCCAAATGTCCATGAATGAATGAATAGATAAACAGATGTGGTACACAATACAATGGAACATTATTCTACGATTAAGAGACATAAAGTTCTGATATATGCTTCGACATGGGTGAACCCTGAAAACATGCTGAGTGAAATGTCATACACGAAAGGATAAATGTATGATCCCACTCATATGAAATATCTTAAGAATAGACAAAGTCATAGAGACAAACTTTTATTAGTGGTTAACAGGAGCCAGGAGAAGTCCCTCGGTGGCACAAACAATAAAGTGCTCAGCTACTAGTCAAAAGGATAGTGGTTAAAATTCACCCAGAGGTGCCTTGGAAGATAGACCTGGTGACCTTCTTCTGAAAGGTCGCAGCCTTGAAAACCCAATGGAGCAAGTTCTACTCTGCACACATGGAGCCGTCTTGAGCAAGAATCGATTAGACGGCAACAAACAACAACAACAATAGGATCTGGGAGAAGTGGGGAGTTACTGCTTAAGGAATACTGAGTTTCTGTTTGGGGGACCAAAAACTTTTGGAAATAGATAATGGAGATGATTGTACAGCACAGTGAATCTAAATAATGTCACTGAATATTTTACAATAATTTTTTTAATGGGCAAAAGATATATCACCAAAGAAAATAAGAAGATGGCAAATATGTACATGAAAAGATAATCAACATCATCAGTCGTTAAGGAAATGCCAATTAAAACTACAATGAGATATCACTACACATCTATTAGAACGAATAAAAACAAAAATAAAAACCTGATGAACTCAAGTGTTGACAAGGATGCGGGGCAACTAGAACTCTCTTTCAATGCTGGCGGAAAAGCAAAATGGTGCATACACTTTTTGTTGTTGTTGTTGAGAATGTACACAGCAGGGCATACACCAACTTGCCCATTTCTACACATACAATTCAGTGACACTGATTTCATCCTTTGAGTTGTGCATCCATCCTCACCCTCCTTTTCTGAGTTGTTCCTGCCCCATTGATAAAAACTCACTTCCCCTTCTGAGTTGCTGTTGTCAATATGATCTCATACAGACAACTCATAAAAGAGAATAATGCTCAAGTCAGGCATTTTTTTACTAGTTAAACTAAATAACTGTTTGGTTTTAAGACGACTTCAGGGGATATTTTTTGTTTAAGGTTTAAAGATTATCTCAGGACAATAGTTTCAGGGGTTCATTCAGTCTCCATGGCTCCAGAAAGTCTAGAGTCCATGAGATTTTGAAATTCTGTTCTGATGAATTCCCTTTGGAAAGCAGTTTGACAATTTCTTATAAAGTTAAACATATTTACTACGTGGTTGTTGTGTGCCATCAAGTCAATTCTGGCTCATAGCGACCCTACAGGACAGAGCAGAACTGCCCCATAGGGTTTCCCAGGCTGTAATCTTCACAGGGGCAGATTGCCAGTGGCTGGAGCATTTGAATCAGCAGCCTTTCAGTTGGTAGCCAAGCACTTTACCATTGCACCACCAAGGCTCCCCGCAACCCCACGCTAGGTATTTACCCAAATGAAATAAAAATGGATATTTACAAAAAAAACCTGTATGTAAATGTTTACAATGGCTTTATTGATAATCACTTAAAACTGGAAAGGACAGAAATGTCCTTTAGCTAGTGAATGGATAAACAAACTGTGGTAGAGTTATATAAGAGAAATGAACTATTACTTGGCAGTAAAAAGGAACCAACTTCTGATGATATATACTGATAAACACTACATATTACTTGGTTTTATTTATATGACATTTTGGAATAGGTAACATTATAGTGCAGAAAGCAGATCAATATCTAGCAGGAGCTGGAAGTGGGGTAGGGATTGACTACAAAGAGGTCTGAGGAAATTCACGGGGGCGGGGATGATGGAACTACTCTATATGTTGATGATGATTGGTTGCAGACTGTATGCATCTCTCAAAACCCATAAAGTCATTATTAAAAAGCGGGGATGTTATTGGATATAAATTATAACTCGATTAAAAAATGAAGATAGAGAAGGTATACCTATACGTGTTATTCATTGAACTGTAGAGACAGTATAGCCCAGTGGTTAAGAGTATAGCCTCTGAAGTTAAAAAGGCCCACTTATCTCATCTGTAAAATGGGAATAACAGTAACCAACACTCTCAAAGGTAAGAAGATTAAATGAGACAAGGCGTATACAGAACTTAGAGTACCTAGCACATAGTAAGTGTCCCCAAGCTTTAGGAGGTATTCTAATTTATAATTTCCATGAGGATGCATCACTTCATTCTACACATCTTGAATATTTGCTGCCTGTCCTATGTTGAGCTAGGGCCAGCGCTTGGTACTTCAAGAATACATATACTCCGTGACCTCAACTCCTCTCATCACGTTGGCTGCCATCACTGAATCTGCCCCCTGAGCAGAAGTTTCTGGAAACCGAAAGCCAATGGAAAAGAATTTTTATGCAAGAACTGGAAAGGCTGTGAGATGGAATTCCTGTCACCACAGATTGTGGGCAGACCCTCCTCTTACTCCTGAGGTGGGTGCAGCCCAAATCTCAAAATCTCTTTTGGGCAAAACAGAGCAACCTGAAAGAGCCTGGGGAGCACAGCTGCCTGTTCACTGGGGAGAAAGCTGCATTAAAGCACAACATCCTGTGATGTGGTGAACGGAGTATTTCAAGGAGAACACAATAGTTATATTGTTTATTTCCCAGCCAACTTTATAGCCTATTGTACCACAGCCCGAGGCCTCTCCCATTATTTCACGGTAACACTGCAGATGTGAGTATGTGGTTATGAACTCAGTAAGCTCCTTTCCTCACTTGGCATTAAGGCCAGCCAGCACTGCGTTCGCTCAGGGGAAATCCGCTCTTCTGACTGGAGAACCAAGACATAGGTAACACTCAGTAATGCTAGATTTTGGGTACTTTAAAAACTCGTCCAAATGGGGACACTCGTACACACACAAACACACACACATACTTTTTCAGTCCTCTGCCAAACCTTTCTTATCTTTCTGAAGATAATGTAATTCAGTTACAATGAAAACTTTAGAAACAGGAAACACATTCTGCTTAGATTGTTAAAACTTGAAATAAAAAACAATTCAGAGCCAGTTGGGCTCATCACCCCGTCACCAGGCAGTTCTGCTTACAATTACTTTAGCAAAATAGAGGAAGGCAGCAGGAAAAATTCTTAGTTTACTAATGACCTTTAAGAAATTGCTCAGGTTTCAAATGGACTCAAGTTACCATAAAAACTTTTCTTGGGCAGAGAACTCTCATTTCCTTTGACTATAGCTTTAACTCGAATTGTCCTTTATTTCTTCCTTAGGCAGTGATGTTTCTTCCGTTCCTTCAATCCTGCCTCCCTTCCCCCATTCAGCTAAGTACCCAGATCTGCAATAGTCTCAACATCACTATGGGGCAGGAGACCGAATGCATTCAGTCCTGGTGCTGGACTGGGGCCTAAGGGGCCAGACAGAGGCAAGTGCAAAACTACCAGACAGAGGAGATGAGCATATAAGGGAAAAAAAGGAAAAAAACAAAAAAAAAACTGTCTATAAAAATAAGCTTGCCATTCGAAATGCCAAAATATTTAGTGAAATCCAAGGCTAAGGAGGATAACCAACAAATATCAATAATCAGAACATGAATTCATTCCAGTAAAATAAATTTTATGGAACTGGTTGACCAAGATTTAAAAGAAATATGATTATGATACCCAGATAGATAATGAAATAACATGCATTAGAAATGAATACGAAGTTATGAAACAAAAATGGGCTGAAATAAAACACAAAGTGGGAGACATAAAAAAGAGGAAACTTGAAATCTTGGAAACAAAAAGTCATTAAATCCACCCAGTAGCAAAGAGCATCCTTAGCACCTGATTTAAAGGAGCTTTAATATTAGAAACATGGAATGAATACCAGAAGCGAAAAGGGTTATCTCTAGGAAGCAGGTCTTGGGCAAGAACAGGAGTAGGAAAGAGTATTAATGTTTGCAATTGTTTCAGTACATTAACTTTTCTAAATTTAATAAAGTTTTTTTTGTTTATTTTTTAAAGTAAAATCCTGTTTTCAAGAAATAACATTCATAAAGGGTTATCTGATGGATATGCGGTCCTTGCTTTCTTCTATATAGTCTAAATTTTATTCTTGCAATGGAGCAAACCATCAGAGACATATGAACCTAGATCATCTCGTTTTCACCCTTCATTACTTCTTTTATTAAATTAGGATGTGAGATTATGCCAATTGGCTATATTGAAGACTATTATAAAAATCGACTATTTCAATCCTTGTAGAAGTCTGATAAGAGTGTCGGCCATTCACTGTCTCGGCGCTAAACATGTGTCTCAGGTCTCAGTGCTAGGAAAAATTGTCCTGCAGAGGAAGGGGTGTGTGTGCGTGGTACTGAAAGAAGAATTCTAAATTGCACTGAAGGCACTGTTGAAGAACAAGCTTCCAGGAATTGATAGAATACCAACTGAGATGTCTCAACAAACAGATGCGATGTTGGAAGTGCTTATCTATGCCAAGAAATCTGGAAGGCAGCTACCTGGCCAACCGACTGGAAGAGATCCATATCTGCACCCATTCCAAAGGAAGTTGATCCAAGAGAATGCAGAAAATACCAAACAATATCATTAGTATCACATGTAAGTAAATTTTGCAAAGGATAATTAAAAAACTGTTGCAGCCAGAAATTCAAGCTGGATTCAGAAGATGATGTGGAACAAGGGACACCAGATGCATGTCAGATGGATTTTGGCTGAAAGCAGAGAATACCAAAAAGATGTTTACCTGTGTTTTATTGACTATGCGAAGGCAATTCAACTGTGTGGATCATAACAAATTATGAATAACACTGCAAAGAATGGGAATTCCAGAGCACTTAATTGTGCTCATGTGGAACCTGTATGTAGTCCAAGAGGCAGTTGTTTGAACAGAACAAGGGTATTCTGCATGGCTTAAAACCAGGAAAGGTGTGTGTCAGGGTTGTATTCTTTCACCATTCTTATTCAATCTGTATGCTAAGCAACTAATCCAAGAAGCTGGACTATATGAAGAAGAACAGGGCATCAGGATTGGAACCTGGCTAACGACCTGTGATATGCAGATGACACAACCTTGCTTACTGAAAGCAAAGAGAACTTGAAGCACTTACTGATGAAGATCAAAGACTACAGCCTTCAGTGTGGATTATATCTCAAAATAAAGAAAACAAAAATCCTCATAACTGGACCAACAGAGACATCATGATAAATGGAGAGAATATTGAAGTTGTCAAGATTTGCATTTTACTTGGATCCACAATCAATGCCCAGAAGTCAGGAAATCAAATGGCGTATTGCATTGGGCAAATCTGCTGCAAAACACCTCTTTAAAGTGTTAAAAAAGCAAAGATGCTACTTTGAGAACTAAGGTGCGCCTGACCCAAGCCATGGTATTTTCAATTCCATCATACGCATGCAAAAGCTAGACAATGAATAAAGAAGACAGAAGAAGAATTGATTCCTTTGAATTGTAGTGTCATTGGAGAATATTAAATATACCTTGGACTGCCAGAAAAACGAACGAGTCTGTCTAGGAAGAAGTACAGCCAGAATGTTCTTTAGAAGTGAGGACGGCGAGACTCTCTCACATACTTTGGACTTGTTATCAGGAGGGACTGGTCTCTGGAGGAGGACATCATGCTTGGTAGAGGGACAGTGAAAAAAAGGAAGATTCTCAATGAGATGGATTGACACAGTGGCTGCAAGAATGGGCTCAAATATAACAATTATGAGGACGGAGCAGGACCAGGCAACGTTTCGTTGTGTTGTGCATGGAGTCGCTATGAGTCAGAACCAACTCAACAGCACCTAAAAGCAACAACATATGGCTGTGTGTGTGTAAATATGTGCGTGTGTCTGTAAGCTAAGTGAAAATCTTTTGGATGGGGGAAGGACAGAATTAGATAAAAGAAGGTGGTAATTTTGGGAATAAAAAAAAATTTAAAAAGGTAGGTCAGATCTTGGGGTCATGATTTTGGAAGACGAGTGCCAAGCTCAGAGTTTAAAGTTTATCATAAACACTAAAGGTAATGCTTAATGCTTGAAAAACTCCGAGCGAGTAATGACATGGAGAGAGTGGTATCTGAGAAAACTTACTCTGAAACAGTGTGCAGGATTGAAGAAAGGGAAGAAACTGAGGGCCACATGACCAGTTAGGGGCTACTCCAATAATCTAGGAGTGAGGCAACAGGGCTTTGATTAGCTTGATAGACAGTGTTTAAAAAGAAGAATCAAACATAGTAGACTTTAGGAAAGAAGACGTGGCATAGCAGGTAAATATAGATTTTTGCAACAAAGCATATGACATCCAAGGAAGCATGCTATGCACTACCCATAACCTTATGGAAACAATCAATTCCATTTGGTTGGTTTTGCTTCCATTGACTAGCTTCTGATCTGGACAAGCCACAGAAGAACCCAATCATTCCCAAAACCTCCCTGAGAAGGTAAGTTTCATTTCTTCCAGAAATTAAATTTTTGGTGATTATAAATGACAATTCACACATGCAAATTATACTTCCTATTAAGGGCTCCTGCCTCCCTTAAACATGATACCATGCAAGTCCAGAAACATGCAGTTAGAGACACGTAATAAATATTACTTGATGCAGAAACTTGGTGGGAGAAATTCTCTAGGTTCCAAGAAAAGCAGAAGGAAAAATTAGAAAATTTTAAATCTAAGTACTGAAGTAAAATTAATTTTAACTGAACTAATTTTGAATTATGATCTTTTGGGAATGCACTAAGTTAAATTTACCTCTGCATTCTTTTTTCCTAAGCAAATCAACAATATAGAGATTTCAGATCTGGGAGAAATCTATGAGTACCTGTTCCACCTTGGACTACCTCTCCAGAATTCTTGTGACAAATATACCCATCGATTTAGTTGGGTTATCTGTATGTGTAACCAAACTCTCTCCTAATACACTATCCATGCCAGGTTCCAACTGTTGTAGTAAAACAAAAGTGAGCATGACCCCAATTTTAATAAAACATAATCACTCAATCATTTGAGAATTTTTTGAGGTTTTACGGGTGGCTATGAGTCTGAATTGACTCGACGGAAATGGGTTTGGTTGTTTTTGGACCATATGTATGGAGTCCCTGGGTGGCGTGAACAGTTGGGTGCTCAGCTGTTAACTGAAAGCTTGGTGATTCAAGTCCACCCAGAGGTGCCTTGGAAGAAAGGCCTGGTGATCCACTTCTGAAAAATCAGCCACTGAAAACCATATGGAGCATAGTTCTACTCTGATACACACACGGTCACCATGAGTCAGAATCAACTGCACAGCAAGCGTTTTTTTTTTTGTTTTGTTTTGTTTTTTTTTTAACCATATGCATGGCACATTAAAAAAAAAAAAAAAAAAAAGAGGCACTAAATTCAAGAGTCTTCCCAATTCCAACCAAAGATGCTGGTGGGATGCTAGCATGTGGCCATTTTAGGTTTTAGTTTGGAAAGCAATCCCTTGTGAGTCTTAGCATTCTTGTTGGCAGCAAAATGCTAACACTAGCATGGACTGAAAGGCCCTACTCTGGAATTTCACGGCATGATTAGCAGTGGATCCAACTTTTCCCATTTACTTACCTTATTTCTAAAAGTTATTTTTAATGTAAAAATAAGCACACTCACTAACTCCTGCAGCATTAGAAGGAGCTGACGGCCCTTTCTCGTGCAGCAACAGCCAATGTTTCTCCCCATCAACGTTAGCCTCTGAAGTCACAGGTAGTTGTGGTATAACGGAGAGGGCACGAGATTTAGTCAAAAGATACAGGCTTGAGATTTGGCTCTGCTACTTTTTCCTTAATCCTATTACAGTGGCTTATCTCTCAACCTTGCAGGGTTCAGTTTCCTAATTTATAATTATTGAGATCAACATGATAATGATTATGAAAGTATTCTAACAAATATAAAACACTCCATAGAAGTAAGATCTCATCTGATAACCTAATTATGTGTGAAGTAAAAGCACATAGGTTCAAAGTGGGGAGAATACATAATTTGAGAAAAGTTCATTCATTACCTTCATGGCATTTATTTTGGCTGTTCTTTCCTTCCTCAGAGAATAAAAATTGATAAGTAATCTTTACCTGACAAAGCGTTGCAGTAGAAAGCCTCACAGAACAAATTACAAAGAAATAAGAACCTAGGTAGTACTTGGTATTTATTACTGAACAATAACTGTTATCAATCATAGTATAATTTGACCCTCTTGTCATATGTTCCAAGAGCACTCTGGGCTTCAACAGCCTCTTAGTTACATGTTTAATGCCGACATTCCCACTAGACTCTAAGCTCCATGGAGCCTTACTCTTATTGCTTGGTGGGTGATAAAAGTTCCAGGAAACAAAGTATATATAGCCCAATACATTATTTTTTACCTTGGTTTCTTACCAGACACAGTCAGCCATATACTTCTGGATTAACAGAATAAAAGCAGAGTTCTCTCAGAGCTGACTGGGATATCGCCTGGAAGGTGTTCCAAGGTGGTTGCACACAACATACCTTGTCCTGGGTTCGGCATCGGAAACAGTCACATTCAAAGCAGTACTGGTCCCTCAGCTGCTTCCGACGCTCTTCGCTGGTCATCAGCATGTCCAGGTAGCAGATGGTGAGCTGCGGGGGCCCAGAAGGAAGAGGTCACATGGCTGTTGCGCTCATTTTCTTTAACTAGAAGTTATTATTATTTTCTAATTATTAAAGTAATACCTGTTTATTATTATACACCAAAAAGCAAATGAGAGAAAATACCATCTATAATCTTTCCTCCCCAAATAAAGATAATCACATGCAATTTTTTTTTTTTACAATTTTTTTTTAATGATGCTTTAGGTAAAAATTTACAGTTCAAGTTAGTTTCTCATATAAAAATTTATACACCCATTGTTTTGTGACCCTCATTGCTCTGCCTATAATGTGACAGCACACTCTTCCTTTCCACCCCAGATTTACATGCGAATTTTTTTTTTTAAATAGTATTTTATTGTGTTCTCAGTGAAAGTGTACATAGCAAATTAGGTTCCCATTTAACAACTTCTACACAATTGTTCAGTGATGTTAGTTATATTTTTTATGATGTGTCAACATTCTCTTTAATGGAGTTCTGGTTGTTCTGCTTCTGGTACTCTATGTTCTCTGCCCCTCTTCTCACCTTTGCATTAGAGTAATTGTTCACCTTTTGGTCTCACATAGATAGTTTTTTAATGGAGCGCTGTACTCATGGGTAATATCCTTTATTTTCAGTGCCAATCTTTTATTTTGCTAAAAGGTGACCTCAGGGGATAGTTTCTGTTCAAGGTTTAAAGAGTAATTCAGGGTGATAGTCTCAGGAAGTCCTCTAGTCTCAATGACCCAGTAAGTCTGGATTTTTTAAGGATTTCTGTTCCGTGTTTTGCTTCCATAGTATCAGGGTCTGTCTATTGTGGCCCTGATCAGAACAGTCAGTAGTGGTAGCCAGGCACCATCTAGTTCTTCTGGTCTCAGGGTAGAGCAGGCCGTGAGTTTTGTAGGCTTATTAGCCTTGTAAACTCGTTTCTTCTTAGAGACTTTGGTTTTCTTCTTTCTCTCCTGCTTCTAACTAGTAGAGACCAACAGTTGCACCTCAGATGGCTGCTCACAAGCTTTTAAGACCCCCAGACATTACTCACTTCACTAGGATGCAGAACATGAACTTTATGGTGCCAACTGACTGAGCTGTCCCAGAAGAGTAAGGTCCTAAGCCTTCAAATGCCAAACCATTCTCGCAAGGTGTTTGGTTATGCCTGAGAAGTATCTGGAACTGTGTCCTCTATGAATACATATGCGTGCACACATATATCTGAACATACACATACATATACTTCTTCTATGCAGACATATGTACTTTCCTGCACATGTGAAATTTTAATGTATTTCTTTCCAGTCTTTGTTACGTGCTGTGCACATGTGTATCATATATTTATTTTAAATAACTGGGTTCATGACCACAATACACTTTTGTACCTTACCCTTTTTTCACTAAACAGTATACCAAGAGCTGTTGTAGATTCAGTAATTCTATAACCATTGGCAATCAGAGAAGCCAAATTACCCCTGGCAATCTAAGAGGTGGCAGATGATACAGCCAGATTGCTCTTAAATCCTAATAAACCCTATCGCTGCCTTATGGAATGGAGGGTCATCCGAAGTTGGTATCTTTGCAATTAGAAAAGGAAGCAGTTCTCTTATTGTGGATAGGCAAAAAATGTGGAAAAGTTTCCAAACAGGGACAGTTTAATGTCAGAATGTGATCATTGACAGAGGCTTTTAAATTGACTTCCTTGGACTCTTAAATATGGTAACCATGCCCTGCCCTGGGTGGTAAAAGATCATATGGAAGGTGAGAGGGTATACTTACGGACTCAAGTTTCTTTCTAGCCCTACGAGTCTACTTAAAGTCATAAGTCATTAGTTAACACAATAATGTTTAAACATTTCTCACTTGATTAGATCTTCTTTATACTGAAGGTCTAATTCAAAATATACAAAATTGAACTTTCGATTTTCCCCTCAGATCTGTATCTTAGTTGGAGCCTTCCCCATCTCAGCTGAAGGGAACTCATCTTTTGTGTTACCCAAGCTGAAACCTCTCAGTCATCCTTGACTTCTCTTTCTTTCACAGCCTCTATCCAATCTACAAGGAAATTCTGTTGGCTCTAACTTAAAAATACATCCGTAACCAACCTTTTTTTAATACTACTATCCTGGTCCAAGGCAACATCATCTCTTGCCTATAAAATGCAACAGTCGCTTAACTGGTCTCCCTGCTTCTTCCCTGTGCACCATACTCCATCTTCTAGCCAAAGTGATTCACTTAAAATGTAAGTCAGATCAAGTCTCTCCACTGCTCAAAACCCTCCAACACCCTGTCACTTAGAGCGAAGGCCAATGGACACAAATCGTACGACTCAAAGTGTGGTCCGTGGAGTGGTGCTAGTCTGTGAACTGCTGGTTACTGGTTCCTGACAAAATAAGTAAAAAAAAGAACACAAAGTTAAAATTTAGAAACTTTAATAGTAATTTGATAACAGCAATTTTATGTGACTCTCATAATAAAACAGAGTCCCTAGGTGGTGCAAAGAAAACAAAAATCCTCGCAACTGACCAATAAGCATCATCATGATAAATGGAGACGAGATTGAAGTTGTCAAGGATTTCCTTTTACTTGGATCCACAATCAATGCCCATGGAAGCAGCAGTCAAGAAATCAAATGACACATTGCATTGGGCAAATCTGCTGCAAAAGACGTCCTTAAAGTATTAAAAAGCAAAGATGTCGCTTTGAGGACTAAGATGCGCCCAACCCAAGCCATGGTGTTTTCAGTCGCTTCATATGCATGCGAAAGGTGGACAGTGAGTAAGGAAGAATTGACACCTTTGAATTGTGGTATTGGTGAAGAATATTGAATATACCATGGACTGCCAAAAGAATGAACAAATCTGTCTTGGAGTAAGTACAACCAGAATGCTCCTTAGAAGCAAGAATGGCAAGACTCTGTCTCACATAATTTGGACATGTTATCAGGAGGGATTAGTCCCTGGAGAAGTACACCATGCTTGGTAAAGTAGAGGGCCAGTGAAAAAGAAGACCCTCAACAAGGTAGATTGACAGCGGCTAAAACAATGCGCTCAAGCATAACAATTGTGAGGGTGGTGCAGGACCAGGCAGTGTTTCATTCTGTTATACACAGGGTCGCTATGAGTCAGAACCGACTTGACAGCACCTAACAACAACAGGTGGACCAAATGGTTAACCACTCAGCTACTAGCCAAAAGCTAGTGAGCGGTTCAAACTCACCCAGAGGTGCCTTGAAAGATAAGCCTGGCAATCTACTTCCAAAAAGTCACAGCCTTCAAAACCCTATGGAGCAGTTCTACACTGACATATATGGGTGTTATGACTGGAACTGACTTGAGGACAACTAACAACAACAATTATGGAACATTTATTTTATATGCTTTTTTCAAATTCATTTTTCTAATAGTTTATTTTCATTATATTTAACAAAAGCATTAGTCTGCAACGGGTTAGGGAAAAAAAAAAAAACTTTTAAGACCTGGCAGTTTCAGGTAATGTGGCTTCACATAATGGGCCCTGTTCTCTCTCTGAGCTCACTTCCTGCTCTCTCCAGCTCTGCTCCAGCCTCCCCAGACTTCTTGCTGTTCCTCACACCCACTTGCACTTGAAGACTTTTCCTCTGGCTGCTTCCGCTACCCTTCCCCCCAGGTCCACTATGGTGACCTCCCTTACCTTCTTTGAATTTTGTTTAAACCTCACTTCCTCACTGAGATCTGACCTGACCACTCTATCTAAAATAGCAACCTGATTCCCACCTGGCCCAGCCAGGGCTCCTTACTCCTCCACCCTTCTCTAGTTTTTCTTCTGCTGCAACATACATCAGCTTCTAACATGCTGTATAAATTACTTATTTGATTTTAAATGCAGAAAGTAATTATGGGGGCATGTGTGATGGGGGAAAAAAGAGGTATCGTAGAAAAGGAAGAAGGCAGGATTATCCAAAAAAGGAGATGACAAAAACTCCCTAGAGCAAAACACTCCATGTGGTTTTTCTTCAACTTAAAAGAAAGCATCTCATGTCTACAAAGCATGACCTTACTTGTTTGGAAAGGGTGGTAGGGCAAAGCAGGCCATCCTCTGACAGAACATGCAGCTTCGGGAGGGCCTCATTGAAGCAGTCAGGGAGGAAGGCAGCCCGGCCCAGCCAGACAGATCTGTCAAATCAACCCTGGCAATCACCAGGTGACAAAAGCCACAGCCTGCTCTGGCTGGCTGGCTGGCTCTCTATAGATCATCAGGCGTTAGGCAACATTAACATGCTACTCCATATGCAGAAATGAGAGGACCTACCCTTATGAAGTAAGAGAACAATGGGTATTAAACACCTTTTTTTTTTTTTTTTTTAGGTCCTAGCGAGTCAGCATGGACAGTGAAAATCAGCAAAGGCCTTGAATCCAGGTCCAGCTGGGATTTGTACCCAGGTCTCTTGATTCAAGCCTGATGCTCTTTTTGCAATATCAGAGCTGCTTCTCAGACTGCTGGGGGTTGTAGGAGAGCCTACTTTCTTAAGGAGCTATCGCAGCACCATCAGACCTAAAAAAGTCAAGCCCATGCCTGGATTTCTGTTTGTTCTGTAACAACTGGGCTCCTTCAGCTGAAACCACAGCCAGTTTTTAATTCCTCAGATCTTTCTTTTGCCTTCTGATCTGAAGCCAGTGTTGCCTCTGCGGGGCAAATGGCCATCACATTAGGCAAGTTCCTTTTTGTTTCTAGAAAACACCATGTTCCAAATTCCAAACAACCAATTTCTAAGCGTACTTTTTAAAATAGCCTATCAGTAAGTTTGGAGCGGCATATCCATTTATTTTCTCTCATCAGGCTCTGAGCCCCACTTTCTTTATATAAGGCAAAGTGGTAAAGTGAGATGATTTCTATGTTCACCCTTGATTCTCAACCCAGCCCAATGGCTCTTAGTCACCAGTCACAGCTATCGGATCAAGTTGATGGGTGGTAGTTACTGGATGATTAATGATGTGCCCAGTGTGGGGCAACCAAATCCAGGGCCTGCCACACTGGAGAAATGGACTTGACTAAACCAAGTCTTTATTACAAGGTCAAAAACTCACAAGTGATCATGCCACCCAGTGAATGGGCAACAGAATACTAGTTCTTTCATTTAACCTCAATAAACAGACTCTTACAGGTTCCATCGGCATCCTCTGACTGCCTGTAACCATGACCTAGATGATCCAATGGCTTTCTAACTGGCCTCCCTGCTGCCTTCAGTCTGCCTTTCATCTTCTAAATTGCTTAGAGAGGGCTCTTCCTAAAACTCAGATCTGATCATGACATTTCTCTACATGAAGACTTTTGATGGTTTCTCATTGCCTGTGGGATAACAGCTATACTTCTTAACAAGACACACAAGTCTTTTCCCAACTAATTTTCTGTCTGCCTTTCTAGCCTCAACGTCTCTCCCTGCACCCTACAGCCTGTCACAATTATGTAACTTGCTACACCTTACATGGTGTGTAAGACAATGCACGGCCGTGCCAGCATGAATCCGTGATCACTGGCTCACTGGCCACGCTCTTCCCTCCATACTCGGTGTACTCAGAGCTTTCTCATCCTGAAAGCTTGGCTCAAATAGGCCTTTTCCAGTGAAGACTGCCCCATTGCAGACTGAACCATTCTTCCCTTTGAGCCTCTTCCATGCCATTGAAGTTGGCAAAACATACACTGTATCAATGCTGAGGGACTCAATGGCAAAGATATTTTTACTCATATTTTCTGGAAAAAGGAGCCAGATTATTAATTGGTAATGACAGCTAGGAGCCCTGGCGGCACAATGGTTAAGCATGTGGCTGCTAGCTGAAAGGCTGGTAGTTCGAACCCACTAGTTGCTTCACGGGAGAAAAAACGTGGCAGTCTGCTTCCATAAACATTTCAGCCTTAGAAACCCTTATAGTTCTACTCCGTTCTATAAGGTCGCCATGAGTCAGAATGGACTCCACGGCACTTAACAACAACAAAAACAACTGCTGCTAAATCATTTCATCAGCCAAAGACAAAAACCATTATTAAAGATTCATTGACTCACCAGTTTTAATGGAGAATCTGTTCACTAAATGTAGAGCTCATTTGGTAGAAACATATATATGAACTTTTGCCATTGATCAGTTGATGCTTTAATGGCATAGAACAAAACAGCATTAAAATATTAATGCCACTGACCATTGCTTTGCCATTTTACTACAGCTCTGTGGAAAATGCAGTAAATTATTTCCAACGTTAGAGGAACATCAAGAGAGAGACGTGCTGAATCTTAACTATGCGGATTAAAAATTTCTAGGCAAAATGAACCCCTTTGCATGAAGCCATCTTTTCATCATCTACAACCGAGTGGATAAAAAGTTAAAATTAAAATTAGACCTTATTTTCACTACTGGAATTACACTGTCACAATAACAAATTTTTCTGCTAATACTGGCTCTGAATTGAAAAAAGATTTTCAAAATTTTAATTTTTTTTAATAACACTTTATTATGATTTAGGTAAAAGTTTACAGAACAAAAGAGTTTCCCGTTCAACGATTTATACACAGCTTGTTTTGTGACATTGTTTGCAATCCCCTCAGTGTGCCAGCACTCTCCCCCCTTCCTCCCTAGGTTCCTCATTTCCATTTGCCCAGTTTTCCTGCCCCTTCCTGCCTTCTGAACTTTGTTTTTGAGCAAATGGTGGCCTTTTGGTCTCATATAGTTAATTGTTCTGAGATGCATCTTCCTCTCAGGTATTATTGTTCACTTCACAGACCTGTCTATTGTTTGGCTACCATGTGATCTCTGGGACTGGATTCAGTTCCAAGTTTGAAGGGTGTCTAAGGGCCATAGTCTTGGGGGTTCCACCAGGCTCTATTAGACCAATAAGTCTGGTATTTTTTATGAATTTGAATTTTGCTCTACATTTTTCTCCCACTCTGTCCACAGCCTACTACTGTGATCGTGGTCAGAGCTATCGGTAGTGGTAGCCAGGCACCATCTAGTTCTTCTGGTCTCAGGGTAGTGAGGCCGTGGTTCACGTGGTCCACGACTCCTTTGGATTGTGTCCTTGACCCTTTGGTTTTCTTCATTCCTCTTTGCTCCGGATGGGAAGAGACCAGTTGTTGTATGTTAATGGCTGCTTGAAAGCCTTTAAGACCCCCGTTGCTACTCACCAAGGTAGGATGTAGAATATTGTCCTTATGGACTACGTTATGCCAAAATGTCCTGGAAGATCCCTGAGGCTATGGCCCTAAACCCTCAAGTCCAGTGATTCAGTCCCTCAAGGTATTTGGTTATGGCTAAGAAGTTTTCATGACCATGCCACCTGTGAGCTCTGTTGTATACGTGAATATGTTTGCAGTACATACAGATATATATGTAGAAATATCTACCACCAAAATTATGTTTGCGGGTGTACTCCCCTATGCCACCTGTTCTGCTTACATATCTACCTATGGATCCACTCATAAATTATTGTTTGCTGTTTCCATTGTTTCAGGATTGTATAATAGTATTTACCAACGTTGCCTATTACTCTTGCATACCTCTCAGTGTCTTCCTTTGTTTTGGTCATTTAGTGCTGACTTCGGGTTCACAGGGTTCCCCCTTATTGTTTATTGTCCTTCTCTTCACCAAAGTTAATATGCATCTACTATTTTGTGATTTTCCTTCCCTCCCCCTCCCATCCCTGGTAACCATCAAATAATGTTTCTTTCTGTGTGTAAACCTTTTCTGGACTTTTTATAATAGTGATCCCATACAGTATTTGTCCTTTGTGACTAACTGATTTCATGCAGCGTAATGTCCTCCAGGTTCATCCACGTTGTGAGATGTTTCACAAATTCGTTGTTATTCTTTAACGTTGTATAGTATTCCAATGTGTGTATGTTTCACAGATTGTTTATCCAGTCATCCATTGATGGGCATTTAGATTGTATCCATCTTTTTGCTATTGTGAATAATGCCGCAATGAACATGGGTGTGCATATGTCTTTTCATTTCACAATTCTGTTTTCCCTAGGATACATACCAAGGAGTGGGATTGCTGGATCATTTGGTATTTCTATTTCTAGCTTTTTAAGGAAGTGCCATACTGTTTTCCATAGTGATTTTACCATTTTACATTTCCATGAGCAGTGTATAAGAGTTCCAATCTTGCCACACCTCTCCAGCATTAATGTGTTCTGTTCCGTGCTCTGTGAACTCACCGTCCTGTTCAGCTTACATATCTCTGGCCTCTGTGTCTTATCTAGAATGCCTTTCCTTGCTACATCCCACCCTATGGGTCTTTAAAACTCTAGGAGCCACTTCTCTGGAAGCCTTCCTCAGCCCTTCCACACCTGCCCTCACTACTTGGGTGCCCCTGCTCTGAATGTCCATAAAGCCCTGTACATACTTATACCACTGCGCTTCTCATACTCTATGGCTGTTTTCCATTCTCAGTCAGTTTCTTCAACTCAAACCTTAAACTCATTGGAGACAGGGTGTCATGGATTGAATTACGACCCCCCAAAATATGTGTCAACTTGGTTAGGCCATGATTCTCAGTATTGTGTGGTTGTCCTCCATTTTGTGATTGTAATTTTATGTTAAAAACAATTAGGTGGAATTGTAACACCCTTACTAAGGTCATATCCCTGATTCAATGTAAATGGAGTTTCCCTGGGGTGTGCACTGTACCACCTTTTCTCTCTCAAGAGATAAAAAGGAAAAGGAAGAGAGCAGAGCAGGAGGACTTTATGCCATCAAGAAAGCAGTGCTGGGAGCAGAGCACGTCCTTTGAAGCCAGGGTTCCTGCATGGAGAAGCTCCTAGACCAAGGTGATGCCCTGGATTTGGACTTGTAGCCTACTAGACTGTGAGAGAATAAATTTCTCTTTTTTAAAGCCATCCACTTGTGCACTACATGACTAAGACAGGGTCTTACTCATCTTCGTATTCCCCATGCCTAACCTAGTACCCAACACCCAGTAAGCACACAGTGAATGTCTGTTAAATGAATTACAAATACTTAAAGAGGACTGAGAGAAGAACAGACTCTCCTACTTCCAAAACATTTTAGATTAAAACTGACATTAGGGATACTGATATGATCAGTTTATGCAAATCACATTTCTCCCATATGATATGGCTCCAGAGAATGCCGGCATCCAATGGCATTGTCTGTAATTGCTATAACCTCTTCTAACCAGGAATTCTCATGAGGATGGCCTGGACTGTCCAGTTTTCTTCCTTGATCCATTCTTCATAAGACTATCAGACTATAAAATCTATTTCATAGCTTTGCACAACCCTGATGGAGTGGCCATTAGCAACCAGGCACATGAGCCATGACTTCAACCATCACACAAATATCTCTGCGCAGCAGGTGTGTAAGTGAGAAGACAAAAAACAAAAATACAAGAAACTCAGCATTACAATGAAAATTCTTAAAAAGAAAAGCGTTATAAATGGCGCTGGTTTGAAGGGCAATGATCCAAAGGTGGGCCAAAGGATGGCAGTATGTAGAGAAAAACAAAAGGTAAGAAATTTCCACAGCAAGCTCTGTTATTGTGGAACCTTGTACAATTTTCTGGTTCTCCTTGGTCTGAGGTTTGAAATGTTCCCATCTCAACAGAATTCACCAGAAGAGCCAGAATAAGTGCCAAAGATATACTAACAACCACTATACAGAGGCTCTCAGAGGGAAAGATCTGTAATAAATTTGGAAAACCTAGAAAAGCTTTATAGAAGAGATAGTGTTTGAGGTGGTATAATACACCCATCGAAGGACATATTACATTAAGACACACAGAAATAGTGGGTAGCGAGGGGGGACAACTGAGCAGAGAAAATGTCATTCACCAGGACTGTATGCAACAAGGAGAAATTATTTTATTAACATGCTGGTATAAGAGGCCCTCTTTGTTGAGAAGATGCTTTGATATGTACCATAGGGGAAAAAATATCTGAGTTTTCGGGGCCTGGTGCCGAGAAGAACTATTTTGTGTTAGGCAAGAAGAAGGATTTGCGTGTTGCTCCAGAGAAGGAAAGAGAAGAAGGTGAAAAAAATGAAGTAAGCACTGAAAACCAAGGCGTTTTTTCAACTAAATGAAAACCAGCAAAAGAGAAAAATTGGCAGCCATGCCTACAGAGCAAGATATGAGTGTTTCTTTGTTTCAGATAACTCCAACCACACCTAATAGTTTTTGTTTGTTTCCTTGTCAAGTTAACCTGCTTTGTATTTTTTTGTTTTTAATTTACTAAAACCTCATCACCATCATCATCAATAGTCATTCCTCAGCCCCCAAGTGTAATGTTGCTGAAAATGATAGTGGTCCCCCCTTACTTGCCTTAATGTATACACGGCCCTATGGAAAAAAAATCTAAGTTGTCCATATTGTTGACAGGTGGCCCAGTATACTTAGAACACTGGTCCTAAAACACCTGGAAATTCAGCAAGTGGCTATGTAAGAGGCTGCTTATTCAGTTGAAAATCAGTTTGAAGGAAGTCTTATCAAAGCCAAATCCTTGTCTACATAAAATATGGTTTAAGTTTTATAGGCAGAGTGCTGCATAAATGCAATAAAAGCTTATGATACTCTGTTGTCCTATTTTCTTGCAATAAACATCCACTTTAGCAATTGGATGGTAGAAGGAAACTGGGTTTTAGAAAGTGTAAATATCTATAACCCAGAACTGAGCAAAGAAGTAATTGTGCAGGCAGTAATTGCCCAAACCCCATGCAGGCTCACATTCAGCGACCCTAGACCAGCAGTTGGCTGTGAGACCTCACTCAGGCTTCTCTAAAGGTTTTCACTGAAAGAGGCCGGCTGCGCTGTCTGCATAACAAGAAGGACAAAGCCAATTCACAGCTGGAGGTCCTTATCCTCTATTCCCTTTGCATCTTTGTTTAAATGATCACCCAAAAATACTGATGGGTTTATAGAGAGGCTTGATGGAACAGATTGGAAGGGTAAAACTTCTTTGCTTTCTTAACACAAAAATAAAACTGAGTTATCTTCAAAGTGAGATTAGTGGCACTGGGAATGAGCCCTTTGGATTCCACTCACAAGATCAGACGTCCTCCCTGCCAACGGAAGGATGACCGCGTGAGGGGATGTAAAGGTGCTGAACTGTCACTGGAGAGGAGGTTTAAGGACTCCTGTGTGTGTGAACAAAACATACACCCTCTGTCACATATACACACCTCTCTTGGACACATGCAATAGGTATTGTCCTCATCCAGAAAGATGGTGACAAAGGATGTTAGCCTGTTTATAATTCCAGAGAAGTAGCGATGGGTGGGTAGGTCACTTGGTAGAGGTGACTACATTATATATCTTCTCCTTGGCAGAAAGGCAATTAAAATTTGTCATTCAGGCACAACTGGTTTTAAAGAGGAGGGTCCTTAAAAACATTGAGGGGGTCTTTGATGGAACAGGAAGCCAACCAGAGGGCAGTATGGGTTCCTTACCTCCTCTCCCACCTCGATGTCTCGCACTGCACGCAGTAAGAGGTGGGGCCCATTGAACACAATCGAACAGTTGGGGTCACAGCTGTGATTGAGCAAGGACATACTGGGGGAAAGAAAAAAAAAGGAGGGAGACCATTATGGCTCAGCAGATAGAGGCCAAACAGCTACATTTAATGAATACTACGGACAAAAGAAACTTGAGCTTGTGGGAGGAGAAAGGTGAACAGGGCCTCAGTGATGGAATGCTCTGAGGCGTTTACAGAAAGGTGACCAACCCACCTCACGTGAAGTGAAATCCTCTCCACGATGAAGGCTAATGAAGAATGTTTGTTAATAAAAACATGTTCTGAGTCCTTTTCAAGGGTGGGGGTAAGGAGGCAGTTTTCTCAATAGAAGCCACCCACTAAGGCAACCCAAGACAAAGATGGGAAAAAAACTGACCTGCAAAGAAATAATCTCTGAGCTATTGGGATGTAGCAGTAAACACTGCATCCAAGATACCACTGACCTCTCCCACACGGGATCTTATTTGTTGAGCTCCTTTGGAGGAACTGCTACCTCTGCTGTGGATATTCTATGCTCTATATCCACAGCTACATTGAAAACTGATTAGGACGACCTTCTTTAAATAGAACGCTGAGGTTATCTTCCTAACTAGCTCCTGGTGCATTCTTGGCCTTGGTCCAGTCATTCTATTACCCTGGAGGTACATTTTTACCATCTAGGAAATGGACTGAATTTAAGCTCCCACCATAAATTGATAATAACCAAAACCAAACCAAACCCAGTGCCGTCAAGTCGATTCCGACTCATAGCGACCCTATAGGACAGAGTAGAACCGCCCCATAGAGTTTCCGAAGAGTGCCTGGTGGATTCGAACTGCCAACCCTTTGGTTAGCAGCCATAGCACTTAACCACTATGCCACCAGGGTCTCCAAGTTGATAATAAATTATAATAATTCTAAGTGAGCACTTTGCTAGTGCATAAGCATGTATTATCAAATTTAATCATCACAACAATCTTTTGGGGATCATTTACAGATAAAGAAACTGATACCTAGAAATTAAAATGATTTGCCCTCGAACATACAACTAGCAAGTGGTGACTGACTTTGAACCAGGTGGTCTAAACTCAGAGCCCATCTCTGAATCACTAGTTACTGCTTTTTGAGAACAACTACAAATAGTCTTGTGAGAAATAAGAAGCTAAACTCTTAAATCCACAATTAATTATAAACTCTTAAATCCACAATTAATTATAAGACAGAGTATGTTTATATTTGAATGTTAAAACAAACATGCAAACACACATACACATTACCACCAAGTTGATTTCGACTCATAGCAACCCTGTAAGACAGGGTAGAACTGCCCCATAGGGTTTCCAGTCTTCATGGAAACAAACTGTCACATCTTTTTCCTGAGGAGCCGCTGGTGGGTTCAAACTGCTGACCTGTTGGTTAGCAGCCGAACGCTCAACCACCGCTCCACCATTACGCCTTCATTTGGACTACAATTGCGTAAAAACAAAATGAAAGTGGGGGTGACTCTGCAGTGCTTGTGGAAGGGCAGTCTAGTAGCTCATTCATAGGAGTTCACCTCAGTAATAGCTGGAGACAGCACTTCAGAGGGCCAAGCCCTCCAAGTTTTCTTGCCTCCTGGGCCAATGAGGCTCAGAGTATACAAACCCAATAGATAAAATGAACCCACTAGGACAGTCCAGCAAGTCTGATGAAATAATCAAGTGCTTCAGCCCTGGTGGTTGGGGAATAAGATCAGAGCAGCAGTAGGGGTGACCAAATCATAGCCTGATGGTTTATTAGCACCCACAATCCTCAACTTCTTAGCCCAAAGTGCCCCTGAGAACTAGAATTTAGATCTGAGGTTTGTGTCTCTTTGTTACTAGCACAGCACATAATATGCAGTTATAAAACTGTTTTCTTTAAACTTAACATTTTCTACTTTCTTATAATTCATCATTAAGCTTCAAGCTTGGACCTTGAACCAGCTGCTGCAATAGCCTTTGTTACTACCTCCAGAAGGCTGGGGAGCTAAGTGGGAACTAAAGTGGTTCCTTCCAGTAAATGAAATACCGTCTACCATACCTCGGATACAGGCCAACACCAACTTCCTGCATCTCTGCGTCACAGATGGTGAAAGAGTTGCAGATCACCTGGAAAAACGAAAGAGAGACAACCAGGATTACCAGAGTCACCTAAGAAACTTCAGAGGCAAGAGAACGAAAATGTGCAAAATAAAATGTAGGAGCGTTGTTTTGGAAGGATCCAAAAGAAACACGGATGCTTTTTCATTTGCAAAAAAACCTATCTGAGACACACTCTTCTTAAGAATGTCGAGCAGTCAAGTGCAGAAATATCAACATCCTGTAAAAAAACACAGGATTAAACCAGCACTGGGCCTATTAATTTCAGTTTAATCCCCACAAAAGTTACACAGTTACATGAAACATTCAAAACACAGAATACAAATAAGCTATTTATTGAGAACTAGGGTCCTACCATATCAGATTTTTCACTCAAACAAACTGCCTGCAGTTTCCAAATGCCGCT
The DNA here is from genome assembly GCF_024166365.1 of Elephas maximus indicus. Lineage (NCBI taxonomy): Eukaryota > Metazoa > Chordata > Mammalia > Proboscidea > Elephantidae > Elephas > Elephas maximus. The sequence goes on along the minus strand of NC_064842.1, from coordinate 18,206,089 downwards.
GTGTATCTGAGGAAAAACAGCAGCGTGCCTTTTATTACTATAAAGAGTGAAGTACACCCAGAGTGGGTGTGTGATCCAGATTAACGACAGGCCACAACGAGCACAGGGAAGCATTCAGTCAACCTTGCGTTTACTAGGCACGTGGAACCTCGCGCACAGCACGGTTCTAGCCCCCATCACTGAGCTCAACGGACTTAAACCCTCATTTGTAGGATAAGGCAAATGTACGAGGGTGGTAAAGGCACTGGACTTGGAATCAGAAATCCTGGGTCCTGGTCACACATCACTGCCTCAGACAGGTGGTGGGGAAACAGCAGAGTGCAAAAAGAAAAGGTCTCTTCCTGCATGGAGCTTATGTTCTAGTGAGGGAGACTGATGAAAAACCCCATGACAGATAAATTGTCAGGTGGGGATAAATAAGGAGAAAAATAAAGGGTAGGAACAGAGGGCAAGTGTGCAGGGAAAATGGTGGTCAGGAAATCCTCTAGGATAAAGTACATTTAAGGAGCGACCTAAAGGAATGGACATATACACATCTAGGCAATGAGAGATCACGTCAGGAAAAAGAGGAAGTGTAAAGGCCCTGAGGTAGGGGTGTGCTGGATGCAGGTGTAAAGTAACAGCAAGGAGGCTCGTGTGACCAAAGCAGATTATGTAAAAAGAAGAGGGATGGAATACGAGATCAGAAAGGTAGCTAGATTATTCAGGGCCTTATGGCCATATTAAGGGTTTTGGATTTTATTCTGAATGAGACAGAATGTTGTTTGGGGATTCTGAGCCGAGAAGTGAATGGATCCGATATCTGTTTTGATACGATCACTTTGGGTGTTAGGCCAAGAATGGGCAGTAAAAGGGCAATGGTGGAAGGAGAGACACCAGGCAGGAGGCTACAGCAACAGCCCAGATGAGAGATGATGGTGGCTGGGATGTTGGTTGCAGATGTGGGGGAAGGGGTTGGTACTGCCAACAGGATTTACTGATGATCTGCTTATGGGGAAGGAAGAGTCAAGGAGAATGCTAGAGTTTTTGGCTTGAGCAAGTGGAAGATTATAGTTGCCATTTATTAAGATAAATGTGACTGTGAAAGGAACAGCTTTGGCTGAAGAGTCAAGAAGTCCAATAGTTCTGTTTTAGTGTGTTAAGTTTGAAATGGCCTATTAGACATCCAAGCCAAGACTAAGAGTGGGCAACTGGGGATCTGGGGAGCAGTTAAGCCTAAAGATACAAATTTAGGACAAAACCAAGCAAAGCTCATCTAAAAGAAAGTAGAAGAGGAGACCACAGGCTTGCGATGAACCAGTGACCACGAATGGGTGCTGATCACGTTACCGAGAGCCTGTAAAGGAAAAAGCAGCAAAAACAAATTTCTCTAAATCGGGCTGACATGAAAGAACATAAAGTATAAAAAAGCATTCAGTCCCCTGAGACTCTTCCACCGCTCCAAAAAGCTTTTATATGAAATTGAGCACAACCTATCATGATTTGGCATTTTTCCTCTAAAAGTCTGATAACACATTGCAATTTCAGATCAGGAAATACACTGATGTACATACACATATTTTAAACACATACTAGTTAAATAGCTAAAAGGGCATCTGTTTTGCATTAAGGTGCCACAGTATGCTGCCTATACATGTATATTTCAGCGTATAAAATGGCTGTGTGTGTGTGTGTGTGTGTGTGTGTGTGTTTTAGAAACCTCAAACATCTTTAAGAGGGTATGAACTTTTTGGGGGGGTAGACATGAATTTTAACATGTATTAAGGTATATCCTGCACTTTACCGGCAGTAACTAACCAACAAAAAAACAGTCCAAACAGAACTAACTTGCTGACTTTTGAATCAACCAGATTTAATATTAATTTTTTTCTGAACTATGAATCAAATTAAAGTTTTTTCCAAGATAGGTTTATTCTGGTGGAATTTTAAAAAGGAAGAGCTAACAAGAGAAATATCAACTTAGCTATCACCTCCTCCAGGAAATGCTTCCTGATCCCTAGACTTAATGCAAATGGAGAAAAGACTGAAGTTGTCAAAGATTTCATTTTACTTGGATCCACATCAACAGCCATGGAAGCTGCAATCAAGAAATCAAATGACGTATTGCACTGGGCAAATCTGCTGCCAAAGACCTCTTTAAAGTGTTAAAAAGCAAAGACGTCGCCTTGAAGACTAAGGTGCACCTGACCCAAGCTGTGGTGTTTTCAATCGCCTCATACGCACGTGAAAGCTGGATGATGAATATGGAATTCTGAAGAAGAACTGACACCTTTGAATTGTGGTGTTGGCGAAGAATATTGACTATGTTATGAACTGCCAAAAGAACGAACAAATCTGTTTCGGAAGAAGTACAACCAGAAAACTCCTTAGAAGCGAGGATGGCGTGACTATGTCTCACATACTTTGGACATGTTATCAGGAGGGAACAGTCCCTGGAGGAGGACATCATGCTTGGTAAAGTAGAGGGTCAGTGAAAAAGATTAAGACTCTCAACAAGATGGACTGACACAGTGGCTATGACTAAGGGCTCAGGCATAACGATTGTGAGGATGGCACAGGACTGGGCAGTGTTTCATTCTGTTGTACACAGAATTGCTGTGAGTCGGAACCAACTCCACAGTACCTAACAACAACACAACAGAGTTAATGCTGCTAACTGAAAGGTTGGAGTTTTGAGACCACGCAGAGGTTCTTCAGAAGAAAGGCCTGGAAATCTACTGAAAAATCGGCCATTGAAAACCCTATGGAGCACAGTTCTACTCTGACACACATGGGGTCGCCATGAGCTGGAACTGACTTGATGGCCACTAATAACTGGTTAAGACTTAGTTGATTTTTATTCATTTCTTTAGCAGCATTTACCTCTCTTACGTTATGTGTCCAAACTTTTTATATGACTTTGCTCAAATCTCTTTGCCTGTTCTTTCTCTCCATTCTAGTTCATCTTTCGTTTCCTCTTCTTTTTCATTAGTCCAGTGGTTGGGATGACAGTCCTATCCATCAGATGAGTGCAAGGACTTCTTTTTCTGCTTATTAGCCAGGGCCTGATACATTGGGCACACAATAAATACAATTCTACTCCTAAGAGTATAATCAAAAGAAATGAAAGCAGGATGCAAACTGATGCTTGTATACCAATATTCACTGCAGCACTTTTCATAATCGCTGAAAGATGGAAACAATCTAAATGTCCATCAACAGAAGAATGGATAAACAAAATGCGGTAGATATATACCATGAAATTTTACTCAGTCGTAGAGAGAAATTAAGTCCTGATAGACGCCAGAGCATGGATGAACCTTGAGAACATCATGCTGAGTGAAATAAATCAGTTTCAAAAGGATAAATACTATATGATTCAGAGAAATACTATTTCATTTATGTGAAATAGGCAAATGTATAGAGACCAAAGTGGTTACTTTGGGGTGTGAGAGAGGGGGAAATAGGAAGTCATTGTTTAGGGGGCACTTGGTTTCTGTTAATGGTGGTATGGTAATTTGGAAATGGATGATCAATGTAAACAATGTCAATGAATTATATACGTAAAAAGTGCTGAACTAACAAGTGTTTTGTTAAATACATATTTTGCCATAATAAAATAACTTTTAAAAAAGCATGAATGAATGAATGACAGCTCCACATTTCTCTCTTTCTCTTTTGCTTTTCTAGCACCTTTTCCTTTAGTTTATACTTTCCCTTCTTCTCCTTTTCCTGTTTTCACTATCATCAAACAATCTTGCACCCTTGTCTCCCAATTTACTCCACTCCACTACAATAGAAAGGATGTTTTAAAAACGCTATTTAACAAATTCTAGAGTTTCCTCATCTGTATTATTCTGAAGGTGTAAATAGCTAGTAAATAAAACATTTAGCTTTTCGCCTACTCATATTTTATAAAAAATGTCGCTTCTATCCAGTACTATATGGATTAAGAAGAATCCTGAAGGGAGTATTTTTGACATATATAATGGATAGCAATGGTGGATAGGGGCAGCTTTCAGGTTTTCTTTTGTAAATGAAAGAATAAGTGGATAATATGTTCATGTGTGTGCAAGTGATAATTTGAAAGGAAATGATCTTTATACCAAGAAATAAAAGAATAAAAAAAGAACCCAGAAAAAAAAGTTGAAACATTTTTCAAAGTATTTAGTTTTCTTAGGAAACAGTACAGGTAAAACAATTAATGAATCAATATACCAAGGCAATACACATTTAGAAAAGCATATTAATGAATTATTCCAAAAAACAGAGAAATTAGGTTTACAAATGTCTCTAAAATTAAGTACGAGTATTACTTTTAAAATTTTTCCAAACTAAAGTATATATTTTAATTATTCTGTAATCACTCAGTATAAAGTTATGTTCATTCTTTATAATTTCTTTCTTTAACCTAATTGAAGGCCTTTGTAAGATCACATTGGAGCCTTTTAGACGACACAAATTGAGAGAGGTAGAATACATGGACGCTGCACCTCTTTAATTTTGTATAAACAACAAAACTGAAATTAAAAATATTTGATGAACCAAATTCATCTGATATTTGGTTCAGGTTCTAGGCCTAGAAAATAGTCTTAGAACCTGACATTTGTGTTCTGAGGTTAAAATTTACCTGCAGAATAGACACGAATAGCAATCAATAACAAAACACAAAGTAAATACTTCGGATATGTATATATACATATCCATTTTATATACCATGAGTTTACATTTCATATTTTTCTCTCAAATTTTCTGAATTATAAGTTTTTGTTTGTCTTTTGGTAGTGGCAGATAATTTGAGCTCTGGGGACAGAAGGAAGGGGAATAGGAAGAAATGGCAAGTATGAAAATCAAAATAATTATCCCTCCACCCTCCTAGAACTAATAATTCTTTAACTTTAAAAACACACTAAGTATTTAATCAAGATATATATATATTTCTTTTTTCCGCTTCCATGGTATATGACATTTTATTAAATACAGAACTTCTGTTTCAGAATCTCCTGATAAACTTTAAGAGATTTTAAAATGTACTTCTGATCTCTCCTACCTGCTTGGCAAATACCTATCCATCCTGCAGCACCCGGTTCAAGCCTTTCCTCATGCCCCACTCCCTCCCTTGGTGGCACATTTACAATCTCTCCCCAGCCCTGCAGAGGAAGGAGGACAAGGATCCAGTGAAGTACAATGAGAGAGAAACCAGCTGGGGAGGGAGGTCAGCTCAGGGCAGCATTTCCCAAATGAGGGGTCATGAATCCCAGGATGCACAAAACTGTTTCCAGAAGGTTTATAACATTAAAGGTGGTTATGGCATCTGTTTCAGTTTCAATTTTTAAAAATCAATAGATAAAACAATTACTGTGCTATATTTTCCCACTTTCATGAAGTAGCTGGAGAGCCTCCACGTTTTATCTGTGAGCATGCTGTAAGGTGATGGGGCAGGTGGCTGTACGCATGGCTCAGTCATGGCGCTGGTTCATTGTTCCCTCCCAGTCTTGTGGAGGTTTCACAATTACAGACTTTTCAATTTTTTCTTAGTTATATGGTTTCATTTGCACACGTAATGGGTGACTGCTTAAAGAGAAAAAGCAGGGATGTTGGAAAGCAAGTGAACAAGTAACATTACAATGTTAATTCTATACCTTTGACTTAAGATATTCCATGTAATGATTTTTATCTGGTTGAAATTCCTATACAGCACCTCAAGCTGTCTCTGGTATTTGAAAACATGTTAGAAAGAGAATATAAAATGAATATATAACTTTATTTTTAGCAGATGTAATGAAGACTATTAAAGTCTCCAGTTTGTTATTTGAAATACGCTTGTACCTAGCTACCTAAAACCTCTCTTCTCTCACCATTTAGAAACATAACTTGAAAATTATAAAATGTAAACTAGCTGGTTTCTTAAAGAGTAAATTATAAGAATGCTAAGCATTGAGTCATAAAAGCATGATGTTACGCCTAAGGCTCAAACAAAAAATATTTCATTTAAAACTTTGTGTTGATAAATAATGTTTTTTGTTTTTGTACAAGACAAATTTAAAGCAAATTAAGCCGTGTGCACCACTTGTTAAATGGTAAAAGTAAAAATTTGTCTTTATATATTATGAATATTATTAAAGATTCTGTAAGTACACTGTATAATAAAAGCAAAAAATAAAACAATTCTCACTTAATGTCTTTATCCCATCCAATATAAAAGTCTACTTGGAAATGCATCCTTCTAGACTGGGGTACATTCAAGTACCGTCTGATTCCACAACTGCAATGGGGTTTTGTCACATTTCAAGATCCTACCACAAATAGATATGCAGTACACATTAAGCCTAGAAAATACTCAACTATGACCTGCCAAGGCTAAAATCAATATCACAGCCAATATCATAAGGGAGGGAATAATAGGTATCACAAAATTGTGCTCCATTTTACAGCTTTCCCAAGGTCAAAATGCCAAATGTCTGCAAACGAGGATTCGAGAAATAAGCCTTTTTTAGACAACATGCTTGCTTTCTGAAATCCACCCATATTTTCATTTTTTTTGTTTTAAGGGCTATACTCACAGCAGAGCTTGTTATACCTTTAACAATTGTCCTTGATTATAGAAGGCAACACAGGAATGATATTCACAATTTTGTCTATTGTTTTTCCATGCGGATATTAGCTGGCATTTTACCTCCTTATAAGTCACCAGATGGAAACAGTACCTACTATAGACGTCTGTCTAATGTGTACAGAAGTATAAAGCTCTGTGACATGACTCTCATTGCCTAATTTTCCTCCCACATCCTGAGGCTCAGAACTACTAGGCTAATCTTAAATAATTTATTACAGGATATTGCTGTAGGTTTCTACAGCTCTGCTATCAGAATCTTTTCTTTAAAAATTTCATTTAGTCATCCTCCTACCCAAAAAGTATATTACCATAAGCTCAACTTTCTCCCACAGATCACACTTAAAGATTTTTTTTGTTCAGAATCTCCAAATATGTTCTTTCATATGATAATCTAGCTTCATTATTCTCTTTCCACATATTGGTGCAAAAATCTACCCCCGGGGCAATGCCAGTTTTCTCTGCTGTAATTTGTCTTAGTTGCAGCATTAATTCCTGAACGAAGTATACTAGATGGTGTAAATCACCTGACAGGGGCTGAGTTGAACATAGCAGAGTGTGGCTCCAATCATCTGTGTTTTTCCATCAAGTTAATGGAGAAAAGAAGACTTCAGAAAAATGTTCCATGTGAAAGATAGAAATGAACACTAACCAACTGCTTAACGTAATCCCCAAATGAAAGATAAATTCAAGTGTATGCCATGGTTGTTCTCACGATGTAGGAATTAAGGCGAATATTCTCTCCAGCAGACATTTTGGCAGGCAAGGGTTTGTCATGCTGATCATGCTTGACATCTCAGGGAGGGAAACCCAGGAGCATAAATTTCATATTACAGCGTCATCTATAAGCTGCATGGGTCCATACAAAGGTGCTTTGGGGACTAGTACTAAGGGCTGTTTCTGGCAGGCAATGGCTGGAGGTGAGGGAGCACATAGGTGGGTCAATTCCTTGTTGTTGTCCATGCATACCCCATCCCTAGTCACGCAGTGGGCAGGAGACAGGAAAAAAGGCCACGGGTCAGACTAGACAGTGCCACACTTTTACTTATGCAGTCCAGAGGCTGCCAGAAGCGAGGCTCGAGGGTCAGGCAGTTGTTCTTGTGGTCTCCCAAGGTCTGCTTCTTTATTTTAAGAAATATAGAAGGAAATAAAAGAGAAAATGCATCATGCTTCCTTCCCACCTCATTGCTGCATGCCCTGAGTTGATTCGGACTCACAGAGACCCTATAGGACAGAATAGGACTGCCCCATGGGGTTTTCTAGGCTGAAATCTTCACGGAGGCAGGTTGCCACCCTACCCTAGCCCTTTCTCTGAGGAGCAGTGGTCCTTCAGTGGAAGAATTCTCACCTTCCACGTGGGAGACTCAGATTTGATTCCTGGCAAACACACTCACGCGCATCCACTTCCTGCCTGTCAGTGGAGGCTTGCACGTTGCTATGATGCTGAACAGGTTTCAGCGGAGATTTCAGACTGCGGCAGGCTAGGAGGAAGGGCATGGCGATCTACAGAAAATTAGCCAAGGAAAATCCGGTGGATCACAATGGTTCACTCTGTAATTAATCATGGAGAAGACGCAGGACTGAGCAGCATTCGGTTCCATTGTCCGTGAGGTTGCCATGAGTCGGAGCCCACATAGCAGCAGCTAACAAGAACAACCACCCCAGCGCCTTCTCTAGAGGTAGCTCATAACCCTTTTCCCTCTTTCTCTAAACACTCTAGCAGACAGCTAGATATACAAAACAGGCTGGTGAGATTTTAATGCAAAGATACAATTTGATAATTTGTCTTTTCTCCTGGTACCATTATAAACTAACCATCACAATGAATATATAAACAATACTATTTTCAGCTTCCTTCCTGACCAGATTGCTGAGTTGGTGAAACACCAACACGCTGCAATGAACAACTTCAGTGGTTCCCTAGAAAGACTCACACGGGAGGTCCCCTCACACAGCCCGAGTACATCGGAAAGCGAAAGGCAGATTTCCTTGTAATGAACATCGCTGAAAGTAAAGTCTGACAAACTCATTTTGCATGGCTAGCGGGGACATACTGCATGAGAAAGCATTGTAGACTCATGGGCTTAAAAGAGATACACAAACCCTGGCCTGAGGCCAGAGGCAGGATGTGCTGTTTCTAATATGGTTTCCACCAGCAATTCCAGTCTCTTCTCTGGTGCTTGCCCTCTCCTGCGGTCCTCTAAAGTTCCCAGTCTTCACACCTTCATGTCACTGCAGGGCAGGTCAGTCCCTCCCTCTGTTTCCATCTAGTCAAATCCTACAGATTCCTGACAGCCCAGCTCAAAAGTCTTCTCTGGTAGCCTTCAGACTTCCCAGCTGGGGAGGGGAAGCGCACTGTTTACGCTCCCACCGTACTTTGCCCACGCATCCACTCCCACCTCCGGCCCACTATGTTACAGTGATTTCTTCACATATAAAGGCTTCCAGAGAGAAGAGATACTACTTCACCTCTTTATTCTTATTTGTTTTTGTCTTTTTGCTCAGACTGGTCTGTCACTGAGTGTACCCTAAAAATGTCTGCTGAATGAATGAATACGTGCTGAGTACATTTAATATCAGCAACTTTGTGACTTCTCTACAGAGTTGCTAACCTGCCAAGGCAACAGCCATTATGGGACAAAAAAAAAAAAAAAAGTTATCTTAATGTCCCTCTTAGGAGCCTAGGTGATGTAAACAGTTTACTATCAGCTGCTAACATAAAGGTTGGTGGTTGGAACCTACCCAGGGGTACCATGGAAGAAAGGCCTGGAGAACTGCTTCTCTAAAGATTACAGCCAAGAAAACCCTATGCAGCCGTTCTACTCTGTCACATGGGATCACCATGAGTCAGAATTGACTCAACGGCAATGGATTTGGGTTTGACTTTTGGATTTTTTAATGTCCCTCTTTTCTTCCCTCCTTTCTTTCCCCTACCCCACCCCTATCCCTCCCAACAACAAATGTTCATTCATTGACCTACACAGGCCGGGTTCTGGAGCTACAAGACCTCAAGGGCTCTCAAACAAGCAAGGGAGACAGAAGTTATCAGCCAGTAAATCACAAGCAAACTGTTGAAGTCAGGCAGACAGACCACTTGAACATTCAAAGCTTGAAATCGGTGACATCAAATGGACATGACATCAAACAGACATGACAAAAGCAAACACCGAGAAGCAAAAGGAATAGGGCACAGAGTTTTGCCACAGCAAGTGGAACAAAATACCCACCACTTTACTTCCTTGGCTTAAAAAAGACTTACAAACCTCTACGATGCATCCTGTTCACTCCATGTTGTTGATAAGGGAGGCGGGGGGGGGGAAGCATGGCAATATTAAAGATAACCAACCAGCTGCCATGGAGTCAATTCTGACTCCTGGTGACCCCACATGTTTCAGACTAGAACTGTGCTCCATAGGGTTTTCGATGGCTGAATTTTTGGAAGTAGATTGTCAGGTCTTTTTCTGAGGTGCCCCTGGATAGGCTCGAACCTCCAGCCTTTTGCTTAGCAGCCAAATGCATTAACAGTTTGCACCACCCAGGGACTCCTGTATTAAAGATACCAAAAACCACACCAAACCCACTGCCTTCGAGTCGATTCCAACTCATGGCGGCCCTATAAGACAGAGTAGAACTACCCCATAGGGTTTTGAAGGAGCGGCTGATAGATTCAAACTCCAGACTGTTTGGTTAGCAATCGAGGTGTTAATCCCCATGCCACCAGGCCTCTGGTATTGAAGACAGTATTACCTAAAATACCATAATTTAAAATATTTTCCCTGAAAAACCAGAAAGGAGATATAGGAAGGGTTAGGATGCAAGCGATGGCCATTCTGACTACAGGAGCTGTCAGAGAGGGACCTCAGGGACTTTGAGGACCGCCTTGACCTAACGCTCTCCTCCACCACTTGCTGAGACTACCTGGAAATGACACCACTAAACCCACTGTTTTCCATCAAAGCAAAGGCCTTCACTAAAACCCACAATGTGTTGTATGAGAGAGGAACACCTGACATTTCCATGGCCCTACTCATTTTGAAGCATTTCACGTTCATTATCTCTTCTAGTTTTCCATCCACCTCACAAGGGAGCTTTTAGCACAGTATCTTTGTTTTAAAGATGAGGCAAGAAAGGCTGAGAGAAATCAACAGACTATTCTAAGGCTACATAGTCATATGCTCTAACACACCAACTGAATTAAGTTTGCCATAATGACCATCTTAGCAGAAAACTGAGCCCTGAAGGAATTACACATAGGACAGATTGGGGGGAGGAGCTAAGCAAAAGGCAAGGTCTGGAACACAGGGTTGCACCCTGGGGCCATCAGAAATAGAGATTTATTCACTCATTTATTAAGGGCCTATTATGTACCATTATGCACTTCTTAGCCCTGGTGGCCCAGTGGTTAAAAGCTCAGCTGCTAACCAAAAGGTAGACAGTTCGAATCTACCAGACGTCCTTAGAAACCTTACGGGACAGTTCTACCCTGTCCTATAGGGTCGCTATGAGTCAGAATCGCCTGGAGGGCAGTGGGTTTATTATGTACCAGGCACAGTGCTAGGAGCTAGGAAGAAAGGAGACAAAACTGCCTCTCTCACCACTTTGCCTAATGATCCAGGTCAAATAAGAATGTAAAAAATGTCACTTGTTTCTCTGTAATTCTAACAAATTCTGGCCTTCTTCTGCCAAAGATCATTTTCCTGACTGTTGCCCATATTTCTTCGTAAATCACCCTGTCAAAATCAGAGTGGCAATAACGCAGGACAGCACTCTAAGGTGTCAGCTCAAATTAGAAACACATGAGTCTGCAGCTCTTCACAGCCCTGGGCCACTGGCCTCCACACACTCACTTGGTCATCCCATAAAGGACTGCTGGAGATTACCGGAGACTTGCTGGAAGGGTAAAGTAAAATGGATGGCTGTTGAATTTTCCATCTCATTGTCTAACTGTAGCCAGTAGGGATGGATTACCCAATAAGCAAGGTATGCACAGGCTTAACTGTGCTTATTTCCTAATCTGTAGTGTACAATTTCACCTGTTTTTTACCATGCTTACTGGCGAATCCATCTCTGACAGCCAGCCACCATTACCAAATCAGTGCCACAAAGAAAGAAACCTCCGCTCCTCAGTGCAGGATGGAAAGATAAATCAGGTACAAAAGAGCAAGTAGCTGAAGGAAGACAGGGAAAACGAAGCCTTGACATTTTGTCATGTGAATGTCATAGCATTTGTAGGCATTTGTAGATGTAACAATCAGAGACAGAAATGAAAATACCCCTTCCCACTCTCCCAGCCCTGCTCCCTCTTCTCCCTCTAAATAAGTCCGATTGATTTTCTCTTGCTTCATGAATGCTTTCTGCCTTCCCGCCTCATCATATTTAAAAACATCAGGGATTTAGTTGCTTTAAAAAAAAAATATGTATATATCGCGGGATAAAATGTGCTCAATTGCATGCAGGTCTGCATTTCTAAACTATTGGCCCATTAGTTTTGATAGGAAGAGCCTAAAAATAAAGTACCAGAATTTGCCAGAAAGCTATAAACTGAAAGTACTGTGACGATTAAATGTAGGACTCAGAATGGCTCCTGGCATATAGGAAGCTTAGTAAATGGTAGCAAGACCATTATTATTACCATAGTTCATCACCAAAAAACACACTCGATATGTTATGTACCACTAAGAAAAGCCACTAACAATTAAACTATGTCATGCAATCTCTATTCGCCTGGAGCAACAGAGGAAGAAGGAGAGTCAGGGAAAGGAAGAAGAGAAAGAAGGTATGGCTAATTGCCTGCATGAACAACTGCCTTCTTTACCCTGAGACCAGAAGTGGGTGGTGCCTGGCTAAAATTACTGAACATTTTGATCAAAAATTCATAGATGAATCCTGATTGAAGGCAGAAAATACAGAACAGAATTTCAAATTATTGCAGAATCCAGAGTTTCTGGAGCCATGGAAGTTGAATGAAGTTCCAAAACTATTGCCCTGAGATAATCTTTAAACCTTAAAAAATATCAAAGAATGTCTGCCTTGAGCATTGTACTCTTTTAAGACCTATCTATATAGATTAAATTGACAATAACAACTCAAAGGATTAGATAGGAACCTCAGGGGGCAGTGAGTTTACGTTAATAGGGGAGGACAACTCAGAAAAGGAGGGTGAGAATGATCGCACAACTGGAAGAATGTAATCAATGTCACTGAATTAGACTTGTACAAACTACTGAATTGGTGAATGTCTTGCTGTGTATACTCTCAACAATAACAACTATTTTTAAAAAATTGTTAAAATGGCAAGTTTTATATATATTTTACCACAGCAAAAAAATAATTATAAAAACCAGTAAAACAAAAAAACTACTTTATGCCATCAGTTGCAAGACACATTTCAACTTCAGGGATGTAAAATTGTGCATCTTGGAATTAATGAACTACAATCTCAATAAGCATACCTCCAGGTTCCTAGAAGGATGTAAGTTATGGTCTACATAACTGGTATCTGAGTACAGGACGCTTCTGTCTCCACAGCCACATTAGGGCCTGAGTTTCTGACCACTCCTTGTCCTCTTGGAACCTCACTGCTAACCAGACTGAGTTGCTCGGGTCCTCTGGACTCTTAGCATCACCCAAAGTTATTCCTCCCACTTTCAGCTCCACCAGTTCTTTGTTTTCGCCATTCTCTGAATCAGCCCTCATGGACCAGACTATCATAAGTCATTCAAAACCCCAAATACCACCCTGATATAAAGTTACATTGCTAGTGCCAATTCAATGGCCTTGCCAAATTTGGCTATACTCTGGAGGTGACTTCATGTACATATGTTCCCAGCATTTTCTTTCAATACTGAGTTAAGCAGGGCAATTTCACTTGGAATGGAATTTAAATTAGTTACTTTAAATCCAAGCTCAGGTTTCTTTTCCACCTATCACATAGCTCTCTCTAAATAACGAAGTGAAAGCACATAGGCGTTTAGTTTGAGTGGTGAAGCTGAGGATGGATTTCAAAGTCATTCGTCATTAGCCTGACAAATCGTGCAGCTAGGTATTGAGCACTCTGGAATCTTAGCTGGCTATTTGTCATTGAGAGTGCTGGCTCTCAAGACCAGAGAATATACGTGGGAACCTATGAAAAATATATAAAACATATACAGAAAACACACAAGAAATGAAGAAAAACGGGTTCATATTTGTGATGGGTAAGATTGTGTGTCAACTTGTCTGGGCCATGATTCTCAGTGTTTTGGCAGTTGTATAATGTGATCACTTCCCTGTTGAAATCTGATATGTGATAACCCCCATGATAGAATCTGCTGAGTGGTACTGGCGGGGATGGGGCCTGTGGTGGTTTACTGCCCCTTCAGCCTTCATCTCTCCGCCTTCTGCCACCTACTTCCTTCCTGCTCACCTTGTAAAGGTTGTTAGCTTGTTCTGGATCCAGTAGCTGTCTCTTGTCTGACCTCTGGTTCTTGGGACTTGAGCTAGCAGCTTACCTGTCCATCTTGGGATTCGCCAATCTTCACGGCCTGCGAGCAAGAGTCCTGCTCCCAGACCTGCCTATTCTGGGTTCGCCAGCCCCTGCAGCTAAGTGACTCAGGAGAAACCTTGCGGTCTTGCCTGCCGACCTTGGGGATTCCTCAACCATCACAACCTGTGAGTGGGATCCCTGCTCTCCAACCTGCTCATCTTGGGTTCACCAGCTTCTGCAGCTTTGTGAATTGGGAAGGGACTCTATCCTGATCCAAGGACTTGGGATGTTACAAACTCTACAATGGCGTGAGCTGTTTCCTAAGTATAAATCTCTCTCTACATATTTATACGCATTGCTGGTTTTGCTTCTCTAGAGAATCCAGCCTAAGACAACACTGTTTATGTACCACACATTGCACACAGAGCCAAAGAGTGGGTAATCTTCTAAAACACCAGCCAGGCTCCTTGGCGGTCACAGCAAAGTTGGTCTGGTTACATAAAGATCCTAGAGTGAACTATCCAATCAATGGTGACCTTATCATGACACATATATGTTCTTCAGATATCTTTTAATAAATACTTTTTCATGACTATAGACAATTCCTAGTTATTAAAATTCTGATTATGATGTTCTAAAATTGACTGTGGTGATGGTTGCACATATCTGAGAATACACTTAAAACCACAAAATTGTATATTTTAAATGGGTAAATTGCATGGTATGCGAATCGTATCTTAATATAAAACCCAATAAAAAAACCCAGAAAAAAAAGTCTGATTATTCTGCCTGTGGTCTACTAAAATTGCCCCTTCTAATGATATCACTGCTCAGTATTGCCTTACTAAGAAGAAACACCCGAGCTTCCTAATTTGTGACATTCAATTAATGACCCTACTGCTTTATATCACAAATAAAAGAGTCAAGTTTCAATTTGCTTGGTTTATACACAGATGTAATTACTTGTTTTTAATAAAAAATAAAATTCCAAATGATCTTTTCTTTTCTCTAGTTTTGTTTTATACAAACATACTCCTCAATCCCCCTAACATCTAAGTGCAAAACAAAACATATTCACTAAAAGAAGCAGGGTTTGGTAATTACAGCAGGCATAACTGAACTTGTATGAAGTTTCCAACTTTGAATTCAGAGATCCCGATAGTATAACTATAACGGTCCAAATGAGAATTAATATATCGTTTCTGAATAAAATTTAGTAAGTTATCAATTGGGAAGCACTGTCAAAGGCAAGAAAAGGATGCTGGCTTTCAAGGAAAAAAAAAAAAAAATACACCCACAGAAATATCCCTAAGTAAAGATTATTATTTAAAGCCTATTTGAAAGAGAAAGATAAACCATTATCAATAAGAGATAAGTTTAAAATACTGAAATGCAAGGATTGCTTTAAGAAATGGAGCAAAAATAAAATAGAGGAAAAAAGACATGAAAAGAGGATTAAGGGAACAAATCAGGTGACAGCAAAAAAGTTACAAAGACTCAGAGAGAGAAGCATGAGAATTACTGATTGGCAGTACGTATGTGGATGTCATGAGGAAAAATAAAAGACTGTCAAGAATAGAAAAAAAACAAACAAAAGATACAAAGATTGCAAGCAAATAGACTTTCCGTGGCTGCCTGATGACGGTCCAGCTTATTGTCAACCTAACTTAAATAAATTCAAAAGGTGATCTGCAGCAGGAAATCGCCAGAGTATTTGGTGATGGGAGTCACTGTTACCACGGTTTTAATCAAATTAACTTGAGAATGTGTGTCTTAGTTATCTAGTGCTGCTATAACAGAAATACCACAAGCGGATGGCTTTAACAAACAGAAGTTTATTCTCTCACAGTCTAGTAGGCTAGAAATCCAAATTCTGGGTACCAGGTCCAGGGGAAGGCGTTCTCTCTCTGTCAGCTCTGAAGTAAGATCCTTGGCATCAATCTTCCCCTGGTCTAGGAGCTTCTCAGGGCAGGGACCCGAGTCCAAAGGATGCACTCTGTTCCTGGCACTACTTTCTTGATGATAGGAGGTCCCCCTCTCTCTCTGCTCACTTCTCTCTTTTATATCTCAAAAGAGACTGACTCAAGACACAACCTAATATTGTCGATTGAATCCTGCCTCATTAACATAACTGCCTCTAACCCTGCCTCATTAACATCCTAGAGGTAGGATTTACAACACATAGCAAAGTCACACCAGATGACAAAATGTTAGACAATCACATAACACTGAGAATCGCGGCCTAGCCAAGTTGACACACATTTTGGGGGAACACAATTCAATCCATAACAGTGGGCAAAACGAACACTGAAAGAGGACACGTACTAACAATAGGTTTTAAAATGTCACAAACCAGATTTTTACTAAGCTTAGCCGCTAAGTGAAAGGTTGGAGGTTTGAGTCAACTCGGAAGTGCTTTGGAAGAAAGGCCTAGTGATCTACTTCTGAAAAAAAAAAATCAGCCATCGAAAATCCTATGGAGCACAGTTCTACTTGGACATAAATCCGGTTGCCCTGAGTTGGAATCAACTGGATGACAACTGGTCTGGGTTTTCTTGTTTATTTGTTTAAAGGCAGATACGGCGCATTGGCTCTGCACCGCATGCAGCAGAGAGGTGCAAAAACTCTTCCTAAACTGATGAGCCTGAACCCTGCGAACGCTCCAAGTGCACACAGGCGGTCTCGTCCCAGCAAAAGACTTTGAACCTATTCAAGAGTCTCTCTCTGAGCCTTTGTAACTTTTTTGCTGTCAATTGATTTGTTCCCTTAATCGTCTTCTTTTCATGTCTTTTTTTCTTCTGTTTTATTTTTGCTCCATTTCTTAAAGCAATCTTTGCATTTCAGTTTTTTAGAATTTATCTCATATTGATAATGGTTTACCCTATCTTTCCCTTTCAAATAGGCTTTAAATGATAACTTTACTTAGGGGCATTTCTGTGTTTTTTTTCCCCCCCTTATGCAGGGATGGTGCATACCTAGATGTTACATCAAGGCGAAGACTAAGTATCTTTAGTTTTAGGAAGACACTAGATTCCTAACAGATAGGTAGTTATCAGGCAGAGTAGGTAGCAATTAGAGGTTGAACAGGAGGCTGTAAGAATTTAAAACAAAGGAACTTGGTAAGCATGTAATCATGAAATCCCCAAAACATCCCAGAAAGGGACAAAAATAAACACCTCTGGGTAAAGTGTATTCCAAAGAGGAATTCAAGAGACCTCTTTGGCCATAATATAAACTGTTATCAGTGTATCAAGAGAAACAAAGCAAGATAAGATTATCCTTTTTTTTTTTTTTCTTCTTCTACAGTTTAAATTTCCTACATTGGAAAACTTGACTACACATTGGTATACTGAGCTTCAAACTAGAAGAAATCTTTCAATTAACTAGAAGTCTTTCCTGAACAGAGGAGACGGGGTAAAGCAAATCTCAAGAAACCTAGTCTACCTTCAAGTAGGATTTAGTTTTTAAAAAGGAAGAACAGCAACAATAAAAACCCCACGTAACTTTCCAAAGCATATTCTGTGATTAGCCCTCGGCCTGTTCCTCAACCGCAGTACTATATGTCACAAACGAGGTCTAGGAGGTCAACACCAAGTAGGATGAAAACGTGTCTAGAAGTGTGATAGAACTTCAGAAAGGCTTCCAACAGTGATTCTTGTTGAAACAAAAAGGATTCTGCCTATCTTTTCTTGAACCCAATAAGAAATTAATATGTATTAGGTACTTAATATGTCCTGGGTAGTGCATCAGACACCTGTACACGTTAACTCACTGATGTAACGTAAATCACAGGTCAAGGTCCTAAGGGATCAGCTCTGTAATGGGGAAAAGCGTGTTTCTTCTCAGTCCTTACACCCTTTGCCCTGGTATAAATATTGCTAAATAATAGTCAAATTGGAAACCCTGGTGGCGTAGTGGTTAAGTGCTACGGCTGCTAACCAAAGGGTCGGCAGTTTGAATCCGCCAGGCGCTCCTTGGAAACTCTATGGGGCAGTTCTACTCTGTCCTTTAAGGTAGCTGTGAGTCGGAATCGACTTGACAGCACTGGGTTTTAGGTTTAGTTGTCAAATATTGCTAATCTTTCCCAGGCAAGTGTTTTAAAGAGGCTAGCTAAAATGTAGTTGGTAACTCCTTCGCTGAGCACTGTACAGCAATTATGCAAATTGAGGATATAGAACGAGTTGAGACAGATACCTAAGTCAGTGAGGAACAGGCTGTTATGAATTGAATTGTGTCCCCCCAAAACAGGTGTTGAAATCTAACCCCTATACCTGTGGATGTAATCCTGTATGGAACATATGGTTTCCTTTGTTAATGAGATCATACCTGACTAGGGTGGATTCTCAATCAATCTAATCACTTCTGAGTTGTAAAAACAGCAGATTAGATGTAGAGATACACACAGGGGAAGACACACACCAGGTCATGATCATCTACACGTCAAGGAACACCCTGGGCTACCGACAAGGAAGGAATGGACATGGTCCAAACTCTGATTTAGGCTTTTTTTTTAGCCTCTGGAACTGTAAGAAATTAAATTCTGTTCTTTAAAACTACTCACTTGTGGTGTCTATGTTACCGTAGCACTAGGTAACTAAGACACAGGCCAAGGCAAAAAGGTAAAAAAGGGGTGAGATCCAGAAAGCGGTAGCACATTCCAAATTCAACGACTAAACAGGTCATGCTCCTGTATCACCTTTCACACTCAGCCCTTGCTTCCCGTTTCCACTGCTGTGTCCTGTCTTGGACCTTCTTGATCTCTTGCTTACAACTTTCCAAGGTGATCTCCCTGGCTCCTTGTCTGTTTCTAGTCCATCTTTTAAACTACCACCAGATAGTTTTTCCTTAAGAACAGATGTGATTTGCTGAAAGAGGAATAGCAAACCTTCCCAGTGGTTGCATACTAAAGATAAAATTCTTTAACGTAACAGAATCTATCCCCATCAGACCTTCCCAGGACACCCAGCTCTTACTCTACGTTTCAGCTACACTGGCTTGTTGTTCCTCAGTCATGTGCTGTATGCACGTGAGTTTATATCTTTGGTCACATGTTTCCTATTAAGAAATTTATTTTCTCACTATCTCTCTCATAATTTTATTCATCCTTCATGATCCAGTTTAAACGTCATCTCCTTCAAGAAGTTTTCCTTTATCCTATTCATATTATTTTCTCTATACTCATATAACATTCATAGATTAACTACAGCACTTACAACATTCTGCTCAGAATTAAAACTAATTATGTAGAAGTCAATTCCTACCATTAGAATGTCATCAGTGGAACCTTGAATCACATCTCTAAAGCACATTTTAGCGTTTATTTGCTTATATGTATTTTCTTTTTCACTAAACCATAGCTTCTTGAGGTCAAGATCCATAGCTACTTTTAAACTATTTTTAAATAAAAAATTAAACATATAATTATGTTGTAGTTGGGGGCTGTAGAGTCAATTCTGACTCAAGGCAACCCTGTGTGACAGAGCAGAACTTCTGCATATCATTTTCTTGGCTGTAATCTTTACAGAAGCAGATCTCCAGGTCTTTCTCCCATGGAGCTGTTTGGTGGGTTTGAGCCACCAACTTTTTTGTTAGCAACTGAGCACTTAACTATTACACCACCAGGTAAATATATATATACTATATATTTTTTTTATATATATATTATAATATATATAACATACATTTGTATCTTATAATATATACATAATTATATAATATATAATTAGAAAAGACATTATGTTATAATATTTATAATACATGTCAAATTTCCATTTATCCACCAGCTACCAAAACCAAAAAAAATCTGCTGCTGTTGAGTCAATTCCGACTCATAGTGACCCTATAGAGTAGAACCGCCCCACAGGGTTTCCAGGGAAACAGGAATTATCATCACCTTTGAGTACCAGGAGAATATCCTTACCATAACTACAATCTCCTTTGTGCTTCCCTCCTCCCATCTTAACCACTCTCCTAACTTGTGTTTCTTATTCCTTTGTTTTTAATGATAGTCTTATCCCATATGCATGTATCCTTAAACAACATATTGCTTAGTTTTGCATGCTTCTGAGTTGTATGTATTTGTTTTGCCACTTGTTTGTTTTTATGCTCTCGTTCAACATTATGTTCCTAAGATTCATACATGCTGCTGGATGTAGCTGTAGTTCATTCATTTTCACAACCTAAAAGAACCTCTTAGAAATGTGTTCTGTGAGGCCTATGTCCATGGTAACGTTATTTGTAAATGCAAAACACTGTAAATGACCTAAATGTTTGTTATCAGGAGGCTACATAAATTAAGCATGTATATATTCTACATTAGTACCTACTAATGTACCTGGCAAGGAGCCCTGGTGACACAATAGTTAAAACATTTGGCTGCTAACCAAAAGGTCAGAGGTTCAAATCCACCAGGGGTTCCAAAGGTCTGGTGCTCTACTCCCGTAAACATTACAGCCTAGGAAACCCAATGGGGCAGTTCTACTCTGTCCTATAGCATCCCTATGGGTCGGAATTGACCCTAACAACATGTCTGGTACACAGTAAAAACAAGCAAACAATTGCCATTGAGTTGATTCAGACTCACGGTGACTCCATGGGTTTCAGGGTATAAATGTGCTCCATAGGGTTTTACTCTCCATAGAAAGAGCAAATCTGTCTTGGAAGAAGTACAACCAGAATGCTCCTTAGAAGCAAGGATGGCGAAACTATGTCTCACATACTTTGGACGTGTTGTTAGGAAGGATCAGTCCCTGGAGAAGGTCATCATGCTTGGTAAAGTACAGGGTCATTGGAAAAGAGGAAGACCCTCAACGAGATGGACTGGCACAGTAGCTGCAACAATGAGCTCCAGCGTAACAATAATTGTGAGCAAGGTGCAGGACCAGGCAGTGTTTCGTTCTGTGGTACATAGGGTCGCTATGAGTCGGAACTGACTTGACAGCACCTAATGATAACATGTGGTTTTCAGTGCCTGTGACCTTTTGGAAGTAGACTGCTAGGCCTTTCTTCCAAAGTACCTCTAGGTGGATCTAAACCACCAATCTTTAAGTCAGTAGCCAAGTACTTAACCATTTGTGCCACCCAAGGGCTTCTGGTACAGAGTAGGGCCTCCATAAATATTTTTTGAACAGATAGATGGACTTAAAGAGAGAAGGTACATCTGATTCATTTTGGCTTCCTCCTCCTCCTTAGAGCCCAGCATATGCACAGATGCTCAGGAAACCTTTGGGATATTTACTAGTTAGCCTCTGAGGCTGGCAGTGGACAGGCACTAGACAACCTCAGTTGAGACAAGTGAGGCAACTAAACAGGAATGGTTTTGTATTGAGGGCCTACCATGAGCTAGGCAGGCAAAATGTTATTTTTGATGCTGTTAATTTCACCTGCTCAGTTTTTAGTCCCTATACAACACTCGGGTTCACAAGTATCTGCCTTCACCTTCCCCTGTGAGACACATACACTCATACATACACACACACACACTCTTTCTCTTTTTCTTTGCTACTCCCCTCCTCCGCATGTGAGTCAGCTATGGTTCTCCTGGGAAGGATTTGGAGATGGTGGTAAAAATTGGCGTTTTGATTTCCTTTCTCTGCCTTGGTGGCACAGTGGTTAAGTGCTTGGTTACTAACTGAAAGGTTGGTGATTCAAACCCACCAGCCATGGTGATCTGCTCACATAAAGATTTGCAGCCTAAGAACCCTATGGGGTAGTTCTACTCTGTCCTATAGGGTCATTATGAGTCAGAAACAACTCAACAGCAACAGGTTCTATGCCTACCCATCTCAAGCTCTGACTTAGTCCAATGATAACTACACTCTATTGGGCAATGAGTCATCTCTCAGTATACCACCATCTGGTCTGAATGCTGCATACCCATTTTAAGACACTTTAGTTACCCTGCTTATTACTTTTTAAAACATATTTAATGTCAGCTCTTCAGCAGAACAAATCCTCCCTAGAAAAATAATCACTATCCTAGTACATTATTAGTCTATTTCTCATTTTACTGAAACAGCTGCTGGTGAACATGCAGGGGGGGGATAGATGACACCAAACCAAATGAGCATGTGTTTATCGGCAGCACTAGTCAATTACCTTCAAAAGAACTGGTATAGAGAATAATGAAAACTAAATAAATCCAAGACTATCAACTACAGACAAGTGGTTCCATAAAACTGAATGTTATTCATAGAAGTTCATCTCGCTCTGACTTCATCATTTTAACATGATCACAATGCAGATCTGACTATTTAGCCAAAAAAAAGTGATTACTCTCATACAACAGGCGTACAAATAAAGCCTATATAGCATTCTTTCCTTCACTTGTATGCTTTCATAATTCAGTACTCCTCCTCTTCCTTCCCATCACTCCAGTTGACTCACTTCCTCTTTCACCCTTCTCTTCCCTCTCTTGGTAGAGACCCTTAAAGGGGATTAAAGAGTGGCCAGTACTCACCCTTTAACCTCACCTTTCTCTGGGCACTCTATTTGCTTTTTAATTTGAGCTATCATCTTTTGCACTCTGGATCTTTCCTAAGGTTGCCATATTTCTTCTACGGACCTTACCCAGTGCATACCCTCGGTTCCAGGTATATTGCTCTGATACTTGAGAATACGAGTCACAATCAACTTGACAGCAACAGGGTTGGTTATTTTTTTGTACTTGAGTAGGTTCAAACCCTTCTTTAAACAAAATATTTCTGTCTTATCAATACTGTCTCCACCATATACTTCTAATAACTTCTCTGACCTTTTGAACTAAATTTTGTCTACTTCCTTCTCTTCCAGGATGCATATCCTCTAACTCTCTCAGCTGGCCAGTTAAAAGCAGGATATCTGAAAAAGTCATAACTTAAATCTTCCTAATTACTTTCTTGACCCCTAGAAAAGTGTTAAGGGAAACCTTAATTTTCAACTTGATTTTGCTCCAAATTATAGAATTATGTGGTTAGGTAAAAATGACAAGATCTTTGCAAGAAAATTCATCCAATATTGGAGTTCATAACAGCCAAGGTAGGGATTCTGGATGCAATCATGAAATTATTACAAAAACCTTAGGAAAAGAAGGGAAACAAGCATTTTTTAATATCGACAATGAATCTGGCACTATATCAGATGCATTATACACATTCTTTTATCTTCACAAAGGTCGTGAGAACTTACTATCTTCCTCATTTTATAGGTGGGGAGTCTCAGGTGCAGAAAGGTTAAACAGTGGTGCCAGGATTTGAATCCAGGTTTTCCTAAGCCTCATGCTCCTAAGCAAGACAAGTCAAATTTAAATGTATCTTAAAAGCATTAAAACCAAACCAAACCAAACTCATTGCCGTCGAGTTGATTTTGACTCATAGTGACCCTGCTGGACAGAGCAGAACTGCCCCATAGAGTTTCCAAGGAGCAGCTGGTGGATTTGAACTGCTGACCTTTTGGTTAGTAGCCAAGCTCATTACCACTGAGCTACCAGGGCTCCTAAGGAGAGATAGAAAGCTCCAAAATAATATTCTGGAAATATAATCACATATGATTCAGATAATACAGTACAGACTGCTTATCAACCAAGGCCCTTCACGGTCTGGCTCCTGCATTCTTTCATCTCCTCTCTATCTCTCGGCATATGTCTCCCTTACTTTAGCCACACAGAACACTGTAACTTCTCTGAAAGTGCCAGGCTGATTCCTGCCTTTGTGAATTTCCATAGTCTCTTTCCTTTGTCTGAAATGCCCTTTCCTCTTGCTTCATCTATCTCCTACTTCAAAATTCAACTAGAGGAAGCTTTTCCTTACCCTCCAATCTGATTCAGACGCCCCTCCGTACATACCACTATCATAATACTTACACCACTGGACCATAATTGTTGGTTTACTTGTCTGCTTCCCCTATGCCATAGATTGAATTGTGTTCCCCCAAAATACCTGTCAACTTGGCTAGGTCATGTTTCCCAGTATTTTATGATTGTCTACCATTTTGTCATCTGATGTGATTTCCCCATATGTCATAAATCCTATCACTATGATGTAATGACATGGATTAGTGGCAGTTATAGTGATGAGGTCTACGAGATTAGAGTGCCTTAAGCCAATCTCTTTTGAGATATAACAGAGAGAGAGAGAAGTGAGCAGAGAAACATGGGAACCTCATACCACCAAGAAAGCAGCGCTGGGAGCAGAGCACATCCTTTGGACCCGAGGTTCCTGCACAGAGAAGCTCCTCAACAAGTAGAAGACTGATGACAAGGGCCTTTCTCCAGAGTCGACAGAGGGAAACACTTCCCCTGGAGCTGTTGCCCTGAATTTGGACTTGTAGCCTACTAGACTGTGAGAGAATAAATTTTTCTTTGTTAAAACCATCCACTTGTTGTATTTCTGTTACAGCAACACTAGATGACTAACACACCTTATGAGACTATAAGGTTACTCCTGGAGGGGAGGAACTACATTTTATTTGACTTTGTATCTTTAGCATATATTACAGCAACTGACACATCAAAGGTGCTCAATGGCTCCAAAGAAGAGAGTTGGGAGCAATGGACAGAAACCATAGGTTGTGTATCTGGGTTCACCATACAGAAAGTCTTTATAAGAAGGAGTGGTGTTCAGAACTGGAGTGGGTTGTCTCATGAACCACTGCATAAGCAGAAGCTAGATTAGAACCTCTTAGAAGTGTGACAGGACTCCTAAAACTAAGTGAGGCGTGGTGCTAGCTGAGCTAAAATACCCACTCTAGCTCTGATATTCTATGGTTCCAGACAGCACCTCATCAAAATTTTCTGATAAAGATGAGCCAACATTTTAGAAGCTAGAGTGGTGTAATAATAAAAACACAGAGATAGGAGTCAGAAAACCTGGGTTCTAGTCCTGACTCGGAGCCCTTGTGGCATAACAGTTAAGGCTGTTAACCAAAAGGTTGGCAGTTCAAATCCACCAGCCCCTCGCTGAAAACCTATGGGGGAGTTCTACTCTGGTCTATACAGTTGCTTTGAGTCGGAACCAACTTGACAGCACCTAACAACAACAAGAGTCCTGACTCTGTTGAGAGACTTTGGAGAGATAAGCCCTTTCATTTCAGATTCTTAATTTATAAAATGAGGGGTAATAGGAAATAGGTGGGGAGAGGTGTCCAACCAGATGGTCTCTAAAATGACTCCCAACTCTAAGTGTAAGAAATGTTTCCTATTTTTTTCCCATCACTCACTGTGTTCTTATATGACGCCTCAACACCTAAAGCAGCCTCTCACAGTTCATCTTACACCAACACGTTCCTCTGTCTGATGGCTCTGTTCTCTGAACAACAAGGTATAATATGCACAAAAACGGTGAGTAAAATCTATATGACTTTACTTACATCTACTAGACAGAATAACTTATAGATGAAAAAAATTAATAAATAAAATAATACAGTTAAACTGAGGTCCAAAGGGAAATCAGTACTGATTTAAAGAATTTAGTCACCTGAACTACAACAGACACTTAGTATTTGGGGACTAATGCTCGCATATCTGACTATGTTTGATGCTGAAGGTCCCTGTAATAATCTATAATTTTTAGGAGAACATCTGTCTCTTCCTTGTTTCATCTGAAATTTAATTGAGAAAGATATTTGAATACTCCTTGTTGTAAGGGTGATGTCCATAGGAAAAGCCCATTAACTAATGGCTGATTCACATGGTCTTGGTTCTTTCTTGGTTCTTTACTACGAAAGCAGTAACTTGGGTGAAGTGACAAAAAATTTTTTTCTCTGTAAAAATGATCTTGACATGAAAACCAACTGCTAGTACTGGTGAGACAAATGAACTAGTCTAAAGATTAGTCAGAAACCAGCTTTATAAATTACTTTAATTCTGAATTTATAGAATCATTGAGAATCTAGAGGGATTACATAACTTTTTAAGTTATATCACAGAGACAGCAAAAGTGAGAATTATACGTTATAATGGTATTTTCACATTTGGATTTGTAACTGTTTTGGGATATATTCCATATGAACTTCAAAGCTGTCCCATGTAGTATTTAGCTCTTTAAAATGGAAACATTTTCTAAAACCTAACTCTCCCCCTAAAAAAAAATATCCGTTCAATTTGTAGGCATTCTCCCAGATGTCTCTGAAAATTACTGAGGAAAGGCAACGTTAGATAGGGTTTAAATGTTTGTGGGTATCTGAAACAGAACTGAAGATAATCACAAAATCAAACCAAAATCAAATTAGCTGCTGTTGAGCCAAGTCCAACTCATGGTGACCCCACTTGTGTGTCAGACTAGAACTCTGCTCCATAGGGTTTTCAGTGGTTGATTTTTCAGACGTAGATTGCCAGGCTTTTCTTCTGAAGCACCTCTGAGTGGACTTAAACCTTCAACCTTTCAGTGAGCATCCAAGTGCATTAACTGTTTACACCACCTAGGGATTCCAATCACAAAATAGGGCTCATTACCTACTCTCAACTCTCCCTCGGGCACTACAACAAAGAAGTTTCCCTTTTATCCCTCTCAGCAAAGCCACACATGCTCACGTTTCTGACATAAACAGGGTCACACCTGATTTCTAGGAACATAATTTTCAACCAAACACTTTTCTTGAGCTTTCCACTTTCCCCGCATCAGACTTCTAAAAGAGGGTATTGGGTCAAAATTGCATTTCTAAGGGGAATGAGGCTTTAGAGAGTGCATTTTATCTTGTCAAAACTTTTGATCTAAATTCTGCTTCTTACCCTTTGACACTAAAATATCAGTTTGTATAAGATACACAGCTGCAAGAGTTCAAAAAGGGCTAAGGAAGGAAAAGCAAACAAGTCACCAATTAGCTCTCCAAACTGGACCCCTAAACATAGAATCATCCTTCTCTCCTACCTGATGTTTCTGGAAGAGTCTTCATCAGTAATGAAAAACATTAATGTTCTCATATAATTCCAATTGTTTTCTACCCCAATTTTGAAGAATATCCTGGACTTTAAAATGCATGGCCTAGTGTCATTATGAGTCGGAATCAACTCAACGACAGCGGGTTTGGTTTGGTTTGGGTTTAATGCAATGGTTTTCACACTGTGCTCTCAGGAACCCCTTAGGGCCAAAAGAGAAGAGGTGTAATAGGAGGGGGCCCATGTCTCTTAAACTTATTTTTATATAATTAAACTTATCGTGAGAATGCAAGTTTCATGAAAGCAGGGAATTGCGTCTTTTTTGTTCACTGCCATTACCCAGTGCTTAAAACAGGACCTAGAATACAATCAAGCACTCAATAAAAAAAAAAATCTGAGTGGACACATGAAAGAATGAATGAATTGCATGCTTACTACAGCCAGGTACTGCTCTAGTTAAACTTCACAGCAATCCTGTGAAGTGGGTACAATGCTTATCCTCACTTTTACTGATGAGGAAATGGAGACCCAGAGCACCCAGGCAGTCTGCCTTCAGAGTCCCACTTATAAACACGACAGCATACTACACAGCTACCCACATCGTGTTTTCCACTGAATACTTGATGGAAGAAAGGGTTGCTAGCAGTAAGTGGGGAAAAACACATTTAAAAACCACCAACTTGACTTAACAGCACGATCTAAAGGCCGCAAGTAACAAACCTGACTCCTTGCTCTGTTTCTACCACTTTGCTTGGGACTTAAGCAAATGGCTTAATTTCTCACTGGTTCAGCATCCTTCGTCTCACTTTATCACTTATCTTGTGAAGATCCTATATATGATTCCAGAACCGTGAAAGAAGAAGGACTAGGTAACTTTGTACCTACCACTGTACCTACCTCACAGGTGATCACTAAGCTCCTTCTAATGTTCAATACCTCTGTGATGAAGGACCTAGTGCACTATGGTCCACAAGGTGATTTTATTCGTAAATGTCCCTTCCATTTGAGCAAGCCATATGGCTTTAGGTTCACTGGCCGGGTAGTCCTCCAAGCTTCTATTAACATGTCAGCCAGAGGAGGTGGAGGGGAGGAGAAACAGACCCTGCCATGTCAGTCATGTTGAACAGTAAAGAGAAAACCGGGACACAAAATCTTGGACCAAGTTTTAACTTCAACAGCTGCAAAGCCAATCATCTGTGTTTTACTACATTTCTAGAAATACCCATAGAGGAAAAACCACAGTAGCTCTGAATACATGAAAATATCTCTCATGAGTTTACTTCTTGAATGGTATTTTAAATAAGTGAAAAAAGAAAAAAACACCTATGGTTTCAGATCTTGACAGAAATTGGGATTTTACTTGAGCTGTAAAAAGGTCGAGGGAAGTTCACAGGTAGACCTGAGGCCCTTCTTCCGGGGTTTGTATAAAGCTAGAAACTGGTAGGTTGTCACGGAGTTCCTGCTGCTGGCAATGCGTTGAGGAAAAGAAAATTGTTTAAAGCTCTGTTTTCAAAATGGGATAATTTTCAGGAACATAACAACTAAATGTTGATAACCTTTTTTCCTTCTCTTTCTTCTTCATCGTCATTAAAAAAACATTATTTTCCTACATTATTTTGCTATTTTCTAGCATAAAAATAATATGTACATATTAAATAAAATGTGAAAACAGAGGCAAAAAATAAATGAATCACTAAGAGTTCTCCAACATAAACTTACGGAAAATTTCCTTCCAATCTTTTTTCTAGGTATATATATATTTTTTCTTCTTTTCCCTCTGTTTTAATCAACGGGGAACATGAATCTGGATGCTAAAGGTTTGGTGCTTAGGGAGATCGATTTTCATGTAATGTAATCCTTCTATTTCCTCCTTACCCTTAGCCTCAGCTATGCCTAATGTCTGGAACTCTCTCTAGAAGCCATAACTCTGAAGGTGAGGGAGAACCACCCCTGATCTAGAGAGTTGAGGAGAGGACCCGGGAGTCTAACGGTTTGTTATGTAGTATTTTAATCACTCCCTCTCTTTTAAGGCTCCCACATCAACCCGTCCTCCTCAGAACCTGCACCTTGACAGTTTTGTAGGAAATGTGCTTGCTTCTCATTGATGTCCATGGCTGTAGGCTTTCAGATCTCACCTAGTTCTACCCTGTTAATTCAGCCATCAGTCCTCCAATGACTTTCTGTCTTCATTGCTGGCAGATCAATGTTATAGGTGACTTCTGGTCTCATCAAACATAGAATTTTTGTTTTCTTTTTGTCATTTTAGGATTATGGGTAATTTCTGAGAGAAGAAAAAGGCTGGAAGGTCTTTATTCCACCATAATTCTTATTCTTATATGGTATTCTAGTACCATATTATCATTATTATTATATCTTTATAATATATTTCATGGTCTGATAGCAAGATAGCCATTTCAAATGTGATAGAATATATCTGAAAGAGACTTCTCAGTTTTTAAAGTTATGGACAAGTTACCAGATGGGTGAACTGGAAAGAAGTTCAATATTCCAAACACCAGTTTTCACATGTGGATCTACTTCCTCCATCAACTCCTAAGACAATGGCAGGTATGTTGCCGGTGATGAATGCCTGTTGAGTGATCATGAAAAAGCCATCTAAGAAAAGGGCATGTATGGAAGTCTGGGCTTGTTCCTGAATATCTGTTCTCCTGTGAACTTGTCTAAGTCTGGGAAGCAAGAAAGGTTAGCCCATGACCACATCTGGTGTCTATGCAGTGTGATGTGTGCTGGACCATAACCAGCAAAGCTTCTGTAACACATGCTCAGTTCAATGGGAGGACTCACGGCTGGGCTGCTTACTGCATGACACAGACTTCCTGGGGTCCTCTGATCATGGGCAGGCCTAACCCAAGAATTTCTTTTTATTTAAAGTAACAGAGATCAAAGACCTAAACACAAGGATAATGACAGGGCAGTAAATGCACCATTCCTGGAAATAATTCCGCTCGTGGCTAATCTACCCAAATAGCCACAGGAGACATCAAGTTTCAATGGAATAGCTGCTGTTAGGCAACAGGCAGGAGAGTGGCCTGAATTACTGTTTTCCTGTCTCCATTGTTTACTCGCCCTCCTAGTGAAAATGTAATTTTTGAGCATCCCTTGTGGTTTACAGGTGTTCTGTAACTTCCCAAGCCTTGAATCCTTGAGTAGTATCATGTACTATTTATTCACAGCCCTGGGAAATAGCAATGAAAAGGTTAACAGTCCCTGAAGCAAAACAAATTAAAGTCCAAATTTCTCCAGCTTCCTGGCAGCGTATATGGATAGTATCACCTCTCCCCCAGTTTAGCCCTACTCTGTTGCAGGCTACATGCTGCTGTCAGAAGAATCTTAGAACATAGCTCTGACCACTTCAATCCTCCACTCAAAAGCTGCTCCCCCCTCTGCTTACCACATCCTACAGACCCCTTACCTAGACCTTCAGTCTTGCCATGATAAAACCCCCACCTACTTATAGACTAAGATCTTAAGGTGAACTACTCTTTGTCCCCTAAGCATTCTACTTTCTCACCTCTGAGCCTTTGCCCATGCTGTTCCTTCTACCTGAAATGCCTTTTATCTGATTACTGAAATGTCCATTATCCTTCAACACCTAAACTCCTTTTTAAAGAAGGAATGGTTGGATCTTTCCATTTCAACAAAATGATTCCGAGTTTGCATTACATTGAAAAAGGACACCATCCAAAGCAGGAGGTGAGGAAACTTCAAGACCTTATAAACATTGTTATCAATACACATTATATAAATTACTGTGAGGAAAAGAAAGGGTATGGACTGTGAAGTCAAATTCATGTGGGGTTACACTGTGGCTCTAAAACTAGCCATCTTTCAAATGTGTGACTTTGGACAAATTATTCAATCTTTCTGAGACTGAGTTTTCTCACCTATAAAATAACGATACCTGTGTCACAAGTGTAGACTGTAGCTGCAAGACATAGATGCCCCACATTTCATTTAACAATTCTGGTCTGCCCATGTCCTTCCTATGTTGTAAATTCTGCGCTTCTTAGGTCTGACTCTTTTTCTCTTAGCATCGATGAATGAAGGCTTAGTTCCAACTGCTGGTGGAAGATGTCTCCACAAACTGTTAAGGAGGAAATATCCCCTCTTCCTATCCCTAGGACCACAAGAGAAGCACTCATCATATTCTGCAGCATAAAACTGGGAGACTTCCAGACTTTAGGGATCGTTACTACATCCTGTGAAAGCAGCCTCTAAGCTGCGTATAATTTCAATTGTTTTCTTACTTAATAATACGTTGCCTTGGTAATAATATTTAACTGATCTATTTTCTCAAAATTATAAATACTTGTGAATTCTCTTTGTTAAGCAAGAAGAGGAGGGCAAAATTGAATAAAAATAACTCTGCTATATTTCTTATTTAAATTAAGAAATTGAGAGCTTTACGCCAATTAAAGTTAACATAAGGTTGCTGTCGAGAATTAATCGTGATAATTAATTAATGACTATTCCATGGAAAGAACACGGCAACAGATAGTGTTATTAACACGCTCGTCATTAACAACATAACAACTGCAACCACTTTCACCAA
Organism: Elephas maximus indicus; assembly: GCF_024166365.1. Taxonomy (NCBI): domain Eukaryota; kingdom Metazoa; phylum Chordata; class Mammalia; order Proboscidea; family Elephantidae; genus Elephas; species Elephas maximus. The sequence continues at coordinate 18,174,609 of NC_064842.1, read as the reverse complement.
CAGCAGTAATAATGTTGATAACGTTCTGCCAGGGCTTAGAGTACGCAGGTTTCTGAGGCCCAGGCCAAGACCTCTCTCTACTGCAGAGGAAAAAAGGATCAAGCTAAACCTCACTTGTCTGAGTCAGCTGAGCCTCTTAGCCAGGGTTTCGTCTGACCCTGTTTTCCATGCTGAGTTTGCCATCCTGTCTTAAATCAGTCAGCACAAACTCAGAAACATACCCCATTCATCTACTTAATAGCACATCCCTTCCAAGGGCAAAGGGTCTTGAGGAAATCCAAACAAACTGAGGGGAAAAAAAGGCCAGGGTTATAGATTCCCCTGCCGAAGATAAATGGTATCTATCTAATGTGCACAAATCCCTGAATAAATACCAACACCATTTCTGTGTGTTGTTTTAAATACAAAGTACCTTAAGAAAAGAGCAAGGTGCTTTCCTTTTTGTCACGCCAGTAAGTCTTCACTTAGTCAGAATGCTGTTACCTTTAATGGGAGATTTTATTACCTCTCAAGTGTATAAAAAAACCAAGTGTCTCTAAAAAGTAGTATTTGGTTGAAGTTTATCATAAGGACTATTAAAACAACATATAAAAATGTCAATGTTTCATTTGAATATCTAGTTGCACCCAAACTGGCTATTGCGAATTTTAGTTTACACAATCTATTAACAGAACACACACCCTAGTCTGATGAGAGTGCATGACTCTTCCTGAGGGAAAAGCTGAGCTTCTGCTGTTATTCCATCTAAAAACACCCCAGTTAACTGATATGTTCCTTTAAGGTCGGGTCTAAGTCTATCTTTTATTTCTAAATCTCCAGAGTCTACCTAGGTGCCTGGCACACAGTAGGCACTCAGCTCATAGTTTAAAAAAAATAGCAGCTATCATTTAATGAGCTGCTACTTTGTGCAACACCCTTTAGTTACATGATCACTAATACTTAAAACAATACTGGGAAGTAGGTTTAATTAACCCCACTTTACAGATGAGGGACCTAAGGCTTAGAAAGATGAAGGAACTCTTCCGAGGATGTATAACTGGTAAATTACTAAAAGAGATTAAAATCCAAAGTCCATCTGAAACAGCATCTGAAACGAACACTGTGTTGAGTTGATTCCGACTCATACTGACCCTATAGGACACAGCAGAGCTGTTCATAGGGTTTCCCAGGCTGAAATCTTTACAGAAACAACTTGCCAGGTCTTTTCTCCTGCAGAATCACTGGTGGATTTGAACCACTGGCCTTTCAGTTAGCAGCTGAGCGCTTAACCACTGGCCATCAGGTCACCTCTTTCTAAGTCCAGTCATTGCGATCATTGAGCCTCCCTCCCCCTGATGACTGCTGGTCTTGCAGTGCCTTAGGGCACCACTCATTATGAGGGTATGAAGGAGGCAGGGAACACTCATCTGAATGCATTCTGACCCCAGGCCATGCCCTAGAATGTTTTAATAAGGCCCTTATTTGTGTTCCTGTCATCACCTTTTTCTCCTGAAGGTAGTAGGCCAGAAAAAGAAAGTAAGATTTTGATTAATTAGGATTCTATTATATTTTCATTCTGATACTAGATCATGAAACACCTAAGCTGGCTAGGTAAGCCCAGTGGTTGGAGATCCGGTCCTGAAGCCTTAAGTGAGTTAATGTCCATGAAAAATTCCCCTATAAACTTGGAAGGGCTCTATGACAATAATGCTGTGTTCCATGAAACACAGCGATAAAAAGCACACAGAGTTTGGAATCGGACACAACAGGGTTGGAATCTGGGCTTCCCACTTACAGCCTGGTGAACTTGGAGAAAGTCAAGTAAATTAGTCCCTGTAAAATTCAGTTTCCTCACCTGTAAAATGTACAGAATAACACCTACATTGTAGAGTGCGGTGGAGATTGCTAGTAAAGTCGTTCACCAACATCTGTTTTCCCCGTCTCCAGGGCACATGACTGAATGACATTTCCAGGTACTTCCCCACCCCTGGAATCAGGCATGGACATGTGACTAAGTTCTCGCCAATGAAATAAAAGTGGAAGTGATGTGTGCTTCTTCTGGGCCTAAGCCTTAAGACCGTGGACTTGGCCCTCTGTGCTCTTTTTTCCCCTTTCCATTAGATGGAGCCTATAATGACCAACCCCTAGGGAAAGGTGGAGAAACATGATAGAGGAATCTAGGCCTGAATAACATCAAGAAGCAGAGCCACCCACCAGCCTGGAACATTCACATGCGTTATTGGTGAGAAAAAAATAAAATTCTATTTCCTTTGAGTCACTGAATTATATTGAGTCCCTTTGTTATGGGAGCCTGGCTTTACCTTATAGAGTGTACGACCACTTGTTCCAGTGCTTGGCACAAAGTCGCTGTTGTTAGCCACTGCTGAGTTGGCCCCTGATTCACAGCAACCCCATGCACAACAGAATAAAATGCTACGGGTCCCCCACCATCCCCATGACTGGTTGTGCATCGGACCATTGTGATTCATAGACTTTCACTGGCTGGTTTTCAGAAGTAGTTCACTAGGTCTTTCTTGGTAGTCTGTCTTAGTCTAGAAGCTCTGCTGAAACCTGTTCAGCATGATAGCAACCCATAAGCCTCCAGTGACACATGGGTCGTAGTTGTGCATGCGGTCCATTGGCCGAAAACTGAATTCAGGTCTCTCGCATTAAGTAGTTACTCATTAAATAAATGATGATACCATTACTGCTGCCACTATCACTACTTATACCTATCATGCAAAGCATCTAACTTTCACAGAAGTTAACTTTTTAACCAATTTAAGTCTCTCTTTAAATGATGTTTTTGTGTTCATAAAAGTAATACATACTTATTTCAGAGAAATCTGAAATCTCTAGATAAGAAAATAACTCATGATTCCAACGCCAAGTGATAATTACTAGAAACTTTGTGTTGTATTTACTTTTTCTTTTCCTATAAGAGAGATTAAAAATGTAGAGACCATACTATAATCAGCTTTTATCTATTAATATTATCACATAGGCATTATCGCATCTCAACAATTATTCCTCAAAACCATTATTTTAAATACTGGTTATATATACTTTGTTTAACTAATATCATGCTAGTGGAACTTATTTCCAATTTTTTGGCTACTCATAGTAACATTACTAAACCTGTTGCCATCAAGTCGATTCCGACTCATAGTGGCCCTAGAGGGTTTCCAAAGAGCAGCTGGTACATTCGAACTGTTGACCATTTGGTTAGGAGCTGAGCTCTTAACCACTGTGCCACCAGGGCTCCAATAACATTATTATAATAACATTGCTATAAATACCCCAATATAGAAATATCTGTATAAACAGTTCTTTGCATAGTAAAGATTAATTGCTAAAAAAAGGGAATCAACGGGTCCAAATATATGAACAGTTTAAAACTTCTTAATATATACTTCCAAACTGCCTCTGTGTATTGTTCACAGCACCTATGCAAACAATATCATTATAATTTTTGAATACTTGTCAATATAGCAACGAAAACCAGTATCTCCTTTTAATTCAAATGTCTTTAAAATCTTGGTACCCTCTTAATTGCTTTTAAGAATTCCAAACTGTTCTCTTTCTCCAGTCTCTCCATCCTCTAACACAGTAGTTTCCAAACTTGACTAATTACCAGAAACTCTTCTTGAGGAGTATGTTGAAATTACGGAATCCCACAGCTACTCCCAAAGATTCTAATTTAAACCACAGAAGCTGCATTTTCCTCCCAGTAATTCCAACGAGGGCCAGAAGTCTCCCTCTCTACTGACATATTACTGCTCAGATTCATAAAAATGTATATCAATCTAAAAGAGACCCTAGAAATCACCTAATTCAACTCCCTCATTTTACAAATGCGGAAATCAAGCCCACTGACAACCTGTGATATGCAGATGACACAACCCTGCTTGCTGAAAGCAAAGAGGACTTGAAGCACTTACTGATGAAGATCAAAGACCATAGCCTTCAGTATAGATTACACTTCAACATAAACAAAAATTCTCACAAGCAACGTCATGATAAATGGAGAAAATATTGAAGTTGTCAAGGATTTCATTTCATCAACACTCATGAATGCAACAGTCAAGAAATAAAATGACGTATTGCGTTGGGCAAATCTGCTGCAAAAGACCTCTTTCAAGTGTTTAAAAGCAAAGACGTCACTTTGAGAACTAAGGTACACCTGACCCAAGCCATGGTATTTTCAATCACCTCATATGCATATGAAAGTTGGACAATGAACAAGGAAGACCGAAAAAGAACTGATGTCTTTGAATTATGGTACTGACAAAGAATATTGAATATACCATGGACTGCCAGAAGAACAAACAAATCTGTCCGGGAAGAAGTACAGCCAGAATGTTCCTTAGAAGCAAGGAGGGCAAGACTTCATCTCATGTATTTTGGACATGTTATCAGGAGGGACCAGTTCCTGGAGAAGGACATCATGCTTGGTAAAGCAGAGGGCCAGCAAAACAGAAGACGACCCTCAACAAGATGGAATGACACAGTGGCTACAAAGATGGGCTCAGGCATAGCAACAATTGTGAGGATGGCACAGGACCACGCAGTGTTTCATTCTGTTGTACATAGGATCACTGTCAGTTGGAACCACTTGACTGCACCTAACAACAACAAAGCCTACGGAATATAGTGCTGCTGTGATGCTGAAAGATAAGCTATCGGTATTGCAAATACTAGCAGGGTCACCAATGGTGGACAGGTTTCAGTGGAGCTTCGAGCCTAAGACAGACTAGGAAAAAAGGCCTAGCAATCTAATTTTGAAAATTAGCCAATGAAAAATCCTATTGATCACAATAGAACATTGTCCAGCTCTCTTGCTTTGGACACATCTTCAGGAAGAACCAGTCGCTGAAGGAGGACAACATGTTTGGTGAAACAGAGGGCCAGCAAGGGTGAGGGAGACCCTCAGTGAGGTGGATTGGCACGATCACCTCAATGATGGACTCAAATGTGCAGCCGATCCTGAGGGTGATGCAGGACCAGGCAATGTGTATCCTTCTGTTGTACATAAGGTTGCTGTGAGTCATAGGCGACTCGATGGCAACTATATCTCGATTCATGTTGCTTTCTCCATCTAGAAAACCTTCTTCCCATCTCTTATGTCTGAGCCAAGCTTCTTCCAAGCAACCTTCTCCTCTCATCAAAATAAGATGTATTTCATATTTACCATTATGGAATTCTGCCCTCAAACCTATTCCATCCTCATTCATTCCCATCTCATCAACCCAAAAGACTGATCCCACCAACTCTGAAACCTAAGAGATATTTTTAAAATCTTACTCTTTCTCTCTACGACCCACTGCATCTCCTCCATCAGCATCTTGACAACTCTGCTTCCAGAATCTATCTTAAATCTATTCACTTCTTTCCATTGCCCATGTCGACCTCCTAGTTAAAGCCAACATCTATCTCCTGTGCTATTGTAATAGCCTTGTATTCATCCATTTAAACTCTCGACCGCTCTGATCCATTCTCTACATAATATCAGAAGCATCTTTTAAGAAACATAAATTATTCATATTTCAAGCCTTCCAACGGATTCTCACTGCTTTAGAATAAAATCCAAACTTCTTTAAAGGGCCAACAAGGCTCTGCATGATCCAGCCCCTGTTTATTACTCAAAGGTCATCTCCATTCTTTCTCCTCTTCCCATGGCTCGCTCCCTCTGGGCACAATATAAATACCACCTTTGAAGAGAGCCTGGTACTGATCACACAACCTAAATTAATTTTCTCTCCATTGTATGATAATCTTTCCCTTCACTTGCCCTCCACTTATCACAATTTGTAATAATACCCCCATTTCTTTGTTCGCCTGTTCTTAACATCTTTGAAGGTAAGCTCCAGGGTGGCAGGAAGAATTTCTCCTTTGTTCATAATGATAGCAATATAATCACTACTAACAACTGCTACTTTTTATAGCACAGGTTACACGCTAGGAGATACAGATACATATCTACATATAGATATATATAGAAGCCCTGTTGGTGCAGTGGTTAAAGTGATTGACTGCTGATCACAGGTTGGTAGTTGGAAGCCACCAGCGGCTCTGCGGGAGAAAGATGCGGCAGTCTGCTTCCACAGAGATTTATAGCCTTAGAAACCTTATGGGGTTGCTATGAGTCAGAATCGACTTGATGGCAGTGGGTTTGGGTTTTTTTGGCTTTATATGTATCTATATATCTTGATCTATCGGTCTATCTGTCTACCTACTCGTTCATTTAATCCTCACCAAAACCATATGAGGTAGTTATCAGTATTATCCCCATTTTACAGATGACAAAATCTGAGGCACAAAGGTTAAATACCTTCCTCAGGTCACATAGCCAGTAAGAAGCAGGGCCAGGATACAAGTCCATGCAGTCTTGCTCCAGAGTCCACGCTCCTCATCACCACACCATCTACGGCAATCAAGAGCAGTGTACCTGGCTCATCACAGGTGCTCGGTAAACACTGGTTGAGTGAATAATGAAGTGAATGCTTTCAACTCTGAACATTGAGAGAAACTTGGTACCTTCCTAGGTCCCTGTCTTAGGCTAGGTTCTCTAGAGGAGCAAAACCTGTGAAGCACATACATATAAATATGTATATAGAGAGAGGCTTATTTCAAGGAAATGGCTCAACAACTGTAGAGGTTGGTAAGTCCCAAATTCATGGGTCAGGCATCAGGCTGGAGGCTTCTCCTGAGTCACGAGGTTGCAGGGGCTGACAAACTCAAGACGAGCAGGTTGGGCAGCAGGCTGCTGGCTCACGTCCCAAGAACCGGAGGTCAGGAGATGATGAGTCAGATGCAGGATTGAGAGAAGGTGAACTTTGCCAGAACACCCATATATATTGGATGCAGGCCACATCCCTAAGGAAACTCCCCTTTCAACTGATTGGCTGCTCACATCAGATCACAAAATGGAGGACGATTACATAATATCTGCCAAGCCACTGTGAATCATGGCTTAGCCAAGTTGACACAGAACCTTAGCCATCATAGTCCCCTTACCCTTTCCTAGTTCTATTATCTATGTTGCTGTGCATCTTCTCTCTCTGACTGATGAATAAGCTTCTCTAGGGCAAAAATCATGTTTCATTCATCTTCACATCTTCCACAGTACCCAACACAATAGTAAAAAAAAAAAAAAAAGAAAATCCAAAACAGTTCCCATTGAGTTGACTCTGACTCAAGGCGACCCCAAGTGTGTCAGAGTAGAACTGTGCCCCGTAGGTTTTCAATGGCTAATTTTTTGTAAGTAGATGGCCAGGCCTTTCTTCCAAAGTGCCTCTGGGCAGACTAGAGACCCTCCAACCTGTCAGTTATCAGCCGAGTACTTAACTGTTTGTACTACAACAGGAGATGCTCAAAAAAGTTTTCTTCATGTGGGCAATGATGGAAAGGTCAGTCGAAATGAACTACAGTTGCAATAACCTGAGAGCCGACTAAACTAAGTGTTCCTATAAAAAATAAGTATAATAGTCACCATTTATCATTTCATCACTTATAGAGCTAATTTGATCCTAGAGGTATTCTCTCTGTTTCCAGAATTAAAGAGCCATTTTATGGAGTGTGGCTTTTTACTCTGTGAGTGGATAGGAAGCATCTTTAGTGGAAAAGAATGCGTGTAGGGGAGGGGGACTATTTCAAAAGCTTTTTTACTGTCTGTCTTATACCCTCCAGAGCAGGCAGTAAGTGTCAGGCCCAGATGTTTGCCACAGGCACAGCAGAGCTTTCACAGTGCACCTCAGGCCTCTGGGAGAGAATGGTCTCATCCTCCGAGCACGTTTCCTGTTATCGGCAGGGCTCCTTGCACACCCCTCTCCCTCCTTGCTTCCCTGTCTCTCTTCTTTTCCCAGTTCTGCCCCTCTTTCCTCTTATTATCTCCAACTTCTACTAAACCAAATTTATGGGGCTATGTGACAAATAATCTGTCCCATTTTATTAATAAAGAACATTTTTTTCTTTCCTGCAAAACACTTAAGCAAGGGACTAAGTTCAGGACAGCAGAAACTACCGTGAGGTATCCACCCTCTCTCAACGTGTATGTTTTTTTAAAAGCATGTGGCTACTGTAACAAACTAGAGAGACTTCATGGCATGTGGCTTCCTGTTGCATGAGTGGGCAGAAATCATCTGTACTGCTGGAAGAATCTGGATAACTGTGCTTTGTCATCTAGGCCCTCCCTCTGACACCACCACCAAACAGGAATATCGTTAAGGTAGGAACAGTGAACTCAAATGCCCAGGAGGAGGCTGGCTGCAAGGAAGATTTGCGAATCTGTCCTAGAGAAAAACAGTGGAGGTAGGGTTGGGGGTGAACAAGGCAGTTCTAGCCCGCTTAAAGGCATCCAATTTCAGATTTCTCAAAAACCCAAGTTGTCCAAACAACACATCTGTAGGCCGGATCCAGCCTCCAGCAGCCAGACTGCCTCTAATTTCAGTGCTCACCATCCAGGGGGTAGTCATATTTTTGTTGAAGAAGAACAATACTGTTATAAAGCTTTTTCTTTCTTCTTTTGTTTTTTGGCCAAAAAACGCAATCTCCCAGACATTACACATCAGCATATATACTTAGAGAGAAAGGAAGAATCATCCAGAGCCTGGAGGTTAGGTGTGTGGCTCTGCAGTCAGACACCCTGAGTTTGCACGCTAGCTCTGCCACTCACCAGCTGTGGGGCTTTGGGATTTCTGTGCCCCATTTTCCTCAACTGGAAGTGGGAATGATAATGCAACCTGGCTCACACATGCATGTACAGGGCATACCGGGAGCCTTCGGAATTACACAGAGGAGGGAGAACTCAGCATTTTAAGCACTGCAACGTATCTCTATCACAGGTCCTATCACTTGATTGTTGTTTATTAGGCATTATTTTCTTTTTGATTTTTGGCAAACTCATCTAAAACAGGGCCTGTGTCTTGGTCATTCTTACCTTCCTTGCATATATGTGACAGGTAACATAGTTGGGGGCAAAGACAGGAATTTACTGCATTGCTCTGACTCCTGTGATCGGGAGCTCCCAGAGGGCAGGAACAAAGTCTTGTATCATCCACAGTGCTCAGCCTCAGCTAAGTGGCTACACAAGAGCATATGGAAGTCTTTCGGATGGAAAGATGCCTGTGGCTATGCTGTTCTACTCTCCAAACGTGGAATGGGAGCAGGAATTAAGGGCTGCATCCCAAGTTCAGGCTTTGGACCTCGGCTTGCCCGTTTCCCTTATTGCTTATCACAAACACATGACATGTAGAACAAACCAGGGTGATACTTCCTCAGTGGGGAGACTGGGGAAGTTATTAACTCCCAGCTGAGAAAACAATTCAAGAATGTAAAAATGCAGCAGTTGGTAATTTTGCAATAACCAGTAAATGCTGAGAATTACATTTATTCTCTGGCTGCCTGAGGCTGAATGTAGAGCTCCTTTACTGTCTGGAAAAAATGTACTACTCTGAACTGTGTGATATGGATGCTGTCCTGTTGTTATAAATAAAGTTTTATTGGTACACGGCCCCATGCCTTTACTTATGTATCATCTATGGCTACTTTCATGTAATAAGGGCAGAGTAGAGCAGTTGTGACAGAGACAATGTGCCCTGCAAAGCCTAAAACATTTACTATCTGACCCTTTACAAAAAAGTTTGCCAACCCCTATGTGGAACACCCCACATGATTACACTAAAAATTAAGCTCTAAGAGGACCAAACCTTGTCTAGTTTCAGATCTGTATCAATGACACCAAAAGGAAGAGTTGGACCATAGAAGATACTCAACAACCTTTGAGTAAAGAATGGACATGTGGTCAGGCAAGTGTTCAGACTCTATGACATGTAGTCCCAACAGGACACAGAGTGTTAGTGAGATGTTCACTGGACCAGGCCACTGCCTGGAAGCTCTGCTCCCTGAGAGGCCTAACCATGAGCATCTTGGTACCACCACTGGGTGTCCCTTAGTTAACTCACTACCTGGGAGCCCTGTGTGAGCATCAGGCTGGACAAACAACCAGCACATAATCATTACAAGGATTCTATAATTCGGAGCTGTCAGGACAGATTAAACCTAACTAAGAAGAACCTTTCAAAATCCTTTTTCTATGTATATACATTTACATTAGAAATGCTTTAAGGGAATAAACACTTGCAAAGCAGTCCAGATTTAAGAGTTCCCTTACACAGCTGAACCCAAAACAGCTGTTAGAAGCCAAACATTTATAAACACAAATGCCCAAGGTATTGAGTTAAAAAAAAAAAAAAAAAGATTTTCAGATCTGAAACAAAAAGTCCAATCTACCCTGCCATAACAAAAGCAAGGAAAGAAAAAGAAAAGTCAGACATTTCTGGGAACGATCCTTTAGTGTTAATATTAAAAGCATATGCAAGCTCTGGCTCCAATAAAGTTGCTTATGGTTAGGTTTAAAATGAGAAAGGGATCCTTTAACTTGGAAAATGATCATATAACTTGTTGAATAAAGAAAGAATCTGATGCTATTTTTCTCTATTACTTCCCTCTCACTCAGGGAACTATTGCTTTCATGCACATACCTCCGCATTGGGCTTCAGTGGGAGACTTTCGCAGTTTGCCCTCCAGCCTGGCTCTGAGTGCACCCATGGTCCCTGGGCCTTGAGCACTGTGGTATCGTCTCGGGAAGATGGATGAGCTACGACTTTCCTACATAATTTAGATATATTCTCCCTTAACTTTTTTGGGAAATGCTGAACTGCCATCTTTAAAAGCAATGGAAGTTTTAATTATATAATTATGATAAGATCATATTTAGATTTAAATAAAAGTGGTACCTTACTGTCTCAGTTTCTGATCAAATATAAGATAATTAAAATGTGTGAGGGCTGACCTATGATAACAATATAAGGATTATTTAAAAATTAAATACTCAACCAGAGAAATCTCATAGTAACAAAGTTTTCTTTTTACACTAAGCCCCTACTAAGTCCACTTAATTTATAGCTAATTCATCATATTCTCATTTTAAAAAATCTAGCACCACAGAAAAAGATGCAAGTCCATTGTGCATTCACAAACTGCTTTTATTAAAAAAAATTATTCCACAGAATGAGTAAAAATTCAGACAAGGAATGACTCATTGGACTAACTTTGAGGAATGTTATATTCCTTTTCATTTCAAGTGTAATGCTGACTGACGAAAGCATTACACTTACTGATGAAAGTCAAAGACTGCAGCCTCCACTATGGACTACACCTGGGCACAAAGAGAAAGGAAGTCCTTACAACTGGACTGATAAACATCATGATAAATGGAGACGAAACTGAGGATGTCAATGATTTCAGTCTAGTTGGATCAATAATCAATGTCCATGGAAGCAGCAGCCAAGAAATCAAATGCTATATTGCATCGTTAAAATCTGCTGCAAAAGACTTCTTCAAAGTTTTAAAAATCAAAGATGTCACTTTGATGATTAAGGTGTGCCTGACCCAAGTCATGGTCTTTTTAATTGCTTCATATGCATGTGAAAGGTGAATAATAATGAAAAATACAGAAATAGAATTGATGCCTTCCAACTTTGGTACTGGCGAAGAATAGTGAATAAAGCATGGACTGCTAGAAGAATGAACAAATCAGTCTTAGAAGAAACACAACCAGAATGCTCCTTAGAAGTGAAGGTGGCAACACTTTGACTCACTTACTCTGGACACACCATCAGGAAAGGCCAAGCGCTAGAAAAGGACATAATGTTTAGTAAAGCAGAGGGCCTACAGAAACAAGGGAAGCCCGCTATGAAATGCACTGACATAATGGAGCTGCATAATAGCCACGGCAATGGACTCAAATGTATCAATGATCATGAACATGGCACAGGACCAGGTAACGTTCTGTTCTGTTATACACAAGGTTGCCATGAATTGGACCCAGCTCAATGGCAACTAACAACGACACATTCTTTTTGGAAGTAGGATTTCCCTATTTCTTTTGTACAGCCATACCATTAGAGATGTGGTCAAGAATTTCTCACCTGAATCTCTAAAGAGCTAGGGCTCTGTATGACAGTTAGATTTCCCAACATGCCCTTTGCTCTCCTGCTACCAGTTGAGGACACCACATACTAAAGGTCTAACAGAGAAAGTCTCTTGCCTTTCTTGCCTTATCTTATTATCATAATCTTCAGGACATTATTTTCAGCTGTAACCTTTCATACTCTCACAGCCTGGAAGGAATGGAATACCTGTATTACAATATAAAGTTATTTTCATCAAAAGAAAGTAAAACTGGAAAAGGAAACTAGTTGCTAATCATAACAGATTCATTATTTTCCCTAAGAACTACACATACTAAAATACTGCTTTGTATCAAAATCCTTCACAATACTGAAATCATAAAATGAAATGACAATCATCTTTTCTGGCCAGCTAAGAAACACATCTAAGGAGATCAAAAGTCCAGCTTGTGGGCCATTGGAACGCTTAACCAGATGTCCACAGCAGATTTTTAAACTGCTTAACTTTCCCTCTTAAAATCTTTGTTCTATTTTTCTTTTATTCATTTTCAACCCTCTGTGTGGGAGTGTTAATAAAATCTACCATCTGTAAACCTCTCACATTGGTATGATGTATCCTGGATCAAATTTCCTTCTTTGTGCTGGTTCTCGATGTGATCTCAGCAATTTCTTTCAAGCATACAATGATTAAAACAAAGATTAAAAAGCTCTACCGAACCACAAACAAAAAACCTAAAACATCTAAAGAAGTTAGTCTCCAAACACATGATATGACGGAATAATTTTAGTCTGATGGAATCAGAAACCAGTAGATCCAATGATGCCATTTAATAAATGTGGAAACCAAGTCTCAGCGAGGTGAGGTGACTGGTGAGTCATCCAAGGTTGTTAGTGTCGAGCTTAAACTAGAAGCCAGGTCTAATAAGCTTCTAGTTGCTCTCTACCTCTCTGTCATTCTCTCAAAATATTCAGGAAAAACCTCAATTTTAGTCAAATACATGACTTCATAGTATAAAGATTATCTGTTTTCCAATCTGCTTTGCTGCCAGGCATGGCCATGTGACTAAATACTAGGTAATGGGATATAAAAGGAAAAAGGGTACGAGACTTTCAGGAAGTTTCCTTAAAGGAAGAGGAACTATCCTCTTGGCTTCCTTCCTCTTGCCTGACCTCTTCAACATGGACTTGATCCCTGGAGGCCAAGTAGCCATCTTTGATCTTGAAGTAGAAGAACCCACAGAAAATGAAAGAATGAAAGACAGAGCCATAGTTCTCAGTGTTTTGGCAGTTGTATAATTTTGTGATCACTTCCCTTTTGAGAATGGATATGTGATCAACCCCATGATGAGATTTGCTGTGGTACTGGTGGGGGCGGGGCCTGTGGCCACTCACTACCCACCTCCCCCAGCCTTCATCTCTCCATCCTCCACTGCCTAGCTCTTCCTGCTTCTTGCCAAAGCTTTTGCTTGTTCTAGATCCTGCAGCTGGTTCCTGTTCATCTGACCTCCAGTTCTTGGGATTTGAACTAGCAGCTTACCTGGAATCTTTCTTGCCGATCTTGAGATTTGTCACTCTTCACAGCCTACAACAGCCCTGCTCTCTGGCTTGCCAATCTTGGGTTCACCAGCTCCTGTGGCTATGTGAGTCAGAAGATTCCTCTTTCCTACCTCACAGATTTGGGATGTTATAGCCTCTAAAAACCATGTGAGCCATTTCCTTGATATAAATCTCTCTCTCTCTCTACACTTTACTGATTTTGCTTCTCTAGAGAACCCAGCCTAACACATCTGTCTTTCAGCTACTGCCTATATCCTGATGACTCTCAAATTCACACCTTTTTCCTGAACTTCAAATATATATAACTAGTCACCAATTAGACAATTCGATTTGTCCAACAGTTACTCAAACTTGTCAATGCCTACAAGTGAACCCATTACCTTCTACTCCATTCCTGTTCCTTTCCTTTATTTTCTATCCAACAAAATGGATCCCCCAATTAGACAGTCATACAAACTAGAACCCTGGACTCATTCCAGTCCTCTGTTTTCTACTAAAGTGTCACGTTCAATCATATACCAAGTACTGTCCAACTGACTTCTAAATATCTCTCAAATTTGTGCTTTTGTCCCACTCTTTACCGTCTCTGCCCTGATTTAGGTCAGCATCACCTCACCTGGGCCAATATAACGTCCACTGTTCAGGTCTCCTTCCTTCTAAACTCTACCCTTTTGTAATCTTGACACTACTGGCACAGTGATCTCTCAATCACACATGACTTATCCTCTACGGGTTATTCTTCAATGACTCCCTATTACCCATGAAAAAGTTTTCAACTCCTCTACACGGCATTCAGAGCTTTCAATATTAGGCTCTTCCTTATCTGTCTAACCTCATTTCTAGTCACCCCTCCTTACATTTAAGCTCTAGCAATACCAAACTATTGCATTATGACCTGGTGGTGAAATGGTTATGTGCTACGGCTGCTAACTACAAAAAAAGGCTGGTGGTTTGAATCCACCAGCCGCTCCTTGGAAACCCTGTGGAGCAGCTCTACCCTGTCCCATAGGGTCACTATGAGTTGGAATCAACTCAATGGCAACTGGTAATGAACATGTCATGTTCTCTCTCACACCTAAAAATTTCTGTGTAGTCTCTTCCCTCTGTCTGGAAAACCATTTGTCCTAAAAAATCCATGCACAAGTATTTATCTTCTTTCCAGAGCCTTCCCCAGTCCTCTTGGATTTAGACCCCTTTTCTCTTCCCAAATTACTTGGAATCTGCTTCCATTAAAGTACTCATCTTTTTCCAAGTCCGTTATAGATTGAATTGTGCCCCTCAAAAATATGTGTTGTAAATCCTAACCTCTATCTATGCCAGTGGTTATAATTCCATTTGAGAATGGCTTGTCTTTGTTATGTTCATGAGGCAAGATTAGTGAAGGGTTATCTTGAGTCAATCTCTTTTGAGATATAAAAGACATTAAACAAGCAAACGAGGACACAGAGATGGGGGAAGAGAGATGCCAAGTCACATGAAGACTGCCCAGGAGCAGACACTCAGAAGAGACAAGCACCTGCCTACAGAGCCGACGGAGAGAAAAACTTGCCCGAGAATGGGCACCCTGAATGCAGACTTCTAGCCTCCCAAACTGTGAAGAAATAAATTTGTGTTTGTTAAAGCCATCCACTTGTGGTATTTCTGTTATAGCAGCACTAGATAACTAAAACAAAGCCCATCACAATACTTGACTGCATGGTTCTCAAAGGTGTATTCTTAGGTCTCTAGAGCTGAGAACATTACCTAGCTCAAAATATGAGCCCTACTAAAAATGTTTTTTAAGTAATATATATCAATGATTCTGACTAAGGAGACACTCCCCCAGTGAGGTGGTGAGGGAGTAACCATAAATATTTCAGGATTATTTTCATATTTTAACTATACCCTTACTAAATTTTAGAGAGTCAATGTCATATATTTATTTCACCTCAATTTGAACATGCTTAGTTTCTTGTTCACTGTATTTCTTTGACGAATTGGGGAACAAAACCCTGAAATTAGATTTTGGCATGATTAGGAATCTGTTAAAAGAATTATTCTGAGAAATTTTCTCATTAAGACAGTTTTTCTTCTCTAATCATAAGAAGAATAAGGTGAGTTGAGGGAAGCTGGTGCTTGAAAAATTTTCATTTTTTGTAACCTAAATTTGTTTTCTGACATTTTAATCAGAGATAGCCAACCCAAAATATATTTCCGCTATACCAAACTGTGCTGTTATTCCTGTAGTGGGTCCAAGTTTTACAGAGTACTTACACAGTCCCCTAGTGAGTCCAACTGCTTTTATATCATTATGGTATCATAAACAAAATTATATGAAATTTTAAGGGAAGACCAAAGAGAAACTGAAGCATTTGAAGTGTGGTGTTGGCAAAAAAATTAAATATACAATGGACTGCCAGAAGAACAAACAAGCCTGTCTTGGAAGAAGTACAGCCAGAATGCTCCTTAGCAGCAAGGATGTTGAGACTAGTCTCACTTACTTTGGACATGTTATCAGGAGGGACCAGTCCCCAGAGAAAGATACCATGCTTAGTAAAGTAGACTATCAGTGAAAAAGAGGAAGATCTTCAGTGAGATGGTCTGACACAGTGGCTGCAACAATGGGCTCAAGCATAACAAGGATTGTAAGGATAGCAGGACAGGGCAGTGTTTTGTTCTGTTGTATACAGGATCGCTATGAGTTGGAACTCACTCGACAGCACCTAGCAACCCACCCACCACTTAGGAACAAGAAGTAAATATCTCAGCTGACTGAAACATGGAACATTTGGGCATTTTCGGGGTCTTCAGTGAAGGCTTTACTGCCCTGAAAAAGTCAACAATGTAAACCATTAAAGAAGAACAGAAAGTCTACATTTCTTCGCTCTCCATTCTTCCTGGATAAAGGTGACCCAACCACATACAATAGCAAGGCTGGCAGTAAGGTGCCATCTTCAAAGAGAATATGTTAAGTGCCTCTCAACAGGCTGTGCGCTACCCTTGTAAAGTTTAAAATACTCATGGTCACACCTTACAGACATTTTAAAGAAAACTAGTGCAGGTGGACACAGCAAATGAACATGCGTTTGGGAATCAAGAGATGAAAATAAATAGAATTAAGTGAACATATTTGTATCTTATGTAAATGTCAGTGTACGTGTTGTGGGGCAAGTTGACTCTGCTGGATAATATACTTCTTTTCAAATTAGTCATCACCTGTAGCCAACTAAGAAAATGCTGACAGATCTTTACTAGATAAAACAGATCATAGCTGTCTTGCAAACAACCAACTTTTATGATGCAGCCAACTTTAATATTCATGTCTCCAAATACAGGTTAGGCCTGAAACCAAGTTGATGAATGTCCAAAAAATCTTGAAGAATCCAGATGCTCCTGTAACCACCCACTGATAACTTTCCCGAGAGAAAAGAACTTGAATAAGATTGGGAAATTCCAAGATGCTTAATATCCCGAGAATATTTGCACCCAGAGAAGCTTCTCATTCAGACCAGAGAAAGCTATAGTCCTATGGTACCTGCACTGGTCAGACATCTGTAATGTTGTGCTACGTTCTGTCTACCACCTTTTTAGAGAGTGGAGAGGAATCACATTTTAAGAGGAAAGATCTGAATGTACCAAAATTAGGGGTAAAAGAAAGTAATCTAGAAAACACATTATGAAGAAGAGCTGAAGGAATCAGGAAAGTTTAATAATTACTAACTATGACAATATCCACTGAATCTGTACCACATGCCAGGCATCATGTTAAGTACTTTATATATGCTTTCTTAATTTACTCTTCATAACAGCTTTTATTGCCATATGTTCCGTTGTTATTTCCACTTAACAGATAAGGCAACTAAGTTTTTAAAATATTAAGAAAATTGCCAAAGGTACATGACTTTATTGTACCTGGAAGTGAGATTTGAACTCAGTCTCCCTGATTCTAAAGCCTCAGCACTGAAGCACCACAAAGAGCCTGAAAAGCAAATGCCGGAGGGAGATGTGGCAGCAGTCTTAAGTAGCGAATTCTCAACTTCCATGTAGGAAACCTGGGATCAATCCCAGCCAATGCACTTCATGTGCAACCACCCCCAGTGAAGGTTTGTGTGTTGCTATGATGTTAAATAGGCTTCAGTAGAGCCTCCGGATTAAGATGGACTAGGAAGAAAGGCCTAAGGATCTACTCCTGAAAAACTACCAATAAACCCTATGGATCATGGGGATGGTGCAGGCTCGGGCGGCATTTTGTTCTGCTATCCATGGGGCTGACTCAAAGGCGGCTCACAACAACAAAAACTATGGGAGAAGAGAGAGGTTGTGTTCTAAAGTAGGCACTCCCAAATCCATTTGTGCTAGAAAACTATCCGTGGAACTTTTAAAAAATACCGTTTCCAGGGTCCCACCATCATATTCTAATTTAGTTGATCTGGGGTAGAGGCCAGGAAATTGGATTTCTGCAACTATATATTGCTCCCCTCAAGGTCTCTGATGCTCTACTAGGTTTGAGAACTACTGCTATAGACTTCAGAATTAAAAAAAATGCAGAGTTATTAGAAAGCAAATTTGGCTTTATGTAATTAAGTAAAGTCATAGACACACACACACACACACACACGTACACCAGCCCTAACAATAGGAGCTTCCCAAATAAGGTAGGAGCTACCTCCTAGAAAAGGATTCCTGGTGGCACAAGAGTTACTCATTGGGCTGCTAACTGAAAGGTTTGTGGTTTAAGCCTACCCAGTGGCTCCTTGAGAGAAAAAACCTGGCGATCTGCTTCCATAAGATTACAACCTACGAAACCCTGTGGGGCAGTTGTACTCTGTCATTTTGGGTCACTGTAAGTCGGAATCCACTCCATGGCACCTAACAGCAACAATAACCTCGTAGGGCATCAAGGTATAATGGAAAGAGCTCAATCTCTGGAATCAGAGGTGCTGGCTTCATTCCTGGCCCAGCCATTTTCTAGATGTGGACCTTGCTTATTATTTTCACTCTCTGAGACTCAGTTTTCTCAAGTGGATATTACAGAAAAATACTTTCCTCACAGAAGTGTTGTTAAAAATTAGAAAGACAATTAGGTAAAATCCCTAGTGCTGTCTGTGCCTGGCACATAATAATGACATCTCATCACTACTGTGAGGAAGTGATAGGTGCCCACCTGAAATCTAACCATCCACCCAGGGATCTGCAGCAGAGCTCTGTAAGTGGATGGGGTGGGCTGCCTCTGCAGCATCCACTCCCCTTATTCACAACCATCGCCATTCTCACCAAAGTGGCCATGTAATATGAGGGAATTGACTTCAAGCTCCAGTTCTAGCAACAGGGGCTTATGGGACTAATCCAATCAGCCTACTCCTGGCCCTCTTGCCATGTTGTTGTTGTTGGGTGCTGTCCAGGCAATTTTGACTCAAAGTTACCCCATGTGACAGAGTGGAATTGCTTCATAGGGTTTTCTTGGCTGTAACCTTTATGGGAGCAGATTGCCAGGTCTTCCTCTCATAGAGCCACTGGGTAGGTTTGAACTACCAATCTTTTGGTTAGCAGCCAAGCATTTAATCATTTGCACCATCAGGACTGCTCCCCTTGCCATGGCGATAAACAATAACCAGAGCATAAACCAACCAGCAAATGGTGATCCTCCAGCCACAGAGACTAGTTTGGTAGACAGGGTGGGTGGGTCATGTGTTCTAAATTGGGCCAATCAGAATGAACCCAGGGACTATTGTTTGATAGTTGGGGAAAAGAAGTATACCTTCTTCTGGATTGTATGGTATGTCAAAGTGAGACCTGATACTCAGCAGCCATTTTGCCACCAAGAGCCTTTATCAAATATATCTGAAGCCTGACCTAACTGTATTTTTTGAGATTTGTGAACCAATAAATTCCCTTTACCTTATCATTCAAGTTGGTTTTTGGTTGTTTTTCTATGACCAAGACTGAAAACATTCCAACTTACCCAGAATTCACTGGATGGGAGTGATGAGATATAACCACTTAGGTCATTTCTAGCTTTATGATTTCCTGACTTCTTAGCCTATACCTATAATTAGTACCTGTCTCAAAACTCAAAACACTTGTGACAACTGGTTCCCTCTGCCTGGAACGCCCCGTCCTCGTCTCCTAAAGACTCCTCTTCATCTTTAAGATAGCGTTCTGTTTAAACGCTATCACTGCTGCAGGGCCTTTCAAGAGGAACCCAGTTCATCAATCTTCTGTTGCGCTCCTACGGCACGTTACCAGTCTGATCCTCTCTTTTATCCCTAATCTCACTACGAATTCTTCTCACGCCTATCTCCTTTTAAATTTAGGTCGTGAGCACATTCATTATTCCTATACCTAGGCATTATTTTCTTACAGGCAAACTATGTAGCAAACTCGTGCAAATCTAGCTTATTTTGCATGTTTTTTTTTTTTAATGCCTAATGTGGCCAGGCATGCAGTAGGTACTCAATAAGTGACTACTGATTCATTAATAGCCAAATGAGAGGCTATCTGAATAAATGAGAGGAAAATAACACAGTGGATTCTTCTGCCTTAGCCTGCTAGATGTCTTATGTTGTGCCTTGAAGGAATCAAAGACAATGAAAATATACTCTCTATCTTCTACCACTGACTTCAAACTACAAGATGTTGTCCCCCTCACCAGAGGCTCATGGGTCAATTTAGGTATGGCAGGGTTTGTGGTGATAGAGGTGGTTTATAGTCTTTCCCAACCTCATTAAACTTACTCAGAGTTTAACACCTAAAATAAATGCAGAAAATTCAAATTCTTCAGGTACTTTGCCTTAAGGTATAAAAACTCGGTGGTACAGCGCTTAGGTGCTTTGCTGTGAACAGAAAGGTAGGTGGTTCTAATCCACCAGCTGCTCTTCAGGAGAAAAACCTTGCAATCTGCTTCTGTAAAGATTGTTGTTCTTGTCAGGTGCCGCCAAGTGGCTTCTAACTCATAGTGACCCTATGTAAAACAAAACACTGCCCAGTCCTGCACCATCCTCACAATCCTTGTTATGCTTCAGCCACTTGTTGAAGCCACTGTGTCAATCCATCTTGTTGAGGGTCTTCCTCTTTTTCACTGACCCTCTACTTTACCAAGCATGAAATCCTTCTCTAGGGACTGGTCCCATCTGATAACACATCCAAAGTATGTAAGACAAAGTCTCGCCATCCTCGCTTCCAATGAGCATTCTGGCTGTACCTCTTCCAAGGTAGATCTGTTTCGTCTTCTGGAAGTCCATGGTCTATTCAATATTCTTTGCCAACACTGTAATTCAAGGGCATTGATTCTTCAGTCTTCCTTAGTCATTGCCCAGCTTTCACATGCATATGAGGCAACTGAAAACATCATGGCTTGGGCCAGGGGCACCTTAGGCTTCAAGGTGACATCTTTGCTTTTCAACACTTAAAAAAAAAAATTTTTTTTATTGTATTTTAAATGAAAGTTTACAAATCAAGTCAGTCTCTCATACAAAAATTTATATACACCTTGCTATATACTCCTAGTTGCTCTCCCCCTGATGAGACAGCACACTCCTTCCCTCCACTCTATTTTCGTGTCCATTCAGCCAGCTTCTGACCCCCTCTGCCTTCTCATCTCCCCTTCAGAGAGGAGCTGCCCATTTGCTTTCTTATGTTTACCTGGGTCAAGAAGCTCACTCCCAACAGTATCATTTTCTATCCCATAGTCCAGTCCAATCCCTGTCTGAAGAGTTGGCTTTGGGAGTGGTTCCTATCTTGGGCTAACAGAAGGTCTGGGGACTTCCGGAATCCTTCTAGTCTCAGTCAGACCATAAACTCTGCTTCTTTTATGAGAATTTGAGGTCTGCATCCCACAGCTCTCCTGCTCCCTCAAGGGTTCTCTGTTGTGTTCCCTGTCAGGGCAGTCATCAATGGTAGCTGGACACCATCTAGTTCTTCTGGTCTCAGGATGATGTAGTCTCTAGTTTATGCAGCCCTTTCTGTCTCTTGGACTCATAATTACCTTGTGTCTTTCGTGTTCTTCATTCTCCTTTGATCCAGGTGGGTTGAAACCAATTGATGCATCTTAGATGGCTGCTTGCTAGCATTTAAGACCCCAGACACCACTCTCCAAAGTGAGATGCAGAATGTTTTCTTAATAGATTTTATGATGCCAATTGACTTAGATGTCCCCTGAAACCATGGTCCCCAGACCCCTGCCATTGCTACACTCCCCTTCGATTCAGTTTATTCAGGAAACTTCTTTGCTTTTGATTTGGTCCCATTGTGCTGACCTCTCCTGTATGGTGTATTGTCTTTCCCTTCACCTAAAATAGTTCTTATCTAATATCTAATTAGTGGAAACGCCTCTCCCTCCCTACTCTCGTAACCATCAAAGACTATTTTCTTCTCTGTTTCAACTATTTTTCAAGTTCTTATAATAGTGGTCACATACAATATTTGTTCTTTTGCAATTGACTAATTTCACTCAGCATAATGCCTTCCACATTCCTCCATATTATGAAATGTTTCACGGACTCATCATTGTCCTTTATCGATGTTCAGTATTCCATTGTGTGAATATACCATAATTTATCTATTCATCCATTGATGGGCACCTTGGTTGCTTCCATCTTTTTGCTATTGTAAACAGTGCTGCAATGAACATGGGTGTGCATATATCTGTTCATGTAAAGGCTCTTATTTCTCTAGGATATATCCCACAGAGTGGGATTGCTGGATCCTATGGTAGTTCTATTTCTAGCTTTTTAAAAAAAAATTTTTTTTTTTTAAGGAAGTGCCAAATCCATTTCAAAAGTGGTTGTACCATTTTACATTCCCACCAGCAGTGTATAAGTGTTCTAGTCTCTCCATAACTTACCCAACATTTATTATTTTGTGTTTTTTGGATTAATGTCAGCCTTGTTGGTGTGAGATGGAATCTCATTATAGTTTTCCTTTGCATTTCTCTAACAGCTAATGATCGTGAGCATTTCCTCAAGTATCTGTAAGCTACCTGAATGTCTTCTTTGGTGAAGTGCCTGTTCATATCTTTTGCCCATTTTTTCGATTGGGTTATTTGTCTTTTTGTAATTGAATTTTTGCAGTATCATACAGATTTTAGAGATCAGCCACTGATCAGAAATGTCATAGCTAAAACCTTTTTCCCAGTCTGTAGGTAATCTTTTGGTGAAGTCTTTGGATGAGCATAGGTGTTTGATTTTTAGGAGCTCCCAGATATCTGGTTTCTTTTCTGCATTGTTAATAATGTTTTGCATACTGTTTATGCCATTTATTCAGGCTCCTAACGTTGCCCGTATTTTTTCTTCCATGATTCTTATCATTTTAGATTTTATATTTAGGTCTTTGGTCCATCTTGAGTTCGTTTTTGTGCATGCTGTGAGGTAATTTTTTTGCAGATGGATATCCAATTATGCCAGCACCATTTATTAAACAGACTGTCTTTTCCCCATTTAACTGACTTTGGGCCTTCGTCAAATGTCAGCTGCTCATATGTGGATGGATTTATGTCTGGATTCTCAATTCTGTTCCATTGGTCTATGTATCTGTTGCTGTACCAGTACAAGGCTGTTTTGACTACTGTGGCGGTATATCAAAAAAAAAAAAAAACCAAACCTACTGCCATCGAGTCGATTCAGACTCATAGCAACCCTACAGGACAGAGTAGAACTGCCCGATAGAGTTTTTAAGGAGCACCTAGAGGATTCGAACTGCCAACCTCTTGGTTAGCAGCCATAGCACTTAACCACTATGCCACCAGGGTTTCCTGTGGGGGTATAGTAGGTTCTAAAATCAGATAGAGTGAGGCCTGAAACTTTGTTTTTCTTTTTCAGTAACGCTTTACTTCTCCAGGGCCTCTTTCCCTTCCATATGAAGTTGGTGATTTGTTTCTCCATCCCATTAAAAAACGTCATTTGGATCAGAATTGCATTGTATCTATAGATGGCTTTTGGTAGAACAGACATTTTTACAATGTTGCCTTCCTATCCACGAGAAAGGTATGTTTTTCCACTTACGTAGATCTCTTTTGGTTTCTTGCAGTAGTGTCCTGTAGTTGTCTTTGTATAGGTCTTTTACATCTCTGGTAAGATTTATTTCTAAGTATTTTATCTTCTTGGGGGCTACCGTAAATGGTATTGATTTGGTGATTTCCTCTTCAATGTTCTTTTTGTTGATGTAGAGGAATCCAACTGATTTTTGTATGTTTATCTTGTATCCTGACACTGATGAACGCTTCTATTAGTTTCAGTAGTTTTCTGGAGGATTCTTTAGGGTTTTCTGTGTATAAGACCATGTCATCTGCAAATAGAGATACTTTTACTTTTTCCTTGCCAATCTGAATGCCCTTTATTTCTTTATCTAGCCTAATTGCTCTGGCCAGGACCTCCCGCACAATGTTGAATAAGAGCGGTGATAAAGGGCATCCTTGTCTGATTCCTGATCTCAAGGGGAATGCTTTCAGGCTCTCTCCATTTAGGATGATGTTGGCTGCTGGTTTTGTATAAATGTCCTTTATTATGTTGAAGAATTTTCCTTCTATTCCTATTTTGCTGAGAGTTCTTATCATGAGTGGGTGTTGAACTTTGTCAAATGCCTTTTATGCATCAATTGATAAGATCATGTGGTTCTTGTCTTTTTTTTTATTTACATGATGGATTACATTAATTGTTTTTTTCTAATGCTGAACCATCCCTGCATTTCTGGTATGAATCCCACTTGGTCATGGTGAATTTTTTTTTTTTTTTTTTTTTGACATGTTGTTGAATTCTATTGGCTAGAATTTTGTTGAGGATTTTTGCATCTAAGTTCATGAGGGATATAAACTCTGCAGTGAAGCCGTCCGGGCCAGGGTTTTTTTTTTTAATCGGGGGTTTTTTAATTACCTTTTCAATCTCTTCTTTTGTTATGGTTTATTTAGTTGTTCTACCTCTGTTTGTGTTAGTTTAGGTAGGTAGTGTGTTTCTAGAAATTCATCCATTTCTTCTAGGGTTTCAAATTTGTTAGAGTACAATTTTTCATCATAATCTGATATGATTCTTTTAATTTCAGTTGGGTCTGTTGTAATACCGTCCATCTGATTTCTTATTTGGGTTATTTGCTTCCTCTCCTATTTTTCTTCTGTCAGTTTGGCCAATGGTTGATCGATTTTGTTAATTTTTTCAAAGAACCAGCTTTTGATCTTGCTAACTTTTCCAACTGTTTTTCTGTTCTCTGTTTCATTTACTTCTGCTCTAATTTTTATCATTTGATTTCTCCTGGTGCCTGAGGGTTTCTTTTGTTGCTCTATTTCTATTTGTTCTAGTTGTAGGGATAATTCTTTGATTTTGGCCCTTTCTTCTTTTTATACGTGCGCATTTATTGATATAAGTAGACTTCTGAGCATTGCTTTCACTGTGTCCCAAAGGTTCTGATAGGAAGTGTTTTCATTCTCATTGGATTCTATGAATTTCTTTATTCCATCCTTAATGTCTTCTACAACCGAGTCATGTTTGAGCAGGGTATTGTTCCGTTTCCAAGTGTTTGAACTCTTTTCCCTATTTTTTCTGTTATTGATTTCCACTTTTATGGCCTTATGGCCAGAGAAGATGCTTTGTAATATTTCGATGTTTTGGATTCTGCTAAGGCTTGCTTTATGACCTAATGTGTGGTCTAGAGAATTTTCCATGTGTCCTAGAAAAGAAAGTATACTTGGCTGCTTTTGGGTGGAGTGTTCTGTGTATGTTTATGAAGTCCAGTTGGTTGACTGTGGCATTTAGATCTTCGATGTCTTTATTGAGCTTCTTTCTGGATGTTCTGTCCTTCACCAAAAGTGGTATGTTGAAGTGTCCTAGTATAATTGTGGAGCCATCTATCTCACATTTCAACGGTGTTGGAGTTTGTTTTGTGTATCTTGCAGCCCCGTCACTGCAGCCCCATAAATATTTAATATGGTTATATCCTCCTGGTATATTTTCCCTTTAATCATTATATAGTGTCCTTCCTTATCCTTTGTGGTGGATGTAACTCTAAAGTCTATCTTGTCAGAAATTAATATTGCCACTCCTGCTCTCATTTGACTGTTGTTTATTTGATATATTTTTTTCCATCCTTTGAGTTTTAGTCTGTTTGTGTCTCTAAGTCTAAGGTGTGTCTCTTGTAGGCAGCATATAGATGGATCATTTTTTTTTTTTATCCACTCTTCCACTCTCTGTCTCTTTATTGGTGCATTTAGTCCATTCACATTCAGTGTAATTATGGATAGGTATGAATTTAGTGCTGTCATTTTGATGTCTTTTTTGTGTGTTGTTGAGTTTCTTTTTCCCACTTAAATTTTTGTACTGAGGAGTTTATCTTTATATATTGTGTTTTCCTCTTATTTGTTTTATTGATTTTGTTTCTGCTGTCTCTATTTTTTTCTTGCTTTTTATTTTGATGAGTAGGATTGTTAGTCTCCTTTGTGGTTACCTTAATATGTACCCCTATTTTTCTAAATTTAAACTTAACTTTTATTTCCTCATATCGCCTTGTCTTCTTCTCCATATGAAAGATCTATGACTACATTTCTTAGTCCTTCTTTATTGTTTTAATGTTGTCTTCTTTTACGTAACATCGCTGTTTCCCTGTTTTGAGTGTTTTTTTAACTTGAATTATTTTTGTGATTTCCCTATCTGGGTTGACATCTGATTGCTCTGTCCAGTGTTCTAGTCTTGGGTTGATATTGGATATTATTGATTTTTCTAACCAGAGAACTCCCTCTAGTACTTCTTGTAGTTTTGGCTTGGTTTTTGCAAATTCCATAAACTTCTGTTTATCTGGTAATGTTCCAGTTTTGCCTTCATATTTGAGAGACAGTTTTGCTGGATATATGATTCTTGGCTGGCATTTTTTTTCCTTCAATGCTTTATTTAAGTCATCCCATTGCCTTCTTGCCTGCATGGTTTCTGCCAAGTAGTCAGAACTTATTATTTCATTTATCCCTGGCTGCTCTTGAAAGTCTCTATCTTTGGTTTTGGCATGTTTGATTATAGTATGTCTTTCTTTTAAGATCTTCCTTATGTGGAGTTCGATGAGCATCTTGGATATATATCTTCTCATCTTTCACAACATCGGGGAAGTTTTCTGCCAACAAATCTGGAACAATTCTTTCTGTATTTTCTGTTCTCCCTCCCTGTTCTGGTACTCCAATCACTCATAGGATATTTCTCTTGATAGAGTTCCACATGATTCTTAGGGTTTCTTCAGTTTTTTTTAAGTTCTTTTATCTGATTTTTCTTGAAATATATTGGTGCCAAGTGCTTTATCTTCAATCTCACCAATTCTGCCTTCCACTTGCTTAATTCTGCTCCTCTGACTTTCTATTGAGTTGTCTAATTCTATAATTTTATTGTTAATCTTCTGAATTTCTGATTGCTGTCTCTATATGCATTCTTGCAGCTTATTAAATTTTTCATTTTGTTCTTGAATAACCTTTTTAATTTCTTCAACTGCTTTATCTGTGTGCTCCTTGGCTTGTTCTGCATATTGCCTGATCTCCTTCCCGAGGTCTCGAAGAGTTCTGTATATTAATCTTTTGTATTCTGCATCCGGTTATTCCAGGAAGGCACCTTCATCCAGAAGATCCCTTGATTCATTTTGAGAATTTGTTGAAGCAGTCACGGTCTGCTTCTTTATGTGATTTGATGTAGACTATTGTCTCTGAGCCATATATAAGTTATTGTATTAGTTTATTTTATGTTTGCTTACTGTATCCTAGCCTCTCGCTTTTTGTTTTGATCTGCCCAAATGGGTTGCTTGAGTGAGCTAGCTTGATTATTTTCACTTTTGAAGCTCTAACATCCTTTCACCAGATGGCTAGAGCTGTTATTAGGTATATCAGCCCAGGAGTCATGGATTCAGCTTAGGTGTCCAGGTAGTTGGTCATCAAGTGTGTGGTACAGGTTCTGTCCTACAGTCTTAGAGGGGCAGGGGTGATTGGTGTAGGTACCTGTATCTGGTTGCACAGGGGGTCACTCTCTGAACAAGGCAGGGGGCTGACAACCGTCCCTTGAATGTCTGTAAGGAAAGCATGTCCCTGTCCCCTAGAGCGCACAGGTGGGTGGGTTCTGCAGATGGGCCATGGCACCCAATGCTTTTGGCTGTAAGGACTGGGAGGAACCAGTTATCCTTGGACCCCTGTCGTGGGTGGCTGGGTGACCTGAGGGGAGCCACCAGTCCTCAGGCCCCTGACATGGGTAGGTGAGGACCCTGTTTAGTAGGCAAAGTGGTGTCAAACATCAAACACCCACCCCTCCACTGCACAGATGAAATGGTTGCAGTCTGCCTATTCTCCTGAAATAGGCCCACACAGGCCCATGCAGGCGGGAAAGGTATTCAAAGTCCATAGACCATTTATGCCTGGACAGGAGCCGCTTCTGTCCTGAGCTCCCAGGTCAGTGGAGCTGGCAGATTATCTTTTCACCAGTTGTTAATTCATTCCTCCTCCAAGGCTGGGAGAATGGCTCAGAGCATGCAGCAGGACCTATCTCAGGCCCAGGGAAATTGACAGCCACTGATATCAACTGAGGCCAGCTTGGGGGCTGGGGGTGCAGTAAAATATACGCAAGTACTTAGCTTTTGCCGAGAGCACCGTTCTTCTCTCGTTTCGGAGGTGTGAGTAGGCTGTGTGGCTGGCTGTTTCTCCCTCAGGAAACTGCATCCAAGCGCTACCACCAGCCTGCCACAGCCAGTCCTGGGAATGGTGCCTGAGGTTTCCTGGCAATTCAGGTCCAGCAACTCCTCTCCGCTTCAAAACTGTCTCTCTCTCCTGCTCGGTCCATTTTCCAACTTTGCCTTTTATGTTCAGGGCTCTTAGCTTGCCATAAATATAATCACTTCATTTGTTTTTTTTAGGTCTTTGTTATAAGAGGGTTCACTGCAAGAGTCTGAGTACTCTGCCATCTTAGCCCCACCCCTTTTCAAAACTTTAAAGAGATCCTTTGCAGCAGATTTTCCCAATGTAATGCATCGTTTGATTTCTTGACTGTTGCTTCCATGGGTGTTGACTGTAGATCTAAGTAAAACAAAATCTTTGACAACTTCAATATTTTCTCCGTTTATCATGATGTTGCTTATTGGTCCTATTTGGAGGACTTTTGTTTTCTTTATGTTGAGATGTAATCCATACTAAAGGTTGTGGTCTTTGATCTTCATCAGTAAGGGAGTGAAGGGCAAGAAAGTACACAACACTGGGGAAGTCAGCACAACTTAACCAAGGCATAGTCACAGAAGCTTTATAGACACATCCAAACTCCCTGAGGGCCTGCATTACTGGGATTAGAGCTGGGGACCATGGCCTCGGGGGACATCTAGCTCAATTAGCATAACATAGTTTACAAAGAAAATGCTCTACATCCTACTTCAACGAGTAGCGTCTGGGGTCCTAAAAGCTTGTGAGCGGCCACCTAAGATACTCCACTGGTCTCACTCCATCTGGAGCAAGGGAGAGTGAAGAAAACCAAAGAAACAAGGGAAAGATTAGTCCAAAGGACTAATGGATCAGTTATCACAGCCTCCACCAGGCTGAGTCCAGCACAACTACATGGTACCCAGCTACCACTACCAACTGGTTTCACAGGGCTCACAACAGAGGGTCCCGGACAGAGCTAGAGAAAAATGTGAAACAAAATTAAAACTCACAAAAAAGGACCAGACTTCCTGGTCTGACAGACACTGGAGAAACCCCAAGTTTATGCTTCCTGCCACCCTTTTAATGTAGTACTGAGGTCACTCCTGAGGTTCAGCCAAAGATTAGACAGGCCATAAAACAAACAATAATATACATAGCTCAACCATGTATATAAGACTAAGAGGGCGCACCAACCTAGGGGCAAGGATGAGAAGGCAGGAGGGGACAGGAAAGCTGGGCAAATTGAAATAGGGAACCAAAGGTCAAGAAGGGAAGAGCTGACACATTGTGGGGTTGGCAACCAATGTCACAAAATGATGTATATTAATTTTCTAATGAGAAACTAATTTGCTTTGTAAACCTTCATCTAAAGCACAATAAAAAAAATAATAATAATTTAAAAAAGAAAACAACTATGTGGCAGTTCTCCTCTATCATACAGGCTACCTATGAGTTGAAATCAACTCGGTAGCAATGTGTAGAAATTCTCTGCCTTACAGTATAAAAACTCAACTTTAAAAAATATTATACAGGCCAAATAAAAGACATCTATTAGTACGTGATCTCTGATGAGATATAAGAAAAAAAATCAACTCTCCTGTAATTCACCACAACTCTAAATTCTCACCTCCATCCTACGTTGCCTGAAGTACTTGGGAGGTGTTTCTTCTATATTCGTTATACATACCACCACCACCCCCCCCCCCCGCTTTTTTTTAATTTAAGTGAGAAAATTGATGGGAGAGAAAACTCTTCGCTAACCCTGCTTCCATCTGGTCACCAGCTATATGGACACTGAATGAAATTTCTGGATCTGACATGGCTTCAAATGAGGGTAGATGAGGAAGGAAATATACAATACAAACTGGGAGCAGATTTGTTATTCACGTTTCATCACTAAATCACATTCTCAGTGACTAGGATCCTTCCTGCAACTCAAAACTCCTCATTGATATGGGATGTCTTGACCTGGAGGAAGGCCATGAGCCAAGGAATGTGTGAAGCTTTTAGAAGCTGGAGAAGACAAGGAAACAGATTCTCCAGAAAGGAATCCAGCTCTACTGACACCTTGATTTTAGCCCAGTGGGACCCAGTTCTGACCTACAGAACTGTAAAATAATAAATTTGTGTTGTTTTAAGCCACTAAGTTTGTGTTAATTTGTTATTGTAGCAATAGAAAACGAATACACTGACTCCCCTAAACAGCTGACCGCTAATTATTTGGTATCTACAGCAGCCCTGTTCCAAACTAAGTAGTACTGATTAAAGGAAATCATTAAACATGAAGCATAATAGTAAGTCATGATCATAAGTCAAAGTCAAGTTAGAAAAAAGAAAATATTATTATAATTCATCAAGGATCCAAACCAGAGGAAAATTCAGGTAACTACTCAGATATGAGCATCAAATATTCTCATATTCACTAGACAGACTGGAAATCATATATGTTTTAACCAAAATGCCTTTTTTTCCTTCTCTTCATATGGATAAAATGTATTTATTTGTTAATTCAACAAATAATTTACAGAATCAATTCCACATGTCAGGTACTGTGAAGAGTCCTTCAGGTTTCCTACCTCCAATCTTGCTTATAATCTATGTGAGCAAGGGCAAGTAAGGAAATAACTTCTTCAATGCTAAAATGGAAATAGGAATAGAATCACAACTTAAAAGTTATGTCATTGTAGACAGACATACAGACAGAGAGCTAAGCCATGTTTATGTGTTATGTATTGTTGGCAACACATTAGAAGCTCAAATCAAGAAACATTTCACAGTTTCTGAGGGTCAGGAACCTGGCAGTGGCTCAGCTGGTCAGTTCCAGCTCAGGGTGTCTGATGAGGTTGCAGTCAAGCTGTCAGCTGGGGCTACGGTCAACTCAGGGATGAACTAGCACTAGAGGACGTGTTTCCAAGCTCACTCATGTGGTTGTTGGCAGACCTCAGTTCCTCACTGGCTGTTTGCAAAAGTCTTCATTTTCTTGCCATGTGGGCTTCTCTATAGGGCTGCTACAAGGAGACAGGTGGTTTCTTCCTAACGGAATGGCCAGAGAGTGAGAGCAAGGGCGAGAGACAGACAGACAGACCAAAACAGAAGCCAGTGTTTTTCATAACTTCATCGTGGAAGTAACATACGATCACTTTTGCCATATTCTATTGGGCACACAGACTAACTTTGGTACATGTGAAAGGGGACTACACAAAGGTGTGAATATCAGGAGATGGGGATCATTAGGGGTCATCTCGGATACTGGCTATCACACCATGTTTTTTCAAAATACGCCAACGAGGGAAGCCATGCAGTATAACAAGAACAGCTCTAGAATGGTAGTCCTGAGGTCTGGAGTAGTCCTGGGTCTGTTACTCTCTAGTCTGCATGATCTATCAAGGATTCCGTTTCCATAGCTCTAAGAGAGAACGGAGTCCCACTGATTCATAACTCTGTACCCTTATTAACTTGTTTACTCTTCACTATAATCCTATGAGGGGAGTTCAATTTCCACCCCCACTTGATAGCTGAGGAGGCATAAGCACAGAGAGGTTCATCCACTTGCCGAAAGCTGTCTCACTAGTAAGAGGAAATCAGGGCTTGAATCTATGTGGTTTAGCACCTGAATCCATGCGCTAAGCCACTGAGCTCTCTAACATAGAGTGTAGAAATAATGCAAGTAAATAAACTATAAAATCATTTGCAGAATTAAAATTTAAAAGAAGAAAACACATTTGAAAATTTGGTTCAAACAGAGATAGTAGACTACAGAATCTGACATTCCATTTGAGGCTGACTCAAAATGAAAAACTCCATAAACATACTTGATCACTTTAGAGTCTCAGAAAATGGTTTACTTCTAAGGCATGGAAAGCAAACCAAACGGACTTGTCTGTTCCGGTTGGCCCATCATCTTTCTCTCAACTTATTCTGATGCTCTTTACCAAAAAAAAAAAAAAAAAAGTGTTAGAATAGTTTGCTTTACTCTTATATCTCCCAAGTCACATAAGTATCAATTTTCAAGTGGAAACTGCAGTCCGTTCCTAAACCCGGGGAAAATCTGCCCACACGATTAAGTGCTTCGTAGCCTATACTTTAGCAACTACTCTGTGATTATCATTATGTACACCTTTCCCCAGATGGCTCCTGTGTGTTTCAAGAGTCAAGGACTGGCCCAACGAACTGAAAGCAGAGAAGTCAGCTGAGAGAAAACTGGGGCTTTAGGGTAAAGATACACAGCAATGAATGGCAGCTGGCAGTTAGGGCCTCTTGTTAAGCCACGGCTGTTGCTGTTAGCTGAGAGGAGATAGGGGAAGGTTGCCTGTCTCAAGGTCAGCCCTTTGCACTTAAGGGACCGTTTTCTGTAGGCCGTTTCCCTGGTCTCATTCTCTCAAACATACACTTTTCTCCTGGTGCATTGTGGAGCCAGGGACTCCTGGCCTAAAGCTTTAGCCTCTTCCTTACTGCCCTGCCCATCCTTCCACGTGTGGGGTGGAAGTTATACTTTCATGAGGCCTTTCCTGTCTCATTTCAGAAACTGGGAAGACTCTAGTCATACAACAAGGTTTCTACACTTAGCATAGCCCATGTTGTTTAATTCACCAATCACATCCCCTTGTCATTGACCCATACACAGATCACAATACTAGGTGGTATAGAGTGAGACAGAGAAAGTAAAAGGACATAGGTAAAACCTGGCTTTCAAAGAAAACTTAAATTTGCATAAGTCTTTAAAAATACAAATAAAAAAAGAAAACACATGATTTTCCCAGATGTTTCTAATGCCCATTTACTAAACAAACTGTCAGGCTTGTTAACGCTACATATCAGAGGTGGCTTCATAAGTCTCAGGACAACCTGAAAAGAAGCCTTGGGCTGCAGAAAGCTCCCTGGACTTGAGTAACAACAACTAGGTCCAAACTCTAAATCTACCCTGACAATTGATACTGGGTATGATCCCAGAACCTTGGGAAGGGAGGTTAAGTGTTCCATGCATCAGTGGAAAGAGGCATCAGGGCCAGAAAATGGGCAGCTTCACAGAAAAAATTCAAGTGTTATTTCTTGCACACTGAGTTTCTGTACTGAGACTTTCAGACATTACAGTGTCTCATTTCCTTAACATCTCAGATCTTTCTGGCAGTTAACAATGCTCAGTGTAATGAATGTTGAATAAACTTTCTTGTTTTACTTTACAAATATGTACACATAAGCCATCTTTGTTGATTAAAAAGAGCACACACACAGTGCTGCTCTAACCAAAAGCACATTGGCAGGGCACAAATTCTGAAGTTATTTCCTATATGCTGCTAGGCACACAGTGGGTGTGTGAATAAAACCTGTGGGCCATTTAGTGACAAACTGTCCAGTGCAGCTCACAAGTCCCAAGGCCCATGGTGACCAATGGTACACACCGGCCAACTAGTTGGCTGGGATTCCAGGAGTTGTGTGCTGTGATGAATGGAGCTTTTCTCTGTGCAATGCTGACGGGCTTACGTAAGACAGGAATCATGACATGGGCATTATTGTAAGCACTGTGATCTAACAACTTGAGAATGGAACAGATACCCACAAGGGCAGGGCCTTGTCTATCTAGGTACCTCATGCATCTCCACAGCTTAGAGGAGTGCAGGGCACAAAGTAGGAATTAGTGAACATCTGACAAACGTGGACTGACAGAAAACACAGACCTCTACCTCCAGAAATGAAACATAAAGTAGGGGTAGCATCAACAAATACCAAACCAAACCCACTGCTATTGAGTCGATTCCAACTCATAGGAACATATAGAACAGAGTAGAGCTGCCCACAGGGCCTCCAAGGCTGTAAACTTTTATGGAAGGAGATTGTCCCATCTTTCTCCTATGTAGTAGCTGGTGGGTTCGAACCACTGACCTTTCGGTTAGCAGCCGAGCACTTTACCACTGCACCACCAGAGCTCCTTCAACAAATACAGCCAAGCCCAGTATTCAAGACAGCAAAACAAATCAAACACTACAGGATGCAGAACGAGGGTTGCTGGCTATCCTATATCTATCTCCATCCAAACTGGGGACACCTCCAGGGACACAGTATACTCAACACCTGCGGGAGGGAGCCAGGGTGGGGAGGAAAGGTTCCAGTTATCCGGATCAGGTTTAAATTTTCTCCAACTCATTCCTGTCTTTGGCAAGATGCCCCTGTGCTTTGTATGAAGGAGTCTGCCCCAGATTCTGAAACTCCGACATGACCTACATTCCAGAAAAGTTCTGATTTATGAATGGGCACTAAGGCGGCATCAGCTGGTGCAGGGCACTGCAGCACCTGGTTCTGGGGGAGGTGCCCACGGGCGTTTTCCACAGAGGGCATTCCAGCCTGCTCTGGCTTGCTGAGGACTTCGGAACTCAGTTCAGGGCACGGGCTCTAATCAATGAAATCACAAACTGGCCCTACACAATGGGACACTTAAAGAATTTATTCAATGGTGCTAAATATGGACAGCCCCCTTTAAATAGAAAAGCAAAAGAAGAGGAGAAGAAAGACTGATTTGTTAAAAGACATCTCAGGGCAACTGAGTCACCTGAGTGTTAATCCAAGGCAATGGGGATGACACTGGAAGATCCCTGGAGAACAGACATCGCTGTGAAATCGGCAGTGCGAGCATCTTTCTTTCGAGTGGGGTTTACTGAGCTTGTACTACCAGCATACTCAGCACTGTGAGACACAGGAGACTTTCTCTCTCCTCAAGGCACTTTGATAGATATTAAAAAAAAAAACTGACAGCTGTGGTTAGAATGTATTTTTACTCCACATGATCTCATTTAATCTCGGCTGTGAGTCAGCCATGTTATTGCTGTTAGGTGCTGTTGAGTTGGTTCCAATTCATAGTGACCCCATATACAACAGAACGAAACACTTCCCGGTACTGCGCCATCCTCACAGTTGTTGCTAAGTTCAAGACCACTGCTGCAGCCACTGTGTCAATCCACCTCATTGAGGGTCTTCCCAAGGTAGGGATTAGTTTCCCTGAGAAAACCAAGACCTGTGCTGGGATAAGGCAAGATGGGGCAGGGGTGGAGGGGCAGGGGAGGCCCTGTGCAGTAAGGGACTTTTTCCAGGTCACTCAGCCAAGCAAATGGTGCAGGAAAAATTTCAAGGCTGCAGCCCACGTTCATGATCCCCAGCCCTTCCCCAGAGCCTCAGTGTCTGCGACAGCACCACGGAAACAAGATGCAACTCGAGCCAGCTGTGAGTACATGAGGACTAGGAGGAAGTCAAAGGTAAGGGGTGAGGGCGGAGGCCTTGCCAGTCAGGGGGAGCTCAGAACTGCTGGGAGGGACCAGCCACTCACTATCGAGTGTATCTTCAAGCCCACAGTACCCTGCAGAGAGAGCAGCTTTCTGTGGCACCCTCTCAGACGAGAGGTCATGTGTAGGTGCTGTCCTGGCAAGACACAGACAAACCAGCTTCCTTCTGATCCCAGCTGAAAAGTCTGACAAATAACACAGTCTGTAGACAAGAAAATCCAAAGCATGGAGTTACTCCAGGGAAACATGGGCCTGGGCCTGGGCCAGGGCTGCCAACACCTGTCAGCAAATGAATTCCAAAATGTACAGTCATGGGTTGGCTCCTTCAGACTCACTCCCTGTGTTTCATCAGAAGAAAAGTGAAGACGAGGAGGTGTATACTTGTTAACAGCCCCCACTGAAGTGACATCCCACCCATCTCTTAATGCCTTTGGAGAGGGCATGGAGGTCACTGGGGGGCAGGAGGTACAATGACACTCCATTTCCTGAGATCCCAGGGCTTTGGGACCTGATAGCTCCTATAGAGACATGATTCTTGTTGAAGAAACAATTCTAAGTCAGTGACCCAACCCAGGACTCGTGTCTAAAATACAGTTTGATGTTTCAATTTTTATCATATATTTGCTTCATTTTATTTAATACCTACATTTCTCTTAAGAGTGTATGTGAAAATGACATATAGTCGGTCCTCTGTACCCATGGGTTCCACATCTGCAGATCCACCAACCATGGCTGGAAACCCGTTGCCAAACCCATTGCTGTTGAGTCAATTCCGACTCAAATAGCAACCCTACAGGACAGAGTAGAGCTGTCCCATAGGATTTCCAAAGAGCAGCTGGTGGATTCGAACTGCCAACTTTTGGTTAATAGCTGAGCTCTTAACCACTGCACCACCAGAGCCCCGAGGTTAAGGATACCAAAAAAAAAAACCAAAACCAAACCCATTGCTATAGAGTCGATTCCGACTCATAGCGACCCTATAGGACAGAGTAGAACTGCCCCCCAGAGTTCCCAAGGAAGGCCTGGTGGGTTTGAACTGCCAACCTTTTGGTTAGCAACCATGGCACTTAACCACTATGCCACCATGGTTTCCAAGGTCAAGGATAGGGATGTATAAAAAATTATAGACTAACTGACGCAAAAGAGACAGACACAAACTAATGAAACTAGCATATTCCTCTTATGTCAGAATCAAACATTCATTGCTGAATAAATTGCAAAAGATGCTACTGATCTTTTAGGCTTACCCAAGCCCCTTTCGGGAAGACAAACAATGAAGTAAGTAGAAAGAGCACAGGACTTGAGGCTACACAATCTGGTTTTAAATCCTGGTTCTATCACTTATTTTATTTATGCATTTAGTAAAATAAACACTTATCATATATGAGCTAGGTACCAGGCAATGTCTGGCTAGTTCACTTAACGTTTTGTTGTTTTCTATCCTAATTCCTCTGTTATAAAATGGGAATAATTATACTTACCTTACAAGGCTGCTGATGAAAGTTAAATGAGATAAGGTGTGACTGTTCTTGACTCCTGGTTGACACTCAATAATAGTTGACTGAATACATTTTCTCTTGCCTAATTCCTCAGAATAGAAAGAAATCCTTGATAATGATCAGACATATAAATCTTGGTGCTTGTTTTTCCAGTGAATGGATTGTGCCTGCCTGCCACGCTATAGACAAATATACATAAACAGCCACCTCACTGCTTCTGCTCCACCCTGTTTCCTAGCCTCAAGCCAGGCAGATGTGACACAGGCAGGACACTGATAAGTGTCAGTGCTTCTCTATTATTCCCAGAAGAGGTGGGAAAAAAAGAGAGGAGAAAGTTAAAAAAAAAAAAAAAAGGAAATAGGATGTAAAAATATATCTTTTCCTTCTCTCCTAAACGGGAATTTCCATCTTCAGTTTCTCTCTGGAATGTCCTATAGCCTCAATCATGCCCCCGAACTGAAGGTAATAGGAAACTTCTCCAGATTTCCTAAAATCCTCTTTGTACCCAACCGCAAGTCAAAACTCCTTCCTGTCTTCCCCATCACTACCACCACCACATACATATTTAAATCATGACCCCTTACTTTGCAACATGGCCAAAACAGTTATTAAGGAGTTTCATTTCTGGAGTATTCATTAATCAAATTAACAGAAAACTCAAACACAAGCCCTACAAAGTCTTACATTGATTATTACTTACTCACTGAGTTCATCTTGTCTAGTAAACCGGAGGATTTCGGAAGGTAGAGAACATGTCTGACATAACATAGTACCAACGAGTATCTGTTAAATATATATCTTGGTTTATGATATACATAGTGTTGGAAAACAAAAAAGATCACAACTCTTTGAAGAAATACTCTACATAGGTCAAATGTCTTGACTGTTTTATTTCATCTGGGTAAGCAAAGAAAAGTCCACCAATAAACAGCCACTACTTCACCATGTATTATGAGATAGGGCCATGGTCCTGCACCTCTGATAGAGGAGGTGAGCAAACGGTACTTCTAAGGTCACCAGAAACAGAGCCATATTTAGGATGATATGGGACCTGTCACAATCATATCTTTCCATCCTATTCACTTTAGCTTTAACCCCACTCTTGCTTCACTGTAATTTGTTAGTGTCAATTAAATGAAATCTTGGGAAGTGTTGCTTCTGACTAGGAGGAAGTTTTATTTCAATAGAAGATAACTTTCACCAAAGAGGAAAATATGCTAGGCAAGTCCAAACATGTCTGCCCACCTACGATTTCATTCCCATAAGAACCACCTTCTCTTCCCAACCCATCTTCAACCTCACAAAGTGTAGATGTCACGAAAGTTTCTCTTTGTTCTAGGCACTATGAGAGAGACAGTGTCTCACTTCATTCTACAAACTAAAGGATAAGAGGAGCTTTAGAGACAGGGTGTTTTTACATTAGCCACTCTAGCCAAATTCTAAGAAATATGCCTGTTCCCCATCACGTGGTCCCTGACTTTGCAAAACTGTGGTTTGAAGATGGAAACAATAATAATTCCATACAGCAATGACTAACACTTTATGGGGATACTGAAAATATTTTAAATATTTTCCATGATCCTTTTTTCAGTTACAAATGATAGTCAAACAGAGGTCATTTCCCTGAATTGCTCATCTTCAGAACTGCAGGTCCTACAATTAGTAACATTCACAGATGGTTTCTGCCTTTGAATGTCAATAATCTCCCTCTTTGGAGCTGAAAGATACTCAGAGTTGGGCACTAAACTGGCTGGAAGGAGACCTGGGATCCTCTGGATCTTTTTTCCTCGCTTTCAAATAAAGGATTTAGACTAGAAGCTCTGGTTTCCTTCCAGCTCTGATTCTAGATGATCTCAAGATGATCACAAATAGTCCATTGTTGTTAAGTGCCTTCGAGTAGGTTCCTGCTCATAGCAACCCTACGTACAACAGAACAAAACACTGCCTAGTCCTGCGCCGTCTTCACAATCATTGCTATGTTTGAGCCCACTGTTGAGGCCACTGTATCAACCCATCTTGTTGAGGGTCTTCCTCTCTTTTGCTCTCTACTTTACCAAGTATGATGTCCTGCTCCAGCGACTGGACCTTCTTGATAACACGTGCAAAATATGTGAGGCAAAGTCTTGCCATTCTTGCTTCTAAGGAGTATTCTGACTGTACTTCTTCCAAGACAGATTTGTTCGTTTTTCTGGCAGTCCATGGTATATTCAATACTCTTCACCAACACCATAATTCAAAGGCATCAATTCTTCTTCAGTCTTCCTTATTCATTCATTGTCCAGCTTTTACATGCACATGGCATGACTGAAAACACCATGGCTTGGGTCAGGTGCATTTTAGTCCTTAAAGTGACATCTTTGCTTAACATTTTAAAGAGGTCTTTTTGGAATGGAATGTATGGCAGCTTTTTTGCAGCAGCAGCAACAGATAAGATCTCCCTCACCGTACACCCCCACATTGGAATCCCTGTTCCCCGTAATGACAGCATTTTTGAGACGTCATCAAAATCACCATAGGGAAGAGCAGTAGGGTGAGCCCACTGAAGGGACCAGGCCAGGTGTGAGGAAAGACTCCAATGTGAAGTGAACGATGAGCACCTCCTTGTAAAATACCCCTCCTCAGCTGGTCTTACTGCATGACTCGTATAGAAACATCTCAGTGTATCACTGCACATCTCTAAGTGTGTTCTACACTAAGCCAAAAAAAAGACAGGTGAAGGGCAGGGGAGAGAAGAGGAAGGCTATAGGTAGCGAGGATTGTTGGGCAGGCCTTAGGAAGAGATAGGCTGAGGCTGGAAGAAGGAGAGGAAAAATGGGAAAGAGGAGAAGAAATACCAAATGGAGATGCAGAGACACACAGAAGAAGCACTGGAACCAGAACCAGAGATGCAAAAAACTGTATTATACAATGGGGATCTAATTCACACTTCATTAGTATCCCAACAGAACACAAAGTTGAGAAATACTGTTTTTATCTACTCACACCCCCGGTGGGGCATCAGGCATATCCATGCTACCACAGTGCCACCTAGTGGGAGTGGTGGGACTTGTCGTGACCTAACCAGAATTGTCTAAAGCAGGTCCCTATTATAAATATTCCTGCTCATAAATACAGACTAAGGAATAGGTACATCTGAAGTTCACAAATTTTTATGTCATACAGATCACTTCCTCTCAGGGCAAGTGAATTTTAACTTTACATTCTACATTCAGAAAGATCCCCTACCCCTTGGTAATCAGCTCAGTTATCAAAGAAATTCTTAATGAAAAATCCAATGCCCTTTAAGAAATGTACCTTTCTAGCAATATGAAACTACCTTTCTTATTTTTCTTTCCTTTTCAGCATCTGTTAAAATTATATAGATATTATGACCCAGGGCATGGGATTCCAGCACTGTTACTAATTTTTCTGTAGCCTCAGGTTATCAGTTTGGGGAGGCAACGTAAGGTGAGGACAAAAACACATGCTTTTGATCAGATCTCAGCTGGAATTCAGAAACCCTGGTGGCGTAGTGGTTAAGAGCTACAGCTGCTAACCAAAGAGTCGGCAGCTCGAATCCACCAGGCGCTCCTTGGAAACTCTATGGGGCAGTTCTGCTCTGTCCTATAGGGTCGCTATGAGTCAGAATCAGCTATGACGGCACTGGGTTTGGTTTTTTGGTTTTCAGCTGGAATTCAGTCACTATCACTTGCTGAGTAACCTGGGGCTTAATAGTTAATTTCTCTGAGCCTGTCTCATCATTCCTATCTGTAAAGTGGAAATGATAACAGTGACTTCATGGGACTGTTGTGAGATTAAATGAAAATAGGCATCACAAATGGCCAGCACGGTGCTGACATGTGGAAGGTACTAAGTATATATACACTTAATTATCCTTTCCTAAAGAGACTCAGCAGAAAAATAAAAATCCTCACTAGCCCAGCTCTCCTAAGTCTCATCTTTGATTTGTTTTATAAAAATGCAAAGATAAGAGATAAGAAAGGCCCTCCAACATTTTGACACCCCCCTCCCACCCCAGTGTTTAGTTGAAAGTCAACCAATTAATGAGCACTAGGGTAAAGATGGAATTATGCCAGCCCTGGTACCTGGGAGAGTTCATAACACACTTGACTTTAATTCATGTGTACTATAATCCTGCGGGTTAAAGGGCCATAAAAGTTGTTCTGGTTTTTCTTATACTTCAAAGGAAGCAATTTAATGGCCATGAATTACAGTCCCCCGATTACATTGTAACTATGAAACACGACTGTTCTGGTATGATCTCCAGCCTGGCTCCTTCACCAAAGCAACTTCAAGGAAAGAATTTAAACAAAATAACCTCTCCAGGCTTTCATCCAGCTTCCTTGTACAGGATACTCTATCCTTGGAAGCTCAAAGAGTACATGTGGACACAAGGGTTACGGAGGGGAGCCTGGAGCGGGGTGGGCTATGGAGCTGAGTTGGGGTGGGGGCAACACATAAAATGAGGAGGAAGCAAAACACGATTCTCTGGGGAGAAACATAGAATAATGGATGTTACCAGAAATAAAAGAACAGGGACTAATAAAAAATTTAAAAGAGAGGAAGGTTACATTAAGAATGTTAATAAAAAGAAAAGTGTTATGAATGTGAGTTTTTGTTATCTTTTTGCCATTTCTTAATAACCCTGACAGGGCAGGCCTAAATGTCCCACTGCCCCAGAGACTCAGGAGATAAGCCATACAGCACATCTCTCTCAAGGCAGGAATGCAAATGCTTAGAGCTGGGAGGCAATCATAAATGGTGGGAAGAACACTACACTTAGAACTGGAAGATTTAATTTCAACTGTGGCTTCTTAACCAACTGGCCGTCTGACCCTGGGCAACTTCCCCGAACAGGGACGTGCTCAACCAAAATGCGGACCGTCACCTAAGTCTAGAAAGGGCTTCTGGGAGGGGAAAGCATGCTGTCCTATCCCCCAAGGAATCACTTTTCATCTTGAACACAAACCTCCCCACAAGGCCAAAGACCAACTCACACCCTTCAAATGCCTTGCCTTCCACAGAATGGGAAGGTCAGTGTGGCCACTGGGGGTTGACAGCAGAGTTCTGCTTAGTCAACCCCTGGGAAAGATGTCATTAAAGTTTGATCATTGTTCAGAGGCAACAGGTTAAGTCAGTGAGTTCTGTTTGCAAGATGTCCTAAGGAAAAAAAAGAAAAGAAGAAAAAGTAAATAAAATTCAGCTATAGCCTTTCCAGTATCATGGATCAACAGACACTTAAATAGGCCACAGGTGCCAGACATCTATCTGTCTCTGATGACAAGACACATGTCTTTCAGCCCATCAAGAACAAACGAAATGGCCTTTCGACTTCCCTGGGGCCAGCAGCTGCCTGACCAGGGCCCGGACCATGGGCTCAGGCTACAAACATGGGCTCTGTGTCCAACCGGCATTTGCAGGTGGCTGCACCAAGAAGGCAGAGGAGGCGGCTGAGGACACTGCCTGGGCAGTAGGGGAAGCTCAGCTGCTGCGCGGTGCCGGCATCTGTTAGTGGCTCAACATGAGCAGGGGGGTTGGGTTCTTGTCCATGACTGCCAGCGCTGGGGTTGCACTCTGCACCCCACGCTCCTCCCGTAGATGTCTTTGTGCCCCAGAGTAAGCTGTACACGGAGGGCTTCCGGAGCCTGAAGGAGGGACAGGCAGTGAAGTCTGCTAAAGGGCCTAGGACGAATCTGTGTCACAGGACCTGGTGAGGTGTTCTGTCTAGGGAGTGAGAGATGGCAGAAGAGGAAAAAGATGCAGAAGCACAGGTGAAATGCAGCCTGGGGCTACGACTGTGGAGGCCTAGACCATCATGCCAAGGAATGCAAGCTGCCACTCCAGTCCAAGAAGTGCCACTTCCACCAGAGCACCAGCCATATGGTAGCCTCACGTCCACTGAAGGCCCGGCAGGCCACCAGCTCACAGGGAAAGTCAGCCTACTCTTGGGAGGAAGATGAGAGCCACGGCCCTGTCCTGCTCCCAGGGGCCCAGAGAGCCAGCCACAGTGGATGGGAGCTATCCTTTTGCTATCAGGAAGTCTCAAGGAGCAGGCATCAATCAGGAGAGTGGAGAACGTGGGACAAGGTGGGTAGGGGGCAGCTGGCACTTCCATGTATCTCAGGCCGGGGTCCACAGCATCACCCCCTCTTCCCACTTGTTGGGGGGAAGGAGTGAAGCAAAGGAACACCAACCACGCTTTGTTCAAATGCAAGCCAGGACTTTCAGGAGAAATTCCCCTAGAGCCTGCCAGCTTTATCTGAGGCTCCACCCCTAGAATCTCTGGCTTTTCAAAGTGGCCTGGATAGGGAAGTTTTCCTTTTAAAGAAGGATATATAATTTCCCATGCCAGAGTACAAAAAGATTAAGCATCAGACTAGTCCGATGGACCCAATCCAAAAGCCACTACATTCTGTGGGAGGGAATCTCTTAGGGGTGGGGCAGAGCTTTTCCATGTCTTGTCTCCTCATAACCCATTCTTGAGACAGGGTGCTGGAACTGCCCCAAGCAATGGGCTGTGATGACTGACACAGAGGTGGCCAGGGAACAGCTGCAGACCTGCTGCTCCGAAGCTCATCCCACCCCATACTGGGCCTAGATGGTTTTATTTATTTGCTCCCTTGGATAACCGCGCCTTGGGTCCCTCTTTCTGCAGAATGCCAACTGCACTAACTATGTGCAAACAATGTATCTTGTACATTTTAACTTTTTTTTCTTAATATAAATATTTTGGTTTTGTGTATTTTAATCTAAGGCCCTCTTTCCTACACTGCGTTCTCAGGTACATGAGCAGTCTCAGGGATAAGCTGGCAACAGCTCCAGGTCTGCACAGCAGGAATGCTTTTTGTTGTTGCCGTATCACCTCAAAAATCAGTTTTGAGTGCACAGTCTATTGAACTACCTCATTTTTTGCCAATTAGAGCTGGCTTTCCTGCCACAGTGTCTTTTGAAACCCCTCCACCTTGAAAATGTGCCATGGGAGACTAGGTTTTCACTGGGCTGCCCCAGGACTTGATCTCCTTCTACTGGAAGACTGGGAATTTGTGTGAACAGGAAAGTGGTGCAGAGAGGTTAGGAAAGGCTAGGCCAGGCGAAAGGCTCAGAGCAGAAGGCAAGGTTAGCTGACAGCTGTCCACTGATGTAACAGAGACTCCTGTACCAAACCTTTGATCCTAGGGCATGGGAATCACCTCACACACCAGATCCAGCCTTCACTGGACTGGGCTAGGACTGCCATGCACAATGCGGTGTGTGTGAAAATCTGAGTTGGAAGCATAGGTTTTAAGAATGATACCTCTATACCCATTCTGTGCTGCCCAGGGATGGATATATGAAGCAAGGACTAAAATCCTTAACCTTTTTTTAAAATTCTGGACTTTCCCTGCTTGGTGTCCAGAGAGATCCATAAGCGAGGGCTTCTTTGGGGTGCCCGGAGCCAGCATCCTGACCTGCTGCCAGTGTCATGGTAGCTAAAGAGAAAAAGGAGTTTTGTTTATGTGTGGGGAGATGACTGCACGTTGTGTCCCCACAACTCTTAAACATTTTGTTCAAAAAATCTGAAGAAGCTAGGAACAGTCCATCCCTTGTTTCCAACCTTCTGAGTCAAGACCAGTCCTTGATGTGATTCATGCCAAAACTAATTAGTATTTGGATGGACCAAAGCTACTTCATCTCCAATGCTAAGGTAGAGGGAAGCATTGGAGGGAGGAC
Source organism: Elephas maximus indicus (assembly GCF_024166365.1). Classification (NCBI taxonomy): domain Eukaryota; kingdom Metazoa; phylum Chordata; class Mammalia; order Proboscidea; family Elephantidae; genus Elephas; species Elephas maximus. Next base: position 18,130,016 of record NC_064842.1, on the reverse strand, counting down.
TTCTACATAGAAAGTCAGAGTGGGAGACCAAGAAAGGGAAGATGAATGTATTTTGAAGTCACTCAGGAACCTTCACGCAGGTGCAAGAGACTAATAGGAAATGGATAAATGTAACTGCTAGAAACCAAAGTTCTGGGTGAAATCTTGAATTTATGGGGAGGGCAGGAAGGTAGGAAAGTATATACTTGTCTGTTCTTTCCCTGATCCCTTCGCCTCATTCCTGAACTGCAGGAGGCTGAGTCCCACTGGGCTTTGGTGAACTCTCATCACTGGGGTGTTTATTTGATGGTTGATTTTGCTGTACTGGGTACTTTCTTTCCCTTCTATCATTTTGTAACACATGTCGATCCTTTGGCCTTCCCTCTCTTTCCCCTGGGAAAATACAATGAATAAATAAAGACTTATTGGTACTGAAAAAAGAGGACAGGCAATATGGAAGTGAGTTGTCCATAAAGGAGCCCTCTAGCAGACCCACAACTATATTACCTGTACTTAAAATCAGAAAAACAATGAACACATAATGTCAAGAGTGTTGATGACCTGACAAAGAACCAGATAAAGGAATGTAGAACCTCTGGAACATAAAAGCTATTAACATCCTGCAATTCAAGAGCAGAAACAGCCAGAGTTTCAGAAAAAGAGAGAAAAGGGTACTAGATTACACTTTCCTGACCCAGAGAAAAAAATGCAAGGTCTCTCTCTTTCCTCTTCCTTCCTGCTATGACAGTTACCTACTCAGGCTCTGCAGAATGGGGCTTTCCCTGCTGGTCCAGAGACAGAGGCCCAAAGCTGAGGACCCACCCAACCCAGTGCCGTGGACAAAGGTACTAAATTCACCATATTCTAAAGGGACTGTTGGGAAAGCTGCCCATGATCGGGGTCAGACATCCTCCCCAGAGCTTGCTAAGCAGAACCCTTCTATCGGCCTGGGACGGTGGCAGTCTGGAAGAAGTACTGATGACACACCACAAGCTGTGTGGCAATAATGAATTCCCTTCACTTCTCTCAGGCCTCCCTTACTTGTAAAATACAGGAAGAGAGGAACATAGATGTAGTCTGGGGTTTCAAACCCTGAGGGTAATAAGGGACCACAAACTATGTTTACTATCCCCAGTGACCTTAGATAAAAATTGCGCTTACCCACACATGCCCAGAGCCTGTAGCGGGGAAAACATCAAGAACCACTTGCCCACGTGATCTCTAAAGCTTCTTATACATCCTATAGCTCAACATAATCTAAAAATAAAGGTAGGCCTCAGGGAAAGCCATAACCATCTGAGCTGAGGACTGGCTGAACTGGACTTTCTGGGAAGGAGGCTGTCCGCTCACCTCCACCTCCCTCGGACCATTAACATTTTCTGTGCTTGGAAACCGACTGGGATCCTGGAGGAGGGAAAGGCTGTGTGAATGCCACCACGATATTTCAAATTTTGAAAATAGGGGCGGCTCTGGCAACAACAGTGCTTTAGGAGTAGCTGCAGCTCTGAAGTTCCCCTTTGCTTTCTCCAGCAACACCAGGAGGGAGCCTTTAATGAGGAGCTGCAGCACAGGAAACAAAGCAGTAGTGTTTCCACACAAAACAAGGTGCTGGCAATTCTCTAGGTTTCATTTCTTATGAATGCCAAAGTCATTTGTTTTGAAAACAGGAGCCTCTCCTTTGCCCTCAGCAGCCCTGTTAAGAAATTAAACCACAAGATTAATTCTGTTTAGGCCTGCAGTGTTGGGCTAATTTTCCAAGACACCACAGCACCCTCTCCAGGTGAAGCATTCGAGGACAGGGAGTATAGGCTCTGGGCTCAGAGAGGCCTAACTTCGATTACCAGTTAAGCTACTTGCTCCATCTTCTCCCCTTAGGTGAAAAACAAGGAAAACAGGGTTGCTGTGAGATGCCTGGGCCCTACATGGTAAAGTGTGAACCATGTCAAATGATGGCAGAACTAACAACAGGTCTACAGGAGAGTGTAATCTTGGGCCATGATGTGATACCATACTCAGAGTAATTTAAAGCAGCATTCTTCAAGATCCCTCACAACGCTTCTGATTGGAGTAGGTGAGTAGTAAATACTTCATGGATCCTTGTAATGGGGAAATACATACACAAAGTTCAGGTGTCTCATCTAGGTTGTCTCGGTGCAGCAGAGCCTGGAACTAGAAGACAATTAACCTATTCTTAAAAAGTCCTTCCATTTCTGGGAAGATTTCATAATGGTAACTTCAATGCATTCTTATCTAAGCTAGTTTTTTTCATATTTTTGAAGCCATGAAAATATTTATGAATACAAATTTTAGTGGAACTTTGATGCATCTGTAACATAGATATGTGTGTGTGTATGTATATACAAGGTGGTATATATATGTATATGCATGTATACATATACACACTGTCTCATATATACATATGTCTTGTATATATGTATGTATATATACATACATACATATATATGATGAAAGGGTAACTTCATTTACATGAAGGAGTAATAAAGCAGGAAACAATATGCTGACATGTACATGTAATACAATGGAAAGAATTATTAGATTTCAAGTTAAACCGCCTGCTTCCACTACGGAACAAGGCAGAAGTCTTCAGATAAGTCTCAATCTCTCTGAACAGGTCTTAGTATCCTCATTATTTTAAAAAGGAGACATAAAAAATACCTTCAGAATATTGTTGCGACCCCAAAGGGGAAGAGGTAGAACGAAGGGGAAGAAGGCATTAGGAAGTGATGTTGTCTGAAATCACACATATTATAAAGCTTGTTATCATAAAGCTCTCTTGATATTATCCCCAATGAGAGTAAGAGTTTGAAATAATTTTTAAAACCTTAAGAAGTTTCTCTTTTTGGATTTCTGATGGAAACCACAATACAGAATCCCATTTTCTATTAGGGGCAACAATTTGGCTGCAGTAGAAAAACATGGACTTTTCAAAACAGACCTCTGCTCTTGTTTTCTCCTTCTTTTTCACAAGGTCACTACCAGGCCTCACACCAGCAACGACGCTTCTCCATACAGAGAAGGACAGACCTACAATGCCAGCAGGGAAATTACGGTAAGAGTGTGCCTAGCTTTGTCCCTGGACGGAAAGCCTGCTAAAGCATGTAGCCAGATGAGCATAGAGCCAAAACCCAATAATATCAGGAAAAAAGCCTAAGCATAATTTAATAAGCTCTCTCTCTTTTCTTCATTTCCTATTATTCTGATTTGCTTAAAAATGAGAGCTTCCAAGAGAAATTTGAGTGCATTTTTGGCAGGCAGTTAAATGAATTATTTTTGCCTATTCATAGGACGAGTAGTGTGATGGAGAAAATCCAAATTGGAAAAAAAAAAAAAAAAAGGAGATGGGAGAAAGCTAATTTCCCATCTTAAAAATCTTTCCCTATCTTAAAATGTTTCTTGGATTAAAAAGAAAATCTCACCCATACGTAAGGTTCAGAGGTCTAAAATAAATTGTTCCAAAACAACTGTTAGAAGATACCAGACATTAACTACAGTGCATTCTTTATTGATACAAGTTTTGTGCCATCTATGTAAATGTTATGTATTGAGGATCCAAAATATGAGGCTGAAGGGAGCTAAGGCAAAATGGCGTTTCCCCGAGGAAAGCTGTATTATGCTAATACACCTGAGTCTTATAGAAAGCTTTGGAGAATGGCATTCATAGAAAGGACTTCTGACATGTTCCCAGAATTATGAGGCTAGACAAGGACTGGAGAGGTCATCTTGTCACCATTTGTCACCACATGTGACCTGGGAGGGAAAGGGCTAATACTGTATTGCATTTGGACTAGAAATCCGCATTTTAAATAGAGAGATCTAATGTTGAGAGATCTAATGGTATATTAACAAGATAAACTCCAAGTCCATACACAGAATTATAGGTAAAGGAACCTCAGAATCTGATTTTGGGAAAACCAAGGCCCTAAGAGCTTAAGAACTTGTCCAGGGTTGGGAGCCAGCCCTCAAACATCTTCTGTCTCCCAATCCATCTCACCGCTTCTACACTTTCTTTCACTATTCTGCCCGAGCTTTGACTTTCTTGAATTTAAAATGTCAATATCAGCATCATTGGTTGATGTCAATCCTGAATAAGACAATTTAAAGTTTACTAGTAGTAGTTTTGAGTTGGAATCAACTCAAAGGCAACAGGTTTGTTTGTTTGTTTAGTAGTGGTTTACTATGGTCAGCCAAGTGAGCACTACAGGTTTGGCCAATGTACACGGAAAATTTAGAAAAGGAATGTAAGGAAGGGGCGAAATTTAGAAAGCCACCTAGGCCACTGTCTACGCTGTGGGTGGAATTCCTACTTGCCAAGGTCCCAGTACAAGTTCTCTAGAATTTAGAATGCTGAGAAATGGTTTAAAAAACAGCAACGGCTTCAGAGACTGGAACCCAATAAGGTCATTCCTTTATGTTCTCTTCTGACCCAGATGTTTTTCAACACAGAGTTCTTTAACTCTGTTAAAGTCATTGGATTGTGCCATGGTTACTCTTATAGGATTCTCCGGGTGGTGCAAACAATAATGCACTCAGCTGCTAACCAAAAGGTTGGAAGTTCGAGTCCAACCAAAGGCGCCTTGGAAGAAAGGCTTAGCAATCTGTTTCCAAAATATTCTGGAGGTTGGTAACTTACAAGATTCATTGAAACCTGCACGGTCACACATCATCTGTCAGGAGCTCCTCTTCCTGTGTACGCTCTACTAGACAAACTGAACCCCAGTTCTTACTACCCGCAAGAGTTATCCTTTTCTTACTGCAGGAGGACTGAACCCTAGTAACACAGCAACTCATCAGAGGCCCGAATGAATCCAAGCAAGGGCAGCAATAAAAGTAACTGCTCCTGGCTATCACGAACTGCAGGTGAATTGCTTGCTGGATGACAGAGCATGAGTTATTAACACTAGTCCCAAGCATTTCCCTACATTTTCATCAGTCATTAGCAGCTATAAGGGAGAGAAATTTCTCTTTTGTTTTGAAAAAGCACAAAAATGGAGAGCCCTAAACTGCACTGTGTACACCTACATGTTGAAAACCACACACAATGTAAGGTTCTGGATCTGCATTTTATATTTAAATTACTACTTTTTTCTACACTGTGAAAAGCCACATTTGATGACCCATTTCATAACAAATATATGAGATTATAAATAAGGAGTAGGAGTTTCCAGGTGAGGTGAGAAGAGAAAAGCTCACCGATGTTTACTGCTAACATTTGCCCCTGTATTTGTGCAACAGAACTTCCAGCAATTCTCAGGTTTAAACAACAGGTGGCGCTGCCATTTCTACATTTTCCCTGGCAACAACCCTTTGCAGTTTGCAATTTCACCTTCCAGGAGGCATTAGCACTTCTTGTAATCATCTCCATCAATAGCATATACATATGTTCCCATGTCCAAATGCAAACACAAGTAGGGAAACGTCAGAATTTGTGTAAATGCGGCTGTACCCATTGCTACCTTTCCCCATAGCCACACCCCTCCTGACACAGTCATCTACACACAGGCATTATTTTCCTCAAGGAAACATCACAGTAGGGAAAACACAGAACGAAAATAGATTCAGCCACATTTGTTCTGATCTTCAGTTACATACACATGTACTCCCCCCGCCCCCCACCTCCTGTCTCCCTGCACGCCCACAAGAGAACTACTACATCCCAAGGCGCGAGGGCCAATTTCAGGCCAATGACTGAGAAACCTGGGACCTGGCAAGTCTGTCATGGTTTTCAATTCACATCAAGGAATAAACGGTCCACTACTGTCGATTTTTCTTAAGCAGTGTCTTCATTCTTATACACCAAAAGAACATGTTTAATATCTGGAAGGAACCACAAGCTCAGGAATTACATTTTACAAGGAAAGCATAGGAGTCAGGACTGTTTTACAAATGTGCCAAGAAGATAGACTATATTTCATAGGCTTTTTGTGTGTGCTTTAAAAGCAAGACAATTGCTATGTCAAGAATCTCTCATTCAACACTTACAGCTCATTTTTTTATTCACATGCATAATGTTATTATGTACCAGCAGATACTATACAAGATCCAGCCTATAACGTAACAGTTATTGGCTTGATATATTAAATTTATTTAATTTTGAATTTGTGGGGTGTTTTTTTTTTGTTTGTTTGTTTGCTTGTTTTTAAATTAGGGCAGTTTAACAATGGAAGTCTTGACAGTGCAGCAAGGATGAGACCAAACTGACTGATGGGCAAGTCACAGCCTAGAGGGAGGGAGGCAATCTCGCACATTTAGCTGTAGTAATACTCAAAAATACATCTGTGTAAAGTGGACAAGCGAGTGTGAGGGAAATTACACGAAAATCATAGGCTGAACTACGAATAGAAGGTGTGCATTTCTTGTACTGTGCTTGTGTCCCTGTTATACTAACAGATGTCCACATTCTGCTTCCTGAGAACAGAGGGCTAGAAAAATTCCACTCAAGAGGCTTTCAGGTATGTACTTTACAGTAGCTTTTTAATATTATTTCACAAATACAGAAAGACAGAGAGAGAGAGAAGAATACAGGGAAGAAAATCAAAATATATAACCCAGAATTCAAAGGCACTGGAGAAGTGTGGCTTTCAATAGCAATTCCGTCCTTAACAGAAAGTATATGTCCTAAGCAACCAATTGCGGGCTGTAGCCCATGTGATTTCCGAGCAATCAGATAACATTGTGTCTCCACTTTCTGGAGGAAGTGGGGGTTCATGAAACAGCATGAACTCAGAACCAGGGGACATGAGCTTACCACTTACTAGCTGGTTAACCATGGTCACATTATTAACCACTTTGAACCTCAGTTTCCTAATATATTAAATGATGATATAATATATTGTTTATAAAGCTCTTTTGACAAAAAGAGATTGTTTACAGTAGGTGTTTAGTAAATGCTGGTTTCAGGCCTTCTGACTTCAGTAGATAGTGTCTTTTAATTTCTCATTAAAATACCCATGAAGATATATACAGAATCTAGCCAACGTACTATAAACTCAAGAGGAGATCCCATTATCCAAAAATCTGAGGAAAATTCCCTTTAAGTGCAGTACTGGCGGGTGAGTGTTCTACTCTCTAACAACTGGATATTGTTGTTGCTAGCTGCTGTCAAGTCAGCCTATGACTCATGAAGACACCATGAACAATGGAACAAAATGCTGCCTGGTCCTGCTCCATCCCTGTGATCAGTTGCCAATTGAACCTTTGTGACCCATAGGGCTTTCACTGGCTGATTTTTGGAAGTGGATTACCAGGCCTTTCTTCCTAGTTTGTCTTAGTTTGGAAGCTCCGCTGAAAGCTGTTCAGCATCATAGCAAGATGCAAGCCTTCAGTGACAGATGGGTGGGGGCTGTGTATGAGAGGCACTGGCTGGAATCGAACCTCGGTCTCTCACATGAAAGATGAGAATTCTGCCACTGAAGCAATTCACAAAAATTCAACAACTGGATAGTGTTTTGAATCTAAGCTCCAGAAGCCCAAGCATTTAGCTCTCCTGACATGAAGGCAGGCGTCCTCAGTTGGCCACTGCCAGGCTGGTCCTGTCTGTCTACTGGCAAATGCAGGCTAGAAACAGAAGGGCAGGAACATGGGGTCTATAATGGATCAGTGTAGTAAAAGGGAGAAGAAACATCGTGCTAAAGTCACAGAAAAAAGAAGCACACATCTGAAAACGATTCAACACAGGAAACAGAAGAAATCCTTATGTCTTCAGGAAGACGTGAAAAGGCAAAGCCTCTGTGGAAGAGGAACAGGGAGCAGGAGGAGCCAAGGGACAGAGATGAAGGCAGAGTGAGGAAGTCACATGATACTCGCTGAAGAAGAAAAAAAAGGAAGGCAAGGAAACTGAAATTACGTTTTTTGTAGTTGTTAGTTGCTGGGGTCAGCTTCAACTCCTTGCGACATTACGTATAACAGAATATAACGTTGCCTGGCCCTGCGCCATTCTCACAATTGTTGGTTTGTTTGAGCCTATCGTTGTGACTATCCTGTCAATCCATCTCACTGAGGGTTCGTCTTTTTCCCTAACCCTCTACTTTACCAAACGTGATCTCCTTTTCTAGGGATTGGTCTTTCCAAATGACTTGTCAATATACAAAGAAGAAATGACCAGGAAGCAGTTTAGCCAATGTGTGGCCTTTCGGAGCCATCCTGCCTTGAGAGCCTAACTCTAAGAATGGCAGAGAAAAGGGATTTCCCAGTCATTTTTCTATGATATTTTTGTACATAGTTAAGAATCCATTGTATGTACAGTTTACTGATGTGATTTTTCCACTTAACACTATAATGAGTACCTTTCCAAGGGTTTTTGTTTTGTTTTATGTAGAACAGAAATCCAGATATCAGGAATCTGAGCATTTTTAAGGCTTTTGGTACATATTGTAATTTGCTATTCAAAGGGTATCAGAAAGGTATGAGACAATTTGCAATGCCATTATTAATTTTTATTTATCTACCTATTTATTTTTATTTTGAAAGAGTATCAAAGTTAGAGAAAAGCTGCAAGAACAGTACAGATTATTTTTTCTGAACAATTTCAGAGTTCACTGCCAACATGATTCCCATCACCTCCAAACTGAGTATTACCTACACACAGTGACATTTTTTATATAACCACAATAAAAAAGTGAAAATCAGGAAATTAACATTGATATAATACTACCATCTAATCTTTAGGCTCTATTTGAGGTTGGCCAATAACAGGATCCAGTTCAGAATCACAGTTTACATTTCCTTGACTTTCATGACCTTGACACTTTTAAAAATTAGTGGCCAGCTGTTCTGTATAATGTCCCTCAATTTCAGTTTGCTTGATATTCTCTCATGATTAGATTCAGGTTATGTCGCTTTGGCAGGAATATCACAGTAATGATGCTATGTTCTTCTCATTATATCCTGTCAGGTGGACATAATTTCAGTCAGGCTTATTATGTTGCTGTTAACTTTGATCACTTGGTTAAGGCGATATCTGCCAGGTTTCTCCACTATGAAGTTACTTTATAATTAATAAGCATTTGCAAGGAAGTTACTTTGAGACTATGCAAATAGCCCATTCCTTATCAAACTTAGAATTCAAATCAATATGAACTCATGAATACTTATTTTATTCAACAGGTTATAATCCTTTACTACCATTATTATTTTGATGCTCCAGTTGTCCCAGATTTGGCAAGTTGGAGCCCCTTCGAGTGGGCTCTTAAATCCTTTTAATATATCCCCATCATTCTTTGAGCACCTCCTCACTTTATGGAACACGATATTCTAGGCTCACCTTCCACTTCCTCTGTCCCAGCTCTGGAATCCGTCATTTCTCTAAGGAACCTTGATTCCTTTTAAGTGGAGAATAGCATTTAGAAACCAAGATCTTGGGACTAGGTGTGCACTAGGTCTCGCTGCTCCCAGGCCCTCCCAGTGGAAGAGCTAGGAAATATATGTATGCAGACTACACATACACAAAGATTCACAACTACATTTCTACACTTCTCTCTGTATTGAAAACGATGAGTTCACACCAATATCTCCAATGAACAGAGTTTTCTCATTTCCTCCCTTTCCCCACTTGTAACATACTTGTCCCTTCTTTAACAATAAGAAACACATTATCTTTAATATTTTTCCTTATTTGATCAATTCCATTGTTGCATCTCTTCCCTGTACAGATGCCCCTGTCACCTTACTCAGGTTCCAAAGCAATAAGCCACTTGTCTGCTGCCCCCCAGCATAACCACTTGTACTCTATCACTTTCTCTGAGCTCTGACACTTGCCCCTGTCTAAGTCATCTAGTGCTGCCATAGCAGAAATACCACAGGTGGATGGCTTTAACAAAGAGAAGTTTATTTTCTCACAGTAAAGTAGGCTAGAAGTCCAAATTCAGGGCGTCAGCTCCAGGGGAAGGCTCTCTCTCTGTTGGCTCTGGATAAAGGTCTTTCTCATCAATCTTCCCGTGGACTAGGAGCTTCTCTGCGCAGAAGCTCTGGGTCTAAAGGTTCGCTCTGCTCCTGGTGGTGCTTACTTGGTGATATGAGGCCCCCAACTCTCTGCTTGCTTTCCTTTCCTTTTATCTCTTGAGAGATAAAAGGTGGTGCAAGCCACACACCAGGGAAAATCCTTTTACATTGGATATGGAATATGGCCTGAACAAGGGTGTTACATTCCACCCTATCCTCTTTAACCACAGGCAGAGATTATGATTCATAATACATAGGCAAATCACAAAATGGAGCACAACCACACATGGCCTAACTAAGTTGACACATATTTTCTGGAGGACATGATTCAATCCACAACAGCTCCCTCACCAATGTCTCCCCTCCTTCTCCCCTCTGCCCCATACACCTACCTTAATCTGCCCCATCTAATACCTTTTGGGCTGGATTGTAAAGAAATAGTTAAAACCAAGAGGCATTATCAATATTTTATTGATCTTATATTTCTTTGTGAAAATTGGGTTATACGAGCTTTGTCTATTTACCTACACTGATCTTCGTTGATTTCTTACTGATTAGTTTGCACTTTTCGTATGGCAAAGGTATTAATACTTTGGTTTAAGTGTTGCATGTAATTGCTCCATTTCTTCTCTGGTTTTTAATTTTTTAAAGAAAAGTTTTATTTTGTTGATTTAGAAAGCCTGCACCCCTTGCTGCTTTTCTACTCCCTGCTGAGCCCCATTTTTTCCTGAGCCTTTGGCATTTCTTTGCTGTTCTTTACAAGTGGTTCTCAATTTAAGTGATTTTACCCTCAGGTGACATTTGACAAGGTCTGGAGACGTTTTTGATTGTAGTTTCTGTGGGGAAAAGGGGTTGAGGGTTGGTGGTTGCCACTGACATCCAGCAGGTAGAGGCCATGGCTGCTGCTAAACATCTTACCATGCACAGGACCACCCCTACAACAAGGAATTATCCGGCCTCAAATGTCAAAAATGCCAAGATTGTAAAACTCTGTTCCACATGCTGCCAACTGGCTAATAGCTGTTTTTCTTTTTTTTAATTCCTTCCAAAACAAGATATTAGAGAGAAAAGGCTTAAAAAGGAAGTATCTTTAATGTAGGCAAAGGCTTTCCCCGAATCCTAGGTTTGGCTTACAAATCTTGGTCATAGAAACTTCTATATCCCAAAAGCATTGGTTAAAAGAAAACTACCATTGTTATTTCAACAAAGGGCTGTCTGAGCTGAGTTCTCAGCATAAAAACATTCTCCTCCTCCATAAAATGTTGGCTCTGTATTTGTCAGTTTGTCAAGAATTCATATCTAGATTATCCAGGTAGATTTGTACTATCTTAAATGCCAGTGAAAAAGTAAGGCAAGGAGTTACTTAATTTTGCCAAAGCCTATAATGTCAGTATCAAGGACCTTGGTACTCAAAAAGAAAAAAAAAAAAAAAAACAGAAACTACCTACATACATTTTTTTTTTTTTTTTTAAATAAAGAATGGAATTACAAATTAAATCCTTGCCTTCAAGGATTCTGGTCTTTCAAAGAAAATACTTACAAAGCACAATAACATGAGAAAATTTAACAAGATATATCAGAAAGAAAGAGATTTTTAAATATTTTCTCTTCACAAGCAGCATTTATCTTTGTGCTTGTAGAATTGTTACTGGCATGCCCGAAGAGTTTACTATCATCTTTACAAGTATTCAATTCTTAGAGCCAAGCTTTCCTACCCAGTCAGAGCAGCGTCTTCAGGTGTCTTTGTCCTAGTACTCTCTGAACACAATGCTATCCCTACTGACACATTTGACATCTACTTTCTACTACCACTCTACAGGAATATAGTTGAGCGCTGAATCCAGTAAGACTTACCGAGAAGCTAAGAGCCAGACAAAGAATCTATGCTGGTTTCCTTTTCTTCAGCATGATACCTTTTTAAAAAGTACCATGGGTAAGACAGTGTTCTCGGAAACTGATTTTCAGTGTGAAACAGCTAACCTCATGAGGGAGGCTTCTTGTGGTCCTGATTCCCTAATAGCTATGGGAACTTACGCAATGAGGGAACTCTTCTTGGCCTACTTAAGTTTCAAAAGTCTACACATTCTATAAATTTTGTTTCTTTTCCTACAAGCATTAAACTCAGCTTTGCATTAAAAAATTCAACCACTCCAAATGCTCCTGGCTCATTACAAGAAAGGTGTCTATTAAAGTAACAAAATAATAATAACTAAACAATAACAACAATCATAGTAGTAGCTAACATTCATTGAATTGAGGATTTACTATGTGCTAGATAACATTCAAAATGCCTTATATGTATTGACTCACAAAACTAACAATTTTACGTGTATAATCCTATTATAATCAACAAAGTAAATACTATTACAATTATTAGTCTGCGAAACTGAAGCCCAGGAGTTGGATTAATTTTTTCTAGGTCAGAACCAGGATCGAAGACAGAAAGCCTGATTGTAAAAAACCCAGGTCCTAACCACTAGTCTACCTCTCTGATTTCCACCCTCCTCAAAGCTATATGGTTTCTCTTTCAGATTTTCTAAGTTTTATACTAAAAGAAATATTATTAATAAGGAAAAAAAATCTCCAACTTTCACATAACTTGACTGAATTTGAAACTCTTCAACATTCTTTATAGTACCAAACCCATAACTCCTTTTCTACAAGGCCTAACTATCTGGGCATATATCTGGCTCATGTTTATACAGATGCCAGTACAAGTCTTTACGGAGTGTCTAGGTCAATGGCAAATTAGATGGCAAAAATAAACCTAAAGAGATCATTTGCTTTGATAAGACAATGAGCAACTGTTCTCAGTGATGATGGCAGAAACACGTGACTATCGTAAGACAGTCACCAACTTAAATGAGAACACAATGCTTCTCTAACCTCAGATGAAAGCTCCTCTCTCCACCTGAGGTGACAATCAGGAGCACCCCTTCTGCTCCCTTGCTGCCGCCAGCAGATTTTCAGGGAAGAAAAAGGAACTTTCAAGTCTTATGATGTGAGCACAGAATTCCACTGTTTTTCTACTGAGGTACAAAATATAAGTCTACCATAATTAGAAATGCTTAGAGACAATCTTCCTGAGATGAGGATAGTATATGCTGATTCCTGATCCACCCACCTTGTCCTAGGCAGTCCCTGCCATGGGAAGTCTGTGGGCAGGCAATGGAGAGTGGGAACTGGCCCCACAGAAGGACTGAAGTCCATGGATTTGGTCTCCTACCACCACAAAGGCACCTGCCTGGCCAACCAGTCACCTGATCCAGTATAAGTGTCTGTCATATGGGTATGAGGAAAGAAAGGTCCAGGAGATGCTTCCTGGGAGGCAGGGGATTCACTTATCAATCACTATATTATTGAGCAGGCTCCGCTTCCCATGGGGCAGTACTTAATCACTCTATGGATGAAAAGTCGTCTCAGTTTTATAGTTCTCTTGCTTTCTCAGCAACACAGACAAAAATTTCATAGACCAAGTTTTTTGTTTGTATATTTTTATTCACTTTTTTTTAGTGGATCAAAACTCATTCAAATGGAAAATGGAAAAATTAAACTGTGTTTTCATTGTATTACTGGGCACAAAAAACATCAGCACCTCACTTTCTGAATGCTGTATTATTTCAACATTCTGTTGGTGATTTATTCAAAGGTTTGGCTCCTAAGGAGTACCCAAAATTGTTGCACAATCAGGGTTTCCTCTCCTAGGCTTGAATGACACTGCTAAGTGGGAACAATGACCCAGCAGCAACTGAGAGCAAGTACTGTTGAATATATGGCCAAAGACTGATAGGTCTTTTGTTAAATAAATAAAAATATAATCAAATGACAAAAAAAAAAAAAAAATGAAATTCATTGTCATTATCAAGATAATACATTGCTGAGCTTAAGGCATCAACCCCTCTCTAAAATGGCTGTAACCTTTTTGCACAAGTCAATATGGGCTAAAATACTTAAAAAAAAAAAAAAAGGTTGGCGCTCAAATATCAAAATGCATATATCATAGATAAATACTCTTGCAAGTATACTAACAGCTGTGTACAAAATGTTCATTATAGAAATAACTGCTTTGATGAGAAAAGAGAGGCCAATGTCCATCAGTGAGGGACCAGTTACCTGAAGCACACTGAACAGTAAAGGGGTTAAGAACATGGGTTCTGGTGCCATATGGCCTTGGTTTAAACCCTTACTCTGCCACACACTGTGTGACCTCGGGCAAGTTACTTAACCTTTCTGAATGTTGGTTTCCTCATCTGTGGGTTAAGAGTTTAGTACAATGCCTGCCACATAACCATAACTTAATAAATGTTAGCAATTACTATGCTACATTACTATTATGGTATGTGTGTGGCCATTAAAAAAATGAGATAAATATGTATCTGTCAGCACAGAAAGATGATCTTCATTCATTGTCAAGTAAAAAAAAAAAAAGCCGCAAGATACAGAGGAGTATAAGTAACACAACTCTGCATGAATGCACATGGGTGTGTATGTGTGTGTGTGTGTATAAGGTCTGCAAGGATACACACCAGATTGTTACAGTGGGTACCCCTTGGGAAATTAGAAGTGTCTGGGGCAAAAGGCTTTCAGTTTTATACTTTCTACGGTGCTAGGGTGATCCCACATTACAATAGTAAATAGCAACAAGAACAGCCTTAACTGTAAGAAATAAATGAGGATGTAAAAGAGCTGAACAACCCCCAACATTACGGCCACCAGACACATGTTAACCCAGAACTGAAACCATTCCCAAAGGCCATTCTTCAGACAAAGATTAGACAGGACTATAAAACAAAAAATAATACACGTGAGGAATGTGCTTCTTTAGTTCAAGCAGATACACGAGACCCAGTGAGCAGCTCCTGTTCAAAAGCAGGATGAGAAGGCAGGAAGAGACAGGAACTGGTCGAATGGAGCACAGAGAACCTGGGGTGGAAAGGAGGAGTGTGCTGTCACATTGTGGGGCTTGCAACTAATGTCACAAAACAATATGTGTATAAATTTTTGTATGAGAAATTAAAAAAAATAATAATAAATGCATTAATAAAACCTGAAAAAAATAAAAGAGCTGAACAGAAGATTTCAAAGGGTGGCTCGAGAAGACAAAGTATTATAATGACACATGCAAAGATCTGGAGTTAGAAAACCAAAAGAGAAGAGTATGCTTAGCATTTCTCAAGCTGAAAGAACTAAAGAAAAAATTCAAGC
This sequence comes from Elephas maximus indicus, assembly GCF_024166365.1. Lineage (NCBI taxonomy): Eukaryota > Metazoa > Chordata > Mammalia > Proboscidea > Elephantidae > Elephas > Elephas maximus. Next base: position 18,114,875 of record NC_064842.1, on the reverse strand, counting down.
CTTGAGCTGCAATATCGAAGGATTCTACGGGCAAGTTATTGAACAATGCAGGAAGCATCAAAAGAAGATAGAGAGAACACACAGATTCACTATACCAAAAAGAATTGGTTGATGTTCAAGCATTTCAGGAGTTAGCGTATGATCAAGAACTGATGGTACTGAAGGAAGAAGTCCAAGCTGCACTGAAGGCATTGGCAAAACACAAGGCTCAAGAAACTGATGGAATACCAATTGAGATGTTTCAACAAACAGATGTAATGCTGGAAGTGCTCACTCACCTGTGCCAAGAAATTTGGAAGATAGTTACCTGGCCAATCAACTGGAAGAGATCCAAATTTTCTCACCTGAATTTTAATTCTGTGAAGAATTTCCCATTTCCCTTTTGATTGTTATGATGGTAGAATGTAGTTCAGGAAGAGCAAAGTCATTTGTTAGCCTCTTATTTTTTTAAGTGGCAATAAAGTGTACTGCTCTACTTCTCTACTAACCAACCCATTTTTAACCATGTTTGCCTCTTCATGTAAGGTAAAATCAGGATTTTGATCCTCTCCAGTTCACTGGGTAATTGTCCTGGACTCAGTCCCCACAGTAAATGAGAACAGATAGGAGGCACAAGCACTGTGAATTAAAGAAGTATCTACTTAAAACCAACTCTTGTTAATCAGTGAGAAGAGTCTCAGAAAATGATATGCCGAGGGCACTGATGGAGAGCTTTGTTGGAAATATGTGTCTGTGCATAACCATGGTCCTTTAAAATTAGCAATTAGAAAACAGAAGATTAGATAATATAGCAAGCTGTAGCTGATGAGTCAAATGTATCTTGTTACTAGATTATGGAATTCAAAGATGTGATAGAGAAAATTGAAATGTCTGAAAATGACCAAATGAAGCTGCATGTGAATCATTTTCCTTTTTTTCTCACAGTTTTCATTAGAAAAATGTCATCCTGTGTCATTTTTCAAAGTCACTACTATTTTAGGACTGTCAAGAAAAAAGGATACATGTTTTGTTCTTTTCAATGCATAGGACGGAGCTGGGAACGAATGGCTTCCTTTTGGGTGCTAGCCTCGCTTAGAAAATGAAACCTTGGCTTTCAGCTTTAGGACAAAGGGGCACATAACATGACAGAGAACACGCTCAGGGGCCTTGGTGCACGAGTTCAAACTCTGGCTCTCTACTCTCTAGCTACTTATCTTGGGCAAGTTATATAACCTCTCTGAAGCTAAGGTTGGTTTGTTTGTTCTTAAATTTTATTGTGTTTTAGGTGAAAGTTTACAGTGCAAATTAGTTTCTCTTTCAAAAATTTATACACAAACTGTTTTGTGACATTGGTTGCAATTCCCACAATGTGTCAGCACTCTCTCCCTTTCCCTTTACACCTTGGGCTCCCTGTGACCAATCATCAGGTTTCCTGTCCCTTCCTGCCTTCTAGTCTTTGTTTTTGGGCAAGTGTTGCCCATTTGGTCTCCTGTACTTGACTGAACTAAGAAGCACATTCCTCACCTGTATTATCGTTTGTTTTATAGGCCTGTCTAATCTTCGGCTGAAAGGTGGACTTCGAGAGTGGCTTCAGTTCTGAGTTAGCAGGGTGTTCAGGGGCCAGAGTCTCGGGGGTTCCTCCAGTCTCTGTCAGACCAGTGGGTCTGGTCTTTTTTTGTGTGAATTTGAATTTTATTCTACATTTCTCTCCCGCTCTGTATGGAACCCTCTATCGTGATCCCTGTCCGAGGGGTGGGTGGTGACAGCCAGGCACCATCTAGTTGTTCTGGGCTCAGATTGGTGGAGGTTGTGGGTCATATGGTCCAACAGTTCTTTGGACTAATATTATCCTTGCATCGGAGTAAACAAGTGAGACTGAAATCAGGTCTCTCATATCACAGTACAGTGCTTTTTCAAAACATACACATTAGATTCTGCTTTCTGCACTATGATATGGAGGAGAAGAGGTAGGGATTAACCTAGAATGCAGTTATAGATACATAATATAGCTTAAACTTTGTCTTTTTCCCCCCAAAAAGAAAGCCTTAGTACAAAATCTGCCTGAGCGACTGAAGGTTAAAGGGTATATCAGGTGGACAGCATCTGGAAAGGAAGTTATGGAAGATTTGATTCGGTGGCGGGGTGGGGGAGGTGATTAGAAATAGAGCCCACAGATCACGCTGAACATGACAGCACCCAGCACGGAGGATCTGTCCCCTTCATCCAAACGTGTGCTGAACACAGAGACATCCAACATCCCTCTACAAACAGGAAAGAGTTATCAGTGACTGTAAAGGTCAGATTCTGTGGAACTGACTGACTGAATCATGAAGAAAATTGTGTTAGGGCCAAGAGTTTGCAGCTCAAAAAGAGCTGGCTAGATGTCCTGTACATTCTGCTTGGCTAAACCACAAAGAAGACAGACTTTCCAAGATTGAGTGCATTCAGAAAGAGAGAGAATCGGCCCTTAACCTTGGCAATGTATCATCTTGATAAAGACAGTGACTGTAATTTCTCCCTTCTGTCATCTGAGTGGATTTATGATTAGATTATTCATAAAGATAGAGAAAGATATTGATATAGACATACACGCTGGTCCCAGGTGGCTCAAGTGGTTTGAAATGGGCAACTAACCTAAAGGTGGGCAGTTTGAAACCACGCGGTGGTGCTGTGGAAAAAAGCCCTGGCAATCTGCTTCTGTAAAGATCGCAGCCAAGAAAACCCTACGGAACAGTTCTAATCTATAACACATGGGGTCGCCATGAGTCGAAATCAACTCACAGGAACAGGTTTGGTTTTGGTTTATAGACATATATATCTACATATCTATATGTATAGATATAATATATATAGACAGATAGACAGACAGACAGACAGACAGATAGACAGACAGATAGACAGATAGACAGATAGACAGATAGATAGATATTCTGATGGTATTGATAGGCAGCAGCAGAATGTTCAATGACCGAGGAGCTATGTGCTAAGGCTCCAAGTGTTCTAAAGGAAGCCTCATCCCAAAAAGAAGGTTGCCCTTTCTTAAAGCAAACACAAGCAAAAATCATAGCCCTTCTTCCAAGCTTCCCTAAGTTCTACAGAAGAGACCATAAGAACTCTTGAATCAAGTACTGCTATTTAAAGCAGTGCCTTATACATAATTCCCCATTCACCTATAGGATATACACGGATTAATCACAGAGTCTCAAAGCACATACTCACCTAAACAAAATTTATATACTCTTTTCTTTTTGTCCAGGGGAGAAGACAGGCTGAGATTTTTTTTTAAAGGGCATCTTTACTATTCGTATAGATAAAAATCAGAATGCTATGAGGCAAATAAAATTAAGCTGATACTTAGAGCTCTCTACATAGTGTTCTCGGTAGCCAAACCACTTAAATGGTCTGAAAAGAATATTATAAAATATACTTCTTCAAATTACCATTGTTGGAACTTATCACACATAAGATCATAAATATATGCCCCCAAGTTAGGTGTAATTTACCAGTACCCTTGATGACACTCCTAAAAAGCCGTATGATTTACCTATCGCTTTTTGTAGTGGAGCCCTTACATCAAATAATATGTTGCATAAACCCCCAAATATAGAAATAAAAGCGATCTGATATGGTGGGCGCAGGACCAGGGTATGTGTATATGCTTTTAGAGGGGTGTAAGAGAATGCCCGTGTTTGGGGGGAGCACATGAGCTGTTTCCCCAGAACATTATTTAAAACCACAGATGTAATATACAGTTCTCAGTTCCAGACAAAACTAAATATGGAGTCATCTGCCAGGTGAGAGGCTTCCTTAGATATAAAATGAGGGGTTTGGGCTAGATTCTTTTCCGTACCCTTTTCACATTGTTTTATGACTCTATTATCTAGTGTACTCACAGGAAATCATATATACCAAGAAAAGACAAATGATATGATAATTATGAATAATCCTGTATCTGCCAAGAAACAAGAAAGTGAGGGCTTAGTCAGAGAAACTTCAGGAATCTTATCTGTGTATTCATTTATTAAATACTGAGATAAGAAGCTGAGTGTAGTGTTAACCTGGGAAACGTATACTACAATAAAAATAATATTGATCTCTGGAAATCAAATAGTATTTCAGGTTAAAAAGATGTTAAGTTATGGTAGAAGCTGACTTCAAAAGGCTTTGCTGCCGTAAACAACATTAGGTCATTTTCATTCTAGCTCCATCGTAGTCTGCAGGGACTGAACTGAAATCAGCCATTTTAATTCAGAAACAATATTTAGGCTGCAGAAAGCAGGGTGATAACCATCCTGTCGTTGTTTAAGATCTCGGAAACAGAAGGGATATTTCCAATAATGGAATATATTACAGAAGTGCTAAAGTGATGTTGAAAGACCCTTTCGCTATCGCAGCCACATGAATTTTGTGGCTGCAATTTTTTGAAACTGCAGCAAAACTCTCTCCCTTCTACAGAAAAAAAATAAATAAATAAACAAAAATCAGTCGTTCATAATAGATGCCCAGGTAATATTGGCGTGCTTATCAGGGCATGAAATATTAATAATTAGCTCTTGCTCAGGCACACTAAGTGAGCACTCCTCTCCCACAGGACACCTTTCTGTCAAGAGGTCACCCAGAAATAACCCTTTAGATTACAGGAAGGGGCTGCAATTCCCCACAGTGCCTCTAATAGCCATAAACCCCAATCAGAGTTTCAGTATCTGTCACGATCAGATCATCCAGCACCTGGGGTTGCCTCTCTCTCCCCCTTGCCCACAACCACACACATCTTTCTTGTAACGACAGCAATAATTAATAGCACACGCTTTCTGAGGCTCTCCAGTCACCAGCGGTCTGTGCCAGCATCAAGGGCTGTCCAGCCTGAAAGAGAGATGGCAGCCGTATGAAAGAGGATGGGGAGGGAGAGTTTATATCGGAGTCCTGCTTCTGCCCAATTCACTGGGCAACCAGTTCCAGCCCCTCAAGTTCTCAGCAGTTTGCAAAACTTGCTGCCTTTGTACTGAAATGCCAGGAGTCCTAATTTGATGTCTGTCATGGACTTTGATGCCACCTCCTCATTTTTAATGATCCATTGTCAGCTGAAACTGGCATTCTCAGTTTCCACTCCAAACAATGTGAAATATAAAAGGTTACATACTATGGTAGACACCTTGATTGAAAAGGTATGAACTTAGAGAATCAGAGAGAAAGATGTCGGTTGTAGTCTTAGGTCCAGTACTTGCTAGCTAAGTAATCTAGGGCAAGTCAACTAACTATTCTGAGCTTTAGCTTCCTCATCCGTAAAAATTATAATAAAAATAAAATAATGCATACTTCAAAAGATTGTTGCAATTGTGCACTAAAAATGCAATTACCATGTGACCCAGTAATTGCACTACTGGGTGTTCATCCTAGAGAAATGAAAACCTATTTTCACACAAAACCTGTGCATGAATGTCTATAAAAAACTTATTCTTAATAGTCAAAAACTGTAAACAACCTAGATGTCTTCAATAGTGGATGGTTAAACAAATTGTGGTATCCCATATCATGGAAAACTATTCAGCAATTAAAAGGAAAAAAAAACTACTGATACACGCAGCAACCTATATGAATTGCCAAAGAATTACACTGAGTGAAAAAATCCAATCCCAAAAGGTTATATATTATCAGTCTCCATTTATATAACATTCTTGAAATGATGAAAGTATAGGAATAGATTAGTGGCTTCCAGGGGTTAAAGCAAGGGTGGAGGCAGGAGGTAAATGGGTGTGGCTATAAAGGGTAACACAGGGATTCTTATGGAGATGGAAAAGTCCTGCATCTTGGCTATATCAATGCCGATATCCTGCTTGTGAAGTTGGGCTATAGTTTTTTAAGACGCTACTGCTGGGAAAAACTAGGTAAAGGGTACAGGGGTTCTCTGTATTATTTCTTACAACTGCATATGACTCTACAATTATCTCAAAACAAAAGATTTAATTGAAAGATAATAACATATTTCAGAACATCACAAGGATTAATATATGGAATTAAACAATTAAACAATCATTAAACACTAAGTGGAAAAGTACCCCGCACAGTCAGTTCTTGGCAATAACAGAGGCTCACTGAAAGCTAATTTCTTTCCTCTAAGAAGTTTTAAATAGGTAGAATTGTTCCAATGGATTTTTGTTTCTGGATCAAATGAAAATGTAACTAGATGCAAGAGGTCTGACCATAATACAAACACTTCCTGGCCTATTTAGTCTTTTGTTCTGTAAGTTTAGACTTTTGGGGAAATTTGTATTATTTCACTCTGTTGTTGTTGTTGGGTGCTGTCAAGTTGATTCCAACAGAGTAGAACTGCCCCATAGGATTTCTTAGGCTGTAGTCTTTATGGAAGCAGATCACCAGGTCTTTCTCCCATGGAGCTCCTGGTAGGGTCAAACTGACAACCTTTCGGTTGTACCTGTTGTACCTCTAAACAGCATCAATCCACATTCCCATGGCAAAACTGTACAAAACTGGTACAACCAAATTTCTTCACCAAAAAGATGAAGAGTAAGGCAGGCTGCGGGTGATTCTGACCCAGGAGTGGCTGAGGGCCACAGTTCTCTCTCCCACTGCCGTCAGGTTGATTCCAACTCACAGCAACCCCATAGTGTTTCCAAGGCTGTAAATGTCTGTGCAGGCAGACTGCCACATCTTTCCTCCATAGAGCTGCTGGTGGTTTCAAACTGCTGACCTACAGGTTAGCAGTCAGGTGCTTTAACCCCTGCGCCACCAGAGCTCCTTAAGGGCCACAGTTAAAAGATAAAAATCATGGCCAAATACCAATTATTATGTTCTATACAGCCACTGGAGGTCTCTAGGTAGTGCAAAGGGTTTGTGCTCAACTGCTAACTTAGACATTGGCAGTTTGAACCCACCCCGTGGTACCACAGATGAAAGGCCTGACAATCTGCTACCCTTAAGATTACAGCCAAGAAAACCCTATGGAGCAGCTCTAGTCTCTAACACACGGAGTCGCCACGAGTTGGAATCAACTCAAAGGAAACAGACAACAATAACAGACACTGAAGAAGGAAAATGGAAAGCATAAAACCTAGCCTCACGTGCTCAAGAGTTCATATCTAGTGAAGAAGGAAAAGTCTTATATATGAAAGAGAACAAGTAAGCAGAGAACAAGCCATTAGTGTAACAAGGAAAGGAGAGGCGGGAAGGCAGAGAAGGGCAAGTTTAAGCAGGATGTTGATTCCACACTACCCCCAGGAGAACTGCTGGCTGGTGCATGACCTTGGCTGTCTGAAGGACCCACAGCAATCTGTGGCATTCTGCTGACGCTGCAAAGTAATCGTGCCTTTCCCAGAGATCTCCAGCCCCTGCTGCATAAATCAGCTTGTATGAAGCTTCTAGTTACTCTGCTCTGCGGGAAGAGCAAACACACACACACACACACAAATACACGCATAGAGTATGCAACATCATAGTGTTCTGGCCTCAAATATAAATTTAGGAACAAAGGGCAGCTCCAACACCACCATCACCCCTTCCTCCAGGTCCCGTGTGTCGGGATGCGTGTTGATCTGGTGGCCTTGCTCCAACATTTCCATTTTCAACTAGGGCCTGAAAGCATCCACACAACGTCCAGACCTTTTTCATGCCAAAATTAATACGATAAATGTGTCTCTATTTCAATGATCACAACTTGGCAATTTCTTTTGTTAAGCCTCTACTCCCCAGCCGTGGGTTTGAGAACATGGGCTTTCAGAAGGGCACTTACTGTATAGCGCCATTTTGTTACACGCCACCTCAGCTAGGATATTTCCCTGTAAGCTGCCGTTCCCGAGTTACAGTAAATGGACCGGAATGAGGGTCACAAGCCCACAGCCAAGTTCCCAGGATGACTCCTGTGTCACTCACCTAAATGAGTCTCCTGACTGACTCCCACATCGGCATGGTATTTTAGTGTCCTGAGGTGAGCCACTGGCAGACAGATGCATCCGTATCACGTTAGTTAGAGCTTCTTGTCACAGGATACCAGCATTTCAATTTCTCTGGCTGCTTGTGGCTACACATGATATCTGACAGGTGTCAGAATCTCATCTCTGATTGCCTATATTCCCAATCTACTTTCTTTGCCTAGATCTGTACCGCAAAGCAATTACAGCTGAAAATCAGTTTGCAACATGCGCTTATCCATATTCAGTTCTTTCCACTTCAGGCAAATCTTGCCCAGAAAAAAATAAAAACAGACAGATTTGAGAAATCGGGATTTGTTCCTATATTTTGATCCTCTGATTGTCCAAATGTTTACTTGTTGATAATCCACATTTGTTCCATGTCAAAATAAATATTCAAAAGACACAGTTTCAGACAACTAACTAAAGCACATATCTACTTTAAATGAAAAGGAGAAATGACACAACCACACAATTTTCAATAAACCAGACCAACAGCCTGAATTTGCTGAAAGCCTAAATGACAGAGAAAAAAAAAAAAAAAGTTTATTAATTTTACGTATCTTGAACAAAACGAAGATTTAACAGGCAGTACCTGGGACTAATACCAACTGACCAAAGTTTAATTACGGTTGAGAATGAGACGGGGTTTTCATCTAGTGGTTTCTGGGCATGTCCCAAACCACATCAAGTTCTTTCCTCACTGAAGGCATTAGAGTTAGCGTATCACACTGCATCTGCCCTTCGACATCTCAGTTCTTGTTCGAAAAATATTAAAAGCCACAAGTCAAGGGCTAACAGACTTTTGAAATTCTCCCAATTCAATTTTCAGATGAAAACTGTCTACTTAAGGCTGTAATTAACTTATCCACAAGATTATTCCTACTAATATTTTCTTTATTTTTATATAGGTAATACACTAGCTTGAATCAAAATTCAAGGGATAAAAAGGTCTCCCTCCCACCCTGACTCCAGTCTTCATCTCCAAAGACATCCAGTTTTATTATGCTGTGGGTTTTCTATTTTATGCTTGTACAAGAAAATATATTTCTTTTCCTTTCTATTTTCTTTCACAAAAGACCCTATATGACACACCCTATTTTTACTTTCCCTGTTCTCTTACTGATACGAGTTCATGTTAATTCCATATTGAGGACATACAGCTTCCGCATGCTTTTGTATGGCTTCACAGTATTCCACTGAGCAGGCGGGCGCAGCATCATTTACATAACCAGCCCCTACTGGTGGACATTTAGGTTATTTCCATCCTTTTTCTATGACAAACAAGGCTGCAGTTTACGTATTTGTCACTTCATGTACATGGTAATCTGAAGGATAAATTCCTAGAAGTATAATCACTGAATCAAAGGTAGACGCACTTATAATTTTAAGAGGTATAGTCTTCCAATAGATAGATGATGATGATGATGGCGAGAGATAGGTACGACAGATATTTCCCTTGCTAACACAGGGCATTATCAAACATTTTGCTCTTTGCCAATCTGAACGGTAAAAACTGCATCTCTGCGTAGTTTCTATTTCCATTGTTCTTGTTATTCATGATGTTGAGGATCTTTTCATCTGCGTCCTAGGAGGCTGACCCCAGCACAGCATTACGTGGCTCCCTTGCCTGTTGGCTTCTGTTTAGGTCAGTTCCTGGGAGGCACCAGCAGGAGACAGGGAGGTGGGGGGAGAGAGAGGTCAGGGTACTTCTTCCCCATTCCTATACTGCTGCAATGCCATATATCTTATAGTGGCTACATCCCACCCTCACTACAGACCCTGTTGGTATGATCCGCCCTCCCCTGCTCCAGTTCTAAGCTCTAGCAACACCACTTTTAACTCTTTATGCCTTCAACCCCAGTTGTGATAGTGGCTTACAGCTTTTGCTAGTCTCTGAGTGCCTTCTGACCCTTTGTTCATCCTCCTAATCATGTCTCCTCCTCTGTAAATTGCCCCTTCATTTAAGTCTCTTCATCTGAGCCATTTGGGGTGAAATCTGTTTGTTGCTGTTTTGTTTTATTTTGCTGAGATACTACATACATATCTTTGGCCCATTTTTCTGTTGGGTAGTTGCATCTTTATTCTTTTTCTTTTTGTAATTTTTATTGAGCTTTAAGTGAAAGTTCACAAATCAAGTCAGTCTCTCACACAAAAACCCATATACACCTTGCTACACACTCCCAATTACTCTCCCCCTAATAATTTTTTAATAAGACAGCCTCCTCTCTCCCTCCACTCTCTCTTTTCGTGTCCTTTTTGCCAGCTTCTAACCCCCTCCACCCTCTCGTCTCCCCTCCAGGCAGGAGATGCCAACATAGTCTCAAGTGTCCACCTGATCCAAGAAGCTCACTCCTCACCAGCATCCTTCTCCAAACCATTGTCCAGTCCAATCCGTGTCTGAAAAATTGGCTTCAGGAATGGTTCCTATCCCAGGCCAAGAGAAGATCTGGGGGTCATGACCACGGGGGTCCTTCTAGTCTCAGTCAGACCATTAAGTCTGGTGTTTTTATGAGAATTTGGGGTCTGCATCCCACTGTTCTCCTGCTCCCTCAGGGGTTCTCTGTTGTGTTCCCTGTCAGGACAGTCATCGGTTATAGCCGGGCACCATCTAGTTCTTCTGGTCTCAGGATGATGTAGTCTCTGGTTCATGTGGCCCTTTCTGTCTCTTGGGCTCGTAATCACCTTGTGTCCTTGGTGTTCTTCATTCTCCTTTGACCCAGGTGGGTTGAGACCAATTGATGCATCTTAGACAGCTGCTTGCTAGCGTTTAAGACCCCAGACGCCACTCTTCAAAGTGGGATGCAGAATGTTTTCTTAATAGATTTTATCATGCAAATTGACCTAGATGTCCCCTGAAACCATGGTCCTCAGACTCCTGCCCCTGCTACGCTGGCCTTCGAAGCATTCAGTTTATTCAGGAAACTTCTTTGCTTTTGGTTTAGTCCAGTTGTGCTGACCTCCCCTGTATTGTGTGCTGTCTTTCCCTTCACCTAAAGTAGTTCTTATCTACTATCTAATTAGTGAATGGCCCTCTGCCACCCTCCCTCCCTCTCTCATCTCATAGCCACAAAAGAATGTTTTCTTCTCAGTTTAAACTATTTCTCAAGTTCTTATAATATTGGTCTTATACAATATTTGTCCTTTTGCAACTGACTAATTTCACTCAGCATAATGCCTTCCAGGTTCCTCCATATTATGAAATGTTTCACAGATTCTTCATTGTTCTTTATCGATGCATAGTATTCCATTGTGTGAATATACCATAATTTATTTACCCATTCTTCCATTGATGGGCACCTTAGTTGCTTCCATGTTTTTGCTATTGTAAACAGTGCTGCAATAAACATGGGTGTGCATATATCTGTTCGTTTAAAGGCTCTTATTTCTCTAGGATATATTCCAATGAGTGGGATTGCTGGATCGTATGGTAGTTCTATTTCTAGCTTTTTAAGGAAGTGCCAAATTGATTTCCAAAGTGTTTGTACCATTTGACATTCCCACCAGAAGCTTATAAGTGTTCCAATCTCTCCACAGCCTCTCCAACATGTATTGTGTTTTTTGGATTAATGCCAGCCTTGTTGGAGTGAGATGAAATCTCATTGTAGTTTTGATCTGCATTTCTCTAATGGCTAATGATCGTGAACATTTCCTCATGTATCTGTTAGCTACCTGAATGTCTTCTTTAGTGAAGTGTCTATTCATATCTTTTGCCCATTTTTTAATTGGGTTATTTGTCTTTTTGTGGTTGAGTTTTTGCAGTATCATGTAGATTTTAGAGATCAGGCGCTGATTGGAAATGTCATAGCTAAAAACTTTTTCCCAGTCTGTAGGTAGTCTTTTTACTCTTTTGGTGAAGTCTTTGAATGAACATAGGTGTCTGATTTTTCGGAGCTCCCAGTTACCTAGTTTTTCTTCTACATTCTTAATAATGTTTTGTATACTGTTTATGCCATGTATTAGGTCTCCTAACTTTGTCCCTATTTTTTCTTCTATGATCTTTATCATTTTAGATTTTATATTTAGGTCTTTGGTCCATTTTGAGTTAGTGCTTATGCATGGTGTGAGGTATGGGTCTTGTTTCATTTTTTTGCAGATGGATATCCAGTTATGCCAGCACCATTTGTTAAAAAGACTGTCTTTTCCCCCATTTAACTGTTTTGGAGCCTTTGTCAAATATCAACTGCCAATATGTGGATGGATTTATGTCTGGATTCTCAATTCTGTTCACATCGGTCCACGTACCTGTTGTTGTACCAGTACCAGGCTGTTTTGACTACTGTGGCAGTATAATAGGTTCTAAAATCAGGTAAAGTAAGGCCTCCTACTTTGTTCTTTTTTTTCAGTAATGCCTTATTTATCCAGGGCCTCTTTCCCATCCATATGAAGTTGGTGATTTGCTTCTCCATCTCATTAAAGAATGTCACTGGGATTTGGATCGGAATTGCATTAAATGTATAGATCGCTTTTGGTAGAATAGACATTTTTATAATGTTAAGTCTTCCTATCCACGAGCAAGGTATGTTCTTCCACTTATGTCAGTCTCTTTTGGTTTCTTGCAGAAGTGTACTGTAGTTTTCTTTGTATAAGTCTTTTACATCTCTGATAAGATTTATTCCTAAGTATTTTATCTTCTTGGGGGCCACTGTAAATGGCATTGATTTGGTGATTTCCTCTTCAATGTTCTTTTTGTTGGTGTAGAAGAATCCAACTGATCTTTGTATGTTTATCTTGTATCCTGATACTCTGCTGAACTCTTCTATTACTTTCAGTAGTTTTCTGGAGGATTCCTTAGGGTTTTCTGTGTATAAGATCACGTACTCTGCAAATAGAGATACTTTGACTTCTTCCTTGCCAATCTGGATGCCCTTTATTTCTTTATCTAGCCTAATTGCTCTGGCTAGGACCTCCAAAACAATGTTGAATAAGAGCAGTGATAAAGGGCATCCTTGTCTGGTTCCTGATCTCAATGGGAATGCTCTCAGGCTCTCTCCATTTAGGGTGATGTCGGCTGTTGGCTTTGTATAAATGCCCTTTACTATGTTGAAGAATTTTCCTTCTATTCCTATTTTGCTGAGAGTTTTTATCATGAATGGGTATTGAACTTTGGCAAATGCCTTTTCTGCATCAATTGATAAAATCATGTGATTCTTGTCTTTTGTTTTATTTATGTGGTGGATTACATTAATTGTTTTTCTAATGTTGAACCATCCCTGCATACCTGGTATGAATCCCACTTGGTCATGGTGAATTATTTTTTTGATATGTTGTTGAATTCTATTGGCTAGAATTTTGTTGAGGATTTTTGCATCTATGTTCATGAGAGACATAGGTCTATAATTTTCTTTTCTTGTGGTGTCTTTACCTGGTTTTCGTATCAGGGATATGGTGGCTTCATAGAATGAGTTTGGTAGTATTCTGTCCTTTTCTATGCTCTGAAATACCTTTTGTAGTAGTGGTGTTAACTCTTCTCTGAAAGTTTGGTAGAACTATGCAGTGAAGCCGTCCAGACTAGGGCTTTTTTTTTGTTGGGTGTTTTTTCGTTACCTTTCCATCTCTTCTTTTGCTACAGGTCTAGTTAGTTGTTCTATCTCTGTTTGTGTTAGTTTAGGTAGGTAGTGTGTTTCTAGGAATTCATCCATTTCTTCTAGGTTTTCAAATTTGTTTGAGTACAGTTTTTCATAGTAATCTGATATGATTCTTTTAATTTCAGTTGGGACAGTTTACCCCTATTTTTCTAAATTTAAACCTAACTTTTATTTCTTTGTATCGCCGCATCTTCCTCTCCATATGCAAGATGTATGATTACATTTCTTAGTCCCTCTTTATTATCTTAATGTTGTCTTCTTTTATATAACAACATCTCTGTTATCCTGTTTTGAGCTTTTCTTATTTCTGTTTTTTATATTCTTGTTTTGTTTTTTTGGATTTCTCCATCTGGGTTGACTTCTGGTTGCTCTGCCCAGTGTTCTAATCTTGGGTTAATACCTGATATTATTGATTTTCTAGCCAAAGAACTCCCTTTAGTGTTTCTTGTAGTTTGGGTTTGGTTTTTACGAATTCCCTCAACTTGTGTTTATCTGGAAATGTCTTAATTTCACCTTCATATTTAAGAGACAGTTTTGATGGATCTATGATTCTTGGCAGGCAATTTTTTTCCTTCGATTTTTTAAATATATCATCCCATTGCCTTCTTGCCTGCATGGTTTGTGCCGAGTAGTCCAAGCTTATTCTTATTGGCTCTCCTTTGTAGGTGACTTTTCGTTTATTCCTCGCTGCTCTTATAATTCTCTCTTTATCTTTGGTTTTGGCAAGTTTGATTATAATATGTCTTGGTGACTTTCTTTTAACATCTACCTTATGTAGAGTTCGATGAGCATCTTGGATAGATATCTTCTCATCTTTCACGATATCAGGGAAGTTTTCTGCCAACAAATCTTCAACAATTCTCTCTGTATTTTCTGTTATCCCTCCCTGTTCTGGTACTCCAATCACTCGTAGGTTATTTCTCTTGATAGAGTCCCACATGATTCTTAAGGTTTCTTCATTTTTTAAAATTCTTTTATCTGATTTTTCTTCAAATACATTAGTACCAAGTGATTTATCTTTGATTTCCGAAATTCTAGCTTCTACTTCGTCAATTCTGTTCCTCTGACTTTCTATTGTCTCCTTCTGTAATTTTATTGTTAATCTTCTGAATTTCTGATTGCTATCTGTGTATGGATTTTTCTAGCTTATTAAACTTTTCGTTATGTTCCTGAATAATCTTTCTAATTTCTTCATTGATTTATCTGTGTGTTCCTTGGCTTGTTCTGCGTACTACCTCATTTCCTTCCTGATGTCTTGAAGGGTTCAGTATATTAAACTTTTGTATTCTGGCTCTGGTAATTCCAGGAATGCACTTTCATCTAGAAGATCCCTGGATTCTTTGTTTTGAGAGCCTGTTGCGGTGATCATGGTCTGTTTCTTTATGTGACTTGATGTTGACTGTTGTCTGCTATCCATCTATAAGTTATTATACTAGTTTATGCTTGCTTACTGTGTCATAGCTTCTTGCTTTGTTTTGTTTTGGTATACCCCTATGGGTTGCCTGAGTGAGCTAGCTTGATTATTTTCACCTTTGGAGCTCTGACGTCCTGCCCCCAGCTGGCTAGAGCTGTTATCAGGTATATCAGTCTAGGAGTCCATTCAGTTTTCTTGTATAAATTCAGCTCAGGTTTCCAGGTAGCTGCTCATCCAGTGTGTGGTACAGGCTCTGCCCTACAGTCTTAGAGGGGCAGGGTTGATTGGCATATACAGTGGTATCTGATTGTAGGAGGGGTCATGCTCTGAACAAGGCAGGGGGCTGACAACCAACCCCCAAGTGTCTCTGAGGAAAGCACGTTCCTGTTTCCTAGAGCGTGCAGGTGGGTGGGTTCTGCAGACGGACCACAAACACCCAAAGTTTTTGGCTGTAAGGACTGGGAGGTACCAGTTATCTTTGGACCCCTGTTGCAGGTGGCTGAGTGACCTGAGTGGAGCTACCAGTCCTTAGGTCCCTGATGTGGGTAGGTGAGGACCTTGTTTAATAGGCAAAGCAATGTCAATCATCAAACACCCACCTCCTCCACTGCACAGCTGAAATGGTTGGAGTCTGCGAACAAGGGCCTATTCTCCTGAAATAGGCCCACACAGGTCCATGCAGAAGAGAAAGGTGCTCAAAGTCCATGGGTGGTTTATGCCTGGACAGGAGTCACTTCTGTCCTGAGCTCCCCCAGTTAGTAGAGCTAGCAAATTATCTTTTCCCCCAGTTGCAAATTTTTTCCTTCCCCAATGCTGGGAGGATGGCTCTAGGTGTTCAACAGTGCCTATCTCAGGCCCAGGGAATTCGGCCGCTGAAGCTGGTTTGGAGGTGGGGGGGTGCGGTAAAATATACGCAAGTACTTAGCTTTTGCCAAGAGCTCCATTCTTCTCTGGTTCTGGAGGTGTGAGTAGGCTGTGTGGCTGGATGCTTCTCCCTAAGGAAACTGTGGCCAAATGCTGGTACCAGCCCACCACTGCTCCAGGAATGGTGCCTGAGGGCTCCCTGTGATTCAGGTCCAGTAACTCCTCTCTGCTTCTGAACGGTCTCTTCCTCCCCTTGCCCCTCAGTTCCTTTTCTAAGATTGCCTTTGAAGTTCAGGTCTCCCAGCTTGTTACAAATATACTTGTGTCACTTGTTTTTTCAGGTCTTTGTTGTAAAGAGGGCTCGCCGGAAGCATCTGTCTATTCCGCCATCTTGGCTCCACCTCTACGAGTCCTTTCTTTTTATTACTATTATTGATTTGTAGTTGTAGGAGCTCATTATTTATTAGAGCAAGGGTTGGCAAACTGTTTCTTTAAAGGCCCACACAGTAAATATTTTTGACTTTGTAGGCCATATGGTCTGTGTTGCAACTGCGCAACTCTACCACCATAGGGTGAAAGCAGTCACAAACAACATGCAAATGACTGAGCATGGCTGTGTTCTAATAAAACCTGATTTACAAAAACAAGTGGCAGGCCAGATTTGGCCTACAGGCTGTAGCCTACTGACCCCTGGATTAGGGATATTATCGCTTCTCTGTGATATGAGCTGCAAAGTTTTTTTTCCACTTTTTTTTTTTTTTTACTTTTCTAATAGTGATTTTGTCATGCAGATTTTTTTTTTTTTTATTTTAACCAAGTAGCATTTATCTGTTATTTATAGCTTCTGGTTTTTGTATTATTCTTAGAAAGAGGGCAAAGAGTAATTAAACCACAAGAAACTCAAGGGAGACAGACTATACCTTAAACTCTATCAGCCCATACCACCACCAAGAGTCTTTCTAATGAAACAACTGCTAAGTAGTTTTTGAGATATATCTTAATTAATGAGACCTATTTCACAAAAAAATAACTTCCATGAAAGGCTGTAACATAAAATAGAGTGAGCACCTGTCTGAAGCAGAAGGACTACCAACCCCAAGGAGCCCCAGGTGTCTCCCCAGGCTACTGGATTCTAGACCCTAAAAATCACTTCTCTACACTGATATGAAGGACTCCAGGAAATGGAAGAGTTTTTTATATCATATTCATATAAAAATTCCAAGATGCTTTCATTCTATCAGGTTCAGAGCCAAGGTGACTTCCCCACCCCCAACATCTCTTTCCATTGAAGTGACATCATAACATCTGTCGCTGTTTTATCGTTAAAGGATCTGTCACTGTTTCCATTTCAGACCCACTTTTTTTTTGTTCTTGCATGATTTTACTCCAGGGTCTAAGGGCTCTTAGCCTTAGTCTGTAGTAAACTCAGTTTTTATCATCTACAAATTAAAAACAAATACCTTTAGGGAAATTTTGTAACTAGGGACAGAGGGAAAGTAAAACATTCCCAATTTAAATACTTGTTATTTGTATAAGCCAGGTTGGGCTTTCCTCTTAGGAAAAAAAATATTGGACAGTCATGTCTCTACTGGGGTTTAATAAAGTCACAACTAGTTTTGCTTACTTTCTCCTGCAAGGGAGAAGCAGACATATTTACAGAGAAAGGAACAAAACCCAGACTGCAGAGGTTTGGAGATTTCACCATGGATTCGCAACCCAAATAATAATAATAGCAATTTGAAATTTCTCAGTTGAGTTTTAAAAATAATCCTTGAAATTGTAGTTGGTTGCTCTGCCCGTAGGGTAAATCTAATCAGATGTGTGCATATGGGTACATGTATTTTAGTACATGCTTGTCTAGGTATAAACATAGGTATATCCAGACATACATTTACCCGTCGTTATATTGCTTACAAAATATATATTAGAAAACGCATATTTACAAAAGCTAACATATAAAACCAAAGTGGCCAAGGTAAATATAGGCTTTGGAGAAGAACACAGCTCAAAATTAAGTAAAATACCTATAAGGATCTGAGGCAGCCTTTCGAAATGTGACCATAATATTGCTATATTCCTCAGAGGGATATAAAAAACAAACTGGTTAAAGACCTCATGTCTCCATTTACTAAATGAGCCAGTAAATTTTAGAAAGCACCTAACACGAAAGAATACCACGTGGGATTAAAAGGGTAGAGGTAATTGGAGACAGTTTAGTTGAGTCAGAAAATGACAAACATCAGTTACATGGTAGTAAAGAGACAAGAACACTCAAAAGAAAAGCTGTAGAGAAGGGTTTCCTCAATTGATTAGGTCATGTTGGAAGGAAGGCAGGGTCACAGTCTCTTTACCAATTACCATTATTGTATTTCAAAGATACAGACCAGGCCTGAGAGTTCTCAACATCTTGCCAGCAGATCAAAAGAGATTTGAGGAGAAAATTCAGTGGCTGAGCCCTAATTCATTCCAAGTACTGGCAAAATAACCTACTTCAGGATGAATCAGCACCACTGCCTTACTATACATTACAGTTAATGTCAACACGATCTAAGGCTAAGTAAGAAATTTCGTTTAGGTAGTTAAACTGTAAACATCTTTCTGGTATTCTCTGATTTCAGCCAAGATCCATCAACATGAGCTATGATATCCCTCATTCTACATCCTCTTTTGAATCCAGTTGAATTTCTGGCAGTTGCCTATCAATGTACTACTCCAACATTTTTTAATTATCTTTAGCAAAACTTAATTTGTGTGTGATATTAATGACATTGTTTGATGATTTCCACATTATTTTGGGTCACCTTTCTTTGGAACAGGCACAAATATGGATGTCTTCCAGTCAGTTGGCCAGGTAGCTGTCTTTCAAATTTCTTTGCATAGGCAAGTAAGCGCTACAGCACTGCATCTGTTTGTTGAAACATCACAATTGATATTCCCTCAATTCCTGGAGCCTTGTTTTTTGCCAATGCCTTCAGTCAGCTTGAACTTCTTCTTTCCGTATCATCAGTTCTTGATCATATGCTACCTCCTGAAATGAACATCAATCAATTCTTTTTGGTACAGTGACTCTGTGTATTCCTTCCATCTTCTTTTGATGCCTCCTGCATTGTTCAATATTTTGCACATAGAATTTTTCAATATTGCCACTTGAGGCTTAAGTTTTTCTTCATTTTTTTCAGCTTGAGAAATGCCGAGCGTATCTTCGTTTTTGGTTTTCTAACATCAGGTCTTCACACATGTCATTAAAATACTTTCCTTTGTCTTCTCAAGCTGTCCTTTAAAATCTTCTGGGCAGCTCTTTTATGTCATCATTTCTTCCATTAGCTCTAGCTACTCTATGTTCAACAGCAGTTTCAGAGTCGCTTTTGACATCTATTTCGGTCTTTTCTTTCCTATCTTTTTAAGGATCTTTTGCTTTCTTCATGTATGATATCCTTGATATCATCCCATAAGTTGTCTGGTCTTTGGTCATTAGTGTTTGAAGTGTTCAAATCTATTCTTGAGATGGTCTCTAAATGCAGCTGGATATACTTTGGCTCTTGTGGACTTTATGTCGGCTTCAACTTGAATTTGCATCTGAACAATTGATGGTCTGTTCTGCAGTCGGCCCATGGCCTTGTTCTGATGATATTGAGCTTCTCCATCATCTATTTCCACAGATGTAATCAATTTGATTCCTGTGTAACAAATTACGGGTACCCTAGGATACTTAGTTGTGTTCATGCGGAACCAAGAGGCAGTCATTGAAACAGAACAAGGGGATACTGTGTGGTTTAAAATCAGGACAGGTGTGTGCCAGGGTCATCCTTTTGCCATACTTATTCAATTTGTATGATGAGCAAGTAATCTGAGAAGCTGGACTATATGAGGGAGAATGTGGCATCAGGATCAGGGCAAGACTCATTAACAACCTGCGATGTGCAAAGATGACACAACCTTGCTTGCTGAAAGTGAAGAGGACTTAAAGCACTTACTGATGAAGATCAAAGGCCACAGCCTTCAGTATGGATTACACCTCAACATACAGAAAACACAAATCGTCACAACTGAACCAATAAGCAACACCATGATAAACGGAGAAAATATTGAAGTTGTCAAGGGTATCATTTCAATTGGATCCACAGTCAACACCCATGGGAGCAGCTGTCAAGAAATCAAACGACATATTGCATTGGGCAAATCTGTTGCAAAAGACCTCTTTACAGTGTTAAAAAGCAAAGATGTTACTTTGAGGACTCAGATGGGTCTGACCCAAGCCATGGTATTTTTACATCTTCTCCTATGCACAAGAAAGCTCAACAATGAATAAGGCTAAAGAACTGATGCCTCTGAATTACAGTGCTGACGAAGAATACTGAATATACCATGGACTACCAGAAGAACGGACAAATCCATCTTTGAAGGAGTATAGCCAGAATGCCCCTTAGAAGCAAGAATGGCAAAACTTCACCTCACATACTTTGGACATGTTATCAGGAGGGTCCAGTCCCTGGAGAAGGACATCATGCTTGTACATTAGAGGGTCAGTGATAAAGAGGAATACCCTCAATGAGATGGACTGACACAGTGGCTACAACAAGGGGCTCAAACATAGCATGATTACGAGGGTGGTGCTGGACTGGGCAGTGTTTTGCTCTGTTGTACATATGGTCATTATGAGTTGGAACCAACTTGAGTTGGTTATGAGTTGGAACCTAACAACAACAACAGTTAAATTGTATTTGTACAGTGGTTAACATGATTTTCAAACAAAATTCTAAGCAGCAAATATTAAGAGGTAGTAGAATCAGTGAAGTGTAAATCACAAATTTTTAGAACTGTTAAGGTACCTCAGTGGCACAAGAAGTTTGCAACTGGCTGTTAACCTAAAGGTTGGTGGTTCAAACCCATCCAGCAGCTCCTGAGAAGAAAGGCTTGGCGAACCATAAAGATTACAGCTAAGAAAGCCCTACGGAGCAGTTCTGGTTTGTCACACATGGAGTTGTCAGGAGTCAGAATGGACTCAATGGCAATGGGTTTGGTGGTTTTTGTTTGTTTGTTTGTTTACAGGAATTTAGGAATCAGCTAATACATGAGTTTATATCTTAGCTGCAAAACTCCTTTTTCAAATGAAAGAAGATAAAGGAGCCCAATACAATATCCCACAATGAAACTGAAAGAACATTCATCTTTCAAACTGATGTATTCTAATGTTTCAGTTTAGAATGAATTCCCCCCCCTTTTATTTTTGGATATTTGCTATATCACATATACAAGTGAAAATATTATTAAAATACAAAGATGAAAATGAAAGAGGATCTACTTAGCTCCAAACTGAGGGGTTAAAGAAATGGGAACCCACAGGCATTAAAACTTCTTGGCATTGATACCTTACCATCACAGTTTATTCATAAGTCAAACTACTTGTGCCTTGTAACCACTGATCTAAGAAATGCTGCTGCTTTATCTTTTTTTCTGACACAAATATGAACTTAGGCTTGGAATGGCTCTGACACAATGTTTTACCTCTCCCAGACTAAGTATCCCAGGGAAACTGACATTGCCTTCTGAATACTGCTTTCCGGTAGGATTTTGCCAAATAAATCCAAAATGCAGCCCCAAAGACAGAAACAATCTGAGTTTACCAATTTGGAATAAATCCTTCTGGGTGTCAAGGTTCTCGACTGGGGCTTGCATTAAATGAGTAGTTACAAACTGCATTCCACAGACCTTTCCTGGGGTCCAAAAGGCAGGGGTGACAAGCAAGAAGGAGCAGCCAGGCTTCTGGGGCTCCTCACTCTCCTAGTACTCCCCCCACCAAGCATCTATAAAATATACCTCTACCTAAATTACTTATTGGGACCCTGAATCTTCTTTTGGAGTACCTGGGTGCTGCAAATGACTAACACACTCAGACAGGAACTGAAATGTTGGAGGTTGGAGTCTACCCAGAGACACCTCAAAAGAGAGACCTGGAGAAAAATCAGCCATTGAGAACCTTAGGGAACACAGCTTTACTCTGACTTACATGGGGTTGCCATGAGTCGGAATTGATTCAATGGCAACTGGTTTTGTGTTTATTTATTTATTTATTTTGTATCTTCTTTCATCTGGAAAAGGGCTTTTTTATAGCTAAAACATTTAGAAAACTCACTTACTACTCGATTCCTAAATCCCCGTGGCGTTATTAGCTGTCAATGAGTTGGCACCAACTCATGGCGACCCCATGTGTAACAGATCAAAACGTTGCCTGGTCCTGTGCCATCTTCACGATCATCGGTATGCTCGAGTCCATTGTTGCAGCCACTATGTATTTTGTGTGCCTTCCAATATAAGGGGCTCATCGTCCAGCTCTATATCATCGTTGTTTTCGTTGGCTAGTTTTTGGAGCACACTGCCAGGCCTTTCCTTCTAGTCAGGCTTAGTCTGGAAATTCTGCTGAAACCTTTCCACCATGGGTGATCCTGCTGGTATTTAAAATACCAGTGGCATAGCTTCCAGTATCATAGCAACATGCAAGCCACCAAAGTATGACAAAGTAAAATTTGTGGCCTACACTTCACTAATTCTACCACCTCTTAATATATGCTGCTTAGAATTTTGTCTGAAAATCATGTTAAATACTGCACAAATGGCAAATAACTAGAAGACAGATGTTTTTGCTCTGACAAAAATTGCTGAAGAACTACATGGTAGGAACTACCCCCAATTACGATATACTTATTATGCTCATGGTGGGAATAAAATTTTTAGATTTTAGAGCCCTTATGCAGTGAAAAGATTTGGTGATCCCTCCCCCCGATGTGTATGTCAAATGAAAACAGTACTAAACATCAGAAGTCAAACTTCTGCATGTACTAAAATAGTACCTCAGTAGAGTTTCTAATAGGAAATTTCTCGTTAACTTCTTCAGGGCTGAACTGATCTCTTTTGTGAAAGGAAAGTGTGTGTGTTTGTGCGCGCGCGTGTGTGTACACACCCGTGCACCTGCACATGTATCCCTGTGTTGCTGGGGCCTTAAGCACACATATAATAAGCCCTAAATCTGCCTGGTGCGTAATTCATTAATGAGTACACTCTTTAAATAAGTAATTCTAAAGGCAGGGAAAACAAAACATTTGGCTAAAAGTGGTCAAATACACTGAGAATATTAGTAAAATCATAATTTCTGGTTCTGGAAGAAAATTACAGGGGTCATAACAGTTTTCAATGGATTCAAAAGGAGCTATGCCCAGCTCATTATAGACTGATATGGAATCTTTATTAGAAAAAAAAGAAGTATGACCAAATACATATGCTTCAATCATAATTTGTATTCCGAAGTGAAACTACTAATGAGAATTGTTACTGTTTCTTGAGCTGTTATTAGGGACTTTGTAATACTTTCTCTAACTCTCCCACAAAAGCTTGGCTGTATTATATTCCTTTCATGGTGAAGAAACTGAGGGCCAGAAAGATGAAGGTTATTTGTCCTAAGTCATATGACTGATAAGTGACATTCTGAGGATGTGATCCCAAGCTCATCTAATTCCAAAGCTCATGTTTTTCCACCTAGAGCAGACTGCTCAGGCAGATTCTCTGTTGTTCTAGAATGCACAGCTAAAAAGAAAATGTGTTTCCCTCCAAAATCCATCCTTATGTGGATCACCATTTGAATTCTGACACCCTTTAGTGCTCATTAATATTTGTAAGATGCTCCTCTGGATTCACAAACATGAAATATTCTGAGAATAGGGAAAAATAAAGATTAGAAACAAATGAATACCAGAAAAAATTGGAGGCGGGCAAATCCATGGAGAATTTACCCAATATAATCATAATTCAAGAACCATATTTTCAAGCTGCCTATAAATTCCAGACAGGGAACTGCCAGAAATTCAGGCTGGTTTCAGAAGAGGACGTGGAACCAGGGATATCATTGCTGATGTCAGATGGATCCTGGCTGAAAGCAGGGAATACCAGAAGGATGTTTACCTGTGTTTTATCGACTATGCAAAGGCATTTGACTGTGTGGATCATAACAAATTATGGATAACATTGTGAAGAATGGGAATTCCAGAACACTGAATTGTGCTCATGAGGAACCTTTACATAGATCAAGAGGCAGTTGTTCGGATAGAACAAGTGGATACTGATTGGTTTAAAGTCAGGAAAGGTGTGCGTCAGGGTGGTATTCTTTCAACATACCTATTTAATCTGTATGCTTAGCAAATAATATGAGAAGCTGGACTATATGAAGAAGAATGGGGCATCAGGATTGGAGGAAGACTCATTAACAACCTGCGTTATGCAGATGACACAACCTTGCTTGCTGAAAGTGAAGGGGACTTGAAGAGCTTACTAATGAAGATCAGAGACCACAGCCTTCAGTGTGGATTCCACCTCAACATAAAGAAAACAAAAATCCTCACAACTGGACCCATGAGCAACATCATGATAAATGGAGAAAAGATTGAAGTTGTCAAGGATTTCATTTTACTTGGATCCACAATCAACAGCCATGGAAGCAGCAGTCAAGAAGTAGAAAGACGCGTTGCATTGGGTAAATCTGCTGCAAAGGACCTCTTCAAAATGTTGAAGAGCAAAGATGTCACCTTGAAGACTAAGGTGCGCCTGACCCAAGCCATGGTATTTTCAATCACATCATATGCATGTGAAAGCTGGACAATGAATAAGGAAGACCGAAGAAGAATTGACGCCTTTGAATTGTGGTGTTGGCGAAGAATACTGAATATACCATGGACTGCCAAAAGAACGCGCAAGTCTGTCTTAGAAGAGGTACAGCCGGAATGCTCCTTGGAGCAAGGATGGCGAGACTGCATCTTACATACTTTGGACATGTTGTCAGGAGGAATCAGTCCCTGGAGAAGGACATCATGCTTGGCAGAGTATAGGGTCAGTGGAAAAGAGGAAGACCCTCAACGAGGTGGACTGACACAGTGGCTGCAACAATGAGCTCAAGCATAACAACAATTGTGGGGATGGCTCAGGACCGGGCAGTATCTTGTTCTGTTGTATACGGTGTCGCTATGAGTAGGAGATGATTTGACGGCACCTAACAACAACAACATAAATTCCTAATTGCAAATTAAGGCATGAGGAGCACGGCAGCTTCAACTTGTACGCACTCCAAGTGATAAAACATTCAGTGGTGACAGTCTGCTCTTGGTGGGCAATGTTCAAATATCCACCCTATGCAAGGACTTAGCATTATTAATGAACGAATTCTAAAACAGACACCTAATTTGAAGTCTTAAGTTCAAGATATTTCTCCCCTACCCACCCTCCCCTGCAAAATTAAAGCCGTATTCATCCTTCAAGGAGCCCTGGTGGTACAACGGTTCACTGCAAGGCTGCTAACCAAAAGGCTGGCAGTTCAAATCCACCAAGCAGCTCCACAGGAAAAAGACCTGGTAATCTGCTCCCATAAAGATACAGCCTAGGAAACCGTATGGGGCACTTCTACTCGGTCACATGGAGTCACTAGAAGTCGGAATTGACTTAATGGCCCCCCAATAACATTCATTAATCACTCACATATGCTACTTCCTTTGCAGAGAGGCCCCTTCCTCCCTTCTCTGACAAGTTAATTCCTAATCCTCAAGATTAAGCCCAAGATTCACTTCTTGAACTTATTCTAATATAGGCACCTTCCTTTGCTCTCTACCAAAGCCCCAAACCCCAATGCCATAGAGTCGATTCCGACTCGTAACGACCCTAGAGGACCGAGTAGAACTGTTCCATAGGGTTTCCAAAGCTGTACATCTTTATGGAAGCAGGCTGCCATATCTTTTTTCCGCAGAGTGGCTAGTAGACCTTTTGGTTAGCAGCCAAGCTCTTTAACCACTGCACCACCAGGGCTCCTTTGCTCTCCCCAGGGAACCTTATATTTATCTTTATCAAAGCCTTGACTACATATTTCCCGGATATCTCTTCCAGTAGACTAAGTTCCTTGAGGCGATCCCAGAGCTCTGTATAGTACCTGATCTTAACAGACGGTTAATAAATGTACCCTGAATGATAAATGAAGAATCAAATGGCCTGAATGGCCTAAAACAGTTTCCAGAAGACAGTCGGAATTTTTTTTGTCTTTTTTCAGCCTTTCTTGCCACTCTCCAACCCTTACCTATACACAATAAATATACGCCAAGGCACACACATAGGTACACAGAGACACATACACATAAACCATCCATGCTGTCTTCTCTATGGATAACACTCACCACCCACTACATTTATGGTCTAAAATAGGCAAAGGAGAATCAAGAAATCAAGAATTTCTGATAACCCCCCCAAGGACTGTATAATCCACCAGACTCTCACCATGCACTGCTGCCACTCAACTAAACACATTTTCACTGAGCACATATTAATGCATAAAACACCAAAAGCAAGTCAATTAAGGTATAGGGACACATTCCTTCCATGACATCCTCGAACCACATCACAGATATTCTGAAGGATCTATAAAAGCAAAAATTAACTACTATACGTATTTAAAATTAATCTTAGAACAGAAACAACACTACCAAGACAAGATGACTTTACTCTGGAGAATGGCCTGGAACACAGGGAATAACTCAATGAGTCACAGGTGGTGCTCTCTGCCTTTGGACAAAGAATGGGACAGAAAATAAACACACATGTTCTCCTGCAGAGCAGAGGTTTGTGGTGAAGAATCTGTGCTGACTTGGAGCCGAGTACCGGATGATAATTTGAAAAACACTGTTTACCTTTAAAAATGTGATTAAACAGCATTTGTAATGAAAATGCTTAGAAAATGATGAATAATGGATCATACGTGCAGTAAAAAATAATATAGTTGTCTGAGGGGGCAGTTTTTCCCTGGCAGCTTCCCAAAGCTATTACACAGTGTGTTTTTCTTTTCCCAGAAACACCGGGGTTAGTGCGCTACCAGAGGCGAAATCCTAAGCACAGGGAATGGACTGAATAATGATTTGTATTAGCCGTTCCCGGGGTCTCCAGGTAAAGCAAGACCTGTGACAACACTTGTATTCAGGAATCTGGATGCTAGGACCAGGTTAAATATAACCGCTGCAGTATCCTCAGTTGGTTCCTGCTGCGAAGGGCAGAAGTTCTTGGCGAGCTTTATTTTTCTCCCAGATCTCAAGGAGGCCCTCCTGCTTTCTCTTTAGTCAAAGAATTGTATTCAAAAAAAATGAAAGAAAATCACTCCACAAACTATATACTCCAATTTTCTTCTAATACAAGAGCTTTATAAATAAATAAACACAGCCCTGGTGGTACAGTGGTTAAGCATTCGGCTACTAGCCAAAAGGTCACGGGGTTCGAACCTACCAGCTGCTCTGCAGAAGAACGATGTAGTGGGCTTCTCCATAAAGATTATAGCCCTGGGAACCCTATGGGGCAGTTCTACTCTGTCCTACAGGGTCACAGCGAGTTAGAATTGACTTGACGGCAACAGGTTTGGTGTAACTTGAATTGATTCACACTGTATTTTTTTTTTAATTAGGGGGAGTTCATTGCGCAATAAAAATTCACCACTTGGTCTGGTTTATAGTGTAAACTATAGTGACTTATGGTTCAATTTATTAAAAAAAATAGCTTAAATAAGTCCATGTCCACACACCAAAATAACATGTCTGGATGAGTACTTAAGTATTCACACTACAGTACAAATTAGAACTAGCTCTCCATTTTACCTTCAGAGGAATGTACAAAAACCAGATGATGACGTAACAGACAAGCTACAGGTCACTGAGGCAGAAAAGTCATGTGAACTGATTTCCAGGCTTCTACACCAAGCACATAATTTTATGATGAAGAACTCTCTACTCTAATCAAGGCTGCAGAACAGAGGTAACAAGACCCCTTATGGAGACCAACAAATTGGGTCAATAAATAAATGCATTAAGAAAAAAAAAAACTAAAATGGGGAAGGCAAAATATTTAAACATGATAAACACAACGTAGCAAAACTGAACAGCAAATTTAATGCTTAATGGTGAAGTGTTAACACCATTTTTATTAAAATGAGAAACCCAACAAAGATGACTGTTATTACCTTTTTCAACTATTGTTTTGAAGGTTCTGGCTGCTATAATAAGAAATAACTGATATATATATATTGAGAAAAAAGCAAATATTCTTTACTTGCAGATGATAAGGGTATATACCTTGAAAACTTAATCAAAAAAAAAAAAACTTGAACTAATAAGAGAATTTGGTAAGAGGCAAAGATGCAAGATAAATATACAAAAAACACCCAATCAGATTTTCTCTGTATTCGAATAAACAGTTAGAAATTCAAATGCAAAATATTCTGCACAAAGTAGTGATAAAAATCATGACATGTAGGAAAATTTACCAACAAAAAATACAGAAGACCTGGATGAAGAAAATTAAGACCACATTACTGAAGGACATAAAACAAGCTAAGAACAAAAAAAGAATCACATGTTCTTAAAAAGGAGGCCTACTACATTAAAATGTATAGATTTCTTTCTATATATTCCAATCAGAATCTAGTGTTGTTGTTTTTCTTTAACTGGGTAAAGTGATTTTAAGTTCATATGTAATAATATTTATACAAAAGAACAGTTAGAAAATTGTGAAAAAAAAGAACAGCAGGAATGGAACTGTCTTGCCAGATACCAAACTCACGATAAAGCCACACACATGAAAAATAAATAAGAGTATGTGATGTCATAGCACTAGAAAAGCAGAACAGTTAAGTAGAAGACATAAAAGCACATTGTAATTGCCATTTTTTAATGCACAAATCAGCCTATGAGGTTCTTCTCATACAGGCTCAATGGCTCACCAAGCCAAGGAGGAGTAAGCACCGCATAATCCATCTAAACGCTTTAATAATTAATTACCACTTACGTGTTCCTTAATAAATATTGGCATTGTATCAACATAAAATACAAACATTTTCGGATAAAAGTAGTAAACTGTAGGCAAAGCCAAACAGAAGTTGATGGTCAATATCAGTAAGCAATACAAACTAATACCAGTTAGAGAGCAAGTAATGAATGTATTAATACAATCAATGGGCAGCCTTTCCCATAATACGCAGAGATTAGGGTCATGTTCTTTTCACTTCAAAATAAAAGATCAAAGGTTCACTTCTAAACCCATAATCATGTTTAGAATTTGTATTTCTTCCTCTAAGAGGATCACCAAGAAGCTGAAGTAGTAGCCCTATAATGGTCTCCAGCCAGGCCAACACACACACACACACACACACACACACACACACACGTCACACCTAATTTTAGCCGACTATGAATTTAAATTGCTTCAATATACAACGGACTTGTTAACACACAGCTGTCAGATAACCTAAGAGGTGAGACTCATCCATAGGAGGCTGAGCAAAGATAAGGGTCTCAAGCCAGACTAGTGTGCTGTTTACCTCAAATAACCAAAGACATTTACTTGGCAGAACAACCTTAATCACTGTTGAGGGAAGAAATGGAACATGTAAAGGGAGAGGTGATTCTAAGTATCAGGTCCAAGGTGCATGATGGGCCATAAAAAGTAAGATGAATTCATAGGCCAGATACAAGGAAAATCAGGGGTAAGACGGTACAGAGAAAACAAACTGGGTCTTTGTAGGCGGTTCAGAATGAAAACTGTGAACACTGAGAGACTATTGAAGGTTTTCTGTAATGTTGTGCCAGGTGCCTGCTGTGCGTTTTTGTGTGATTATGCAGGCACATAAGAAAAAAAAAAAAAAAACGGAGGCAGCGAGAGATGCACTGGCTTTGTGACTATGAAGCAGCTGGGCAAGACCAATGCTCCAACTAAATATTAACCATCAAATTATATTTAAAGATTGCTTTTTACTGAATAACAATTCAGGATTGCTTGGGATGGACCACACTAAGTGACAGAATAAATTACCCAAGTGGGTAAAAGCTATGAATCTCATTAGGATTACTTGATCGGAGCTGAAAGAACGGGCAAATTTAAGGCCACAGACAAACCTTGATCCAGAAAACATAAAATTTTGAAGAGGAAGTAGTCCCAAATGCAATTCTTTGGAAGGCTGAGACTTTAGTTAAGCACAAAAAAAAAAAAACAGCCATTATTAATTTTGTTATCAATATGACAGACTCAGGAGTCACAGAGAAGTTGGTCATCTGCTCTAATAGAAACTATTCATCCAGAGTAAAGATATACTCAGAATATTTACATGCAAATTATGTTACTAAGATTAACAAGAGTCACTTTGCCTTTTCAAATCATATTCTTCCTTGGATACTTGTCCCTGACGCTAGAAAAACTCAGCAATTAAACTGAAAACCATAAAACTAATTTCTTCTACAGTACAAAAGAACACAGCAAACAACATGAAATTTTATCTCTTTGACCTACATTATGCCACGTACTTCGTATGTTTTATTTCCCATATGTTTAGGATATTCAAATGATCCACAGCCTTCTAAGAAGACTATGCATCTTTCTCCAATGGTATTCTCTCTGAAACAACAAAGTTTTCTTATTAATCATTCTGGAAACTGCATTTTCACAAAAAAGTGAGAGAAATTGGAAGAAAGAGGTTTCCAAAAATAAATGACCAGCTAAATCAGACAGGCAGGTTTGAATTTTTTTTTCATCAGACACTGCTGGCATGATTGCAAACTTTAAAAGACCCAGATGATTCTGCATAAATCTAACTCATCATCTTTCCTATAAAGAGTCCGGCTCTAATGAAGTCCTTAATGATCTGGATAAAACACGTTTAATTAGATTATAAACTGCAACATAAAACAGCTGCACCATGCCTTTAAACATTTTCCTCTCTGAAGATCAGAGGATTGAAAAAGGGTTATAAAACAGCCCATTCATTTTGCTTGTTTTTTAAAAGGAGGGGAAAAGAACCATTAGACACAACTAAAGTCCGAGACAACTTTTAACAAGTGAAATCCAAGTTGACTGTATTCTGAGACCCCACACACAGAGTATGATGATGGTGTCAGGTGACCATCATATCAAGGGCATGGCATGTGATTAGCCCACTTTGGGGAATTCATGATTTCCTATGTGATATCGACAGTATAAGACATGTTTTCTCCTTTATGGTATGTAGAAAAACAGACCAGAAAAGAAACAAGGCTAATTAAAATGCATTTCAGAGATAATCCTAACATGACTTTCATAACATATACGTAGCGACCCTATGTACAACAGAATGAAGCACTGCACAGTCCTGCGCCATCTTCACAACCTTTGTTATGCTTCAGCCCGTTGTTGCAGCCACATGACTTTCTAATAATAAGCAATTCCACTAAGAGCTTGAGAAGGTGAACTAAAGATCTATTTACCCATGCGCTCATATATTTTACATATTTGTTTTTTGGCTGGGGGAAGTAGGATGTAGGAAACAGGAAAGCCACAACTGCTAAGAATTTCTTTAAATATATCTTTGTAGTTCCCCAAGATAGTATCTTGACAAGTAGCAGTTAAGAGCATGGCCTCTGGAGTCAGCAGGCCATTTTTGAACCCCAGTTCCAACATTTAGAAGCTGTGTGACTCTGGAAAAGTGACAGCCTCTCTTGGTTTCAGTTGTCCCATTTGAATATGTGAGAACAGTACATACTTCATAAGGTAATTATGGAGATCAAGTGCAATTTAGCACTTTGTGCTTTGCCTGGCCTAGAAGAGGTGTTTAACACATTAAGTCACAATCAAAAGAGACAAGCACATTTGAGATAAATTAAAGAAGACCCCTAAATAAATGAAAAGATACACCATGTTCATAGACTGGAAGATTCAATATTGTTAAGATGTCAAATTGCCTCCATGTGATTTATGTTCAATACCAACCCAATCAAAATACCAAAAGCCTTTTTTTTTTTCTTTTTTTAAGAAAAAAACTGACAAGCAACTTCTATAATTTGTATGAAAGGCAAACGACCTGGAAGAACAAAATAAAATTTAAAAAGGAGAAAAAAAAAGTTCGAGTGCATATACTACTAATTTCAAGGCTTACTAAAAAAACTACAGTAATAAACAAGATGTGGTGCTGGAGAAAGGATATACAAAACAGTAAGTCCAGAAATGGTCATATGATTTTCAATAAAGGTGTCAAAGTGATTCAGTGGGAATATGAAAGTCTCTTCAACAAATGGTGACGAACCAACTAACTACTGGTATGGGAAATAATGAACATCAATCTTTCTATCAGCCAATATGTAAAAATTAATGCAAAATGGATCATAAATCTAAATGTAAAAGCTAAATCAGAGAAAACGTCAGAGAAAATCTTTGTGGCCTACCAGAGGCAAGTATTTCTTAAATAGGACATAAAAATCATCACCCATAAAAGAAAAAACATTGATAAACTCAACTTTATAAAATTTAAATTTTGGGCTCTTCAAAAGACACCATGAAGAAAACAAAAAGGAAAATCACAGGGAGAAAATGTCTGCAATGCATATCTGACAAAAGACTTGTATCCACTTATATAAAGAACTCTTACAACTCAATGCTATGAAGACAATCTAATATAAAGTAGGCAAAATTTTTGAATAAATATTTCACAAAAGAAAACATTCAAAAGGCCAAAAAGCACACGAGAAGATGATCAACATCATTAGTAATCAGGGAAATGTAAATTAAAACCATAGGGAGATACTACACACCCCCATTAAAGTGGCCAAAATTTACAAAATGGACAATACCAAGTGGATGTAAAACATCTGGAACTCTCATGTAATGCTAGTAGGAACACAAAATCAGACAACTACTTCAGAAAGTACTTTGGCAGTTTTTCTTTTTTTTTTTTAATAAAGTTAAACATAAATACTATATAATCTAGCCATTCTGCCATGTTTTTATCTAAAAGAAATGAAAACATATGTCTATACAAAGATTTATTATATTCACAGCCACTTTATTCACAGTAAATGTCCATTTACAGGTGAATGGATAAAGAAGCTGTGGTATATTTATACAATGGACTACTACTTGGAAAAAAAACAAAAAACTTACTGATACATCCAACATGGATGTATCTCAAGATTGTGATGCTAAGCAAAATAAATCAGATGTAAGGGCACATACTGAATGATTCCACTTATATAAAACGCAAAGGAATGTACCAAAAAACCAAACCAAACCCAGTGCCGTCGAGTCGATTCCAACTCATAACGACCCTATAGGACAGAGTAGAACTGCCCCATAGAGTTTCCAAGGGGTGCCTGGTGGATTTGAACTGCCAACCCTTTGGTTAGCAGCTGTAGCACTTAACCACTACGCCACCAGGGTTTCCAAAGGAATGTACAGTGACAAAAATAATATCATAGTTGCCTGGGGTTGGGAATGAAGGAGGATGGAAAAAAAAACAAACAAACCCAGTGCCATCGAGTCAACTCTGACTCATAGTGACCCTATAGGATGGGATGGACTAAAAAGGACACAGGAAATCTTCTGGGAGTAATAAAAATGTATATTTTGATTGTGATAGTAGTTTCACGGGTGTATATAACTGTCAAAACTCATCCAATTAAATAGATTCATTTTACTGCGTAAAATTATTGCTCAATAAAGTTGACAAGGAAAAAAGAAAGTAGCAAATTAGCAAGAATACAATTTATGTTTCTCCCTTTGCTTTCTTCCATTTCATGCTGCCATGCCTACTCATTTTCTTTTCCATGTGAAACGGGGAAAAGGGAATGAAGAAGATAAAAATTGATTCATTCAACAAATATTTTTTTAAAAAACCAGTTGCCGTCAATTCTGATTCATGGCAATTCCACGTGTGTTAGAGTAGAAATGCGCTTCATGTGGTTTTTAACTATTGAAATCTTTTGGAAGCAGATCAACCAGGCCTTTCTTCAAGGTGTTCCTGGGTGGATGGAAATCTCCAAACTTTCAGTTAACAGCCAAGCGTGTTAACTGTTTATACCACCCAGGGATTCCAACCAATATTTAGAGAACATCTATTGCATTTGTTACTCCTGATAACATTGACTGTTAGACTTTTATGGATGAGGAAATTAAGGTTTGGCATGAAATAACGTGTCAAAGTCACACAGATAGTAAATTGTAGAGCTGAATCTGCAACCACTCTCTTTGGCCAAAATCTGGGGCAATATGCACTGCACACAATCTTTTCCCGTCTGTGATCTCACCAAGCCCACCACCACTAAGGAACACGATCCTACATACATGAGAAGAAATGATGAGATGCAAATCCATAACAATTGTGCATTGTCAAAATAAAATGTGTAAAAATAGGTTCTTCTATTTATATTTAAGCACTCCTTGCAAAGAATTTCCTCAACTTTTCTCTTTGGGAATGTCTCCTTACTTAACTCGATCCCCTAAAAGTTTAGCACAGAGCTTAAGAGCAGAGGCTCTAGAGTCACACTTTCCAGGCCCAAATCTTGGCTCTGTGACCTGGTGTGATCTCTTCTTGCCTCAATTTTCTCATCTGTAAAATGGAGATTATAAAAGTGTCTACCTCAAAGGACTTCTGTGATGATTAAAATAATGAATATGAAGTATGTAACACAGGGGCATAATAAATTCCCAATAAATATCAGACTTGCTTCTTCTTCCATAAACTATACTTCTAATAGCTAGGTACAGAAAGTAAAGAGTTACATGCAAAAAAGAAAAACCTGACTTCTTAGGTGGTAGCTTGGATTCATCAGTGTTTCCTTTTTCTTTCCTCCTTTCCTGCCTTCCTCCCTTTCTTCCTTCAGAGTATTACTGTTCTTCAATTAGAATTTTCGCATTATAAATATATGACAAAACTATGCATGATGGAGGCAAACCCCAGTCCGTAACCATAAGCAGCACATTATCTTATGAAAAAATAAATGATTCATTTCTCTTTGGCAGAAATGGGTCTTCTCCTTGCCTTTCTCTTTCTAGGGAAATAAAATTTTTGCTCTTTTCCAAGAACTTGGAAGATTTCTTTTGAAAAACCAGCATGAGGAAGCTTGAGGAAGCTTTTTTACAGCCAACTACAGCAGCTGGCAGCCTGAAGGGCGATATAAAAACATTTTTCTGTTCTACAAAACTTCAAGTGTAGCAGCTCACAAACGCAAAACCATTTTTTACTGAAGTAACAACAATAAAAAAAATTCTTAGACATTTCCAAAATCATATGCTATAAAGAAGGACCTTTAGTGCAATAAAAATAATGTATCAATAACGTTTCTCACAGTTAACAAAGGCTCCCTTTTGCCTGCTCAAATCCACATCTTTAATAGACTTTAAATTAGAGGAAAAGTAAATATGAAAGGCAACGCACCCTTTGGGTATGATATTTATCCCACTCATGTGGCATGTTGCTGCTAGGATTTCCAAACCAGCAGGTTCAGGAAAAACAAAACTCATTCCCTTGGGGGTGGGGGGGAAGAACTAATCAAATTAAATTATTGTAATGTTCTGTAATAATAGAAGAACTTTTAAATTAGAACTAGTTAAATTAATTGATGCCTTTGAATTAAGGTGTTGGTGAAGAATATTGGATATACTACGGACTGCCAGAAGAACGAACAAATCTGTCTTGCAAGAAGTATACCAAGAGTTGCCATAGAAGGGAGGATGGTGAGACTTAGTCTTACATACTTTGGACGTGTTATTAGGAAGGACCAGTCCCTGGAGAAGGACATCATGCTTGGTAAAGGAAAGGGTCAGTGAAAAGGAGGAAGATTCTCAATGAGATGAAATGGCACAGTGGATGCAACAATGGGCTCAAATATAGCAACAATTGTGATGATGGCACAGGACCAGGCAGTATTTCACTCTGTTGTACACAGGGTTGCTATGAGTAGGAACCGACTTGATGGTACTTAACAACAACAAGTTCATTGTTCTTAAAACTGAGCACAGATTTGACTAACAGGAAGGAGGTATTTTGTCTCTTGTTATTTCACTAGCATTAGGATCCTCCTACTCAAATTTTATCAACGGACATGCTGACCCAACCTTTGTAGTATCAGAACACTGCATAGTCTTGAGAACCAAAACTAAAAGCAATGTATCTCAGAAGTTATCAGAAATAGTCTTAGAGTGGAGGCTGAGGTAAGGATGGATAAAAGAAAAAAATGTTCCTTTCCTTCTGAAAGGTCTTAAACTTTTATAAGAAGCTTCGAAAGAAAGGCAAACAAGATGCAGTTATTCTGTGACATGATAATATTTCATTTTCTGGAACTCATTTAGGAAAACTAATGAAGAATAAATGTGTTCCTTGCTTGCAGAAGCCAGCTTAAACTGGTAAGAGCCTAATTACTAACAATATTTGTTAAGCAAAATCAATTTATGTCAGAACAGAAGGCGTTTAAGCATTAATAAGAAAGTTAACAGAGAAAACAACACAAAATATTTAAGTTCTAGATTCAAAGTAGGCAGTGTTAATAAATAGAGCTACTCAAGAGATCACTAAATATACTGCTATAAAAAATAGTTACTCTTTTTTTCCTAGACACTATATACTGACAAGATCTGCCAATTATATTTCATTTTAGCCAGCTAACTTGAGAGGTATTTACATAAGAGAACATATTATAAAGCTGTACCCTACTCTAATTTTACCTGAACTCTAAACATTTCTACTTAACCACAAAAATGATATGGCATTCCCAAACTTAGAGTATCTTTCTTGATTTCTGGAGTTAACAAAGAAAGAAAAAGTAGAAAAGCAACAAAATAATTCTTATTTCATTTGTAATATATTTTTATGGTTCGTCAGTCATTACTATTTGAGCACAGGATAATTTCTCCTTTAAGCATCATTTACATTGACAAATTTTTAGTTTATTTTTTTCCATCTGCAAAATGGGTCCTAGATCTGAGCTCTGATGTAATCAATCAGCTCACACCAAGAAAGCCACCCAGGATCCAGTTTATTCCCTTGTTATTTTGCTAAGTTAGACAATCGAAAGTTTGTGGAGGTGGTCACTCTTACACACTGCTATCAGGAACACAAAAAGGCTTAGTTTTCACAACTGGTCACTTACTCAATATCCATTCCTTCTTTTCTATTCCTAACAGAATCTTGATTTTATTCTGGTACCTACCCTCATTAGAAATAGATGTTCTAAACTTTTCAGCATGCATAAAGGTAAAACAACAGGGAAAGATAACTGCAACAAGATATATGTGGGGATGGGTGCCACATGAGCATTCAAACAAAACGTATCAAATGGAGAAGATATGCTGATGCAACACTTTTAGGATCAAATATGTGGTATGCTAATCCACACCAAAATCGATAAGCTGGGAAAAATGTTAAATACAGTAAAATAAAGAAAACTAAACCAACAACAAAAAATCTGAAAATGACCCCCCACCCCGACCCGGTGAGCACATTCGCATGTACTCATTCACCTGCTACCCACCTGCCCAACACAGCCAGTGGCAGGGGGCATGCTCCCACTTAAACAGACAGGTGCTAAGTGGTCGCATGTCGTCAGACTAAGGACCACAGGGCATACCCGTCCCACCTGTCCAGGTATATCAAAACAAAATATAACAAAAAATCAAGATGAAGCAGACAAACACACAAGCAATCAATAAATAAAATAACAACTTAATGCCTCAAAGACAACAGACAATATCAAGTCACATAAAGCAGGATGAGATGGCTCAAGCAAGTGACCAAAATAAAGGCGAAAAAAACCTTCCTGCAGAAGAAATGGTAATGGAATGACCTGACAAGAAGTTCAAAAGGTTTATATATAGGATCCACAAAGAGATCAAGGAAAGCACAGACAAAACCAAGGAAAACACAGGCAAAACTCTAGAAGAACTCTGGAAAACAACACAAGAATGAAATGACAAAATACATGGACAATTAGAAATCATACAAACCAGCAACTAGAAATCCAGAAAATTAACAATAAAATATCTGAAATAGATTAACTCAATGGAAGAACACAGAAGTAGAACTGAATCAATGGAAGAAAGAATCAGTAAGCTAGAGGAGAAATCCACTGATACTAACTTATTTGAGAAAAAATCAGAAAAAGAATGAAAAAAATCTAAGAGCTATGTGAGACACTATCAAGAGGAATAACTGACATTTAAACAGAATTCCAGAACATGAGGAGACCAAAAAAAAAAAAAAAAAAAAATGCAGAGAGAACTTTTGAAGATTTGGTGTCAGAAAACTCTGATATCATGGAAGCCAAGAAGGTTTCCATCCAAGAAGCTCAGAAAATCCCTTAAGACCCCAAAAGAAAGTTACCAAGACATAATCAAACTTTCCAAAAATAATCCTGAGAGCAGCTTGGAATAAATGAAATCTCGTCTACAAAAGGGAACTAGTAAGACTAAGCTCTGATTTCTCAGGAGAAACCATGCAGGCAAGAAGGCAATGGGATGACATATATAAAACACTGAAAGAAATGAGCTACCAACCAAGAATCATACATCCAGCAAAACTGTCTCTCATATATGATGGTGAAACTAGGACAGTCCCAGATAAACAGAAATTAAGGGAATTTGTTAAAAATCAGACCAACTTTAGGGGAAATATTAAAGGAAGTCCTTCAGACCGAGAACCAACAACATCAGACAATAACCTGGGATTAAGACACACAACAGCATACCTAGATACCAACCCAGATAAAGAATTCGCAAAAAGAAAATAAAACTGAAAACAGGAGAGCAGAGACATTAATTTGCAATCGACGAAAACTTCAAAACACAAAGCGGGACTACATGGTGTGGTTATACAACTTCCATATGGAGAGGAAGTCAAAGTGATATCGAGAAGTAACGGACTAATTTAAACTTAGGAAGAAGGTAAAGGTAAATTTCAGAGAAACCACAAAGAAAATTAATAAACCTATTCACCAAAATAAAAAGAAGAAAATCATAAAGACTCAATAAGCATAAAATCAACAACAGTGAAGGAAATATAATCATGATAAATATTTACACACTCAATGACAGAGCTCCAAAATGCGTACAAAACAAACTCTACCAGTACTGAAAAGAGAAATAAACAGTTCCACAATAATAAAAACCAAACCCTTTGCTACCGAGTCAATTCTGACTCGTAACGACCCTACAGTAGTAGAAGACTTTAGCACAACACTTTCAACGAAGGACAGAACAACTAGGAAGAAACTCAAAGAAGATACAAAAAACCTAAACAACACAATTAAGCAACTTGACCTCATAGACATACAGATTTTCCCTGCTCTCCAAAAGCAGGGTGTTCCTATGAAACCTTTTGTAAGTTGAAATGGTGTAGTGCAAAGAAGCAATTACCTTTAATTTATATGGGAAAATTTTTCTAGCATTCCCAGACAAAAAATAACTTACCAAATCATACCAAAGAACACACAAAACCTAAATAAATCAAGATAAAGCACAGATGCTCGTAGACACAATTCAAAGCTATGGTGGATTAATGGTGAAATGCTGAGTGTAGTTTCCAGGGAAGGAGCTTGGCATTTTATTGCTTGGCATGTGCGTTGCCTCTTTAACAGCTCGCTGCAAAACAAACGCTGAACACGATTTCCACTTTTCGCCCTTTTTTGTAAAAGCGAAAATCCTCGTCCGATTTCTTTCAGTTAGCGAAAACAGGTACTAATGTAGGTCTTTCGTAAAAGTAAAGTGTAATAAAAGCAAACTTTCAAAAAGCAGGGGATACCTATATACAGAACAGTCCACCCAACAGCAGCACAGAAAACATTCTTCTCCAATGCAAATGGATCATTCTCTAGAATACACCATATTTTGGGCCACAATGCAAGCTTCAATACATTAAAAACATCAGAATAATACAAAGTATCTTCTCTGATCACAACACTATGAAACCAGAAATCAATAAAAGGAAGAACAAGGAAAAAATTCAAATACATGGAAACTGAGTAACAACTTGCTTAAAAAAAACTGGGTAATATAAGAAATCAAAAATGTAATAAAAAAAAAATTCCTAGAATCAAACAAGAATGAAAACACAACATACCAAAACCTTTGGGACATAGCAAAAGCAGTGCTCAAAGGAAAATTTATAGCCATAAATGCACACATCAGAAAATACAGCTTAACTCTATAACTTGAACAAATAGAAAAACAGCAGCAAAAGAAGCCCACAGTCACCAGAAGAAAGGAAATAATCAAGACTAGTGAGTCGGAATTGACTCGATGGCAGTGCGGTGGGTAGTAGAGCAGAAATAATTGAAGCAGAAAACAGAAAAACAACAGAAAGAATCAAATAAGACTACAAGTTGGTTCTTTGAAAGGATCAGTAAAATT
This sequence comes from Elephas maximus indicus, assembly GCF_024166365.1. Lineage (NCBI taxonomy): Eukaryota > Metazoa > Chordata > Mammalia > Proboscidea > Elephantidae > Elephas > Elephas maximus. Next base: position 18,074,904 of record NC_064842.1, on the reverse strand, counting down.
GACAAACCGCTGTCCAAAGTGACAAAGGAATAGAATGAGAAGATGCAAATAACCAAAGTAAGAAATGAGATGGGGGACATTACAACAGAGCCAACTGAGATAAAAAGTATCATAACAGGATGTTATGAAAAACTGTACTCCAACAAATACGAAAACCTAGAAGAAATGGGCGAATTTCTAAAAACACAGTACCTACCTAAACTAACACAAACCAAGAGAGAAATTTTGAATATGCCCATAACAAAAGAAGAAATTGAAGAGATCATTAAAAAACAAAACAAAAAAAACTCTCCACCAAAAAAATCCTGGCCTGGACAGGAAAACTGGAGAATTCTACCAAACATTCAGAGAAGAGCTGACATCAAGTCTACTCAAACCATTCCAAAAAATAGAAAAGGAAGGAATACTCTCTAATTCATTCTATGAAGCCAGCATAACCCTCATACCAAAGTTAGGCAATGACACCACCAAAAAAGAAAATTATAGGCCAATATTCCTCATGAATATAGATGCAAAAATTCTCAACAAATTCAAAAGCATATCAAAAAATAATACATCATGACCAAGTGGGATTCCTACCAGGTATACAAGGATGGTTCAACATCAGAAAATCAACATAATCCACCACACAAATAAAACAAAAGAATCACGTGATCATCTCAATCAACACAGAAAAGGCATTTGATAAAGTCCAGTGACCATTACTGATAAAAACTCTCAGCAAAATAGGAATAGAATGGAAATTCCTGAACATAATAAAGAGTTTTTATACAAAAACAACAAACATTAATCTCAACAGAAAGTAACTGAAAACATTCTCCTTAAGAACAGGAACCAAACAAGGATGACTTTTATCACCACTCATATTCAGCATTGCACTAAAAGTCCTAGCTAGAGCAATACAGCAAGAAAAGGAAATAAAACTCATTGGCAGAGTTGACTCCGACTCATAGTGACCCTACAGGACAGAGTACGAATGCTCCATAGGGTTTCCAAGGAACGGCCGGTGATTTTGAACTGCTGACATTTTGGTTAGCAGCCAAGTTCTTAACCACTACGCCACCAATCTTACATCGATCACTGCAGTAACTCCTACCTAGTCTCCCTGCCTATGCGCCAATCCATTTTCCACATGTTCTTCACTTGCTTAAAGCTGTAACAGCTTCCCATTGCCCTCAATCACCTGAGCACAGTATAAGAGCCTTTCTGCCCAAGTTATCTATCTCATTTCTCAACACTCTCCCTTCTGTACTCTCTGTTCCAGTCATACTGAACTTAGAATTCTCAGAAAGCATCACCATTTCTTGCCTTTGGGGCTATGTACAGGCTGTTTGTCCTCTCTATCTGGAGCTCCATTCTTTTTGCCCATGTAGAGTTGGCAATAACCTTAGAGAAGTCTTAGTGCTGTTCGTCCTGTAAACACCTGAGATTAATACTAAATCTCACTAATGCGGACTTACTGAATGAAAACCCTTTATGAATTAACTACAGATCTGAATTTTTAAAGGAATTCAGTTTATTTTAAGAACTAACGCGGTAATTCAAGTCGAGCTAATAAAAGGTGGCTTAATGGACATACTAACAGGTTCAATTTTAATGAAGTGACAGATGATTGAGAATTAAATTCTCAAGAATTTGGATATAAACAAGACATTGTAGAAAACATCTGAAAACTTTATTCTCCCATTAGGTTAAGAAACAGTCTTTCAATATTTTCTACATTACTAGTTTTTTCTTCAAATCCCATTTTTACAAACAGTAAAAAGGGAAATTTTAGCCGCTTTGCATACAAAATTATCACAACTTCTAAATAAGTGTGATCGAACAGAAACTATCTTATACATGATTTTGACAATGACCTAGAAGGAAAAGCTAAAAAAAAAAAGAAGGAAAAGCTGCTCAGTAAAATTCGAGTTGAACTGTAAATTTACCAGCAAATACTTCCCAGAACATCTGATAGCTCACGTTTTAAAATCCCCGTTAATCGTTGCAAGTTTCCATTCCTTTGTTGCCTAGCATGCTGTGTGTACGGAACCCCCTCACAGGCACATTCATTAGCCGCCTCGCGGTGGGCAGGGCAGACTTCGTAATCACAAACCAGAGATGCGTGGCTCCCTGGGTCAGGGACAAATAAATCTTTTAGTGTCATTGCAGGCTACTTTATGTGCTGCTGTCTCCCCGCTGGGAGAAGTGTTAAAATATTTAAGGTTTATTATCTGGTGTGATCGTGGTTTTATAATGACGAGAAGTCTGGGATGAGAGGAAGGAATGGCAGAATCCAGTACTTTGTTTCAATAGGAATAATTTTAATTGAATTAGTAAACTTTTGGAGAAAGAGTCAGTAAAAGTAAAAGTTCTGCTGAAGAAGAAGGGTGGATAGAATCCTTCTGAAATCACTCTAACAGCCATTTGTAGACAACCAATTTTAACCAAGATGGAGCTAGAAGAACAAGAGGACTGTGTATGTCACAAAAATCATGATTAGCATCACTGCTAAAACCAACTACACTCTAAAATGACAACTGTTTTTACCTATCTCCCTATTTATCCAAATACCAGACAGTCAGTGGGGGAGAATGGCCTTCTTTTGTTCTTAATTAGAACACTGTTTTGAGTTAGAGTTACCTGATTGGCAAGTTTGCCAAGCGTTCCCTCAGCCCATTCCTCTACATCTCATACTCCCTCTACCATTTTTCCCTTACCCCTATCTCCTCGCCTAAATGAGAATAAACTGGTCATGGGTGGGGAGTTGTGGGGTGGGGATGGCAGGGTAGAGAGAACATCTGGGTTTTATCAGCTGGTCTCAGGACTTGCAGAGTTTCTTCAAATTCTAAATCTTAATGTTGCTCTGCAGACTTGTACCTCCTGGTACAAATAACACGATACCCCTCCTCCACCCCCAGTGCTCCTGTAGCCCGCAGCCTTGGGGTTCTCCAAGGAAGTAGAGTTTAAGACCAGAAATAAGGACAACTTGCTTCTGGACATGAATCTCACAAATGAGATTATTCTTCATTAAACACATAATTGTCTAAGTGACTTGATTTAAATCTACTCTATTATTTTGTTTGAATGAAAAGCATATGCACAAAGCAGCCTGGAAGAGAAACTCGGGCTTTCGGATGCACGTTAGCGTCCGTGCAGCACACTCAACAGAAGTTCAGCTCAGTCAGCATCATGTGGCAGAAAAACCACCAGCAGTTACAAAGGCCACACACTTCAGCGCCCACTGAGCGGTGCTGCTGGAAGAGGAGCAAACGGTCCTTAGCAAGACTCTCTTTAGGGTGAACAAGAGGCTGTGCGGAGGGTCTGCAGGAATGAATTTGTGGTTTGCAATTGGCCAGTCAATTCTCTACAGAAGTAAATCCAATATGTGTGACTGTTTAGAAAAGCAATTAAGGGCAGTTAAATCTTTCTTGGTTAATTAAGTGATTTTCATCTGGAGGTATGGTTGGAGGAAGGAACCGCCTGGAAACTAGGATAGGAAAGAAGTATTTAGTGTGAGAGAATAAGTTCCAGATGATTTTTTTTCATATGTCTTGTGCTTAAATCCAGACTACTAAGTCTAGACACTAAAAATTAAACTACAGGTCAGCAAAAAAAAAGAACACCCAAGCAGTAAGAGGCTGTTATGTCACTGCTGCCTTTATTAAAAGAATACAATTTGCTTCCCTCAAACCTATATTTTATCATTTCCTTCTTCATAACAAAACTCCTGATACAAACAATCAAAAAAGAAAAATCAAAAGTAAAAATAACACAAAACTGAATGTGTAAGCTTAGTATGTCTGCTGACCCATGCAGTGTTTAGGGTACGACTGGAAAGGCGGCTGAAAGGCTGTGGGAAGAGCAGGAACCTAAGAGACTGAGCCCAGACAGTGCCTGGTCCTGTGAAGTGTGCCTACAACTTGTTACCTGAGTACCCTTCAGCCTGTCAAATCCCTGAGCCACAGGTTCCTCAACTCTATAAAAGTATAATATTTTGTCAAGAGTAATGAATATCGAATATACTATGGACTGTCAGAAGAACAAACAAACCTGTCTTGGAAGAACCACAGTCTGAGTGCTCCTTGGAAGCGAGGATGCCTTCCTCTCGAGTGCTTTGGACACATTATCAGGAGGGACCAGTACCTGGAGAAGGATATCATGCCTGATAATACAGAGGTCAGCAAAAAAGAGGAAGACCCTTGACAAGATGGACTGACACAGTGGCTGCAACAATGGGCTCAAACATAACAATTGTGAGGATGGCGCAGGACAGGGCAGTGTTTCATTCTGTCGTACATATAGGCTCGTGGTGAGCTGTAATCGACTCAATGGCACCTAGCAACAACAAAAAAGAACTATACAAGCATTTGTTACTGTTATATTAATAAAACTCATAGTAATAAATATCAGCCTTCTTAATAACAAATCAAAGAATCTCCTGAATTTGGAGTCCCTATAAAATGGCTTTTCTATGACTGCTAACCAGGAAAAGGTTGGCAGCTTGAATTCACCAGCCATTCCTTGGAAACCCTGTGGGGCAGTGCTACTCTATCTTGTAGGGTCACTGTAAGTCCGAATCAACTCAACGACAACAGGTTTTTTTTTTTTTTTAAATAAATGGCTCCTGGGAGTGAGCCAGTTTTGCAGTCATACACTTGTAAAGTCATCATTCAGAATTACCACACATACGTCTGCTTCAGCAGGGAAAGGGCCAACGTGTACTGTGTCCAGTTGTTCCCACTGCCTCTGTCTAAAAAGCAAAGGAAAAGATGATCTCCCTTTCAAAAATTTGTTGTTGTTAGCTATTGTCGAGTCAGCCCCCAACTCCTGGTGATCCACATGCACAAGGGAAGGAAACACTGCCCAACCCACTGGAATTCACAGGGTTTTCACCGGCTGATTTTTGGAAGTAGACCACCAGGCCTTTCTTGCTAGTCTGTCTTAGTCTGGAAGCTCCACTGAAACCTGTCCAGCATCATAACACGCAAGCCTCCATGGACAGAGGGGTGGTAGCTGCACATGAGGTACACTGGCTGGAATCAAACTCAGGTCTCCCGCATGGAACTTGAGAAGTCAACCACTGGACCACCACTGTCCCCTTATTCAAAAATAAAACCACCAAACACCAACACGGGAAGAAGAATCGCTAACTAGGATCTGTTTGTATAGGAAACAAGATGGCTCCCACCTGAAAAAAAAATGGTGGCAAAGACACTACCAACATTTGGAATATCACCTCCATTTTTTAGATACTGTAACTGAGGCACTGAGACAATAAATAACTTGGCCAAGGTCACACAGCTGTCAGCCTGGCTCAGGACCCTGTATTTTTAATCATGACATTAAAAATCATGTCACTACTGCCTCATCTTATTCTGCTATGAAAAGGAAAACACCAAAGCAGAAAAATCTGAATCAAAATGCTTTCATTTGTGACAAAAGAAAACAAACTATGAGAATTTGCAAAAGGTACAAAAATATTCTTCTGTGTACGGAAAGCTTCATCCCCGATACCTTCAACTCAACATTAATATCCAACACATATTCACATAAAACAAAAGAACACCATCATGTTAATTATCCTCCTAAATTAGATAAAAAACTTGAACGCAGGTCTACTGCAGATGTTAACCCACAAACCTACAATGATGCACTGTATTTGTTTTTGCAAATAAACCATGCTAGGCATTTAAGGACAAAAAGAGTGCCAGAAATTATTCCTAAGGCAAGTTCCTAAATGCATGTGTTATTTTTAGTAATTATTTTAATGTTAATAGCCAAACAAACACACAATGCCAAATCAAGAAATAAAACCAACGTAAAAGAGAAAGAGGCATTTTTATCCCATAATGAGCTTTTAATTATTAGTTCTTAGACACACCCTTTATTCATACTCATTTTATTTTTATTGTTTTACTGTGTTTTAGGTAAAAGTTTATACAGCAAATTAGGTTTCCATTTAACAATTTTTACACAAATTGTTCTGTGCCATTGGTTACAATTTTTACAACGTGTCAGCATTATTTCCATTCTCTTTGTTCTGCTTCCATTGATCTAGCTTCCTTTCCCTTTCCTGCCTTCTCTTCTTTGGGTTTGGGTAAATGTTGACCGTTTGGTCTCATGTAGTTACTTGTTTAAGGGAGAACATTACTCATGGATGATATTGTTTATTTTATAAGCCAATCTGTTATTTGGCTGAAAGACGACCTGCAGAAATAGTTTCAAATCCAAGTTCAATGGTTATCTTCGGGCGATACTCTTGGCGGTTCCTCTAGTCTCTATCAGTCCAGTAGGTCTGGCCTTTTTTAGGAATTTGAGTTTTGTTCTACCTATTTTTCCCCATTCTACCCAGGACCCTCTATTGTGTCCCTGATTAGAACAGTTGATAGTGGTAGCCAGGCACCATCTAGTTCTTCTGGTCTCAGGTTAGAAGAGGCTGTGGTATGCAAATCCCTGATAGCGCAGGAGAAAAGTGGGATGCAGTACTCAAATCCTAGTGAAAAGGCCAGGCTTAATGGTCTGACTGAGACTGGAGAGACCCCAGAGGACATGGCCCCCGGATTCTCTGTAAGCCCAAAACTAAAACCATTCCTGAAGTTAACTCTTCAGACAAAGATTAGACTGGACTATAAGACATATAATGATACTGGTGAGGAATGTGCTTCTTCTTCTTAGTTCAAGTAGACACATGAGGCTAAGGGAGCAGCTCCTGTCCGGAGGCAAGACGAGAAGGCAGAGGGGGACAGGAGCTGGCTGAATGGGCACGGGAAATACAGTGTGGAGAGGCGGAGTGTGCTGTCACACTATAGGGAGAGCAGCTAGGGTCACATAACAACGTGTGTTTAAGTTTTTATATGAGAAACTGACTTAAATTCTAAACTTTCATTTAAGGCGCGGTAAAAAAAGAAGGAAAAAAAAAAGAAGAGGATGTAGTTTGTGTGGGGCATTAGTCCCAAGGACTAGTTTCTTCTTGGCGCCTTTGATTTCCTTCATTCTCTTTTGTTCTACACGAGTAGAGACCAACAGTCGTACCTTAGATGGCCGCTTGCAAGCTTTTAAAATACCAGACACTATTCACCAATCTGGGATGTAGAATATTATCCTTGGTAACTATGCCTCATTTTATTTTTTGAAAATGACATCCAAAACGTCAACAAACTTCAGGCTGCTGGAGCAGCACAAGAGAATGTCCCTGTATTCCCTTCCTCTAACTACTCAGCAATCAGATCCTAGAAGAGCACTCTTTACCAAGAGGCAAAGTCCTTACCCAGGGAGCTCTCCAAACTCCATCAGAAAGCAACAGAACAAAGTGAAATGCTGGGATAAAGTGGGAAAGGAACAATTGTGTTTCAACTCACAAAAGCAGAGTCCTAATTAGTGACAAATCTGATTAGAGAACTGTTTTAATGGGATACACCTTTTACTCCTTTCAAGTGCACAAAGTTACTACTACGCTAGATAATGGAACAGATGAGAAATTTATGTGTAATTGGTACATTTTAAGCTGGCGTTTAAAAGCTATTTATCTCTTACTAGAAAAAAATTCTTTTAAGTCATTAATTGGCAACCATAAATTTTGATTCTATTCTTGGCCTAATTATCACAAATTTCAAGTAAGTGGGCTACAAAACAATGAGGCTTTACTGGCTCAATTAGGAATGCTAGTTGAAGGGATTCATAAGGAGATTACAATAAGATAAATTAACTCTATATACAGAAACACTAGAACATAGGATATCAAATGTAGTAGATATTTGTAGGTAAGAAATATGTAAAGACATCTGAGACATATTAGTAAGTAAAAATAAAGATGTTGGAGATGCATATATACAATATGATGCTCTATTTTTCTTATGTGGGGTGTGTGTGCGTGTGTAGAGTCTTGAAGATCACGTGTCAAAATACTGGCAATGGTTACCTTTGGGAAAGATAGTGTTTATAATATTTTTGCAATTAAAAATTAGTTGAAATTTTCAGATTATTTATACCCTACTGGAACTAATCACAAGTAGTGAATGCTGAGTATTAAAGATGCTGGAGGTACAAGGAAAGTACTATGCTAGATACTGCAGAGGTTCGTAAAGTATATAACTCCATTCTTGCGCAACCTTATGAGATCCAATTCTCAGGAACAATTTCCCAAGAAGAAATCAAGTACTCTATAAAGACTGGCAAATTGATCTTGCCCTAGGTCATTAATACCAGGAGGATATCTCAATAGAATCATACTGAATAAGAAGTGGTCTGCAGCTCCAAAGCATTTATTTTGACCAATACTTCTGAGAGTCCTTAAACTAATTCTGAGTAATACACTTTTCTTCATAAAAACAAGAGAAAAAATCATCTTTCTTCTTTATTGGCTTGCCAAAAAAACTGTTCTGTCATTTTTGCCATGGTTAACCCAGATTAATTATCCAATTTTCTTCCCCTTTGGCCGAAGTAAAAAATGGGAAAAGTGCTTTGCTTCACAGTAGATCAGCATTTATTGAAAATATTCATTCTGAGACAGTATTTACTGAAACACTAATATTTGCCAGGCACAGAAGGATCTATGTTCTTAGATAGATCTTATCCTTTAAAATGGAAGTAAAATATGTAAGTGCATATGTTCACAAATGCATAGAAAACAAGGCTGGCTGTCATACGAAGTAGGAAGGACGGAGACATTTTTCCAGTTTGAGAATCAGGAGGAGCTGGCCCTTGACGATGTACATTTCAGGGCTGAAATGGGGTTGGGGAACCAAAAATAGAAGTAGGAGGTCAAGAAGTATAGGGCATTTGAGGGGAAAGCTAGACAGTCCGGTATAAATGGAGCATAGAGGTTATATAAGATGGAATTTACGAGAGAAAATGCTGGGTATGTAAATTTGAATTAGATTCTTGGGCTCTTGAGGCCAAGCTGAAGAGCTTGGGCCTTATTTGATAGGCAGTGGGATTCACTGAAGAAGTTTTTAAACTGTAGACTAACATGCTTCGTCACTACCCAACAAATATTCTCTCAGAGCCTATTATGTGCTAGAAACTATGTTAACAAGTAGGAGTACAAAAATGAGTCCCACAATGTCCCACCTCGAGAAGACTGCAGTTTAATGAGGGAGCTAAATGTGAAAACAGTTCATTTCTAAAGCACCACTGTGGAGGAAGGATTGCACTGTGTAGCTCTGTCTAGTAAATTGCAGCCCTGGTGGCACAGCTGCTAACCAAAAAACCAAAGGATAGGCAGTTCGAATCCACCAGGCACTCCTTGGAAACCCTATGGGGCAGTTTTACGCTATTCTATAGGGTTGCTATGAGTTGGAATCAACTCAACGACAACAGGGTTTTTCTTAGCCGAGCAAACATGTGAAAACTGTGACTGCGTTGCCAATACTGAAAGGCTGGCAGCTGAAACCCACCCAGAGGCACCTCGGAAGTAAGGCCTGGCAATCTGCTTCTGAAAACCCTATGGGGCAGTTCTACTCTGCACACATGAGGTCGCTATCAGTTGGAGTTGACTCGACAGCAACCAAAAACAGCAACACTCTGCATGTGGTACATATGCCTAAAAGTAAATAGTTTAAAATTGCAGTAACAGAGATCGAAAGGATAAAGTCAATCAGGAATCCATTTTTGCTGTAATCAGAATATTTGTCATCTAGTAAAAAGTCATAAACGTGCAAAATAATCACTGACCTGTATGTGGCAAAAATTAATGCAGAATCTCATTTGCAAATTCTCTCGTGTATCTCTCCCTTCTTGGTGATATTCTCATTTATAGAAACAAAACAATGGTTTGTCAAATGAAATGAAAACAAAAATTATCTTTTCTTCTTTAAAGTTTCCACCTTAATTCAAAATAAAATCTAATTTATTGATGCTCAGTGAAGTGCATCTCAGCAGTTCCTTTTAAAAGTGTTCTTCATAAAACAGGCGTGACATACGTATGAGCATATGTGGGTGATTACACACATAGACACGTACACCTTTTTGTTAACTTTGAGATGATATAAGCCTTCTTACAGCAAAACACCTGAGGCAACTCTTTTTTTCTGATTAGTATCAATTTTTTTTAATTGTACTTTAGATGAAAGTTTACAGAACTAGTTTCTCATTAAACAGTTATCACACACATTGTTTTATGACATTGGTTAACAACCCCACGAAATGTCAACACTCTCCCCTTCTCAATCTTGGGTTCCCCATTACCAGCTTTCCTGTCTTCTGCTGTCTTCTAGTCCTTGCCTCTGGGCAGGTGTGCCCCTATAAGCTTGTTTTGTTTTACGGGCCTGTCTAATCTTTGGCTGAAGAGTAAACATTGGGTGTGACTTCATTACTGAGCTGAGAGGGTGTCTGGGGGCCATACTCTCGGGGTTTCTTCAGTCTCTGTCAGGCTAATAAGTCTGGTATTTTTTTGTGAGTTAGAATTTTGCTCTACATTCTTCTCCAGCTCTGTTCCAGACCTTCTATTGTAATCCCAGTCAGAGCAATTGGTGGTGGTAGATGGACACCATCTTGTTATGTTGGACTCAGTCTGGTGGAGGCTGTGGTAGTTGTGGTCCATTAGTCCTACGGACTAATTTTCCCCTTTTGCCTTTAGTTTTCTTCATTCTCCCTTGCTCCCAAAGGGGTGAGACCAATGGAATATCTTAGATGGCCGCTCAGAGGCTTTTAAGGCCTCAAACACTACTCACCAAAGTAGAATGCAGAACATTTTCTTTATAAACTCTGTTATGCCAGTTGAGCTACATGCTCCCTGAGACCATGGTCCCCACAGCCCTCAGCCCAGCAATTCGGTCCCTCAGGGAGTTTGGATGTGTCTAAGGCGCTTCTGTGACCTTGCCTTGTACAAGCTGTACTGGCTTCCACACCTAAGGTAACTTTTATCTGACATCTGCCCCCACCCCCAACATTCTTTACTGGTCTATAGTCATTCCAATTTCACTCTTAGAAGAAAAAAGGAAGTTATTTAATGACTCAATATACTCAGGGCCCAGTGTTCCCTAGGACATAGTCTTTAATTCCCAGTATTCCCTAGGACGTAGTCCATTTCTAATAACAACAAAAAGAAAGCTCTTTCTTAACTGGTCCCCCTCTACTCTGCATCCATGCTGCTCTCTTTCTCAGTTCACTTTGGTCTTGAGAGTATATGAGGTCCATCGACCTTTTAAGGTCCCATTCAAGTACCACTGCATTATTCCTTTACTTATTCACTTACTCACATGTATACTATACATCAGGCATATGTTTGTTCTAGAATTACATAAAATTCATAAGACAAAGTCCATGCCCTCAAAGAGATGACAGAATACCAGGGGAGATAGATAAGTAAAGAGGCGATTTAAATACCAAGAGGGATAAGACAGACATCCCCAGGCTTTGGAAAATTTCACTGCCTCAAGCAGCTTACTTGGCAAGCCCAGTAGCTTTACATTAGAATCCTGGTTCCTTTGCTTGGCACACCTTGTAACTTTAGATTAAAATCCTGGTTCCCCTCTCCTTAACTGCTGCCCCAAAGCTGGAGGAAATTGGCAGAAATCAGCTTAGGTGCCAGGTCGATATTCAGGGTAACCTTTTAGGCCTCATACACAATAACTTCCCTGCCTCTGGGTGGAGTTTAACGTCCATTTTCTGAACACCTGATGCATGAAGTTATATGTAAACCCCATTGCCCCTGCGTAGTACAATTAAGAATGTTGCTGATGTAACTTGCATGAACTTCCTATTCGTAAACTCCTCAAAAGTAACTTTTCCCCTCACCCTCACTGAGCAGTCTTGATGGCAGCAGCCCCGACTGTTTCCTTTCCTTGCACAACAAAATAAAGGTATCTTTGCACTCTGCTACCTCAGTCTCCTGTTTACTGGCTGAGATGAGTCATGCTGAGCAGAACCTGGGGTTCCCACCTGGCAAGAGGTACTCTAATTATAGGGAGAGAGAATCAGGACACTATGGAAGCATAAAAGGAGCCCTGTTGGTGCAATGGTCAAGCACCTGGCTGCCAACCAAAAGGTTGGTGATTTGAACTCACCAGCTGCTCTGTAAAAGATGTGGCAGTCTGCTTCGGTAAAGATTACCACCTTGGAAACCCTATGGAGCAACGGGTTATGGGAGCATAAAGGAGTGAAATCTAACCAGACTGGGTAGCCCAGGGAAAGCTAGGTGTAGTCCACAAGGATGGGGTTGAAGAGTGGAAGGGAGGCAAATCAGGCCTACGGCATGTGTTATAGAAATTACCTTGAGGGCAGAAAACACGGCAGGATTCAGTATGGCAGAAGCACAGACTGTAAAGTGAGGAGACGGAATCATAAAGGTTAGAGAGGTTAGCAAAAAGGTTGGAGGGGTGAGATTATGATGGGTCTTGCATTTAGTCTAGGCTAAGGAGTCTGGGCTTTACTAGAGGGCAATGGGGAGTCATCAGAGAGTTTAAAGAAGAGCAGCGTTTCACTCTTTTTGCTGTAATATGGAGTGCTTGCAGAAGGAAGGAAGACAAGACTGGAAGTGTGGAAGCCAAATAGAAGGCTGATGTAATGACCTGTATGTATAATGATGGCCTGAACTAAGGTGTTGGCAGTGGGAAAGCAGAGAAGTGCCTAAACTCAAAAGAGAAAAAGGAGGTAGAACAGACCAGACATACTGACTGACTGGACGTGGAGATAAGGGAGGAAGAATCGACAATGACTTTCAGGTTTCCTCTATTCGGTCATTCAACAAATATTGACTGGGCACCCAGTATGTACTGTGGTTCTAGGTTCCAGAGATACACCAGTGAACAAACCAATGTCTTGTCCTCATATAGCTTATATTCTAGAAGAAGACAGACAATAAACAAATAAAACCCTTCAAAAAACCCTCCCTGATCATTCTGGCCAATATTGATTTGTGCCTTTTTAGATGTGCCAGAGTAAATCATATCTTCTGGAACTAGATGACACAGAGTAGGGCCACACCATATATACATGGATGGATGTAATAGGCTCAGCTGGGAATCCTACAACACTTATATTAATGGGGTGATGGAGCCAATCAAGTCTGAAACAGGCCATTCATGTTGATGAAACCTGAATGGTTTTTAAAGATTTTTCTGGCTTCTAGTAAAAAAGCAAAATATTGTTTATACTTTTGGACATTTTAAGAAATTTTCAAGGGTATTTTAGCTATACTGCTTTTCACTTTACATGATAAAGTTTAACCCTAATTTATTTCCTACTACTCAACTCACTGTATTCTCTGTTTTGATCTCTAATTGTTTCATATGGGTAAAAAAGTAAAATTACTAGTGTAAGTTTTCAAGGCGTTTTAGACTCCTGGAAGGCAAAAGCTATGCCTTGCATGTCTTCACAAAGCCCTGGTCACTAGAAGAGTTCCAGGCACATACACAGTGCTCCGTAAAGACCAGCTGAGTGGAAACCAATGAAGTCTCCAATGAAAAGAAGAAAACAAAAACATGCAAAACATAAAATGAAAAAACTGGGGGATGCTAGCAATGACTGTCTCATGAAAGAATGGAATATTTACACCCAAATCATTGCAAAAGAACGAGAGGGGTAAAATGAGTGGAGAAAAGATCAAGTAAGGAAAGAGCACAATTTGCAAGGGGAAAAAGGCCTTAATTTCAGAACTTTTAGGGGCAATTTGGGACACTAGTGCTGCACATGAAAACCTATCTTTTACTTCCTGCATAAATTCCTAAAGTTACTATAATGTCCTAGGAGAAACTTATCTTTGTTGGGAAAGTCTTTAAACAGAACTGGAAGATTTAGAAGTAAAAAGGTAATAACTAGTATGCAAAGAAAGAGTACCAAGGACTCTTTTCTTCTTAACACAAAAGGGGGAAGATTCTTAAAATGGTATAAACTCACTGTGCAAGTTCTGTGTATCACACTTCTCACACAATGCACAGAAAAGCCCTAATACTTTATCTATTTTGCTAGAACATGAGCCCCATAAGGTCAGGGATTTTTTCTCTGCACTGCTCACTGTATCTCCCCCAGTGTGTAGAAGAATGCCTGACAAATAATAGGTACTCAATTGTAGGTGCTTAGAAGGCTAAATGGAAACCCTGATGGCCTAGTGGTCAAGAGCTACGGCTGCTAACCAAAAGCTTGGCATTTCAAATCCACCAGGCATTCCTTGGAAACCCTGTGGGGCAGTTCTGCTCTGTCCTATCAGGTTGATAGGAATTGACTTCACGGCAAACGTTTTTGGTTTAGAGGCTAAATAGCCCGCTTGCGGACTGCATGTTTACTTTCACAAGGGTAATTAGTATGTGAAAATTGGAAGCAAGATCACTCTGAAAGAAGTCCACCGCCACCACAAGTAAGTTACCAATCTGTTTGATTACAATCTGTTTGACTAGTACAAACCAGAAAACAATGGAACCCACTGGAAGGGAGCTGTGAGACATTTAACCCTTGTGATCTTAGCTCTGATGAAGGAGAAATGCCATCTAAGTGGAGTCAGTTGGTTTCCACCTGGAAAGAGTGTGGTTACCCTTAAAATCTAAAGTCAAAACCTAATACCTTAAGGGATTTAAATGCCTCTCTGCATTTAAGCAGGGCACCCTCTGCCCCCATTTCTTTGGTTATCCACATAGGAACCACAAAAAGAAGATGCTTCTTACCAAATATCAAGCCAAAAAAAACCAAATCTGTTGCCATTGAGTCAATTCCAACTCATAGTGACCCTACAGGACAGAGTAGAATTGCCCCATAGGGTTTCCAAGGAGCAGCTGGTGGAGTTAAATATAGGACTATTTTCTTTTTTTCCTACTTCTATTTTTTAATTACTAGCGATATTAGATGACACCAACCTTATCTGCTGAAAGTGAAGATGACCTGAAGCATTTACTGATGAAGATCAATGACTATAGCCTTCAGTATGGATTACACAATATAAAGAGAACAAAAATCCTCACAACTGTACTGATAAGCAACATCATAACAAACGGAGAAACAATTAAGTTATCCAGGATTTCATTTTACTCAGGTCCATAATATATGGAAGCAGCAGTCAAGAAATCAAACTATGTATTGCATTGGGCAAATCTGCACAAAAGATCTCTTTAAAGTGTTAAAAAGCAAAGATGTCACTTTGAGGACTAAGGTACACCTGACCCAAGCCATGGTATTTTTAATTGTCTCATATGCTTGTGAAAGCTGAACAAGGAATAATGAAGACTGAGGAAGAATTTATGCCTCTGAATTACGGTGTTGGTGAAGAATATTGAATATACTATGGACTGCCAGAACAACAAACTAATCTCCGTTGGAAGAAGTATAGACAGAATGCTTAGAAACAAGGATGGCAAGACTTTGTCTCACATACTTCAGACATGTTAACAGGAGGGACCAGTCCTTGGAGAAGGACATCATGCCTGGTAACGCAGAGGGTCATCAAAAAAGAGGAAGACCCTCAATGAGATGGACTGACACAGTGAATGCAACAATGGGTTCAAATATAGCAATGATTGTGAGGACAGCGCAGGACCAGGCAGTGTTTTGCTCTGTTGTACATGGGGTCAATATGAGTCAGAGCCGACTTGATGGCATCTAACAACAACAGTGTGTCAGCTCCAAACAGGATCTTTTTGCTTGTTAAAAAAACCCGAACCTATACAAAGAAAACTACAAAGCTCTACTACAAGAAATTCAAAAGGACATACTTAAGTGGAAAAACATACCTTGCTCATGGATAAGAAGACTTAACATAGTAAAAATGTCTATTCTACCAAAAGCCATCTATACATATAACGCACTTCCGATCCAAATTCCAATGTCATATTTTAAGGGGATAGAGAAACATATCACCAATTTCATATGGAAGGGAAAGAAGCCCCGGATAAGCAAAGCATTACTGAAAAAGAAGAAGAAAGTGGGAGGCCTCACTCTACCTGACTTCAGAACCTATTATACAGCCACAGTAGTCAAAACAGCCTGGTACTGGTACAACAACAGGCACATAGACCAACGGAACAGAATTGAGAACCCAGATATAAATCCATCCACGTATGAGCAGCTGATATTTGACAAAGGACCAGTGTCAGTTAACTGGGGAAAAGACAGTCTTTTTAACAAATGGTGCTGGCATAACTGGATATCCATTTGCAAAAGAATGAAACAGGACCCATACCTCACACCATGCACAAAAACTAACTCCAAGTGGATCAAAGACCTAAACATAAAGACTAAAACGATAAAGATCATGGAGGAAAAAATAGGGACAACCTTAGGAGCCCTAATACAAGGCATAAACAGAATACAAAACATTACCAAAAATGATGAAGAGAAACCCAATAACTGGGAGCTCCTAAAAATCAAACACCTATGCTCATCTAAAGACTTCACCAAAAGAGTAAAAAGACCACCTACAGACTGGGAAAGAATTTTCAGCTATGACATCTCCGACCAGCACCTGATCTCTAAAATCTACATGATTCTGTCAAAACTCAACCACAAAAAGACAAACAACCCAATCAAGAAGTGGGCAAAGGATATGAACACACATTTCACTAAAGAAGATATTCAGGCAGCCAACAGATACATGAGAAAATGCTCTCGATCATTAGCCATTAGAGAAATGCAAATTAAAACTACGATGAGATTCCATCTCACCCCATCAAGGCTGGCATTAATCCAAAAAACACAAACTAATAAATGTTGGAGAGGCTGCAAAGAGATTGGAACTCTTATACACTGCTGGTGGGAATGTAAAATGGTACAACCACTTTGGAAATCTATCTGGCATTATCTTAAACAGTTAGAAATAGAACTACCATACAACCCAGAAATCCCATTCCTTGGAATATACCCTAGAGAAACAAGAGCCTTCACACAAACAGATATATGCACACCCATGTTTATTGCAGCTCTGTTTACAATAGCAAAAAGCTGGAAGCAACCAAGGTGTCCATCAACGGATGAATGGGTAAATAAATTGTGGTATATTCACACAATGGAATACTACGCATCGATAAAGAACAGTGACGAATCTGTGAAACATTTCATAACATGGAGGAACCTGGAAGGCATTATGCTGAGCGAAATTAGAGGCAAAAGGACAAATATTGTATAAGACCACTATTATAAGATCTTGAGAAATAGTACAAACTGAGAAGAACACATACTTTTGTGGTTACGAGGTGGGGAGGGAGGGAGGGAGGGAGGCAGAGGGTTTTTTATTGATTAATCAGTAGATAAGAACTGGTTTAGGTGAAGGGAAGGACAACACTCAATACATGGAAGGTCAGCTCAATTGGACTGGACCAAAAGCAAAGAAGTTTCTGGGATAAAATGAATGCTTCAAAGGTCAGCGGAGCAAGGGCAGGGGTTTGGGGACCATGGTTTGAGGGGACTTCTAAGTCAATTGGCAAAATAATTCTATTATGAAAACATTCTGCATCCCACTTTGAAATGTGGCGTCTGGGGTCTTAAATGCTAACAAGCGGCCATCTAAGATGCAACAATTGGTCTCAACCCACCTGGAGCAAAGGAAAATGAAGAACACCAAGGTCACACAACAACTAAGAGCCCAAGAGACAGAAAGGGCCACATGAACCAGAGACCTACATCATCCTGAGACCAGAAGAACTAGTTGGTGCCCAGCCACAATCGATGACTGCCCTGACAGGGAGCACAACAGAGAACCCCTGAGGGAGCAGGAGATCAGTGGGATACAGACCCCAAATTCTCATAAAAAGACCATATTTAATGGTCTGACTGAGACTAGAGGAATCCCGGTGGCCATGGTCCCCAGACCTTCTGTTGGCACAGGACAGGGACCATCCCCGAAGACAACTCATCAGACATGAAAGGGACTGGTCAGTGGGTGGGAGAGAGATGCTGATGAAGAGTGAGCTAATTAAATCCGGTGGACACTTGAGATTGTGTTGGCATCTCTTGTCTGGAGGGGGAATGGGAGGATAGAGAGAGAGGGAAGCTGGCAAAATTGTCACAAAAGGAGAGACTGAAAGGGCTGACTCAATGGGGGAGAGCAAGTGGGAGTACGGAGTATGATGTATGCAAACTTATATGTGACAGACTGATTGGATTTGAAAAAGTTCACTTGAAGCTTAATAAAAGTTAATAAAAAAAAAAAAAAACCCGAAAATAGGTGTACTTTCAAATTGGCCTGTGGTCCAAAGTGAGCTTCTGGATTTCTTAATAGCTCCCTTCAAATTACACAGAACAAATTTTCCCAACCAATAACATAGCTAGTCTTGCTTACATCTCAGATAAATCAAAATTATGAACCTTCCTTCACCAAGTCCCGCCCCTTGATCCAAGCAAATAAACAAATAACCCCGCCCCCCCCAAAAATTACAAAATAAATACAAAGGTCACAATTTGGTATTTACTTGGTAATCACATAATTCAACATGAACTAAAGCAAAAAAAAAAAAAACTTTGTTATGCAAAATTACATAAACCAAAAAACCAAACCTGCTGCTATCAAATCAATTCTAACTCACAATGGCCCTATAGGACAGAGAACTGCTTCACAGGGTTTCCAAGGCTGTAAATCTTTACAGAAGCAGACTGCCACATCTTTCTCCCTTGGAGTGACTGATGGGTTTAAACTGCCCACCTTTCAATTAGCAGTCGAGAGCTTTAACCAGTACACCACTGGGGCTCCTCACAAAATTATATAAAACCTGAAAATACATCTAAAGGATAACTGTGTGTCTTTTCAAAGTTATACTAAACAGGCCCACCTAAGGATTACTTAATAGCTTAAGATAATGTACCTTTGTTTGACATATTATTTATTAGCTATTAGGACCCAGACTCTATTATGCGTTAACTTGCAGATTTTGTCCATAGAGAGGCCAGTGATTTTTGTATGGCAGAAAAGATAATTGCAAAGGTTACAGTTTTATTGCCCTATAGAATATTAACCAGTTTACTAATCTTACAACCTTATTCTAATATTTTGTCAGGGCCTACATATTCTTAATCGCTGGAGTTCTCTTGGATTCAGCTTGACCACCTGCTGATTTTCTCACTCATTAAGCAAATAAATCTGATATAGTCTCACTTAGCATTTATAGAGGATTATGCTTTATTTGGAAAAAATATACTTTGATACCTTAAAGTTTTGATATATTTTCTTCTTAGATGCCTACAGACTATAACAAAGTTAATTTGGTATTGCTTTATCAGTGGGAATAAAAGAATGTAAATCTACTGCATTATTCATTCTTCAGCAGGCTGATTATTGATCCTATAGTACTTCTGTTGAATTATTTAGTAAAAAATCTAATTACAAATCATTACTATTAGTACTCTTTAGAGCACACCATTTTACCCCAAAGATGCACATTAATACTTTATAATCAGAGTACCAAGAAAAATACATAAAAGAAAGCACAAACTGTTGCCAAATGCTGTGTCTGTGTTCTTTTTAATGAAGCTTTAAGCCTGTATATCCTAAAGAACACCACATGTTCTCTTTAAAAAACACTGAATTTTATCCTCCAGAAAAGGCCCTGTTCCATTCTCTGTGATAGCTTTTAAATACTCCAAAACAGATCTATTTGCTGTGTGATTTATATGTTTTTTTAGGTAGCTTCAATTCATACCCTAATGGCATTAGTTAACGTCTCAAGTGCCCTAACGAGGAATTACTCCAGGGGTGTTTAGTTATCATCTGACATACCCTAATCATACGACACAAATCCAAGGGTCCTACAAAAAGGTTTCAATTGTCTTTACCTCTGACCAACTTCAAAGGGTTTGTTGCTTTGCATTACGGGTTGTTGAAATGATTTTTCCTTGGTGAAACAAAGGGTGTTCAAGGTATATAGATGGCTATATAGAATATACATGGATGAAGTGTAGAGGTGATTCTGCCTTTGCCTGAATAGGGTATAAGACTCTAGCATACCTAATAGCTAGGATAACCATAGGTTCCAGTTTACCTGGTACAGTCCCTGTTTACACCAGTACAATTATAGCTTTAGATCTCAAAAGTATCCTGGTTTGGGCAATAAATTATAAAGATACCCAACAATAGCATATTCTTCTGAAAGGCACTTGGACTTAATATTAGGATGGATCCTATATTGATTTTGTCAACCGACTGCAACTAGGTTAGCTGAATCCTGCAACTAAAATACTGTTGAATCTGCTTCGAGTGGCTCTTCCACTGCAAGGTGCTTGTGCCTAAAAGAACATAGAGCTGGGGGCTTCATCAGGTTTCAGAACAGGTTGTATGGGTGTTTTTGTGCCTGCTCGATAATAAGTGTTTGCGTTTGTGTGTGATTCTGACATTTGCCTTCATTATAACGTGCTGCCTGGAACTGTGGTTGAAGGTTAGAAGACTTACAATCCTCATTTACCTCTTACCTCTTTTTTTTTTTTTTATGGGAGGCTAGAGCCCTGGTGACCCAGTGGCTAAGCAGTTGGCTGCTAACCAAGGTTGGCAGTTTGAATCCACCAGCTGCTCCTTGGAAACCCTATGGAAAAGTTCTACTCTGTCCTGTAAGGTCGCTATGAGTTGGAATAGACTTGATTGCAACTTTTTTTTTTTTAATGGGAGGCTACTTTTTTTACAGATGCATTTCCAAATATTTGGTAACAAATGAATTTAAGTCAGTTTGCAACTGATAGACTCCTTAAGGACATCAAGAAGTTTGTCACTATACATATGTATCTGAAAGCCATGGGAACCAAGCTGAATGGCAAAAAACAGTAATATGACAGGCCTGTACATTTACAAGAAAATACAGGGAGAATGACAAGGAAATGTTTCAGTCCCTGAAACAACAATATGAGAACGACAAACAAAATGAATGAAATGCCTAACGACTCCAGCTCTGGGAATGAGATCAACTTCTGACTTAGAAACGCTTTTGATGAGCTGGACACTAACAGACTCAAATACAGCATAACTAGGAACTGCCAAGAATGCTTATAAAATCTCTTCAAAGGAAATGCAGTTTTATTTCACAAAGGCACTGAGAGGTTTACTCTGCTTCCCTCATCTGGCGATGGCAGCGTCAACAGCACCATTTGCTCATTTCTCTTTATTTCTCCTTTACTGTTATTACCTATGAACAGGAGGCAGTGTCCATGGATGTGTCTTAAACGCAAAGATAATTCAGTACTTTATATTTTTGGAGCAACACACAGAGAATCAAAGTGCATCCAAATTCCACAGTTTCAGCACTTTTTCATCATATTTTACATCGTGGCAAGTAGATTAAGCTGTATTGTGTGTTGGCACAAAGTCTAACTTGATACAAATAAATATGAATATGTGTGTATGTATAAGCAGGAATGATATTGTTGTTGCTAGGTGCCATCAAGTCAATTTTGACTCACAGCAACCCTATGTCACCCCCATACAGTTTTCTAGACTAGAGCCTTTATGGGAGGAAATTGTCAGGTCTTTCTCCCAAGGAGCTGCTAGGTGAGTTCAAACCATCAACCTTTCGGTTAGCAGCCAAGCACTTAACCGCTGTGCTAAACAGTTCCTTAGTAATAATGGAACAGAATACAGAGATAATATGAATGGAACTTAGTTTAAAAAAAAAAAAAGCATCATAGATTAAAGCCTACAAAGTTACCATTGGCTCCCTTTTAAAGATATTTCAACCTATGGGAACAACTAAACACAACTTAAAGAGCTAAATGGATCTCTAGATCAGCCAACAACTCTACCGATCACAACAGTCCAATGTGCAACCAATCATGGGGACGGCGTAGAACTGGGCAGCATTTTGTTCCATTGCGCATTGGATCACCATGAGTTGAGGCCAACTTGACTGAAGGTAACAATGACAACAACGACAGAGTTGTAATTTCTGTTAGTTTATGACTGACTAGGTAATAACGATAACCTCTAACAAGGCTGACAAGATTTCTCTGGTCAGAGCCCCAAGCAGAGCCCACCAGAGCTGCTTGCCAGTCTCTGCCCTTGAACCTGGAGTTAGCACCTCTGGGGATTGAGGTGCCAGGTGCACCCAGACCAAAGTAATAAATCACTTGGAATTAAAAGTAAAGGGTGATGGGGCTGGGACAGGTATAAGATTGCTCAGTCACAAAATATTTCTTTTATATTCTCGCATTTTAGAAAGAAAAAATGAATACTTGAGAACCTTCTTAGGAATATCTGTTCAGCATGGAATAGTTACTCCCTATAAAATACCTCAACTGTCTTCCAAATAATATGGGAGGGAAAGAGGGATAGAGAAAAACTAAAGGAAGAAGGAAAAATTTATTAAGTGTGTGCTATTTTAAGCACTTTTAAAATTTCTTCTTTCACTTAATCTCATTACTTTTGTGACTTATTTCTCAGACAATATCATTATCCCCAGCTCCCCAAGAAGAGACCATTAGCCAATATTACATTGAAAGATGTCTTTTTCTTAACAGTACATTTTATGCTGCACACACTGTCAATTTCAACTATTTTTGCCAGCTTACTTGATGATAAAAGCTGTTAAAAATCTCTTGTGAGTCACATGTTTAAACAAAGCAATAAATACCCTACATATTTTCCAGAATAAATATGCAGAGACCGTCAATATCAGTTCCCTCATACAGCTGAATAATCAACATTTCTCAAAATACCTGCCTTCTCTGTGCCTGCCTTCAGGCTGCTGAGTGAAGGTAAGGATAAGCCACATAACTGGCCAGCTCAGTGCCACTGTGCATTTGTGAACACCAACCTCAACTGATCCTAAATTTTATCTTCCAATCCTAGGGTCCTCTTCTCTAATGACTACTTCAGAGCTTCCTAATTCTCTTCAAATCCAAATTCCCCATTTGCCCGTGATTTCCAACAGATGAGCATATCCCATGTTTCAGGGCAAATGGAGCATCTGGTTGGAACTGCCCTCAAACTCTTGCGATCAGATCTACAAACCCATGAGCCTGCATCTAGGTCTTTCCTGTCCTCCTGCTAGAAGGGAATAAGCATCTCTTGCTACTTTTTATTTTTCGCCCAATATCTTTCTTCCCCCCACTAAACTAAAAGCTCTGAGAAGTCAGTATGCGTCTTTCTTAAGCATCTGTTTATCCCTACATTTTAGCACCTGTCACACATACTAGTTAGGCAACAGGAGTCTTTGGGTAGCGCAAACAGTTAAGTGCTTGGCTATTAACCAAAAGCTTGGTGGTTCAAATCCACCCAGAGGTACCTCGGAAGAAGGTCCTAGTGATGTGCTTCAGAAAAATCAGCCACTGAAAACCCTGTGGGCACAGTTTTACTCTGACACACACGGGGTCACCATGCGTTAAGAATCAACTCAATGGCAACTGGTTTGGGTTTTCTGTTTGTTTGTTTCTTTAGTCAGTAAATAAAAATTTGTTGAATGAGGAAACAAAAGAAAGGAAGAACTGGATATGTTCTCCTGGTTTCTTCCCTGGGCTGCAAGAGTCGTTTTTCTCCTTTTCAAACAGTGGGAAAGCAATGGCAAGGAAGCAAATCTCAGGAATAGAGGTTCTTATAAAAGCTGCAGCTGAAAAGAATAGCTGTTTCCTGCGGCATCCATGACCCTTTTCTCTAAACAGCAATGTGTTCTGTCCACGACACTTTTACCCACACACATAGCAACCCCACCTGCAAATATGACATGACTGTACCTACTGCTGCATCTTGGTTTTAATTTTTAACACGTCAAAAAAAGCTCAGTCTGGCAAAATAGGGTTCCAACATTGCCACGATTACAAGTTCAGATGAAGGACCATAGGCAAGGTCCACTCTGGATTCAACATGAAGATTTACACTCACCGAAGCCCATTCCTCAGTGCCCTCAAACTGCTCATCAAAACACCTCAATTCTGACTAAATTTACACCAAGTCAGTATTTAACGTTACACTTAGAAAATAAAGTATCATTTTTATCTGTTTCTATACTGGCTTTCTAAGGAAGCTTTTATCAGGAAAACAGGTCTCACTGCTAAGCAAGAAAAAATTGAAATAGCCACTGGTTTAGAACAATGACTTTTATGCCTACGTTCCTCTGTGGCCTGCTCTACACGTTAGCAGATTGAATTTCCTAAACCTCCAGTGTAGACTGTCCCTATCTAAGGGGGGATATGCAAAATTTCAGCAGGAAACACCCACCTGACAAAGCCCAGAACTGCCACAGAAATGTAACCCAGGTAAAGGTACAGAAAGACAGGAAGATACACATACACACACACACACTCACACGCACATACACACACATAAACCAAGAAAACAGGAGTTTTCTGTCTCTTTCCATCTGCTTTAAAAGTTAAGAGGAATGAGAGAAATTTCACACAAGTAGTGTACTGCAAAATTTGTTTTACCCTGGGGGTAAATCTAAGGAGACTATTGCTAGTTTTTGTTTTCAGTAAAACATCCCAAATGTTTTAAAAACTTAGGTTTATGTACACAATAAACTTACTACATTGTATCCTATTTTCAAAATTTCAGAAAAGCTTATATTTTCTATATGAAGAAGTCATGTGTTTATTTTATGAACACAGACACATACATACGTACACACACACACATATGTACACACACACACATATGTACATACATATAGAAGAGCTTGAACCACACTTTTAGTTTCAGAGCCTTTGAATCCTATGGCTCTTCTGTGGGCAGTTATTTGCCCTTATTATTTGAAATTCCAATGCATAAAGGCTACATTTCCTTAATATATTCTTTCTCCTATAACTAAAATATCAGGCATCTGAAGTTTGTTACATTCTCCATGTCTACAAATAACGTCTCATGATATTAGCTTTCCTATTAGGGTCGCTATGAGTCAGAATCAACTGGACAGTAGCAGTAGTTTATTATATCTACTTAACTATAAATTTTAGATCTAGAATAGAATTATTTTGGAAAGGATGTATATCCAACCCATTTTTAGCCAGAATCACTTAAGCTACCCCCAAATCAATTAAACTGTTGCTTTAAAACCTCCTGAAAGAAACATTTCAAATCTTCACAGAAGCTTGATGAAGTTTTTGGCTTCCAAAAACATTTCTATTTCACAGAACCTTAATTTTCTTTTGTGCTCCCATGAAAACTAAGGTCCCTGATTTAAGGAAAAAAAAAAAAAGTCCCTTAATCTTAGAGCAGTGCGAACAGTACAGCAGGTGAGTAGATATAACTGAGTGTGAACCTTTACTGTGTGGTCCCACTGCGTGCCAGCCACAGGCATCCACAACATTTTCTCATCCTCTAAATTACTTACAGTTCCCATGATGCCGCATACTTCAGGTATATCACTGGAATTAGCGCTTTTTTCTTTTTCTTTTTGGCTTTGTATAGGAGAGATTGGGGAAAATGTGGGTAGGGAGGAAATCTCTTTCAATTTCCCAGTGGCAATCTAGTCAGTTTTCCTCCTGTTCTTTTTCTTCCTCAGTCTCCTTGGCACTGCAGTTGTCCTTGGAGAGTCCTTTTTTTCATTCTGTTATCACTGGATAAGGAATTATTTTCCCATCAAACAAAAAGAAATAAAGGTGAAACAGGTAAGGATGATAGCTGAACAATGTGATGAACACAATAAACGTCACTGAACTGCACATGTGAAGATTATGAAAATGGCAAATGTTCGGTTACATATATGTATATATATATACCACACACACACAAAAAGGTGAAACTGTTTCAATCCCAGGTTTAAACGGCAAATTGACAAAATATTAAAGTAAAACAGAAAAGATATAGGAAAATTCTACAAAGATGCATACGAATACAAAACGGATCAACATACAAGCCTCTGCATAAGCACACAACGTGTCCTTAAAGAGGGAGGACCTGATTCTAGAAGAAGAAAGCCAACAGAATCATATATAAGAGTTCTTCTCCAATCTCTCAGTGACAATGAGAAGTTGTCACTAAATGGGCACTGGGGGAAACAGAATGGCGTCCTCTTTCTGAACAAAACCCTGATGTCTGCCAAGATCTGAAATCAGTTCTGGACTCACACTGAGAAAATGTGCTTCAAATTTGGCTCTGGTTGTTTTCGCCAATGGTCAAGGAGAATATGCTATTGATTTATGCCTTGGCATTTCCACTGCACACTGACAGGCAGCTCTTTTTAAACACATACTTCAGTGGTTTAGACAAAGCTCTGTGTATGACTGCAGCTTCACTAGAAATCCTCATAGTTCTTGGAAAGTATGAGCTCACTGAGTTAAATAGAGTGCCAACGGGCCTGAGTAATTAGCTTGGTGATAACTCAGCATCAGGAATATTAATTCTGTGCTTCAGATGCAACTTTCATTTTTAATCCCAAAGGATCTTTATATAAACATTAATTTTCACAATACTTATAACCTTTCTATTGGGCATGGAAGACAAAACAGACAAGAAAGTAGGTGTCTTAGCTAAGTTATCATTATTCGTCATGAGCAAAGCTGGTAATAATTACAGAAACAGAGAAATGTGGATTCATCCTCCAATCATTTAAAACATTTTTTCTTTCAAAGCATATGTATGTAGCTTTTATTTATCTATATTATGCAAGATTCTGTCCTAATTATGCATGTTAACCATTCAAATCTTATTCTAAGCATAAAAAGTCACTTAAAGGCCATGTTTGTGATATTATGTTACTTATGACAAAATTTGATTAATTAAAATGCAAAACTGTGGAGTTAATCTTACTTTTTTAGGGCTGGGGTCATTTTACGTGTCTATTATTTTCCCAAAAGAAGGAGGAGAAAATGCTGAAATGGCTTCAAAATCCTAACACCATATGGTGTAAACTTAAACCACTACATTTAAAATCATCCAACCTATCAGAAACGAGAAACCCACCGGAGAACTGGCAATAAACTCATTTTCACTTTTTGGAAAACAACCCTGTACATTAAAAACTTTAAACTTTCCTACATGAGAAAATAATATCTTTGAGCAATAATTTTCCAGTCTATTCTTTAAATTCCAATAGAATTCTATTAGCATGAGGATAAAATTCTAAAATCGTATCGAAGGGCCCTGTGCTTCTTAGGATACATTTAAAATGTATAATAAACCTCATGTATGACACTCCTCCTCTCTCCTAAAAGCAATTTTAAAATGAAGACACGCACAGAGTCTATGCAAATTCCTAGTTTCCTCACAACGTGTGTGGTATGTGCTCTACCCTCCCACATACATCCCCCAACTGGACAGGTGCAGAACTGTGCCAAAGCATCAAAGGCCATTTGTGCATTAGGGAGGTGGGTCCCAACCTGTCAGTCACAATGGGGGAACAGCTGTAATTCTCACCACAGGGACCTCTCTAGCCCCTCTCACAGGTGCCATTGCCTAGGACAGGACCCGGGGGTTATGCAGTTTTTAATATTCATGGTATTTCTGGACACAGCAGAAACAGTACAGTGTTTTTACTAATAATATGAAACTGCAACTAATAAAGAAAGGGAAAGGGATCTCACATGCCAGGCTCTGGGCTAGGGGCTTTCCATACCCTACATACCGACTCTAGGAGGGAATGCCAGCTATCTGTCTTAGGTAGGCTTTGACAGGCTAAGTGACTTTCCTAAGCTTACAATGTAAGAAATGACAAGTGGGGATTGTAATATAGGCTTGTCTTTGTCTTTTCACCCACTACACAACACTATATGGTTTAAAATTTGTATAATTATAGTGTATATTTGGATACTTGGGGCTTCCCTAGATTGATCCTCTGTAGAGAATTTTCCCTCCCTTAGAGCATAACTTTCAGAACTTTTAAAGGCCTTTGGGTTGTATGAATTCAAAGAACTCATACAGCACGCTACCTGACCCAGGCAGGGAAGGACCCAAAGGTCCAGAGCAATTGCTCTTTCTTTTCAAGAATGCAACTCAGAGGGCGATTTCTGGCTGCCTTTCAGGACTGTAAAGTCACATACTATGTAAGCTACACTTCATCTCAAGTCTAAGTACCCCTCCAGAAATACCAGAATTTTCTATCACGAATCTAACACACACCACCAAAGTCTGCTGACTACGTTTCGGAGCATTTCTCTAATCTGTCTCCTCCTTGCCATGCCTACCTTCCTGCCTTGGATAGACCCTCCCCTTCTTTGGCCTGGGTATTTGCAGCACACACTGCATCAATGCCTCCATTAGTCTCTCCTCCCCTCCTCCCACCAATGTCTTCTCCACACTACAGTCAATGACCCTCTTCCACTCGGGCACCATCTCCCCCCGCAAAGCCTTCTCTGGCCCCCTAGCTGAATTAGATGCGCCTTCTCTGGGGTTCCAAAGACCTCCGCACACATCATCATACCACTGCCGTAGTACTGTAGTTCCTTTTCTCGTCTATCTCTACCCATGAGCTTACTAAAGGCAGCAGAAAATCAGCACACAACTTTACATGTCTTTCCTTAACAGAAATAAAATAAATAAAAAGATAGAGTGAAGGTGTTAGAAAAAGGGAGAAGCACCCCCTTAGTGAGTCATTTAGTATCTCTTAATTTTATTAGGCTTTAGCTACCTAATAATTAACTTAACAAACACATATTGAACTTATACTATATGTCATATAGTATGTACAGGCACTACAAGTACAGAGATGATTAAGACCCAGTGGCACACAACGTGGCAGAGGAGCCAGGTAGGCAAGCATAGTTACAGAATAATGAGGTAAGAACACAGTTCTCTGGGAGCACAGACTGGGAAGACGTATCATGCTAAAGGAGTTGAGAGGACTTCAAAAACATCTGGATGTCTGAGCTGGGACTGACACATTAGTAGGAGTTCACCGGGAGGCACAAGGGAAGGGCATGTTCTCGAAACCAAAATCACCAGTCAAAGCAACCAATCCAATAACCATGCCTGGATGACCCAGCTGACTGTCTTTGAAGGAGGAATGGACTGAAACATCAACTTTAAACCATTACTATTTTCACATGTCAGGATCACCATTAACGTTCCCTTTAAGTAAGATATTCACACAATTTCCTCAATACTTAGTGGAAATTAAATATTTTCCCATATAAATACTGGAAAGACAATTCTGTGAGAAATGAGTAAGTAAAACTTGTGTATATCAAACAGCACCTTCTCTACAGTTGAAAAGTAAGCAGAAGCATCTTGTTTAACAAGAAGTCCCTGGGTGCTGCAAAGGGTTAAGAGCTCAGCTGCTAACCCAAAGTCCACTACTTCCAAAAAACCAGCCATTGAAAACCCTGTGGAGCACAGTTCTAAGAAGAAAAAAAAAAAAAATGTTAAGAAAGAAGGCAGAACGGCTTGCCACTGAGTATGTACATGCACTTCTGCTTATTCTTACAGCTCAAGGAAGAGCTTTTGTGTCTAGAGCTTGCCTTCTTCCATCAGCAACTCAGAGCAAGCAGAAAGGACCATTTGCAACACTAGACCTGTAGCTGCCTTTGCCAGTGGGCAGCTGCGGGCTCAGCAGAAGCTCTGTGTAGACAGAGTCTCTTATTACCCCATTCTGCAGGCCTCTTTGCTGGCAAAAAGTATAACTGAATAAACAGAGACAAGATCTGCAATGCCTCAGCACTCAGAAAATTATGACAGTGGGAGACTGAAGATCTGTCGTCTAAATACTTGGAAGAGCAATAATCTCTGCTCCACATAAGACATCTGGCAACCTCAGTCCACTGTGCTTATGGACATGCTTTTTAGATATCCCGATGAATACAAATACTCCGGAGCAGGAACCACAAAGACCTAATGAGAATACATTCCAATCCTGAGCGTCAGGCTCCAAACGAGCTGAAGAAGACAATATATGTGAAAAGGACATCAGAACCAGCTTTTGTTGAGCAAAAGGATTCATGGCTCTTGCAAATGTTTATCATCTGAACTCTACTTTCAATCATATGACAACAAATGCAGTTTATGAGAAGAAACACTCAGAACAAACGATGTTCCCATCTGATCAAAGGCAAGGCAATGATGGGCTCTGTGCTGGGGCATGGATATTTTTATTCAAGTCTTTGATTTGTAGGTGTTCAATCCAATATCTCATAATCCAGCAATCTAAAGAGGTTCATAGGCATTAGACACAGACAACCAATTTACAGCTGCCTCACAGGGCCAGTTAAATGTTCTTCCATTACCAAGTCTTTATTTGTTGAGTTCTTAAATATTTGGAAAATATGTCAATCACATTAAAAAGATAGTTTTTCAAAGAAACTTCACTCTAATCTCTTTATATTTTCTCCCCAGGGAAAAATTTACTTCAGTCCATTCCCCTTGTATTTAGTGTTTTTCCTAATTTGTGCAAAGCACAAGGCAGAAGTTATAAAATATGTTGATTCTCTCCGTTCTACTCCTCACTCTGGGTGAGTCTAGCCCTCTGAAGGGAGAGCAAAGGCTGCATGGTAAGCAGCTGGGTGCCCAGATGGTTCTAAGCCAGCTCACACAGGGCCCTAAAAGAGAGCACCTCCCCACTTTTCCCAGGCCATGTTTCCCTCCATCTAGTAAAGGCCACTTGTGGTTGTCAATATGGATATGCAAACTACATTGACCTGATCACAGATAGATAGAAAAATAACAGGTCTGTAGTACTCCTAAAGTTCTCCAACAGACATGCCCAACAACCTCTCCTCCCTTTTTCCCACCTTTGATCCCATTCTGGTTTCCAACCAGTGCTTAAGAAACATGACTCAGTTATATCTGTATATGTTTGCATATATACACACATACATACATATGTACATATGTGTATACAGCCACAATCCTTTGAGCCTTACACATAAACACATGTTGAAAAAAAGAAGTGCAAAATGTATCTAAAATGTCGTTTTGCAAATCTATTTTCAGGACGTCTCTACAAAGAAAAATAGAATTTCCAATCAAAAAGAAACAAAAGGTTTCCTAATTTTATTTTCTTCCCACCCTTCGCTCAGCCAACCTCTTCCAACCACTTTCAGTCCTTAATGTTAAAAGAACAATGATTTTCAACTAACAGGTTTAATCTATTTGGTTTGTGGGCTTGGTGGGTTGAGAACAAAGGGTGCCAGCCAAACAGATCACATGCTGTAATATTTATGGAGGCTGCTGTCAAGGTTCATTCTTCTAAAAAAGGGTCTTCACCCAGCAATCCCACTCCTAGGTATATGCCAAAAAGAACCAAAAGAAGGAATGCAAACAGATACTTACATACCAGTGTTCACTGCAGCACTACTCAAAACTGCGCCTCACAAAAGGCAGAAACAGCCTACATGTGATGAATGGATAAGCAAGAAGTGGTACATACATACAACGGAACACTACTCAGTCATAAAGAGAAATGAAGTCCTGATGCAAACTACAACATGAATGAACCTTGCAAATACTATGCTCAGTGAAATAAGTTGGTCACAAATGGAGGAACATTGTATTATCCCATTTATATGAAATACCCAGACTAGGCAAATACAGAGACCAAAAACTCACGAGTGGTTAGCAGGGGTGGGATGGAGTGGGGAAGAGGGAGTCATTGCTTAGGGGGCACTGAGTTTCTGTTATTGGTGATGGAATAATTTGGAAATAGTAGTGATAGTTGTATAATATGATGAACATAATGACACTGAACCATACTTGTAAAAAATGTTAAATTAGCAAATCTTTTATATATATATATTTTTTATACATATATAAAACAAAGGTATATATATTTAAAACAGAAGAAGTATATATTTATATATATAAACAAAATATATATATATATATATCCACAATTTTAAAAAAGGGAGGTGTTAAAAAGGTCGACACTTCTGCATTTGGCAAACAAACTCAAACTAACCAAGGTGGCAATGAGCCTATGCTTATCAAAATGTCTGATAAACTATCAAGCTGTTACTGAATTTGAAAACGAATGCATATTCGCCATTCATTGCTTAGTAAGATGTCATGAAAAAGTGTTGTCAGAGCCTTTCTCGTCAGAGCCTTGAACTATGAATTCAGGCCCAACAAGTATTTAAG
Organism: Elephas maximus indicus; assembly: GCF_024166365.1. Lineage (NCBI taxonomy): Eukaryota > Metazoa > Chordata > Mammalia > Proboscidea > Elephantidae > Elephas > Elephas maximus. The sequence continues at coordinate 18,043,088 of NC_064842.1, read as the reverse complement.
ACACAAGCACAAAATTGCTCGACAGCTCATGTCCTTGGACCAAATAGGCAAGTCATTTCCTCAGAATAATATGCTATTTGATATTTATGTTGACACAAACAATTCTTCTGTTCTCTAGTTGGCTGTGAAATAACAGCTCTCTCTAATTTATTAAAGGGACAGCGAAATTCTACCACTACCACTTCCTGCACCCATCTGCTTCTCCGTGGTAACAAACTGGTTTATATGCAACACATGCAACAGCAAAGCTGGCAAAGTGAAAGAAACAGAAACTATCATACCTTCAACAGGCAATGGAGCAATTACTGAAACTGAGAAGTAAAAGCCGTCACCAATCCCTAGAATAATGAAGTTTTAAGCCCAAAAAGTTATAAAGAAATTTAAAACTGATTCAGGTTTGGTCCCAGTGGAGCTAAGAAATTCTATTGTCTATTAAACACTGATTCTCTGACAATTGGAGGAAAAAATATAAATCCCAACAAGAACAATGTTAATAATAATTTCATCTGCAGCAATATTCAGGAAGCTGATTAGATGATCCTGATGGGTGATTTAAAGTGAAAGGAAAAAACACCCTTAGCATAATTTAATAAGATCTTCAGACTGAAGCATATTCAAGCGCTTCATGAAAGACCTTCTCATGGCTTTTTAATAGCTCTTTCTAATTCCAATTAACTTGTTAAATGCCAATTCTCATTACCTCATCAGAAATCCAAAGCTGGCCTTTTCTGATTAAAGCATTAACTAACCGTTAACAGTACAATGCCTAGCAAGCATTCATGGACAGTCCAACACAGATAAGCAGCTCTCAATTCTCCATGCCAATAGAAAAGAAAAACTGGAGTGGGTAATTAAAAATAATAATAAATTCTATCTATCTCTGGGATGCAATAGGTTATGTTTACCTAACACATTTACCTTTTCTAATTGTTTTATTGGGGTTAATATTTAAATTAGCACAACTTTTTCTAGACCCTAGACAGTGAAGAAATGTTGATTAAGACAGTCTTGTTCAGTTACATGGAAATCTAGGCTTCAGGTTAGTACTGAAGAAATAAAAAAACATGTGTCGCCTGTGAGCTGCCCTGCCTATCAGGGAGATGAGTTAAATTATCCCACTCACCAATCAGTGAAAGGTCTGTCAGCTTCTCTGAGGAGCATGTACCACAATGATGGGCACCCATCAACGCAGCACCAACATTCACCATCCCACAGATCTGTCAACGGTCTTTGCTTCCTCACCTCCCAGACTGCTTGCTGCCCCAGAAGTGGACAAACCTGGTTCAAGGGACCAAGAAGCACATCCTGAGGTCTGGCGCAAAGTTCAAAGTTGGCCCCACACTCCCAAGACAGAGGACACCCTCCCACTGAACTGTGAACACATCAGCTCTGCTGTATCCTCTTTCCTTGGACTTTTATCTCTTGCATTACTGAGTGTCCAAGGACAGTGATCTCTGAGAAAGTGAACCAGAACCCCCCTACAGTGCAGTGAATTGCTTTTTATAGCCTTTCTAACCATGGTCTTATAACTCCCACAAGATGATTGGCTGAGACTATGCAAATAAGGTGTGTAAAACCCTTGCAGAGATTAGACAGTTTACTATGACTATGCAAATAAGGTGACTGTGGTTAAAAAGGGGATTGGTTGATTTTGCTATCCTGCTAGGCTTAAAAGGCTAATCCCACCGAGATCCAGGGGGACCTCACTACTATCAAGAAGAGTCTGGAGAACAGTGCGTCCTTCAGACCAAGAACCCAGGGTCCCTGAGCTAAGAACCTCCTAGACCCAGAAGAAAGAACAAATGGCGAAGATGGTGAGGGACAGCAGCAGTGGGCCTGCCTGGCCCACAGAACAAGAGTTGGGCTCCTTTTCACCGGAGGCTTGCTGGCAGAGTTAAAAGAGCTGTAATGCTTGTACAGGGCAGGAGAGGCCTGAGTGTGCCCTCTGCAGGGGTTCCACACCTCCCCCACTGGGCAGCAAGGGCAAAGGTAGTGTGGCAGGAAGAGAGCCCCGCTCTCTGGAAAGTGTGGCAGGAGCTAATAGCAGAAGCTTAATTAGAAGGCCCCACAGACAGAAACTCAGGAGATTCAGGGGTATTCCAGCTAGCAGCAAGGGCCCGTGAGGGCCAGCATGGCCCAGCAGCAGAGCAGAAGCCTCAGAAGCTGTGCAGGTCCCCCAAGCAGCAGGGTGGTAGCCAGAGGTAGCAACGATGTGAACACAGCATCTAACCTGAACCATGGCACACCTGCCTGCCCATCAACATAAGAATGGACACGGGTAATCTGGGAAAGGGTAAGTGGTTCTTCAGAAATCTGTTGTCATCGCTTACTGTTCACTTTCTATAAACAGTAACAATGGCTTTCACTTTACCAACACTTTGTAAGTGTCTCGTGTGTCCGATTCCATCACAGATGAATCTAACACCCATGGAGTGGTCATATGTGTCTCCTTTCCAGCAGTCTAATGGCTGCCTGGAAGTCTGAGGTATAACCTGTCTGCATATGCGAAGCAGACAGACTGACATGTACACACACTCCCAGAGGAAGACCCAAAACAAACCCCCCATCTCCTCTGCTTACAATAGGATACAAAAGCTCACATGAATACTTGTATTCTCTTTGCACCTTTTTTTCATGCGCTCTTAGAGATACTATCATGAGGGAAAACACATTTTGAGGATAAAAAACAAAATGAAACAAGATCAACAAAAACTACCCTTTAACTTATGCAGTCGGTCACTAGGCTCAGCCAAAAAAAAAAGAGTGATTAAATTTCAGACTCTTCCCAAAACTAAGTAAACCGTTAAAACTTATTTCAATGAATATCCTGAAATATTCAATATTCAATGAATATTTCAGTTGAAACCCTGGTGGCCTAGTGGTTAAGTGCTACGGGTGAGGGGTCGGCAGTTCAAATCTGCCAGGTGCTCCTTGGAAACTCTATAGGGCAGTTCTACTCTGTCCTATAGGGTCGCTATAGGTCGGAATCCACTCGATGGCACTGGGGTTTTTTTTTTTTTTTTTTAATATTTTCTTTTTTATGGAGTAACAAGCACTGATACCTTGTTATATGTGAAATTCTGCCAAATGTTTTTTAAGATGTTAGGGCTCCTTCTGCTTAGAGCTATACTTCCAATCATAGGCAGCTGATATAATATTTGACTGTGAAAACAAATATAACTGCAATGCTAGTATAGAAGTTACTCTATCTTCCAGGTTAGGGCTAAATTCATCAAACAGAAACAAATATAATAGTATGGTCATCACTCAGTATTCCCAGGGCATTGGTTTCAGTACGCCCTTGGACACCAAAATCCGAGGATGCTCAAGTCCCTTATATAAAATGGCAAAGTATTTGCATACAACCTACACACATCCTCCAGTATACTTTAAATCATCTCTAGATTACTTACAATATCTAATATAAGGCAAATGCTATGTACAAAAATAGGTGATATACAGTACTGTATTGTTTAGGGAATGATGACAACAGGCACGTCGAACAACGCTCAAGCAACAAGTGCTGGAGAGAGATGGAAGAGCTGTGAAGTGGCGGAAGGCTACAGCAGGGGATGCCAACAGTCACTTCATCCACTTGCTTTCAGTGCCCTGCTCAACATGCGCAGATTCGAGTTTTGTTTTGGGGACTTTTTTTTTTCCTGAATATATTTGACCTGTGGTTGGTTGAATCTATGGAGGCGGAACCCATGGATATGGGGGGCCGACTGTAGCACATTCATTTCCACGGCTTAATGAAAACAGGGTATTAACCTGGTTTTTTCTTTTTGTTTGTTTGTTTGTTTTTAATCACTGATAAAAATATTATCAGACTCTGCCCATTTATCCCTGTCTCCTATGGATCACAATGGTCTGATCCACAACAGATCATGGGTATGGTGCAGGCCTGGGCTGTGTTGGTTTCATTGTGCCTGGGATTGCTGTGAGTCAGGGGCCAACTCAACTGCAGGTAGCAACGACAACAATCACAGCAGAGTGTCTGGCAAAAATCACTGCCAGCCTCCATCCAGCACAACCTCCAGGCTGGCAGCGCATTTCCTTGATTAAATGCTATCTGCTACCTTACTCTAAATGATTATAGTATGTAAAAGCTTAGCTTATAACTGTTAACTTTTTAGACTTTAAAAATATGGTTTATGTAAAATTTTATGAAAATCATTGAATTTCACAGTATGTAAGTTATGTTAAAACACAGCTTAGTTTTTATGCTGAAGTTATTTCATGTTTGCTTTTTTTTTTTTTTTTAATTTCTTCAAGGAAAGAGTATCTCCTGAAGGAAGGAAAAGGTTTCTCTTTTTTGCTTTGGTATGCGCTCTTCCCAATAGATCCAGAGAAGGTGAACATCCACTGGTTACTTAAATTGGCTTCTTTTGTCTTCAACTCAATGTCCTGAAAGCAGCCCGTTAGACTACTTCCTGCTTTTCAGAGTTGTTAGTCAATTTTAACTTTTTAGAGTTGTTAGTCAATTTTAGCTGAGGAACAAAACAGGACAGAGATGCTTGAGATTCTCATCAAAGCTCAGCCTGTGTAAATTCTTCCATCATCAGTTTTAACTCTTCCTGCACACTGATGATCCCTAGAGTCCTCTCTAGCCTGGCCTCTCCCATACACCTTTGCATAAGCATATTTAACTGCCTGCTAGACATCTCCAGGCACCTCAGATTCAAGGTGTCTAAAGCTGAACTCGCCATCTTCTTCTCAACATGGTGCCACAGTCTCTTAGTAGCAGTGGTTCCACCATTCAAGTAGCTAAAGCTAGAACCTGTGTCATCTCACACCCCTTCCTGCTCTCGTTTTCTGACCTGAATCAATCTCTAAGTCCTGCCAATTTTACCTCCTAACTATTTCAAATATTAATCCCCTTGTCTACCTCCATATTGCTTATGTAGCTTAAATCCCAATCATCTCTAATCTGAACCACTGTACTGCTTCCCAGCTGGTATCTCCCTGTAGCTTCTATACTCATCCCTTCTTGGAAAGTCCCTCTTCTTTTTACCTACTAATGGAAACCCTGGTGGTGTAGTGGTTAAGAATTCGGCTGCTAAACAAAAGGTTGACAGTTCGAACCCACCAGGTGCTCCTTGAAAACTCTATGGGGCAGTTCTACTCTGTCTTTTAGGGTCGCTGTGAGTCGGAATGGACTCAACAGCAGTGGGTTGGGTTTTAATGTGTACTCATCTGTTAAGGCTATTTTCAAGTATCATCTCTTCCAATGCCTTTTGTGGCCCCCCTTGTAAGCTGCCCCTCTTGCAAGCCTACCTACTCAGACACTATTGTTGCTTAATCCTGTGTCTGAGTGTTCTTTCACCCTGATATTTAATTGTGAGCTCCTTGAGGGCTGGATTTATGTCTCTCATTTATATTTCCGTGCTTTTCATATGGTGATTCTTCACCAAGTATTGAAGAGTGAATGAATGAATAAGTGGAGTTTAAAAGTAAGAGCTAGAGGTCTGTATCAGAAAACAAGCAAAGGATCCCAGCTGTTATGTAATAAATAAATCTTCTCATGTGAACAAGAAAAAGTTCAAACTCCTTTGCCTGAAATCCAAGGCCCTTCACTGACTTGTCACATCCTAGCTTTCTAGCCTCACCTCCTTCCTGCACTCTAGAATCACACCAATCTACCCATGACTGCTTATCAAGTGATGGTCTGCCATAGCTCTCCCCTTTTGCTCATGCTGTTCCTTTGACTTAACCCCTCCCCTTATCAACCTGAAAAATCTCTGTTCATCCTTCAAGAAGACCCAGCTCAAATGAACTTCTCTTCTGTAAAACTTTTCAACACTCCCATTATGTATCATGACTATTTTCAATGTTTTCATAGCTTTTAATTCACATATCTACTACAGCACATAAAATATTGGCTCTATTGCCATTATAAAATGAGAATTCAAAAGAAAAGCCTATGAATTACACATCTTTGACTATTCACTATATAATTCACTGCTTAAGATAAAAAAAAAAAATTTTTTTAAGATAAAGCCTGAGGCAAAAACAAATACTCAAAAAAATGTTGAATTAAGGTGTATTCATAACGTAAAAACCATCAAAGGCAGGAATGATGTCTTATTTATCATTGTATTTTCAGGAACACCTTCATACAGTACCAAGTTCAAGATAATTTGTGGAATAAAAGAATGACCCGGTTGGAGCAAATATGCAGAATAAATGAATTAACATGAAATACTTTGAAAACATATAACAATTTCCAAAATGATTTATACATATTTTATCATGAAAGATTTCTGGCATACAAAGAAAAGAGCAGGCTACTCAAGAGTATGCCACCAACCAGAACTTTTTGCTATGGGTCCACTGAAAGTTAAAACACAAAATTGAGAATAAGCATTCAAAAACTTTTGTAGCCATTTGACATGGCTGGGACATCCAAAGGCATCATCAGTGGGATTGTCTCATTGAAGAAGGTGTTGGATAGTTTGGGTCTTGTCTAACTCTGATGGTTAAGTGGCCCATGGATCAAGAGCTACACAGCAGCCATGATACAATAAGAACATATATTGGTCTGTGATAGACTGGAAATGGGGGGGAAGGTCCTCCACCAGAAATAGCTTAAAAAGCACTCGGAAAAAGAATTAATGTAGCAAACTCCTGTATACCAAAAGCAATTTCTTCATATTTACTTTCCTCGTTCACTTGAGACCTTTTTTCCCCAAGTCATAAAACATTAGAGATACAGCTGAAGCCACCCATGTCCTTTCCCAATCCTTGGTCCTCCTTTCCTTTCCAGAAGCAGTCTCTAAGGTGATTTTGAAAATAGGTTATTAAGTCCTGTTTAATACTGTGAAATTTTCTTAGTGAGGTTTAGAACAAACTTTCTTTCCACCAAAAAATACTAAACATTAAGAATAATAAATGTACTTTTGAGAACACCATTTAATCTTATGTGAAAATGTGTGCTGTGCCCTCTATATGTGGCTCTTCAGACATGACTAATGGACTTGAACTCCAGGTAAAGAGACACCTGCTGTCTCAGCCTTCAGAGGGAGCAAGACCTTGTTGAGATGCCCAACAAGAAAGATTGAAGAATATGTTGTAAGGATGAAGAAAGAAAAAGCACAGCATAGATAAGTGATTTTTTTAAGAATACTGGGGTGGTGAGACTTAACTATAAAAGATACTTATTTCAGCAAGAATACAAACAGATACACCAATCTTCACTGCAGCACTATTCACAATAGTCAAAAGGTGGAAACAACTCAAGTGTCCATCAACAATGAATGGATAAACAAAATGTGGTAATACATACAATGGGGTATTACTCTGCCATAGAGAGAAACAAGGTCCCTACGTGCTGCAAACAGTTTGCACTGGACTGCTAACCTAAAGGTTTGTGGTTGAAATCCACCCAGCAGTACTGTGGAAGAAAAGGCCTGGCGATCTGCTTCCATTAAGATTACAGCCAAGAAAACCCTATGGAGCAGTTCTACGCTGTAACTCATGGGGTCGCCATGAGTCCAAATCACCTTGATGGCAACTAACAACAACAACTAAGAGAAACACTGTCCTGACACATGGTACAACACATATGAGCTTTCAGAACATTATGCTGAGTGAAAGAAGTAAGTCACAAAAGGACAGATGTTATGTTCTCACTATTAGTGGTTACCGGGGATGGGGAGAGCAAAAGACGGAGTCATTGTCTGTGGTGCACTGAGCTGCTGTTAAGGGTGACAGAAAGCTCTAGAAATGGAGAGTAGTGATGGTTGTACAACATGGTAAGCATAAGTAGTACGACTTAATTGTACACGTAAAAAATGTCAAAATGGTAAATGCTTTGCTATATATACATATATACTCACAACAATTTTTTAAAAAGGATGCTTATTTAATGTTAGTGGGCAGCCTGGTGAAGATACAATGCCTGAAATGACAGAAGAAATGCCTGAAATGACAGGTGCAAAGTACGGGCTTTCCACAGTTAATCAAACGGGCACTGAGATACCAACGTGCTTCTAGAAATTCAATTCTTCTATTTTTGCCCGACTGCCAACTCATTTCTAAAACATCCACTGCTAATCAAACTTGTTTGGCTGCCTCCTTATCGAAACTTTACAAAACTTTAATTTCAGCCTCATGAGCCCTGCAGCTGTAAATTAATTGAATAAAATTTACAAACATTATGCAGTACGACAAAGCACTTTCAAAGCCTTTTCCCTATTCAGTTGACTTAGCTGCCTAGCTTGCCAGTTTTGCTTGACATGAGTTCAGAGCCCCTGGAAACCTTCCTAATCCTACTCTCTAGGCCTTGTGCCTATTCATGGAACCATGTTAACCCATATCCGGAAAATTAATAAACCTCAGATGGGTTTAAGCACTCAGAAATACTCCTGATACTTCTTGCCATTCATTAATTGTAGGCCTCCTTTGCAATGGGAGAACCCTCCTCAAAAGACCATAATAGCAGCAGATAAAATCCTTGAGGTTATTTGCATGCAACAAAATCTCATTTAAGATTATTGCAGTCAAAGCTGAAGGTAGGAATTAAATTTACTAAAGATGAAATCGCTTATATTTTGGTTTAATACAGGTATTCTCAAAAGTGATTTCTGAACTCATCCATTTTACAGTAAGAGTGCAAAAATTATCATGATTTTTAAACAGCAAGGGGGTAACACTGATTGCTGCTGTCTGTTAACTGTACCAAGCAAGCCAGCTAATCAGTGGTTACGTGTCCCTATACCACACTGATGGAGAAAAGACAAAAGCCCATTAACTTTCCAAAATGAGAAGTCCTAATATACTGAGGTGCCATAATTCATTGATGATTTTCATGGTTACCAAGGAAGAACTGGAATTTCCCCGCTCTGGTTGGTTTTCACAGCACATCTGTTACTCCCTTCCAACTGAGATCCAGAAGTCTAGCTTCTGCTTTCTTCAACAATATCATCAGCATCTGGAGCCCTCTGGCCCCCTTGGAGCCTTGGGGACACTGAAGGAGATTACAAACCTCTGCTTTCTGTCCGATGACCTGGGTTTGGAACAACCTCTGATTCTAACTACTAAGGGATTTTTGTAAACTCCTTTAAGCAATCGGAAACTGCTTGTTCTCCACAGCAGAGTAAGGATAACAATAGCTCTCATGCAGAGTTGGCGTGAATCTTAAATAAGAGAAAGTATATGAAAGAATTGGGCATAAGAAAAAAGTTGACATGTAAATAAATCTGTTTTTCCCTTCTTCAGGAAGCTTAAACACCAAATAGTGCCAACATATCCCACTGTAGATTATTCTTTAAATATGTGACCTTATACTAAAACCAGGCAACCTCACAGCCAGTCTTTTTACAATTTAATCACAGAAAAATATCAATAGACTATCACGTGTTTGAGGGCTGCACGAGTGGTGGATCACCCACTCCCCTCCCATATACACACAAAACCCTACTCCTGGCAAGAAATAGAGCAGGTCCTTGAAGTAAATGCTCATCTCCTCCCCAGTAATTTTGGACAGTGGGAAAACCAGCTAATTCAAACAAAGTTCATTAAATAAATAAAATCCTAACACTTGTCTCTTTGGACAAAGAGCAGATGGAAACAATATAAGATTGCTAATGCTTTGGCAAACTAATCATTCTTCCAAACGCCCTTTGCAAAAGCTTACCAGACCTACAGCTGTGACGACGCCATGGGAACCCCCACGGCAATTATAAATGTATTTAACTCGAGATCAGAAACACAAAAGAGTATTTTTTTAAGTCCTAAATAAATAAACCTAAAAAGGAATTACTGTTTACACCACAGAGCCATAGTTTCTAACAACCAAAGTTAAAAAAGAAAAATATATATATCCATCTGTATATATGGGTTTGGTTTTGGAACACTGTGTAGCACAGTGATTAAGAGCTATGGCTACTAACCAAAAGGTAAGCAGTTCAAATCCACCAGCTGCTCCTTGGAAACCCCATAGGGCAGTTCTACTCTGTCCTGTAGGGTCGCTATGAGTTGGAATTGACTGGACAACAACAAGTTTTTGGATTATATATACATCCACTTCATCATGTCATCCCCAAACAATAAGACCTCTAGTGCGTTGTCACCAAGGAAAGTGTCAAATATAAGCCTGAGTAGTTTCTGGAAAATGGAAGCCCAGAGAAACTTGCCCACACAATGAAAACTGTAACTGAATTTCAGAGCCAGTCTTGCTTCTGACAAGAAACAGAAGTCCTTTATTGGGCAAAGGGAACATTTAACAGAGGAAATCCTTATCTGGATGGCGGATGAATCCATCCAAACAGCTGCGCATTCACCAAGCACCTACTCCACAACAAACACTGTGCCAGGTGGCAGAGATTTAAATAAAAAGTAAAACTAGTCCCTGACCTCAAGGTGTTTCAGTCCAGGGATATAACAGACAATTACAAAATAAGGGCAGAAAAGCTATTTCAGAGAGGGGTACCAGTTCCACTATGAACACAGATGTCCCAGAAAATAACCCTAGTTACCATCTAAGCAGTCAGAAATGATACCTTCCCATAATTAATGCTATCAATATTCACACAATCTCTCAAGTTTACCCTCTTCTAAAATCCTTGCTCTACTGAGTTCCAGGTCTGCCTCTTAAATACCAGCCAAATGACTGACAGGACAATCAATGCCTGCTTCCTAACACTTACCCTACCTCCTATTACAAATGTTTTCCAATCGACATCCGAACTCCCAGTGTCCACACCTTTCCCTCCATTCACCATTTAGCTACTTAAACATTTTTTCTCAGGCATCAACCTGATTTCACTCCCTTTTCTAAAAACCTTCAATAGTTCCCGCTAAGTATAGGGTAAAGTTCACACAACTTGGCATAGCTCAGCCCAGCCTGCAAAGCAAATACTAGCTTTATTCCCCACAACCACCTAAGACAGAGAGGACCACGCTGAACTTGGCATTAACAGATCGTGGCATGCTCTCTCAAGCCTCTACACTTTAGCACATGCTGTTGCCTCTTCTTAGAAGGCCCTTTCCTCTCGTCCAAGCCTGGTCAACAATTTCTTCTAATGAAATGTCTGTGTCGTCTTCTTTGGCTCCAGGCGGAGTTACCTGCATCCTACCCTGGGCTGCTATAACACGGCATATGTCCTGAAGTTGTATTCAGTATACTGGCATAATTTTGTCTTTTCTCTTCATAGACTGTGAGCTCTTTAAGTTCAGGGACCATTTCTTAATCATCTAGCACAACGTCTGACATAAAGAATATACTTGATAAAAATCTGATGAATGAACGAAGAGAATCACTAATCCATTGTAACTAAGTTTAATAAAGAAAATTACTGCCTATTAGGTTGGGCTGAACCATGTTACAAAGATAATATTATGCCGGGCCTGATGAAGAAATACTGTTCTAGTCTTGCTAACAGCCTGAATGTAAGATTTTTTTTTTTGTAAATGATTTCTTACCTGTGAATTCTATCAGCCTCCTAAAGGGCAGCCCTACAGTGGTCACTTTGCCCCCTGCAATTCAGGGGAAACAAGGTTGGTATCTGACAAACTTATTTTTAAGCTTATAGTCAGATTTTATTAGGAGGGAAAAAAAAAACCACAATCTGTCCTAAGAATAGGAATGATTAAAAAAAATTCCCCTCTGCAGCTGAAACCTCTATCAACAAGAACACCTTAATTGCTTGCTGGCTTCCAGGAGAGTTATTAACCTGCATTTAGTAATTCAGGTTTCATTGACAGCCTCACACATTCAGCTCTCATCAGAAAATGAAAAGAGGTCTCAGACAGTTTTCACTCACTATCAAACCACTGATTACAGATCCCCTGATCTCCTACTTGGTTCATCCCACTAAAACAAATTCCTCCTAGGGCTGCAGGTGCACACCAGGGGGCTGCTTAGGTGGAAAGCAGAGGCCCAGCCTTCTGTGAGGATGTCAATTTGCCCTCTGGTGGCAAGGAGGAAGAAGTAGAGACTTGGGCAAGGGCGCAGGAGTGAGCACCCTTCTGGCAGGCTCCTAGGACTCCCTATCGTTTGTTACAGGAAGGCAGAATTCTTAGTCAAAACAAGCAGCGGTGATACCAGTTAATACAGCTGAGGCCCAACTACAGTATCCATGGTGATACAGTTGGGGCTTCAGCCCTGTTTCCAAGATATTTCTCATCCAACAATGTACACCTACTCCAATGTAGACAAGCTCTCAGAAGTATCAGACCTTGGTAAACAAGCGATGGAAACATGCCATTGGATTCTAGGCCACTGAGTACGAGTCCCAGGTCTAGAAATCAGAAGTTAGGTTCTTGTCTTAGCTTAGTCACTAACTAGATGTGTGGCCTTGGACAAGTCAGGTAACTTTTGGGGGCCTCAGTCTCTTTATCTTGTAAAATCAGAGTGCAATCAGATGATCTCCCAGGTCTCTTCTACATGTAGAGTATCATGATTACATGTAAGGATTCTAAACCATGAAGATTAAAATAAATTAGGGTTTTAGACATTTTTCAAATTCAGTTTTAAGACAGACCTCTTCATTAGGATGTTTCCTATTTCACTGCCCATAATTGAATCACCAAAACCTCACACACACACAGATACTAATGTAAAGTACATCAGAAATGACAACTGAGCCTAAGCAAAGACACTGTCCCATGTACAGTGTCTGAACACAGCATGGTATTCATGCCATAAAAATATACTTTGAGATTGCATTACCCTTCTCCCCTTAATAGCGTAGTAAGAAATTTCATTTCCAAAAATGACAACTGACATGCTTACGTTTTTCTTAGTTAAGAGAATCCAGGTGCTTTGACCATTTGTGCTCTCCAAGGGATCCCACTCATTTTAACCAGTTCTACCAGTATTCACAACTATTCCAACGTCTACCAAATGTAATGCCCTCCTATTTTGACTCGAGAACAAATGACTTCAATGAGATTGATGACGTGAGTCAGTGTGGGTGAAAAAAGGCACACTGAGCAAGTCATGGTCCTTTCTATGCTAAACAAGCAAGGAATGCCTAAGAAGTCTTTTGCTCTGCCTTAACACTCTTGTCCTGGACATCTCTGCTCAAAAAGATGTTTATTCAAGGTATGTAGCTATCATTTCTGTACATAAGCTCCTCCACATCAGGAGGATTGTTTCACTCATACGGTAATTCTCTCTACAGCTCATGACGAAACCGTTTGATCCCTCTTTCTGGGCTCCTCTTGACAAGAGTGCCTCACAGTGCACAATATTCACCGAAATGATGGACATCCTCTTTGCATCCCACAGTAATCTGCTAGTTTATGCAACAAGAGCTATGTATGTGGGGTGGACCAATGACAGTACTTTTTCCTAGACTACTTCACCATATGTGGTGAACACTATAGTCAGAAATAGGCCTGCCTGTAGTATAAGACCTTGCTTATAATAGACCCTCAAGAACTGCTTATTAACTAGCTGTTAAACTATACATTGTTGTTGTCATTGTTAGGTGCCATCGAGTTGGTTCCAACTTATAGCGAACCTATGCACAACAGAATGAAACACTGCCCGGTCCTGAGCCCTCCTTACAATCATTATTATGCTTGAGCTCATTGTTGCAGCCACTGTGTCAATCCACCTCATTGAGGGCCTTCCTCTTTTCTGCTGACCCTGTACTCTGCCAAGCATGATGTCCTTCTCCAGGGACTGATCCCTCCTGACAACATGTCCAAAGTATGTAACTATACATACACTACAGAAATCATTTTTGGAGGAATATGACTTGTATTACACTATGCTTAACCTTGGAAAGGATTCCGTTGTTTACAACGTAGAGATATTTACCTGGATGGAGTGGCTTCATACTCTCTAAAAAAAACACGTAAAATTGTGTAAGTACACCATCCAGGCTTTTCAAGCGCCACCAAGCTAGCAAATTCTTATTGCCGGAGTGTTTAATACATACAATAACTGACTTATTTTCAATAGATTGAGGCTGTATTCATGTTATAGCTACCCCCAAGTCTACACCTGAGAGTTAATTCTTCAAAATGTAAAAATAAATTACCATACAGAAAAAGGATCCAATCTCCATTTTCTTGGAGCTGCCAAAACTTGTGCTGTTTTCTCTAGGATTTCCACCTACTGGTGAAAAAGGAAACCCTGGTGGCGTAGTGATTAAGTGCTATGGCTGCTAACCAAAGGGTCAGCAGTTTGAATCCACTAGGTGCTCCTCGGAAACTCTACAGGGCAGTTCTACTCTGTCCTATAGGGTCGCTATGAGTTGGAATCGACTCGACGGCACTGGGTTTGGCTTTTTTTTTTGGGGGGGGGGTGAAAAAATTCAATATATATTGATTTTAGAAAGAATTTTAAAATGTCCAAATGTTCCAATAAATCTATTTTAAAATGCTAGTTGTATAATTGTTGTATTTGGATTACTTTGCTTCCTCCCAAATCAATTCTTTACTTAAGTCTCCTAAATTAGGTTAATAATTAGGTTTTCTTCAAAAGGAGACTAATTTTCCAGGGGCACCTAAATCAATTGGCATAATAAAATCTATTAAGAAAACATTCTGCATCCCACTTTGGAGAGTGGTCTCTGGAGTCTTAAACACTAGCAAGTGGCCATCTAAGATACATCAATTGGTCTCAACCCACCTGAAACAAAGAAGAATGAGGAACACCAAAGACACAAGGCAACTGTAAGCCTAAGAGACAGAAAGGACCACATAAACCAGAGACTGCACCAGCCTGAGACCAGAAGACTTAGATGGTGCCCAGCCACAACCGATGACTGCCCTGACAGGGAACACAACAGAGAACCCCTGAGGGAGCAAGAGAGCAATGGGATGCAGACCCCAAATTCTTGTAAAAAGACCAGACTTAATGGTCAGACTGGGAATAGAAGGCCCCGGAGGCCATGGTCCCCAGACCTTCTGTTAGCCCAAGACAGAAACCATTCCCAAAGGCAACTCTTCAGACAGGGGTTGGACTGGAATATGGGATGGAAAATGATACTGGTGGAGAACGAGCTTCATGGATCAAGTAGACACATGAGACTATGTTGGTATCTCCTGTCTGGAGGGGAGATAAGAGGGCAGAGGGGGCCAGAAGCTACCCAAACAGACAGGAGGAGCAAGAGTGGAGGGAAGAACTGTGCTATCTCGTTAGAGAGAGAGCAATTAGGAGTGTATAGCAAGGTGTATGTAAATTTTTATACAAGAGACTGATCTGATTTGTAAACTCTCACTTAAAGCACAATAAAAATTAATTAAAAAAAAAAAAAAGAGGCCTATTGGTGATACATAGACTGCTACCAGAAAAAGGAATAGGGACAAATGCACTTATCTTATGTAACACAAAAGATAAGGCTACTGAAAAGCTTACACCATGAATTACACTGTGCTTTGAACATCCAAGTTTAGAGAAGTAATTTTTGTTTTTGTACCAAAACAAAGCAAAAAACAGCCCAAAGGAAAATAAAAAACAGGATATACTAATATACTTCGAAAGAAAATAAACTCTTCCATTTAATGCTACCTTGGAGAATAATAATGGGCCCCATAAACCCATAAATAATGGAGTTGATTCTGACTCATATTGACTCTTTAGGACAGAGTAGAGCTGCCCCATAGGGTTTCCAAGCCTGCAATCTTTACCGAAGCAGACTGCCACATCTTTCTTCCACAGAGCAGCTGGTAGTTCGAACCGCCAATCTTTTGGGTAGCAGCCACTTAACCACTGTACCACCAGGGCTCCTTTAACAATGCTCCAGTAATATGTTTTTACAGAAGTAATTCTGCTTCTTGAAGGATAGGTAAAAACATTAATGAAGATCAAGCTTTTCACTGTTGTTTTATTTTTAAAAAAAAATAGAATAAATGTAATAAAAAGAGACAATTCTATTTGTTCCACTAAAATTGCTACCATAGGGAATACACATTTTTAAAGACCAAGGCTCAGAATCGCTCAATTGTTAAACAGAACAAAATTCATCAGTAACCTGAAAAATTATATAAACAAGTAGCAAATTCTACTTCAGAAGCTACAAACTAGATAAATTAATAAAAAGCATCACATGGAGATAAAGTCAAGATTTGTAAGAAGAAATATTTGAATTTTTTTCATTTGCTTTTTGATTGTTGATAGATAATTAAACAGAGAATTTTGTTTCCACCAACAAACCTGTAGCACAAAAAAATCACATGGATAGTATCGTTCTGCTTTTGTTAAAATGGTCCAAGGCATTCAACAGAATCTCTCTGGCTCCTAAAAGTCATTAAATAGGAGTCATAGTTGATCACATTGTATTAATGTTTTTTATTTGTGTATTTGGTTCTTCCACAGGCAGTGAGCTTCTTATGTGGAGGGACATCTACTGCTCACTCGTCCTGTATCTTCAGTACCTACATGGTCACGACTGGCACACAGCACACTCTAAAAGTACGGCAACTTACAATCTCATGTTGAAACCTTTTAGAAAGAGGGCAAGGGAAACAAGCATATCTGCTTAGAAATGACCACCTTGTATCATTCCTTCTCAAACTGCTCGCTCTTTGCTGAATCACCACCAGTGGGCATAGATGTGGCCATCCTCTCAGCACTCCTCATAAACCTGTTCAGGAATCCACAAACGGGAGAGAGATTCACCAGGCAGGATAGTGATGATTATTTTTCAGAGTATGGTGCAGTTTTTCCATAGCGGCGGTCTTCAACTTAAATTCACACCACTATTAACACTGTTATCAGGAGAAGAGAAAAGCACTAAGCTCAGACGCTCTGTCAGAGGATAGTTTTAAGAACACAGGTAAAGACACTTCAGCCATCAGCCAAGGTGAAATAATAGGAATTGGCTTACCTTTCCACATGAAACAGCTAAAAACCTGGGCAAAATACAAAACAAATGGTTTTCAAGACACCGAACACCATGCAACAAAGAAGAGTAATGCTCAAAAGATGAGAATCAAACTTAGAGTTTCCAGACCATGGTGCAGGGAACAGGAAGCCGGTAGAACCTGGTAAGCTCCCTGAGTTAAAAAGACAGAGTTAAGAGAATAGAGAGGCTAAGAAGGCTAGAGCTCATGGGTCAGAATATCAGTGAAGAGAGCTGCACAGAAAGAGAACTCCAAAACTCTGCCAGTGGTCACCCTTAAGTATTCAACAGAGTGCTGATCAGCACATATATATGTGGACACTACTCAAGGCTGGGGACAGACTCAACTGAAAGAAGTAGAGGTAAAAGTACCAGGCACTCAAACAGGGCCAGGGATAATGACTGTTCCCATCATCCACAGTAGAAAATCTCAACATTCACCACACATTGAATGTAGCACCCAGATGAGTCTTGCCTCAGTAACTTGCCTTAAATTTAAACATTGCTGTGCTTCCACCTAACAAATCTTAAAAGCAAGATACCCCAAAATCAAACTGTTTCTAAGTATTTACCTGTGTTCCAGGAAAAAAAAAAAAAAAGCCCAAAAGTAGTTATAGAAATACAAAAATATTCAGCACTAATTGTATCTCCTGAAAAGATATATTGAAGTCCTAGTCTCTGTACTTGTGAATGTGATCCTGTTGGGAAATAGAGCTTTTCTTTTCTTATGTTAATGAGGCTGTATCAGAGTAGGGTGGGTCCTAAATGTAATCATTTCTGAGTAGTGTCTTATGAAAAGAGCAGAATAGATACAGAGACACACACAGGAGAAGATGCCATGTGAAGACAAAGGCAGATGCATTTACAAGCCCAGGAATGCCAAGGATTTCTGGCACCTACTAGAAAACAAAAGAAACACATAGAAGACACCTTCAATTTGGACTTCTAGCTCCCAGAACTGTAAGAAAATAAATCTCTGTTCTTTAAAGTCATCCACTTGTGTTATATCAATACTAGGAAACTAAGATAAGCACTCGAAAAGGTAAAATTCACAATATCTACCATTCAATAAAAAATTATTAGGCATAAAAAGCAGAAAACTACAACTCAGAATGAAGAGAAAAATTAAGTGAAACTGACCTAGAACTGATGACATTAGAATGAGCAGACAAGCATATTAAAACAGCTTTTGTAACTGTGTTCTACATGTTCGAAAAGTTAAGACATGGAAGATACAAAAGAAATGCAAAACCAAATACCCGAAGATGAAAACCACAATGTCTGAGGCGAAAAATACATTGGATAGAATTAATGACAGACAGTGCAGAAAAAAAAGATCAGTGACCTTGAAGACAAACTACCCAAAATGAAACACAGAGAGAAAAAAGAATTTTTTAAAAATTGGAAAGAATATCAGAGAGCTGCAGTACAACTTCAAAGGGCAAATATATGTGAGAGGAAAGAGAAGCATGGTTTCATTGGATAGCAGCACACTTGCACTGCATAGGTGCCAAGTAATGTGGACAGGGATGTGATCCGGGGTCGTAGAAGACAGTAAAGGTAAGTGTTTCTTGAAGAAATCAAGAAGGCTTCTTTGTACTATTAGCACTTACCAAATGAACATCACAAAGGGAGAGAATGAGAAGGACTAAGATCAGAAGGAGGTGGACTAGATAAACCACCAAGTACTTTCAGTAAGAATGAATGGTTATCTTTTGTCTACAGCAAACCTGAGACAGTAACACATGTACACACACACACACACACGCACACACACACGCACAGACTTTCTGCTAAACACTAAAAAACACTATGCCATGTTATATACCCTGACCGTCAGAGTGCAGCTAACACTCAACTCCTCACTTTGTAAATCATAAGACATCATTTACTTCACAGCTAATCTTATAAAAAAGGCCTTAACAAAGAAATCAATAGATTAAATTTGCCACAATATAAAACGGCACACATAACAGACTAAAACAGAGCTGCAGCTTTATCTTCACTGGTTCTCTTGCTGAGGAAGATACCATATAACTTTATGGTTCTTCTTTTCACTTGTAAACCACTGAAAAGAGGCGCCGGTTACCTGTTAAGCCCTAAACATTGTTTTTGTTTTTTTTTAATCTGAAACACAGAATACATCAAAATACCAGACTGGCTTTCAGAAAGAAGCCTTCAGCTATGCTATTTTATTTGTCCTTAATCACAGAAGCAGCAGCACGGAATATTGATGAGAAACAGAATAGCTTTCATACATAATAATAATAAAGAAAAAGCTAGTTAGCCAGACCCATCAACAGGATTTAAGCCATCTTTTACAGAAAAATAATATCGCCTCAATTAGTTAGACATTTTTAAAGGTTAAAGAAATGAAAACAATCAGCCAGCCAAATCCTATTCCTTTTAACAAATAGGGAAAAAAAAAAAAAAATTTTTTTTTCCCACAGGCAATATTTTAAAAATAAAACAAACAAAAAATAAGACCTCTGACTCCAAAACCGAAATTCAGTCAAAAGGCATTAACTTCCCTTTGTTTTAATAAGAAATGAAATGGTTTTCCTCAGAAACTCAAACTCCAAGGGATAAACATATTAGAATAAACCACAAAAACTCATCGGAGCATCTGCTTTTCTATAAACACACAAGATGTCCGGTGGAAAACAAGCCCCCACTGAAAGCCACACAGCATTAAATAATTGACTCTACATTTGCTTGTCAGATCTTAGAACAACAAAACCCACAAATATTATACCCACTTGGCAACACCTAAAAAACTGAGCAAAAAGTGACAAGTAGAGACTCCAATCATGTTATTCTAAAATTTTTTCTAATCATTTTCAGGTTTAAATAAATAAAAGATTAATTTCAATTCTCTCTCTCTATTTTTTTTTTTTTTTTAGTATATTCATATTGTACAATGGCTTCTATTAAAAGGCAGCAAACCAGGATGTTGGCTTCCTAAGTGGTTTCTCTGCTGCCCTCTTCTGCTTAAAAAGAACATAGAATGCTCACTACCTTGACATCAAAAATATCCTTAAACCAAGTTAACAGAATGCAAAATCCAGACTGGCACTGAGGATTGATAAACACAAATCATTCCACCGGCTGTCTGAAATCTCACCCCCGTGTCAGGTTATGCAAAGCCAGCAATGACAAGACAAAGCTCCCCAACTCCTTTCTTACTCCCCTGAGAAAGGAGCAACTTAGGAATCCATTTTGTCAAGCATGCAGCCAACAACTTCACAAAAATATTACTTTAGAAATTGGGTCCTTCATTCCAAAAAACAATGGAATAACATTTCTCATCACCGGTCATGTACATATTCTCTCTGTAACAGGATTTCTTTCTGCTATGAATTCATAATCTAATAGTTACAATGTCATGATTATTGATACACCTATATGTCTCACTATCATCAGAATTTAGCACATACAATTTAAGTTCCCACTCAGTGAATAACACTAACTGTATAATACTGATCATGAACTCTTAAAGGGGCTACAAGGACAATAAGGAGTTCATAAAATGCCTGCATATTATCGGTAACCAAGTATACAAAGTTGCTACCTGAAGGGCTATAAAATTTTCCAAGTAATTATTTTAAATACACAATAGAGGGGAGATTTACAGGAAAAAAAGCAGCTAAATACAACTCTGCCTTCTATTTTTCCAAAGCTCAAATGTTAGGGAGAAAACAAAAACAAAAAAATCCAGACAGATGCAGACATCGTAAGTGCAAATAGTGAGATTTTTCCAAGTAGAACCCAAAACCCGTTGCTGTCGAGTCGATTCCAACTCATGACACCACAGGAGACACAGGTCAACTCCATGCCTCACCTCAGACGCACTGAAGACTCTTAGAGATGCCCTCGTTGTTGTTGCTAGTCAAGTTGATTCCAACTCGTAGAGACCCCATGTGCAGAGAAGAACTGCCCCATAGGGTTTTCAAGGCTGTGACCCTTTGAAAGCCCATCACCAGGTCTTCTAAGGTGCCTCTGGATAGGTTTGAACCACCAACCTTTTGGCTTGTAGTCAAGCACTGAACTGTTTGCGCCACCCAGAGATACCCTGGAAGCCTACATTAAATACAGCCATCCCTCAGGAGTTATACATGCAGATATCATGTGGTATATAGGGCACCGTCATCTCAATGATAAAATAAATCAAGTTAGAACTATCACCTATGTCTACTCAAGAATGTCAGTTACAGGAAGGACACAAACAAACAAAAAATTATGGAGTACTCGCTTCTGTTTATTTCATGCCAGTTTCATATCCCATTCAAATAAATCCTCTATCCTCTGCCTGAGAAATCCTTATAAATCCAAATTTGATGGCACTCCTTCAGATGACAGGGACTGCTAGTTGCTTCCAAACACAATTCACCCGTTCTTCCAGAGAAATAGACTCTAGCTTTTTTTTTTTTTTTTTTGCTGTGTGACAAGTAGAAGTGTTGAGTGAAACTTTAGCAGAGCTTACGTAAAAGGCATGAAGCCTGTGCCCTCTTCGGCTTTTTCTCCTTTCTTCCTCCTTCCTGAATACTGAGGTAATGGCTGACCCTCCACAGCCACCTTGAGCCAACTAAGTCCTTGAAAATGAAAGCCAAGCACAGCTAAAAGACGAACTGAGCTTGGACCTCTGAGAACTTCTTAAAGTTGCTACTCCACCAGCCCTGAAATAGTTAACTTCAGGCTTCTTTTATATGAGCATGTAAGCTTGCACGCTTACATCACTGTGGTTGAGTCTGTTTCTTGCAGCTAGGTACAAGTTCTAACCAATACACTCGCCCTTCAACAGCTGTCCATCACCCATCAGAAATTCCAAACCCTGTTGCCTTTCCAGCATCATCTCCTGTCACACACTGAACTGCTTGTCCTAAGCAGGCTATTTGCTATCACGCCTCACAGCTTCACATATGCAGGTTTCTCTGCCTGACACCAGACCCCAACCCACTCCATACTGGCTTACTAAATTCCTAGTCCCTCTTCAACACTCCTAAACTCAAGGGCCACTTCCTGTATAGTCTTTGCTGGCCCTCTCTTCCCCAGCCCAAGCAAGGCTCTCCTCTCTTGTCTCTCTCCTCTCCCTCCACCAGCATTCCATTCAGAGCTCTTTCTTGTTGGAATAAATCATCTGTGTACGTATCTGTCTGTCTTCTACAAATCAATGGGCTTCTTGAGAGCAGAGAGTATGTCATGTTCATCTCTATATCCCTAGTACTCGGCATAGTGCCTGACTCATAACGAAGATAGCTACAGAGCCATTATTTCGATTTATAAATAATGGTTCTTAGGCTGGCCAGCCAAGCTGGAATGTGACTTGTTTTATAAAGTCATCATCCTCAACCTAGTCTGTGCTTTCTATGTGTCTCTAGAATACTCTGTACATTCCAAAGACACATCTGCCTCTCCTGCTAGACTGTGAGATCCAGAAGGTCAGAGACCATATATAATGCAAGTTTATACCCCCAGCATCGAGCACTGTGCCTGGCTTATGACACCTACTCAATAAATGTTTATCCAGTGTTGATTAAAGATGACTAAACGAAGAATGACTTTCTTTAATCTCATGTTCATGGCATACTGCTACAGTGGGGACACAAAAATGAATAAGACATAGTCCCTGCTCTTAGAAGGCTCACTCTAATAATAATTAGAAATATGAAGATAGCTATTATAAAAGAATATCCTGCTGGGTTATATACCACTTATCAAATATTTTATAATACTAAACACAAAATAAAAACAAAAATAATCTTTTACTAGGACCTTATCTTAATGTGTAATTTTTCTTATCCAATGGGTATTTTACAAACCTACCTGGCACCAAAATATCAACATTTATTCTAAAGCAAAGATAAGAAGAAAAGGGAGCAGGGAAATTACAATACTGGAAATGGAACAACCAGAACACAATTAAAGAGAATGCTGACATACTGTAAAAATGTAACTAATGTCACTGAACAATTTGTGTGGAGTCAAATGGGTACCTAACTTGCTATATAAGTTTTCACCAAAAACACAATAAAATATTATTAAAAACAAACAAACCCACCTAGTCAATGTCTAGCAACAAAGAACAATTTGGAATCAATTCATTTTTCTTGCAAACTGGGTCAGACCATGGCTAACTGATCTCTCTCCCACATGTTTTTGTTTTGTTTTGTTTGTTTTTTAACTTAACTTTCAAGAGTTACTACGATTTTGAAATCTCTCCCATTTTACCAAGAAAAACTAATTTGCTAATTATTAGTCATTTTAATTGTAATCCTTTAAAAACAAAAGAGCATAAAATTCATCTAGATAAATCTGTTAAAATGAATAGAGGTTGCCTTGAGATACAATGCACTTTTTGATCTGGATATTTAATTTTCAGCGCATTCCTGGATAAGTGGCATTCTTACTTTTCTTCCATGTCCTAAAATCTTTAATAGCACCTAATACCAGACCTTTTCATGGAATGATAAAGACTTGTCCTATAGGGTACTAACTACAAAATGAATGCTGTAGGAAGTAGGAAGAACGTTTTCTGGAAACTGGCCCCAAAATGAGTAATCAATGATGTCATTCTGAGAGGAAGAATATAGTGTTAATGGTGGCAGCTGGGCATATCACCCACATCAAGAGCATCACAACACAGATAAGAAATTCACTAAAAGGTTTCTAATTAAACAAAATATCATGAACTAATTAAAATTTTCCATGTTCAGAATAAAACTCCAGTCAATATAACATCTATCCTCTGTTTTATAAGATATATCCCTCCAATGAGCTGGAATGATATTAAAAAATTTCCATTTTTAAAGAGAAAATCCACTTTCATTCTCACAAATTTCAAAAATAAACATACTTTGTAGGACATTCGGAAACCTTGGTGGCATAGTGGTAAAGAGCTATGGCTGCTAACCAAAAGGTCGGCAGTTTGATTTCACCAGGCACTCCTTGGAAACCGTACGGGCAGTTCTACTCTGTCCTATAGAGTCGCTACGAGTTGAAATCGACTCAACAGCAATGGGTGGGGTTTGGGTTATAGGGTATTCAGGAAGGAAAGACTGGTAACACAGAAAGGAGGAAAGGCAAGAAAAGGAAAGGAGGGAGGGAGACAAGGATGAAAATAAGAACACAATAATGCCAGGACATTGAGAATCACTTCCCTAAAATGTGACCTCCAAGATGGCAAAAACATGACAGTTTTAAAAGAAGCTAAAGAAAGTAAGCACAGTCATAAGAGACTGAATAATCTATTGTGGTTTGAATTCCTAGTGGCTCAAGAGCCCATCTTACACAGGAGCAATAACTTGTGCCTCTCAGTTATCTGGCAAGCCCCCAAGACAGGCCTCACATTCTCCCCTCTTCAATAACCAGGACTCACCCATCCCCACCTGCCAAGCTCCCAGGAGAAGCCTCAGAGCTGCCACCAGCTGTGAGGGAAGCTCTTCAAGTGCCTCATCTTCAGATTTTGAAACCGTGCTGGGTGAGCAGGACTTCTCCCTAACTCCAATATGCACTTGTTCACCTGGGGCCCAAAACAGTTTTCCTTGGGCTCAGATTCTCAAAAAATCCCTCTTCAAAAGGTTCATCTAACCAAATGGTGATCCAACCGAATGTGGAAATTATAGAACAATATCATTAATATCACACACAAGCAAAATTCTGCTGAAGATCATTCAAATACGGCTGCAGCAGTATATTTACAGGGAACTGCCAGAAATACAGGCTGGTTTCAGAAGAGGACATGGAACCAGGGATATCATTGCTGATGTCAGATGGATCCTGGCTGAAAGCAGAGAATACCAGAAGGATGTTTACCTGTGTTTTACTGATTATGCAAAGGCATTTGACTGTGTGGATCATAACAAACTATGGACAACACTGCGAAGAATGGGAATTCCAGAACACTTAATTGTGCTCATGAGGACCCTTTACATAGATCAAGAGGCAGTTGTTCAGACAGAACAAGGGGATACTGATTGGTTTCAAGTCAGGAAAGGTGTGCACTAGGGTTGTATCCTTTCACCATACGTATTCAATCTGTATGCTGAGCAAAAATAATCCAAGAAGCTGGACTATAAGAAGAAGAACACGGCGTCAGGATTGGAGGAAGACTAATTAACAACCTGCGTTATGCAGATGACACAACCTTGCTTGCTGAAAGTGAAGAGGACTTGAAGCACTTACTAATGAAGATCAGAGACCACAGCCTTCAGTATGGATTGCATCTCAACATAAAGAAAACAAAAATCCTCACAACTGGACCAATGAGCAACATCATGATAAACGGAGAAAAGACTGAAGTTGTCAAGGATTTCATTTTACTTGGATCTACAATCAACAGCCATGGAAGCAGCAGTCAAGAAATCAAAAGACGCATTGCATCGGGCAAATCTGCTGCAAAGGACCTCTTCAAAGTGTTGAAGAGCAAAGATGGCACCCTGAAGACTAAGGTACACCTGACCCAAGCCATGGTATTTTTGAATCACATCATATGCATGTGAAAGCTGGACAATGAATAAGGAAGACCGAAGAAGAGCTGATGTCTTTGAATTGTGGTGTTGGTGAAGAATATTGAATATACCATGGACTGCCAAAAGAACGAACAAATCTGTCTTAGAAGGAGTACAACCAGAATGCTCCTTAGAAGCAAGGATGGTGAGACTGTGTCTTACATACTTTGGACATGTTGTCAGGAGGGATCAGTCCCTGGAGAAGGACCATCATGCTTGGCAGAGTACAGGGTCAGCAGAAAACAGGAAGACCCTCAATAAGGTGGACTGACACAGTGGCTGCAACAATGAGCTCAAGGATAACAACAATTGTAAGGATGGCGCAGGACCGGGCAGTGTTTCGTTCTGTTGTACATAGGGTCACTATGAGGCGGAACCGACTCGACGGCACCTAACAACAACAACAACTTCTGCCTCCAACCTCTACTCCCCATTAAAAAAAACCAAAAACCCATTGCTGTTGAGTCGATTCCCACTCATGGCCATACTATAGGACAGAGTAGTACTGCCCCATATGGTTTCAAAGGAGCACCTGGTGGATTTGAACTGCCATCCTTTTGATTAGCAGCCATAGCTCTTAAGTACTACACAACTAGGGTTTTCCTACTCCTCATAGAGCTCAAAACCGGGCTAGGAGAACCCCACCCCTCTCCATCCACCACCCACCTCCTTTTTAAGGCTTTTCTTTCTTCCTCTGCTCCTCATCTTCTCTGATTTTAGATATTTGTGTGTGAGACCTGAAGAAGAGGGGAGGGAAGAGGAGGAAAGTGTTGTCCATCCACCCTAGGAACTATCCAAAACTGCCCTGCAATACCACCCAACACCTGCACCGTCTCTGAAGTAAGTGCTTTTCAGTTTATGTTTGAATGCATGTGGGTGTTGCTTGTTTGTTTTTGAAATTACAGTGGAAACTCTATCCCAAAGTAATTCACCTATATTTAGCTGACGGTTCCCAGGGATTCACCTTATTTCTACTTACCATTGCTACAGAATCTGCTAAGAAATCCCAGTCCTGCTCATCACTTGTACAATAAAGACCAGGGCCTTAGAGCAAGTCTTCAAATCCTCTTCAGCATACAATCACACACACACATATATGTATACCTACCTACCTACCTACCTACATACATACATGTATATGTGTATGTTTAAATCATATAAATTTCTTTGTTGTTGTTTGGTGCCATTGAGTTGATTTTCAATTCATGAAGACCCTATGGGACAGAGAACTGTCCCACAGGGTTTTCTTGGCTATAATCTTTACGGACGCAGATCGTCAGGTCCTTCTCCCATGGTGTCACTGAATGGGTTCGAAGAGCTAACCTTTCAGTTAGCAGCCAAGTGCTTAACCATTGTGTTGCCAGGGCTCCTTATTATATAAATTTACTATTGTGTTAAGACGGCAAGTATAATGTAAGACACATACCAAAATAAAAAATAAACAAGATGAGAAAAAAATAAAAGTTCTTATATTTTCTTTCAATATCCCAGTGGATCATTTTGATAATCCCTAAAGTATGAGTCCCACTCTTTAGACACCATTGCCAAGAACAGCGCCTTTATCACTGAAAATTCACATACAGTTCAGTTCTACTTGAACCCAATGATGGCTATCTAATATAAAACAAAAGAAAGACACACCTACACTCCCTTAGTAAATAAGTCTTCCGACTCCACCCAGTTTTGGTTAGCCACCACACTTCTCATATACCAAACCCACTGCCATCAACTCCAAAATGCTTATTCCAAGTTAAAGGGTCAAAAAAGGGTCTCTCAGATGCTGATTTTTGCCCATTATAATAATTTAGGCAAGATAACTTCATTTTGAAATGAAATCACAATTTTTAGATTTAGATTCAGCTTATAACGTAGAATTTCCAATTTCCTATTAAGTCAAGTTGATACAGCATCAAGAATATGTACATGTTCATCATAAGAACACATATACACACTTCTGAAAGTTTAGATATGATGGTACTTGGGATTCTGAAAATTACACGTTGCTGCCAAATGATAAATTGTTAAGGCTCCAAACATCTGTTGTGCATTTTCTAAGTGATTCATTTCCGACTTGATGGCACTAGTTTTTTGTTTTTTTTTTCACTAAATATTAATCATATTAGGTGTTAATGAAATATCCCTACTTGCCAATAAGTTTCAAAAATGCACCAACTCTTTAAAGACTAGGCCATATGCTTGAATAAAGGACATGTTTTGTTGAACTCTTAGCAATTTGTGGTGGGTGTTCTAATAGGTCCGACTTTATGACATACCTGGAGTTCAATAATCAAATGCAAGATGGCAGTGTATGTGGTAACTAAGCCAAACTCTGCCGTTGGTCTTACCAAGGAAACCAGGCAAATACGCCTCCTGCTCTCCATCCCAAGACTGTCTTCATGCCTGTACTAAAAACATAATGACGAGTGCAGTAATTTGATCTCCATAGAGCACTATCTTTATAACACACAGTGAAGCACAGTTAAAGAGAAAGATTAAAGGGGATAAGAAACTGTCCTTTGCAAGGAATTCCCCTCTTTTCTTACCCTCCTCTCCCACTAAAAACTGAATAAAGTTACCCAAAAATGGAGTCCAAAACCACAGAATTTTGAAATTCTGAAGTACTGAAAAACCTGCCAAATGGTAATTAGAGCTGAATATCGTTCTAAGCAATCCAAAACTAGAATTTCAGGCTGTGGGCAGCTGATAGCCCAAAGAGAAGAGCCATCCAATGCGACAGCCTACGTCTGTCTGTACTGTAAAATTTTACCTTTCCTAATGGTGGAAGTCTTCGGGCTGAGTCTTTATATAAGACCAGGCAGTGTTTCGTTCTCTTGTACATAGGGTCGCTATGAGTCAGAACCTACTCATGGCACCTAACAACCTAACAACAATAAAACCAAAGCTATTAAAATTGTATTACATGTTTGTATTGTTTGACATAAATTACTACACGAACTTGAAAAGGCCTGATTAAACCATCGCACAGAAATGCAGTGTCAAATTTTCCCATTTTTTTTTCTTCTGAGAAACATGTGGTTTTATATAGGAAATATCAAAGCAATAGCAGCCCAGCATTAAAAGATGGGACCAGTTCTCCATCTGTGCCATCAGCCTTTCTGCATGTCAATACTTCATGCATGTCATCTCTGCTACCCTTTCACTATCCTTGTTCATCTATGTATATGTCACATTTTCTTTATTTTTAAATCTCTCCATTTAAGATCCTCTACAAAGTAAAAGTTGTCTTGTTTGTCTTTGTATATATCTTACCCCTAATGCCTAGCACCATATTTTGTGTAGCATATTTTCTTCCCTGCAATTAAAAAAAAAAAAAAAAAACATTGCCATCGAGTCAACTCTGACTCACAGTGACTCTACAGGACAGAGTAGAACTGCCCCATTGGGTTTCCAGGGTTGGTGGATTCAAACTGCCGACCTTTTAGTTAAGCAGCTGTAGCTCTTAACCACTGTATCACCGGGGCTCCTCACCAGCAACAGCAGTGTATAATTCTGTGAGTTTTAAAAAAGCCTATATCAAGTGAATCACTGTCTTAAAAGTCTTTAAGATAATTTAAAAAATGGCAAAAAATTCAAAGATGTTGTCCACAAATAAGACAGTAAAGTTTGAGTAGAGCGAAGCTCCTAACATGTACTAATCACTATTAAGTGTAAGACACTGAGCTTGGCAACGTAAACACGCACAAAAACACAGAAGACTGTCTCTAGAGCTTTCGGTCTAAGGGGGGAGATGGATAAGTAAAAGACTACACGTTACATAAGGCAGATGACGTAAGTGCTAGGGAGAGATACAAGGAATATAATTTAAGAAACAAAGCAACCCGTGTGATTTTTAGCTCTAGAACTGTTTAAGTCTTGTAATCATACACAGAGACCAGGACAGGCCTCACCCCAGGCTACCCATGACACAGCAACACAGTGATCTTCTACCTAAAATAAATAAAATATGACCATATTTCCTTTCATGGATTTCTGGCGGCTCAATGATTATGAAACTCTATTCTAATTGGTAGAGGTGCACAAGACAATGTATCTAAAATCTTGAATATTTTCCTTAACATGCTAAATATTAAACAGAATCTACATCCAATTCCTCTTTAAAGAAAATAATATTAACTGCATAATGAATATAATCAAGTCATTAGAATACAACTTTCATCATTTTATTTTTATCCCAAGAATATGCACCGGCTCCTTATTGCCTGTCTACCAAATTAAAATTCTGCAGCTAAGTTCTCACCTTATCTATGTGGTAACCATACAACCTAAGATAGCTTTCTGTGACAAAGAAACCTGGCCTTCCTAGAATCAAATCTTTTAGATACCTCTTGTTTATGGAGCAGATAGGCCAAAAAAAGAGTAAAAATAATAATAATAGTAAAATATTTTTAAAAAGTATTTCATATTAAAGAAGTGACAATGGAGTATATGGCAATTTAAAACAGCTGGGGGCCATGACTGATTGATGAGTTGGAAGGAAAGAATCATTCTGGTCGGGCAGTGACATAGATAAAAGACACACCAGTAAAGCGAAGAAGAAAAAACAAAAGAGAACAGCAGTGGGAACAGCAGTAGTGGTGGTCATCCGATCGGAAGTGGCTACAGGGATCATGAACAAATAGCATGTGAAAAATAGCACTATAGAGCTGTGAAACTTAAGGACAACAGAGAGGAAAAGCCCCCGCCTCCTGCCCCCCACCCCCCCACCCCCCGCAAAAGACTCCAACAGCAACAAAGAAAACAATTCTGTAGTCAGGAACATAGTAGAAAAGAGTGACAACTAAATATCCATGGAATCCCTTTTACACACATAACCTTTGAGGAATCTGAAAGATTCATCTAAAACAAAGGATGAGGAACGAGAAGCTACCTGAGCAACATTTCAGTATCTCCAGAAGGCATCAGCCAGCCATCTGGAAAGCACTTCAAGCAGAATAGTTGTAGAACACTAAGGGGGCTTCCTTCTATGTGGGGTGGCAAAGTGCCAAGCTAAATCCTGCAGCAATAGAGTGCTGCAGCTTAGACATGACCCATGTGGGCAAGTAGTGAAGAAGAGGTTTAGGCCAGTGATTTTCAGTGGAGGTGGTACCACACCCAAAGGGCCATTTTAATTAAAAAATTGTCACAATGGCACTGGGTAGGCCAGAATTGGGGATGCTGGACAGGCCAGTCCTAGATAACAAAGGCTTATCCCACATCGTGCAAGTCTTTGAAATGTCCCACTGGACTTTCTTGTCGATTAAAAAAAAGCAAAAAAAAAAACCCTGTTCATTTTTATCCCACATCGTGCAAGTCTTTGAAATGTCCCACTGGACTTTCTTGTCGATTAAAAAAAAGCAAAAAAAAAACCCTGTTCATAATTCTCTGAAGCTAGCACCAAAGTCCATTTTACTTATGGACACAAAGTACTTCTTGTATGTTTAATATATACTGAGTTTTCAAGGAACACAGCTTCCATGTTAATTGAGGAAGGGTTACACTTGTTTTGTTTGGAATTTTACCAAAAATCGTTCACCAGTTTGGAAAATCATGCCACTAACTCATGTTGAAGTTACCAAGAGAACACAACTGTATCAATCTGCATTTGTACATATTACATTTACGGTCATTCTACGTGTGTTTAATGTATACTTATTTCAAAGCTTTAAATATAAAGCCAGTACTCAGCTAAGTATTGTTTAACTTCTCTTTAATCCAAACTTATTATAAGTAGGTTCAAACATCTGATTCCTTCATTATGTCTCCTAGAATAGTCCTGAGTAAGGATTTCCACAATAAAATGTATCAAAGGTTAACTTTTTTCTTTATATTACAATTATAGCATTGTTTTAATTTTTAAAAATATGTGTATAGGCAGTTATATCATCTATAAATTTCATCTCTGAACTAATGGGCGGGGAAGTGGGGGGAGACATTCCAAACACATTAATCTCCGTGATAGAACCTTACTACAGCTAAGGCATTGTCCTCCTTTGTTCAGAGGAAGAAAGGGATCTTTGGGTTAGTCAGCCCCATTGTTGATCCCAGTTTTGCTCACTGGGACCCTCAAATGGAATCCATTTTTCACTGGGATGAAATATGTCTTAACGCATCTGTATTTTGGAATACCTGAATAGTGAGGTCACGAAAGCTTTAATAAGTAATTGTAAACACCTTTTAAACAAAGAAATACTTTCACCTAGGTACACCATGAGATAAAAGCAAATTTATTCATCATGTGCAGTGGAAATGAAAACTAAGAATAGAGAAGAACATGGCTGATCTCAACTTTGAAAAGTGACATTTTATATTTTCTCATTTGGTCAAACAACCTTTGAGGGACTAACCTTTTGACATTGGGTGCTATTTCCTTTCAACTCACAGCATCTTGTGCTGCACGTTCACTGTTCAAACTAGACCAAGGGGAACAAAGACAGTCTAAAGCTATTATTTTGCCATTTAATCAAACCTGAGTAAAACGCTTGTGCACATAAGGAAAGTAAAATGCGTCAAAGGACTCACTAGAGGTTACATAAAAGAGGCTGCCACAGACAGGATTCGTCTGTTCATATGAGATGAGTAATTTCTCCATCAAAGTTGAGGAAGTTCTGTAAAAAATGCTTTCTCTCTTTTTAAAAGCAGTGAAGATGGAGATAACAATTTCATAGCACCTGTTAGCAAGTCAGGCAAAAACCTTACCAACTAATAATGAGCCTACAGCAGAAATTACTCTTTAGCATACCTTTATACCTTTCACTGAATAGGAAACCCTGGTGGCATGGTGGTTAAGAGCTATGGCTGCCATTCAAATCCACCAGGCGCTCCTTGGAAACCCTATGGGGCAGCTCTACTCTGTCCTATAGGCTCGCCATGAGTCGGAATCAACTCGACAGCAACGGGTTTGGGTTTTTTTATTTTGTTTCACTGAATAATCTCGAGTATTTTTAAAACTTAAAATCCTGGTAAGTCAAATGTGCGATTGGAACTATGTCTACTCCTACTTAAAGGTAAAGAAGAAGAGAAAACTGAGAACATTGACTCCATGTTCCCAGATAAGTTGAAAGGGTAAAAAAGGAGAGAATACCCTTAGGAAATAGGTTCTCCGGAGGCATGTGGCCACAGCAAGTCACCAGCAGACTGACTCGGGTGGTGGTCAGTTTTTCTAACCAGTAACCAGTTGTCGTTGAGTTAATTCTGATTCATGGTGACCCCATGTGTGCCACAGTAGAACTGTGCTCCACAGAGTTTCTACTGGAAGTAGATCACCAGGCCTTCTTTTTTTTTTTTGAGGAGCCTCTGGGTGACCTCTAACCTCCAATCTTTCAATAAGTAGCAAAGCGTGTTAACTGTTTGCACTACCCAGGAACACCTGGCTTTGCTAGTGCCACAGAATTCATCAAAGTTAGGAATGAATGGAGCACATCACTTTGGGAGCCTACAATATTTAATGCTTAATATATAGACAAAATTATCACCAAAATTATTTAGGTTTGCCTGTCCTTTCATGGCACCAGAGAAAGATGGGGCAGTCTGCTTCCGTAAAGCTTTACACCCTTGGAAACCCTTTGGGGCAGTTCTACTTTGTCCTTTAGGTCACTATGAGTTGGAATCCACTCAACGGTAGTGGGTTTGGGTCCTTTCATGCAAGGATCCCGGGCGGTGCAGTGGTTGAGTGCTCAGCTGCTAATCAAAAGATCGGTGGATCGAACCCACCAGCAGCTCCGCAACAGAAAGATGTGGCAGTCTGCTTCCATAAAGATTACAGCCTTGGAAACCCTATGGGGCAGTTCTACTCTGTCCTACAGGGTGGGTATGAGTTGGCAATGGGTTTTGGGGCCTTTTATGTAGTTCCTAGACTTATGAAAAGTCTTACGAACAGGGCTGATGTTTTCCCAACTGAGCTACCGCTCAAGTATTGTGCCCAGACACTTTATACGCCCCAAGGCCCCTCAAAATTAAAAATTACGAAACAGATAACCCAAATAGGCTGCATCCCACAGAAACACCAACTGAGGCAAAAACGTACTGATTCTGCCCTTTTAAAATAAAAACTATATCACTCAAAGAAAATTACAATATACTTATTTAAAAAGAGGCTAGAAACTATGTGAAAACAGTACAGTTTCATTTTCAAAAATCCAATTTTAAGTCTCATTGCTACCAGAGAATTTTAATCTCTTCCTAATCACAAAAGGAAATGCTGTTTGGATTAAAAGCAATAGTTATGTGCCACTCACTGCACTTCAAATGGTTCTGACCTTTTTGCAAGAGACCAATTTTCCATTTTCATTTCTCCTGTCTGAACTATGGCAATAGCTTGATAACTGAGTTCCTGCCCTCCAGTCCCTTGACTCTCTAATCTATCTTTCGTGCTATCATCCGCATTATCTTTCTAAATCATCATAATCATGGTATTCCCCTGCTTGGAAACTTTTAACAGTTCCTTATTTGTACCCAAACTTCACACAAAATATCAGCCTTGAAAACACTACGGAACACAGTTCTACTCTGACACACATGGGGTCGCCATGAATCTGAGTTGATTCAACCACAACTGTGTTTTGTTTTAAATACCACAACAAAGCCCAACACTGTCTGTGCTCCAGGACTGGGAACAGACTCTGTCCCTTCCGTGGGCTCTGGGTCTTTATTTATCCTACTTGCTCAGTCTCTCCACTTTTCTGCCATCAAAATTCCATCCAACCTTGCTCTGGACACATTCCACTTTTTTCAGGAAGATGTTCCTTATCCTCATAGTCATAATTGTTCCTTTCTTTGCCTTCCCACCACAAACAAATTTCTCCAGAATGATACTTATTCTGTCACGATTAGTATTACATACGGTTGCCTGCATTGCTTTCTTCAGCTCTACTCCAACTGCATGAGACCAAATATCCTGTCTTGGCGAACTCCATATTACAAGAAGCATCTAGCAAAGCACTATGTACACGATGGTTGCTCAGTGAATGTTTCCTGAATGAAACAATGAATGACTCGTGCGATCACAAAACCAATCCACGTGGAAGAAGAGGAAAAGGTGAAGTTTTAAGTCAAAGCAAAGGCTCTGAGAACCTGAACTTTCACATATCATCACCACAGGATGTTATTTATAAGGCTGACCATGGCTGCACTACAATGAGGATGGCAACTAAGAAATTTATACATTAGATATTTCATAGTCATCTAATTTAGATATGTCATATATTCCCAACACGGTGTGAGGCACTCTAGGAGATAGAAAGTAAATTTCAGCTACAATTCTTGCTGACTGCATTACATCTATTAAAATATACCCTTCTTGACCATAGAAATTATATCTTAAAGAGGATGAGTTTGAACTAGAATTTTATGGTTTATTTCAGGATAAAGTCTGACATAAATCCCCCCAAAATTTTACAACTGGGTAATAAGCCATGGTGAACACGTTTAATGGACACAATGACAGAATAATTTCATTAAAAGTAATTAAACAACTTATATGAAATTAAATTTATTTCTCATTTTACACGGTAACAAGGCTAAAAGTTAGAAGGAGGCTGTGATGCTTAACCTAGAAATTCTTCATGTTCTTTAGAACAAAATGAAGAACCTGTTAAATTTGCAATGTGCCCAAATACTATGGCTTGATGAATGAATTTCTGACTGCAATTTTAGCATTATCTCTAGCACGTTGCTATTAAGTCCTGGAATTGGGACAATCCTATTAAATATGTCCATCAGCAACTTTGCTAAGATCACAGAAACTATGCTTATAAATTTAGAGATGACACAAAACTGGGAGAATAGTGAACACACTGGATTTATATATTTAGAAAAGCTTTTTAAAGGAGCTCATCGAATTAGAAGATGGGCCTAAACAGACAAGATTAATCAGTTTTAAATTTCAGGTTCTAAATTTATATTTAAAAAAAAATTAATTAGGCTGCTAGAGGACTTCAGCTTCCAGGAAGATAGAGTAGATGTACTTTCCCCTCCTCTTGCTAAGCCCAATTAAAATTCCTGGACATTCTATATGAGACAAACATAAGAAGACACGGAAAGGCAGAAAGGAGGCACATAGCTAGGAACCTCAGGACCCAAGGAACAACCCAGTGGTGAGTTCCCTGAGTTTTCTTTTTGTCTAATTTTTTTTATCCCAGACATGGAGCTGAAGAAGCCCTTAACCCCAAAACACTAACAGAGGCTTACAGAAAAAGTCCCAACCAGGAAAGGGGCAACCTAGCCAGACAGAAAATTTTTAGACAAAAATGGTCTGCTCCAACCAAACATCAGGAAAAAAAAAAAAAACCTGTGGCCCCACCCCTATCCACACCAACAAAGACTGAATAATTAATCTAGACTTCCACACATGCCAGCCTGTAAAAAGGTGCCTCAACTCCACCTCCCCCACTGGAATGGTATCAGAGAAGTCCAAGTAGGAAGATAAGACTTCCCTCCCCACCACTGGTAATGGACCCCTTCCCCCCTCAATGAGAGTGGAGGACCTGGTCTTCTACTGCCACCAAACAGCAATGAGATGCCCCTTCCCTTCCCACTAAGATGAAGCCTAGAATACAGTCAGGACTTTCACCAAAGCCCAGCAGTAATGACGTTGTCTAGGCTGCAATCTTTAGGGAAGCAGGTTGCCAGGTCTTTCTCCCTTAGAGCTTCTGGGTGGGTTCAAGCCACCAACCTTTCCATCAAAGGCTGAGCACTTAATTGTTGCACCACCAGGGCTCCTTACAGAGCAATACCTCTCATGAATATAAACACGAAAATTCTTAGCAACATATTAACAAATAAAATTCTGCAAAAACACAAAAAGAATTGAACAATATGACCAATTGGAGTTTATCATGGGGATGCACGACTAGTTCCATATATGAAAATCAAACAATATAATCCACCAGACTAAAGAAGAAAAAATCACATGCTCATATCAATTGATGCAGTAAAACAATTTTAAAACAAAAATTCAAAACCCATTCATGATTAAATCTCTCAGAAAAGTAGGAATACAAGAGATCTTCCTATATGATGAAGAGCGAGTACAGAAAATCAACAGCTAACATTATACATAATTGTGAAAAACTGAATGCTTTCCACTAAGATGGAAAACAAGGCAACAATGTCCACTCTAACCACGCTAATTCAGCATAGTATTGGAAATTTAAGTCAGTGCAACAAGGCAAGAAAAGGAAACAAAAGGCATACAGATAGGAAAAGAATAAGTGAAACTGCCCCTATTAACAGATGACATGATTATGTATATAGAAAATCCCAAGTAATCTACAGAAAACCTCCTAGAACTAACAAATGAACAAGGCAGCAGGATACAAGCTAAACATACAAAAATCAACTGTTGTGTCCCTGTATATATGCAATCAACATATGGATACCAAAATTAAAAATTCAATACCATTTATAATTACTCAAATATAAAAAAGAGAAATATTTAGGTGTAAATCTAACAAAACATGTATTGGACTTGTATGCTGAAAAGTACAAAATGGTGATGAAAGAACTTAAAGAAGACCTAAATAAATGGAGATATAGCATGTTCATGAATTGAAAGACAACATAATGAAGATGTCAATATTCCCCACATTGATGCCTAGGTTTAGTGCAATTCCTATTAAAATTCAAGCAAGAATTTTTTGCAGCTATAGACAAAATTATTCTAAAATTTATTTTAAAAGGGAAAGGGGCAAGAATAGTTAAAACAATTTTTGGAAAAAAAGTAGGAGTTATCAGTCTACCCAGTTTCAAGAGATATTATACAACTACAAAAATCCAGACCTTGTGGCTCTGGCGGAAGAATAGGCAGATACATAGATCAATGGAACAGAACAGAGGTTCCAGAAGGATAAGAAATCTTCAGGAGCTAGGGCTAGGCAAAGAGTTCTTATATTTGACACCTAAAACACAATCCATAAAAGGAAAAACAGATAAATTGAGCTTCATCAAAATTAAAAACTTTTACTCTTCAAAAGAATGGCTATGAGTATGAAAGAAAAAGTACAAACTGACAGAAAATATTTGCAAACTACATATTTAACAAATAACTAGTATCTAGTATAAACCGGTACCCATATTTATATATATACACACATATATATATATAAAACCTTCAAACCTCAACAATAAAAACAAACCAAAAAACTGAATTAGCACATGGGCAAAAAACTTGAAGAGGTATTTCACCAAAGGGGACAGACAGATGGCAAACAAACACATGAAAGGATGCTCGGCATCATTAGTCATTAGGGAAATGCCAATTAAATCCACAACAAGCTATCACTATACACCCATCAGAATGGCTAAAAAAAAAAAAAATCCTGACAGTCAAACACTGGCAAGGGTTTGAAGAAACTGAAGACTTTAACATTGCTGGTGAGAATGTAAAAGGGTATACCTACTCTAGAAAGGAGTTTAGCAATTTCTTTTAAAAAATGAAACATGTAACTACCATACAACCCAGCAACTGAACTCCTGGGCATTTATCCTAGAGAAATGAAAGCTTATGTTCACACAAAAACCTACACACAAATATTTATAACAATTTTATTTGTAATAGCCAAAAGCTGGAAATAACCCAAATGTCCTCCAGTGGGTAAATGGCTAAACTGTGGTACATCCATACCATGGACTACTACTCAGCAGTAAAAAGGGGAGGGGGCTATTAATACATGAAACAACCTGAGAGAACCTCCAGAGAAGTATGCTAAGTGGAAAAGTCAATCCCAAAAGATTACACATTGTATGATCCCATTGATATAACAGTTTTGAGATGACAAAATTATAGAAATGGAGAATAGATTAGTGGTTGCCAGGAGTTAAAGATGGGGTAGAGGTAGGAAGGAAGTGGTGTGGCAATAAAAGGGCAACCTGAGGGATCCTTGTGGTCATGGAAATGTTCTGTATATTTGCTGTATCAGTGTTACTATCCTGGTTGTGCTATTGTACCATGGCTTTTCAAGATTTTACCATTGAGGGGAACTGGGTAAAGGGTCTCTCTGTATTATTTCTTAAAACTGTGTGCGCATCTAAAATTATCTCAAAATTGAAATTTCATTTTTAAAAACTAACTGCCCAAATTCAGAATGACAGAGACTTAGATTAAAGAACATCTTCATTACAAACTCAGTGTAAGCTCAAGCTCAAAAGAGCTAGTGCCAGAGTTGAGAAGAATGAAGGTTACAGTCTCATTGTGCTCTGTGCTGGTCAGGCCAATATTTTATGTTTGGTTCTGGATATTACATCAGAAAATGTAAAGGACAACAGTAGAAAATACCATAATAGAGGATGACTAGGAAAGACTACAGGAATCATTCACATGAGGAAAATATTTAGCTTGAAAAAGGAAGATTTAAGAAGTCCACGATAATTGCTTTGAAATAGATCATTTTATCCTTCAGAAATCAAAAGAGAAGGAGTTCGCTTCATCAGGTACTTTACCAACATGAGTGAGGGTGGTACCATTTAAAAAATCCACACTCTAACAAAGCTAAAAAAATGCTTCCAGTGATTTAATCTGACTCTCACTAGCACAAAAACACACTAGGGCTATGAAATAAGAGCTGTCCTACAAAGTGGGATCAGAGCCAGAGCAGGGGAATTTTCACAAGCCATTAAGTGAAGGTTTAAAATTGAGTCAATTGGTTCATTTCGGAGGCGAGGGTGTCCTCATAATGGAAAATTCACCTCTACATGTCACCATAGGCCAACATCTTGAAAATGAGAAGAGACAAGGACAGTAGCTATATCTCAATTATTGTACATATAGCAACACTGACACCCCGTGATGAAAAATAGAAATGGTTATATAAACTACTCGATTCAGATACTGCAGCTTCCAATGATACAAAAATAAAATCTGTCTAACCCAACAACTGCATTTGCTGCTTTGATTATTCCAGCAAGTGGATCTTACAAAGGCCTTTCCGGGTCGTAATGATCTACCTGTCCCCTTCAAACATCCAGGAAGAATCAAGGCAGGTAGACAAACACACTGTGCCGAAGAAGCTCTTTCAATCCTATCTGTCACTGAAATCAACTCACGAGGCATGAGGGAAAAGCAGAATATCGTGAGTATTCTACACCCAGGCTCTTGGAGTTACTGAAAATGTCACTAGGTCCAATTCCCACCAAGACAGGAAAGGATGAGAATGTTTTCCATCGTAAATCTCCATAGTTTAGTGAATGGAGTGGCTGGAAAGAGTCAAAGCAAAAGAAATACTTTTAAAAGGCCTGAATGCTATTAAACTTGGTATCTAATGATAGCTCATTGTCCCTTCAGTAGTTTCAAATTTAGTTTTCCTTAGTTAAGAATTTAAGTTAACTCGGTGACGCAGTGGTTAAAAGCTCAGCTACTAACCAGAAAGTCGGTGGTTCAAATCCACCAGCCACTCCTTTGGGAATCCTGTGAGGCAGTGCTACTCTGTTGTATAGGGTAGCTATGAGTCTGAATTCACTGGGTAGTAATGGGTAGTTAAGAATTTAAGGTACCTGGTTGGCACAAATGGTTTGCATTGTACTGCTAACTTAAAAGTTGGCAGTTCAAACCCAGCCAGCAGTATCATGGAAGAAAAGGCCTGGCAATCTGTTTCTGTTAGCCAAGAAAACCCAATGGGGCAGTTCCACCCTCCACTCCATAGCAACTAACAACAACGAGTTAAGAATTTACATCAAAAGAAGGGCCTAAGGGGCCCATGTGTCACAACCGTTAACTCACCTAAACCATGGTTCTTGATTTGTGTTATCACAATTGGCTACAATTACTGGACAGAGGATTGTTGCTTTACTAGGAGCAGCAAGATAAAACATTATCTTAAGGAAATTAATTTTTTTTCTCTCTTTCATAAGCATAATTTTTAAAAAGAAAGAGCAATGAGAGAGAGAAAGCCATAAACTCCTTTAAAAATTTTCACTATTTTTAATGATAGCCACAGTTCAGTTTTTCAGGGACACTGTTAAGGCTATTATTTTATTTTATAGATTTGATTATGCCAATTGACCTAGATGTCCCCTGAAACCATGGTCCCCAAACTCCCACCCCTGCTACACTGGCCTTCGAAGTGTTTGGTTTATTCAGGAAACTTCTTTGCTTTTGGTTATAGCCCAGTCGTGCTGAACTCTCCTGTTTTGCGTGTTGTCTTTGCCTTCGCCTAAAATAGTTCTGGTCTACTATCTAATTAGTGAATACCCCTCTCCCTCCCTCCCTCCCCACTCTCATAGCCATCAAAGAATATTTTCTTCTCTGTTTAAACTATTTCTTGAGCTCCTATAATAGTGGTCTCATATAATATTTGTCCTTTCGCAACTGACAAATTTCACTCATGTTAAGGCTATTATTATTATAATTAAAAAGATACTGTAAGTTTTCATTTTAAATGCCACAATTAAAGCCTTGCCATCTACAGGATAAAAGTACTTCAAAAGGTACATAATACGATCAACTTTTTTAAAACACATTATATTTACACGAGAAGAGTACCTTTCCACACTTAAGCGACAACAGCCCTGGGAAAACGACTAGTGAAACTTGAGAAACAATGACATCCTAATATTCCTCCACAAACCCCATCTCCTACCTAGCTTCCTAAGCATGGCGGTTCCCTTTATCACTTGTTGTATTACATTAAGGAAAATGTTTTTACTTTCCCACCTTCCCTCCCAGAATTAGCATATGACTGACATTTCAGGGGGAATAGACTTTACTTGGAAATATTCTCTTTCAGAAAGAGTATTCCAAAAGTATACCCTAGCCCAAACTCCATTAGGACATAATTTAATTTGGAGCATTTTGTATAAAGCATTTAATAAACATACATGGGCTCAGTTCAGCTAGATCATTCATATAATTTATAAATAATCTAGATAATTTATAAATTTTATAGATAAGATTTTTAATTTCGTATCTATAATTTCATAAAATCAGTACATCTATTTACATGAGCCCTGGTGGTACAGTGTTAAGCATTCAGCTACTAACCGAAAGGTTGGTGATTCAAACCTACCTTAGGAGAAAGGGTCTACCTCCCTAAAGATACAGCCTTGAAAATGCTATGGGGCAGCTCTACTCTGTCCTATAGGGCCGCTAGGAGTCAGAATTGGCTTGATGGCAACAGGCTTAGGTTTTTTTTTGTTTTTTTTTTTTGAGGTTAATTTACTTACCTCTAGTTTGGAGCCCTGGCGGTGCAGTGGTTAAAAGCTTGGCTGCTAACCAAAAAGAATGACAGTTCAAATCCACTAGCCACTCCTTAGAAACACCATGGGGCAGTTCTACTCCATCCTATAGGGCCGTTATGAGTTGGAATTGACCTGACAGCAACATTTTTTTTTTTTTTTAGTGAGGCCACCGATGTCCTTCAAAATCCATGAACCTTTTGAAATTATATACAAACTGTGTCTGTATACGTATACATGCTTAGCTTT
Organism: Elephas maximus indicus; assembly: GCF_024166365.1. Lineage (NCBI taxonomy): Eukaryota > Metazoa > Chordata > Mammalia > Proboscidea > Elephantidae > Elephas > Elephas maximus. The sequence continues at coordinate 18,001,366 of NC_064842.1, read as the reverse complement.
TAACCATTTCTCAAAAGAATGTGTGAGCCAAAAATGTTAAGATCCACTGGCTCATTTCCAAATGGCCAATATATTATTTAAGCATAAAGAACATCTCTCAACAGGAAAATAACACCCTCTGATTTTAGAGGGCTTAAAATAGTCATGTAGCTTTCCTTTTACATCCTACACCTATATGAAATTGAAATAGCTTAACCAAATTTCTTCCCCCCACTCCCTTTTTAAGGACTTATTTTTAATTTCCCCTTAATCACTGAAATAATAGCCAGTTTTAAAGGATGCCTGCTTGCACTTCACGCCAATCTAAAAATTACATCCCTTAGAAAGTGTTCGTAGTCAAAACACAAAGCAAATTAAGCACATATGCTGGAGAGGCCACAGTTTGGCCCCTTCGTTAATGCGTTGGAGGAGGCAGTAAGAACTAGAAATGCAAAAGGGATTCCGTGACTTAGAACCACATCATTATTTACAGATGAAAAAAAAAAAATCACATTTATTTAAAACTCTAGTGTGCTCCTAAAATTCAAGAAGTAAATTTTTCTTGTGCTATGATACGCTGAAAAACCACAATGGTTCGGTTATCTTCTTGAAAGCTTTTCAATGCAAGACCTTTTTTTACAGTTCTGTCTCCCCCATTACTCTGTGAGCTACTTTGGAGTAGGGACCTTTGTCTTGACCATCCTTCTGTATCTAATGTCAGACAAAGTGCCTGCTAACACAAGGTAATTCGAAAAGCATTCGATGAATTAATACTGCACGACCTAATTAAATCCTGTAATTTCAACTTTCAGAAGCTATCCCAATTTACAAGGCTTAAGTATGCTCTAAAGTGATGATGGGTCAGAATTACAATAAGCCATCTTAGGGACATGTGACAAATTCTTCCATGGAACTATCACTCCCAGCAACTTTCCTGCAGCCATCTCGTAACAAGTGAGATGCTCTCCATCATGCTAACAAACCTAGAAGTAATTGGACAAAGAACATCAATGTGTTCTTATAACAAAGAGGCCATACATGATCTAAATATCAATCACTCTAAAGCTTTTGAATTAAAAATCAATCTGGCAACTGTCAACAAGTTGTTGTTCTTGTTAGGTGCTGTGCTGTTGCAGTCACTGTGCCAATCCATCTCTTTGAGGGTCTTCCTTTTTTTCAATGACCCTCTAACTTCCACATCATTAAGATCAACTCTACTTTGAGGAGGCAGCTCTTCCTCGGTCATAGTTTGAGTACCTTCCAACCTGAAGGGCTCATCTCTGGCACTATATCAATGTTCCACAGCTATTCATAAGATTTTCACTGGCCTTCCCCCACCCCACCCCAGAAGTAGACTGCCAGGTCCTTCTTCCTAGCCTCTCTTAGTCTGGAAGCTCGCTGAAACCTGTCCATCTGCTGGTATTTGCAATACTGGTGGCACACCTTCTAGCATCATGGCAACATGCAAGCCACCACAGTACAACAAACCGACAAATGTGTGGTGGGTCAACAAGTGAAAGAGGGAGAGAGAGAGTGTGTGTGTGTGTGTATGTGAGTGTGTAGAAACAGAGTAGAAACACACAGCTGAAATTCTTTTCCCATACAAATCAAACTGAAATTCTAAATAAAGAAGCATATAAGATCACACGAGCAGAAGTAATTACTAGGAATCAGCTTGTTTAAATGCCAGTTTGGCCTTTTATCATTCAAAATAAGTTTTTATCTTGTCTTTAAGGCCTGTAGGATTATATAGGAGCCCTGGTAGCACAGTGGTTAAGTGCTCAGCTGCTAACTGAAAGGCTTGTGGTTTGAACCATTTGGATGGTGCACAACCAACCGTGTTTTGTTCCTTTGTACATGGGGACACCACGAGTGGGGGGCCAACATGACAGCAGCTAACAACAACAGGATTATATAATATATGAAGTGTAAGACTTTCCAAAAACATGTTCGCTTATACAGAGAGGAAAGAAAACTGCATGAGAAAAGAAGAGGGTTCTCAAATCTGACAGTGCCCAACACTGATAAAAGCTCTAGAGGTTATTAGGTCAGAGAGTCACTGGTACTGCCTTCCCTGTCATTCACGTCTTGAAATCCTTTAGGAGGTAGGAGTTGCATCATCTAAACATAGTGCCTACAGACTGGGTTAACAAACATATACGGCATAGTCTATAGAGGAAAATCTCAAGCTTACTCTGATAGATGCACACATCTTTGATTTTTTTTTTATCCTGAAATAGCATAAAACTTACCTATCCAGGTGAGGAGCAGTTCCTCACTTTTCTGTTTGTTATCCAATATCAATTCCAAAAGCATAGGTCCACCATGCTCAGATTTGAAAGTTGAAAGAAGGGCAGACACTTTAGACATCCCATAGAGGAGCCAGAGACAGTCAGGAAGAGCAAATCTACTGATGCCCCCATTCCTGTTCTGTGATAGAATCTTCTTTTGTTATTTATTGGGCACTTACGAAGAGAAAATACTGGCCCTTCAATGAGAAAGAAAAGTTCCATAAAAGAGATGGAACATCAGCAGAACCTTGAGAATATCTAGGAGTTGGAGGAAAAGGATATCTCTGTGAAGTAAGTGGAAACCCTGGTGGCGTAGTGGTTAAGTGCTATAGCTGCTAACCAAAGGGTCAGCAGTTCAAATCCGCCAGGCGCTCCTTGGAAACTCTATGGGGCAGTTCTACTCTGGCCTGTAGGGTCGCTATGAGTCGGAATCGACTAGACGGCATTGGGTATGAAGTAAGTAACTTAGGAGGATTACTCAGGCAACACTAGGCAAAATATAAGAAGCGGAAGCCTTACGACAGGTATAAGAGCTTCAAGCTAAGCCACTGTTTTCAACTCTACAAGATACGTGATAACTGGAATTTTAGATTTAACAAGTCTAAAATTTTGAGTATCCACCAAGTGGTGTCACCAGCACATTTTCATTACCCCAAAAAGAAGCCTCACACTCATTAGCAGTCATGCCCATGCTTCCCTTTCCTCTCTGCCCCTGGAATTAATTGCTTTAATCTTAATACGGATTTCTCTTTTCTTATATCTCCCCAAAGTGCATATAAGGAGCTCTGTACACAGTAGACTCTCACTAAAGGATAAATGATTATTTACTCAAGAAATTGGGTGGGTGGACTCCAGAAATACTGCCAAAACTGAGGAATTACAAAGAGAATAATTTTTTCTATCTACCTGATGTGGCGTTTTTACTGCCACTTGGTGAGTAACAATTTTCAAGGTTCATTAAGTTTTTTAAAGTATCACTTGGTTTCCCAGTTGCAAAATTTTAAGGTTTTTTTTTTTCCTCCTCTGCTTTGGGTATCTTAACAACCCCAATACAGTGGCCAGATCAAAAGATGGTGAAAGTAGATAGCATACAACTAATCACCCATTTCAGCAACCACAGCCTTGGATCATAACTGATTTTTCCTCCTAGCCACACAGTGAAACTGAAGTTCTGTCTAAGAATTCATAGATATTTTTCTACAGATCCCTCGATGCAAGTAGTGGGTTATAAGTTTAGTTGGCTTTTTTTTTTTTTTTTTCATTTTAAGGTCAACTAAGAATGTACCGCCATTAAATTTTATATATAAGTTTACTCTTGGGTTTCAGGATGGCTTGTTGGTATTTGGCAGTACATTTTAGAGTAAGTAAATCTCTATAGATTTCTCTCAGAGTATTCTTACTCTGAATTTTAGAAGACAATGCAATAGACTTTATATGGTTTTTATCCCCCACATTTTTTGCTCTCAGTAGTCTTCTGAAAATGCACAATACCTTCTAAAAATACAAAGGCATTCCCCTTAAGGTAATAAAAAAAAAAAAAAAAAAGGTAATAAGGCTGAACAAAAATAACCTGTGAGTCTTACTCATTTTACCCAGTTTATGACCATGGCCCCAAGAGCCCGAATTTACTAACAGGACAGACATTGTAGGCAGTGCTCATGCATCCCGCCTCCACTCTACCCCCGGGGGCTATACTCTGAGTACAAGCATCTCCCTCATACATTCTCACACACCCATACATCAAGAAAACAAGACTTTTACGCTACCTACAAAAGAAAATTATTGTTTTCATGATATTCAGCTTCTGGGACAATAGCAAAAAAAAACTAAAAAATATAAAGAGTGTGTTCTGGTCAGTTTACTTCTTCCTATCAACTATAGAAAAACCTATTTAACAAAATAAGTTTGAAATACTTTCTATAGTGCCTAAATTCCTTTGATTCGCCCTCCATATTTTCTGTAATTTCAATATTTTCTAAGGTGCTCACGTCCATCAAGCTTGTGGGGCACAACCTAATCCCTTTTGTGTCTCCTCCCAGTAACCCAAGACTTTGCAGGGCTGAGGGTAGCTGAGACATCAGGGACCCTGGGGAGGTGGCCTTCACACTCACACCAGCCACTAAGCCCCTAAAAGCTCCTAGCCTGAGCCATTTAGAGGAAGAGGTTTCATCTTCTTTCTTCACAATGCCTGAACACCCTGAAGAGATCCTTCATAAATAATTCATGAGCAGCAAAACAGAACATGCTCTAATCAATAAGGAGTAATGGCAAAACTCACAGCAGGTTCAAGAGGACTGAGTGGGTGTTATATTAATATCTGATTAAAGTTCCTAAGATAATTTAATTTTTCATAGACCAAAGACTTAAAAATCGACCTTTAGCCTTATGTTTATAAAGGATCTTTCCCAAGGGAACAAAAAAAAGTTTAAAAAACATGTAATAAAAGTAGGCGGCTAAAATGTGCATTTAATAGCTAGCAGATTTGCTCAAAGTCACAAAGAAAACAGAATCAGAATTTAGTTTACCTCACTCCTTACCTAAAACATTCCTAATTATATTATTTTGTCACACCTTAAATGACTGTTTTCAAGTGTGTTTTGTAGCTTTAAAACACACCCTCATTTCTCAGCTGTCAAATTCCTGTGCTCCAGAACAGGTATTTGGAACACTCTGCACGCTGTTTCTCCTTCTTCTAGTAAATCCTTCAGTTCATAACAAACCAATCAAAACTACATGCCATAAACATTATAGTGGCTGAATGTGAAACATAGTTCTTAAACAAAAATGGTAAATTGTAATATTATGATTATCCATCTATGCACTTAAATTCAAAATTCTTGACGTGCAGATGTTGCATAGAAAACCCAAAATGGAGAGTGATGGTAGATTACAGAAGACCTTAAGGACACGTTGTTTTCGCAATTCTGTTTTGCTCAAGCTAATATACAAAAGAATTTGAAAATTTAACCACACCCTGTGGGGGGAGGCACCCAAGAATCTTGCTGGAAATAAAAAGCAGCTGATGTAGGCTTTTAAGTATGCCACAGACAAGCCTCACCAAGATATGGAAGAATTACCTGGATTCACTAGTCAACGAAGTAGCTCTCCCTTTCATTAAGCCATGAAAGTCTTTTCATTATTTAGTGGTTTATCAGAAGACAAATAAAACATAAGCCAGGAATGGATAAATCATTCTTTAATTACAGAAGAATAATGTCTAAAGCCAAGATCTTTTTTAAAACAGGAAGGATAAAGAATGCAATACATTCAAAATAAGAAGATATGCCAACAAAGGTCAACGAGGGACAAGTACAAGAGGTACAAGTACCAGATTTTTTCGGAAATGTTTGGTAATACAGAGTGAAGTCTCTGGGGACAGGCGCCTTGGTTTTAAATGCCAGCTCCACTGCTTTTAAAGTATGTCATCTTGGGGAGGAAACTTTTTTTTTTTTTTTAATTGTGCTTTAAGTGAAAGTTTACAAATCAAGCCAGACTCTCATACAAAAATTTATAAACACCTTGCTATATACTTCTAATTGCTCTCCCCTTAATGAGACAGCATATTCCTTCCCTCCTCTATTTCTTTTCAAGTCCATTCGGACAGCTTCTGACCCTCTCTACCCTCTCATTTCCCCTTCAGACAGGAGATGCCAACATAGTCTCATGTGTCAACTTGATCCAAGCAGCTCATTCTTCACCAGTATCATTGTCTACACCATAGTCTAGTCCAATCCCTGTCTGAAGAGTTAGCTTTAGGAATGGTTCCTGTCTTGGGCTAACAGAAGGTCTGGGGACCATGACCTCCAGGGTCCTTCTAGTCCCAGTCAGACCATGAAGTCTGGTCTTTTTATGAGAATTTGCGGTCTGCATCCCACTGCTCCCCTGCTCCCTCAGGGGTTCTTTGTTATGTTCCCTGTCAGGGCAGTCATCAGTTGTAGCCGGGCACCATCTAGTTATTTTGGTCTCTGGCTGATGTAGTCTCTGGTTTATGTGGCCCGTTCTGTCTATTGGACTCATAATTACCTTGTGCCTTTTGTGTTCTTCATTCTCCTTTGATCCAGGTGGGTTGAGACCAATTGATGCATCTTAGATGGCTGCTTGCTAGCATTTAAGACCCCAGAAGCCACTCTCCAAAGTGGGATGCAGAATGTTTTCTTAATAGATTTTATTATGCCAATTGACTTAGATGTCCCCTGAAACCATGGTTCCTAAACCCCCGCCCCTGCTATGCTGGCCTCCAAAGCATTCAGTTTATTCAGGAAACTTCTTTGCTTCGGTTTAGTCCAGTTGTGCTGACCTCTCCTATACTGTGTGTTGTCTTTCCTTTCACCTAAAATAGTTCTTATCTACTATCTGATTAGTGAATACCCCTCTCCATCCCTCCCTCTCTCCCTTCCCCCTCTTGTAACACATCAAAGAATATTTTCTTCTCTTTTTAAACTATTTCTCAAGTTCTTATAGTAGTAGTCTTATACAATACTTGTCCTTTTGCAGCTGACTAATTTCACCCAGACTAATGCCTTCCAGATTCCTTCATGTTATAAAATGGATTCACGGATTCATCATTGTTCTTTATTGATGCGTAATATTCCATTGAATATTACATACCATACCATATTTTTTTTATGGGTTATACCGTATACCATAATTTATTTATCCATTCATCCGTTGATGGGCACCTTGGTTGCTTCAAACTTTTTGCTATTGTAAACAGTGCTGCAATGAACATGGGTGTGCATATATCTGTTCGTGCAAAGGCTCTTACTTCTCTAGGATATACCCCAAGAAGCAGGATTGCTGGATCATAATGGTAATTCTAGTTTTTTAAGGAAGTGCCAAATCGATTCCCAAAGTGGTTGTACCATTTTACATTCCCACCAGCAGTGTATAAGTGTTCCAGTCTCTCCACAGCCTCTCCAACATTTATTATTTTGTGTTTTTTGGATTAATGCCAGCCTTGTTGGAGTGAGATGGAATCTCATTGTAGTTTTTATTTGCATTTCTCTAATAGCTAATGATGGTGAGCATTTCCTCATGTATCTGTTAGCCACCTGAACATCTTCTTTAGTGAGGAAACTTTTCTTTAAGTCTCAGTTTCCTTATCTGGAAAACTGGGAATAGTATTCATCATATACAGCTGTTTTGTGGGACTACAAGAGACATAATCCACGCAAAGGACTTAGAACATTTTCTAGAAAGCAAGAGAACTCAGTAATTGTTAGCTGCTGTTAACACTAGGAGTAATGGCAGCAGTAGCAGCTACCACAACTGGACAACAGAGAACTAAAAAGCATTAACAGTAATACCTCGTGTATCTACCGTCTTCACTGAAAGAACTATTTCACAGTAGATTACTTTCTGGTGACCTAAAGCTTATGCTTTTAAACATCAACACTTTTTTATCCCACCCATTTGGAAGGAAATGCTTTTTGAATGAACATCACAGTGCCTGGCTTGACAGGGTGGAGTACATTCCTTGGTAATTCAAGGCCATCACTAACATCACTACTTAACCATCCTGTCTCAGTACAGAGGTGCTGCCAAGGCGCTACCCATGTGAGAAGGCTGAAGGTGGACTATCCATTCAACTCTCCCCAGCTGCTGGGCTTTTCATGAACCTGTTGACTCTTTTGGAGTAACTAAATCTCAGAAAGGAGCCCTGGTGGCACAGTGGTTAAGTGCTGGGCTGCTAAATGAAAGGTTGGTGGTTCAAACCTACCAGCTACTCTGCAGAAGAAAGATGTGACAGTCTGCCTCCCTAAAGATTTACAGCCTTGGAAACCTCATGGGGTAGTTCTACTCTGTCCTATAGGGTCACTACGAGCTGGAATCAACTTGAGGGCAATAAGTTTAGATCTCAGAAAGGTTCAGGAGAAACTAAACTTCCCAGGGTCACATGTAGCTAACACATGAGGGAGTGGTAACTTGAACCCCAAAGCGTCTGGCTCAAGAATCAATGCTCTCTCTGGTATAACATACTGTACTCGGTTGTTACTGTATTCAGACTACCAAAACCAAACCCAAACCCACTGCCCTTGAGTTGATTCTACAGGACACAGTAGAACTGCCCCATAGGGTTTCCAAGGCTCTAATTATTTAAGGAAGAAGATTGCCACACCCTTCTCTTCTGGAACGGCTAGTGGGTTTGAACTGCTGACCTTTCGGTTAGCAGCCGAGCACTTTAACCACTGTACCACCAGGGCATCTTACTCAGACTACAAAACCAAACCAAACCAAGCCCAGTGCTGTCGAGTTGATTCCGACTCATAGAGACCCTATAGGACAGAGTAGAACTACCCCATAGAGTTTCCAAGGAGCACCTGGCGGATTCGAACTGCCAACCCTTTGGTTAGCAGCTGTAGCATTTAACCGCTACGCCACCAGGGTTTCCAGTCAGACTACAAGCACCGGAAAATCCACAAAAGATTATTAGGATTCGAATTCCATATGACCAAATGTTTGACAAGGTCCCAGGCCACAGATACAAAAAAGAACGGCCTAGTACTAAAACAAATAATTATTTCTCCAGTTTTGCCTGGTTTATGCTGATATTCAAAAGAATTTGAATTTCTTGGGCGTACCTTGATAGAAGTGGCAGCCTGGAAGCTTGCTGTACTTTAGTGAGAAGCTGAACCACTAGGCACTTCTGTAATCACTTGCTTTCTTCAGGTTTTTACTGTTTCACAGTTGTGGTAGCTAACAACAACAACAGCTTACGGTTGTTAAGCTTGTATAGTGGGCTAGAAACTAGTAAGTCCTTCACATATAATCATGTTGTTGTCCTTGTGTGCCGCTGAGTCAATTCCGACTCATGACAACCCTATAGGACAGTGCAGAACTGCTCCCATAAGGTTTTCTAGGCTGTAATCTTCAGGGGAACAAATTGCCAGGTCTTTCTCCTGTGGAGCCACTGGGGGTTCCATCCTGAATGCGCTCAGAATTTGCAAAGCAAATAATTATCGTGCCAATGTAAACTCTTGTTTTAAGATCTTCATTTAAATTTATTAAGCTCTCCAGAATTCATAAACCAATGTAAACACATTCAAAATTTACATTTACACATAGCAAATATCTCTCCTGGATCCCACAGCAAATCCTACAGTACTAGTTACGGTCTCCATTCCAGTGAGACAGTTTACCTGGAAGCAACGGGGGATTTATTAAGTGTCCTACAAACAGGAAAAATTATACTTAGGTCTGTTCTTCCTCTTTTTCAAAGTTTTCCTTCTTCCTTACTCTCACGTTTAAGAAATTACCTTTAAACAAAAGAAATACTTGAAAGATAATAGTCATGAATGCTATCCTCAGAAAAGAATGTTGAAAGTAAAGATAAAATGAAGGGGCTTAATGATTGTAGTTCTAATCTTTGGGTGGCTTCTTCATGGAGATAAATATTTGGGTGGAAAGTTCTATGTAAGAGCAATACGCTGGCTGTGCAACTAGCCTTTCTTAATCTCATAAGAGACGAATGGAAACACTGTATGAAAAGGAATAATTGCCACCACAGAGTACAACAAAATCTCACTAGTTTGGGTTAACAGGTAAAAAAGTTGCAGTATACTTTTTAAAGGAAATACAGTTATAGTACATTCAATACATGCACAGCTCAAATAAGATTAAAAATATTGCTTATTAGAGTGTACTGGGGCCCTGCTTAAAGCACAGAACTATTTTAAGTCATATATTATTGCATGAAATATATCCTAGCACAAGGCTTAAAAACAGGCAGCTTTCTTAGTAAGTTTAAATAGTCTTGCTTGGTAATATGATATCATTCCAAGTAAGTTCTTTTTATGATGAATTTTGAAAAACAAAAGTGAAAGCAGCCCTATGTAAATCATCACAGATGTCAAATTAGTAAAGTCTAAATTTTCAATATTTTGTTTATTTATACTTAGGACCCCATAAGAACTTCCCCTGGCCACTGCACTTTTGCAAGCTGCCCTGGATTCCTCCATCCAGGGAGTAAGTCAACATCGTTTTTCTGCACGTCTGGAGGAATGCCCAACTCCATACCACCACAGGAGGTGAACATTTAATTTAATGCAGAAAAGAGAATTTTTCCGAAGCCCTACACTTTCCAGTCAGGCATTTTCTTCTTCACCCAGCAGTACATGGTTAAAAAACTAGCGGCTCCTCTAAAGATTTATAACCTTAGCTGGGAGAAAAGCTGGAGATTTTCTTTTCCATTCCTCGACTCTACTTATGAGCTACTTACTGCAGCACAGCAAGGCTCTCCTCGCCTGGATCGACAGTCTCCCTGTAGAGCTGACAAGCGGTGATAGATACACCTGCCAGAGTATTACTGGAGATTTGAGATGCTACTATTGCCACATCCTTGGCACTCTTCAAAGCAAGGCTGTGAACTAAAATGTCTCCCCTCACAACCAGCAACGTTCTGAGATGGAAACAGCCTTAAAATTCTAACCTAGCCCCTTCTCTATTCAGTTTCTCATCAGGGCCACACTGAAGAAGGAATGTGTTTTGGGAAACTGAAGCTCATTTTTACATTTGCAATAGTGTCAGTTTGATTGACCCATTATTATTAAACTACAGTTTTTAATGAAACTCCATTTCACCATTACATCTAATATACTACAGCTGAAATTGATTAATTATATGCTAGCAGAAGTAATAACAGACTTCCTTATTTCAAACACATAATGGAAAGCTGCTCTTTCATTCTTCTAATTATATCAGAATGGACAAAGTCATATACCCTCCCTATGAACAAATTTCAAGAATCTGCTTTTATCTTTTTTCTCCCTTTTCTCCAGTCAGAGTCCTTGTTAATGACAGGAGCATATCATAATTTAATTAGCTGACAGTGACTCACAATCCACCCCTTCTTTTTAATTGAAATCATTTCCTAGCACTATCTATAAAGGCCCACTTTGCATAACTAATAACCTTCATAAACAAGACCTTTGGAAAACTGCTGACTTTTATAGAAAGATATAAAACATTTGGATCTAGTTACTACGTTCCCACTTCACTGAAGACTGGGCAACTCAGAATTTTCTCTGCAATGTACATAAATAGCTAATTCTGGAAGCATGAACCTTGTGCCCTGGGTAGCGAAAAACTGCAAAAAAAAAAAAAAGTCAACTTCCACACCATTCACATAAGTATCATTTAATGATACGGAGTGCATGAGAGATGAGGCTTTGTTTGTGAATGCCATGAGAAGTATTTCAGGACACTGAGTCTTTTGCTAACCTGTCAGATTTAATTAAAGAAGGACCAATTACTTCTTAAAAACACTATGGGAAATATGCCGTTGTTAGGCATCCTTGAGTTGGCTCTGACTCATGGTGACCTTATGCATAACAGAACAAAATGCTGCCCAGTGCAATCTTCATGATCATTAGTAGGTTTGCTTCCACTGTTATGGCATATAGTTATACCCAAATGTCAACTTTCATGTCATTAAGATAAAATATGTTCTTAACCTGCCTGAAAATGGTTTGAGGTCAGTCTCTAGAAAAAAAATTTTCTTGTAAATTGAGTTAGGAAAGCACTGGTACATTGTATGCGTATGAATGTGTGTGGATGTATGACTCCTGAAAACTGTTCACATATCACACTCCCTTTCAGAAAAAGAATGTTCATCAAACTAAAGATTACAAAATAATTTGTAGGTAGGCTCATTCCTTTTATAAAACACTAGGCTTGCAGATTGCGGCTTCGTCAGATGCACCGTACCACCCCTCTACAGCAACGACCAGATAAGCCAAGTGAAACAGATGCAGGCCACAATCCTGCACCCTCAACATCAAAAGGGAAGGATAAAGAACTGAAGTGAATACCGACTGGAAGAAAAAATTGAACGAAGGCAGCGACAGACGCGTGACAAGGACAGAAGGGGCTCTGCCAGCTGTCCCGGCTCAAGGAAGCCATCTTGAGAGAAAGCCAGCAGCAACCCCCAGTGAGGAGCACAGGAAGGCAACTTCACAACAGTCCTATAAGAGACAGAGAAAGCGTATAAACACCCAGAGAGAACGAGGTGAGCAAATCATGATCCAGAACTAAGGATGAAAAACACAGAAAGGAGGGAGAGAATTCCGGGGATCCTGCTGTCCACACAGCAGGGAGGGAACCAGGATCCAGAGTCAGGTATACCCACGAGCAGCGGTCCCTGACCTCTGGGGTGGGTGGTGCGTACGAGGCGCTGCGTCAGTGGAGTATTGGTGGGAGGTCCACCACCTAACTGGACTCTAGATGGCCCCCCACCTCCTTGCAGTTGGTTAGGGGTAGGCCCCACTGCTGGCTACAGCAAACTGGAAATGCCCAGGTACCCATGTCAGCTAGCCTATGGGGCACACTATGAGGGTCCCATACTCCAGCCACTCCACCTGATCGGAGAACATAATATGAGTACCCCTTTCTGCTCCCCCAGCTCTGTCCACCCACCACCCACCTGAAGAGCAGAGATAAGCACACTGCCCTGTGCTCATCTGCCCGCCACTCACCCTCCCACCTGGCGAGAGGCTGCCACTGTGCTAACACACGTGCACCCACCTGCCATCCATCTCCCCCACCACCCAGTGGGCAGTGACAACCGTGCCCCCCTACCCTTGCCACACCTGCCACCCTATCCACTCTAGTACCACCCGCTCCTGGGCCACTGGGCTAAGAGACCACCATGAGTCCCAGGGTAATGTAAACAGTTAACACACTTGGCTGCTAACGGAAAGGTTGGCAGTTCCAGTCTGCCCAGCAGCACCTTGGAAGAAAGGCCTGGCAATCTATTTCTGAAAAATCAGCCACTGAAAACCCAGAGTTCTGCTCTGATACATATAGGGTCACCGTGAATTAGAATCAACTCAACAGCAACTGGTAAGGGACCACCACACAGGAGGAACAGAGAAGTGAATATGCACTTAACTTTTTAAAAGACAAGAATTCAGGTAGTAAAACTGCTTACATTACCACACATTTTGACCTTTTTTAAAGCAAATGTCCAGCAGCTCAGGATATTAGAGTTTCAAGGACTCAAGCTGTATGTAGGAGTGTAAACACACAGTGAGAAGGAAAATCGTCACAGCCTGACCCAGCAGAGCAAATAACTGCACATGCCGGGTAATCTCAAGGATTCTGAGAAAGAGTCCTAGGTCCAGATAAACCACTCTTCTTCCCCACCAAGTGCCAACCTTTTTAACCAGGGGTAGAACCTTCCCTTCTATAACCAAGGCAAAGACTTTAAATGCAAATGGCATTCTTGGAATAGACAGCACACTGAGCTGAGGCACAGTCAGGTAAAAATGAGTGATGTGAGCCCTTCCCTGGGGGCAAATTTTGAGAAGAGCAGAATAAAAGGGACTAGAAGGGAAGCAGGGATATGAAGAGCCAGACTGAAAAGGAAGAAGAAAGGTAGTGAACTGTCTGAGGAATCTAAATAATGAACCTACACACTTGTGCCCTTGTGGTATAGTAGTTAAGAGCTCAGCCACTAACCAAAAGGTCAACTGTTCAAATCTACCATCTGCTCCTTGGAAACCCTATGGGGCAGTTCTTCTCTGTCCTATAGGGTCACTATGAGTTGGAATTGACTCGATGGCAACGGATTTGGATTGGTTTGGACACGTCTGTGTGTTCCAGATCCACCTCAACCTGTAATTAGCAAGAGAGAAAAATGCATTCTGAGTGTGAGGGGGAAGGATTGGGGAAGCAAGAGAAAAGAGAAAGAAGCTTAGAATTTCAAGCACCTCCCAAACTATTCCTAATTTAGTGAAGGCTGATGGTGTTTTACATCTAATCACTGGAGCAAGACAGCAAAGGGGCCTGCAGACAGCCTTGGGTACTTTCTAGAGTTAGACACAGGCCATTTTCTTGTTAATTTGTACACAGGGATGTTAGTGCTTGGCAGAAGACAATCTGTTCAAGAAAAATTAGATTCCCCTTCACTTCTTGTGCGGTGGCAGAAGCACCCAAAGTATTTAAAAAATCTCATTTTGCTTCCATCGGAATCCATATGTTCGCTGATCAGGTTAAGGCTGGATCTGGATGGCACATTTTTCACTGTAAATAAACTTCGCCTCAGCAAACCCTCAGGGAAGGGAGGGGACCCTGCTCTCTTAATTTCCCAGGTCTACAAAAGGCTCGCTTTCAGGAATAGCAGCAGCTCCGATGATTTATAGCTGGAGAAAGGCCATACCTCAGAGAATTCATGTCATAAGCTACAGGTAAAGCCAGGGGAGCAGCCCTCATTTAGTTCAAGAGAAAGAAGGGAAAAGCTGGAAATTAGCCTGGTAAAGAATATGCCTTTATTACTACACGTTGGAAGTAATATGAATCAGGATGTGCTCTGTGGTGGTAATTCCACACTATGACTTAGAAGCCAAGACTAAAGGGTGAAGAAAAGATGGAAGGAAGGTGAAAAGACAGTTTAAAAAAAATGTATAGGCTTAGAGTGCCTGCTATTCGACATTCACTGTGCTAGGCACATTACCAGGCCATTTCAAAGGAAAGGCTACTTACTGATGTTTGCAATTAAATGCACAATTTCCATTCCTAGCCTCCCAGCAACCTCCTGGGATCAGCCTTTACTTATGCAATTACCAGGTACCACTGAGTCAGTTTGGACCCATGACAACCCTATGTGTGTCAGAGCAGAACTGTGCTCCATAGGGTCTTCGATGGCTTATTTTTTGGAAGTACATCGTCAGGCCTTTCTTTTGAGGCACTTCTGGGTGGATTCAAACCTCCAACCTTCCAGTTAGTAGCCGAACGTGTTAACCATTTGCATCACCCAGGAAGTAAGGTGACTAATACATCTTTCAAAACTGCCTCATCAGGGTTCCTCCAATGTCTAACCAGCCAAAGATACTTGAAATCTTGGCCAAGGGCTCTCTTGTGGGTATCAAGAAAACTACTACATCTCAGGGCAGGTCCCAAGACAAATGCAGCTGATACAGAAAATAATACCAAAGAACTGGATTTAGCAATGTGGCTACCTTGACGGAAATCATTTGGTTAGACTGGTGGGCACCAAACTCGTGCATGAGTGCCACAAGTGGTTTGCACCTGACTACTAACTGAAAGGTTGGCAGTTTGAATCCACCTAAGGACACTGCAGAAAAAAGGCCTAGAGATCTGCTTCCGTAAAGATCACAGCCAAGAAAACCTTATGGACAGTCTACTCTGTAGCACATGGGGTTGCTGTGAGTTGGAATCGAGTCGATGGCAATGGGTTTGGTTGGTTGGCTGGTTGTTTGCTTGGTGGAGACCAAAGGGTGATTGAGTTAAAGAGAAAACAGGAAGAACAGTAGAGTCAAGGAGTAGAGCTACAACTCCTATGAGAAGTGTTTCAGAGGGATTAATGGACTACTTGTCAGGACACAGCTAATGGGGAGCAGGGCTGGATTTAGGACTCAGGAGTCCCACTGGCATCACAGAACTTCTACTAAGTCAACCCATCAAGCAATCTACACCCCTCACTCTGCAGCTACTGGTACCCCAGTTTTGGTTTTGTTTTCACTAAGATGTTTCAAAAGATTCTAAAGAGAAAAGTTATTAGATTAACTGAAAGAAGTGAATTTTTTTTTCCTTTCAGAAAGAAAATTTTAACTCCCTTCACCAACAAAGGGATTAAATTTGCTCTATGACTGAACTGCATTAAAAATAATGAGGCGGATCAAGAAAAGCTTTTATTATTTTAACGAATTCAAAAGCCGGAAGCATTACTTAGATGAGCAATGCCTTCAGTGCCCTAATCCGATGTAATCACATTTTAAAAATTATTCTGTTTAGGAATTTTTCTACTGCATCAGACAAAATCCAAAATATGCCATGTAGACGGAATATTAAGTTCCAATCCTGAGTGTCCTGAAAATAGAGATCAACATTATAAAGAACTTCTTTGAAAGAAACACCTGTAAAACACTGAAGCCTCCTGATACCCAAAGATGAATTTATTCCTTCAAACATTTAACCTCTGTCCTAAGAAATTTATGATTCTATACATTATCAGAATCAAAGATTTACTTCTATGTATATAGGGCAAATCATTTAACCTTTCTTTTCTTTTGCATCCTCAGCTGCCTAAAGAGGAATTCAGATTCTAACTTACTTCACAGGGGTTTATTCTAAAGAAGAAACATTTATCACAAACATAAATTTGCTACACGAATGTGATAATCTTTTAAGTCTCAAAAGAAAACATCAGAATCTTTTCTTTCCCAAACAACCTGCACGTCCGAAGAAATAAAAGTCACCCAAAGAAAAGCATAATATCTAAGGCCAATATAATAATCCTCCATTCTTTTAAAAAAAAAAAAAAATCACATTTCTTGGCCATTAGGTTGTCACCATTCTGCCACAATCTTGACACGTCAAGCTTCAGTATTAGTATGCAGGCAGTTGCGGGGGTGGGGGGTGGGGGGAGAGTGACTTTGATTCAGCAAAGTTAACTGCACTTCACTTATTTCAAGGTTTTGTACTTTTAGCTATATCTCACTCATGCTGGAAACATTTCAACAAAAAAAAAGGAAGTCACCAATCTCAGGCTCAGTTTTCATTTCAGAAAGAGCAGAGCGGTAGCTATAATTAAACTTTGAAGAGTTCAATTCATCTTCCCACAGGTTTGCGATTAAAACCATTCATTCCAAATTATTCCTAAATCTTGTCCCAGCTATCATAAAATGATTACGCCATGTTCAGCACCCTCCAAACTCACAGCAACCCTATAGGACAGAGCAGGACTGCCCCCACAGCATCAAAGACTGTAAATCTTTACGGAAGCAAACCTCCACATCTTTCTTCAGCTGGTAGGTTCGAACCGCCAACCTTTTGGTTAGCAGCCAGTGCTTTAATCACTGTGCCACCAGGGCTGCTCCTCAGTACCCTCCAAAACTTCACTAAAAATACAGTCTAGAATACAGAACATCAATCTAGCAAAATAGACCCCAAATTTATGACAGAATACAGTATAAATTTTAATATTAATATCATATAAATGAGTGACTGGTAATTAAACCTTTTGTAAATAGGGGTTGACCACTCAGGTTATCATTTTCTATGTCCTTTCAGCCTCATCTTCATCTGCCATCTATCACTAGTGCTGTTGTTCTGAGGTTCCACTGGAATAAAGGAAACAGCCAGTCCCATCTTGTAAGCAGGCCTGGTAAAAAAAAGCGTGATGAAGCAAATAAATAAAATCATTTATTACTGTTTTACTAATTCTGGACATACTAGTGTTCCTGTATTCTGCATAAAGTACAAGAATAACTCATATGGCCAAACTAAGAGCCAAATCAAAGATTTCTCCTCTGTATCCCTGGAGGGTTTACCCAAGAAATGAAAGGCTTTATCCAACCACAGGAGGCAGCAGAGGTGGGGCCATGGCAAAGAGGCCACAGGGAGGCAGATGGGGCCAACAACAACAAAAGAAACTGTCCCTGTTAGCATGAATATACCCCCAATGGCTTATTTCCCCACCAAGAGCCCTGCCAAAAAACAAAAATGTTTTGAATATACTGCCTTCAGTTTACCATTTTTAAAGGTACTGGAGGAAGAATGATTTTTTTCCCTTGAGGAATATAATGGGAAATGTATATATGTATATTCCGTAAACCTCTACTTTCCATATATTATCACGTCCTTCTACATGCAGATTGGAGTTCCTGTGAGACAGTGAGTCTTAGTGAGCCTTTGAGTCTTTCTGAGACGGCAGAAAAGTATGGCGACTGAAGCCAGGCAGTTAAAAATCATAGCTCTGCTACTTACTAAATATAGTACAATAAACAAGTAACTTTAATTTCCCTAAGCTTCAGTTTTCCCATCTGTGGAATGGGAACAATAAATCTACCTTACAAGACTACTGTATGAATGAAACCATAAAATAACACTTCAAAAGTACCTAGCCTAGTGTCTTGGTTATCTAGTGCTACTATAACAGAAATACCACAAGCAGATGGCTTTAACAAAGAGAAATTTATTCTCTCACAGTCTAGGAAGCTAGAAGTCCAAATTCAGGGTACCAGCTCCAGGGGAAGGCTTTCTCTCTCTGTCGGCTCTGGGAGAAGGTCCTTGTCATCAATCTTCCCAGGTCGAAGAGATTCTCAGCACAGGGACCCTGGGTTCAAAGGACATGCTATTCTCCTGGCTCTTGTTTCTTAGTGGTATGAGGTCCCCCTGTCTCTGTGTTTGCTTCTCTCTTTTATATCTCAAAAGAGATTGGCTTTAAACACAACCTAATCTTGTAGATTGAGTCCTGCCTCATTAATATAACTGCCTCTAGTCTTGCCTTATTAACATCATAGAGGTAGGATTCACAACACTTAAGAAAATCACATCAAATGGCAAAATGGTAGACAATCACACAATACTAGGAAACACGGCCTAGCCAAGTTGACACATACTTTTGGGAGACAGTTCAATCCATGACACGTAGTATACACAGGGCCCACAGACACTTGATTTAAAAAAACAAAAAAAGTGTTCATCTTTTTCCTATGATCCCCACCCTACTAGTACACAGGTCAAAATATCAGTCCATTAAATAAACAAACACTCAATTAGTTAAGCAAAAGTGTCTTTGAAGTGCATTTCAAGTGTGAGAGTATATTCAATACCATATGGAGATATTTTAAGAGCCTAAGCTATTTATAGCTGCTCTGGTGGCACAATGGTTGAGTGCTTGGCTACTAACCAAAAGGTTGGTGGTTCAAAGCCACCAGTCTCTCCCAGGAGAAAAGACATGGCAATCTGCTCTAGTAAAGATTAAGCCTAGGAAACTCTATGGGCCAGTTCTACTCTGTTATATAGGGTCCCTAATGAGTCAGAATTAACTTGATGGCACACAACAAGCAGCTGTGTATAGGGGATAGTAGTAGTTCAGTGGTAGAAATGTCACCTTCCATGGAGGAGCCCCGAGTTTGATTCCCGGAGAATGTACCTCAGGCGCAACCACAATTGCTGTCAGTGGAGGTTTAGCTGTGGCTATGACGTTGAACAGGTTTCAGCCGAGCTTCCAGACTAACACATACTAGGAAGAATGGTGATCTACTTCTAAAAATCAGCCACTGAAAACTCTGTGGATCACAATCGTCCGATCCCATTGTGCATGAGGTCACCATGAGTCAATGGCAGACGTGATAGGAGCTAACAGCAACAACAACAAACCGTGTATATCCAAGTATTGAGACATATTTTGGCATGTTTGGCATTCCGGTGCATTTGCCCTTAAACACCCTCCCTGTAGGAACCAATAAGCCTCCAGAGAATGTGGTCATCTTAATAGAAGTAGTAGACACTCAAGAATTTGCTCACAGGACCATAGAAGAGTAGGGAGAGGAGAAAAATTAAAATTGACCACCTGACCCCAAGTCTTGTGGCTTGGGGCCAAAACAACAATAAATGAAGAATTGCTTCACTAAAGCTGCTGTCTCTGGGAGCACAAGACAGCACTACTTTCTTTGACGCCTGAAAAGCAAAACATACACACCTGAGGGGAAGGGCTCAGCCTGTTGGCTGCTGAAGCAGGAACAAAGGTAGGAGAGAGAACTTGGCCAAGGAATGGAAGAGGCTCCCAGCAGGCAGCCCCATCTGGAATAGAGAAGGGACAGGCTAGGATGCCTTGCAAGTGGAGAGCAAGGATGCTGCTCCTAGAAAACTGGAGGATAGTGTCAGTGAGCACATCTTTAGGGCAGCAGTATACTCCACAGGACAGCCACAAGGACATTCAGAACTGATATGCGGAACTTAAAATTGGGTGTGTGGAGACAGAGCATGGGAAGTACCGCTGTGTTGCTATTTTTATGCCAAACTAGTGTTAACAAGTAAGGCAAGAGTTATGTACCTTTGGACTACTGTTATCTTAGCCTAGATACTCATTAAGAGGGAAGTGGAAAGAAGAGCAATAGAACCAATCCATGTTTTCTGAGCACTTACTACATTTTAGGTACTGACACTTTTTCTTATTTAATTTCATTGGAAAGAGCAGATTAATGTTTTTTTTTAAATCAGATACACTTCCACAATAAAGGCTTTTGAATGAAAGCAGGTATCATTTTGCTGTCCAGGCTATACTCTCTGAATATTGTCACTAAAGAGATAAGTAAATCTGGAATTCATATCAAGTATTTTTATTGATTTCTTTTGGAAAAGATAATTACTGTATATATACCAGGGTTCTCAAAGTGTGGTCTAGGTACCTCTGGGGATCCCTGAGGCCCTTTCAGGGAATCTGAGTAGTCAAAACTATTTTCATTATAATACTAAGATATTGTTTGCCTTTTCGCTCTCATTAACTCATGGGTGGACAGAAGAGTTTTCCAGAGGCTGGATGATACATGGTATCATAAGAGATTGAATGCAGAAGTAGATATAAAAATTCACATGTCTTCTATTAACCCTGACATTGAAGAGATTTGCAGAAGTATAAACAATGGCACTATTGTCATTAGTTTTGTTTTTTTAAAACAGTTCTTTTTCATAAAAATATTTGTTAATATTTAATGGTTTATTATTCTTTTGAATAAATATTTTTAAATTTCTCAGTATAACATGGTAAAAACTGAAGATATAACCTACATAAAAAAGTTATCTTTGGGATCCTCAGTAATTTTGAAGAGTATAAAAGGGACCTTGAGACCAAAAACCATTAGTGTATACCATACCTCACTTTCCTCCACCCGGACCTTACAAAAGGGTATCAAGAAATGGCGTGACACAATCATTGGTTTGATTTGATGATTTGATATCTAATTTTCGACAAAGATCAAGGAACATACATCCCTTCTTCTGTTCTTCCCAACCAAATGGTATTTTTTAATGAGTTATGTAAAAAAACATTTTTTTTTTTTTTAATTAACAAGTTGTTAGAGCTGGGGGCAGGGGGCTATTTTTTTTATTATTATTATTAATTTCTAGTTTTGTTGCAGAGCCCTTGAGACACAGTGGTTAAGAGTTTGGCTGCTAACCAAACGGTTGTGAGTTCAAATCCACCAGCCACTCCTGGGAAACCCTCTGGGGCAGTTCTACTCTGTCCTATAAGTGCTACAAGTCAGAATTGATATGATAGCAATGGGTAGTTTTACTGCACTGTGCTCATTGAGATTTTCCTTGTGGCCTAATGCATGATCAATCTTTGTAATAGTTTTATGATCATGAAAGAAGAATGCACAAATTTCTAAATGCTCCTTATTCATAACTGTCTGCTCTTGCTTTACGGATGCAACATTCCCTTGAATGTCACTGATAATACTAATGAAAACATTTAAAAAGTTTTCTCATATTTCCTCAATTGCTCTGGAGTGAGTCTTTGACTCTGATTGTGCCAAATCCCTTCATACGTGAGGTACAGTTTGTTTTTGTTTTTGTTTTACTGTTTTTAAATTTGGCCTGTTTTGGTCAGTATTGATATGCCCTCAAAGCCTGTATAAGCCTGTTTAATTCTCCTCAGTAGGCCTTTCCTGCATATAACAGGTAGCTGATGCCATCAAATTTCACCCTGAGGGCTCTAAAGGCCAAAAAGTATTCGCTAAACTCATCAGTCTACTATGCAACACACTACAAGAAGCAATTTTATTCCTTACAGTTTGTATTTGTCAATGGTGTGATGTTAGTGCTAGTTCATCTCCCTGTTAATGCCTGTATTCTGTCCTTGGCCCTTTCACTGAGTGAAACGTGACATATCTCTAGTATTACAAGTGTTTCTTCTTACAGGTAACAAAATGTGTATAGACTGATGAGCCAAAAATAGTGTCTAAAACAACACCTAATATAGCTAAATTTTTTTAAAGAAAATAGAATACCTCAGGAAAATAAACCTCCAAATATACATCTTGGATGAAAATCTTGCCTCAACCTCCCAGGCCTGTTGTGACCTTGCTCTTCTCCTGCCCACTCTCCTCCCACTCTAGTCCACGGATCCTCTCTGTTCTCCAAGTACACCAAGCCCTAGCCACTGTCCCCACCACAGGTCTACTTCCTTCCCTACTGACCTAGACCTTGTGGGGCATCATTCCAAGCCCTCTATTATCAGCACCATCAACTCTTTGCCCTCTGGACTTCTGTCACATCTACTCAGCGGAACTCATCACACAGCAGTCAACCCTGTATCTTTTCTGCTCTAAAACAGGACAGCACGGTGTGGGTGCAGGCTCTGCAGCGGCACAGCCTGAACTTGAATGTCAGCTCTGCTATTACTGGCTGTAGAACAGTGAGCAACTTATTTCTCCGTCACATCTGCAAAATGGGGATTGTAATAATAGGAGCTATTTCACAGGGTCGTTTTGAGGATTAAGTAAGTTACTACATGCAAGGTGCTAGTACAAAGTAAGCACTCAATAAATATTCACTATTTTCATTTGTTACAATACTCAAGCTGCTAAGTTTCCATGGAGAAAATCATGGAGCTCTGTGGACTGGTGCCTCTACACATTCAGCATGGCCCTTTTACCCCTGTAGCTGCGTGTGGCCCTGGAGCCCTATCACATGGTCCTGAGTGGTCCACTCAGAAGTCCTCTCAAGTTTCCATCTCTCTGCTCCATCCCAACCCTTTACATGTGTTCTCACACAGCAAATGGTCTTGCTTCCAATTTGACAAAAAAACAGAGGCCATAGCCCTGCTAGCAACTTCCTACCCAACCCCCATGAATAGCATGTGGCCCATCCTTTACATGTCTCCCTGTGTAGAGGGACAGTCCTCCTCCTACTTGGATAATTGTTCTCCTGTGTTCTACCTTTCACCCTTCAAGCCTCCTTTAGGGATCTTGCTCCAGCAATCATAACTTCTACTTCCTTGTCTTTCATCTCTTTCTCTCCCTACTCACTACTTTCCTTTAGCATAAAATCTGCTCGAGTTGTCCATCTTAAAACAAAACAAACAGAATCTTCCTTTAGCCCCATTCACCTCTAACACTCTATTTTTCCTTTTACTGCTAGAAAAAAATCTCTATACCCAAATTTCCAACCTTTTATAATATGTATTATGACATCATTAAGCACTAAATGCATTCTTACTTTGGTTCCCAACGACCTCTTAAAGGCAACGTGCAGAAGACTTTTAAGTGTGATCCTTTTTGACTTTGCTGTGATATTTGACCTCGTTTCTTACAGCCCCATCCTTGAATCATTCCCTTGGATTTCTGCAGCTTCACTACCCTGCAAGTTCACTAAAGGCAAAAAAATGTAATGGTTTTGTCTCTATATTCCGAGCAGGTAGGATGGTGGTGCCTAGACTGTGTTACCTGAATGAATCAATGAAAATAATCAGAGCCTTGGTGCTTCCAAAGCTTTCAGTATGCAATGCACTCCAATTCTAGCTCCACTAGCTAAAAGTTTAATTTACTCAGTACATGACTTACACGGCAAAGTGAGTTATCAAGGGACCTAGGTTCTAGCTGATGATACTCCATGCAATTCCAGGTGAGTAACCTGCTCCAGCATAAAATCTGTTTATACTGGTGAAGGGAATCCAGGGCTTAAGTCCTCAGAGCCCCACTCCCTGATTCTGGGTACACATTACAAGGCTACATTGTTTAATCAACGGTGTTACAATAACCTTAGAAGCTAAAGCCAACAGCCCCCCTAGTTATCTTTCTCTAATACAGCCTCAGACCCAATGTCTTCTGCCTTCAAAAACAATACGGAAGTAATTAACATTTTATAATTTTCAAGGTAGTTATGCAGGCAGATTTCCTGAACTCCAAAAGTCTGCAGATTTTACAAGAAGCACAACACAGAAGGTGCTCTTGCTTTATTGTTTCTGCACATAATTAATGTATTATAATGACAATGTATTAAAGAAATAAAGTTATTACCAAAAAGAACAGAACGCTAAGCCAGCAAAATGAATGAATAAATGGAGTTCTTTTTTTCCCAAACTCCCTTAGCCTAAACAAGTCATGCACCTGAAGAAGGGATTGAAAGGGACTGAAAAATTTAATAATGACAAATAATTACACATGTTTTGAAATTAAGTCTCTGGCAACACTTCAAAAAGGAAAAGACAATTGTTTGATCTTTAGCTTTTTCTCCACAGAAAAATCCCAATTCTTTGAGGGCATAAACAATATAAAGGAGATAACTTTCATCCCTTTCATTCTATAATTTTCTTGTTTCAGAAACTGCAACCTGATGAGAAAAGTCCCGTAATATATTTTGATAAAAGAACAGTATAAAATTTCAAGTCCGTCAACCAGATTTGCCCTATCGTATCCAAAAACTACCTTCTCAATAAAGTTACAAGTTCTCAAACCAAATTGTTTGATCATCAAATGGTTTTTCATCAAGGCTGAGAAGGAAATACCATCACTCATTTAGTGATTCATTGTTCACCAAACACTTATTGTGCCAGATGGTGGCAATATAGAATAAGACCCAGCTCCTGCCCTCAAGATGCCCAGAGTCAGAGGGAGAGGCAAAACCAAAAGCCACAATATTCAAGAATCTTAAAGGTCCTGAACTATGAGAGTTCTAAGAACAGAATTTTTTAAATTAATGTTAATGTCTGGAATGCTTGCCTTGATTGTTAACTTCAAATATCTAATTTGATTAATATGTCTTTACCACATGTAAAAAGACTTTCTTGGGCCTTATAATCTCATCATTTCCAATAAACTGAGCTAATACCCTTTCATCACAGAGCCCTTAGTTCAAAAAGTCTGGGAAACCACTGGGTTACAAAAATGTGCAAGAAAATGTAACAACAAAATGAAGACAATTTTGAAAAACCAGCCACAGCACTGCTGCTGATGAGGGCAGAAGATGAGCAATACACCACCAAACCAAACCAAACCAAACCTGTTGCTGTCAAGTCGATTCCTACTCACAGCGATCCTACAGGACCGAGTACGGCTGCCCCATAGAGTTTCCAAGGAGCCCCTGGTGGATTGGAAGTGCTGACTTTTTGGTTAAGAGCTGTAGCTCTTAACCCCTACGCCACCAGGATTTCCAAAGCCTGGAATTAAAAAAAAAAAAAAAACTTTTTTTTTTTTTTTTTTTTTAGTTTAGACTCTAAACAAAGAAAAATTTAGAATGCCATCTCTAAAGCTTCTAACTCTTATTTGGAAGCTGAGAACATTATTATGCCATGAAAATAAGTTCTACATCATGGTTATATTCAAAGGTTAACTCACAAAGGCCCATTTCTTTGTTTCCTTTAATAAACGTTGTTGTAGTTGTTGTTAGCTACTGTAGAGTTAGCTTTGAATTATGCAACCCCACGCACAACAGGACAAAACACAGCCCAGGCCTATTCCCATGTTCAGCTGAGGATCGGGCTGTTGTGATCCACAGGGTTTTCACCGGCTGATTTTAAGAGTTATATCTAACACCAGGTCTTTCTTCCCAGTCCATCTTAGTCTGGAAGCTCCCCTGAAACCTGTTCAGCATCAGGGCAACACATACCCTTCAGTGACAGATGAGGTACACTGGTCGGAAACTGAACCAGGGCTCCCTCATGGAAAGTGAGAATTTTACCCCTGAACAACCACAGTCTCTCTAAAAACATTAAATGCCTGCCATTTATTTGTGAGAGATACTTTGTCAAGTGTTAAGTACATAATGCCAAACCTCAACCTCTGATCAGAGGAGTTTAGAGTCTGGTGGAAGAAGCTAACGTTTACAGGAGAATGCTCCAAGTGTTATGTCAGAATATCCACAAGGTGTTTAGGGGAGCGAAGAAAGCAGTCACCTAAATCATACTGGCTATGGGGTATGACAGAAAGCTTACCCAAGAGAGGTCATGTTTGAGCTGAATTTGAAGGCCGAGTAGGAATTAACTACACTAAAGAGGTAGTAGGTTAAAAGGACAAACCAGATTTAATGGCTGACTGGATGGTGGTTACAGGTGACACAGTGGGGCTTAGAATGACTCAGGTATCTGATTGGAGTAACCGATTCAATGTGGGCATCATTCACTAAGAAAGGGATCATAGATTTGAGTGAAAAGAGGGAAAGTTCATGGGCAGATTATTCACAGTTTAAACCTTTGCCCTATATCTGTTTGAAATAGCAGGGGATTTCTACTTAGGTCTTGTATCAGCAAACCTGAGGAGTAACATGGTCTGGGACTAAGAAAAAGTGCTGTCCCGGGCACCACTGCAGGGCACAGGTGTCACCTGTTCCCACGTGGCACCCACCATCTCCACTTTTTTGCCTCTGTTTGAGCTTGTGCTTGGCCTTGTCAGCCAAGTATGCACCAAGAAGCACTGGTCACTCAGAGTGCACAGAGACTGAGGTAGAGAGGAAGCAAATATCTTGCCCAAAAGCAGACAGCTGGTAAGTGGCTTCTCACCCCAGGGTCCATGCTATTAACCACAGCTCTTACACAGCTGGGTAAGAAATAGCAGCAGTTCATTTCTTATGAACTAATGATTTCCACAGACAGGCTCTCAGTCAGTCAGACATCATCCATCCAGTATAGCCTTCAATCTCCTCTTGGAACCGGATGATGATAGCGGCACCCCTTCTCAAGGTTTTCTTCTTAATCGTGTTCTTTGTTACATGCAAAAGGCCTGTTTTAGTACTAGGATTCGTCTATATCTGTTATAGGGTTTCCAGGCTAGACCATCCCAAAGGGAGGGAGTCTCCCTTTGACACAACAATAAGATTTGCTGTCTGCTCACATAGCTTGCTCCCTTGCTTTTGTATTCTGCTACAATCTGCATGTTATGTAAATATTATAAGGCTTCCAAATTTTCAAGTGTCACAGAGCCACAATCTGGACCACTAGTACAGATGAGAGACGAGCTTTATAAAGAAATACGTTGCCAGTGAGATCCCAATTGGTTGAAGATTGCAGGAAGCTGAGATGCTTAAATTATTCTAGTTAATGGGCTGAGTCTCCACTGGTTACACACAGCAGATTGAATGGACAGCTGCAGGTGCAAACCAAGAGGTAAACAGACCTCTAAATAAGTAAAGAGCAAGGGAGCACTGGCCAGGGAAGCGCAGGTTTCAGGATGAATTATTAAAGCCGGCACTCGTCTGCAGTCGGGGTATGACTGATTTCCAAGCGAAGACATCTTTTCCTGGATGCTGCTGCTTTAAGGTAAAAATAGACTCATTATTTCCTTGACTCTCTTTCTCCATCGTTGGTGAAAAATGAAACAGCTCTGTTGGTTTGTAATTGATGTATCTGACGAGAAAATTTCATTCTCCACGCTGCCACCCTTTGAAATGCACACAGTAAGGGAAGAAGAGCGTCTTGACACGTAAAATAGCACGTTTTGACAGGAAGCCACTGAGATGTATGTGATAGCACATTTTCTACTGGGACAAAAATGCAATCCTATTTCAAAGTTTACCACACATTTCAAATTTACTTTGTTTACAGGATAAACAAATATACAATGGTTAAAAGAGGAAATTAACTTTGCTTTTTTTTTTTGAGAAGTACGTAGTAAAGGTAGAGTAAGGTATAAATTCTTAATTTTTGCTTTTTTAAAAAATACAAACTATTGAAAAACATGACAAGGTGATTACAATTCCTGACACATAACAAGCGCTTGATTTTATTGATGTGAATTATATATACACATAAATATACACACACACAGAATATATAAATGCATAGATATATAATCAGATCGACACATTAATTCCACTTCAATTTATTTTTCCTCTCCCCAACAAACTACTAACTAAATCAAAAAAGTTGATCTTTCATCCTAGGCACAAGTGCTTTGCAGTCGGCTGCTAACCTAAAGGTTGGAGGTTCGAACTCACCCAGCAGCTCCGCAGGCGAAAGGCCTATCAACCTGCTTCCGTAAAGATTACAACCAATAAAACCCTATGAGACAGTTCTATTCTGTAACACAGGGGGTAGCCATGAGCCGGAAACAACTCGACAGCAACAGGTTAAGGCATTTTATGTTCATTTAAGAGATATTTGGAGCCCTGATAGCGCAGTGGTTAAGAACTCAGCTGCTAACAAAAAGGTGGGCAGTTCAAATCCACCAGCTGCTCCTTGGAAACCCTGTGCAGTAGTTCTACTCTGTCCTATAGGGTCACTATGAGTCAGAACCAACTCGACAGCAAAGGTTTTTTTTTTTTTTTTTTGGAGAGAGAGAATACCAAGAAGTAAATAAATAGACAAGATTATTTCAGATAATGTCAATATGATGTCCAGGAATGTGAAAGGAAGTGTTACTTCCACTGGGATGGCCAGAAAGGCTCTTCGAGAGGGTCACATTGAACTGAGTCCTGAAAGATGGGGAGGAGCCAGACATAGAAAAAAAGATTTTTTTTTATGTAGTGGGGAAAAAACATGTGTAACAAAATTCAGCTGCTTACAACAGAATACCAAATACCCTGGCTTATCTAAGCAGGGGGATCTTTTCTACAGGGGCTTCACAAATGCCATCAAGGACCTCAGAGCCTTATAATTTTCCCTTTGTCATCCCTGGCACGTGGCTTTTCTCCTTATGCTTCCAAGAAGGCCGCTCTACTGCTGAGCATTAAATCAGGATTCTGGTGAAGAAAAATGGAAAAGGGTGAAGGGCCAAAGTCCTGGGCAGCTTAGTCAGCCCCTTTGTATCAGCAGACCTCCATTTACATCTGCTCAAAACTATGTCCCAGAGCTGCTGTGAAGGAGCTTGGGAAATCCATGCTTGGCAGGCATGAGCCTTTTGTAGCTCCGCCCCCATCCCCCCCACCCCACCCCCACCCTGGCAAAATTGGTACTCTATTAGCAGGAAGAGTGAATGGATATTGACCTGCAGATCCCACTGTCTATTAAAGCATCCTAGGTGGGACAATGAAATGACAACCAGCTTGGCTTATGAAAAAGACAGGCAAGACCGGAGTGTAGGAAACTCAGGAGAGCACAGCCCAGGAACGCCGTTAAGGGAAACGAGAGCTACTCTTACTGTGCACTGGACATTGGGGATTCTGAGAAAAGCTCTACACGCATTACATCATTAAAATCTCCCAACAACTCCCTGAATAAGTATTACTTTATTTTACAGACAAGGAAGCAAAAAACTCAATAGGTTAAGTGATTCACCTAAATTCACAAACTTAGTGAGAAGAGGAGACACAACTACAACCCAGGTTGATCTGGTTCCTAAATTCTTGCTCTTAATCCCTGTCTACTGTCTTTGTTTGCAAGCTTTATCGATACATCTCTGGATATTGAACCGACAGAATTCATTCCTTCAAATCCATTCCAGTTATTACCTACTGTCCTATTCACTCACATTTATGAGCAGTGCTTCCTTATTTGTTTTAATACTTTCATTCATGTCAAAGTTCTAGATAGAGGGACTTCCCATCCATGTAATTCTTTGTCTACCTAATATGTATTGTATCAAGAGGGACCAGTCCCTGGAGAGAGGAAGACCCTCAAAGAGATCGATTGACACAGTGGCTGCAACAATGGGCTCAAACATAAAAACAATTGTGAGGATGGTGTAGAACCGGCCAGTGTTTCGTTCTGTTGTACAAAGGGTCCCACTGAGTTGGAACTGACTCCACAGCACCTAACAACTAACAGCAATGTGTATTGGAAGAAAAAAAAAAGTCTTAACACTGCAATTATATCTCCTTCTGACATTGAGATTTGGAGGTGTGAAATTTTATTAGTGGCAAAATAAATCTCTATTCTGCTCCTTTTCACTCTGAGATAACTCAGGAGGGAGAAAGAAAAGACTGAAATTACAAAGCTGCCAATTCTACAGTGCAATGAAACATTAATGAGCGCCTGGATTTGTAAAGGTGGGCCCAGAGCCTAAGGATGTTTGAGAGTTAAATCACTCTGCATAATGAAGTAAAGGTAACTGAGTTTCTCAAGGAGTCTGAGAATAAAGAGGTCCAGAAATAATGGAGAAAAAACAGGGAGCTATGAAAACGGCTGTTGTCGACTCTCACACGACATCTTTCATGACTTCAGCGCTGCTAGCAACACAGTCACCAAACCCAAAACAGAAGTTGCCCTAAGCTCCAATGTGGCAGCTGAAAGTGAGGATTCTGTGGGTGACTCCTGCAGGCAGCAATTGGGAAAATGCTCAGGGATCACGCCCAGGCTATTTAAAATTCTGGGAGGATGAAAAGGAGATGGTGACTGTAAAAGAACTCCATGACGCCAGGCAGGGCTCCTCTGGAATTCACCAGGGCAGTGGCAGATGGAAGGTCGGGCTGTTTGCTCACTCCCCTCGCCCTGAACATTAACACCAAGCACACTGAGAACACATGACAATGATATCGGACAAGACCAGTGTTCTAGCGATTGCTTTCGGTGGCCCTCATTCCCTCCCCTCACTCCTCAGCACACCACTACCACCACCACCAAACACCTCAAAGCAATTCCTCTGCAAATGTAAATACAGATGGTGGGGCACGCCTGGTTCAGCTCGACTGCATGCTGCCAAGCATAACAATTTTCACTGTAGATTCCCAGGAGGCATCTTCTTCTCTGGGGCCCCATGGCTTTCAGCGTGAAGTTCAAACTCATTTAATTGCATGTGAAAGTGCTTCCCTGCCTATGCTACAGTCTCACCTGGTGCAGTTCCCAACAAGCCCCTGAGCATGAATAAGACTGGGGTTCCTCTATGTGCCATGCTGCTGTGTATCTTCTCATCTTCACACATGCTCTTCCCTCCATTTCAAATATCTTCTCTTCCACACTGCACCTGTTATCATTAAGCTATCGTCTGAGTCCTTCAAAAAGCAATTCCAGCATCATCTCCTCCAGAAAGCCTTCACCGACCTCCACATCTGATTCAGATGGCTCCTTTACGCTCCCCAGCACTCTGTATGTATACCTCCATCCCAGCACTTTAATGTAATAATTCATTTTCTTCTGTGTTTCCCAAGGAGATATATACACAGAGCCTTGCACTGTGTCTGCAACACAGAAGTTGTTCAAGAAATTCTTGTCAAATGTACGCTCTAAAAGCATTTATCTCTATCATCTAAAAAAGATAATCAAATATACTCTGTCCAAGACAAGTATATTTCAAATGACTGTTAGACAGGAATATGTCATAATGTCAAATCCTGATTTTTACCTCAATGCTGTCTCGTATATCCAGTGTTGCTATAACAAAATACCACAAGTAGATGGCTTTAAATAACAAGAAATTTATTGTCTCATGGCTTTGGAGGCTAGAAGTCCAAATCAGGGCACTGGCTCTAGGGGAGAGTCCTTTCTTGTCAGTAGCCTCAGGTGTTCCTTGGCGTTTGTTGGCTTGTAGAGGGATCTTCACACGGTGTCTATCTTCCTCCTGTATCTGTGTCTATTCTGCTGTTTTTATAAGACACCACTCAGAAGGGATTTTAGGTTTAGGACTCATCCTATTCTGGCATGACATCATTAACAGAACAAAAGAAAAGTCCTATTTCCAAACAGGGTCATATTTACAGGTAGAGAGGTTTGGCCTTCAGCATAACTTTTGGGAGGACACAATTCAATTTGTAACAAAGGCACAGGTATGACTCTTCTAGCCTCTCTCCAGACCTTCATATTACTCTTCCCCAGTTAAGCCAAAGTAGTCTCCAAACCAAAAATATAAATGTTAATTGGTAACAGCTAATATTCTTTGATTCAACAAACTGTTGTCATGTGCCTGCGATACATGGGGCATGATGCTAAGCCTGGGGATACACTAGTGCACAACACCAACATTACTTCTACCATGGAGTTAAACAAATGCCTATCTAAACAATTACAAAAGTAATAAGAATTTTATAATGGAAATGACAAGGTGCTATGAGAGAGTGTAATGATTTAATGGGGGGCAAGGGGGAAAAAAAAATTTTTTTTTTTTTTTTTTTAGGGGGCAGCTAGCCTAGTCTGGATAAAAAGATGAGTTTGCCAGTGTCAGCTTGTATGGATTAGGATGGGTTCCCTTTGGAAGTCAGGGTTTGCCAGGCAACAGTGTGTGTGTCGGCGGTGGGGAGGTGGCTGTGTTTGTGGGTGTATATTGGGAGGGGAGGTGTGAAAAAGGGTATCAGAAGCAGAGATAGCCTGTGTGCAGCCTGAAAGAGTTTGGAGAGTTCAGGAACAAAGAAGAGAATGCTGGCTGGAGCACTGAGCTCCCAGTAGAGCAAGTGAGGTTGAACCACTTGTAGCACACCTGGCTGGCTAAGCTCAATTAGTTTTTTCCTTGGTGAATCTGTCAGAGGGCTAGCTGTACAGGCTAAGTCTGCGGGACCACTGTATCTAAAGTGAAAAGGAGGCATTAGAGTGAAAGAACGCTAGACAGAAATGACCATCAGCTGAAGAGCCAGCATCTCCAAGTGGTTAAGGGAAGGGAGATTCTTACCACAATTACTCCAAAAGAACGCTCCTGGACTAGATTGAGCTAATAAGTACACGAGGGAGTGTTTCCGGGAAGACCGTCAGAGCACAGCACAAGCGAAAGCCGGCTGGAATTTACCTCAGAGACAGCCTAGGCTGAGGACATACAGAGAAGGATTTCAGAAGATTGTATCAAAAACAAAACAAAAACCTCTCTCCTGTCACTCAAAGCACATTAATTCTTCTTAAACTAATAGAATGGGTGTGAATACTATTAAATCTTTCTAAATTCTTACCTTCTGTTAATAAATTATATGGATCTGGGCTTTTTGTATTACCTCTGAATCCAAATTTACACAATGCTGAGGAATCCATGGATTTCAGGCATCATTACAAACTATCGAGCACTTCCTAACAGCTGGCAGCAGCAAAATCTGAAGCATGAGATCAGATTTCTTGGTTGTGAGGCCAAGCTAGGAATTACCATGTTTTTACACAAATATGCACACCTTCTACATTTGTTTGTCAATCGCTCCCTACCCCGACTAAGTATTTTCCTAAGAGCACTATGCTTTTTTTTTTTTTTTTTACAGCAACAAGCAAAAACTGACATAGTGGCACTTACAAAAATACTTCATGGGGGGAGGGAGCAGTTGGCAAACAAATGTAGAAGGCATGCATTATTTGCATAAAAATACGGTACTTCAAACCATTCAAGAACAAAGTGAGGATTATTCCAGATGTGCAGAGATTACTGGTATGTCAGGATTCCTTTAAACAAATATCAACTATGCCATATAGCTAAATAATGAACAACTCAGGCTTACTATTTAGGTGCTAGAATTACAACTTATGTTGACGATCTTATATGAAGGGACAGAGCAAGACAGCAAAGTGAGTGAAAGCTCCCCTTACTCCCCCAGCAACTAACCTACTGAAAAAACAATAACAAGCATTGACTGAGATCCCAGAACTCTGGACAGCAGCTGAGGTGTCGTAGGGTCAGGGTGAGTCCAGAAGCAGGGGAAGGGAGGATGGCATAGAAGCTGGGAGAACCTACCGACTAACAGCAGGAGCACTCGCTCATAGAAGTGATTTTGGGATGGAGCTGGTCAACACTCCAAACAGGGACCACAGAAAGGGAGCTAATATGAGAAAGCTCTAGCCCAATTTTTTTTTCCTTTTTTTATTGTACTTTAGCTGAAGTTTTACAGAGCAAATTAGTTTCTCATTAAACAATTAATACACATACTGTTTTGTGACACTGGTTCCTAACCCTACCACATGCCAACACCCTCTCCTTCTCGACCTTGGGCTTCCCAATACCAGCTTTTCTGTCCCCTCCTGCCTTCTCATCCTTGCCCCTGAGCTGGTGTGCCCATTTAGTCTTGTTTTGTTTTATGGGCCTGTGTAATCTTCTGCTGAAGGGTGAACCTCACGAGTGACTTCAGTATTGAGTTAAAAAGGTGTCTGAGACCTCTACTCTTGGGGTTTCTCCAGTGTCTGTCAGATCAGTAAGCCTGGTCTTTTTGTATGTGTGAGTTAGAATTTTGTTCTACATTTTCCTCCAGCTCTGTCAAGGCCCCTCTATTGTTATCCCTGTCAGAGGATTCTATAGTGGTAGCTGGGCAGCATCTAGTTGTGCTGGACTTGGTCTGGTGGAGGCTGTGATAGTTGTGGTCCATTAATCCTTTGGACTAGTCTCTCCCTTGGGTCTTTGGTTTTCTTCACTCTCCCTTCCTCCAGATGGGGTGGGATCAGTGGTGTATCTTAGGTGGCCACTTATAAGCTTTTAAGACCCCAGATGCTAACTCAGCAAAGTAGGATGTAGAACATTTTCTTTATAAACTGTGTTATGCCGGTTGAGCTAGATGTCCCCGAGACCTTGATTCCCAGCCTAGCTTGATTATTTTAAGGCAGTACAAATTGGGCTTGGGAGTTTGTGGGCCATGTAACTGGGAGGGGGTGAAGGGAGACCATGGTGCTGCAAGAGAGTGCTGTTGAATCTTGCTGAGGCCTGAGACATATGGGCACTAAGACTGGGAGGAACTACAAGGGCAGCAGGGCAAGGGGAATACTTCAGACTGACGGTTGACACAGAGGGTAACAGCTAGCTCCCTGCCCCCAGCAGGACACTGTGGGAAAGCCTATGCAGGGGCATCCATAAGAGAAACACAGAGAGCCTCCCACCCTCACCACAAGAAAGTTGAATCCCATCACTTACATCAGCATCTGAGACCAGCTAAACCCCTCTCCCATGCATGCATGCTGAATTCCAGATATCAAGAATACAGTACTCCTGAAACACACTGGGGGGAAAAAAAACTAAGGATAAGAGCACCTGGTAGTGGTTCTGAGGAGGCGATACCAAGCCCACTGCCCTGGGTGGACTCTGACTCACCACAGCACTGTGGGGCAGAATAGAACTGCCCCATGGGGTTCCCAGGGCTGTGACTCTTTGCTAAGGCAGTCTGCCACATCTTTCTCTCATGGAGTGGCTGGTGGGTGCGAGCCGTGGTCTGTTAGTTGGCAGCCAGGCACTGGGCCACTGCGCCTCCAGGATGCCCAATCAGAAAATTTTCCCACAAAAATTAGAAGACAAAATTAAAAAAAAAGATAACAACATGGCCCAAGTTCAACAAAAAATAGTAGAACACACGAAGTCAAAAGAAAAGAAGGACTTGTCAAAAGCAAGACATGAAAAGAGGAAATTTCGCCTATGGAGACCAGACTAACACAAAGAATTGATCATTTTAAGACTATGGTGCTAAATATGTTTAAAGAAAGCAAAAAGCATGCAGCAAACAACTAGCAAAGATCACGAAACAAATGGAGGAACAAAATAAGAGAGTCAACAAGGAAACTGAAAACATAAAAAAAAAAATACTGGGACTGAAGAATAAAACAACAGAATTAAAGAACAAGAGAAACGATAGAGTTGGACAGACAGAAGACAGAATAAGTGAACTAGAAGTCAAAATAACTGAACTTATCGAGTCTCAAAAGAAAGAAAAAAGAAAAGCAAGCAAACTCAAAAGAAGATATAAATTCAATTAAGAAATCTAACATTAGAATTATTGGGATCCCAGAGCACCATGACAACAATGAAGGCACAGAAAAAATTTAATGAGAAATAATCAGAGGAAATTTCCCAGACCTGAACAGAGAACCAAGTCTAAAAATCCAGGAAGCTATACAAACCCCAATCAGAAGAGACACAAAAAGATCAACTCCATGCCATATTCTAATAAGATTATTGAAAACCAAGACAAGGAGAGAATTCTGAAAGCAGCAAGAGAAAAACACAATATAACATACCAAGTGTCTTTCATAAGAATTAGTGCAAATTTCTCCCCAGAAACTCAAGAGGCCAGAAGACAACAGAGTGACACATATAAAATACCCAAGGAAAACTACTGCCAACCGAGAAGTCTTTTTCCAGAAAAGTTGTCATTCAAAAACGGGGAGAGGGGAGACATTCCCAAACAAACAGAAATTCTGGGAATTTGCCACTACCAGACCAGCTTTACAAGTATTACTCAAAGGAGTACTCCAGATGGAAAAGCAAGAGTATTAAATAAATACTCATATCTATACATGGGAAATAAAAATAAATAAATAAAGAGAGAGAGAGAGAAGCCTCCAAAAAATGTCACAACATGGGCAATCATAAAGACCAAATATATATTTTCAGGGAATAAACTTGATAATTAAATCCTGCAAACAATACAACATCAAATTTTTAAAAAATAAGCACAAATAGAGGTTGAATATTGTTAATGGAACCACACCAACAGAAATGGAGGAAGTAAGAGCTAATCAGGAATAGATTTATTATGTTAAGGTTGTATATTAACTGTTTTTCACATGTTAAATGTCATTGCAATTGTAAGTTGTATAATATAATACACATTGTGACCACAAGAAAAACATGCAGAAGAAGGAAAAAAGCAAAAAGACTCAACACAAGAAAGTAGCCAAATAAAAACAAAAACAGAAAAAATAAGAATTAAGGGAAAAAAAACGAAGATACAAAACACTCAAAAAAAAAAAAAAAAGCAAAATGAGTGAGGCAGATAAATGGTCTAAATGCCCCATGCAAAAGTCAGAGAGTGGCATAATGATTTTAAAAAAACGATCCATCCTTTTGCTATCTACAAAAAACACACCTTAGACATAAGGACACAAACAGACTGAAAATAAAAGGAATGGAGAAAAATAGTCCATGTAACCAGTAAACAAGATCAGTGTGGCCAAGCTGAAAAAAAAAAATGCTGATAGCAGATAAAAAAGAGTTTAAATTAAAAATCTATTACAAGAGATAAAGAAGGACATTACATAATAATAAAAGGGTCAATCCAGCAAGAAGACATAACAATTATATGCACCTAACAGCAATGCACCAAAACACATGAAAAAAATATCGATATGAAAGAAGAAATAGACAACTCCACAGTACCAGCAGGGAGCTTCAATACATTGCAGGGGCCAGCAAACCCAAGATCGGCAGGTCAGAGAACAGGGCTGTTCCTCACAAGCTGCAAAGACTGATGAATCCAGAGATCAGCAGGTAAACTGCTAGCTGAAGTCCCAAGAACTGGAGGACAGACGAACAGAAGCCAGCTGCAGGATCTAAAGCAAGTAAAAGCCCATGAGCCTTGCCAGAGTGTCCACTTATATTCGATGGAGGCCACATGCCCAGGGAAACTCCCTTTTGACTGACTGGCTACTCACAGCTGATCCCATCATGGGGTGATCACATTATATTAAATCTCAACATGGAAGTGATGACAACATCATACAACTGCTAAACCACTGAGAATCATGGCCCAGCCAAGCTGACACACAATCTTAATCATCACACATAATTTACAAAAATCATGATCGGCATCCTAGTGAAGTAAGTAGCGTCTAAGGTCTTAGAAGCTTTTGAGTGACCATCTAAGACACAACTATGGGTCTCTACTCACCACGAGCAAAACAGTAAGTAGGTAACCAAAAGCTCCAAGAAGAAACAATTCTATAGGAGCCACAACCTCATCCACCCTGAGAACAGAAGAACTAGATGATGCCTGGCTACTATCACTGACTGTTCTGACTAGAGTCACAACAAATGGTCCTGGAAAGAATGGGAGAAAAGTGTGGAGTAGAACTCAAATTTTTATTTAAAAAAAAAAAGAAGCCAGACAAAAGAGAACAATACAGAACAGAGGACTCCCTGAAACTGTTGCCCTGAGATACTCTTTAAACCTAGAACTAAACCTATCCCCTGAGGTCATCTTGTAGTGAAATACCAGAGCAGAACACAAAATAAAGGATATGACCTGTTAGATCGGTGCTATGCTTAAAAAATCATAAGTATGAGACCAAAAGGTCAACAATTACTCAAAAGCAAACATGAGAAGATAAAGGGGCAGGAAAACTAGAGTACTGGAAACAGAGCAAACAGAACACAAAGAGAATGTTGACACATTGTAATAAATATAACTAATGTCACTGAACAATTTGTGTGAACTTGTTAAATGGGAACCTAACTTGCTTTATAAACTTTCACCAAAAGCTTATAAGATATTACTTAAAAAAAAAAGATCATATACGACTAGGTATTTGCTTTCTGTAAGGAAAAATGATTTTCAGCTGAAACAGTAGGGTGCAAACAGCGTACTTAATACATATCTTAAGTGGCTTAGGGCTAAGTACATAATCCCTTTGGCTGTATGCTTCAATTACATTTATCTTGTTCTAGCTACCTACGGCATAGTTAACCAACTTCATTTGTATTGTTAACCTGGAGCTTTAAATATTCATACTCCCAGAACACATCAATTATTTTTTGCAATTCTTTCATTTGAAAAGATCCTTGGAATGTTAATGGCTGGAGAGATAACAGATGCTATGTTTTTAATATTATAAATTATTGTGACTTTTATACTCAATGACTGGTTGTTAACTTGGAAATTCAAAACTGCAACTACATGTGACTATAAAATGGCAATGAAAATAAGAGTTCATTCTATACTTGCAGGCTGCTTGACATTTTCCAGCTTGCTGTGATTTTATGAAAAGAAATGACCTTGAAAATAATTAAGCATATCAAGTGGTAAGGCTGGAGCTCACTGAAATATGACAATATGTTCATGCCTTCATAATACTGCTAAGTATTCACAGGACAGAAAGAAACTTTATTGTTCTTTAACAATTTATACTTGTATTTTATAGGCTTATACATATTTACCGCAAGACCATTCTCATATTCACCTACCTGTATCACCCTGAATTTGCAAATAAAGGCAATCAGGTCTTGGCCTATCAGACTGGGAAACATCAGATTTTGCAAGAAGCATTGAGGGTCTGGTTAATTTTCTTTCTTTAGCCAGCATTTAATTAGAGTTTGTTCAATAAAAACACAAATCCAGATTAGCTTTCACAGGTTCCATGTTTGTTAATTTAGATGCTCTTTAAAAGGGAACATGTAAGCATCTTGATAAATACATTTAGCTGCTCTCACTTTATAAAAGGAACAAGTGCAACTAAAAAAGAAACAGGAAACAATGAGATAGAAGGAAAATACCTGTGAGACTCAGATGCCATCAGCATGTACAACTGAGTGTGCTCCCTGGCAGTATTGGAAAGAGCTCAGAGAAGTCGGACCTTAGGGCAAAGGAGGACAGGTAGAGGAGACTAGAAAAATCAGAACCTCCAAGAATGGAAGATCAAATATTCAGAGGTCTGAAGAAGAGATCCTCCCAATAAAGGGAATACTAATTCCACAGTGCTGAGTTTAGTTCAAGTTCTCTGCTGGGTTCCTTCTCCACTCCACCCTAGCAAAGACAATTCTTATCACAAAGTTTAAATGTGTGCAAAGTGTTGAGCTGTTTTCTCCCAATAAGATCCTTTGAAAAGGGCTTGAACTGTGATCCCAAGTTAGAAGGGAAATGGTATAAAAATAAGGCAACTCTCATGAGGTAAGTGGGCGCCTTAGAGATATGACACTTCCAGACTCCATCAGGACCAGCCCCAATGCACTATACCCTTTAATGCTTAATTATTTCATCTTCCAATGACCAAAAAAGAAGGAAAGCGAAGGAATGAGGAAGGGAGGGAGAGAGAAGCAAGATCTCTTGAAGCAAGATCTCTTGGAAGAGACTCTAGCTTTCTACTTAACATCGGCAGGAGTGGCACTGGTGGGTCTAGGGTAAAGAAAGAGTTCAACAACCGTGGTTCTCAGTGATGGCTGCCGTCACTTCCATGAGCAACATGGGGAAAAATTATGGTTTTAATAACAGAGGAAGCCAGGCCCAAGGAGGAGCTGTTCCTAGCACCAGAATCTTCCTTGGTGTCCCACTCATTCATTTGCTTATACTGAATGAGTAGCTACCATGTACCAGGCACACTGTCCTTGCAGTTAGCAACACTCATATGGAGCTTATATTTTTGGAAGGGTGACAAATTATAATAATCTTAAGGGAGAGTGATCACTGCTATTAAGAAAACATCTATCTATACCTCTATCTTCTGGAAGCCCACTCATTCACTCAACAAAGACTGAATGCACACTGTGCCTCAGGTACTATACTAGCTGCTGGGGGTATACAAAGGTAGTTAAAACTCAGGATAAATTTGGCAATCAACCACACATAGATAGTAAATGAAGCTATAGGAACTAATGATGTTACCCAGGTAGAATATTTTGAAAACAAAGTAAGACAGGACAAAGAGCCCATAAATATGGAGGTGGTGATGTGGGAGAAAAACTAGGAGAGTGTAATATCACTGAAGCCCAGGGAAGAGGGCTTCAGGAAGGGAAAAGTGCTGCATACAACATGCGTTTAAGAAGTCAAATACGAAGAGGACCCAGTACCCACTGGATTTAGCAACCTGGAAATTGTTGGGTACTTCAACTTGAGCAGTTTCAACTGAGTTATGGATCTGAAAACCAGACTGAAGTAGAAAGGTGAGCCAACGGGAAATATAAAAGTGAAGACTAAGATGTAGACAATTTCTTAAGTTTTAATTGTGGATGGAGAGATTGATTCAAAGATAAGTAAAGGAAGAGGCGAGACAGAGGAAGGTCTTGTTTTGTCTTAACTTTTCTATTTCTTCCTTTCCATTTCTTTCTCTCTCTTGCTTTTTGTTTCTTTCACTCTTAAGATATAAGAGACTTAACCACATTTATAGGATGAAAACTGACAGTGAAGACAGAATCGTTACGTGAAAATAAAGAGAACACATAATTAGTAGAGTGAGGTCCCTGCAATGATAATAAAAGCAAGGGGCCTAGAAAACAGGAGGAGACATCCTTTCCACTGGGCACTGAGGGAGAGAAAAATGAAAGATGTTGACATTTGGAAGGGTAAGGGTGAGGTTAGGGACAGGGGCGGGGCGAGGAGAGGTGGAGGGTTCAAATCTGGGGGAATCTTCTGCCTAATGGCCTCAGGCTAGGAAAATTCTCAGGCAAGATTCAGCACAAACTGAAGATGCCCCAGAGACTGATAACAGGCCTTTTAGGTTAGGTCACTTAACAACTGATAAAGCGAGTGGAGCAGGGGTGGAAAGAGGGCAGGTTATGCTTGATTATTAAAATTACTCAGCAGAGGGGTATATAAAACGTGTCCAACTACACTGGGTGGCGCAAATGGTTAAGCACTCTACTATTGGTCGGAAGGTTGTCAGTTCAAACCCACCTAGAGGCACCACGGAAAACAGGCCTGTCAATCTGCTTTCAAAAATTCACAGCCTTGAAAACCCTATGAAGCAGTTCTACTCTGCACACATGGGGTTGCCATGAGTCACTATCAATGTGACAGCAACTAACAACAACAACAAAAGCTGTAAACAAATACCTGGAAACACAATGATTCACACACTGTTAAGTAAACGTTTCCATTTATCATTCCAAGGGAGGGGAGCCTAGAAACATACCTGCTGAATCAACATCAGTGACCTAAGACTACTGTGTAGAAGCAAGCGTAGGTACAGGTACACTACTGGGTTGACTAAAAAAAAACTAGTTTTTTTTTTTTTTTTTTTTTTTTTTGGGTTGAAGAGGTAAGAAATTCAGGGCATCAAGGTGTGTCCTCTGTGACTGGCACCCTACTTACACAACGTCAGGCCAACTTCTTCATCTCCCTGCACTCCAAGTTTTCCTTTTTTTAAATGAAAAATACTATCTGTTTTCCTTCAACCCCACAGGGATACTCTGGAAATGAATGCTTGTTGTTGTTGTTGTTAGGTGC
The DNA here is from genome assembly GCF_024166365.1 of Elephas maximus indicus. Classification (NCBI taxonomy): domain Eukaryota; kingdom Metazoa; phylum Chordata; class Mammalia; order Proboscidea; family Elephantidae; genus Elephas; species Elephas maximus. Next base: position 17,959,670 of record NC_064842.1, on the reverse strand, counting down.
CATCGATTCGGTTCCAACCCAAAGCGACCCTATGCACAACAGAACGAAACACTGCCCGGTCCTGCACCATCCTTACAATCTTTGTTATTCTTGAGCTCATTGTCACAGCCACTGTGTCAACCCACCTTGTTGAGGGTCTTCCTCTTTTCCACTGACCCTGTACTCCGCCAAGCATGTTGTCCTTCTCCAGGGACTGATCCCTCCTGACAACATGTCCAAAGTATCTAAGACGCAGTGTCGCCATCCTTGCCTCTAAGGAGCATTCTGGCCACACTTCTCTCAAGACAGATTTGTTCATTCTTTTGGCAGTCCATGGTATATTCAATATTCTTCGCCAGCAACACAATTCAAAGGCGTCAATTCTTCTTCAGTCTTCCTTATTCATTGTCCAGCTTTCACATGCATATGATGTAACTGAAAATACCATGGCTTGGGTCAGGCGCACCTTAGTCTTCAGGGTGACATCTTCGCCCTTCAACACTTTGAAGAGGTCCTTTGCGGCAGATTTGCCCAATGCAATGCGTCTTTTCATTTCTTGACTGCTGCTTCCATGGCTGTTGATTGTGGATACAAGTAAAATGAAATCCTTGACAACTTCAATCTTTTCTCTGTTTATCATGATGTTGCTCATTGGTCCAGTTGTGAGGATTTTTGTTTTCTTTATGTTAGGTGCAATCCATACTGAAGGCTGTGGTCTTTGATCTTCATTAGTAAGTGCTTCAAATCCTCTTCGCTTTCAGCAAGCAAGGTTGTGTTATCTACATAACGCAGGTTGTTAATGAGTCTTTCTCCAATCCTGATGACCTGTTCTTCTTCATATAGTCCAGCTTCTCGGATTATTTGCTCAGCATACAGATTAAATAGGTATGCTGAAAGAATACAACCCTAACACACACCTTTCCTGATTTTAAACCAATCAGTATCCCCTTGTTCTGTCTGAACAACTGTCTCTTGATCTATGTAAAGGGTCCTCATGAGCACAATTAAGTGTTCTGGAATTCCCATTCTTTGCAGTGTTACCCATAGTTTGTTATGATCCACACAGTCGAATGCCTCTGCACAGTCAATAAAACACAGGTAAACATCCTTCTGGTATTCTCTGCTTTCAGCCAGGATCCATCTGACAACAGCAATGATATCCTTGGTTCCACGTCCTCTTCTGAAACCGGCCTGAATTTCTGGCAGTTCCCCGTCCATATACCGCGGCAGCCGTTTTTGAATAATCTTCAGCAAAATTTTGTTTGCGTGTGATATTAATGATATTATTCTGTAATTTCCACATTCGGTTGGGTCACCTTTCTTGGGAATAGGCATAAATATGGATCTCTTCCAGTCAGTTGGCCAGGAAGCTGTCTTCCATATTTCTTGGCATAGATGAGTGAGCAACTCCAGCGCTGCATCTGTTTGTTGAAACATCTCAGTTGATATTCCATCAATTTCTGGAGCCTTGTTTTTCACTAATGCCTTCAGAGCAGCTTGGACTTCTTCCTTCAGTACCATTGGTTCCTGATCATATGCCACCTCTTCAAATGGTTGAATATCAACTAATTCTTTTTGGTATAATGCTCTGTGTATTCCTTCCATCTTCTTTTGATGCTTCCTGCGTCGTTTAATATTTTCCCCATGGAGTCCTTCACTATTGCAACTCGAGCCTTGAATTTTTTCTTCAGTTCTTTCAGCTTGAGAAACTCCATGCGTGTTCTTCCATTTTGGTTTTCCATCTCCAGCTCTTTGCACATGTCATTATAATACTTTGTCTTCTCGAGAGGCCCTTTGAAATCTTCTGTTCAGTTCTTTTACTTCATCAATTCTTCCTTTTGCTTTAGCTGCTCGATGCTCAAGAGCAAGTTTCAGAGCCTCCTCTGACATCCACCTTGGTCTTTTCTTTCTTTCCTGTCTTTTCAGTGACCTCTTGCTTTCTTCATGGATGATGTCCTTCCACAACTCGTCTTGTCTGCGGTCACTAGTGTTCAATGCTTCAAATCTATTCTTCAGATGGTCTCTAAATTCAGGTGGTATATACTCAAGGTCATATTTTGGCTCTAGTGGACTTGCTCTGATTTTCTTCAGTTTCAGCTTGAACTTGCATATGAGCAATTGATGGTCTTTTCCACAGTTGACCCCTGGCCTCGTTCTGACTGATGATATTGAGTTTTCCATCGTCTCTTTCCACAGATGTAGTCAATTTGATTTCTGTGAGTTCCACCTGGCGAGGTCCATGAGTATAGTCGCCGTTTATGTTGGTGAAAGAAGGTATTTGCAATGAAGAAGTCGTTGGTCTTGCAAAATTCTATCATCTGATCTCCGGCATCGTTTCTATCACCAAGGCCATATTTTCCAACTACTGATCCTTCTTCTTTGTTTCCAACTTTTGCACTCCAATCGCCAGTACTTATCAATGCATCTTGATTGCATGTTTGATCAATTTCAGACTGCAGCAGCTGATAAAAATCTACTTCTTCATCTTTGGCCCTAGTGGTTGGTGCGTAAATTTGAATAATAGTTGTATTAACTGGTCTTCCTTGTAGGCGTATGGATATTGTCCTATCACTGACAACACTGAACTTCAGGATAGATCTTGAAAAGTTCTTTTTGCCGATGAATGCAACATCATTCCTCTTCAAGTTGTCATTCCCAGCATAGTAAACTATATGATTATCTGATTCAAAATGGCCAACACCAGTCCATTTCAGCTCACTAACGCCTAGGATATCAATGTTTATGCGTTCCATTTCACTTTTGACAATTTCCAATTTTCCTAGATTCATACTTTGTACATTCCAGGTTCCAGCACTGTATCAGACAATGTTCTGCTGCTATTCATAAGGTTTTCACTGGCTAATGCTTTTCAGAAATAGACTGCTGGGTTCTTCTTCCTAGTCCGTCTTAGTCTGGAAGCTCAGCTGAAACCTGTCCTCCACGGGTGACCCTGCTAGTATCTGAATACCAGTGGCATAGCTTCCAGCATCACAGCAACACACAAGCCCCCACAGTACGACAAACTGACAGACACGTGGTGGTGGGGAGATGAATGCAGTGTATATTTAATGCTTCTGGGAAACATAAAAAAGAACCTGAGCACAACCAAGGCCTATACTGAACTGGATGACTTCTGGGCAGAGGCCTCTGGACTGCACCCAGCCACACACTGATGTGTTCTTTTCACATTCATGAAGAAAACAAGGTACGGGTTTGTATAAGGTTCTTTTCACAAGCATGTCTCTCACCTGAATCATGTGTTCCAGAATGCATGACTGAAACTTACCCCTAATTAAAAGAAAGATAATGTCATACTGCCTGAACATGTATATAAATCCGGTAACTCCCTTCTTATTACTCGCTCTGTGAAAAGGCATTTTATCCCTTTACTTACCCAAGATTTAAGCCCTTTATTTACTGTCTGCTCAGTGTATACAGAGGCTTCATATTTTGTCTGTCGCCTTGTTAGTTCTTGGAGGTGGCAGGTTCCTAGACTCTGGGAAGCATGTCAGTCACCATGCCCTACACATGTTAAGTTTTCAACATAATGTTTGCTGATGATAGTGTTTGCCGAACTTGCTATTTGCCACATAACATGGGAGCATGTGCTCGATAAAAGCTGCTACTGATGGTAATAACTGCAGGCCAGGCGACGTGAGCTATCTAGGTCTTTTTTCTTTTTTTTACTAAGGTATAATTTACATAACATAAAATTAACCATTTGAAAGTGAACAATTTGGTGACATTTAGTACATTTACTGAGTCTTTAAAGATGTCTCTGTAAGGACTAAGGTGTGCCTCACCCAAGCCATGGTGTCTTCAATCACCTGATATGCACGTGAAAACTGGACAATGAATAAGGAAGACCAAAGAAGAATTGATGCCTTTGAATTATGGTGTTGGCAAAGAATATTGAATATACCACGGACTCCCAAAAGAACAAGCAATTCTGTCTTGGAATAAGTACAGCCAGAATGCTCCTTGGATATGAGGATGGCGAGAGTTCGTCTTACATGCTTTGGACACGTTATCAGGAGGGACCAGTCCCTGGAGAAGGACATCATGCTTGGTAAAGTAGAGGGCCAGTGAAAAAGAGGAAGACCTTCAATGAGATGGATTAGCAAAGTGGCTGCAACAATGGGCTCAAGAATTACGATTCTGAGAATGGCGCAGGAGCAGGCACTGTTCCTTCGGTTGTACCTAGGGTCACTACAAGTTGGAACCAACTCGACGGCACCCAACAAAAACAGTAGATTTACAACTTGTGAAACCATCACCTCTAGCAAATTCCAAAACATTTTCATTACCCCAAAAGGTAACCCCATACTCATTAAGCAGTTGTGCCCCATTCTCCTCTCTCTCCAGGCCCTGGCAGCTACCAACCTGCATTCTGTCTCTATGGATTCACCAATTCTGAATATTCATATAAATGAAATCATATGATATGTGACATTTTGTGCCTGGCTTTTTTAACTTAGCATAATGTTTTCTAGGTTCATCCACAGTGATGCATGTATCAGTACTTCATTCCTTTTTATGCCTGAATAATATTCCATTTTATGGATATACCACATTTTGTTTGTCCATTCATTTGCTGATGGACATTTGGGCTGTTCCCACTTTTTGGCTATTGTCAACAGTGCTGCTATGTACACGTATTTGTTTGAGCACTAGTTTACTATTCTTTAGGGCATATACCTAGGAGTAGAATTGCTGGGTCATATGGTAGTTCTATGTTTAGCTTTTGAAGAATCACAAAACTGTTTTATACAGAGGGTGAACCACTTTACATTCCCACCAGTAACATACCAGGGTTCTAATTTTGCCTCATTCTTGCCAAAAATTATTTTTCTTTCTTTATTATAGTCATCCTGGAGAGTATAAAGTGGCACCTCATTAAGGTTTTGATTTGCATTTCCCTAATGACCCATGATGCTCAGCATCTTTTTATATGCTTGTTGCTCATTTGTATATCTTTTTTGGAGACATGTCTATTCAAGTCTTTTGGTCCTTTTTAATTGAGTTGTTTACCCTTTCGTCATTTTTAAGCAAGGCCTTCAAATACTCCTCTCTAAACATAGTACTTTAGGGAGAAAAGAGGCAAAGCAGAAGGTCAACAGTGTAGTGGTTAAGAGTTTGTGCTCTGAAATCAGACTTCTTGGGTTCACTCTGCCACGTACTAGCTGTGTGAGCCTGACAAAGTTACTTACCTCCTTGAGCTACAAAACCTTCACCTATAAAATGGAGATGATACTGGTAAAGTCATGGATGTGTGGTGTGTATTAAAATCAACATAACCTGCTTAGAACAGTGTCTGACACATAGTAGGAGCTATGAAATGCATATAAAAATCACTACAAACATGTACAGATAGCACCTACATTTAGGTGCATATGTATTCCCATATAACCAAGCCAAAACCCACTGCCGTCGAGTTGATTCTGACTCATGGCGGCCCTATAGGACAGAATAGAACTGCCCCATAGAGTTTCCAAGGAGCGCCTGGCGGATTTGTACTGCTGACCTCTTGGTTAGCAGCCGTAACATTTAATCACTATGCCACCAGGGTTTCCATATTCCCATATAGATAGGGGAAATGAGCTAACCTCTCCCAGACTCAGCCATGCAAAGGTAAGAGAAACTTAAGGAAGAAGTCAAAGTATTTTCCCTCCCTGTTAAAACCAAAATGATCTGAAAATAACACAAATCATTACATAAAACATTGTTTTATATCTTTTCAACAAAACACAAAAAGTATCCTTGCAATCTGACATGTGGGAAGAAAATTTGGTGGTTCAGACACTAAACACGGTCCAAACCTTCTGCCCTATATCACACATTTCAGGGGACAAAAAAGAATGGATAGAGTTTGCACGCTGCTGTATTTTATAACTGTAATTTCTTTGAAATGTCTATTTATTACCATGAGGCAGAAGAATAAATCATACTGTATGATTGAGAAGTTTCACGACACTCTTCTTTCTGGAGAGTCAAGAATACAAGGATGATAAGGAATGTGTGGCTAATTGCCTCCATGAACAAAAGTCTCCTTTGCCACGAGAACAGAACTGGATGGTGCCGGCTGCCATTACTGAACATTTTAATCAAAGATTCTACAGAAGAAATCTTTGATCAAAAGGGTGAAAATGCAGAGCAGCATTTCAAATTCTCATGGACTCTAAGCTTCTTGGAGCCATGAATGTTGGATGAACCCCTGAAACTATCACCCTGAGATACTCTTTAAACTTTAAACCAAAATATCCCTGAAATATTCTTAAAACTAAATAGTTCGGCTCAACTAGTAAAAACTGTCTGCCTTGACCATTTTGCTCTCTTAAGAACTATCTATACGGGATCAAAGTGACAACAGCAACTTGGAAGATTAGATAGGAACCTTAAGGGGCAGTGAATTTATGATAATGGGGAGGGACAACTCAAAAAAGGAAAGTGAGAATGGTTGTACAACTCGAAGAATATAATCAATGTCACTGAATTGAACATGCAGAAATGGTTGAATTGGCGTGTTTTGCTGTGTATATTCTTAACAACAACAAAATGAATAAAATTTTAAAAATATATTGTAATATAATCCATTTTCTATTAAAAAAACTGTATGTACATGTGTGGGACACATACATCAAACTTTTTAATTGCTAATCTCTAGTGATGGGATTCAAACTATTTTTCTAATTTTTTCCTTTACTATGAGCAGGTATTGCCTATATAATCAACATTATCAAATGTAAAGCTTTATGTTTTGTTTCTAAATAGTGAGTTTTCTATAATGGGTATGTATTGCATTAGAAATAATGAAAATAAATTTGATTTTACTTAAAAAAAAAAAGACTCTCTCCTTTCTGAACACAGAATAAATTTCATTGCACCCAGAGGCATCATATCAAGCAGTCCACCTGCTCAGGTCTAAAAGTCATGAGCATCATTTTGCCAAGTCTATCTTGCTGTCGTTATGCTTCACACATTATTTAAAATGGAGTATCATTCCATACAGCAAAACACATAACACCAATCCAATGTCAAAGTATAAAGGCCTCTTTGCTCCGTTTCTATTCTATAATTGATAAAGGCTCTTCCAAGGTAGGGGGGTTCAACGTCATTACTACATGTTCTGTCCAATTAAAATTTCAATTTGTAATATACAATTTTATACCTGTAATTCTTTCTGTCATCTTGTATTGCATTAATAAGGAATGAAGTCCTCTCTTCACTTTTATTCCTGAGGGAACTTGGGTTTTCTAAATGCTTATGTGTCCTTCTCCATGTCCCCCCCGCCCCCGAAACCTTGACATACTAATTAACTAGGATAGCAATCATGAGCTTCATGAAGGACACGTACCAAGGAAATTGGTGTCATGGGTAAGTTTGTGTTTATTCTCAATACTGGAACAAATGGATAGGAGAGGAGAGACAGTCAGAAATTAGTAAATCAAAAGGAAAAATGCCAAAGTTAATTTACCAAGCATAGAGAAGGACATAGTGAAAGTCCATTATAGCGCAAAAGACTTTCATTACCTGAAAAACCTCTAATAGTATAATATGTGAAACAGGCAAGTTTAATAAGTGAATTTCCTCTTTAAAAAAAAAAAAAAAGAATAAATATGTTTCTGAAGAAGCAAATAAATAGAAATTATGTCCTAGATTAGTCACCAAAATGCTCTTGCTTGTCTCAGATCACAGTTAAAGGATATTTTAAAGGCAGAATGACAGAATGCACAGCACTGGGAGTCCCTGGTTTGAGTTCCAGCTCTAAAGCTATGGCAAGAAACTTTAAGTCTTAAACGAATCCCTAAGCTCGTGTTTCACATATTACGGAAATAATTTTGGTTTTCAAGTGTAGATTGCAACCAGAATTTGTTGAACTTTGATTCTGAGTATTGCATCATTTTTGTTCTCTGATCAGTATAGAAATACAGGAATCACAGAGTAATATAGAAAACGGGAATCTGATATACTACAACTTAAGAAAAGGAATATGTTTGTTGTATTTCCTGATTATCAAGAGAAAGAATTAGATACACTAAAATCTGTGAGAACCAGAACTTGACGGGACTGCCTTATTTTTCTGGGTCTCTCAAGTTTTCCGCCTTTGACAGAGTGCAGTCTCACCAGTTTTCTATTGCTCTTTTTAGTGGAAAATATTGGAGTTTTCCTTCTCTGACAGATTTCCACCTTACACAGATTCTAGTTTTCGTAGGTATTACTGCAGTATAGTTTGCATTATCCTAAAAGGAACAATTTAACACTCTATGGTTTCCTCCACAAAAAAACACATCTAATTAAAAAATATCAGACTAATGTTATATATATATATATATTTATATATATAAATATTACACCATGGTTATTTTCCCATTTTATTAAATATCCTTTAAATGTGTAATTTTTAATGGTTGCATGTAACTTCTTTTTCTATTTAACCACTTTCACGCTGTTGGACTTTTTTTTTTGCTATTAAAAATAATAGGAGCTGTGGTGGTACAGCACAAGTATCAGTTCCACCAAACAGAGCTAACTATGAATTAATAATTTCAGACTCTAGATAAATATTTCCTGGTTTTCTCTGTTCCAACAAATAAATCAATTTACATACCCAACAGTAGTAATACGAGAGTGGCTATGTTAATAAATTCTTGCTAATATTTGAGCATTAACATATCATGTTAATTTTGTCAACTGGTATCTCCCTATTTATCTCTTTAACCATTAGCAAGATAAACTTTTTTTGTACATTTATAGGCCAACTGTATTATTTCTTTTATGAACTGCCTGTGTATTACAATTTGCTATCCTGTTTAATTAATTCTTCTAAATGGACTTTAGAATTATCTAGAAAAGTTCCTCAAAATACTTAGCTTGAAAAGAACTGTTAACTTTATAATGCATAGTTTTATCACCTACAGACAAGGCCTGTCTCTCCAATTTATCTTCTTCTATAACTCTTCAAGTTGATAGATTTCTACTTTCTTTGTCGTTTTTGTGGCTGTAACTACTTTATTTAAAAAGTCTCAAAGTTATTGATATGCAAATGTCCAAAATACATGGTATTTTCCAAACAATTCTTCTGCCTTTTTTGTTATTGTTTTTACCAAAAAATTATATTCTACAGTTTCAAAGTATACTGTTAAGGGATCACTATTTTAACAATATGAATTTCTGACTACAATTTTGCCTAGTTTTATGATTCTCTCCTCTTATAGTCTAAAAAGCTTGGTTTTCGCTTTGATCCAATAGTTACTTAGGTTAGGATTGAACTGACATTGCCTATGTACCACAAAGTCTGCTTCCGTAAATATTTACAGACTTAGAAGCCCTATGTAGTTCTACTCTGTCCTACCGGATGGCTATGAGGCAGAACTGACTCAAGGGCAATAGGCTGGGATGTACGACCAAGAATCAACTGTGATAAATATTTCAAGGATAATTGAAAAAAAAAAGGTATGTTTTCTTTATGAAAGATATAAAGTTTATTACACTTAATGCTTTTTACCTTGAGTTCTACTTACATGATATTGATACGGTGCTCTCTCCTTTTTTCCTGTTTTCATTTTGTCTGATTCATCTTTGTCTATACCATTACTTTTAATCACTATATTTTGGAACACCTTTTTTTAAATCACATAAACATCTTCTGAGTATTTATATATTAATAGTACATCTATTCTAGGGGCTAGAGTAACACCTGACACAGAGTACAGTCTCAACAATTATTGTTAATCATAATATATCTGCCTTGCTCCATCAGACTTTTATCTGGTGAGAACAGGATAAACTGAAATTAGATCTTCTCTGATCACCTCTATTGATTTTAGATACTTTCAGAATTGTTAGGTGCCTTCAAGTCTATTTTGATGCATAGGGACCCCATGTGACAGAGTAGAAATGCCCCCCAAAGGGTTTTCTAGGCTTTAATCTTTACGGAAGCAGATAGCCACGTCTTTCTCCTCTGGAGCCACTGGGGGGTTCAAACTGCCAGTCTATAAGTTAACAGTCAAGTACTGACACCTAAAATACTATCATACTTTCTGAGGTCACGAAAACCTTTTTCATATTGAGGGGTGTCTGGGTTACATAAATACCTACTTATAAATCTATATTCAAAACTTACCAAACTATATACTTAAATATGTACATTTTATGGTCTGTAAATTACACATCAATAAAAATAAAAGCCCATTACAGAGAAAAAACTATTAGTGTGGCTTGAAGAGTAGCTTTACCTGTTAATTACGTAGAAGAGGTAATGGTGGTATAGGCATAAACATGAATTTTCTTTTAATGAAATCATATTTGTGTACAAAATATTATGTCATAGTAGAGTGGCATGATGACTATCCCTTTATTGCACCAAAAATTAAAGTTAGGCTTCAAGTTCATTTTCCATAAATATAACAAACTTAGTATTTTCCTATTAATATATGAGATAAAACACCCCCCCTTCCGAAAAAAAAAAGTATCACTAAAAGGAGTTTATATTTGAGTAAAATAAATGCTTTTGGTCTTTGAGACTTAGACTAACTATCCACTTACTAAAACAATAAACATTTACTATTTCCATAAGTAACATTTATGCTAACAACCTGAGAAATAAAGCACTTAAATGTTCACAAATGATTAAACATTCAACTACTAGCCGAAAGGTTGGTAGTTTGAACCCACTCAAAGGCACCTCTCAAGACAGACCTAGCAATCTGCTTCGGAAAGGTCACAGCCTGGAAAACCCTAGGGAGCAGTTCCACTCTGCGCACACGGGGTTGCCAAGAGTTGGAATCAAGTCCATGGCAACTAACAACAGATGCTCACATCTAGCTGCTTAAGTCTGAACCGCACTTTCCATCACCGGCCTGGAAGGACTTCAGAAGTTACCACGGAAGACAGAATCTAACGCCACGTGAGCATTCACTCAATTTGTGGAAATAAAGCGTCCTCTAGTCTCTTACAAGTTTGCTGAACAACATTTGCTGGGAGAAGTTTCAAACATTCATTGAAGATACTCCTGGAAAACAGAGGGCAATTTACTGGCATGTGTGATTGTCAAGTAGGAGAATGTGTCAATCAGCTAATTACCAACTATTCATCTAGGAGGGCTTTTAAATACATTGTAAATGAAACATGTGTAAATTAGCCATGAATTCCAAATTCATTGCACTACGTAGAACACAGAATAAAAACCTTTTTCAAAATAAGTAATTTATTCAAAGGAGTTTCCTATCTCAAACGCATTTTCTGTGAAAAGCAATTTGAATTGACCCAGGTTGCTGCATCTTCCACAATCCTTTTAGAATAGCTGTTTATTCAAAAGCAGCAAGATAATAGGAACTAAGCCTTCTAACCTAAGCTAATGTTACACAAAATCACAAAGGGGGTATTTATTTTATTCCCTTCCATATCTTCCTTTCATTGCCTCTTCCATGCCCCACCCAACTCAACCCTCCTCACCAGTAACCACAAAATAATTCTTCATTTTTTCAAGGTGACACTTAGCTTCAGAAACAAAGTGTGGAGTCACAACATTGGAGTTTAGGTGACAAAACTAGCCCCTCTCCCCTCTCCAAACTAAACTAACGAGTTGTTGTTGGTTGCCGTCAAGTTGATTCCAACTCATAGCAACCCCAAGTGACAGGACAGAACTGTCCCCTTAGGGTTTTCTAGGCTGTCGTCTTTATGGAGAGCCCTGGTGGCGCAGTGGTTAAGCACTTGGCTGCTAACTCAAAGGTCAGCAGTTCGAACTCATCAGCTTCTCTGCAGGAGAAAAATGTGGCACTCTACTCCCATAAAGATTCCAGTCTGGGAAACCCTATGGGGCAGTTCTGCTCTGTCCTGTAGGTCACTATCAGTCAGAATTGACGTGAAAGCAATGGATTTGGTTTAACCTTTACGAAAGCAGAATACCAGGCCTTTGTCTTGTGGAGTCACTGGGCGGGTTTGAACCACCAACCTTTTAGTTAGAAGCCAAGCACTTAACCATGGCACCACCCAGGTTCCTTTTACTGATGAGTACAAGTGTGTAAAGACCACTCCTACTTCCTCCCACTGCTGTTCAGCTCTAAAAAGTGGACCAAAATTCTGGGTTATCTTTGGCAGAGAGAAAAAACATTAAGGAAAAAAACACCATTTTGAACTGAACTAATACCATAACCAAAAAAGTATTCTGTTCTTTAAAAGATCAGAAATAACACACATGGTCTAACCATCAGAAAGCAGAAAACATTTTCAAAGCAATGAGAACTCTATTGGCCTTTTGTCAGTGATGCTGGTAAATTCTGGCTCTTCCCCTTAGATGGTGAGGTTGGCCACTCCTGAGCTAAAAGAACACATGCATAGCGTACAAACATAATGAACAAATCCCCAAATTACTGACTTCAACCAAAATTGGTGGAAAGAATCAAAAATATGAAATAAAAGGATGAGAAATTTTGATTTTTCTTTCAGGCCTGCTATTTGGATGTTATGGGAACCAATGTGATTCATATTTGGCCTAAAGGTACAAAAGTCTATGCTTATATCCATGACTTGGTCAAATCTTTTCATAACACCAAAGCAACCTATTTATGATGTTAAGAGTTAAGATGATTTAAAGCTTCCTACACTCTGCTAAAGTGCCATTCTCTTCAAAAGAAAAGCATAGTTGTATATTAAGGACAACCTTTTAATTCTGAGCAAATTTACAACCTCACTGCTGTCTTAAATTGGATCCCACTGGTCACAATCCTCATATCATTTAAGCGTTTGAAAAGTTAAAAGAACAACAAGAGCAAATATCAAAACAATTCATTATTATTAAAGACAGAGTAGCAGTCAGAGTTGCCCTGTCAATGGTCTAAATAAATTCTAGACACTGGAGTATTCTATTGAATAAATAAAAGCAATTCATAATCCCAGCTACCAATGGCAGATTAAAATGATCCTCTCTGCCTTGCTGAATTTTAACTGCCTACATATAACTCGCCAAACAAGGATAAAAGTAGCTACATACCATTTACCACCTTTACTCTATAATATAAAAAGTTTATTCCTCCAACACTCTTTGAGTTCAATCCAGTATTGGATTAAAATGATGATGGAGCCCTGGTGGCACAGTGGTTAAGAGCTCAGCTGCTAACCAAAAAGTTGGCAGTTTGAATCCACCAGCTGTGCCTTGGAAACCCTAGGGGGCAGTTCTACTCTGTCCTACAGGGTCACTATAAGTCAGCATTAACTCGGTGGAAATGGTTTTTTTTTTTTAATATATGATAATGTAGGCTACATGCTATACTAACCGAATTAGAGAGGTATGTTCACTTTATAGAAGAGTTCAGGGTATAAACATAAAATCAATAGACCACGAAGGAAGTAACATTAAAGAGAAGAATAAACATTGACATGGCAGAAGAACAAATGTTAAGTACATTTAAATGAGCAAGGAATGGGCATGGAATTGTTAAAAAGTGGGATCAGAAATCAGTTGTGAACTGCATTACAAGGAAAAGTGTAGTGCAGCAAAATGACCAAATTGGGTTCCTGTCCTAAGTGAAATATGGAACAGAGAAGAAAAACATGGAGGCCCATAAGGAGAGAATAAAAGATGACAAGTGCACAGAAAAGTTGCTATTTAAAAAAAAAAAAAGAATTTAAATAAAAGTAGGGCCATTTAAAAACCAATCTCTCCAATGACATCAATCTCATCTAAATAGATTTTCTAAACATGCAACCTAGAGCTCTCCCAGGTCATCCTTATACCAGGCTTCAGGAAGGGAGTACCTTCTTGCTTCTGCTTTCAAAAGGGGTGCTGCCTCCACTTAGTGGTGTTTATAAAAATGGCAGCAGTTTCCTATTTGAATGTTAATTACTGTTATGACACATAAGATAATTTAACTTGCTCCAGTAATTTATTCTTCCTTGTAATTAGATGTAGTAATTGGAAAATCTTCCAGAGTGTAACAACAGTTCCAGAGGTGAAATGGCAGGAGGGAGCGTTCCCATAGGCTATCAACTCTAACTCTGGGGCTGGGTGTTCAATTGGCAGCCACTTCGTTAAACCATGTCAGAAATCAGAGATGGTCCTTCTGGAATCAAGTAGGTGGCACTCATGACCTTCAAGAGTTGGATGATTCAAGAGGAAGGCAAAGACCCAACAGATGGTTAGAGCTACCCTGAGAAGAGTATTAAGTCTGAATTTGAATGAATCCAGGAATGACACCACACACACCACTTTAAACCCTCTAGCCTGGGAGCCATATGCAAATAATTCAAAGGCTGCAGAAAGAGCACAGGCCAATAAGAACCCCTGGGTATGATGGGTTCTACTGCTGTTATGTGCTTTGTGGGAGTATTTTTATACTTGCTTGTTCAATAAATATTTACTGATTAAGCAAATAAATGATGGTTTGGATGAGGGATAAGGACATGCATGGCTTGAAAATAACAGCAGCCAATACACAGTAAATACAGAAAACATCAGGTACTGTGCTAAGCACTTACGTCTCTTTCCTCCTCTCCCAATCTCCTTTTCATTGCACCCAAAGCCTTACTATATATCTAAAGTTCTTTCTTTAAAGAAGTGCTACTATAGATAATCTCAAACATATGCATAAAAAGATAGAAGACCCCATGTATTCATCTTCCACCTCCAATAATGATGGCCAATTTTTCTTCATTTACACCCCACCTACTTCTTTCCCCAAACCTAGCATTCCTGTATTATCGTGAAGCAAATCCCAGATATCATACAATTTCACCAGTAAATATTTCAACATTTACAGTGCTTATTTTCTCACACTTCTATAATGTTATAATTTCTTAACTAGATTAACAATAATTTCTGAATATCGCCAAACACTCAGGCAACACACCTTTCCCCCAACTGTACTATATATTCTTAGTCTGTTTATATAAATTGATAGCCAAAAAAAGGTCCAGAAGGGCAGAGTGAATGAGGGTAGCAATCACTATAACTAGGTTCCAGGTACAGAGGCGTCCTCTGCAAACAGCCATGAGGGAATTACACTCTCCAGAACTGACATAAACAGAGCAAGAGTCATAAGGAGCAACGAAGAGATGTGATGGGTTTTAAAAGCAACTGGATGCTACACAGGAACATAGTGCTCTATACTAGTACATCATATGGATTCTATTTGTTTCCTAGAGATAAAGTGATCACTTCAGCTATGAAAATTACTATCATCCATCTCACCACATGCACTGCTATCCCTGAGAAGTGGAAGTAACTAGGGGCCTATGTGGTGTGCAAACAAAATGCTCTTGCTGACAGAAAACTAGTTTCTACAGGTTCTGCTCCATAGAGGAAAACGGGCATGCAAAGTGCTGCTCAAGTGAGCAAGGCAGATACGTGTCTGATCTGGAGTATACTAAAAAAATAATACATATTACTTCAATACAGGAAAAAGTTTTTTCTGCAGTCTCCCCACATCCCTTCAAACAGACACTTCAGTCTCCACTCTAGGAAAAAAAAGTCCTTGAAATTATATTCAGCTGTGATGTACAAACTCTGTCCACTTATAGAAATAATGAAAATGATTTCAGGCTATCAACTGACATCCTTTCCACTCCCTAAGCAGAGATTCCTCGATAACAGCAATATATCTAACATCCCATTTGTCACCTACAAGACTCAGGAAATTCAAGGAAGACATTATGAATTATATCGTTTAATGCATCGTCCTTTGGGCAACACAAACACAAAAACAGAATTTCTGTTCCTCATCAGTATGCAAATTTACTTAATTCGTATACTTTCATTTATAAGAGACAGAAATTTCGAGTTATTAAGAAAAGGTTAGACAAGGAGGCTGGTTTGGATCTCCACTGCCCAACATGAGTTGAGAGGACAGAGGACACCCATTTCCGAGGCACACTATTACTTCTGCTACCTCTATGCCAAGCACTGATGGTCCAACACCACATAACCCCAACATCCTCATACAACTTAAAGCAGAGAAGCCAAGGAGAGAGAGTTGAAAACTGGATTCTGACACAAGCATATTGATTTCCTGAGTATCCTTAACCTAGTAAGTTTAACCACCTTCATTGCTCATCTATAAAGTAGAAATAATCACTTCTGCCTATTTCACAGAAGCATTTTTGAGTAACAAGAGGAATCCTCCGAAATCTTCAAAAAACAATACTATGTTAATCTAATCATGAAGGAAACAGAGAAACGTTAGTGAACTGTTCCAAATCCTCCCAATAAATCCAATTAAAAGAGAGAGAACAACTTATCTCAAAGACTACGGATATTTCCTGGTGGCCACACTCTTTTTTATCCATTCCCCACTGAAAGTAAAGCCTTCTCCTTAGCTCTGCTTTGCATTTTTCTTCCTTTCTCTTTCTCCCACCCCTGTAGCCTTCCCCAAGCTTACTGCTTCCATCATCTTATCTCTCTATTTCAGCTTCTCCCTGCTACAGTCACAACCTCACTTCCACTGTCGCTCACAGGATTGCGCTGAGAGGGGCTTAGTGTCCTTTTCATCCAGCTCCTGCATTGGAAAAATGTAGAGGTGGGGCCTGAAGTGATAAGTCACAGGCTCCGGGCCAGTCAGGTAGTGGGTTTTTAACAAAGCTGGGCTCACCCCCAGGCAGCGTGATGCTAGGTACAGTGCTCTCTCCGCTATACCACACGCCCTTCTACCTGGGACTACTCTATACTCTTATTCAAAAAATGGATTTGAGGAACCAGTTGAAGCACCTCAGCACTCTCTCACCATCTGGATAGCTTGGAGTCACAGTCAGAAAAATACAACAAAGCTGACCACAGCAATCAGAAGCCATTTTTCCTCCCCCAGGCATTCACGGCAATATTCAACATCATTGGAGAAGCTTCCCCCATGGGTCAAACCTAAATCTTCCCTAACGTAAGAAACTAATGTAAGCCTTGATTCCTAAAGACAATATTGAAGCATAATCACAATACAAAGTTTCCAAACTCTGCATCTCACAACATGGATGAATTTAGAAGGCATCATGCTGAGTGAAATAAGTCAATCACAAAAGGACAAATATTGTATGGGACCACTACTGTAAAAATTCATGAAAAGGTTAACAACACACACAAAAAAAACAGCGAAGAGGTGGGGATGGAAAAAATACTAAATAGACAATAGATAATTGGTAACTTTGGTGAAGGGTAAGACAGTACAAAATATACTGGGGAAGCCAGCACAACTTGTACAGGGCAAGGTCATGGAAGCTCCATAGACACATCCAAACTCCCTGAGGGACCGAATTGCTGGGCTGAGGGCTATGGGGACCATGGTCTTGGGGAATATCTAGCTCAACTGGCATAACATAGCTTACCAAAAAAAAATGTTCTATATTCTACTTTGATAAGTAGCATCTGGGGTTTTAGAGGCCTGTGAGCAGCCATCCAGGATACTCCACTGGTCTCACCCCTTCAGAAGCAAGGGAGAATGAAGAAAACTAAAGATACAGGAGGAAGATTAGTCCAAAGGACTAATGGACCACAACTACCATGGCCTCCACCAGAATGAGTCCAGAACAACTAGATGTTGCCCGGCTACCACCACTGACTGCACTAACAGGGATCACAATAGAGGGTCCTGGACAGAACTGGATAAAAATGTAGTACAAAATTCTAACTCACAAAAAAAGACCAGATTTACTGGCCTGACAGAGACTGGAGAAACTCCGAGAGTATAGTCCCCAGCCAAAGATTAGACAGGCCCATAAAACAAAGCGAGACTAAAGTGGCACACCAGTCCAGGGGCAAGGACTAGAAGGCAGGAGGGGACAGGAAAGCCAGTAATAGGGAACTCAAGGTCAAGAAGAGAGAGTGTTGGCATGTTGTAGGGTTGTTCACCAGTGTCATAAAACAATGTATGTACTAACTGTTTAATGAGAAGCCAGTTTGTTCTGTAAACCTTCATCTAAAGAATAAAAAAGTTTTTGAGTTCTGATATGAGAAGGCATGAGATAGGCCCCTAAGTATAAGGGGGGCATAATTAACTTAGAAAATACAAGGTGCATTATAAGGATACATTCTAAATCTCTCTACGCACTTGCCTTTAGCAGGTTAAATAATCTCAGCTCCTTTAACTTTATCACTCTTTTAATTATAGTTTTTGGCTTTCTCTGAGGCCCCTTCAAATAGCCCATGTTGCTTTTTGAAAGCTAGAGTCTAGAACCAAGGGCAGGGATATGAAGTCTTCAAGAGAAAAGCCAGCACCAAAGTACCAGAAAATTTATATAAGGCCAAGGTAATCAATGAAATCTTCACTCAAAAAATCAATGAAATCTTCAAGAGACAACAGTACTTTTCAGATAGACTGACTTAGAAACTCGAGGAATAAATTAAAAAAATCAAGGAGAAAACTTTAGATGAATGTCTTCAAAATATGTTCAATCATAAACCCAAATACAATGTATTACCAAAAAAAAAAAAAAAAAGTTGCCATCGAGTTCATTCTGACTCATAGCGACCCTATAGGAAAGAACAGAACTGGCTCATAGGGTTTCTAAGGAATGCCTAGTGAATCTGAACTGCCGACCTTTTGCTTAGCAGCTGAATGCTTAACCGCTGCCCCACCAGGGCTCTACCAGGGTACATTAAAAAAAAAAAAAAAAAAAAAAAACCATGGGCGTCCAGTTGATTCCAACTCATATGACCCTGTACGACAGAGTAGAACTACTCCAAGGGGTGTCCAAGGAGCACCTGGTGGATTTGAGCTGGCCACCTTTTGGTTAGCAGCCGAACTCTTAACCACTATACCACCAGGATTTCTAATTAGACACCACTTAATATTGAGGCTCTAACCATGGAGCCCTGGTGGCACAGTGGTTAGGAGCTTGGCTGCTAATCAAAAGGTGGCCAGTTCAAATCTACCAGCAGCTCCTTGGGGCAGTTCTACCCTGCCCTATAGGGTCACTATGAGTTGGAATTGACTCAATAGCATGGGTTTGGTTTTTTTGGCTTTAACAATTGAAGAGGTTGGCCTAAGAGGTAAAAGTCAGAAATGTCCAAGCTAAATCCCTTAAATATTGACAGAGCAAGGTTAGGAAGAAGCAAGGAGAGGGAATTAGGAAAAATGCAAATAGGTATGCCATTTCCTATGAGGTAAAGAAAGAAAATGAACTAAAAATCCTGAGTCAGGGAAGTGCGTTAAAGGGGGAAAAAAAAAAAAAGCTGCATGTGCTCTTGATATAAAGTCTTGAAAGTAATAAGCTACTAAATTGCAAACATCAGAAAGTGAAGTACTAGCTCAAAAGATTATGAAAATTGAGCTTTCCAAGATGAATTTAAAAAGGAAACAGGTAAAAAGAGGTCAGCTCATCACAGGTGAGGAAGAAGCGTCTACTATTTGGCTGGCTGTTTTAAATTAATATCCTGGAACATTAGCAGGTTGAAGAGCTCTATAAAAATGACACACAGAGAGAAACAAATGGGGTAGAAACAACTTTGTTCATACCTTAGTAACAGAAAGGTATTACTGGAAGGATTTACAGGGTGCTAAAAAAATAAATAAATAAAATAAATAATTTTTTTTTTTTAACTTGACATATATCGAAGTCACAAAAGCTACCTTTAATAAATGATAAGAAAAAGCACTAGACATGGCAGTAAAGCCAGAAGGTTTGAAATAACCTCATCTATGTGCACACTGGATTATTTTAAGCCAAGTAGCCTACATCAAAATCCATGAAAGATCATGTTTTTTTACTCGCTAAGTGGCAGCATTCCCATTAACATCAAACTATTAGAGGCAGTTAGGTGAAAAAACTAAGGGTTAGGAGAATACAAAACACTGGTCCTTCCTCCCATTAACATCAAACTATTAGAGGCAGTTAGGTGAAAAAACTAAGGGTTAGGAGAATACAAAACACTGGTCCTTCCTGGAATACTGTTATATATACATGCTGGAAGAATCTGAACATATACCTGGACTCAAGGAAGTCCTACTCAATGGGATGCAATTCCAAGGCTTTACATTCAAAACAAAAAGAAAAGCCAGTGCACTGACCATTTTCCCTACTAGAAAATACTCGGAAGATAATCATTCAAAAATTAGGATAGATGAGTAGCAATGAGGCAGTGCAGCTAACGTCTTCTAACTTGGCACCCACATTGGGAGCACCAACCTCATCATGGCTTGGCCGATGTCTTCGGTACTGAGCTGGCCTCCTCTGGGAAGAGGACTTCCTGTCTTTCTCAATTTGTCCCTTAGGTGTGTGATTTCTGCTTCTAAAAGGGATCACACCTGCTCTCTCAATGTTTAATAATAACTTTCCAAACAGCAGGAATGAGATTTTGAGCTTGTTTCTCACATTAATGTAATACCCTTTGAAGCTCTCGGCTAACTGAAAGGTCAGTGGTTCAAATCCCCCAGCTGCTCTGAGGAAGAAAGATGTGGCAGTTGGCTTCCGTAAAGAACTACAGCCTTGGAAACCTTATGGGACAGTTCTACTACATCCTATGGAGTCTCTACGAGTCAGAATCAACTCAATGGCAACAGGTTTGGTTTTCGTTTAGGATGGTCTGTGAGGATGGGTGCTTCAAAAACATTTTTTGAACAAAATAATGGTTAAGAAATACCACTGACTATAAGAACCACCACCATTCTCTATAAGCACTGACAGTGTTGTAAACCAAGAAACCATTTTATACGCAAACAAATTTTTCCCTTATCTAAAAAGTGGATTTTAAAATGCGCACCCTTTCTTTATTTGCTACTGAAAACTGTCAATAGCAATTTTAGTTTTATGACTCCTTTTGGAGGAATATAAACATAAAAATACACATACAAATCTTAGTAATGCTAATCGTGTGCATATGTGTGCTAAAAAACTAAAAAGAACATCTTCTGCAATTTCTATATAACCAAGACTTAAGTTCCGTGATTCTACACCAACTCAGCCAGTTCTCAACAATACTAAGGCAATATGCTTTGGCCTTAGAGAATATTAAATCATAGAAGCAGAGGGTTACACAAAGTCATAGAATCATAGTCTATAGATCATCTAGGTCAACCTCGCATTTTTAATGAGGAAACCATACTTCAGTAAAGTGAATGCTTTGCTCAGGGAAACATAAAGAGATCTCTTAGTCTTAGATGTTCTTCTATCATACTGTTAAAGAATGATTTTTCAAAAAGTAAAATTATGACCCTCAAAAAAATAGAAAACAAACACACATTAAGATATTTTATTTAACTTATTAATGAGGGAACCAGTAAGCTATTGAAACTTACTATTCAAGTTCTGCTTGAACTCTCCAAGTTCAAATGAGAATCCAAAGAGCAGAAAAATGTGTAAGTATCAGGAATTTGGAAAAGATGCAAAATTGGCAAGACTGATCAATATCCTTAGGGCAATAACTTATTGCATTCTCAGAACGTAATCAGCATTTCTATTGATGAGAACAATTTGCTTTAGTGTATGTTTTCTACAACTTACAAAGTTATAAAGCAGCTCAAAGGCAATGAAAGGCTGTAACCTAATTGGCTGAACTAGACAGAACAGCCACTAATTTTTAATCATTTCCAAGTATTTCATGATTTTTCCTGACAGTCTCTTACCATGTACAAGTGCTGTGCAACAAGAGAACAGCATGGAGGGTATGCCAAGAAACAGAATTCAGAATTCTTGTTAAGTTGGTACCTTTCTGAAAGGTCGCAGAAAAGGCTCAAGTTCACTTCCCAGCAGCACAAAAACACAGAGACAATGAAAACTCTACCCCTGTTGGTCCAGTGCTATCATAGCTCACAGTGCACCTGCCCCAGAATGACCCCTCTTTAATACAACAATCCCATGAAGGTGACAAATTCAGAATGGTGCTCCTTGCCTAAGTATGGTAAAGCTTGTATTTGAACTCAAGTCTTTTGATTCCAAGTCCCACACCCTTTCCACAACATCATAGGCTAATTTAATTCACAAGAAAATGTCTTTTGTGAAAGCCCCTTAAAGTCTACATACAAGAGGCTTAAACGAAGAATTTTTCATTGTGACTGAAGGGATAAAGTAAAAAATGAGGAAAGACAGGAGGAAAATGGTCCGTTACACAAACACACAAAGTAGGTATTATATGCTAAATGACTAGCTGCTATATTGATCAAGTTCTACTCTCATCCCAATTCCAGCTCTGGTCAGGAGATCTGTGTTTCAGATATAAGGAGACGGTGGTGACATGCAGGAATGAAAAGTAGAAAAGGTACAAAAGGAGGACTCAAAAGCACGGAGGAACGTAAGGCACTGTTCTTACTACTTTGTACAGGTAGTCCCCAACTTACAACATATTCGAGTTACGAACCACACTTAAGAATTTTTATTTTTTTGTTGCATCTTCTCATTAGTAATATGTACTATATACAATGTCACAGTGTGTAATTTGCTGAAGTTATCATTCTCAGATGTTCACTCACAGATACTCAAAGATCAGATTTATAAAGATACTGATTTAAAAAAAAGGCAATGAAAATGAAAACCAAAAAAAAAAAAAAGAGGTATTTGATTTACATCAAGCTCACTTAAGAGATAGCCATCGGAACGGAACCTCATATTGTGCCTAGGCAGAGAAACACAGGAAATGGAATATAAGGAGAATGGGAACCAATGGTTTGATTTTTTTTAATGGGCACAATTTTTTTTTCTCAAAATGCTCAAGAAGATCCTTGCAGAAAACGGAACAGTAAAAGTAAGTGGGTGAAGGGATTTTTTTCAGCAGAACCACTGAGAGGGGGGGAAATGAAACACAGCCTTAAAATTACAAGCTTTGAAACTTTTAAATGTCTAAATTAAAATGTTTCCAGATTCAATTCATTCTTAAGCAAAAGTGAAATCCTGGAGGGACCACCAAATTTCTATCCATTTTTCTTGAAACAAACATGCTTATACTCACGGTTGAACAGAAAACTGCGAATTAAACAAAACAAGCAAACAAACAAAAAAACACAGTAATAGAACTCATTCCTTATGGATAATAACAATGCAAAATGGAAAAGAAACAGAGAAAATAATACTCGATTAAACATTAACTTCATGTGAGTACCTATTGATGGAAATATGCTGGTAAGTGCCCTTAAGAAAAGCTTTTTTTCATGGTAGTGTTAAGAAGAAAAGATACTACACAGTAATTGTAGCTCACGTTCTTCATGTCCGCTAAGAACTGCCATGATCGAATGCTTGTAGTCAAGTTGTAAACCTTCAACTCACTTCAGTATTTTTAAGAATACAAGATAAATATCAATTTATTAATTCAAAATATAAAAACTAATTGCTAAAAGGATCAGATAGTCATTCTCTAAGCAGCATATTCTCTCCCTCTATAAGAAGCCAAATTATGAACAAAATATAGCTTTGTCTGGCTCTATAGCAAGACAGTAAGTCACATACAGAAAATGTTGAACTACGTCATGCTATTCATTCAACCCACAACCCATCTGTCAGTCTACCATACTGTGGTAACTTGCATATTGCTGTGATGCTGGAAGCTATGCCACTGATATTTCAATACCAGTAGGGCCACCCATGGTGGACAGGTTTCAGTGGAGCTCCCAAACTAAGAAAGACTAAGAAGAAAGGACTGGTGATATACTTCCAAAAACTAGCCAATGAAGACCCTATGGATCACAAGAGAATACTGTCCAATATGGTGCTGGAAGATGAGCCCCTGCATTGGAAGGAGCTCACAATACACAGTGGCCACAACAATGGACTCACACATATGAACAATCGCAAAGATGAAGCAGGACTGGGCAGTGTTTCATTCTGCTGTACTTGGGGTCGCCACAAGTCAGAGTCTACACAATGGCAATTAACGATGACATTCATGCAATAGGTCCCTGGCTGGAGTTGGAGATACAGCAGTGAACAAGAGAGATCAGATTCCTGGTCTTGGGGACCTCATATTCTCTGGATCCGACTCCACAAAGAGGATCTTGTCCCACAGGATCCACACAGTGTTGTCCTGGCTCCAGGGTTTCCCAGGTCTAGATAATGCCCAAAGGAGCACTGTGACTATTCACCTCCTTGGCTTTGCTTTTTAAAACTGTCACAGGCTACTAACCGTTCTTCTGATTGACATATTATTTTTTAAAATATGTTAATATCACTTAGATGATAGGCAGGCCTATGAATCATGCAGTTTCTTCAAGGTGCGTGTATGTTACTTTAGCCATTAATGTTTTGATTTTAAAACTATTTTCTGAAAGGTAAACTTATTTCAAAGCCCTTGAAGAGAAGGAATGCATGAATGAATGAACAAATGAATGACTGAATATGTGCTTTTGGCCCAGAGTTACAATTATTAATATTCACTAATCCACGGTCCTGAATCTGAATACTGTATTAAATTTACACATAATCATACCACAAGAAGAAGTACTTAGGGAAAATAAAAATATTTTAAAGACACAGGAGAAGCTAAAAAAAAAAACGGTTTTAAGTACATATGCTCTGGGGTATAGTCTCAACTATCACCCTACAAATGGGTCATGTTAGTCATTTAAAGAGGCTGCTTTTTTCTGAAAGCTGCCAGACATCTCAAAGG
The DNA here is from genome assembly GCF_024166365.1 of Elephas maximus indicus. Taxonomy (NCBI): domain Eukaryota; kingdom Metazoa; phylum Chordata; class Mammalia; order Proboscidea; family Elephantidae; genus Elephas; species Elephas maximus. Next base: position 17,935,180 of record NC_064842.1, on the reverse strand, counting down.
GCAAAATAAAGAAGAAGAGCCTGACGTACGCCCTGCAGTTCACTGGTATTTGTATCATGGCACCACTCTGTGGTTTTAAGACAAGCTGAAACTCCATCATTTGCTGCTTTTAAAGAGCAAAAGACTAAAAAGAAAACTTCCAGTTACAACAAAGGCAGGATGCTGTCAGTTCTATATGCTTAGAAGAGTCAGGTGTCTCTGGAAACAGCAAAATTCTTTCCTTCTCTTTTCAAGAAAAATTTTTAATGAACTGACAAGGTGACAACCAAGGGGAAGGACAGGGACAAGTTTAAAGTCTAGATTTTGCTTTTTGTGGTGACTAGTTTATTTCAGTCAGTCTAGATTATTAAAAACAACTCTTATCTGATAACAGTCTCAACCCAAAAAACCAAACCCGCTGCTGTTGCGTTGATTCCAACACACAGCAACCATATAGGATAGAGTAGAACTGCCCCATATGGTTTCCAAGGAGCTGGTAGATTCAGACTGCTGACCTTTTTGGTTAGTAGCTGAGCTCTTAACCACTGTGCTGCCAGGGTTCAAATGGTCTCAAAACAAACAAAAAAAAAAAACCCATTGCCATGTGATTCGTAACAACCCTGTAGGACAGAGTAGAACTGCCCTAAAGTGTTTCTAAGGAGCAGCTAGTAGATTTGACTGCTGACCTTTTGGTTAGCAGCCGAGCTCTTAACCACTGCACCGCCAGGGCTCCAAAGGAGCCCTTCCTCAGTTCCTCCTGCCCCTGGTAGTCACTAATAAACTTTGGTCTCTACTCATTTGCTCCTTCCTTGAGTTAAGGTATTTCCAGGGTTCAAGGTCAAAGTAGAACAGAAGGAAGAAAGCAAGACAAAAAAGAAAGCAGGAGCTAGAAAAAGACAGTATAGGAAAATTGCTGTAAAATTTTTCTCATATTAACAAAGATCACCATGTGACACTCAAAAGGTAAGCTCTGAATTCCAAGTGACACTGGGTTTGAGATTATCGCTCCACCCACCTTACACATTGAACACAACAAGCTGCATCAAAGAGAAATTGGGAGGAAAGGGGAAAAAGTACACATCACTGTTCACTCTGTACGCCACTGTTTTACAGGCAGGGTTTAGGCAGGCTGGTACCAACTAAACAAAGACAAACCAGTTCTCCATGAAAGTGACCAGAGATGCTCTCCTTGAATTCAGTATAGGGACCTTCTGTCAATATCTGGTGATGCAGTTTTTAGATTCCTTGTCCTGGATCATTCATGATCCATCCTCATTTGCTGGACCAACAAATAATGCTCCTGCCTAGAACCATCACCACAAGCTAGAGTGAAAAACTGCCAGAGCACTGGGCTAGTGGATTAAAAAAAAAAAAACTTTCCTCATGATTAACCCTGGGCGACATTAGCAAGTCATACAAGCTCTTTGTTTCCACAAAGACATTCCATTTTCAGAACACCTTCAGGCACAAAAATCAGCTATATCTTTGAAAGAGAAGAAAAAAAATTAAACACATATTAGAAATAAATATGAATACTAAGGATGTGTATCTAAATACTCAAAAAGCTCTAAAAAAAAATGAGACAAAAATATCCAAACGTATTTGAGATCAGAGAGACATTTTTGGGTACTGAACTCCAGCCACGAGCAGGGGAAAACCAAAAAGGTCTTCATGGGTTCTGTTTCCCATTCAGTCACCGATTCATTATGTATCACTGGTCGAATCACTGATTTCTTCAAACCTCAGTTTCCTTACCTATACCTGTCCCAAACCTTACTGTTCTTGTGAGGATCAAATGTGACAACACATTCGTTCTTCAAATAACGGTCCTCAGAACAGCAGCAGCAGCAACCTGGGAACTTGTTAGAAACGCAAATTCTCCGGCACGACCCCAGACCTATTAAATCTGAAACTCCAGCAATCTGTGATTCTGAGGCACCTGAAGTTTGAAAACCACTTCAGTTAATATATGCTGGAAATCTGGAAGCCTTGTAACATTAAATATAAACCATTATTATGGGAAAATTAAGAAGACACCATTTGTTGGAAGATTTTCAGACTTTTCGTGCACACACCACTGAATATAGACAAGGCCATGTGATTTTTATTTAAAGCCCAGATTCACATTTAATCAGTTTCTTTGTAAATGTTACTACAAAATAAACTGAAGTCTGGAATTATGTCATCTGTCGATGTTAAAATGTATTAGAATTTAATCATAACTTCAAAAAGGTTGGGGGAAAAGAATTCAAACTAATAATCATTACGTGTTCTTTAAAAGAGTAAATATTACACTAAATTTGATTTAACTCTAGTTATTAATGAATTAAAGAATGAATTTGAGATTAACTCTCTTGGGGGGAAAGAAGAGAAATAAATCTTACAGGGATCTTTGCATTTTCTTAGCAGGAGTAATGCATTCATTGCTTTTAAAAAGGTAAAATGTGAAGTCAAAATAAAAAGAATGTCGTTACAAAGGATGCATTTCAACTGATAATGGAGGCTTTTAATATAATAATTATAGGAAATCTTTGGGGGAATAAAAGCCTGATAAGTAGAACCAAATTAAGAACAAAGTATGCAAAGAAAACTGAGAGGTGGTATTACGATTATTTTTTCATTCTACACTATAGTTATGATTAATAAAACATGCTACACCAAACAAAAATACCTCTTATTAGAAATATTCTTAGATTATATTTATCTTCCTATCTCAGGTATTAGATCCAGTCAGGGCAACATTTCATTGTTATACATAAGGTCACCATGAGTCAGAGTCGAATCAACGGCAACTACCAACAACAACAAGCTGTCTGAACAAGGACTAAGGAACAGCCCCAGCAGTGGCTGTGTGGTTTGACTACTGTAAAGAGACAGCAAAGCCACCCCATGCACCCCACCCACCACTATCATATTTGTCCATCCCACATTCTCCTCCAGACTTCCTTCCCACAATATAAACCAGATCCAAGTCAGCTTGCTAACCACAATCAACAAAAAGGGTCGAAGGGCCTACAATTACATTAGACACAGTCCTAGTCGCCTTCTCTTCCTTTCTCAGAGATGGCCTCATGAAGGCAGCAAATTTCTTGCCAAATTCATGATCAGCTCTTTAAAACTGCAGAAAGGTCCATATTCTCAGCACTCTAGGTACCTCGCTTTATTTTTCTCCTTGCTTAATTCTAATCTTCTCTTCTTTCCTTCCAACCTCTATGTCCCTTTCAAATTTCCCTTTTACTCAAAAAGGGAAAATATACACCAAAATGGCAAAAGTAGCACAGTGTTGCAAATAATGTTCACTTAATCCCATGCTGGGGAGCAAAACAGAGAGAAATTGCAAAATTCAGAAAGGTGTATATCATCTTCATATGACTCCTCTGCAGTTCCAGAACTCTAAGGGTTCCTGATTCCATCATAAAATTTGAGAGGTACGTGTGCAATGGTTTTATATGAGGAGAGTTATCACAAATGATTTATTTACCTTTAGGTTGTTATTCAAATGGAAGTATCATGTGGGAGTACATTTTTCCCCCAAAGGGAAAAAATTAACATTTTTGAGAATCTATTACACCACACCATCATTCATCTGTTGGTTTGCCACACTGTGGTGGTATGCATGTTGCTATGATGCTGGAAGCTATGCCACCAGTATTTCAAATACCAGCAGGGTCACCCACGATGGACAGGTTTCAGTAGAGCTTCCAGACTAAGACAGACTAGGAAGAAGGACCTGGCAATCTACTTCTAAAAAAATTGGCCAGTGAAAACCTTATGCATAGAATATTGTCTGACAGAGTGCCAGAAGATGAGCCCCTGAGGTTGGAAGGAACTCAAAATACAACTAGGGGAGAGCTGCCTCCTCAAAGTAGTCAACCTTAATGACGTGGATGGAGTCAAGCTTTCGGGACCTTCGTTTGCTGATATAGCATGACTCAAAATGAGAAGGAACAGCTGCAAAATATGTCACGTACTTCTCACACGATACAAACATCCATTAATAATCAGAATGTGGAATGTACAAAGTATGAATCTAGGAAACTTAGAAGTCGTCAAACATGAAATGGAAAAAAAAAAAGATTGATATCCTAGGCACTAGTGAGCTGAAATGGATTGGCACTGGCCATTTTGAATCGGACACTCATATGGTCTACTATGCTATGGATAACAAACTGAAGAGGAATGGTGTTACATTCTTCATCAAAAAGAACATTTCAAGATCTATCCTGAAGTACAACAATGTCAGTAATAGGTTGATACCTATATGCCTACAAGGATGACCGCTTAATACTACTATTATCCAAATGTTTGTGCCAATCACTAATGTCAAAGATGAAATTGAAGATTTTTACCAACTTCAGGCATCTGAAATTGGTCAAACATGCAATCAAGACGGATTGATAATTATTGGTCATTGGAATGTGAAAGCTGGAAACAAAGATAAAGGATTGGTAGTTAGAAAATACAAACTTGGGGGGCGGAGCCAAGATGGCGGACTAGGCAGACGCTACCTCGGATCCCTCTTACAACAAAGACACGGAAAAACAAGTGAATCGATCACATACATAACAATCTACGAACCCTGAACAACAAACACAGATTTAGAGACGGAGAACGAACTAATACGGGGAAGCAGCGATTGTTTCCAGAGCCTGGAGCCAGCGTACCAGTCAGGTACGGCACAAGCACAGAGACCTGCTCCACCCCCCTGAACTAACCCCGGGAGGGGGACTAGCCGGTTCCACGGGCGGCATGGGACGCAGCCGTTAGGAGAAGTCCCCGGGAGGCAGTGACTGATCTTGGAGCAGAAAGAGCAGCATCCGAGCCGGGGAACCGTCCCGCAGGGATTTGGACTGCACGCAGGTACGCCATAAACACGGAGAGTTGCTCCACCCCCTGAACTAACCCCGGGAAGGTGACCAGCTGGGTCGCGCGGGCGGCGTAGGACGCAGCCGGTAGGAGAAGTCCCCGGGAGGCAGCGACTGGTATTGGAGCGGGGAGAACAGCGTTCCAGCCGGGACACTCGGTCGCGGCACAAGCACGGGGAGCTACTCCACTCATCTGAACTAACCCCGGGAGGGGGCCCACCTGGTTCACGGGGGCGGCACGGCCACGCGGCTGGAGGGACGAGAAGTCCCCGGGAGGCAGCGACTGATTTTGGAGTCGAGAGTGCACCGTCCCAGTAGGGGAGCCTTGACGCTGGGCGTGGGGCTGGAAGCGGAGGATCTGACCGTGACTCCAGCGGGCCAGACCCCCTGGGGGCAATCTCCACACAGCCAGCACACATAGGCCACGCGCCCGCGGGAATCTCAGATATAATAGTCATTCCAAGCAAGACAAGCAACTCTGGCTATATTCTGAGGTGCTACTCTCCTATCTCTCTGTTCCCTCCCCCACCCTCCCCAGGCGGCTTCATTAACATCTGAATAGCCTGAGCCAGAGGGAGAACTCTGATAGGGATCTGACTGCTGTTTTTTTTTAGCGGATTTTCTGGAAAAACTAGTTTCCCAGTGATGGCTCGGAGACAACAATCCATATCAAACCACTTAAAGAAGCAGACCGTGACAGCTTCTCCAACCCCCCAAACAAAAGAATCAAAATCTTTCCCAAATGAAGATACAATTTTGGAATTATCAGATACAGAATATAAAAAACTAATTTACAGAATGCTTAATGATATCACAAATGAAATTAGGATATCTGCAGAAAAAGCCAAGGAACACACTGATAAAACTGTTGAAGAACTCAAAAAGATTATTCAAGAACATACTGGAAAAATTAATAAGTTGCAAGAATCCATAGAGAGACAACATGTAGAAATCCAAAAGATTAACAATAAAATAACAGAATTAGACAACACACTAGGAAGTCAGAGGAGCAGACTCGAGCAATTAGAATGCAGACTGGGACATCTGGAGGACCAGGGAATCAACACCAACATAGCTGAAAAAAAATCAGATAAAAGAATTAAAAAAAATGAAGAAACCCTAAGAATTATGTGGGACTCTATCAAGAAGGATAACCTGCGGGTGATTGGAGTCCCAGAACAGGGAGGGGGGACAGAAAACACAGAGAAAATAGTTGAAGAACTTCTGACAGAAAACTTCCCTGACATCATGAAAGACGAAAGGATATCTATCCAAGATGCTCATCGAACCCCATTTAAGATTGATACAAAAAGAAAAACACCAAGACATATTATCATCAAACTCACCAAAACCAAAGATAAACAGAAAATTTTAAAAGCAGCCAGGGAGAAAAGAAAGGTTTCCTTCAAGGGAGAATCAGTAAGAATATGTTCTGACTACTCAGCAGAAACCATGCAGGCAAGAAGGGAATGGGACCACATATACAGAACACTGAAGGAGAAAAACTGCCAACCAAGGATCATATATCCAGCAAAACTCTCTCTGAAATATGAAGGCGAAATTAAGATATTTACAGACAAACACAAGTTTAGAGAATTTGCAAAAACCAAACCAAAGCTACAAGAAATACTAAAGGATATTGTTTGGTCAGAGAACCAATAATATCAGATATCAGCACAACACAAGGTCACAAAACAGAACGTCCTGATATCAACTCAAATAGGGAAATCACAAAAACAAACAAATTAAGATTAATTAAAAAAAAAAAAATACACATAACAGGGAATCATGGAAGTCAATAGGTAAAAGATCACAATAATCAAAAAGAGGAACTAAATACAGGAGGCATTGAACTGCCATATGGAGAGTGATACAAGGCGATATAGAACAATACAAGTTAGGTTTTTACTTAGAAAAATAGGGGTATATAATGAGGTAACCACAAAAAGGTATAACAACTCTATAACTCAAGACAAAAACCAAGAAAAACGTAACGACTCAACTAACATAAAGTCAAACACTATGAAAGTGAGGATCTCACAATTTACTAAGAAAAACGCCTCAGCACAAAAAAGTATGTGGAAAAATGAAATTGTCAACAACACACATAAAAAGGCATCAAAATGACAGCACTAAAAACTTATTTATCTATAATTACCCTGAATGTAAATGGACTAAATGCACCAATAAAGAGACAGAGAGTCACAGACTGGATAAAGAAACACGATCCATCTATATGCTGCCTACAAGAGACACACCTTAGACTTAGAGACACAAACAAACTAAAACTCAAAGGATGGAAAAAAGTATATCAAGCAAACAATAAGCAAAAAAGAAGAGGAGTAGCAATATTAATTTCTGACAAAATAGACTTTAGACTTAAATCCACCACAAAGGATAAAGAAGGACACTATATAATGATAAAAGGGACAATTGATCAGGAAGACATAACCATATTAAATATTTACGCACCCAATGACAGGGCTGCAAGATATATAAATCAAATTTTAACAGAACTGAAAAGCGAGATAGATACCTCCACAATTATAGTAGGAGACTTCAACACACCACTTTCGGAGAAGGACAGGACATCCAGTAAGAAGCTCAACAGAGACACGGAAGATCTAATTACAACAATCAACCAACTTGACCTCATTGACTTATACAGAACTCTCCACCCAACTGCTGCAAAATATACTTTTTTTTCTAGCGCACATGGAACATTCTCTAGAATAGACCACATATTAGGTCATAAAACAAACCTTTGCAGAGTCCAAAACATCGAAATATTACAAAGCATCTTCTCAGACCACAAGGCAATAAAACTAGAGATCAATAACAGAAAAACGAGGGAAAAGAAATCAAATACTTGGAAAATGAACAATACCCTCCTGAAAAAAGACTGGGTTATAGAAGACATCAAGGAGGGAATAAGGAAATTCATAGAAAGCAACGAGAATGAAAATACTTCCTATCAAAACCTCTGGGACACAGCAAAAGCAGTGCTCAGAGGTCAATTTATATCAATAAATGCACACATACAAAAAGAAGAAAGAGCCAAAATCAGAGAACTGTCCCTACAACTTGAACAAATAGAAAGTGAGCAACAAAAGAATCCATCAGGCACCAGAAGAAAACAAATAATAAAAATTAGAGCTGAACTAAATGAATTAGAGAACAGAAAAACAATCGAAAGAATTAACAAAGCCAAAAGCTGGTTCTTTGAAAAAATTAACAAAATTGATAAACCATTGGCTAGACTGACTAAAGAAATACAGGAAAGGAAACAAATAACCCGAATAAGAAATGAGAAGGACCACATCACAACAGAACCAAATGAAATTAAAAGAATCATTTCAGATTATTATGAAAAATTGTACTCTAACAAATTTGAAAACCTAGAAGAAATGGATGAATTCCTGGAAAAACACTACCTACCTAAACTAACACATTCAGAAGTAGAACAACTAAACAGACCCATAACAAAAAAAGAGATTGAAACGGTAATCAAAAAACTCCCAACAAAAAAAAGTCCTGGCCCGGACGGCTTCACTGCAGAGTTCTACCAAATTTTCAGAGAAGAGTTAACACCACTACTACTAAAGGTATTCCAAAGCATAGAAAATGACGGAATACTACCCAACTCATTCTATGAAGCCACCATCTCCCTGATACCAAAACCAGGTAAAGACATTACAAAAAAAGAAAATTATAGACCTATATCCCTCATGAACATTGATGCAAAAATCCTCAACAAAATTCTAGCCAATAGAATCCAACGACACATCAAAAAAATAATTCACCCTGATCAAGTGGGATTTATACCAGGTATGCAAGGCTGGTTTAATATCAGAAAAACCATTAATGTAATCCATCACATAAATAAAACAAAAGACAAAAACCACATGATCTTATCAATTGATGCAGAAAAGGCATTTGACAAAGTCCAACACCCATTCATGATAAAAACTCTTACCAAAATAGGAATTGAAGGAAAATTCCTCAACATAATAAAGGGCATCTATGCAAAGCCAACAGCCAATATCACTCTAAATGGAGAGAATCTGAAAGCATTTCCCTTGAGAACGGGAACCAGACAAGGATGCCCTTTATCACCGCTCTTATTCAACATCGTGTTGGAAGTCTTAGCCAGGGCAATCAGGCTAGATAAAGAAATAAAAGGTATCCGGATTGGCAAGGAAGAAGTAAAGTTATCACTATTTGCAGATGACATGATTATATACACAGAAAACCCTAAGGAATCCTCCAGAAAACTACTGAAACTAATAGAAGAGTTTGGCAGAGTCTCAGGTTATAAAATAAACATACAAAAATCACTTGGATTCCTCTACATCAACAAAAAGAACACCGAAGAGGAAATAACCAAATCAATACCATTCACAGTAGCCCCCAAGAAGATAAGATACTTAGGAATAAATCTTACCAAGGATGTAAAAGACCTATACAAAGAAAACTACAAAGCTCTACTACAAGAAATTCAAAAGGACATACTTAAGTGGAAAAACATACCTTGCTCATGGATAGGAAGACTTAACATAGTAAAAATGTCTATTCTACCAAAAGCCATCTATACATTTAACGCACTTCCGATCCAAATTCCAATGTCATATTTTAAGGGGATAGAGAAACAAATCACCAATTTCATATGGAAGGGAAAGAAGCCCCGGATAAGCAAAGCACTACTGAAAAAGAAGAAGAAAGTGGGAGGCCTCACCTTACCTGACTTCAGAACCTATTATACAGCCACAGTAGTCAAAACAGCCTGGTATTGGTACAACAACAGACACATAGACCAATGGAACAGAATTGAGAACCCAGACATAGATCCATCCACGTATGAGCAGCTGATATTTGACAAAGGACCAGTGTCAATTAACTGGGGAAAAGACAGCCTTTTTAACAAATGGTGCTGGCATAACTGGATATCCATTTGCAAAAAAATGAAACAGGACCCATACCTCACACCATGCACAAAAACTAACTCCAAGTGGATCAAAGACCTAAACATAAAGACTAAAACGATAAAGATCATGGAAGAAAAAATTGGGACAACCCTAGGAGCCCTAATACAAGGTATAAACAGAATACAAAACATTACCAAAAATGATGAAGAGAAACCCGATAACTGGGAGCTCCTAAAAATCAAACACCTATGCTCATCTAAAGACTTCACCAAAAGAGTAAAAAGACCACCTACAGATTGGGAAAGAATTTTCAGCTATGACATCTCCGACCAGCGCCTGATCTCTAAAATCAACATGATTCTGTCAAAACTCAACCACAAAAAGACAAACAACCCAATCAAGAAGTGGGCAAAGGATATGAACACACATTTCTCTAAAGAAGATATTCAGGCAGCCAACAGATACATGAGAAAATGCTCTCGATCATTAGCCATTAGAGAAATGCAAATTAAAACTACGATGAGATTCCATCTCACACCAGCAAGGCTGGCATTAATCCAAAAAACACAAAAGAATAAATGTTGGAGAGGCTGTGGAGAGATTGGAACTCTCATACACTGCTGGTGGGAATGTAAAATGGTACAACCACTTTGGAAATCTATCTGGCATTGTCTTAAACAGTTAGAAATAGAACTACCATACAACCCAGAAATCCCACTCCTCGGAATATACCCTAGAGATACAAGAGCCTTCATACAAACAGATATATGCACACCCATGTTTATTGCAGCTCTGTTTACAATAGCAAAAAGTTGGAAGCAACCAAGGTGTCCATCAATGGATGAATGGGTAAATAAATTGTGGTATATTCACACAATGGAATACTACGCATCGATAAAGAACAGTGACGAATCTCTGAAACATTTCATAACATGGAGGAACCTGGAAGGCATTATGCTGAGCGAAATTAGTCAGAGGCAAAAGGACAAATACTGTATAAGACCACTATTATAAGATCTTGAGAAATAGTAAACCTGAGAAGAACACATACTTTTGTGGTTACGAGGGGGGGAGGGAGGGAGGGTGGGAGAGGGTTTTTTATTGATTAATCAGTAGATAAGAACTGCTTTAGGTGAAGGGAAAGACAACACTCAATACATGGAAGGTCAGCTCAATTGGACTGGACCAAAAGCAAAGAAGTTTCCGGGATAAAATGAATGCTTCAAAGCTCAGCGGAGCAAGCGCGGGGGTCTGGGGAACATGGTTTGCGGGGACTTCTAAGTCAATTGGCAAAATAATTCTATTATGAAATCATTCTGCCTCCCACTTTGAAATGTGGCGTCTGGGGTCTTAAATGCTAACAAGCAGCCATCTAAGATGCAGCAATTGGTCTCAACCCACCTGGAGCAAAGGAAAATGAAGAACACCAAGCCCACATGACAACTAAGAGCCCAAGAGACAGAAAGGGCCACATGAACCAGAGACCTACATCATCCTGAGACCAGAAGAACTAGTTGGTGCCCGGCCACAATCGATGACTGCCCTGACAGGGAGCTCAGCAGAGGACCCCTGAGGGAGCAGGAGAGCAGTGGGATGCAGACCCCAAATTCTCATAAGAAGACCAAACTTAATGGTCTGACTGAGACTGGAGGAATCCCGGCGGTCATGCTCTCCAGACCTTCTGTTGACACAGGACAGGAACCATCCCCGAAGACAACTCATCAGAAATGAAAGGGACTGGTCAGCGGGTGGGAGAGAGACGCTGATGAAGAGTGAGCTAATTATATCAGGTGGACACTTGAGATTGTGTTGGCAACTCTTGTCTGGAGGGGGGATGGGAGGATAGAGAGAGAGGGAAGCCGGCAAAATTGTCAAGAAAGGAGAGACTGAAAGGGCTGACTCAAGACGGGGAGAGTAAGTGGGAGTAGGGAGTGAGATGTGTGTAAACTTATATGTGACAGACTGATTGGATTTGTAAACGTTCACTTGAAGCTTAATAAAAGTTATTATAAAAAAAAAAAAATACAAACTTGGTGATAGAAATGACGCAGGAGATTGCATGATAGAATTTTGCAAGACCAATGACTTATTTATTGAAAATACCTTTTTTAAAAAACATAAACAGCAACTATACATACGGACTTCACTGGATGGAATACACAGGGATCAAACTGACTACATATGTGGAAAGACACAACAGAAAAGCTCAATATCATCAGTCAGAAGAAGGCCAGGTGCCGACTACAGAACAGACCATCAATTGCTTATTTGCAAGTTCAAGGTGAAGCTGAAGAAAAGAAAAACAAGTCCATGAAACACAAAGTACAACCTTGAGAATATCCTGTCTGAATTCTGAAACCATCTCAAGAATAGATATGATGCACTGAACATGAATGACCAAAGACCAGGCGAGTTGTAGGATGACATCATACATGAAGGAAGCAAAAGCTCATTTAAAAGAAAGAAAAGACCAAAATGGATGTCAGCAGAGACTCTGAAACTTGCTCTTGAACATAGAACAGCTAAAGTGAATGGAAGAAATGATGAAGAGTTGAACAATAGCTTTCAAAGAGCAGCTTAAGAAGACAAAGTCAAGTATTATAATGAAATGTGCAAAGACCTGCAGTTAGAAACCCAAAAGGGAAGAACAAGCTCGGCATTTCTCAAGCTGAAAGAACTGAAGAAAAAATTTAAGCCTCAGGCTGAAATACAAATGATTCTATGGGCAAAATACTGAATGATACAGGAAGCATCAAAAGAAGATGGAAGGAATACACAGAGTCACAGTAACAAAAAGAACTGGTTGACATTCAACCTTTTCAGGAGACAGCATAAGATCAAGAACTGGTGATACCGAAGGAAGAAATCCAAGCTGTACTGAGGGCATTGGCAAAAAAAAAAAAAAAAGGTTCCAGGAATTGACCAAATACCAACTGAGATGTTTCAACAAGTGGATATAACGCTAGATGTGCTCACTTGTCTATGCCAAGAAATTTGGAAGACAGCCACCTGGCCAATCAACTGGAAGGGATCCAAATTTGTGCCCATTCTGAAGAAAGGTGATCCAACAGAATGTAGAAATTATCAAGAAATATCACTAATAACACATACAAGTAAAATTTTGCTGTAGATAATTCAAAAACAGTTGCAGCAGTACATTGACAGGAAACTACCAGAAATTCAAGCCAGATTCAGAAAAGGACATTGAACGAGTGATATCATTGCTTATATCAGATGGATCTTGGCTGAAAGCAGAGAATACCAAAAAGATGTTTACCTCTGTTCTACTGGCTATGCAAAGGCACTCAACTATACGGATCATAATAAATAATGGGTAACACTGCAAAGAACGGGAATTCCAGAACAATTAATTGTGTTCGTATGGAACCTGTGCATAGACCAAGAGTCAGTTATTAGAACAAGGGGGGATACTGCGTAGTTTAAAGTCAGGAAAGGTGTGTGTCAGGGTTGTATTCTTTCACCATCCTTATTCAATCTGTATGCTGAGCAAATAATATAAGAACCTGAACTATATGAAGAAGAACAGGGCATCTGGATTGGAGGAAGACTCATTAATAATCTGCAATATGCAGATGACACAACCTTGCTTGTTGAAAGTGAAGAGGGCTTGAAGCACTTACTGATGAAGATCAAAGACTACAGTCCTCAGTAAAGGATTATACCCCAACATAAAGAAAACAAAAATCCTCAAAAGTGGACCCATAAGCAACATCATCATAAAAGAGAAAAAAAACTGAAGTTGTAAAGGATTTCATTTTACTTGGATCCATATCAATGCCCATGGCAACAGCAGTCAAGACATCAAATGACGTATTTCATTTGGCAAATCTGCTGCAGAAGACCTCTTTCCAGTGTTAAAAAGAAAAGATGCCACTTTGAGGACTAAGGTGTTCCTGACCTAAGCCATGGTATTTTCAATTGCCTCATAGGCATGAGAGAGCTGAACAATAAATAAGGAAGATCAAAGAAGAATTGGTGCCTTTGAATTGTGGTATTGACAAAGAATACTGAATAGACTATGGAATGCCAGAAGAATGAACAAATTTGTCTTGGAAGACATACAGCCAGAATGCTCCTAAGAAGCGAGGAGAGTGAGACTTCAACTCACACACTTTGTACATGTTATCAGGAGGGCCTAGTCCCTGGAGAAGGACATCATGCTTGATAAAGTAGAGAGTCAGGTGAAGAAGACCCTCAATGAGATGGGCTGAAGGAGTGACTGCGACAATGAGCTCAAACATAGCAGTGATTGTGAAGATGGTGCAGAATCAGGCAATGTTTCGTTCTACCGTAGATAAGGTCACTTTGGGTTGGAACCGACTCTATGTCACCTATCAACAATGTAATACCACAGACTTTCATTGACATCATCTCATTAGCAGACATGACAAACACAGCTGTCTAGAGCTGTGCTATCCAACATGGTGGCCATTAGCTACACGCAGTTGTCTAAATTTGAAATTAAATTGAATTTAAAATTTTCTTCCTCAGTTACATTAGCCACATTTCAGGCATTCAACAGACACATGTGGTTAGTGACAACCATATTGCACAGCACAGATACAGAATATTTCATCATCACAGAAAGTTCTATTGGACAACACTGATTGAAAGCCTTTGTCCTTGATGAAGATGTCCACAAAAATGTCTGTGGGATTACATTCATTTCCTCTGGTACAATGAAGATTAATTCTCTTACAATAAAGCTGCAATCAGAGTCCTGTGGCCTTCATGAGCTCTCTTGCAACTACCCACAGTTTCTCACCGCCGCATACTTTCCGTACTCTACCTGGCCTGCTGAGAGCCAGAAACCCGCACTCCAGCTATATCCTAACCTCTTCTGAATGTTTGGCAACAAAGACATCAAATTATTGCACATATGAAATAATTTTATAGTTTCCTGTAAATTCATCAGCCCATATGAAGTGTGACTTGCAGGCCAGTCATTGGTAGAACTAAGTTTACGTGACTGAGGTTTTGCTTCAGGGCCCAGGGGACAGAAAAGCCTTGTGTGACCGTAAAGTCACTAAATTATTTAATGGTTTTAAAAATGAGTGCAATGTTCTGACAGGGATCACAATAGAGGGTCCTAGACACAGTTGGGAAAAATGTAGAACAAAATTTTAACTTACAAAAAAAAAAAAAAAGACCAGACTTACTGATCTGACAGAGACTGGAGAAATCCCAAGAATATGGCCCCAAGACACCCTTTTAACTCAGTACTGAAGCTACTCTTGAGGTTCACTCTTCAGTCAAAGATTAGACAAGCCAAAATGAGACTAAATGGGCATACCAACCCAGGGACAAGGACAAGAAGGCAGGAGGGGACAGAAAAGCTGGTAATGGGGAACCCAAGGGCAAGAAGGGGAGAGTGTTAACATGTCATGTGGTTGGCAACCAATGTCACAAAACAATATGCATATTAATTGTTTAATGAGAAACTAATGTGCTCTGTAAACCGTCTAAAGGACCAAGAAAAATGAGTGCATGTCATTATCGAAGATATAAATACATACAATATACTTAAATTACAGCTCAATTTTGGTTAGGTCTACTTTAAAGTCTGACAGCAATACTGTAGGTGCTGGCCCACATAATGGAATATAGCACTAGGCCTCTGTGACAATAAAATAGGTAAATTTTCATAAATGCTTAAGCACATCTGGACTGTATTCCAGTGGCCTACAAGGTAATCTATCATTCTGTCAGTTACACAGTCATATTTATGTCCTACTCTCCAAAGCGAAAATGGCCAAGGAATTGCTATACCATATGTGTGTTGTTGAACACATACACATAAACTGAGACAATATTATAATAGTTCATCTTTCTTCTAAATTTTACCTTCTGTGGCTCAGACTTCCCCTATTCTGAAAAAGAACACCTCTCATTAAGTTATTACCCTGTAGCTCACTGGGATGCAGTGCCACATGCCTGGATTATTACTATGGGTAAAGGGTTCTCTAGTATATCTCAATAGCAGGTTGAGAAGCTCGGTGGAAACTCTGATTTTTGCGGCATTTTTTAACAAATGAATTCAGAGCCTTTGTTGATCTCAGTTGTTGCAGTGGCTGACTGACTGTAATAGGCTGCTTTTTACCTGAATGAATGTAGAGGGATTTTTTTTCAGTATATTACCATGTACGGAACAAACCACTGTTGTAAAGGCTAGGTAAAGATAAATTTTATTAAAATCTGTTCTGTATTTTAAAAAAAAAAAAAAACCCTCTGCAGAAATACTACTGAAATTTTATTTTTTAAACATTTTTACTTCATTCTATTTATAAACAAATAGACCAGTTCTTTTGCCATTCTGTAGGCCCAGGCAGGGGTGATGTTTGTCCAGAATGCATCTGACCTGGCTCTCCTGGCTGTTTCTGGCTGGGCAACCCTGGTTAATAACTATTCTGAAAATCACTCCTAGGCACAGATACTGCAGTTTGTCTTTTTTTTTTTTTTTTCATTGTCTAGTTAAAATAGCAACTATTCAGCAAAAGCAAGATTCCAAGGACAAAATTCAATTGCTGACCTGTTTGCATTTCTAATTCTAATCTACACTAAATAAATGGACAGTGTGCTGTAAAAGAAAAGCAAAAAAAGTTCCCTTCACAATCCCTACCCATGTAATTTGTGTAAAATCATTAAAAATTACTTAGGAAAATGATAAAGGCAAATTCACTGAGACAACTGTACAATTCTAAGACATGAGTCCCCCACCCGTCAGTTTGTTGTACTGTGAGGGCTTGCACGTTGCCCCATACATAGTTTACACAGGTAATGGGCCCAACCTGAATTCAGTTATACTCAACATTATCTTTGCTTTCCCAACAAGACAAATAAGGTCCAATCAGCCGTTAGCTTCTTATCACAACGTAGCCATGTCTACTAAGGAACAGGCCAATGTGTTACTCTGAATAACACTGGGAGTAAGCCTTTGGCAACCTGGTTCCCCATTCACAGTCAATGCAGGTTCTCTGCCTCAAGAACAGATGTAGCTAGAAGTGTGATTAATGCCTGAGCAAAGTGCAGGTCTGATTTTAAAAGCTATCAACAACTTCACATGAGGCAAACACTACCTGTTTACTCTTAATATCCAGATGACGTTAATGAAATCCTACTTTCTCCTTCCATAGCAAAGCTTATTTTAAGAAAAAACAGCACAA
This sequence comes from Elephas maximus indicus, assembly GCF_024166365.1. Taxonomy (NCBI): domain Eukaryota; kingdom Metazoa; phylum Chordata; class Mammalia; order Proboscidea; family Elephantidae; genus Elephas; species Elephas maximus. Next base: position 17,918,227 of record NC_064842.1, on the reverse strand, counting down.
TAAACTTGACGAAAATATCAGAAAATATTTTAAATAAAAATGGCCAGGGTTTATAATATGCTATTCTGTAAATTTAAAAAAAAAAAAAAATTTACATGCTATAAGATTTACAACTTCTTTCCTATCAAAGAATGCTTTTCGAATGAATATTCATGCAGCAATTCCAGCGGCTTTTACCATCAAACACAGTCATTAAAAAAAGGCTTGTCATCTTGGTTCAGCAATGCCTCTGGTGCTTCTAAATTATTAGATCATCATCTACAGCTAAAGATGTTACAATAGCAACGTAAAACAGAGAAGTAAATTACTAGTATGAATAATCAAAGGTCACAACTTTCAGCAAAAATTCAGAGTTTTATAGTGCCGCATATATATAAATATACTGTCAAATATTTTAATTGTGCTTCAAGTTTACAAATCAAGTCAGTCTCACACAAAAACTTACATACACCTTGCTATGTACTCCTAGCAGCTCTCCCCCTAATGAGACAGCATATCCCTCCTCTCCACCCTGTATTCCCCACATCCATTCAGCCAGCTCCTGTCCCCCTCTGCCTTCTCACCTCACCTCCAGACACGAGCTGCCCACATAGTCTCCTATGTTGACCTGAGCCAAGAAGCTAACTCCTCACCACAATTTTTTTTCTGTGTTATAGTCCAGTCCAATCCACGCCTGATGAGTTGCCTTTGGGAATGGTGCCTGTCTTGGGATAATAGAAGGTTCGGGGACCACGACCTCCTTCTAGTCTCAGTCAGACCATGAAGTATGGTCTTTTTATAAGAATTTGAGGTCTGCATCCCACTGTTCTCCTGCTCCATCAGGGATTCTCTGTTGTGTTCCCTGTCAGGGCAGTCTTCGGTTGAAGCTGGGCAACAACTAGTTCTTCTGGTCTCAGGCTGATTTTAGTCTCTGATTTATGTGGCCCCTTCTGTCTCTTGGACTCGTAATTACCTTGTATCTTTGGTGTTCTTCATTTTCCTTTGCTCCAGGTGGGTTGAGACCAACCGATGCATCTTTGATGGCCGCTTGCTAGCGTTTTAAGACCCCAGATGCCACTCACCAAAGTGGGATGCAGAATGTTTTCTTAATACATTTTGTTATGCCAGTTGACCTAGATGTCCCCTGAAACCATGGTCCCCAGGCCCCCCCCCCCCCGACTACTCTGGCCTTCGAAGCAGGTGTATTCAGGAAACTTCTTTGCTTTTGGTTTAGTACAGTTGTGCTGACCTCTCCTGTATTGTGTGTTGTCTTTCCCTTCACCTAAAATAGTTCTTGTCTACTATCTAATTAGTTAATACCCCTCTCCCTCCCTCGCCACCCTCATAACCATCAAAGGATATTTTCTTCTGTGTTTAAACTATTTCTTAAGTTCTTTATAATAGTGGTCTCATACAATATTTGCCCTTTTGCAACTGACCAATTTCACTCGACATAATGCCTTCCAAGTTCTTCCATGCTATGACATGTTTCACGGATTCATCTTTTTTTAGCATCGTGTAGTATATTCCATTATGTGACTACATCATAATTTATTTATCCATTCATCTGTTGATAGGCACCTTGGTTGCTTCCATCTTTTTGCTATCGTAAACAGTGCTGCAACGAACATGGGTGTGCATGTATCTATTCATGTGAGGGCTCTTATTTCTCTCGGATATATTCCAAGGAGTGGGATTGCCAGATTGTATGGCAGTTCTATTTCTCGCTTTTTAAGGAAAGGCCAAATCGATTTCCAAAGTGGCTGTACCATTTTACATTCCCACCAGCAGTGTATAAATGTTCCAGTCTCTCTACAACCTCTCCAATATTTATTATTTTGTGTTTTTTGGATTAATGCCAGCCTTGTTGGAATGAGACGGTATCTCATTGTAGTTTTGATTTGCATTTCTCTAATGGCTAATGATCGTGAGCATTTCCTCATGTATCTGTTCGCAGCCTAAATGTTTTCTTTGGTAAAATGTCTGTTCAAATCCTTTGCCCATTTTTTAATTGGGTTATTTGTCTCTTTGTTGTTGAGTTTTTGCAGTATCATGTAGATTTTAGAGATCAGACGCTGATCAGAAATGTCATAGCTAAAAACTTTTTCCCAGTCTGTAGGTAATCTTTTTACCCTTTTGGTGAAGCCTTTGGATGACCGTAAGTAATTTTTAGGAGCTCCCAGTTATCTAGTTTCTCTTCTGGTGTTTGTGCATCGTTTTATGTACAGTTTGACATGTATTAGGGCTCCTAGCACTGTCCCTATTTTTTCTTCCATGATCTTTATAGTTTTAGTTTTATATTTAGGTATTTGCTCCATTTTGAGTTAGTTTTTGTGCATGGTGTGAGTTATGAGTCTTGTTTCATTTTTTTGCAGATGGATATCCAGTTATGCCAGCACGATTTGTTAAACAGGCTGTCTTTTCCCCCATTTAACTGACTTTGGGCTTTTGTCAAATATTAGCTGTGTATATGTACATGAATTTATGTCTGGATTCTCAATTCTCTTCCATTGGTCTATGTATCTGTTGTTGTGCTAGTACCAGGCTGTTCTGACTACTGTGGCAGTATAATAGGTTCTAAAATCAGGTAGAGTGAGGCCTCCTACTTTGTTCTTCTTTGTCAGTAATGCTTTACTTATCTGGGGCCTCTTTCCCTTCCATATGAAGTTGGTGATTTACTTCTCCATCTCATTAAAAAATATCATTGGAATTGCACTGTATCTAAAGATCACTTTTGGTAGAACAGACATTTTTACAATGTTGAGTCTTCCTATCCATGAACAAGGTATGTTTTTCCACTTATGTAAGACTCTCTTGTTTCTTGCAGTAGTGTCTTGTAGTTTTCTTTGTATAGGTCTGTTACGTCTCTGGTTAGACTTATTCCCAAGTATTTTATCTTCTTGGGGGCTACTGTAAATGGTATTGATTTGGTGATTTCTTCTTTGATGTTCTCTTTGTTGGTGTAGAGGAATCCAAATGATTTCTGTATGTATATCTTGTATCCTAATACTCTGCTAAACTCTTCTATTAGTTTTAGTAGTCTCCTTGAGGATTCTTTAGAGTTTTCTGTGTGTAAGATGCTGTCATTTGCTAATCTGCTGCAAAGGACCTCTTTAAAGTGTTGAAAAGCAAAGATGTCATCTTGAAGACTAAGGTGCACCTGAACCAAGTCATGGTATTTTCAATTGCATCGTATGCATGCGAAAGCTAGACAATGAATAAGGAAGATGAAAGAAGAATTGATGCCTTGGAATTATGGTGTTGGTGAAGAATACTAAATATATCATGTACTGCTAAAAGAAAAAACAAATCTGTCTTGAAAGATGTACAACCAGAATGTTCCTTAGAAGCAAGAATGGTGAGACTATGTCTCACATACTTTGGACATATTATCAGGAGGCACCAGTCACTGGAGAAGGACATCACGCCTGGTAAAGTAGAGGGTCAGCGAAAAAGAGGAAACGCTCAAAGAGATGGATTGACACAGTGGCTGCAACAATAGGCTCAAGCGTAACAATGATTGTGAGGATGTCGCAGGACCGGGTGGTGTTTTGTTCTGTTGTACACAGGGTTGCTATGAATCGGAACTGACTCAATGGCACCTAACAACAACAACAACACGCCTAATAACATGAAGTCCCTGAGTGGTGCACACAGTTAAGAGCTCAACTACTAGGTGAAAGGTGCCAAGAGGCACTCGAAAGACAAACCTGGCGATCTGCTTCTGAAAGTTCGCAGCCTAGAAAACCCTATGGTGCAGTTCTACTCTGCACACATAGGGTTGCCATGAGTCAGAATAGACTCAAAGGCAACTAACAACAACAACATGCCTAATACCAAATTTAAGTTGGGATTATGTCTCAGGGTATGCTCCATGTGAGCTACTGCACTGAGATTTCATGCTTTCTGTGAAGCCACTGAGCTGAGAGCTCCCAGAGAAGAGGAACCCTCATCTTTTTCTTCTTTGAACGCACTCGAACACCAGCTAAGTTTAAAAAAAAGAAAAAGAAAAAAAAAGGTATCGCTTCTAAGGGACTAGAGCAGCTACAGGGCTCCACATAGCAGAAATGACTGGACAGTTCGTCCTTTCAGGACACTGCTAGTAAACCAGCTCTACCCATTTGCAGTCTATGTCACACAGCTCCAGATTCCAAAGGGCAACTCTGACTGGCCTGGCTTGGGTCGAACGCTCATCAGGGAATCTTGAATGACATTTACACCAAGTCTCTACCCAAAGGTGGAGGAAAAGCTATCCAAAGCACAAGTGGGGGTGCTGTCCCCAGAAGAGGGAGGAATGAATGCTGGGCAGGAAGTAAAACAGACACACATTATGATGGAGAAGGAGCAGGAGATGAGAATTACCAACTCATCACCAGGAACTCTGACATATATTTTCCTTTTCGTATATGACACAACTCTCCAAACAACTGTGTGACGCAGGTATTATCACCCCCATTTTACCAGAGTTGAAACTGAAGTTCAAAGAGTTTAGGTGATTGAATTGAAGTCACTTGAGTCAAATCTAGGTCTTTCCATTCTTTTCTACCTCCCAACAGAAATAGAAGTTTCTTATCAAAGTATCAAGATGTAAAACATTAAATTCATAAACAGTCTCAGAAAGGCAAGTCTTCTCTGAAAATAGCAGTTTTGGCAACAAGGACTTCTTGCCTTCATATTATCTATACATCTCCCGCAAAATATACTCCAAATCTTTTTTTCATTCAATAAAATTATTTAACTTACTTATAAGTCCCTGGATGGTATAAACAGTTAATGTGCTCCATTTATAACTGAAAGGCTGGAGGCTTGATTCCACCCAGAGGCACCTCAGAAGAAAGGCCTGCCAATCTAACTCCAAAAAATCAGCCATTGAAAACCCCGTGGAGCACAGTTCTACTCTGACACACATGAATTAGAGTTGACTTGATGGCAAATGGTGGTTTGTTTGTTTTGTTTTATTAATTGCTTATATGTAAACCTAAAGTTTCCATGGCTAGTTATAGATGGCAGTGATACCAAGGTAACAAATCCAATTCTTTAGAGACGTGTTAGTGAATTTACTAGTGAATTTTTTGTGTGTTTACAAGCTCCAAATACCCTGCTAATGAATTCTATCGAGCCACATATATGGTACTGGTAACACACGAGAGCAGGTGAGAATATGGATACATATGCAAAAACCACTAATCCCTAATGGTAAATAGTCAGCCCTACTAACAGGGATTCAGAAGCAGACACATTTTTTTAAACCACTGCGACCCCAGCATTTTTCCATTGTGTAGAAAATGTGTGTTCATCTCTGAATCACCTTAAGAACACACATGCAATTCAGTTTATTATCTGGGTCACTGTATTGGTAACCTAAGCAGATGGTATATGCGTTTTATTTGAAATATTTAATTAGGCCATCAGGAATGCGGCGGTACCAGCTGCTACGGCCTGCTGACCTTGGTAAAGGAGAAGATATCAGCAAAATAATGATGACAGTGTTCAGATGAAACCCAGAAATGGAGCTGTTTGTGAAAATCTCAGCTGCTCTAACTTTACCACACTGCAAGTCAAGAAATGTCAGCCTAAGCAGTTATCTCGCTCACATCTCAGACCCCTCAGTTTATTAAAAACTATTTTTAGTGATTTATACTGATAAATACATAGGAAAAAAACTACAGAAATGTGTACTTCAAATATTAATGACTGCCATGTCTAGAGGGTGAGCTCATGGGTGATTTTTTATTTATCAGTATTTTCTACAATGTACTTTTATGATTTGAAATGTTTTTAATTTAAAAAACCAGTGACTTATACATGTTTAAGTCCTTTCATATACTAGCTGGGTTCTTGAAACACTGCCTTATACACCCACTTTCTTGTAATTAACAACAAAAAATCTTATCCCTTTTCATTAATATTTAATCGATTTTTCGTTTTTTATATCTGACCTCCTCAATTGGTTTATGAAGCCGTCTAATACCTTAGTGCGAAGTTCTTCCATCCCAATCAGAGGATTCATGTTGCCACAAACCTCAGGCTGGGCCTCAATCCTGCCTGCAAGAGTTCTACTGGAATTGGGTCGCTTCCCTCCTCCTTTTCCTCAGGGGCTTCCTGCCCCCGCCCCCGCCAAATTTCCTCCACTCCTCAAATCTACCACCTCCTCGATCAAAGCATCAAGATGTGAAGCACAGTCTCAGAAAAACAAGTGCTCCTTGAAAACCGTTCTTGACAACAAGGGCTTCCTGCCCTCACATTATCTATGTTCTTTCACAAAATATACTCCGAATCCTTTTCCATTCAATAAAAGTTTATATGCAAACCTCAAGTCTCCATGGCTCATGACAGGACGTGATTTGATAACAACGTAATAAATCCAATCTCTCCTCAGCTTCTTACTCCACACAGAAAATAAAGGTTGGAGACTCAGGGCTCCCTCAAGTTCCCTTGTCTTGTCCAAAGTGAACCCCTCTAACCTCTGGGTTTTGTTTCCCTCTTACTGGTTCTTCAGTCAGATTAATTCAGTAAATATTCATTGGGCTTTGAGCCAGAAGTGGGCAAGATATGGGGAATTTATCCGGGAACAATGAGACATGGTCCCTGCCCACATGGAGCCAATAGTCTCTGCTCCCTCAGCTATTCCTCAGGCTCTCACCTGGTCCTGGCTCCTGTTCCTCAGTAAATAACAAGCTCAAATTCTTTTCATATTGAAAATTCCAGTAACCTGCTCCTATCCATATCTTTCCCCTGTCCTATATGGTTGCTTTCCTTTACAGTCAAACTGTAAAAATAACCTGACCTGGGAGCCTCAAACTCAAATACTTAAGTGCCAGGTGGAAACCTGGAGAGCATAGGTCCTATCTAGAGGTGGGAACCACCTCCCACTGCCAGCTAACTCGGGGAATGTGTGAAAATACAGCCCAGTGTATCTGGTTCTTCTTTCAAAAGAGTCCGTAAATACAGATTTTATGTGAAATTTCCCAAATTCTACGTGCTGATGTAATGACTTCTGACACTAACTACCCCAGAGTTCGGCCAAACTTCAAAGGTTAAGGGCACAGTCCTCCCCAAGACTGCCCTTCCTTCAGACAACAGCTGCAAGTTTGGGGTTCCCAGACTACACTTACTTCTGATAACTAGATATAAATGTGGGGCTTCTCACTACCCCTCAGGTTTGAAAACTCACTAGAAAAACTCACAAAATTCAAGAAAGCACTATACTTATGATTACAGTTTTAGAAACGTCACAAACGCAAAGCTTCCATTGCCCTCAGGAACAAATCATGCTCCCAGCACATCTAAGTATGACAGTACAGAACACTGTCAACCAGGGACGCTCACCTGAGTCTCAGCGTCCAGAGTTTTCATCGAGACTTCCTTAAGCAGGCATGACTGATTGAGTCAGTGGTCACTTAACTGAACTCAATTTCTAGCCTTCCTCCCCTCCCCAGAGGTAGGGTTGATAACACTTGGCTCCAAGTCCAAACCTACTAAACACATGTTAAGTCTTTCTGAAGTGGACAAACCCCATCCTGAGGCATCTTATTAGCATAAGCTATCCAAGGGTTCGATTCCTGGCCAATGTACCTCACGCACAGGCACCACCCATCTGTCCATGGAATTGCGATGCTGCTATGATGCTGAGTAGGTTTCAGCAGAGATTCCAGACTGATGGACTAGGAAGGGAGGTCTGATGATCTACTTTCAAAACCCACCCAATGAAAACCCTATGGATCACGAGGCTCTGTTCAGCAAATGATCATGGGGATGACGCAGGACAACAGGACCAGCAGTGTTTCATTCCCTGGTGCTTGGGGTCTCCATGTTGACAACAACAATATCAATGGGCCTTTCGTGAATAATGAAGAACACCCAAATCACTCAGGAAACTCCAAGGGGTTAGAGGCTACCTCTCAGGAAACAGGGACAAAGGTCAACCTATGTTATACAGCTGGTAACAAAAACAAACAACTATAGGTGGGCCAAATCAAATAGGCCTATAATTGGAGCCCTAGTGGAACACTGTTAAGAGCTATGGCCACTAACCAAAAAGTTGGCAGTTCAAATCCACCAGCTGCTTCTTGGAAACCCTATGGGGCAGTTCTACTCTGTCCTATAGGGACATTATGAGTTGGAATCGATTCCAGTGGCAAAGGGTACAATCTCTCGGAGCTCTGATGGCGCAGTAGTTAAGAGCTATGGCTGCTAAATGGAAGGTCTTAAACTCACTTTCCCCATTTCCTAACCTGTCATCCATTCATCATCTTCCTGAGATCAGGCTTCTCACCAATTCCTTTTACCACACTCCACTGATACAGCTATTGGTAAAATCCCTGCTAAAGTTTTCCTGTTGTCCTCCCCTCTCAAATGTGAGCTCCTGAAGGATAATACTAAGTATTTTATCTCCGTTTCCAATGCAGTGTGTCCAGTAAAGAATGTCGGCTCAATAAATGATTACTGAATAAACGACTGCTGTATCTCTTTAAAGCAAGGAGCAGCTGGTAGATTTGAACTGCCGACCTTTTGGTTAGCAGCCAAACACTTAACCACCACACCACCAGGGCTCCAAATGCACTTCAGGAACTCTAAATCAAAGAATTTTATCTTAAATAATTTTGTGAAGGCTCATTACTTATTTCATTTAATTTACCTATTTGCTTCATTACTGTGGCAAGGTTCCTACCCAGCGTGTCATGTATATATGCTCACTTGTACATAGCACGATAGCTTAAAACCCTTCTCGTTTTTTTCCCAAACAGAAAAATGTAACTTCTTAAGAGGGAAATTCTGATATAATCCTGTCTCATTTATTCAAAGGTCATATATCTGCAGGCTTAACATTTTAGAATACAGTCAAGCATCAGGAGGTAAAGAAAAATTCCATAAACTGTCAAAATAGATGGTTAATGTTCATTAATTTCAATAGTTAAAGAACCTCAGGTCTTCATTCAGAATATACTAGCTCTTAATTTTTAAACTATTCTAACATAACTTTATTCATAGGGGGAACACATCTGGCCGGAACTACCTTCTATTATATCAGCCTGAAAGCCAAACTTAACCCCCATGAGAGGAGCCTGTTGTGCTGTGAGAGTGTCTCTGAGCCCACTCTGAACTAGACTGAACCTCCCTCCTCACATCCATCGGCCTCTTCATTTGTGGATGGTCAAAGTGATCCAGGAGGGAGGGGTCTACAAAGATTAGAATAAAAGAGGCCTCTCTGTACTTAAAAGGAGGCAGTGGTTAAAAATCATGGGGTTTAGGAGTAAGAAGAGAGAAACTGGGCAGGAGGGGACTTGCGAGAGTTCTAAATTAGAGTAAGGTAATTCAACAGTTCTAAATTAGATTAAGGTCATTCCCTTGACAAGGAAGCTTCCGCTCTCTCAACCAAGTGTTCTGCACCCTCTTATCTATCCTTATAAACAGAGCAGCACGTTGTGGGAGTGTCTCTCTCCTTCAACACTTTCCCATGACACATCTAGCCCAGTAATATTCAGCCTAAACACATCTCTACTTAGGGTAAGGGGTACGAGAGGAATAGTGTACTCTCTCATACTTCTCTACTTCTGTTCAAAACCTAAATAAAAGGAATCATACAGAACTGGAATAAAATACCCCAGCGCCACTACTGTGTTAGGCCAAGCTACTTGACTTTTTTAAGCCTCATTTTCCTCATCTGTACATTGTGGATAATGTTATCTATAAAAAAGAAACCTTCAAATGCTGGGAAAAATTTCAATTTAAGTTAAGGTATGATGAATTACATACCCATTATATCTTCACTTCAGTTGGCAAAGAGAAAACAAGACTCCCATATATTAGAATTATCATCTCAGCCAAAGTTTTCGCATCAGACTTGGGTTGCTCTCATTTATCCTTGGTGTGGCATTCATGGTAAGGATGAGGTTTTTGACTAAAAGTCTTGCATGAAATAATATTCTTCAACATTCTTGGGACAATTCAATTTGATGTGGCAATAAAAGGAAAAGAACCTGCAGATAATTCAATTTAAACTCAAAATGGACACAGAGAAAAAAGTTACAAAATTGCAAAAGAAAGTACTGATTTTCATTTATCTTTTTTAAAAAATGTTTGGACTTCATGGAAATCTGAATTATCTACCCCCTAATACAGAGATCTGGTGCGAACAATTTGCAATCAGCTACTAACCTAAAGGATGGTGATTTGAACCTGCCCAACAGCTCTGCAGAAGGAAGGTCTGGTGAACTGCTTCCAGAAAGATCACAGCCAAGAAATCCCTTTGGAGCTCGGTTCTACTCTAACACATGGGATTGTCATGCGTTGGAATCAACTCGATGGCAACAGGCTTGGTTTTTGGTAATGCATAGATGTTCTCCAAAAATCAGAAAACTATCATCGACTCAAACTAATATAAAATGGCTGTCGTATATTTAAAATAAAAAAATTAATCCCGATAATATATAACTAACCTCAAAACGTAGGAGAAGGATGTGGCAGTCTGCTTCTGTAAAGACGACAGCCTTGAAAACCCTATGGGGCAGTTCTACTCTGTCCTGTAGGGTCACTATGAGTCAGAATCAGCTTGATTGCAACAGGGTAACATCCAGATAGGGGGAAAATCTTACATCTTAATCAATCCTCCACCATTAACCAACATAAAATTTTCGTGTAAGAAGAAGATAAGAAGGGTTCTGAACTACCTCTTAAGTAAAAGCAACATAAATTCTGTGGGTAGATGAATTTGTTGACTAAACTAGTCAGATATTTAGGTACACTGAATTTCAGAGAGGGACTAGAAATAAACTGAGTTAGCATCATAAGGAAAGTTCCAGTAGTACAAAAAGCCATGGAAAATCAACAGAAGACAATTCTGTGTGGAACTTGTATGCTTGAAAGATTACATATATTTTTTTTTTTCCTGCTACAAATGCAAATCCAGCAAAATCAATAACCAATTCTATTTCCAGATTTTTATCCACTGTTTATAGTGCATAAAGGCACTCTGGGTGCTGCCTACGTAGAACTTCTAGCTCAGCATCTTCTCAGACAAGTAAATTTGTCATTCAGACCAATGCATAACTAATCAAACTGTGGCAAAGACAGACAGCACTTTATACTCAATGCTTTTATAAAACTCAGAAAAGGCTGAGAAAACCTTAAGACCCTAAAAAAATTAAATAAGTATGTTAAGTTCTAATAGTTTTAGAAACTGTATATCATTTTAGCTGATTTAACAACTATAAACAGCCAAATTCGGAGTAATATAACCCATATTAATTTATCAGTTCACTTTTCAGAAACAGTGATTTGCCAAAAGTGCTGGCAGACTCAGAGCCTTTCTGAGGAAATGAAACCGAGTTCCCCTAGTACTTCATTACTGGGCATTAGCAGGGAATGCCTCTCTATGCCACAGTAGTGAAGGCATGTTTCAGTACTTCAGATTGCCTTAAACGAACATAAAGAGAGGTCGTGTCCACAGAGATACTGGAGACTAGGCACAAAAACTCTATCGGAATTATGTGCCACACAAAGGCTACATGGAAAAAAGGCTGTACATTATATGAAAACATCAAAAACCTGAGTTCCCAAGTGTAAGTCATTTAAATGTTTACCCCTCTCCTTTCAAATTATTCTTTGCCATCAGGAAGTTTTCATAATCTATTATCGTGATGTGTGCTTCTCCTTTTTTTTTTTTAATTTACATTGCATCTTCTTTCACATTTTCATCTTTATCCTTGGCCTATGTTAATCTTATTTTATAAGCCTTAAGATCTACCAGAGCACCAGGGTGTAACATCTAAGTACGAGACCTAAGCATTCGAAATCTAAGCAACCTAAAATACAGCATGGTAACAAAAAAAAAAAAACCCTTTGCTGTCAAGTCAATTGTGACCCATGGTGACCTCACGCGTTACAGAGTAGAACTGCGCTCTGTAGGGTTTCTCGGCTATAATCTTAACAAATGCAGATCACCAGGCCTTTCTTCTGTGGTACTGCTGGGTGGATTCCAACCACCAACCTTTAGGTCAGTAGTTAAGTGCACACCATGAGCACCACGCAGAGACCCAGAGTATAGCATAAAGCAGTGGAGAAGAACAATGGTATGGGTGCTACTAAAGAGACCTGATGTGAAAAGCAAACCATACTACAGGAACATAGCCTAGGGGAAAGGGTTATTGACGGGAAAATTTATCAATGACATCTGTATGAAGAGTAAAAGCCAGAAGGGTATCTGAAAAAAGGTTGGAAAATTTAAAAAAGGGAAAAAAAATTCTCAAGTCTACACATTAATAACAACTAGGGGGCATGAAATATGTTTTTCACTTCTATGTGGAAGAAGAAAAATAAATCACAAGTGTCTGGAAGGGGAGAGTGTGATTAAGAAAGCTTTCTCATTTTAGATTTAGATAGATACTTTTCAACAGCATTATTCAATCTCGGCTTTTCTCAGGAGTTATAAGACTGAGTCCGAGACTGAGACACTAAATAGCCTGGGATGCAGTATACTTTGGGGGTTACTGATTTGTATTATGTGGTCTAGTAAACAAGACATGCAAACTACCTCCAATGATGCAGAGTAAATTTGCACTTTCAAAATTAAAAAAAAAAATAATGAAAGAAAAGAATAGGCCTCATTCTAAAAAAAAGTCATACTAGAAGAAAAACAGAGTTGGGAAAATGAGTTAGAAGTCACATGAAACAACCACTCTTGGTTTATAATATTAGGGGAGGGGCAGGAGGCAAGCCATACATCTGTTTGCCAGTTAGTTGGTTAGTTAGTTAGCTTCTTTTTATGAGAAGGACTGTGCATGAATGGATTTGTCTTTATGCAAAGATGAACACAAAGTAAAAAGATAGCATGGGTCTATGAAAACTGCAAGCTTGTGAGATAAGATATACATTCCTCTGAGGGAACATAGGAAATCACTGAAAGTGACTGTCTCAGGCTGCGTTCTCTAGAGGAGCAAAATCAGTGAAGCATATATGTATAGATATATATAGAGAGAGAGAGGGAGATTTATTTCAAGGAAATGGCTCACACAGTTGTTGAAGGCTGGCAAGTCCCAAATCCCTGGGTCAGGCATCAGGCTAGAGACTTCTCCTGACTCACATAGTTGCAGGGGGCTAATGAACCCAAAATTGCCAAGTGAGACTGCAGGCTGCTAGCTCACAGGGCTGTGAGAGATGGTGAATCCCAAAACAAATAGGTCAGATGACAGGCTGTTGGCTTTACACCCCAGAACTGGAGGTCAGAGGATGACGAGTCGGATGCAGGATCGAGAGCAGGCAAACTTTGCCAGAACATCCATATATACTGGAGGCAGGCCACACCCCCAAGAAAACTCCCCTTTCAACTGATTGGCTGCTCATATCAGATCACAAAATAGTGGAAAATTACATAATATCTGCCAAACCACTGAGACTCAAGGCCTAGCCAAGTTGACACATAACCATCGCGGTGACTTATTATGATCATTTAAGAAAGTCACTCATTCAGATTCTCAATGAAATATAAAAAAAAATCACAACTCTGAAAAGAACAAAAGCAGAGATTAAGATGAAACATTAAGATGACACTATGAAAATCAACAAGTTGAGATGTAAAGGAAAACGGCTAAGATTTTAAAAGAATAAAAACTACAAATTCACATTTAAGGCAGTAAGAGCAAGAGTGAGGATACAAAAAATCGATTCTGAAGAACAGAGGACAAACCTGAGAAATTATCCAAAACTTCAGAGCAGGGGTCAACAAACTGCAGCCCAAAGGCCAAACGTGGCCCCCATCACCTGTTTTTTGCCCTCGAATTAAGAATGGTTTTCACAGGCAAGTATTTTCAATAGACTGATGCTAACGAACTGTGAACAGCAATAAAGGGAAAAGCTTTCCCCTCAAAAAAGAATTCCATTCTTCTCATTCACCCACTGCCACTGAGTCGATTCCAACTCATAGCGACCCTGTAGGATAGAGCAGAACTGCCCCATAGGGTTTCCTAGGCTGTAATCTTTACAGAAGCAGACTGCCACATCTTTCTCCTGCGGGGTGGCTGGTGGGTTTGAACCAACCTTCTGGTTAGCAGCCGAGCGCTTTAACTGCTTCTTCTCATTAGTAGATCTGTATTACAAAAAAAATTATACTCAACTATTGTTACTATCTTTTGATTTTGCCAGTAAAAATTTGTGTTAATTTATTTTCTCTCTTGTTACATAAATAGCTACGTAATATTCTCAAATTCACCTCTTGGTCCACAAAGCATAAAATATTTTACTACCTGCCCTTTTACAAAATAAGTTTTCTGATACTTGCTTTAGAGGAAAGAGAGAAAGAGATCTATATGCCAGGAAAAGATAATGGCTTTGGGTCAGGGAGAAAGAAACCCAACCAATGAATGAGTTTTTTCCAAAGAAGAACTGAAGCAAACAGAATGGAAGTAGTAAACAAAGATAAAATTCAAGAACTTTTTATGATCTGAAGAAATAACAAAATCTGACATCAAAGGGGATTTCAGTATCTTGGGCAAAAATAATTAAATGTGACTCATATCTAGATGAAATGTAGTAAAATTTTTGGATTTTAAGGTTAAAGAAAAAAATTCTATAAACATACAAGCAGCAGGGTTGGGGCAGGGAGGAAGGGGTACAGGTTGCCCATGAGAAATGAAATCAGGCTGGCCTCAGACCTCGCCCCTGTGATGGTAAAATAACAGCACAATGGAGACAGTTTACTTTTCTCTTGGAGAAAAAAGATTGTGACAAGAAATTTCATAGTAAACTAAACTGCCGTCTCCTATCTAAAGGTCATAAAGATACTCCTGGACATGCAAAGGTTCAAGGAAATTTACCACCCACCTCAAAGTTTCTTAAATATGTGTGAATGTGTCCCCTCCTTTTCCCGCCAGCGCCAGCGATACAGAGGTGAAGCAGGAGGAATATGCTTCGGAGCACGGGCTATGTAGACGGGCCATGAATTTACCAGAGCTTAACAGACACAGAAGTATAGGCGATGACTGTGAAATGTAACGATTAATATGGTTGTGGAAGATTTCACTAACAAGGTTCACTTGCTGTACCATCTCTGTATTTTCCAAACAATATGCATTAAAAAAAAAAACAGTCCATTAAAGAGTACGGAACGACTCATCATCTATAAAACAAAATAGCAGAAATATATTGGACGTATTCTGAAAACTAGAAATTAATTATTGAGCGTAAACCAACATTTCAGCCATCTGAAAATTCAAAAAAAGAGCTGTAATAATATATGGCTTAGAAAATAATAATAATTAACTCATATAATAGGTTGCAGCCAACACCGTACTTATAATTAAATTTATATCCTCAAAGTCTTTCTTTTTTTCTTTTTTAAAGGTAAGGAAATACAATAAACATTCAACATATCAAATTGAGAGGGTGACCCTTAAGGAAAATATGAGTAAGGAAAAATAAAACACACATTAAATAATTGCACAGCAGGCAAAAAAAAAAAAATTATTAACAATGGTAATTACATTAGCCAAAATCTGGAAACTACCTAGGCAACAGAGGTATATTAACTAGGCCTTTCTTTTCAATAAGATTTTCTTTAGACATTAAAAATCACATCTATGAAGAAAATTAAATAAAATGGGGCAGTATTTTTGATATAATGATAAATGAAAAAGCAGCATATAAAATTTTATATACAATGTGATACCAAATAGCAAAAAGAAAAAACACAGACATGCACAGAAAAACTATTGAAGTTACCTCTGTAAGTAACGTTATCTTATTTACACCTCTCTATATTTTGCCACATTTTCTAAATGGGGTGTGTGTTTTATAGTCAAAGAGAAAAATCACAATATTTTTAAACTGATTGAGTGCCCAGGGTTAGAATGCAGAAGCTTTAGCTGTTTGCATTAATTCTTTATTCAAATTCAAATTTCTCTTTTCAGCACTATTAATTATGCTCATATATTTCAAAAACATTTTTAAAACTATATAATCATAATTAATACCGTTAAAAACAGAAATTTGAGTATGAGACTACTATTATAAGAACTCAGGAAAAGATTTAAACACAGAAGTAAACACTCTTTGATGGTTACAAGGGTGGGGAGGGAGAGAGAAGGGAATTCACTAACTAGATTTAAAAAAAAAAACAAACCCGCTGTTGTCAAGTCCAACTCATAGTGACCCTATGGGGCAGAGTAGAACTGCTCCATAGAGTTTCCAAGGAGCACCTGGTGGATTTGAATGGCTCACCTTTTGGTTAGCAGCCATAACACTTAACCACTACACCACCAGGGTTTCCTACTAACTAGATAGTAGACAAGAATCATTTTGGGTGAAGGGAAGGACAACACACAATACAGGTGAGGTCAGCACAACTGGATTTAACCAAAAGCTAAGAAGTTCCCTGAATACAATCAAAAACTTCAAGGGACAAAGTAGCTGGGGCTGGGGTCTGGGGCCATGGATTTGGGGGACATCTAGGTCAATTGACATAACAAAGTTTATTAAGAAAATCTTTGGCCTCTTACTTTGATGAGTGGCATCTTACTTTGATGAGTGGCATCTGGGGTCTTAAAAGCTTGTGAGCGGCCATCTAAGACACTTCAATTGGTCCCAACTGACTTGGAGCAAAGGAGAATGAAGAACACCAGAGACACAAGCAAAATATAAGACCAAGAGACAAAAGGGGCACAGAAACCAGAGACTCCATAAGCCTGAGACCAGAAGAGCTGAATGGTGCCTGGCTATCATCAATGACCACCCAGACAGGGGACACAACAGAGAGTCCCTGACTGAGTGGGAGAAAAGTATGGAGCAGAACTCAAACTCACATAAAAAGACCAGGCTTAATGGTTTGACTGAGGCTGGAGGAACCCCCAAGGACAGCCCCTGGACGCTATGTTAACCCGTAACTAAAACCATTGCCAAAGACCACTCTTCAAAGTTTAGAGTAGACTACAAAACAAAAAATAATAGTCATGAAGTGCGCTTCTTAGTTCAAGCAGATATACAAGAACAAATAGGTGGCTCCTGTCTGGAGGAAGGATGAGAAGTCAGGAAGGTACAGGAGCTGGTTGGACAGACACAAGAAACCCAGGGTGGAAAAGGGGAGTGTGCTGTCACATTGTAGGGATTCCAGCTAGTGTCACATGACAATATGTGTATAAAAATGCTGTATGAGAGATTTGAGCTGTAAACTTTTACCTAAAATACAATTTTAAAAAATAAAATAGGACAGAAATTTGAGTTCTGCTATGCATATTTTTACCACAATAAAAAAGAGGGAAAAAAACAAGAAATTTGAATTTGCATGGTTTACAGAGTAAGAAATGTGTTAATTTGCAAGGTTTCTGAGATAACTGATCAATAATTAATTGTCCAGCACCTATTTGGTAAGTCAAATTTATAGGTCAAATAACCGTCTCACTTAAATCCAGTTATACCTGTAGATTTCTCCACAACAATGGCTTTCACAAAAGGATACGCAGCCAAGGATTCTCAAGGGACTTTCCAACTCAGCTTACAGAGTCATTTTTTCCTTCAGGATGCCAAGCGTAAAATAAGTCCAGCTATTCGGGGGCTGTCATGTTATATTAGAAATATTATTTCCCTATAAATCTGTGATTTCAAAAATCTTAATTGAAGCATTCTTAAATATAATATGGCCTCTATCTTGGTGTAACAGGGTTTCATCTAGATGAACATCTCTCTAGATATATAAAGGAAAATCAATTCATGACACAAAGATTCAGGTGACAAGGAAATTTTTAGATATGCATCTATTCTATATATTAAGATAGTATGTTCATATTTTGTATCTATACGATGTAAAATATTTCTAGGATGATAGCTACCTTTTCACCTCACAGGTTAATTGAAAACACAGCAAGCTCTCTGCGTGGACTTTTTGTTTCTTCAACAGAGCTGCTGCAAGGACCGTTACAGTGCCAGCAATTTAAGCGAGGGAAGTTTGAGGGGCCTGAGCATTGTGAACGAGGCTGAGACTATTCCACTGACTACACGCAAAGTGCGCTACCAAGGAGCTGATAAGGCTGCAAAACATGCACAGATGCTGTCAAGCTGAAACGGATCTAAACATGTGGAGAGTTCCCTTCTCACCAACACTTCCTTGATAATAGAGTTAAATATCCTGACAGTTTATTTCTAAGGGATGAGTACACTTCCCCAGTGCTCAAAGTCATTTATGCCTTCCAGCTTATTTGGTAGGTTCCGTAATAACTCTTCAAACACGCGTTGCTCCTCCTGTCCTAAATATGGAATTCCTGGATGCAAATACATAGCCCCTATTAGTGCTAATGGAAATTGCATATTTGCATCAAGGGAAAGACATCTAGAAACCTGTTCTCTGTTGCTTATAGGCAATCATGTTGCATTTTCTCTGGTGGACAAAATAAAAATGCATTGCTACTTATGTGGACCCATTCAGGTGTTACAGGCACTTCTATAACATCTAAGAATGCCTTAGCCAAAACCAACTAAAGTCATTTTTTGGCCCATCATCATTCAAGCTGAATTAATAATATTAAACAGCATGTGGGACAGGGAAAACCAAGTGCAGAACAATATTAAAATCCCTTTCCACTCAAGCATAATTCATTTTGATCTTTACTACTTGATTCGGCTAAAGGTCAATATATACAATGGCTTAGATCCAGAAAATATATTATTCCACTGTTAAGTATGGTCTGAAATGAGGGCAACTAATTTAAAAAATGGAGGCAATTTGGAAAATATAAATGTAGTGAAAAATGTTTCCATTATAAAAAAAAAAAACACTTATAAACTATATAAATTAAGTTCTACTATTGATTATGGCCTGTATCTTAAACCTCCCCATTCGTACTGGTAACGACTTTAGTGAAACCTAATTTTCTTCATATTTTGTCATATACGTTCAATAAGCATCACTCTGGTGAGGGACTAAGAACAAGGTCAGAGATGTTAGTGACGATAAATTACAGACCTTAATAACTTTTGAACAGTTTTAAAAGTATAAGTCATCTATAAGTTATTTAGCTTTATACATGAGTGGATAAGGAACTATGCAAACTAGTAAGAACCATGTATTAGTCTACACTACTACGTGGCATTAGGCCAAGATCTTACACTTGGTCTAGGTAAGACTAAAACTGCGACTGGAGAGTACATAAATGGAGAAAGAACAAAGAATTATTCTATTTTTAAAATGTATAAGCAACAAAAAAACAAATTTTTTTTTCTTTTTATAAGCAACAATTAGTTGTTAATTTATATAAATACTTATGAGCATGCAAGTTTTTTTTATTAAAGGACTGGCCAGATTCACAACAGACTGTTGACCTGTTATTGTCTTTGGGGTAAAACATAGGTGAATGGTTGGTTAAGGTATTTGCCTGTTTGTTTTTTGGTTTTCAATGAAAGACAGTTTGAGATTTCAGTCTTTGGGGGTCTCTGCTGCAGTATACTTGAACCAGAGCTTGTATATCTTATGTATGTACTACCATATCTTGCTCCTGGGTGAGTCTCATGCAGGGATGCTGGGCTGCCCTCTAACATCCCCTAAGGGATATCTAGGGACCAGGCTCTGGAAGGAATTTAGACTAGTCTATCTCTACTGAATCAAAAGCAATTTCAAGTTGGAACGATGAAGAATCAACCAGGGCGTGGCATAGACTGAATACATAAAACCACTGCAAACAGTCTCCCTGTTAATGAATTAAAACTGACAAGGGGCATCTTGCCTGGTAACTGATAAAATCGTCACTAATCCACCTACTTCAGTATTTCTCAAGAGTGGTCCTCCTACCACCAGTACCTGAATCACCCAGGGAGCTTCTTCAAAATGCATATTCCTAAACTACCTCGCAGACCTGTGGTAATAGGATTACTAGGAGTGGAATGAAGAAACCTACATTTTTAACAAGCTACCCAGGAGATTCCCATGTGCTCTAAAGCTTCAGAGCCCCAGTCCTAAGAGGCAGTTCACCAGCTTTTTATCATACCACCTCTGCCTGCAATGCTGTAAGGGCACCTTGCATTTCCTACTATCACACCTGTCAGCAATACCAGAGGCAACAGCCCCTTGAAGAGCAGCCCAGTGACAAAAATATTTACTAAAAGGATGTGCGAGCATATACACGAAAAAACAAATGCATGAGTCAAAAAATAAATGCATGAGCGAAAAAATTAATAGCATAGTTCTCCAAATCCATTCACAGCCCTCTAAAAATCCCCAAAGTGCTTGAAATTTCTCCCTGTCTATACACTGAGCCATACGATCTTAACTCCTCAAATGCTGATCACAGAGAACTGAGAGGAAAAAGGAAGTGCGAGGCTCTGAGTGATTCTCGGGAACATCACCGTGCTGCCACTGTTGCTTCCTGCCCTGCCTCGTTTCTGGCAGACACCACTGCTGTCCCCTGCACATCTGCTGTGAAGGCCGTTGCTTAGCAACAGCAATCAATGTTGTATTTCCTCTTCACCATTTTCCTGAAGATTGAGTCACTGCTCCAAGGTATTATTCTCAAATACCTTCTGTCTCACTGACCAAATAGGTTTGCTAATTTTTCGTTTAGGGAAAAAAATAATCATAAACTAAATTAGTGTAAGAATCAAGGAAAGAAGAGTAAGGGAAGGTCAGTACAGCAGAGTGCTTTGGGACTTGTTTGAGGAAGAAAAATTCTTTGACAGCTCATTGACTTTATTTGCTCCGTCCTTTCATTCTGCCATTTTAGAATTGATTTCTGCTACCTCATGGGAGATGAAAGCCATTAGCATGAATTATCATTCTAAATGCAGATTCACGAGGTATTGCCATAAAACACAAATGATTTTCAAAAACTGGTTTAAGGCACATTTCACATCTCTGTTAAAGATCATGTCTTGGTTACATTCAAAGGAACCGGTGGCAACATTTTTCAATAGTTCTCACTGATAGCACAATATACAATACTTCCAGATGGGCACTGCTCACAAGCTAAATTACTTGTTGCCTGTAATAAAAACATATAGGCAATACTAACATTTACTTCAGGAAAAAAAAAGTAGAAAATGTGGAAGGGGGATGTCAAATGGACCGAGGGAAAAGGTGATAAAAATTCTTATTTTAAATACCCGAAATGTCCTGCCAATAAATAAATTCTTCACACAAAAACAAGAATGAAACTTGGGAACTTTATGTGATATTTTCCAATAAAATGAAATGATATTTGCCTGAAGTGTATGCACAAATACGTTAGTAAGTAGTAGAATCCATCAAGGTGGGTATTATGTGATAATTACTTTTCATGTTTATTGAGCACCTACTATGTACGAAACCCTACGGGCAGCATAAAGATGAGTAAAACTTGATCTGGCGCAATCTAGTAGTAGAAACAGTCAAATAAACAAACGATAATCACTTTCGTATTTGTTTAGTTACAATAAATGTCCCAGTTAACGTGGATTGTATCTGCAGCACAGGCTAGACGAATAAATCAGAGTCCAAAGCCTTTACCTTTTATGACAACACTCACTGTCAGTGAGGATGCAGTGAGATAAACACACCATCACGCACCGCAAGGGACATTAGGCTTGTCAACTAAATCAACCTTTCCAAAAATATTGGCAATATATTCCAAAACCTTTTAAAATCTGCATATTTTTTAAATTTGACATAGTAACTGTATATCTAGAAAACTATTTTAAAGAAATAATCAGAGATGCTGGCCAAAGATATTTATTTCCAAGGAGGAAAATGGAGTTTGGAGCAGTGAAGTAACCCAGATAATCAGCAAGAAGGCAAAACTCAAGCGTAGGCTGGTTTAGCTCCAAAGTCTACGCTCCTCCTATTATACTACATGTCACATTTGGGTAAATGAATAAGAGAAAGGCAACCACTTAACAGGAACGACATGGACAAAACAGGGAGGCTGCACAGGACATCCTAAGGTGCTAGGCCCCCCAGGCTACTAGATCAAGGGCAGTGGAACACTCAGCTTCCTGGCTTGTGCCCTGACCTGCCCTATCTACTGCACTTCCTGGCCAAGAGAGTGGACCTGTTTAAGGGTCAAGATCAGTCTCACTCTCTGATGCTCCTCTACTTGGCTCTACGGCTCACTCTAGTTTGATAATCTTCGTATGATTTCTGGAATTATCTCAATATCTGTAAAGGCTACTGGCTTTGAGTAAACCCCAAGTTTAAACCCGTCTTTTTTTTTTTTTATGAATAAAGGGAGTCTCTAGGTGGTAAAACTGTTAACACACTTGGGTGCCAACTGTTAGGCTGGAGATTTTAGTCCACCCAGAGGCACTCGGAAGAAAGTCCTGGCAACGTACTTTCAAAAAATCTGCCGCTGAAAACCCTGTGGAGCGCAGCTGTACTCTGACACACATGGGGTCACCATGTGTTGGCACTGACTCGACAGCAGCTGGTTCATTGAAAAGAGACGACTACCTGTCTGTCAGTTCATTGTACGATACCAGTTTAAGGGTTACTATGAACCTGGAATTTATGTCACCAGTACTTCAACTACCAGCAGGATCACCGACGACAGACAAGTTTCAGTGGTGCTTCCAGACTAAGACAGACTAGGAAGAAAGGCCTACTGATTTACTTCTAAAAGTTAGCTAATGAAAACCCTACTGATCACAGAATATCGTCCAAGACTTCAGCTCACTTACTTCGGATGCATCATCAGGAAGGATCAATCACTGGAATAGGACACCGTGTTTGGTAAGTACGGACCGGCGAAGGTGAGGGAAACCCTCAATGAGATGGACTGACGTGATGGCCGCAACAACAGACCCAAACGTACCAGCCATCAGGAAGACGGTGCAGCACCGGGCAATGTTTCGTTCTGTTATACACGGGGTTACCATGAGTCAGAGCTGCCTGCACGGCAACTAAACAACAACAAATGAACAAGGAAGTTCTTCTGCCGTCCTTATTCTTTCTCTTATTGATTACACTTCTGCCTCTTCAAGAAGGGCCTCTCCGGGTCATCCTGGATTTCCAGGCTTACAGTCTCCTCTGAATTCTGGCTACCAAAGGCTCTGAAGAACTGTCGCCCGTACACCTGTCCTGTCTTCGTCTAACCGGTTAATTGGTCTTGGTTTAATCTCTTAGGTACTGAATTAAACACATATACTCTCTTTCCCCATCTTCCAGAATCAGATGGCATTAGTTCAAACGGAACATGGTCTTCATAATGCCAAATTGTGCATAATAAGGTTAAAAAAGATTGCGGGGAGGTCTTGAAATCCAGTCAGGGATTAGACCTCATATCCTAAACTACTAGTCAATAGGGAGGTAAGGATATATTTTTTAAAGGTTATTTGGTAAAAGCAGATAAAATTGACTGAACACAAGAGAGGCAAGTGTCAAGTGTCACAGCAATCTAGCTACAAGGTATCCAATCTTTGCTAGAACAGTAAATCGATCATGGCAAAATATAGCAAAGGAAAAATGGGCAGAACTTTCAGTGAACTGTATATGGGGTAAAATCTATACATATCAAAGAGATAAGGTCTGAAACCAACATGTCCAAGTTCATAATATCAGCTTATTTATTATAAGATAAATGAAATGCATTATGATGGTGTTTAAGATAAAAAATGGAAGACTTTAAAAATCAGCATGCTGAAGTAAGCAAATAAATACACAATAAATGTACCCACTTTGCCTCCACCCCTAAGAAGTAAGGCTAAGACAGAAACTGTTTTAGACCAACGGGCTTGCCATGTACAGATGTGGTTCCTTTCTATCGAACATTTCCTGTAATGGTCACTGAGAATATTAACTTCAAAACAAAAAATCTTCCAAGGAGAGAGAGAAGACCATTCAGGAACAGCTCTAAAATCTGGAACAGAGCCTTCCGTTTATTAAGGATGATAATTCTTTAAAAAAGAAAAAGAAAAAAAGGATGTAGAACAGCCATTTTTCAGGTAAACTAGCTAACACAAAAAATCACCTACCCACAGTCTACGTTAGCAGTACTATAAAATATAAAGTTGTTGTTGTTAGGAGCTGTCGCATTGGTTCCGACTCATAGCGACCCTATGCACAACAGAATGAAACACTGCCTGGTCCTGCACCATCCTTACAATCATCGCTATGCTTGAGCCCACTGTTGCAGCAACTGCGTCAATCCACCTTGTTGAGGGTCTTCCTCTTTTCTGCTGACTTTGTACTTTGCCAAACATGATGTCCTTCTCCAGGGACTGATCCTTCGTGACAACATGTCCAAAGTATGTAAGATGCAGTCTCGCTATTCCTGCTTCTAAGGGGCATTCTGGTTATACTTCTTCCAAGAGAGATTAAAATATAAAGTGGACCGGTTTAAAAGTCAAGATCAGTCCTTTAAACAGGATACACACACACACACACACACACATACCCAAAAAACCAAACCCGTTGCCATCGAGTTGATTCTGACTCATAGCGACCCTATAGGACAGAATAGGGTTTCCAAGGAGCACCTGGTGGATTCAAACTGCCAACCTTTTGGTGAGCAGCCGTAGCACTTAACCACTATGACGCTGTGCTTTCTCACATACATACATACGTATATATACATGTATTTTTCCATGTTCTGGTAAAGTTAAAACTCATAAATATACTTTATTCTCT
This sequence comes from Elephas maximus indicus, assembly GCF_024166365.1. NCBI lineage: Eukaryota > Metazoa > Chordata > Mammalia > Proboscidea > Elephantidae > Elephas > Elephas maximus. The sequence goes on along the minus strand of NC_064842.1, from coordinate 17,893,677 downwards.
TTTTTTCAAGGTCTTTGCCATTCTAAAGAATGCTTCTGCTGAGCTTTCTATTTTTATTCATTCAAATTAAAATGCAAAGATTCATCAGCTATTTCCACAATAGCCAAACACATGTCGAAGACAAGCTCCTGATCGTAATCCGCACAATTACAAACTGCTAGATGACAGGCCTAAACAGTATTTGAAAAAGCAGCGTCATTGCTGATGGAGATCAGGACAGTAACAAAACGGTTTCACAATCTCTTCACTAAATACATCTTTGTTTGCATGGTCTACGCACGCTGTCATGGGGCAGGTGCAAGAAAATATACATATTTAAAATCCTACGGAGCTGCCGTGAAATTTGTGACAAAGAAAAATAAAACATGGTGGCTTCATGAATGTAGTAAGATACATAAATAACTTTGAGATGGTCAGAAAAAAGGAGCACTTCCATATTTCTTACTTGGTGTTTATTATTATTCAGCAGCACTTTATATTCTTAATTGTGTGCCATCTTAAAAACGTCAGGCAACACTAAATTCATCAAGTCTTAAGCCCTCAAGAAGGTTAGCAATAATGAACAGCAACATTACGTGAGCTTTGCATTTGAGAAGAAATCTCTATCCATCTGTCTTTCCTCCATAAAATAATTCGGATCACTCTTAGTCGTCATCATTCTGTGCCCTATCTTATTGCATTAGGACATAATAAGGGATCAGAAGAATTCAGCTAAGTTCAAGGACAAACTAGTTCTCTTCCGTAAAGTCAATTTGTCTTATGGGGGTGAGGAGAGTTGCCCTATGGTCGAATTCTGGGTGAGGCCAGTCCACATATAGGCAAAACTGAAAATGTGTAGCTATTTGGATGAAAGTCAGGGGGTTAATCACCTCTGAATCTTCTATTTCAAGGGTGTAATTCCTTAAACAGAACACAAAAACATTTTGGTGTGTTTTTTGTTTTGTTTTTTAACTAAACCATAGTAGTTCAACTATACACCCAAATAATTAGCAACTCACAAAGGGAAGTGAGTGGATAGCAAAAGATGGAGCATAGTGGGTTACTATGAAAAACAAAATCAAAAGCAGGCTTAAGAAAAAAGCAAACAGCAAAGGTTATTTTCATATCAGACAGTATGATAAACCAAATAACCCAAACAGCCTTACCACCAAATAAATGTCTTCTGAAATGCATCAATATATTGGTTGTATCCTCATTTAAGGAAAAAAGAAAAAACCAACCAACCAACCAACATAAAAGAGATTTGGGGACTCTCGTTAAATGAGTTCCTTTATGTGGCTTTTTGCCTTGGTTCCTTGGAAAAACTGCTTGAGAGATTTTCCCCTAAACACTCAGAAGTTATCTTTGCCCTAGTTTTCTAACCCAGAGGATTTGTTACATTTATCCAGGTTTACTGATATTTTCTGAGTAAGCTGTAAACAAGTTCTGGTTTGATAATTTCTGTCTGGTTTTCAGCCTGCCCTGTGATTGGTATGCACCTCGCACAGATTGGTCAATAGACTATGCAAATGAAGTGTCTGTGGCCTACCAAAAGGGGGGGTTGTGAGTTTGTGGCCCCTGCTGGGAGGGGCTATGCCTTTAAACTAACAAGAAAATGTGCATATATGCAGCCAACCCCAAAGAGGTTTTTTAGACAGAAAGAAACAGGGAGAGAAGCAGCAGGAAAAAGCAGAAGGAAGAAAGAAGAGACAAGCAGCAGGAAGAGAGAGGAGGCAAGAAAAAGCCCAAGAGAGCTATAACACAGGCCGAGGGCAGTAAACGCTGAAGACAGTGAGAGGCCCAGAAGAGGCCCAGTGGCAGAGTCAGTGGTGACAGACAGCAGGACCAAGAGAAACCTGTCCTGCACAGAAGAAGGGAGACTTTGCCTGGATGCTTCCTGACCTTGAGTTGTAGAGTGTCGCTTCCCTAATAAACCCACTGCAACTGATTACTGAGCCCAGAAGAGAAGTTGAGAGTGCCCTGGAAGTGACAGCTGGTGTCCATTGGTGGAAAGGTTGGAGGGTAGAGGTATGTCTGACCTCTACCCCACGGGAATCAGCTTTGTACTGTTCTTGGTCATTACCCCCACTGAAGTTAGACACGTTCTGACAACACTATTACTACTCCCACTTTACAGTGGCAGTTTAGGAAATGTGAATATGGTCTAGGTATAAGATGACATATTAAGGAATTCCTGTTAACTCCCAAGGAGTGATATGGTACTGTGATTATAAAAGATAATTTCCTTTATTTTTGAAGGCATACACCAAAGCACCTAGGGTGAAGTGTCTTGGTATCTGCAAGTTACTTTCAAATGGTTCAGAAAAAAACACACACATACTACACATACAAATACGCACACATAAAGCAAGTACGACAAAATGCTAACAACTGACAAGTTTAGGTGAAACACAATTATTTTCCTGTTCTATCCCTTCACATTTTCTCCATGATTTAAAATTTTTATAATAAAAAGCTGAAGAAAATAAAGGCTTAAAAAAGGTAAAAAATAAAAGAGAAAAATGAAAAGTAAAATAAAACAAAACTCATCATTTATGTGACAAGAAATTCTCAGATGATTGCAATGAAGAAAAAGTGGGAATCCAGAGAGGTAAGTAAGAAACCAGCTTTCTCACTGGAGACATTTAGCTAACCCTGGCAACCCTGAACTTCCATTTTGACAGAAATAAAATACCAGGGGTGGGAGGTTGAAGAAGAATATGCATAATCTGATTACATATATAAAAATTTTTTTTTATTATTATTTAAAAAAAAAAAAAAGGCCAGCGAATGACAACACAAGGTTCAGGATAGTGGTTACTCCACAGGGTAGAGGGAAATGAGATAAAGGAAGGGTATGTGGAGCTTCAAAGGCAGTAGTAACATTCTATTTCTTAGGCTGTTTGGTTGCTATATGGGTTTTGCTCAGTGTTATTTGTGCCTTATACTCACAGACATTCTTTTCTGTGTTCAATGATAGTAAGAACAAACAAAAAAGTATTTAACAAAAAAACAATAATATGTACAGGTATCACAGACAAGAGCATAAAATTATACTAGTTTTGCATGCAACAAACATGTCTTTAGAAAAAAGAAGAAAACTAGCAACATTCAGGCAGGTCATAGCAAAACATCCAGGTGCTTCGAGAATACACGAGATGCTGTGGCAAGTAAACGACTGAACGTCTCAAGCCGACCTCCATCCAATGAGCACGAATGCCTAGGAGTTTCAAGCCTGTCCTTAACCCAAAATGGGTTTCAGCTACCTAATTTCAAACCAAAAGCAAACCCGTTGCCGTGGAGTCGATTGCAAATCACAGCTACCCTACAGGACAGAGTAGAACTGCCCCGCAGGGTTTCCAAGGAGTGGCTGATGGATTCGAACTACCAACCTTTTTGGTTAGCAGCCAAACACTTAACCACTGTACCACCAGGGCTACCTAATTAGTGATATTTTTTTCTCCCACTATTTCTGTTCATTTGATTCCAACTCTAAGGGTGTCTGTAAACGCAATTTTTAACATTTGTTAGGTTCCTCTAGATCCACTCTTTATATGATGAAAGTCTTAAATTTTCCCAAACCGATACCTTTTTCCATATCTGTGGACTAGGCTATGACTTATGCTCTACTACTCTGTCTCATGACAATTCACATTAGAGCTGAATCTGCTATTTTGACTGTTTGTGATGTTCTGGCTAGCAGCGGAACAGATGGGTAGTTTTTCTCTAGTAGGAATATTTGCCAACAATTGGAAGGGTGTAAAACTCATTCTCAAAGAAACCCAAACATAACCACAAGGAGCCTAACAAAGAATTAAAATACCCACTGTCGCAGACAGAAGTCTCCACAGACTTACACCGTGTATTTGGAAGCCTAGGCATAAAATGACAGTTAATTAAAAAAACTCTTGGGTAATATTGTTGATTTAATGCTATTAAAAATCCTAATAGAACTTGAAGTTTATATAGGTATTGTGTTCATATTCATTTGATTCTCACACTTCTGTGAAATAGATATTATAGGTATTATTACGGTAGCATTATAGATAAGGAATAAAGTATAGAGAGATACACACATTATTATAAAAAATGCACTAAACTAAGAAGTCAGACTTGGGATTTAAGCCCATTTGTGGCTCTTTGTAGCAGTGTGACCTTGAGCAAGTAAGGAATTTCACAGATGTAAACATTTGTTTGTATGTAACAGGTACAATAATACCCAATTCACAAAGTTCCTATGAGAATTACGTACAATATAAAATTCCTAGTGAGAGTGCCTGTCAGAGAGTAAGGCTTTAATAAATATGTTCTTAATTAATGAAGTCTCAGTTGACTAGAAAAAGTCAAAACTTTCATCTTTACTTCTTTCAGGTGACTCAGATTTAGGGGAAAGAAAAATTTACACCTAAAACTTTAATACAAACTGGAGGTTACAAGGATCCCTCAACATTCTGTAGCCACACATCAGTGGCTTCTCATGCAGAACCTAAAAAAATGGACAGAATCTAATAAGTGGGTGATTAAGTCATTTAGAAGGGACAGAGCTGTCCTATAGTAACGATCATGACTCATTTGATACTAAATCATATATGCTGTAGTATTGTTACTTGACATCTGTACATACATATCTTTTCTACACACAGAGTATACTCCATGTCCCATACAGACAGCCCCTGATATTTCATTCACAGATTGCCCATTTCTAATACTGGTGATTTGTGGATTCCTTCCTGGAATCCCTCTGCCCAACTCCTCAGTTCCTGGCTGTACCCTTTGCCGTCAAGTTGGTTCCGACTCAGAGTTACCCTATATGACACAGTAGAACTCCAGAGAGTGGCTCGTGGATTCAAACTCCTAACCTTTTGGTTAGTGGGTGAGCTCTTAACTACCGCCCTGGCAGGGGAGAGAAAAGAGGTATCTTCCAGAAAAAGAGGCTCCTGAAGCCACGATGAGGAGAAAAGGGGTCACAGTGAAACCAAGGGCTGCAACTGTCACAACTAATTCCTCAGGCAAAAAAGAAATAAGGGTGTGGGTATTCTCAGATCAACTGTGTAGCCTGAATCACCTATAAGGCTCTCAGACACTTTACAATCACCATGATTTAGTTTCTTGTCCCTGTGTATCCCCTGAGAGAGTGACATACAGCACTTCACAAAAGGGCTCATTCTGCCATTTTGTTGAAATACTGAAAATGGAGTCACAGCCACTAGAGAGGATGCTCATTTACCCTCTTCCATCTTTTATGGACCTAACTTTATGCTACAGTATTGAAGGTACTCGAAGATTTGACCTAGTTTAATAGGACTGCCCCTTCTGTGTCCCCCTTCTCCTCCATAAAGTGTCCTCACACCTGATAAGCACCAACCAGTTTCCATCGAGTTGATTCATGGCAATCCCTTGTGTGTCAAGGTAGGACTATGCTCCATAGGGTTTTTGATAGCTGTGACCTTTCAGAAGTAGATTGCCAGGCCTTTCTTCCAAGGTACCTCTGGGTGGGTTCAAACCACCAACCTTTCAGTTAGCAGCTGAATGCTTAACCATTTGTGCCATCCAGGGACTCCTCCTAACAAGCACAGTTTACTGAAATTGTATATTTTGAATGACCCTTGAAAATGTGTGAAATTTCAATAATTACAATATATTGGAATTGCTAAATCCTATAATTTCACTCGAGTGAACTTAATCACATCATAACATTTAGTTCGACTTGTTCCCAAATCAGTTTGGATTATAAACTGAAAACTGAAAAATTATTTTGGTTATAAAGACCTCTCATCTGTACAAGGACTTAAATCCTTTTATTTCCAGAGTACTCATTCAGGCATCTTTCATTCAACATGTTTTTTTGTACACTGCTACTAGAGTGAATGGAGACCTGGTGGTACAGTAGTTAAGAGCTCAGCTGCTAACCAGAAGGTCAGCAGTTCAAATTCACCAACCGCTCCTTGGAAACCCTACAGGGCTGTTCTGCTCTGTCCTATAGGGTTGCTATGAATTGGAATCGACTCAACAGCACATAACAACTAGAGTGTGAACAAGACTGGCAAGGACTCTGCCTTCGCAGACCAGGGAGATGATAAACAGCTAAAGAAATAAATGAACAACAACATTTTAGATAATGTTAACTGTTGTAAAGAGACTATTGTATCATAGATCTAACAGGGATCTCCTTTAGATGGAGTGGTTAAGGAAGACCTCTCTGAGACCTAGAGATCTAAAGCCATATTCCAGGCAGAGGAACTAGCAATTCCAAGGGCCATGTATCAAAACAAACTTCATATGTTAGAGGAACAGAAAGGAGTCTAAGTGTGGCTGAGGTACGGTGAGGGGTGTGGTAGTGAAAGAGGCAAGTTGGGGACAGAGCATGTTACTACTTAAATGGCACAAAGACTTTACCTTTTGTTCTAATTGTAATGGGAGTCAGTAAAAGTATGGGGGAAGGTGCCAGTATGACCTAATTTATATTTTAAAAGATTGAACTGGTGGAAAAAAGAGTATAGGGGAACAAGAGAGGGAAGAGGAAGTCTAGTGACGAGGCTCCTGTAATTGTCCATGCAAAGGATGACGCTGACTTGGACTATGGGCGTAGCAATAAAAAGAAAAAAAGATTTTTGGTATATTTTGGAGGAAGCGCTGATGGATTAGACAGGGGAAGAGGTGATGGAAAGAATTAACCAAGATTTTTTTTAAACTAGATTTTTAACCAAAAATGTACAATATGTAACATGTTTTATATGAAAATGCAACATGTTTTATATGAAAAAATATTAAAACAAAGTGTCAAGCAATCATCATCACTGAATTTTAAAGCTCAAGAAGACTTTACAATAATACAGTACGTCCTCCTTGGTTCAAAAATCCATTCTTGAATACGTTTAGCATCTGATTATTATATGAGGTTATTAATTCTCCCTAATTTTCTTTAATAATTAATATTTAATAACTGGCTTGATGAAGACTGGCATATTAGATTCTATACCTCAACAATTCAAATAATCTTAGATGGCGGATATGAGCCAAGTCCAATTTTCCATACACCCCATGGAAAAATGGTAGACCCTGAGGAGAAATGCATTAATACCTTCATTGGAATAAATCACAATGTGACTTCACCATTAGATGCGCTGGGGAACAAAGTTTCTATTTTAGGAGATGTTGGTTATGTATTCTATCCTTCTATGCATTCTTCGCAGCTCATGAACTCCAGGGTCCTAAAGTACAACTAAATAAAGCAACTTTGGTAGGTGAAAGAAGTTCTATCCTAAGACGCCAGGCTGGAGAACTGGATCCTTTTGGCCACTGTATTAATAGTTTTGAATTTGAACAGATCACTTAACCTCTCTGGCCCCTCTACCTTTATATATAAAATGAAAATAACATTAGTTTACACATACTTATTCAGATAAATCCCTGAGGTCCTGTCTAGCTCTAAAAATCTATGATAAATATATCCATAAATTAGGTTTCACATCACATGCTACCTTTTTTACATTTACAAACCACCGTATTTTTCTTATTTCAAAGTTTACTTCAGAAGACCCTAAAGCCAAGCAATTCCACTGGCTTCCATGTTTAATTACGATTAGTTTATCTTATAGGACTCTTGGGCTTGTATCATTTTTAAGAGAACACAAAGTTTATGGAATATTGGACTGCGTGGTACTCCTCCTCCTAATCTAACATTTTGAAGTGTAAGAAAATCAAGTGTCTGGGTCCGGTTCCCACACATTCTTTCTTGTGATTTTTTAGCATTTGCTGGTGGTATTTGACCAGCCCATATCCCTGTCTCAGGGACTCCCCATAGTTCCTGCTAGGAGGCAGCATAAAAACAAATGGTCAAAAATCTCAATATCTGTGTTACATTTTTTAAATAGTAGCTCAGATAGCAGTGTAGATTCCATTGTCTAAGAAGTCCAAAAATCTCTATTCTAATGATAGCCCTTTGTGTACTGTCTAAGAAGGTCAAATACCTCTATTCTACTGATAGCCCTCTGTCTCAGTCAGAGAAAAGCAAGGTAAGTTTTTTTTTTTTTCCCATAGCACAGTCACCTCAGTTTTTAAACAAAATTAAAACCTCATCATCTAGAGTCAATGTTTTTTGTAAAACATGTAAATTTCTCTTTCACCATATGTATTATTTTTGGATGCTTCCACTGCTTTTAGAAGTTCCCCTTATCCTGGGGTAAATCATAACAAAACCAAAAATGAATAAATAAATGAACGTGGTAGGATTTTTCAGCTAGAGTCTCTACATTTTTAAGATAAATTTTGAAAGTGCACTAACATCATTTATACCGAGAACAACAATAGGGCGGTCTAAAATAATTTCTACAAATGAAGTTCCAATTTTTTTTTATATTCATTAATGATGGCTATTGTTGCAAGACTTCAATTAGTAGTTCATTAATTTAAAAGTTAATCTCATTATAGGAATAAATGATACTAGAACATCTCCTAATTATCTTTGCTCATCCATAATAATTGTACACCATCCTGCTCCTGAAAAACTCTACATTCGGTTTTTGTTCCTAAGACTATTATCCTGCTAAAATTCTCTGAAATCCACTTGTCTTGCTACTTAAAAATTAAAGGGATTAGTATCAATTTAACTGAAATAATTAGTAATAATCTACTGAATAGGAAGTTTGTGATAATAGGTGTTATGTTGTTTCAGTCTACCTGCCATAGGACAAAGTAAATATTAATAATTTACTTAAACCTAAAGAAAATTAAAAAAAAATTAACTCTCCCTATTAAAAAAAAAAAAAAAATTGTGGTGTCGATTCAAACACATGGCAGCCCCACGTGTTTCAGTGTAGAACTGTGCTCCATAGGGTTTTCAATAGCTACAATCTTTCAGAAGGAGATCACTAGGCCCTTCTTCCAAGGTGCCTCTGAGAAGATTGAAACCACCAACCTTTCAATGGTTAGTAGCTGAGTATTTAACCGTTTGGACACCCAGGGACTCCACCGAAAGGTAATGATTACAATGACCACTTATCCATCTCATAGAGATGATGTAAACTGATTAACAAACCTATGAAGTATTTTGAGTTTCCCAGAAAATGACATGTCACTGGCACTATTTCAACACCTATGAAGACCTACAACAGACTTATATTTATCTTCAGCCCTAAAAATCTGGGCCTTATAGGTTTTTCCCAGGTGTTCAAACAGGTAGACCCTGAAAGTGAGGCACTAACTTCACAGTCACCGTGCAAACATCTGACAAATTTCAGTATAGTATTGTTTTTATTGCTTAAATACTAACCTAGAAACACTTGTGGGTTATAATTCACTAAATCTTTAAGAACTATTGCTTTTCCTACATGATGTGATCTTGCTGCTATGAGTTGAAATCAACTAGACAGCAATGGGGTTTTGGTTTTTTGTTTGTTTTTTTATACAATATTCTACATATAATGTCCTACATTTTCCCAACTGTTCTTAATGATCAATTCACTCATTCTCATACCACCTGCTACGGTCTGTGCACTGCTGCTGTTAGTTGCCATCAAGTCTGTTCTGAATCACGGCGACCCCACGTGCCCAGAGCAGAAATGTTTTCCAAAGGGCTTTCAATGGCTGTGCCCTTTCAGAAGCTGACTGCCAGGACTGTCTTTCAAGGCACCTCTGGGTGGGTTCGAACCACCAACTTCTTAGCTAGTAGTTGAGCACTTAACTGCTTGCACCACCCAGGGCCCCTGTGGGTTAGTAATATCAATCCTTTCCCCCCTTTTTTTTTATAGGTAGGAAAACCAAGGTAGAAAGAAAAAGAATGCATCATTTCTCTCTAATCCATACCAGTCCCATAAAGATCTAAAGTAGTTTGCATAAACACATTGAATACAATGAACTAATACAAATTTTAAAAGTGGTGCACGATGAAATCATGCAAAAGGAAAATGAGAAAGGAAAGAAGGAGGCAGGAGTTAGGCTGGTAGGTAATGCACAGTGTCCTGTGTAATGCTGGAGGTAGGTCACAAATGTGATGAGATCAATATTGGCTTCAAGGTGCCAAAGAGACATTTTACAGCAGGGCTGGGGCTGCTTCAGTGTTTATGATTCTCAGGCAATCATTATGACCCCAGGCAAAATTAGCTGCAAAATATATCTTCACTATTATACTGTTTGACTTTTCTTTTTTTTAACCATTAAAGAATAATATCCAAACCTCTGTACCTCCCTCGTTTAAGAAGCAAATCTTCCAAAGCAGACTGTCCTATGTAACTTTCTGCAGTGATAGAAATGTTCTATATCTATCTACACTACTTAGTATGCTACCCACTACTCACATATGGCTGTCAAACATTTGAAATGTGGTTAGTGCAAATGAAGAACTTAATTTATATTTTGGTTTTATTTTAACTAATTTAAATTTTAATAGTCAAATGCAGCTAGTGATTATTTGATAGTGCAGTTCTAATGCATAATTTTTATGTATATAGTTTTCGCTCTCATGGAGGTACATTTTTCAGTTACTCACCTTCCTAACTCAGACACAACTATTTTTTATTTAGGTATATATTTACCTAAATAACATAACTTAGACAAGTTTCTAACTGATTTATTTTATTCAAGAGAATTTTTCACCCAATTATGGGCTCAGCGTGGTATCTGATGTGCTCAGACGCTAGCCTTCATTCACTCCTGAAAGCAGCCTTTCATTCCCTTAAAAGCTCAATCTTCTCTCACTGCAGCTGACATACCACTCTCAGAGACGTGTGTTTCTCTCCTGTTTCCTGCTCTTTTGACATGGCTGTGGACACATGCGGAGTGTAATAAAGATGCTGTCCAGACAGCAGTTTTGTAGCCACCAGACAGTTGACATCTGCGTCAATACTCAGTGCACTTAGTGAAACAAGTAAAAATGTATTCCTACTAGAGGAAACACTAATAAAAAAAAATACTGTGACATAGAAAATGAAGCTATTACATTTCTACAGTGCTCGGACAAGTTTCAACATAATAATTCTAAACTCCACTGAAGAAACTGGTTTTTGGTAGTTGCTACAATACATACGCTCACACACATTCACATTGATATACAGGTAGTCCCCTAACTACAAACGAGTTCCACTCCTGGGTCTATCTTTAAGTGGAATTTGTATGTAAGTTGGGACAGTTCGTATGTAATGTCACTTAGTCAAGTGCTTGTCTTAGTACATAGCGTACATTTCTATGGATAAAAAACATTAAAGATACACTAAATCATCTTTAACATAATAATACAGTAATAACATTTTGATGATCATCGCAAGTAGTGCCCTTTGTTATTACAAACCATTGTATATGCTTCTAATTTTTAATAGTCTCTCCAGGGCTTGGTTCGTAACTACGGGGTGTATGTAAGTCAGACGTTAGTAACCTGGGAACTAAAAAAAAAAAAAACCTAAATACTATCCTGAGACATTTCATAATATTTCAGAGATAATATCCCTTACATTTCAAAACTGCCTTAGTCATTTGGGGCTCCAGTTGTTCATCAGATACAGCACCTGACACACAAAGGCATGGCCTGAATGGCAGATCACATGCAGACCCAATACCAGTCAACTTTCCAGAGTGAATCAATTTTTCAAAGGAGAGGCCCACCCAATATTTACTTTGCGTTAAGAATGGGAAATCAAATGAAAAGAGAAAGAGTGACAAGAAGTTCTCATGCCCTACTTCAGTTTTTCCTTGGAGCACTGAGCAGATTTTATTAAATTTAACCTAATTTTTTTTTTTACTATGGCAACAGTTGCATCGCTTGAGATCACATTCTAAAAGAAACACAGCTTTTCCTCTCCTCCTTCAGCACTTTGATTCTCTCAGAGTTTGCCTTAAAAGCCATAGTTTTTTAAATGCCAGTGATAATATGTATATTGAAATCCAGGAGTGATAAGGACATTCACATTTATAATAAATCCCATGAATGGCTTTTCCTTTGGACACTCTTGTGACATTACTCAGTGGTTAGGGGGTTAATGAGTGAAATGGATCACTGGACTGAAAATAAAAATCACTATTAAAAAAAATGCTACACCAAGAGAATGAGGCACTACATAATACTGTAACCACTGAGAATTCTCAACAGTAAAATAAAGCCTTGTAGTCCCAGCATTTTCATTAGTTTTCCAGTAGTACTAGATGCGGCGTGAATTACAATGAGGTAAAAAGCAATGGCTGCTCCCTTTAAAGAACATACAGGATTCAGAGGGAAGGCACTCCTTCAATTCACATTGTGATGGTTATTGGGCTGTTCATACCACAACATATATTTTAAGAGTTAGTACGCTAAAATACTTCATGTAACAGGATATGGCATCTAACTTGCAAAACGATACATGCTAAACAGCTAACATAGTGAGTCATGTTGCACTGTAAATGTTCATTTAAAAATACAGAAATATACAGTCAGTTCAAATTTGTGCACTAATTTGTAACTATACAATTTGGAGTTCGAATCGTATTCAATATGTTTATTTAAACAGAGGCAAAAGTAACCTAAAGGGTAACTAAAACCACACAAAGGGAGGAAAATCAGGTTATTACCTATGGGATTGTTCTAGTTCAAAAGAAGAAAAGGGGGTTGGTGGTGGACGGAGCACTGCAAAGTGAAACATAAAATCAGATCTTACATCACAGACATTTTACTTTGCATTAGGTTCTGAGGCTCCTAGTTGCAAAAATAGCTTTTTTTTGTTTTTTGTTTTTTAACTATTAACTTGGAAAAAATCTTTAAAAGTCAAGCATCTCCTTAATAGACCTGCCTTTAGGTGTAAGGCTGAAACAGAGGTACATAACCGGAGAAGAAAAAACAATAGCAAACACTGTTTTCTCCACTGTAACTGGAAAGTGTCATATGCCCTACACTAGTTTCTGTTCTAATCATCCTATGTTTAATACCTCCCAGTTCACCAAAACTGAAGAGTTATTCTAAATTTCTACTGGAATATGAATAACATATCACCTTGAAACCAGATGACGCCCTTCCTATATATGTTACTGAAGTGTCATTCACCGTGAAGGATGCAGAAATACAAAATACAATTCCAGTTCCCAAGTTACTTATAATCCAGTTAGGGATACATTACTATACATAACCATAAAGGTAAATTAAATGTAGCTGGAGCCCTCAGCTGGGCAACAGTAAGGCTCTGGGAAATATAACTATAGCTATGGTGAGCTTCGCTACGGCAGCTAACCAAAAGGTCGGCAGTTCAAATCCGCCAGACACTCCTTGGAAACTCTATGGGGCAGTTCTACTCTGTCCTATAGGGTTGCTATGAGTCGGAATCGACTCGACGGCACTGAGTATATGGTGAGCTTCTGCAGCCCATGGGCAACATCAAGCTCATGGCAGCTCCACTTCCTAGATGAGTTTCCCCTTTCCCAGAGTTCCATATGCCTTTACACTGCCATAGAACCTTTACTGGAATTTCTAAAGCAAACTCCTTACCTCTAGGCAGAAGAATCCTGGGAAAAGAGACCTTGGAACAAAGGGTCAGGTGTACCTTAGTCCTCATAGTGACATCTTTGCTTTGGAACACTTTAAAGAGGTCTTTTGCAGCAGATTTGTCCAACACATCATTTGATTTCTTGACTGTTGCTTCCAGGGGCACTGATTGCGGATCCAGATAAAATGAAATCCTTGACAACTTCAATATTTTCTCCTTTTATCATGATGTTGCTTATTGGTCCAGTTGTGAAGATTTTTGCTTTATGTTGAGGTGTAATCCATACTGAAGGCTGCAGCATTTGATCATCATCAGTAAGTGCTTCAGGTCATCTTCACTTTCAACAAGAAACATTGTGTTATCTGTATAGTGCAGGCTGTTAAAGAGTCTTCCTCCACTCCTGATGCCACGTTCTTACCTATATACTCCAGCTTCTCGGATTATTTGCTCAGCATACAGATGGAATAAATATGGTGAAAGGATACAACCCTGATGCACACCTTTCCTGATTTTAAACCATGCGGTATCCCTTTGTTCTGTTCAAACAACTGCCTCTTGGTCTATGTACAGGTTCCTCATGAAAACAATTAAGTGTTCTGGAATTCCCATTTTTCGCAATGTTATCCATAATTTGTTATGATCCACATTGTCGAATGCCTTTGCATAATCAATAAAACACAGGTAAATATCTTTCCATTATTCTCTGCTAGGGATAACAAAGTATAGGCTTTTTTATTCATCTGACTCAACACTTTCAATCTAAAGGCTATATCACTATTTTATCGACTTTGTGAAGAATTCATCTATCATTTCACTGACTATTTCCTCCCTTCTGTTGTGTCTATTCTCTGCTTCTGGAAATTCTATTAGAAAGATATTAGCCTTCCTAGATCTTAATTTACAAGTCTCTTATTTTTCAAATTGTCCTTTACTAATATTTTTTTGCTCTATAATCTGGGATTTTTCCTTTACTTTTGAAAATCAGGCTTTGGCTGTATTTATTCTATTAGTTGTGCTTGGTCTATACATTGATTTTTTTTTTTTAATTTTGTAATCATATTGCAAGTCTTGGGAAATTTTTAACTGATTCCTACTGTGAAAGGTTGGTGGAGAAAAAATTCTTAGTTCATGCACAAAGAATACAACAGAATGAGAGTTAAGTCAAAAAGAAACAACATTTTTGAGTTTGTTTTTAATGTTCTTTTCTCTTATTTGAAGGTAAAAGATGATTAAAAGGAAAAAGTATAAAGGCCAACGAATCTCCCAGTTGAGTGTGAAACACGAGCTGTGATGTAGCCTATCATCAATAAACACTTCATATTCTGCACATGCATGTTTTTGGCAGTCAAATTTATAATGTGTGTCCAGGTAACCACAGATTCAACAGACTACCGTGACAGCTCTTGCCAAGCCCTGTGGCTTAGGAGAAGGATAATTATAGAAAAAGAGAAAAATATGTATTAAGAAAGCCTTGCTAAATGAGTTTCCATATAACAGTATTTTATTTTCACTATTACCTTACACCTGGGAAACATTAACACAGAGCACTTTCCTCTCTTTTTTATTGGACTCTTTAAAAATACACCATAAAAGGGGGTTAGCTATAGTTCATGGATCAGCTATTCATTGCTCATCTCTCACACCTGAAAGAGCCCAATGACACTTAGATTCAAGTTTATTGCACTTTTCACTTTCCTGAGTGATCTCATTTTTAAATTCATCTTGGGATCTTCTAGCTACATATTAGAATGTTTAATTCCAAAATGCTGACTCACTTCATTGGAGAGAAGGAGGCTTCCACTTGGGAATGTGAGACAAATCGTGGTTTTTCTGGATGGTTTTTCCCTCATTCATTCTGGATAACGCCCACCTTATAAGCAGGATTTACTGCATGTGAAACAGCGAACTGAAAGCAGTTATCATTAAGTTTTTAGTATTTTTAAATGCCTTATTATCAATGGCATAATTGCTTTAATGCCATCCATGATAGGTGCCATAGCTAGCTCAATTTGACAATGAAAGATGCTGTGTCATTCTGCTACGGCAGGTATAAAACATACACCAGAAGAGCAGGTCTTTTGCATATGTAATCCACCTTCTTTTAACTTCATATTTTCTAGCACTATAAAACGGGACAGAAAATACTCCTAATACTACTTCCATTGTTTTTTTTTTTTTTAATCCCAGTGCTTTCTGTTGCCTACTATAAAATTTTAATACATTTTGTTTTACTGTCTTGTTACTACCAGTTTTCTGTACCAAAAAAAAGAAAGAAAGAAATTGTTTTGGCTTTACCACGTACTGGATTTATATGCGCCCCATCTAAACACTGTGCATGACATTTTGAACACATACAAAAATGATACCTCAATAATTTTCAAAATACTGAGTTTTCAAGTTTCTTTAATCCTGTTATCAGGCAGGCAATGTGTTCATCTCTGTGTGGTAGTCTACCTTTCAGACATCATTAATGTTTTAGATTTTCATAAATTCTGCTATGACCAAACAGACCAAGAACTTGGAATATGAAAAGTTCCTGAAGGAATTAAGCAAACAGAATAAGTTTAAAAATAAGAATAAAAAGTAGGACAAGGCAAATATTTCCATGTTGGAACATACAGGTCTACTATCTTAAGGGAGTCCCCGGGTGCTGCAAATGGTTGACACGCTCATCTACTAACTGAAAGATTGGAGGTCTGAGTCCACCCAGAGGCACCTCAGAAGAAAGGCCGGGAGATCTATTTCCAAAAAATCAGTGAAAATCCTATGGAGCCAAGTTCTGCTCTAGCACACATGGGGTCACCATGAGTTGGGATCAGCTTGAGAGCAACTAGTTCAGTTTTTTTTTTTTTTTTTTTTGGCTTTTACTATCTTATAAAAGGAGCAGCCACTCAATACTCTGAGGATAATCCTTGTCCTCAAAAAGAAGGTGAAACTGAAATCTTACAAATATGAACAAAAGTGAAGATACCTCATCAAATTATGGATACTATTTTTTTTTTTTTGGATTATCTAAAAAATTAAAACTTCATATTTAAAATAGGAAATGTTTGAAAAATGTTTCTGAATCAGCCTTACAGCATTTTTGCATCATTCCTGGCTAAAGACCTAATTCTTTGAATTAACATTCACTCTACACCAACCAACCATTTGAAGGCCCTTTTTAGACTTGGCGATCTGCTTGCATAAAGATTATAGCCAAAAAAATCCAACAGTGCAGTGTCTACTATAACACACAGCATCACCATGAGTCAAAATCTACTGAATACCAAAGGGTTTGGTTATTTGAGTTCCTCAATATTGCAAAAGCGGCTCTTTCATGGTCATACTTTGCTATGAACACTTCAACCTGCATGAAAAGTTACAGCTACATTTTTCTTCAACTCTGTAAATTCAAGTTTAATGAGAATGTAACCACAGATAACATAGCAGGCCAGGGTCACAGCTAGTAATTGCTAACAAAGCCATGTTTTCCCGCCCAGGAAATTCATCTGTTTGTTGTGACGGTGATGATAAAAGGATTTTTTTTTTATTTATTCATTTGTTTTTTTCCACTTGGTTCTTTAATCACAATCACACTTGTCCTCCAATTTGTTCCATTAAGTATTTGAGAACACTTACAGTAAAGTCACATATAATGCATTAAAAATAATCACGACAAAAAGAACAAAAAAAAAAGGAAAATCAGGATGAGGAAAATAGAAATTTAAATATGAAACCAAGACCAGAAGGAATCCCAAAACTCACAGACTTAGGATCTTAAGTTTAGCAAGTATCTTGTTCTTCTGGTAAAATGAGATGTTGACTGCTACCAGACAATGATTTCACTTTTGCTCTAGTGCTAGGAAAGTCAGAATGGAGGTTTACATTAAAATATTATAAGTTTCCTTGGTCAAAAAAAATTTTTAATATAATTTTTTCTTCCCTTCTCTTTTATTACCTGGCTTTTGTCTTTGTCCTTGTGGTACAATCCCTGATCTTGTTGTATCTGCGGTTTTAAGTTTGAAATGAGAAATCTGAACACAGCGTTCCCCTATTCCTGGATCACAGCATGGTGGTGAGATCTACAGAGCTGTTTCTCACTTCTGGTGTAGCAGCATAGTAGGAGATGCCCAGTATCTGACAGGGGCGGGGGGTGGGGGGCAGGTGACAGGGGTGACACGTGTAAAGGTACTAGGCCCAGTAATCTATGCTTTCACCCCATTCCATAACCCTTTCCCTCTGTATCTAGAAATAAGTGATGCAAATGCCCCAAAGCTGCCTGTACTCTTTGCCTGTTACAAATATCACACAGTCTTACAGTCATCTGAGTGTCATCTCCCAGGTAATATACGGGCAGTCTATCTATAGCCCTGAGAGAACTCTACGGTGCAACCAAAGCCAATGAACAGCCATTGATACCTAATCCAATTCTCAGTTCAACCCTGCATTTATTGTCATCTATCCAGAGCATTTTTTTTTTTTTATCCAGAGCATGACACGATACAGGCCTAAAAATGATGTAGGCTAGACTGAAGAAAAGACAGAAATCTACAAGCCAAGTACATTAAAAAAAAAAAAAACATAAGGCAGAACTAAAAACAAGCTACATAAAAGGCATAAACAGCATCCTGTGGGAAGGCAGGTGAATTCTGTAATTCGGACTTGATGGTCAGGAAAGGCACTGTGGAAGAGGTAGGCTGTGAACTGTACTTAGAAGGATTTTAGACTGTCAGAGGGGACAAAAGCAGAAGAAACACCATAAAAAAAGGGATGAAGATCAGGCAGTCTCTGGCATGTGGAAAAGATATGCCTTGAGATAACTGCCTAGTTTAATAATTTTATCGTCTCTGGAAATGTCTGGTCATTTCTGAGCTACCTGACACCTAACCCAAACTGGTATAGATTCCCACTCTAGGGTACTAAGATTTGAAACAGAGACACTCATGAGACAGGAAATTAACAGAATGAGTCACATCAAAGGTAGTATTCTGGAGAGTTAGCCAGTCCACAAAATCAGACTACCAAAGAATTCTTTTGATTCTATAAGATATTCCAGTGTCCAGCCAACTAATTCCGCTTTTACTTAAGGTAGCCAGTGGTTCAGTGGTAGAATTCTCACCTTCCATGGCGGAGACCCCAGGCGTTGCTACGATGCAGAACAGGTTTCAACAGAGCTTCCAGACTAAGACAGAATAGGAAAAAAGGCTCTGTCCTATAGGGTCGCTATGAGTCGGAATCGACTCGACAGCAGTGGGTTTTTGGATCTAATTCTGAAAATTTGGCCAGTGAAAACCCTATGGGTCACAAGGGTCCAAATCTATTGTGTATGGGGCCTTCTCAAAGGCAGCTACCAACTACAACTGCAGCAGCCAGAGTTGGCCTCTGTTGCTTGCAACACAAAGTCTCTTAATTAATGTTGGAGAAATGGAAGAGAGGGAAGTCACGTCATAGGAGCTGCTGCTGGAAAGGTAATTTGAGGCCGAAGCCTTGAATGTGGGACCAAGGTGAGCTATTACAGTTCGAAGGGCAGAACTTACCTCTGGCTTTATGAGTTTAAAGTAAGATGGATTCATGTACACACTCAGAGGGAGTCTTCAGCTTCACTAAGCCTATACCATGTGTCATGGATTCAATCATGTCCCCCAAAATGTTTGTCAACTTGGCTAGTCCGTGATTCCCAGTATTGTGTGATTGTCCATCATTTTGTCATCTGATGTGATTTCCCTATGTGTTGTAAATCCTCTCTCTCTGATGTTAATGAGATGAGATTAGTGGTAGTTATGTTGATGAGCCAAGACTCAATCCACAAGGTTGGATTGTGCTTTAAGATATAAAAGATATATCTTTTAAGATAAAAAGATATAAAAGAGAAGCAAGATATAAAAGATATAAGATATAAAACTGCAGATTCAACAAGATCAGGAATTATACCACAAGGACAAAGACAAAAGCCAGATCACAACTGTGCTATCAAACCCACTTAAGGGGAAGGAAAATGACTCAATCATGCCATTGCAGTGAGGCCCCAATAAAGGCCCTGGCACAGAAACTCCATGGACTTCCTGGCTGGTGAAAGACATTGATGCACATGGCAGGGTAGCGTGTCCCTTTTTGAGAAAATAGAAACTCCCGTTTGGGACCCTCCCAGGACTTGCAAAGCAAGAAAAAAGTGCTATATGGGCAGCTGGTGTCAGAACAGAAGTTGCAGAGAAGTAAAAAGTAGAGATTTTGATTTGTGTTTAGTTATATCCTTAGTACTTTTCTCTCTGATAAAATTACTCCCATGATGTTGGCACCCAGGATGGTACTGGTCTCAGAGTAGCATACCCGAAGTAACGTGCCAAAACCAGGCAGTGACCAGCAAAGGATGAGAAAAGGCCAAGGCTAAGACTCCAATCAGGAAGGAGCTGTTGAACTTGAAGGACCTTCACTGATATAATGGAAATGAGCTGACTGTCTAATAACCACAATTCTTAGTCCAAAAATGTACCTCTCCAACTCACAACTCCTGGCCTACAATTACGATTTCAATTCAGTTTATACAAAAATAATAACATTGTAAAGATAGTCAATATAAACGAGACTAAAGGAGTACACCGGCCCAGGGGCAGAGAGTAGGAGGCAGGAGGGAACAGGAAAGCTGGTAATAGGGAACCCAAAGTTGAGAAGGTAGAGTGTTGACATGTCATGGGGTTGTTAATCAATGTCACAGAACAATGTGTGTACTGACTGTTTAAAGAGAAATGTTTGTTCTGTAAACCTTCATTTAAAGTACAATCAAAAAAAATTTTTTTTAAGATTCAATATAGTCATTATGCATAAAATGCAAATGAGGGGAAAAAATTTTATATTGCACAAAATTTCTTGTTCAACAGTATTCTTTGTGTTCAATAAAGCTAACTAATCTGTAGGTAGAAGGAGACCCCATGGTACATTGGTTAAAGCATGTGGCTGCTCACCGAAAGGTCAGTGGTTCGAACCCTCCAGCAGCTCCAAGGGAGAACGACATGGCAGTTTGCTTCCATAAAGATTTACTACCTTGGAAACCCTACGGGGCAGTTCCATGCTGTCCTACACAGTCGCTATGAGGAGGAACTGATTCGATGGCAATGATTTCTTGCTTAGAATCTATGAGCAAGAACATGGAAATGTGCTTGTTATACTGAACTGGACATTGCACTTATTATTAAAATGAGATGTACACAGACTGTAAATATACATTTTTATATCTGGACTGTCTAACTGAGCCTATTTGAGGGCTAGAGTTCCTATCATAATGGAAAGGACACCAATCCCAAGAAATGAGGCTTCCTAATGAGTTCATTTTCATAAGTGAAGTTCAAGCAATACTTTATATTATTTCAGAGCAAGTATAAATTATGAAAAGCAAATTGTTCATATTCTGTGCATATATATGCCTGCCATGGTTAAAGAGGCTTGAAGCTTTATATTCATAAATGAATTATATCAAATGCAATAAAAATAACTACAACCTATTGGGGACTTCCTACACGCATTAGTACTATACCTGTATGATATTTAACCCGCACAATAGCCTATGACGTTGCTATTCCTAGCATCTTTATGTAACAGATGTAGAAACAGGCACAGAGAAGATGCCAAATGAGACAGTATTTTAGCAAAAATTCAAACCCAATTTGCCTGATTCTAACATTCCCACTGTTGAGTATGATTACAGAGGTAAAAAAACAAAACTAAACTAAAATCCAGTTCTGCAGATAATTAAAAAATGTTTTTAAAGAAAAAATGGCATTCAGCATGTTTCTTGGTTAGTTAAGAAAAAGTTATATATGTTAAAATACTAAGATTACACATGAAACTATTAAATTAATGAATAGGCCAAATGGTGCTTTGTACACAATTTCCTTCTTAGGCCTGAAGGTTACAGAGATGTCAACTCACTTGGCACTTGATCTGAATTTCAGCTGCTGCTCCGCAGTCGGTTGTGCTGTACAGCTTTGCACTGAGCCCCAGAGGATGTACATTGAAAAATTAGCTACTCAGAATAACAAATTGCCAGATGCTGGACTCAAGCAGGTAATGGCATTTCAAGGTGTATGCAGCTTGCAGGGAAAAATCTCAGGCCCCAGATCTCAAACTTTGTTATGTTACAAGCACAATGCCAAAAGCACAGATTTCATTTCTTTTGATAAAATACATGACGTGTTTTCTAACAAAATGCTTCTTAAGGAAAAAATAAATAAATAAATAAAAACAACTACAATAACACTTTATTTTCTAGCTGTGTCATCTATTTTCCTCACAAAAACGAACTCTCCTAGTATATTAATAATTTTGCTTTGAAATGTTGGTAGTCTTTCCCTCTTACAGGGATCCAGGTAGTAATAGAATCTGAATAATATTGCCTGGATAGGTAGCTGTTAGAAGTAGACCCTACCTGGGTAGTATGTTTTCAAGTATAATGTGAACACACCCTTTTCTGATTTACTGTCCGCCCCCACCCCAAAGTTCCCCAAAATCCCTCCCACCGGCTTGCTGAAACCTATAGTTGTCTGAAGAGATTCATTCTGATGACTTAAGCTTTGGGTTTCAGTTGAGAAAGTTAATGGGAGAGGGGTTCTCTCTTCAAAGAGTACATTTCAGAGTAAAAGATTAGAACATTCAGTCCATTCTATGAGGTGTTGCGGGTTACGTTGTTTCATAGAACCGAAAAACATCCACAGAAAAATGAGGCTGGGGCCAATAAGACAAAAACTGATGACTGAACAATTTTGCCCAGACTGTTCCTGACCACGTAATCAAATCATGCCTTTAACCAATACACACAGGAAAAATCTGGTCACAAAACAGATGCTAGCTCTGACCAACTAATTTTTGGATTCAGAAAAGATTTCACAATATTTAAAATCTTCCTGTCAATCCCAAAATGTTCTTCTTTCCAACTTGAAACTTCTCCAAACACAGAGCAATATTACATTGGAAAGTAATTTTAGCTAAATCTGTATATATAAACTAATTCATCTAAGCTGGAAACTTAACCTCAATTCAGACCTAAAGAAATGCTTTCGCTGGTTCACAAGGCTGTCTCTTCTGCAGAGTTTCCCTGATAAAGCTGAGCCCACGGAATGTGTTCCAACGTCAATTACTGGTCAGTATTTAAATATTTATTTTCCTGAATAAAAAGCTGCTCCTGGGCTTTCTTGTGCTCCTGTTCCCATCCTGACATAATTACTTTGCTGTTCAGGCCTGGATTGTAGACTCACGTCTACCACTTCCTCTGGCAACTCACGTAACCTCTCTGGCCTCAATTTCCTCATCTAAAGAACGAAGGAACTCCCTACCTGATTCAGAGGGCTGTTCTGAGGATCAACTGAGATCACAGGCAAAACAGCAACAAGAAAACTGCAAAGTGCAATCAAAACATAGGGTAATACTACCACTATTGTTAGTTGATATTCCAATGGAAAAAGACATGAAATTAATGTAGAAACTATAAAACAATTACTTCAGGTTTTAATTCACTAAAAAGTGTACAATTTATATACTATACGCTTGTTTACTCATTTTTTTTAATTTCCTCACTGCACTGGGAAAAAAAAACTGAAAAACACACTTCACAAAATCTTTAAAGTCATATTTGAGAATCACGTTATAGAAAGACAAAACAGTTTTACCTAAAGGCATAAAAAACGTAGCCTCTCTTTCCCCTTTAAAAAAATTATAAGCATTTTTAAGAAAAACTATTATATATTTGTAACTAGTATATATCTGACATATTTATAAGAAAAACTAGCTTTTCTTATCAGTTAATAAGATAAGGTCACATTAAGTCTACTGCCCTCACCTTTCCTTGCCCAATATCTGCTTAGCCAACTATTTCTTAGATAAGATGTTCTATAAACTCAGAAGTTATTTCCCCTCAGATAAGCAATCTTGTCCTTTTTTTAATATTAAATTTTGTCTCTTTTCTGCTGAGAGCCGAGCCCCCAGACAGTCAAGTCTGTTCCACGTTAGCTTACTTTCAAACTGAGTAGCCTTCTGGCGTGATACCACTACGGAGTCCGTTAATAATTTTAAGTGCTTGCAGAGTAAATTCAAATGCATTCTTCCCCCCCGCTTCCTCCTTCCACTCCCCCACCAACTCTGTGTTACCCTTTTCTGTTTTCTCTGATACGTGCTGGCAAAATTGTCTAAAAGTTTTATCATAAAACTTAAAATTCAAAAACGGGCTTCTCTATATTCAAATGCTTCTCCTGACTGATTCTTGATTCTAACGCTTTCCCTGCTCCAAATTTGGCAACACTATCTATTCTCACCCTGTGACTACTGACTCCTTCAAAATCTCATTGTCATAGTTATTACTCTCATCTTCAACTGTTGGTTGATAAAATTTGATTGTCATGGTACAGCTGTTTAAAAAAAAACAACTAAACTCAGAACACTATTTTCAGTGGCTGCGAACTACAGCACACAATGCAGAGTTTTTTACGTGAGCTAGGTATAAAGGCAGATGATGCTCGCACTTCAGAAGAGAGTGTTTTATTTTGAAAATAAATCTTCACCACACCAAACACATAACTTTACAGAAAGCCTAGAAGACATCGTTACACTTATATAGCATCTTGAATACTCCAAAAGCAGCCACAGGTAACACTGAGAAATAGTCATTTGGCTTATTAGTCAATCATCAACGCTCTAAAAATGGTAGCTGAGTATCGTGTCTGTGGAGTTAGAAATTAAATTACAGTTCAAGCTCCATCTCTTGAAGCTATTTTCATGTATTTAGGACTCTACAAAACAAGAGAAAAATGAGCTTGAAGCACGTCTTTTAAAGATAACCATGAACAGCTCTCCTGTATCAAACTTTAAAAAGGCAACCATCTCTCACTGGTAGTTAATAACTTTAAAAGATCAATAAACTGAAATGAAAATTCTGGACGCTAACTCTCTGAGGCTCTTTTAAAAATTAAATACACAGCAACACTTCAAGACTCAAAATGAATTTGTTTCATTCAACCCTACGTATAGGTTTGGAAATTTGTTTCAGATGTGATTTTCTTAATAGGAAAAAAAACTGATTTTCTTTCTATTAAGAACCCACACAGATCTGAGTGGGGGGAAGGGAGGGTCTACTTGAGTTGGTGGAGGGATTGGGTTGTTTTGTTTGATTTGTATTGTTGGGGCAGGGCTGGGGCAACACAAAGGAACAATTTTTTTTTGGATAAAGTAGTTAAACTGATTTCAAATGGCAGTGTCTGTCCTTGGAATACTGTATTTACAGGTAAGTTGTATATATAAAACATCTTCCACAGAATGTTATCATTGCATGACTGGGGCTCTTCTCAACTGCACCAACATCCAGCCTGCACCCCTAGTAGATCCCCTGATGTGGTGATATCTCAGACAATTGTGAATGACGCATCCTGTTCTTGTTACTGTAGGACTAATCAAACATATCACACGATAATAAAAGAGAACACTGAAAATCAGTCTTAGAAGAAACACAAACAGAATGTTCCTAGAAACAAGGTTGTAGATACTTCTTTTTGCTTACTTTGGGCATGTCATCAAGGAAGACCAATCGTTAGAAGAGAAAATCCTGTTTGGTAAAACATCAATGAAAATAAAGGAAACTCCCAATGAGATGGATTGACAAGATAACCACAATGATGAACTCAAACATACCAATGGTCATGAAGATGGTACAGCACCAAGCAACATTTCATTCTTTTATACACACGGTCGCCATGAGTCAGATCAGATTCTACAGCAACTAACAACGACGACGACAGTGTTTGCTAAATGCCGGGCACAAATCCAGGTATGCTATGACATTAGACATTATTATTACACAGATAAGGAAACTGCAGTGCAGACAAGTAACTCGCCCAAGGTCACGCAGATAGTGGTGCGAACAGATTATATGTATAACGGCATTGACTCTAAAATGTAATGAAATAAATTTACTGTTAAAGATTTCTGTTTAATTTTGCTCCAAGTAGTATATTCTATTGTTTTACATTCATTCCCTTTCTTTAAAGCAGATTTCTTTTCGTGCTGATTTATAGCAAGATTTTACTATATATATTACGATTATCACTGAGTGCCAAGCACTCGATCCTGGTGATACCTGCCTTGGTTACTGCTAGGAATATAGTATCTGAGGTAGGGGCATCTTTTTGTAATTATTTCCTTCACAGAAGAAACATAAGACGCGCCTCTCAAGTTACAGAATTTGTGAATTTCAGTTGTAGATGACCTCTGAAATACTTATATTCATACATGACTTATAAATCATATTTAAGTATATGCTAGCAGAACAAAGCCTGTTAATCTACGGTAAATACACACACAGTTCTATCACAGAACACCGAAGTCATCAAGCAGACAATATTTTTCATTAAACACTGAATCATTGTGACTTGCCAGCAGCGTGAAATAAATTAACGTTTAATATTTAATACTATGTGATGGCAATACTGAACCCAATGTGTATTTTAAATTTTATGTTGACATTTCAATTTTAACTCAGAAGCATTTCTATAAAAGGGTCCAAAGTATGTGCTTGAAAATAGTTTTAATTTAATAATTTTTTTCTTCTTTTTAATGCGATCTTATAGCATTTTTCCCTTAAATGAGGAATCCAATCCAATTTCATAAAATGGGCTTATCTTCTTGTGTTAAAGATATAATAACCTTCAAACAAAAACATTCAATAAATTGAAAAGGCCATCAGTCTGACCTATGGGATTTAAACAATTATAAACAATATGATCAGTTTAGAGATCAAATTAAAGAAAAGTGGTTAGCTCTGAAGATAAAGCACAAAATACATTACTAAAATATGAACTGATTTTTAATAAGGAAAAACACAGGTTTGCATTCAATACACTTCACAGTAGCAATTTTTCTCAACAAAAGCAACAGGGACTAAAACAATCAGCCCACTGATTTGGATGGAAAGAGAAACATCATTTCAAATGTCTTGCTGTTAGGAAAGAGAAGAAAAACTCTTTAAAACTTAGTGGCATTCCACACAGATGGGCACCAACATCAGTCCGTCTCGCAGGCACATCACACCCCTTTGGTATCACTCAGTTTTATTTCAGTCAATTCTCAATTAGGAGACAAAAACTGTAACAACACTGTTTGTAAGAACCATAGTGTGTGTAGAAGGGAGCGAAAAATAAGCTCTTGAAACTTCAGTATCAACAGATCTCTTTCTGTATCCAGCTTTTCCAATAATGTAATTCTGTTCCTTCTGCTCATTTCCCATTTTCTCTTGTTATTATAAAGGACATCTAAAAATATTTGACCACATTAAGCAATAACTTTGTGCAGATTTTCTTTTTTAAAGAACCGGAAGAGAAGAATTAAATATGGCTGCAGACGTGCGCCGAAGTCGGGAAGTGTGGGTCTGTGTAAGTATGTGCATGTTCTTAGGGCCCACAAACCTCTAAATTACTAGTGAAGATCAGACATAGACTTTTAAAACAAATGCAAGAATTATACAACCAAAGTCCAGCTTCACAGTGCGTAAGAATTTCCTGCTGTAAACCTTGGAAATCCTTCAGAATAAGGATAATGGATTTAATTACTAACCATCTAATGTGTGCCACGTGGGGTTGCCATGAGTCGGAATCAACTCAACAAGCAACAGGTTTGGCTTTTTTCTTGATTTCTTTAAATGTGTATCAGACAGCCACAGGTTTGGTTCTGTTGGCTTAGACACAATTGTGGGGGCATTCCCATACGTTAACCCATTTAGTGCTGACAGTAGTCCCTCTCAGGTGGGTTTGATCACCTCACTTTTCAGGTGAAAAAACAAACTTAGAGACATTAACAAATTTGCCAGGTGTAGATAGGCCACAACTTCAACTTTAGTTTTCCTTTCATTTAGTAAACATTTTAAGTACCTTCTCCCTGCACCAGGCCCTACGCTTAGCACAGGATCTGCCCTACCAGTCCATTTCTTTCCCATCACACAGCCACAAAGCCAGTCCCCTACACCCAGGACAGTACACATGTGGCCCAGTTAGGGTCTCAGTGAAGGTTCTTTCAGTTATTTGATAATATAATAAGTTACTCGCCTCTACAAAATAAACATTTAAATAGATATTTGGGTCCAGGTTTATAGATTCTAAACCATCTTGCTATTCAACACTAAAACATATACTTGAAAAATAATTTTAAAAAGGGAAATTATTTCACTGATTATGATCATACAGGAAGCTCACGTCAGGTGACAAATAGTTGCACTCCAAACTAACACAATCACAGAGAGGAAGTGTGGTACAGTGTGATATATAGAGTGTGATGCACATTCCCTCAGCCTAGTGTATAAATAATCCCACATTATCTGTTTCCAGGGTGTATGATTTGAATGCCCAGTTCAATTACAGGCTTCACATGGTGTGGTCTTCTAAGGCTTTTGCATATGCTTAAGGCATAATGTGTAGTGTTGGTCACAACGCAAATGCTTAACATAAGGAAGCCTTGTTATGTAACGATTAGTGCATGTATTACTTTAGACGCTGGTGAGTTGAACGCTAGCTGTGCCATTTACAAGCTTCCTCACCTTGGGCACGTTATATCACTTCTCTGTACCTCAGTTTCTACACTGTAAAATGCAGATGATTACAGCAGCACCTATGGAGCCTGGGTGGTGCAAGTGGTTTGTAATCAGCTGCTGACCTAAAAAGGTTTGCAGTTCAAATCCACCCAGGGGCTCTGTGGAAGAAAGTCCCGGCAAATTGCTTCCATAAAAGATGGCAGTTGAGAAGGCCCTATGGAGCAACGCTACTCTAAAATACATAGGGTCGCCATGAGTCTGGGCCAACCTGATGGCGGCTAATAACAATAGTAGCACCTGCCCACACTTGAGAGATTACTGTGAGAACTAAATGAAATGGTATCTGTGAAATATTTAGCACATGTCCAGGTCAGAGTTAGGGCTCATTAAATGCCGGCTTTATATTGGAGTAGGGAGTTAGAAAACCAAACCCATTGCCATCCAGTCGATTCTGACTCATATAAACCCTATAGGACAGAGCAGGACTGCCCCCAGGGGTTTCCGAGGGTTTCCAAGGAGCAGTTGGTGGATTCAAACTGCTGATCTTTTGGTCAGGAGCTGAGCTCTCCTCCACTGCGCCACCAGCACTCCACAGGGTATTAGAGAGGCTGGAAACAAATTTTCTGGTAGGCATTGGGGTGAGCAGATTAGAAATTCATCACTTTCTCTCTACTCTCTAATCTTTAAAGCTTCTTAGTATGCAGGAAAAGACCTGCTCCTGAATCAGGTCGTTTCCATAATGTGAAATTCCAGAAAAACCATTTACTTCTCTTATTTTAACAACATCCTGCTTAAAACACACACACACACTTCTTCATACTAACATTCAAAATAACTGCTTATGATATAACAATAGCAAATACACGGATTTCCTTCTATAGGATTCTATATTCTACTTCCTTGCGTTAAGCACTTACTTTTGGACCAACACGTGCATAATGCCTTGAGTATATGCATTCAATTTATTCACTCAAAACAAGTGCTTATGATATAACCTAATAGTCAATACACTATTACTGATTTCCTTCTGTTATGATTCTACAGTCCCTGAACAAATTGTACATTTTCATTCCAAAAAGAAAATATCAATTCCTTCCAAAGTTATGCTCAAACTCAAAGGACAGTGATAAATTTGAACATGTAAAAAAAAAAAAAAAAAAAGTCTCCAAAAGAGAAAAATTACATTAATCACATATTTATATCTTAAATGAAAAATAAAATTTTTACTGGCTTAAATAATTATATTGCTGTTTATCAGGTTGTATATTAGTCTTTTATCTCCAACTTACTTCAAGCCAAGCTGTTACTCAGATGTAAGATGCCTACACAACTAATAAATCTATCAAGCTTTTAATTTCTGAATCCTAGCCAAAAGAGAATATTGCCTCAGTAGAATAGAAAAAGCTTTTTTTTTTTTTTTAATTTTATAACATATATATAGGTATGAGGAAACTCAGGCTTAGAATACAGGCTTCTGGGGAAGCCAAGTGGATAGAAACTCCCTTTTAGAAGCAAAACCTATTGTATCTTAACCAGTAGATCTTGTTTTATGTATCACTTGGTTACTCATCTCCTTTTTAATTAGTATATTAATTGTTCTAAATACAATAATTCAATACAGTCATCTTCCCAGTGGCCCACAGTAAGCATCTTTTTCGGCAACGGGTAATATAACAAAGCATAACGTATAGCTAGGCTGAAAACTAATATCTATTTTAAAAATTCTCAAGATTGGCACAAGCACACTAAGTCAGCAGAAGTGATACGTTTCAATAGCCTGGGGGATGTTTAGTAGATTCGAAGATCTAGGGCTTCAGCTCAATATACCAAAGTGAAGATTGGCAAAGCTGAAACAACTGTTCTGAAAAAATGTGGAAAGGGCAGCAGTTGGGAAAGAGTGTTCAACGGGATAACCCTTACAGACTGCCAATTGTTCTGAGGTCGAACAGAAAGAAAACCAAGCACTTAAAAAAAAAAAAACAGTCCCTTCTTCAATCTTTCTTCCACTTTGGGAAATACATCTCTCACCACCGTTATCCTCCTATACAAGAAGGTAGATCCCTCATCTGTGGTACACTGATTTTCACACCACCCTTCATGAAACCCAAGTTGGTCCACTGAGTGCTACCATGACATTAACTGGAGAGGGGAGGTGTCCGGGACAGGAGGGAATTCAGTGACTCTATCAATGCAACTCCATTTTTATCTTTCTTCAACACTGGGGTTCTGTGTAAAAAAAAAATGTGAGAGGAACATTTCGCTGCTATATGAAAATTGAAAATGGCTATCCTGATACAGTAGGTTTCATCGTCTCTGGCTAATTTCAGAAACTTCCACAATCAGATGTTGTTTTGATCATCTAGTGCTGCTGTAACAGAAATCCCACAAGCGGATGGCTTTAACAAACAGAAGTTAATTCTCACAGTCTAGTAGGCTAGAAGTCCATATTCAGGGTGTCAGCTCCAGGGGAAGGCTTTCTCTCTCTGTCGGTTCTGGAGGAAGGTCCTTGTCACCCACCTTCCCTAGACTAGAAGCTTCTCAATGCTATTCTCCTGGGTCTTGCTTCTTGGTGGTATGAGGTCCCAACTCTCTGCTTGCCTTCCTTACCTTTTACCTCTTGTAAGCTAAAAGGTGGTGCAGGCCACACACCAGGAAAACTCCCTTTACATTGGATCAGGGATGCGATCTGAGCAAGAGTGTTACATCCAACCCTAAGCCTCTTTAACATAATCTAATCTTGCCTCATTAACCACAGGCAGAGGCTGGACTTTACAACACATAGGAAAATTGTATCAGTCATTAAATGGAAGACAATCACACACACCCTGTCGAGAGTCATGTGACTAGTAGGTGGCAGGTTCAGGACTGGGATCACATCATGCCTCCAAACCCCATGCTGTGCCACACCAAAACAGTGTCCGTTTTATTGTGAAGATACCCTCCCCCCAAAAAATTGTGGTGGGGGAGGCAATTCTTAGCTGTTTTGAGGAAAACAATGACAAGATCAGAACTGTTTTAAAAAGGAACATTTATAGCATTTTAAAGAATGGTGTCATGGATTGAATTAAGTCCCCCAAAAATGTATGTATTAACTTGGTCAGGCCATGATTCCCAATATTCTGTGGTTGTCCTCCATTTTGTGATTATAATTTTATGTTAAAGAGGATTAGGGTGGGGTTGTAACACCCTTACCAAGTCACAGCCCTGATCCAATGTAAAGGGAGTTTCACTAGGGTGTGGCCTGCACCATCTTCTGTCTCTCAAGAGATAAAAGGTAAGTGAAGTAAGCAGAGTCGGGAACCTCATACCACCAAGAAAGCAGCACCAGGAGCAGAGCACGTCCTTTGGACCTGAGGTTCCTGTGCTGAGATCTTCCCAGACCAAGGGAAGATTGAAGACAAGGACCTTCCTCCAGACCTGACAAGAGAGAGAAAGCTTTCCCCTGGAGCTGGCGCCTGAATTCGGACTTCTAGCCTACTGGACTGTGGGAGTATAAACTTCTCTTTGTTAAAGCCATCTACTTGCAGTATTTTTGTTACAGCAGCACTAGATAACTAAGACAGATGGATAGAGATGAAAGACTAGTTAGGAGATTACTAAAGTAAATGGGCCTGAAATAAAACAGAAGTAGTTTGGATGGTGCAGGAGATGAGTGTGAACACGAGCCACTTGGGGAAACTGAGTTTGCAGGGCTTGACTCCAGTTAGGTACATAAACTTTACCCAAGTCCCATGACCTCCTCACAAGATCTTGTCTTGGCTCATCTTTTTACAGACTCTCACTATCCTTTTTGTGATGTATCACATGGTTAAGAGTTTATCATATTTCACCAAATCTAAAATGCCACTGATTTTATGAGAAACTATTACTATGAGTCAGAATCGACTCGACAGCATTGGGTCTAGGTTTATTACTTATGTATCACTCAGAGAAAAAAAAATGTTGTCAATTAAACTGTTAACATGCTATTGACTTTAATACAGATGCTTATTTCAAACATACAATGTGAAAAATATTTGTACCTCAGAATTGATGAAATATGTACTTTTTCTATATTTTTATATGATTTTGTTCTCACACCTCGACAAGTTTCTAAGATCATGTCTTATTAAGAAGAGTGTTTGTAATGCCATGGCCTCTAATATAACGCACAGCTTTATAACCATTCTGTGAGGACTGCAGGCACTGACCCCATAGTCTAAGAGTATGCTGTCTGGACCAAATCCTTCTCTGTCCAAAACTGGAAGGGCTTCCTAAATCCTCAGCTCTGGCTGTCCACCCTCCTACATTATCATTCACTAAGCGCTTACCAGGTCCTAAACACTTTTCATGAAATTTGTTGTTTTTCTCACAATTCTGTGATGCATGCAGTATCATCAATGTTTATTATTAGATGAAAAAACTCAGTTTTCAACTAATAATTCTGAAGAAATAAAAGCCCAGAGCGACGTGATTTTTAAATTAAAGGTGCATCTGAAGAGAAACAGGCCTAGTAGAACAATCCTGCTAGCTTTTGTTTTTCTCAATTTTGTGAAACATTAACTCAACACCAGGTAATTTCTCTTGCATAACTCTCTATTGACTGTGGATCATATTAAGGCTTCTGGTCAGAATACATTTATTTTTTAGAATAAACTCTCATTTAGTGGAATATGAGCCAGCAGAAAGTGACAAGAAGTAGGCTCCAGAGAGCCTGCAGTCCTCAGTCTTAAGAGCACATCTTTCAGGGATGATAGCTCTTAGGTTATTTGTACATCAGTAGGTCTCAATATAAACATGAAACAACAATGAAAAGCCAGCAAATCAACAAGAGGAAAACATGTCAGAAACACTGTGGTATCCAGGGGCTATCACATATCTGAATTAATGAGCTCATTGTCCAGTGAGGGCAGTCTCTTGATTAGCCAAAGGACTAACAGAAAATACTCCCATAACACTTGCATGTTTATGCAGAAAGATATTAACTGAGAATTACTCACATTCCCTTACGCTGACAATCTTCTAGCTAAAGAGAAAATGGGCTTTTTCGAAGCTATTGGGTTTGAGGAACATCTGTTTTGTGCTAGCTAATCTTTCACAAATGTTTTCAACACTTAGGGGTCACATATTTGCTATTCTAATATAGCACATGCAACTGATTCAAGTCCTTAGAATTCTGAGCTAGCCATTACCTGTTCCTCAAGACACTACTACGTTTTTCAGCTCTTCTGTTTGCAGAAAATCTTATTTCAGAAGGGTATCACACAACTCCTTAACAGCTCTTTCATTTTGGTTCCTTTTTAGTAGTTATCTAGAAGCTTTTTTGCTCACAAAGCCTATGATTCCTAAAAAGTTCAACTTTTTTTTAAGGATGGGTAGGGAACTCTTTTGGGAATTCCATGCTCTTCCCTTCCCACTTCATCTCTGTTTCCATCAAGTAGCTTTATATTCATCCTTTAAGTTCAAATCTTTCCTAAATCCCTCTAAAAGAATTAACAGTTCCTTCCTCTGTGTTCGCAAACTACTTTGTTCACATTACTATTACAGTACTGAACACGTTCAGTAAACTGTTCATATCCCAAATCTATAAGTCTACAAAGACAGAATAAATCACTTATTCGTCTTTATATGTCTAAATGTGATGCACAGTGTTTGATGAATAATTTTATTACTGTGACTCAAAACTCCTACTAATAATTTTATTTTATTTAAGGAAAACATTATATCAACTATTCTGCAAAATGGTTAATAAGAAAAAGAAAACACATTTTCAAGTAAAAATTCAAAAGGAGCATAATCAGAAGAAAAAATATAAATTGCAGAAAATAATATTTTCCTTTTCTCATTCATTTTCCATGGTTTCTTAATTCCCTTCTATTAAGCTTCTCTTAGGGCAATTTCATATATGAATAGTTATATCTAGTTTTATGAACCTGACAAATTATCTTGCCCAAAGTTACAGAATATATATTTAGTATAGTACTGGATAATACAAAATTCTTTTTGCAATGTTTTATCAGAATATTTGCTTGCCTGATTAAATACAAAATAGAGCAATATTAAAATAAATCTGCATAGTCTGAATACAAACCAGCAAAGAGATAACTGTATTATATGCTAGGCCAAAGGGAGAAACTGGGTTACTATTATAATTATAGCCTAGATAATCTACAAAGCAAGTAATCTTGCATTAACATCACTTCACAAAGTTAAGTATGTTAAATATGTAAGATACTTAGTACATATACTAATAACATAAAAGAATATAAACACCTGCAAGTCTACATTATGGGCCCAGGCCCTGTCTATAGGCAAATTCCTAAAATCTCACATGAACAATACTTTGAAGAAACATTTTCAAATTTTCATTTGAACATTCTCTTTGTACTTCTTAAATGCCAGCAATCAGTTCCTAGTCTATAGAAGCAGAGGGATCTTATCAAAGAACTCACCGTACACATGAGAACGCCTCACCTGTAATTCCTCCTCGTCTGCCCCCTCACCTGTAACTCCTCCTCCTCTGCCCCCGTCTGCCTGTTGAAATCTCACTCATTCCTTAAGGACTGGTTCCGTGGACTCGAGCTTTAGGGCCATACCTAATTCTCCTGACATCCAATTAGACATTATGATTATATATGCTCAGACCACTTTTACTGAATCTCTTTTTTTTAATTGTGGTAATATGTACACAACATAAAATTTGCTATTTTAACCATTTTCAAGGGTTCTATCCAGTGACATTAACCACACTCACAATACTTAGTACATATACTAATAACATAAAAATAGCCTATATTAACTCAATAAACATCAAATTGAATAGCTTCTATTATCATTTTATAAGAATTATTTCAATCCTCTTATCATAGTGGGGCTGATAATATAGTCTGAGAAGTAAAGTTGCATAACTGGTGGTAAGTAATAGAGCCATCATCTGTGAATTCAGATGAGTTCATTTACAAATTCATATTTTTCTTCCCATCTACAGTATGGCCCTTGCATTTATTCTGTCCTGTATTATTCTCGAATGATTCTGTATGTACGAGACTTACCTTCCCAAGAACTGTGAACATTCCTGGAGCGTATGTTCCACAATGCCAAGCTTAGTGTTTTCAAACTAAGAAGGCACTCAAATTGGTTGATTTAAACAGGTTTTCTCTTTGACTAGACTATTCTCAACAAACCTTGGTTGGATTAGGACCAGCAGACATTAATTTACATTCAAGTTGGGGCTTTATCAAACCCTGCTCTTCTGATTCCTGGAAGAATTGGGCAACAATCCTCCCCACAGAAAGATAGTGACTGAATTTTCTTTATCATCTAGACAAAATGTTATATAAACTAATGTAGTTATTATTTATTCATTCATCCTACCTTGCATTTATATCAAACCATTCATTTCTCAAAGCCTAGACATGTCCATAGTCCTAGATTGAAATTTACAAATTTTCATATTAAATTTCTTATGCAATGGTTTAGAGTTAGACGTTCCAATCATGTCCTACTTTCCTCAGATTCTTAATCCTGGTATCTTAACCAAGAAGTCTTTATCTATGATATAATAATCCTGTGTGCTCAAGACATAAGAGACAGGGGCCTTCCTCAGTCTCTAGAAGCATATTAATAATGTTTCTTTCTTTTTCTTTTTATGGTTCCTATGAGTCATTAGACACAAAACACGTAGCGTCAAGATTACTGTCAGAGAATATGTGGTTCTAGTAGTTAATTACTTCCATATTATCTAAGTTTGGCAAACTTTTGATGTATTCTTCCTTTGGTTTTATTATTCTAAATTTCACATCTGGGCTTCTTACAATGCCTGACTTTTATAGAAAGAATGTAGTCATGTAATAAAAAACACTGACATGAGCATATCAACATTCTACCCAGTATTTGATTCTGGGGCTCTTGCTTCCAGTCCCTGTTGCTGGAGGCTGTGAGCTCCATTCTCCAACTGTGCACTTAAGTTTCACGCCTTAAAACGGCTAAATTACTGTCTGCAACTGAAAGCAATACAGAGACTTTTTAAAAATTCTGTAACTCAGAATTTTTACTAATTCTGCCTGAAAGCCTCTCCATCTAGTCCAATTTCATCCAAATTTTCTTGACTAGCCAGTAAACCGTGTGAAATAAAATGCCTCACCACAGATGCAGGCAGTCTGAGAGTCAACAAAATCCCACAGGAACACAATATACAGTGTTACTCTCTGAAGACACAGAAAGTCAGTAATTAAGGTCTCAGTGTGGCTCCCCTGATCTCTGCTTTGATCAGAATGCAATGGGATTTATCTTCACATTCATACATTTACACGGAAAATTCAACGCCTAGTGTAGCTAGCACACCTGGCAGATGTTACTCCTACATTAGTTTTCACACTTGTTTTTGTAGGCAGGTCTTTAACAACCGGGAAACTGGAGCTGGCGCCCCCCTTTGCGCCTCTTCCATGTCAGTGGGGCTTGTTTCTTAAAAAGAGACAAGAAGGCAGACACAGTGGGGACGAAGTACGGTAGCAAAGAACAGGGGCTGGCAAACTTTTTCTATAAAGGGCAGGCTTTGCAGACCATATGGCCTCTGTCACAACTGCTCAACTCTGCTGCTGTAGCAACAGAAAATAGATGATATGTAAATGAATGGGCATGGCTGGGCTGGGCCTCGGGTTGTAGTTTGCCAATTCCTGGACCAGAACAAGCACCTGGCTGGGGTCAGATGCCCCAGTTTGATTACTATGTTATTTACTAGCTGTATTTTTTTTTATATATATATATAACCATAGACAGAAACCCTGGTGGCATAGTGGCTAAGTGCTACGGTTGCTAAGCAAAAGGTCACCAGTTCAAATCCGCCAGGCGCTCCTTGGAAACTCTGCGGGGCAGTTCTACTCTGTCCTGTGGGGTCGCTATGAGTCGGAATCGACTCGACGGCAGGGGGTTTGGTTTTTGGTTTATAACCATCGGCAAGCTACTGAAAGTCTCTAGGCCTGCTTTCCATCTGTAAAATGGAGATAGTGACAGTAGCAATCTCATAGGATTGTTATGAAGATTACGTATAAGGCAACGTACGAAAAGTGATGAGCACATCTGTTGTGGTTGTTAGTTGCCACTGAGTCAGTTCCAACTCCTGGTGACCCCATGTATGTCAGAATAGAACTGCTCCATAAGGATCTGTTTCTGAAAGGTTACGGACTTAGCCTTTCAGAGCCAGATCACCAGGCCTGTCTCCCAAGGCGCTCCTGGGTGGCTCAAACCACCAACCATCCAGCTAGTGGTAGAGTGCTTAATTATTTGTGCCAGCCAGGGACTGACTGGCATGTAGTAAGTACTTAAGAAACATTTGCTACGTTAACTTGTAAGCAACTGCATATTAAAGAAGGTGCCATTTTGTGAACTTATAAAAAGTTATAAAAACGTACTCAGTTTAAGTCACCTTGTTTCAAAGGAAATGCAAGATTTCATAAAAGAAAATATATAAATGGCCATTAAGTCCACGATAAAATGTTCAACAATATTTGTTACCAGGAAAACATATAAGTTAAAACCACAGTAAGATGCCACTGCACATCTTCTAGGATGACGACAATTAAGAAAATGGACACAACAGCAAACATTGGGGAAGATGTGGGGCAGGTGGCACTTCCATACGTTGCTGGTGGGAATGCGAAATGCTATAGCCACTTTGGAAAACAGTTTAGCAGTACCTAATAAATTGAAAAATATACTTATTATATGACCTGGCAATTCGACTACTGGGTATTTACCCAAGAAAAATAGAATATATGCTCACACACAGATTTGTACATGAATATCCAAAGCAGCTTGATTCATAATAGCTAATCACTGGCGGCAAATTGTGTTATATCCACAGAATGGAACACTACTCAGAATAAAAAGAAACAGACCAGTGGCACAAACAACAATATGCATGAACCTCAAAATCACTATGCTCAATGAAAGAAGTCAGACACCAGAGTCTACTGTAAGATTCCACTTATTTGAAATTATAGTACAAACAAAACTAATCTATAGACAAAAAGTAGGTCAATGGTTGCCTGCAGCCGGAGGTGTAGAAAGATTGTTACCAAAGGGACATATGGTGACTTTTTGAAAGGATGGAAATGTTCTATATCTTGATTGTGGTGACAGCTGTTACATGGTGCATATATTTGCTAACATTCATCAACCTAAACAATAAAACTGATGTAAACCAAAAGACACAAGGGAATTATGAAAAAGGAAGGAGGAATGCAAACAGCTATGTACCTAAGGTACTCAGCACAGAGACCATCAATCTGGGATGTTTTCACTGCCTCAGGTCAGCCTAAAACCTGTTGATCTGTTGCCGTCCAGTCGATTTTGACTCATAATGACCCTAGGGGACAGAGTAGAACTGCTGCACAGGGCAGGTCAGCCTGGAGGGCCCTAAATGCTGAGTGTAAAACCCAGAAACAAATCCCCCTCCATTGGTCACTCTCAACGTTTATTTTGACTTCCCTTTCCAGCCCAAAAGTGGGAAGATATTGTGGTGGCCACACTCTAAGGTGAGCCCTCCAAACCCACGATCCCTGCCTCCTATTGTTCATGCTCTATAGAATCCCCTTCCCCTGAGTACGGACAGGACCTGCGACTAGCTTCTAACAACGGAGTATGACAAACTTATATGTCACCTTGTGATCACTTTACACTAAGGCTCTTCTTGGTAGCATACTTGCTCTCGAGCCTCTCTTCACTGAGTTGCCAAGTGGGGAAAGTCCACATGGAAAGAAACTGTGGGTGGCCTCTGTGAACTGTAGGCAGACTCCAGTCAACAGCCAGGAGGATGCTGGGCTCTTCCATCTTACCGCTGCAGGGAAATGAAATTCTGCCAACAACCCGACTAGCATGGACGCGGATTCTTCCCCTAGTCAATGTCACTGAACAATATGTACAGAAATTGTTAATAAGAACCTAATTTCCTGTGTAAACGTTCACCAAAAATAAAATATTAAAAACAGACAAACAAAACTGTGACTTAGGAAAAAGATGGCTAGTCCCACCATGAGAAGTGGAAGGATGACTTGCTCAGCACTTTGGCTATTTTATGAAAACCATTGCTGTTGAGTCGATTCCAACTCATAGCAACCCTATAAGACAGAGTAGAACTGCCCCATAGGGTTTCCAAAGAGCTCCTAGTAGATTCAAACTGCTGACCTTTTGGTCAGCAGCCAAACTCTAAAACGCTACACCACCAAGATTACCATCTTATTTACTGTATCTGCAAAGGATTTAAAAATTAAAACCACACTAATATTCCACAGAAGTATTTCCTAGAACCTACCAATTTATTCTACAAATTCATGCAACAGGCATTCATAGCTTTCTAAAAGATCACATGGAAGCAAAGATATGTACCATTACAGCCCCTGCCTTCCAGGTACTCACAGACATTTACGATCCATTGGAAATATATATTTGAGAATTAAATTCTAGCATATGATTGGATACCACAAAGGTGAGAAGGAAGCAAGGCTACCCTAAAGTCAGAGGCATAGCCTGCCTCGCTGGCTTCAGGTCACTTGAGATTTGTTACTGAATCAGCCCAGAAAACACTGCTCTCTTTCACTGTACTTCATTAATAATGGCCGTCATTTACTGATAACTTATCATGTGCCAGGCACAGTGGCTAGGTGCTTTCCATACACTATAACATTTACTCCACTTGACAATCCTGTTGTTGTTGGGTACCATCAAGTCAATTCCAACTCAGGGTGACCCATGAGATAGGTATTTTTACGCTTACACTTATTTTATGGAGGAAAGCTCTGCTGTAATAGTGAACACACTCCGCAACGATGTTGTTCGGTTAAACGGCAGGCTCTTCCCTGTAGGACAGGGAGCATTTTAAAGCATAGGGTATTACGTCATTGTCATCTTGGTATCCCCAGAACCTAGTGTACCTCTAGTACCTGGCGCATAGTAGGTGCTCATAAAACGCCCATGAAATAGATGAGTGAAGATATTATTGAATGAATGTAGTTACTAAATACATACTACATATGCATGCCTTGTGCTTAAGCACTGAGAAGTCGTAGAGTAAAAAAGAGATGAAAAGACTTTGATTCCTGAACACGCACATAGCTATGGCAAGAAAAGAAGTCCCATTCCATGAGTACATAGAATGCTGTGGAAATGCACCTTAGTACTAGCAAGCTGAAAGCCAAATAAAAAGAACACCTATATTAGGGAATGATGATACACACAGTTGCCGGAACCTGAAGACTATTAAGAGGAAGGAAAAGACAGAGGCAGAATTTAGTTCAATTCTCCTTGTTTTTGTAACATTCCTACGAAACAAATGGATCTGAAAAATCCTTCTGCAAGACATGAACTCTGTGAACCCAGTTCTGAAGGTCCAAATATGTAGACGGAATTTACATAGACCCTCGCACTGGGAAAGAGGAAACAGAAATTCATGGAAAAAAGATGTAAAAATTAAAAAACTCTGTTATGTTCCAAAAGGCTAATGTAGTTTTCCTTAAAAAAAAAATTACCTACCCTTATTTTTCAACCTCTCTTTTCTTACCACTTCAGACAGATGAAGATAAACGAAGTACAGCAGATAAACTCCTTTGCTTGGGTACAAATTATCTTTTGTATCAATGTTATTGTTTTGTAAGCACTTTTAATATTGCCTCTAGCAGCTGAGACTTCTGTTTCAACATATGTTATGGGAAAAATGGCAAAAAATGTATTCATGTCCAAAATAACTAAACAGTCAACAAAACCTGCCTAGAAAATGTTATAACTCAATCTGGTTTGTTGCTGTTCAATTCCAACCCCTCTCTTCAAATACGAATGAATAACCTCAGATTCTCAGGATTGTTAATACATTCTATTTCATCCCACCCTACACTAAACCGCTGACGCAAAATCACTCCTTGAGAGAGACTGGAATTTAATCTCCTTCTCCTGGTCCTTCCCTGGGACATGAGACAGAAGAAATAGAAAGCTCTAATAATTCTTCTGTTCAACAATGGTCACCTTAAAAATTCAGTTTACCAAGGGAGCATACAGCTCACATATAAAGTAAAGCGGTAGTCAAGCTCCCGGGCTCTGGATTCAGTCTGCCTGGGTTCAGATCACAGATCTACAATCGAAATCTCAGGTTTTACCTTTCTAAAACCAAACTCATTGTCTTTGAGTCGATTCTGACTCATAATGACCCTATAGGACAGAGTAGAACTGCTCCATAGAATTTCCAAGGAGCACCTGGGTGGATTAGAACTGCTGACCTTTTGGTTAACAGCCAGCCATAGCACTTAACTACTATGCCACCAGGGTTTCCTTTCTAAAACAGATAATCTAAATTTTAAGACTGAGATAATCACGTGCAAAGAGCTTACTTAGCATACTAACTGGAACTAAAGTACTCAATAAGCATGAGCTACTACCATTATTATTACAGTCTCTATGCTACCTGCCTCCTAAAGTCTTGCCCTTGACTCTCACCTGAACAAACCAAAAGGACCTCAGAGTTCTTACTCTAGGTAAGCTGGGCTACAATGTTAAATGTGTCCATCCTGCCTGCCTTCCCCCACCCTTCCCCTTCCTAACAATAATCAGTACCACAGGAAAGCTTTTTCTCATACTATGTCCACACATATATTATGGTAACTAGAAGTCTGAAATTAACCAGTGTGGACCTAATTTCAAATACTCTGCCCCACTGGTCCTGTAATGACACTTGCTGTATCTTTAGAATTCATATCTTTCACTCATCACACTACATGGTGATAAACAAAGACTGCCACACATTCTTGGTTTGACACACCGTGACAAAACAGTATAGTTCAACTGTGACTTACACACAATCTTCGGACACACCATTCGTAACAGTCCAGCTTCTAGTAACTGATTTAAACATAACGAAAGGAAGGGTTTACACCAGCTAGTGTCAAATGCTTACATTTAACACCTTAATATTTAAGTAAAATAGCAAAGCAACCAGTAGAAAAATTAAACATTATTAACCTCTCATGAAAGAAAGACTACATTAATATTGTTCTTCGAATGAAATCTTGCTAGAGAACTGAATTCCATATCACCTGCTACCTTAAATGCTCCCTCAGAGCCAATATCAAGAGCATTGGTGGACATGCTGCAAGCTGGCATACAAGGCTGTCGGATGCTGTGTGGCAGGACTACTTCAACTGTTAGGTGAAGATTTCCCCACAGTCTGGTGCAGCAGTTTTTTTTTTTTTAGCATCTGGTATTGTGTTACAAATGCAGAACAAAGGAAGCGGCAGATTCAGAAGTCTTTCAGTTTTCCTTTGACCATCTACACAGTTAAAGAGTATCGTCCGAGGGTCACCTGGTTGTTTCAAGGTAAATTCTCCCAATAACATGACACAGGAGCAAAATTGCCATCCTCTCAAGTTTCTGACTCTAAAGGGAATATCCCCACCTCACAAAAAGCTTAGGGCAGGGTAATAACAAAACCCTGCCTTCTGGCACTTGCTGCAATTTCTTTTTTTAATCTGACAATCACAAATCACTACCCTCTGCCATCAATAATTTTTATAAGCAAATATTTTCCATCCTCTTAGTGAAATTCAAATTTATTTAAAATGTTCCATATAAATTATTTCCCCAAGGTTTCAATCAATGCAAACTCTGGAATAGTGACACAGGACTGGCAAAGTTCTGTGCTCAAATTCTTAGAAAATTAGTGCTTGTTTTCTACAAACTCCCTCAGTGATGAAAACAGTTTTTTTCAATTATTTCAGAAATTTGTATGTAGTAAAATTCCCCAATATAACTGGGAGTACAGTCACTAGTTTTGTTCATCTCTGTATATTCAGCAACTATCACAGGGCTTGGCACATACCAAAAAAACCCAACCAAACCCATTGTCACTGAATCAATTTAGACTCATAGCAACCCTATAGGACAGAGTAGAACTGCCTCATAAGGTTTTCAAGGCTGTAATCTTTATGGAAACAGACTGTCAGATCTTTATCTTGCAGAGTGGCTGGTGGGTTTCAACCACTGACCTCTTGGTTAGCAGCTAGGTACTTAACCACTGCACTACCAGGGCTCCCTTGGCATAAACTAGTGACTCAGTATTTGTTGCCTAAAGAGTAGATCTGTTGCCTCTAAAAATGTCTGATAATTAGGCTTTTGAATTCAGATTCAAATGGGTAATTTTTCTCCTTTTAACCTTCATTATAAAAGTGGAGTTGTAGAACTTTAGAAAATATTTGACCTCAAGATATAATACAATCACATTTTAAAATGCAATAATTTTTTTGAATGTCATAAATATTAACTGATGATAAAATGTTAATAAAGACAGTTTCCAAAAGTCTTATATCTAAATGTCTGAAGTTGTTTTGAACTTAGAAAATGTTTTCTCATATAAATGGTATTTTGAATAATGATCAGGTCAGATGAACTAACAATTTTGCAATTTCATAAGAAGTTTAAAAGCCTTTTGTTGTAAAACCCATGAATCTAATCACTATGTAATACACAGCTTGTATTTTGTATAATAGTATTTGACATTCCATCTTTTAAATAAGGATGCCAAAAGAACTTACCTCCATGTCCAAACATGGCTAGAGACAGATTTGGTTTAAATTCCAGTTCCATCATTTGCTGTGTGGCCTTGGGTAAGTTACTAAACCTCTTGCTGCCTCAGTCACCATACCTCTAAGATGGAAATATCAACACTGTTTATAAGCCCATTGCCGTTAATTCGATTCCAACTCATAGTGACCCCATAGGACAGAGTGGAACTGTCTCATAGGACTTCCGAGGAGCAGCTGGTGGACTCCAGCTGCCAACCTTTTGGTTAGCAGCCAAATACTTAACCACTGTGTCACCAGGGATCCACATACTATATTATGGGAACATTATTTCTTGAAATATATTAATTAGCTTTGCCTTTTTGTCTTTCCATACACCCGACTCTGCCTCAATATTGCAGATGCATCTACTTACCTAAGAGACATTTAGGTTTATCAAAATGGGAATACAAAGAGAAATACCAGAAATCAGTATTTTAAGTCAACAGCAAAACAACGTTCTTGAAAGCCAAGACTTGTGTTTTCTAAATTCCTTAAGCATCAACATGAATACTTAGA
Source organism: Elephas maximus indicus (assembly GCF_024166365.1). Lineage (NCBI taxonomy): Eukaryota > Metazoa > Chordata > Mammalia > Proboscidea > Elephantidae > Elephas > Elephas maximus. Next base: position 17,849,623 of record NC_064842.1, on the reverse strand, counting down.
GGTGAGGAAAGCATGAGAACCTCAGCACTGGTGACCTGCTTCTAAGCACTAGCACCACATCAGAATCACCTGGGAAGCCTTTTTAACCTTCTAATACCTGGGCCCCATCTGCAGAGATTCTGACTGGTCTGGGGCGCAGTGTAGAGGGGGAGTGGTACTCAGGCACTGGTACGTTTCTAAGTGCCATCACGTGATTCTAATGTGCAGCCTGGATTTATAACCACAGCTCTAAGAGAAGACTTGTATTTGTTTCAAACCCCAACCAACACAGAACAGGAGGGGAAACCCCGCAGTGGCCTCCTGGTCCCTTACAGTAATGTATGTGGAATATGCAGGGGATCCTGAACTTCCCTGTGAACCAGTGGGATAATGTGGAGGCATGGACAGGAATGGTGGAAGGAGAAGCATGGGGCCAGCCGGAGTGGGCAGATCTCAGTGTACTGCGATATAAAGATATGGGGCAAAGGGCAGTGCAAGGACCAGGTTAGATAAACCACTAAGGCAGAGACTAATGGCGGTCTTGCTCCCATTGTCAAGGAGAGCACAAGAAGGAGGAAAAGCAAAGGGTTGAGCCTTTACCTGAAAGAAGCTGAGTTACTCAAACTGTTTAAAAGAAATAAAACAGAGGCACCATTAACTGACAAGTTTGTCCCAGACATGCGCTTCCCTCACCTCACCCCCTCCCCATCCCGGTTGAGGTGGGGGCTTAGGAGAAAAAGTGGCTGAGTTATAGACTATAAGAGAGCCACTGTTAATGAACATTATCCAAAACATGAAAAGAAGGACAACACGAGGGAGCCACGTGCGCTCTCAATGTCACACCAGGACACCGATGAACGGCTTTGCCCAAGGATTCTCTAGAAGGATGTACGTGTGTTAGACTTTGTTATTTACTATTTCATTACAGTGCAGACACTGGAACTACATGTGAATGTGTAGATTTCTGTCCAACAGAAAGAATAACCCTAAAGCCTGTGGTATCATTGTGTACAGAACGCTACCAGTTTTGTTTCTAACACAACAGTCTCATTCTAATGTTTTTTTTATGCCTGTAAATGCTCAGTCCCTTAAACCTTCCTAAAAGCAGCATTAACTCTTACTAGTTCCTTCATTACAAAGTTAATATATCTTTGACACATTTCAATCTGTATTTCTATGAGAGTCAGGTTTTTAACTTTTTGAAAATTAGACTCTGATACTGCATTTTCTTTGCAGACTAATAGTATATATAAATTTACCACCCACTGACACCAATCTCAAATGGGTATTTTACAAGATAGTTCATGTGCTTAACAGTGCATAAAAAAATAGCACATAATAAATGCTCAGCAAACACTAACCATTATTATTCATAAAGTGTTCACACGGCTGGTGGTGAGAGGAGGTTTTACCTGACTCCCTTGGCGGGGCAAACGGTTAATGTACTAGGCTGCTAACCAACAGGCTGGCGGTTAGTGTTCACTCAAAGGCTCCTCTGAAGAAAGGCCTGATGACTTGCTTCCGAAAAGTCAGCCACTGAAACCCCTGTAGAGCAGTTATGTTCTGACACATATATGGTTGCCATGACTTAAGGCAACCGGTTAGCAGTGGCCAGGGGCAGATTATCCAATAAGGGAGGTAAGCACAGTGCTTACCTTGCTTACCAGATCATCTGTAGTGGACAATTGCACATTTTTTCACCACATCAAAGGTTCTGCTTCTAGGTATACCTGGCATCTGTCTCTCTTCCAATCCCACAGCACCTTCCTACAGAATCAAAGCCTCTTTCCAAATTTATAATCACTGACAGGGGCAGGTGACCCAGTAAGCAAGGTAAGCATGGGCCTACTTGTGCTTACTTACTAATCTGCAGTAGACAATTTCACACGTGGTGAAACCCACAGGAAATTGTTCGCTACAGATGATCTGGTAAGCAAGGTAAGAGCCGTGCTTACTTTGCCTATGGATAACCACCCTGGGCAGTGGCCATGGACTCACCAACAGGAGTCCAAAGCAGTAGGCTGGGGCAACTCCAGACCTGTAGTTACACGGAAGACTCCCTGAGGAGCGGCCATCTGCATATACTATGAATCAGGGAAAGGCTCTGTTCAAAATAATTCCCAGACTATCACAATAAATGTATGGACCTCAGACAAAAAAATAATTTAGCAAACTCAAGTATTCTGACCTAAAACAAGCCATCTCCTTGTTGACCCAAATTGTGCCCTTCCACACTTTAAGAGAATGTCTGGATGATTTCAAAAATTTTGAGGTTAATCCGGGCTATAGGAGAAAAAGCAATCCAGCAAAGGTATCTATATTAGCGTGTGAACAGAGAGGAAAATATTCAAGTGAAGGCGTGAAAAACTGTTCAGCAAAAGCTATCAAAAAAGAGAGTATATATGGTTAATTTCTTAAATTATAAACGCCTTAGGTATGATTTCTCTGCAGGAAGTTTCTTCATAAACGAAGAGCACCTGTGAAAACAACAAAGTTGTCCAACCTTAAACTTGGGCTTCAAAGCTTGATTTTAATTTCAACTGTGTGTTTCAGACGTATCCACACACTGTCAAGGTCCTAGAGTTCGGCGATCTTTCATTCCACTGTTCTTCTTTCAAGCGTCTGGGGTTTGGCTATCCAATATCAATATGCAATACCACAACTGACAAGACAGAAGAAATAAAAGCACCTAATGTGGCGTGACAGTTAAGCGCTCAGCTGCTAACCAAAAGGCTGGCAGTTCAAACTCACCAAGTGGCTCCATGGGAGAAAGACCTGGTCATCCGCTCCTGCAAAGATTCCAGCCGAGAAAACCCTACAGGGCTGTTCTACTCTGTCACGTGGGGACACTTTGAGTAGAAATGAACTCAACAGCACACATCAACAAAGCCCTACACAACAAAGTGAAAAAAGCCCTCCTTTTTTCCTCATTCAATCTCTTTTCCCTTGCCCAGAAGGGTAAAAAAATTAGCTTTATTTTGAAGTAAAAACACATAACATACATGAATATACCATGGACTGCCAAAAGAAAGAACAAATCAGTCTTGGAAGAAGTACAACCAGAATGGTCCCTAAAAGCAAGGATGGCGAGACTGTGTCTTACGTATCTTGAACATGTCGTCAGGATGGATCAGTCCCCGGAGGAGGACATCATGTTTGGTAAAGTACAGCAGAAAAGAGGAAGACCCTCAGTGAGGTGGATTGACACAGCAGCTGCAACAATGGGTTCAAGCATAACAATTGGAAGGATGGCACAGGACTGGGCAGTGCTTTGTTCTGTTGTGCACAGGGTCCCTATGAGTCAGAACCTACTCAGCGGCATCTAACAACAACAACACATAATACTCAATCTTCAGAATTTATCACACTGGCAATGTTATCAACTACTGTATTATCAGATACAACACAGGTGAAGAAAAGGTAATAATTAAATAGCAAATTCCTGAGGTTATATACATTTTTTAAAAAGAGGCCATTTTCTACACTATAAAATAGTATATACTTGTCCTATTTGTTACCTTGTGATGGTATAATTAAACAAGCCTTGAGGTACAACAGAAAATAGGTAAATTAACAAAGGAGTTTTTTAAAAAAGAAAAGGCAGATTCAAGAATATTGACATTTCCATATCCTACAGAATGCTGATAACTGTATGGTCAAGATGAGCATTAATTCTGAATCATGTGTACAGCTTGCTAACAAATTAGGAAAATGTTCCCCTTTGGTTTCCTCCCTGGCTACTTGTAAAATAATATCCATACACAAATTTGCAATTCAAATTTGATGTCTTTTGAGTAGATTTTGCAGATCATGCTCTGAGAAGGGAGAGAGTGAGCTAAGAGGCGCATGGAAAGTATAATTTGCTGCTGGCTTTTAGCCAGAAACACTAGACCAAATGTTTAGAGACCAAGAGGCATCTAAGCAAGCCCACTGCATCCAGACTTCTCAACATTAGCTGTCACTGTTTGTTTATATGTGGACCTTCAAATAAAGGGCCAAATAGAGTCATTTCTTAAATTAAAAATTCATGCATTTAAAAATATATTTATTGTATTTACACAGGACAGAAAAGAAAGCTATTTAGGGTCCCTTGAGAGCATTTATAACCATGCTGACAAGAAGTCCCAATGATTTAAGCAACTTTAATAACCATATGTCTGGACCAATGTTCAGCTGTAATTTACACATTATGTATAAGCTTTTATTTTCATACTTGAGAAAACATGCCAAGTATTCCTTATTTATTATCATAGTTAACTTGCAGAATGAGGGAGCTAATTACAATAGAAAGAAGAAAATATTGGTCTTGGGAAAAAAATGAATTTGCTTATCACAGAGGTAAGTAACAAAGGTGTCATTACTACCTTCCACAACCAAACCAACATGCCTGTATCTTGCACTTACTGTAACTGTCATGTACTAAAGCAGACATGATCACTGTGTGGGCAAATACATTGCGAGTAAAAATCCACTCTCACATATCAGTCACTCCAGCATAGCACAATATCATTTTTGTTGGCATATGATCCGGTAAACCATGTGACACAGTAAAAGCCATGGCTCATTACAGGTTTCCCTTCAACAAAGTCCTGCAAGCAGACATTTTCCACCTGGGCAACATGCTCCTAGTGTAATAGGAGGCTTCTCTGCAGAAAGCAGCACAAGGAGCTGAGGAATGACGGAAGAGGGTTAGACAGGGGTACGGGAGACAAAGAAAAAGAATAAAGAAAATAAGTCTGTATATATACACTTTCAAAGAATCATTTTAGTTGATGTTAAATGTTAAGACAGTAAACTGAAGCATGACTTGGGAAAACATGCAGGTGAGATCAAAGAGGACCACAAAAAAAAAATCCAAAACCCCCACTCGGTGGGTAAACACCTGTCTCACTCCATCTACATCATCAAAGTTCTGTAGACAAACTTCATCATGTATGATATCATCCTACACAACGTGGTAAGCATGAGATCAGTTGGTATTGTGAATCCTAACGTGTACCATATCATCTTCTAAAGGAAGTGTTGGCTCCATGAACTAACAGACTACTTCTTCAAGAGAGTCAAGCTTGGTACGCCATATTCAGAATTGTGTGTGCTTGGGCAGCTTGTACAAGAATCATTCACTTCTTCAAGCTCATTTTTTATGTATGTTAAATATATTAAAAACCCCAGTTACCCAGTGCGGTGGAGTCAAATATCCGTAACAAAAACTGGGCATTTCAACATTTTTTACATGTAGAATTCAGTGACATTAATTACATTCATCATGTCGTCAGGTACTACACATCTTAAACATTCAATGACATCCTGTAGCACTTAGAGCTTTAAAAAAAAAAAAATTTTTTTTTTTTTGGAGCTTTTAGAGGGATGCTTTACCGTACGTGGTCAACATAGGTATTTAATTAATCTATGATTTATTTTAAATCAACTATTATTATATAAGAGAGGAGCCCTGGTTGCTCAGTGGTGAAGAACTTGGCTGCTAACCAAAAGGTGGGCAGTTTGAATCTACCAGCAGCTCCTTGGAAACCCTATGGGGCAGTTCTACTGTGTCTTATAGGGTCACTGTGAGTCAGAATCGACTTGACAGCAACGAGTACAGGTGTTATTACAAGGAGCATTCTGGCTGTACTTCTTCCAAGGAGTATACAGCCAGAATGCTCCTTAGAAGCAAGGATGGCAACACTTCATCTCACATACTTTGGACATGTTATCAGGAGGGATTCAGTCCCCAGGGAAGGACATCACGCTTAGTAAAGCAGAGGGTCAGCGAAAAAAAGGAAGACCCTCAACAAGATGGATTGATGCAACAGCTACAATGGGCTCAAGCGTAACAACTGTGGGGATGGCACAGGACCAGGCACTGTTTCGTTCTGTTGTACATAGGGTCACTATGAGTCAGAACCGACTTGATGGTACCTAACAACATAACAACTATTATTACAAGGTGACTTAAAAAACGAGTAGACTGTAACGCTAAGTAGTAAAGCATACATTAGCATATGAAGACATGTCCACTTTTGAGACTATGGGGCATTTTGAGGCCCTCTTACTGATGAGGCTACTCCTGGCAACTCTGCAGACTACACAGTGGAACAAACCCACAACTCCCTTATCATGCACAGTCTCAGAGGAAAAGTATTCACCCTATGACTCAAGGCTAATTCTTATGCTTTCACCTTCTCAGCAATCCCATTTTATCATTAATAACCCTTCTTACCTGCAAATTTTCATCTTCATTGGCTCTCACAATTAAATCTCTTTAAAGCAATCAAACCAAAAAAATCTACATTCCCCTTCCAAATGCAACCATATTCTTTTCTTCCATTTACAGCAAGAAAAAAAGTTGCTATCGAGTAGATTGCACCTTGTGGACGACGCTATGTATGTCAGAATAAACTGTGCTCCATAGGATTTTCAATGGCTAATTTTTCATATGGTGGCACAAAAAGTTTGCTAACCGAAAGAATGACAATTAAAACCCACCCAGAGGCGCTGTGGAAGATACGCCTGACGATCACCTGGCAATTTGCTTCCATTAAGATTACAGACAAGAAAACCCTATGTAGCAGTTCTACTCTAACACACGCACACAGGGCTGCTATGAGTCTGAACTGACTCAATGGCAACTAACAAAACAGGTTTTGGAAGTAGACTGCCAGACGTTTCTTCCACGGCACCTCTGGGTGCACTCAGATCTCCAATCTTTCAGTTAGCAGCCATGTGATTTAATCATTTGCACCACCCAGAGAGTCCTGATTCATAGATAAGTTTCTTTAAAATATCCAGCACCTATCACTCTAATAAAGGTGCTCTACAAAACTGACCAAAGGATTCCTTATTACTGAATTCAATGAATATTTTTCAGCCCCTGTCTTAATGAGCTCTCTGTATGAGTCAGAATCGACTAGACAGCAATGGGTTTGTTTTTTTTTTTTTTTTTTTTTTTTTGGTAGTACTTATAACTGTTGACCTCATTCTTGAATTTTTTCTTTTCTCCCTTGGTTTCTATGACATCTTTCTCTCCAGGTTTTCCTACTACTTCTCTCCCTCTTAATTATCTTTGCTGGCTTTGCTTTTTTAGTTTGTATCTTAAATATTTCTGTTCCCCAGGGTTCCATCCATGGTCCTACTTTCTTCTTAACATCCTCTCCCTAGATTATTTCTACTTCCACAGCATCAACTATCATCTGTATACCTTCGAATTCTCAATCCTCTTGCCCAAATCTCTCTCTTGAAATTCAGTCCCACATATCCAGCTGCCTTCTGAACAGATCCACTTGGTTGTGTCACAAGTACCTCATATTCAATGTGTCCAAGATGCAGTTCATCATCTACACGTGCATTTCCCTCTCCTCTTCCCTCTTCTTCCCATGGTCATTTAAGCCAACTGCTCTTCCTGCATTTGTTGTCTCTGTGAAAGACACTACCGGTCACTCCCTAAGTTTGCCAAGTTGGAAACGTGGGCATGATCTTGACTCCTTCCTCTCTACCATCCCACGATGGGCAGCCCAAGTGCCACTGATTCTATCTTCTTACTATTTGCCCATTCTCTTCTCCCTGCTTCACATCTCCCACTGCTACCCTTGCCACAGTGCAGGCCCATATAAATTCCTGATCTGATCACTGCAATACTCTTCTAGTCCCAGTTTTATTCTACCCCACACCACCATCCAAACTGAGGCCAGAAAAAGCTTTCTAAAGTGGAAATCTAGCTCGCAAAATCCCACGTCTCTCATCAAATTAAAATTTCTTTAATGGTTCTCCAAGATAAGGTCTAACTCCCTGGCCCCTGCTTATCTTTAGCCTCGTTTCTTGTCAATTTCCTGCCTCCTGGCTCTCCTTACCCATACCAAACTGCTTAGCAGTTTCCCAGAAGCAACATATTTTATATCTGTGCCTTGACATATACTTCCTCCTCTGCCTTCGCCCAACTGTACGTAGTTGCTCCTTTGAGACTTGGCTAAAAGGTGCTGTCCTGGCTGCATCTTCCCAGAAACCCACAGCCCGAGTTCCACACCCTCCCCATGTGTTCTAAGAGCAGCAGCCCCCCATGAATACTAGACAATGCTGTGACTATACATGTTTTAAGGAAACAAACCATCATTAATCTTTACGCTAAGATTGTAACCACGTGTAAGTGGCTAACATAATGGGCACTCAGTAAGAAAGTAAAATGAATGAGTAACAATTAGGCTTTAAATTTACCTCTGAAACAATGCCTGTAACACCTAAGATGTCTATATCAAATTATGTTTATTCAGAACTTCAGAATAACACATTTCTTGCTGTTTTTAAATATTAATAAAGAATCAAGGAATGAAGTAATCTCTAGGCCTTAATAACAAAGTTACCTTGATGATGAAGTAAATGTTTAACAAAGTATTACGTAGGCTTGCAGGAGTTCATTTACCTTCCAAAGGACCTGACAACACAATTTGTCTACCAAACCATGTGTTCCTGGCAAGCAGAGATTGTCATACTCATCTTTGCATATCAAAGTCCGTAGGATACAGTATGCACTCAATAATGTCCAATGAAGGTCTGGTAAATGAATGATATAAAGAAAATCATAGGAATAACTACAGCCTACTCTGTTGCAGAATTAGGCATAGCAACTTCTAATTTCTTGGCTGATCAGATTTAATTTATTTATAAATGGTCATGACATTCTACCTTTTTATGAAGGTATTCAGTTCAGTATTCATCTATTCAACAAATATCGAGTGCCCAGTATATGCTAGCCACTACAGTAGGCGCAAGAATTAGTAAGAAAAGCATTGGAAATAGAGACAACTCTGGTTCCAATTTTACCTAGACATTTCATAGCTATGTAATCCAGGCAAACCAATTAAGCTCTCTTTCTATTAATGTCTTCATATATAAATTAAGAATAATATATCTTTTTCACAGGTTTATTGTGGGGATTGAGATAATACATAAACCTAAAATGATACTTGTGTATTGGTTATTCCTGTTATCTTCTATGAATAAAAAGCAGTCATAAATATTTTATGTATTACTTTATTAAAACAAACCCATGAGACAAAAAAAAGACAGTGATGAATATTCCCACTTTGAATTTTTAAAACCAGCCCCAGTAACCCAAGCAGTTTTCCCAAGACCACTGATCCAAGTTGTTGTTACTGATGTAAGGTGTCATCGAGTTGGTTCCAACTCACATCAACCCCACATATAACAGAACGAAACACTGACCTGTCCGGTGCCATCCTCACCATCATCACTATGTTTGAGCCCATTGTTGCAGCCACTGTGTCAATCCATTTCATTGAGGGTCTCATCAGGTAGTATGTGGCAAAATTCTTTGGTAATAGATGCAAAACTGATTCTCTTAGTATCTCTCTTGCAAATCTCACTGGCGTCTAACAGTGTAAAAGACACACTACCAAAGACAATGACTATAGTTGAGAAAAGAAAGGTCTTCTTGCCATACTTGCTAAACGGTTGATAAGCAAGCACAGCACAGTGTTTAAATTAATTGTTGTCTTGCTAAAGATAACAGTTTTCTTACTGGACACAGTCAATGCCAACTATAAGAGACAGCATAAAGTTTTCACAGTCAGGGAAAGGTCCCCAATGTCATAAGTTTTGCTTTAACAAGAAAATTCTAATATTAAAAACTGTCAGGTTGCCATAGTAACAATCTATTTGCAATCATGATGCTTGTGGTATTCTGTTATATTTCTCTCAAGGAAAAATAAACTAGATGTAGCTGAAGAATTTAATAAACGTATCTGCTGAACCAAAAGCCAAGATCTGACTGTCTTTAGGCAATATGATAGGATTTAAATATACAGCAGGAGACCCTCAGGTTACAAGACCAGTTCCATCAATGAAATTAAAAGATTTTGACCTTGACACCAATACAAACTATAGCCATGTGATCTGGAAAGCTCAATTCTCTGAGCAAGAAAAATAAATCGTTAAACAACTGAGATGACAGCTACAGAACAAGAAAGTTATAATTCATCAAAAGCAGAATAAAATCAATCCTCAAAGGAAGTCTGAATTAAAAAGACTAAATTTCTCACTGAAAACTCAAAGGTTTCATTTTGGTATTTTGCTTTGCTGTGTATATGCACAGGTATCTGTGTAGAGGTGAGTTGTGCACTCTAGGACATCCTTGGATGATTTAACCTTCTACTTTGATCTAGAAAATGTCAGAAGGACATATTTAAAATAAATTGATTCTAAACAAAAAGGAGGAAATTCATTGATATTAATTAGGCCATTCTGAAGTCTGGACACACAGGCTGCTTAGGCAGACAAGGACAATTCCTACACAGTCAGCAAAGCCTCAGTCACACCTATGAAAATCACACGGATTTTCTCTCCTGTTAAGCTCTTCAAGTACTTGTTTTTACAACTACCCAAGAAATGATAACATTTCCCTCACAACTTTAACTGTAACATATAGTTTCTTTTTTTATTTGTAGTGTATTTACAGAATGGCATATATATGATAAAAGTCCTCAAAGACAACCAGAATACAAAGTACAACTTCCTTTGCTTTCCATTAAATTGGCTTTGCAACAAAGTACCAACATTCATGACAACAGATTTCTTTCCTCATTGGCAGCTCCTTCTTTGACTTATACAGTCACTGAAGAGTTACTTAAAAACAACAGCTTTAGTTTATTTTCATAAATATAATCCTGAAAACTACATGCAATAAAACTTTCTACATAGCAGGTCAAATTTTCCTTCAACTCTCAATATAAAATTAGGGAACTGGTCCCTGCCCAAAAAAGAATGACCTGAAGATATTTTTTTTAATCATAGTTGAGATTCCAAGGAGCCTTATAAAATTGGATATTTTAAGTTTTATTAAATTCAGATAAAATAATATCTATACTTACTATAAAACCCAGTGCCTTACTATAGGCGAAGTATTTTTCTGTTTAGATACTATTATTAAAGATCGTGGATATGTTAGAAATGTTACCACTGATTTCAAAGTTTCCAGATTGAGGAACTGAGAGGATGACAACATTAAATGATAAAGGAAATACATGAGTACAGACCTGAAGGAAAGTGCTAGATAATCATTCAAGCTTTGACGAGATTGGATAGTGAGGTGAAAAAATACAGTAAACAGCAGTTGAAGGTACTGAGTTGAAACTCAGGTGGGTGCACTGAAATAGACAAAGGTAGGAGTCACTGGTCAATAAGCAATAGCTGAGTCTACAAAAGATGGAATCACTTAGGAAAACGACCTAAGAGAGCTAGAAAGAGAAACAAGGATAAACCCTGGGGAGATCAACATTTAAAAGTCAGACCGGGTTGAACACACAAGGTGATAAAGGTTGTCTTGAAGGTCATGGGAGGAGGGGTCCCAAAGGTGAGCAGCCAACAACATATGACTCAGAGAAGTCAAATTAATGGGTCAGAAAAAGAATATTGGATTTGACATTTAGGAAATAGCTTAGTTGTATTACTGAAGTCACTTTCAATACCATAGTGGGGATAGAAAACAATAAGGGGTTGATGAGTGAGGAAGCAGAAACACAGCACCAAACGCTATCTGCCTGATGCTTTCAATACTAAAATCAGGAATCCTCAGCAGATGAGGGAAAACGATTCTGGCTTACCTAAAAACCCTTCCGAAATGAAAGGAACAATAGCAGCTTTTGTTCTGAGAGGAAAGAGAGTGAAATTACTGGCTTGTACTAGTGAGTAGCATCCCACCCTATTTTTTTTTTGTTTTTTTTTTTAATCCTGGCAGTATAAATTTATTAGAAAAATAGGACTATCTTCTCAACCATTAAATATCAAAAATTCATTTTTTTTCCTGATGTGTAAATATCACAGATAAATTGCATTGATCTGAAAAAGCTATAAATCTACCGGGATTAGTAATGTTTTTTAATTAAATCAAAAGACTTTTTCCTTCCAAGACTTCCGTTTCCATCCTAAATATGTGTTCTCTCCATTCATCCCTGTCTCATAGGACAGCAATCTCCATATTTTAGAGGTAGACAGCTTTACTTTTTGGTTCCTGTTAACAGGACATCCTGGAGTTAATTGCCAATATTATTTATGAATTACAACTCTAAGAGTGTTTTTCAGTACAATGAATATTTCATCATCTTTAATTTTTAGAGATGCTTAATAGGAAAGGGGATGGGGACAGCATAGTTGCTCTTTTCCTCTCTTGTTACACCCTCTTCTGGAAAGACAATAAACAACACAGTCCTTTTCCTTTGTCTATTTAAACCTGCAGGTTCAGAGAAATTTTTGTCAACAGCCAAAGGAGAAATAGGAAAGAACTTCTAAGAGGCAAAGTAAGTATTTATAAAAGCCAAGAATATTTACTGAAGTAAAAAAAATAATAATTAGTAGTTATTACAGCAGGGAAAAAGAGGGGAATAAGAGGGGACTACATATTACATATTAACATCAAGCACTACAAAGGCAGTAAGTTGAAAAAGCTCTAACTATTGAATATTAATTTTTTTTTCCTAGTGCCAACTATGACCAAAAAACACAGTAAAGCTTAGAAATGGGCTGATTTAAATTCAGACTACTTGTCGGAATCGACTCTACGGCACTGGATGAATGAAAATGAAAGCTGTGAACAGTATAAGGGGTTCTCCAGTGTCTTCAATACAATTTGAGATGTCATATGAGAGCTGTCACATTTGATTCCAAGTATTCCTTCATAAACACCATGAACAAAATTAGAGTTTCATCCTAATAAAGTAAAAGCTATACCTCTACCAGGTTAAAGCTTCCTACGTATCTAATGGCTTTAAAAATATGACTGTACAAAAAGCTACCATTATATAAAGACGATGATAGGACCATCAAGAGCGTGCAACATTCCCTGTGTATTACACTCCATCACATAAAGGAAGAAATACTTGTATCTTACAAGCCAGAGAAAATGTCTACGTCTGATTAGAATTGTCAAGACCTCAAAAATTTCACAGGGGAAAAAAATTCAAAGTCTCACATTTTTATCATGTAAAATTTCAAGATTTAAAACCCACCAGTGACTAATAATTTTAAAAAATTAAAATTAAAATCACAGAGATATTACTTATGTCATATAAAAGATTGACAAGGATTAAAAAGAAATAATATTCCTTGCTAGCACGGTTGTAAGGAAACAGGTGCTCTCATACAGTGTTGGTGGTATGTAAATTAATACAATATACATATGTTCTTATCATTGTTTGGTGCTGTCAAGTAGGTACAACTCATAGTGAGCACATGTACAACAGGGAGAACACTGCCCAGTCCTGTGCCATCCTTGCAATCATTGTTATGTTTGAATCCATTGTTGCAGCCACTGTGTCAGTCAATCTCATTCAATGTCTTCCTTTTTCATTGGCCCTTTACTTTAGCAAGCATGATGTCTTTCCCCAGGGACGGGTCCTTTCTGATAACATGTCCAAAGTATGTGAGACGAAGTCTTGCTATCCTTGCTCCAAGGAGTACTCTGGCTGTATTTCTTCCATACAGACTTCCAAGGCAATATACATACACTGGAGTACAATTTGGCAACACATTTAAAAATGCAAAATCTACTTCAGCAAATTCATTCCTATTAATTTGTCCTATGCAAATAACCACTTTAATACGCAAAATGAGATGGATGGATGGATGTTCCCTGTAGTTTAAAAAAAAAAAAAATTGGATGAAGAAAACCAAAGACACAAAGAAAATATTAGTCCAAAGGACTAATGGACCACATGAACCTGAGCCCAGAAGAGCTCATGGTGCCTAAATGTCTACAAATAGGGTATTGGTTAATTAAATTTTAGCACGTGTTTTTTTTTTTTATATACATTAGAATCAACCATTAAAAGAAAATTACATGTGTGAGTGGGCAGGTGTGTGTAGACTAAATATATATAAAATATATATATATAGTATATATCCAACTATTAACAATGGTATCTAAACAGTGAGGTTATAAGGCATGTGAATTTCCATTAATTATATTTTATTTATTATTTTTCACTATTTTCTTTTTTAATATTTTTTGGTCATTGTAGTTGAAAATATACACAGCAGAACATACACCAATTCAACAATTTCTACACGTACAATTCAGTGACACTGACTGCATTCAAGCTGTGCAACCATTCTCACCCTCCTTTTTTGAATTGTTCCTCCCCTATTAACATAAACTCACTTCATTGCTGTTGTCGGTTTGTTCCCATATAGATATTTCTTTAACAGAGCACAATGTTCAAGGCAGACACTCTTTACTAAACTACATCTCTGTTTGATTTAAAGAATCTGTCAGGGGATATTTTCAGTTTAAGGATTAAGGTTTAAAGGTTATCTAGGGACAATAATTTGAGGGGTTCATCTAGCTTCAATGGCTCCAGAAAGTCTGGATTTCATGTAAAATTGAAATTCTGACCCACATCTACCCCTCCCCCCTTTGAGCAGGATTCTTCTATAGAATCTTTCATCAAACCTTCAGTCATGGTAGCCGAGCACCATCCAGTTCTCATGGTCTCATGGCAAAGGAGGCAGGTGTTCATGGAGGCAATCAGCCATGTATTCCTTTTCCTCCTATTATTTTCTTTATTATTTGTATTTTTATAATGAATATCAATTTTTTAAAAGCTTGCTTTGATAAATATTTCAGATAAGTGATGAAATTTACTGTCACAATTGAAAAAATATGTATTTGCATGTATTGTAGACAATGGCTTTTTTTGTGTTGAAGGTTTAAAGATACTTAGAGATCTCGGGAAAAATCTACCTAAATTGGCATAACGTAGTTTATAAAGAAAACGTCCTATATTCTACTTTGGCAAGTAGCGTCTGGGGTCTTAAAAGCTTGGAGTGGCCATCTAATATACTCCACTGGTCCCACCCCGTTTGGAGCAAGGGAGAATTAAGAAAACCAAAGACTCAAAGGAAAGATTAGTCCAAAGGACTAATGGACCACAACTACCACATCCTCCACTAGACTGAGTCCAGACAACTAGATGGTGCCTGGCTACCAGCACTGACTGCTCTGACAGGGACACAATAGAGGGTCCCCAACAGAGCTGGAGAAAAGTGTAGAACAAAATTCTAACTCACAAAAAAAAGACCACACTTACTGGCCTGACAGAGACTAGAGAAACCCCAAGAATATGACCCCTGGACACTCTTTTAACTCAGTACTGAAGTGACTCCTGAAGTTCACCCTTTGGCCAATAAAACAAGAATAAATGTAGCTCAACAACGCAAGCAAGACTAAATGGGCACACCAGCCCAGGGGCAAGGATGAAAAGGCAGGAGGGGACAGGAAAGCTGGACGAATGGAAATGGGGAACACAAGGTTGAGAAGGGGAAAGTGTTGACACATTGCGGGGTTGGCAACCAATGTCACAAAGCAATATGTATATTAATTGTTTAATGAGAAACTAATTGGTTCTGTAAATCTTCATCTAAAGCACAATAAAATAAAATTTAAAATATAAAGATACTTAAAGACATTAAAGTAATGTAATGGCTACCCATAGCCTACTGTTATTTATATAAGAGATTAAGAGATACACAAAATTGCCTTCTGGGTAATACAAATGAGGTAGTGAGCCCAGCAAACTTTTTAATGTATTACCAGAATGAGAATGCTATCAACATTTTCTTAGGGGGTATGAATTTGGGGGTTTAATTCCTCTGTGCTTGCTGAGTGTCAAAACATGGCTTTTGGAGTCAGAGACACCCGCGTTAGGGGCCTAATTCTGCCACTGACCAGCTATGAGGCTTTAGGCAAGCTTCTTCACCCTTCCACCAAGCCTCAGATTTCTCTCCTATAATACAGGTATAATAATAGTATTTATCAGAATGTTCGTGAAGATTTAAAAGATAAGGTGTATAAGACACAGTGCCCGGCACTTGGCCAATACTCAATAAATGTTCACTCATACTTCTCAAAGCACACCAAGTTTGTTTTTTCATTCACAAATACAAAGACCTCAGAAAATCAAAGCTTGAATATTACTGAGAACAAACTGGAAACAAACAATATTAACTTCAGACTAGATAACACAAAACATTCAACCTATTAGCAGGGTTCATTTTCTTTCTATAATAGGATAACGTTAGCTTTCCAAAGGTGTAAGTCTTCTCTGATTATCAATACCCACCCTGGCTTTGTGACAAGTATTAAGGTAATACCAGTTTCAAAATTTACACATGGAAAGCTGAGTGAAGAACATAACTCGATTCACCTATTAAACATAAAAGAGAAGTTGAGGGAAAATCTAGACACACTGTTACGAAAAAATAAAATATAAAGAGATAGTAAAAAAAAAGAACTGAAACCGGTCCCCATGATCACAGACATTCTCACCGTTCAACAAATTCAAATCAACAAACATTTGTTAAGCAACCAATTGCTTTCAAGAATATCCAATTCTAGTACAGAAGCCAAGATAAACCAAGAAACTGTGATACTAGACAGAAAGAGATTTCTGCTGTGAAGAATTATCAAGTTTCACAGAAGTCCAAGAAAGAGATAGTATACTTCCTGCTGGGACAACAGGAAACAGTGTAGCTATAGTGGGAATGCTTTTCATGTCTGAGTACTAACAAGATGGTCACAAGTTAACATTCACTCATGTAACAAGTTTTAAGTAATGAAACTGTATTAATAAGCCACATGCAAAAATTTTATACTATTTATTGAGAGTCTATTACAGTGGGGAATATTATGTTCCATGCTATAGGAAAAAACATTTCTGACACATCCTAAATTTTGTAATCCAGTTGGGGAGCAAATCACACAAATTGTATTGTGGTTTCCAAGGGCAGCTGGCGTGTCTTTTTAAAGCTTTGTATTCCCATCCCCTTGCACAATGCCTCAACGTCACTGGCACTACATAAATATTTGGCAAATGAATGAATAAATAAAGTATAATACAAAGCAGATTATATGTGCCACTGATAATCAGTATTAGAGAAGTCTAGCAGAAGGGCATGGAATTTCCAATGGGTAATCAAGGAAGTGGAGTCACTGGGTGTCGCAAACGGTTAAGCACTCAACTACTAACCGAAAAGTTGGCAGTTAGAATTCACCCAGAGGCTCCTCGGAAGAAAGGCCTTGTGATCTGCTTCCAAAAGGCCACAGACTTGGAAATCCTATGGAGTGCAGTTCTACTGTACAACACACGGGGTTGCCATGAGTCGGAATCAACGTGATAGCAACTGGCTTGGTTTTTGGTTAATCAAGGAAGATGAAGGTATTTACTATTTTCTCCATCTGGTATTTACTCCCCATATTCTCCTACCAATCATCCCTTTCCCAGTATCTTCCCGCTTCCTGTGGAGCTGGCTTCCCCCCCAGCTCCGGGGATGAGCATGTAGGCTAGACCTAGAAAACCGAAATAGTGAATTCTCAGGGTACAGTGTGGTTCAAGGATGCGCAACTGACCCAACCCACGACAATCAGATCCAATCACGGCTAATTTTGAGAATTTTGATTACACGATCAAAAAGACAAGGGAAGTGACAGAATGAAAGCCTAGTGCTTCTGCCACCATGACAGGAAAGTCTGTCTGAGAATCTCGGTAACTCCTAGAAACCAAGTTTTTTTTTGTTGTTTTTTAACAATGGAGGGAGACCACATCCTAATGACATCATTTGAGTCTCTGATTTAGCAATGTTAAAGGGAGGCAGTTTTCAGTTCATGGCCTCCAAACCCCTTTTTTACTTCGATCATATAGGCTGGGTTTTCTAACACTTCAAACTGTAAGAGTTTTCATGCAAGGATGGGATTTGAATTCTTGGCTGAAGAACATGGTGAGTTTTTGATAAGGAGGGGACTCTAGGTACAAAGAATTGCATAAACAGTAAAATAGAGTAAGAAAACAAGACTACTGAGTTAGAATGATAAACAAATATACTCCAATTTAAGTTACATTAAGTTTGAAAAAAACAGGCTAGAGTTGGTTAAATGGGTTGGGTATAACAAACCTGAACTGCTCATGCCTCTCTATAAGGAACAGCTGTTACATGGGTCAAGCAAATTGTTACCATGTGGAAATTGGCCCAGTGTAGCCACATCTCAAAATTTTCCAACAAAAAACCAAACTAGTTTTTAAAAATGTTAACAAGCAATTAATATTAACGTGAATTGACAGCAACATACAAGTCTATGGGCAGAATTCAGCACTTAGGCAGCTGGCTTGTGACGCAGAGACTACAGATGGCTGAGAAAGTAAGTTCAAATCAATGTAAAAGGCATACAGACTCAAGTAAGGGTTTCCTAAACAACACAAGTGTGTGCATTGCCTAAGGAAATCTATATGACAAAAGAAAGACAGAATTACAGATACAGCAGTATCCCTGCTCCTTTACCCACGGTCAACCATGGTCCGAAAATGCTAAATGAGTAGCATGATGAAATCTCACACCATCTTGCTCTATCCTGCCGAAGGACCACATTCACATAACTTTTTTTTTTTTACAGTATATTGTTATAATTGTTCTATTTTATTACTAGTAATTGTTGTTAATCTCTTATTGTGCCTAATTTATAAATTAAACATTACCATAGGTATGTATGTATAGGACAAAACACAGTACACATAGGGTTTGATACTATCCATGGTTTCAGGCATCCACAGGAGGTCTTCGAACGTATCCCCCATGGATAACGGGAGGCTACTGTATACGGAAATAATGAAAGAATGAATGGCTATGGCATGGCACCACAGCAGAAAACCCAGAACTTTCCTTTAAAAAAAAACCTCTGATTCTATTAAAATAATATTCCATTAACTTTTTAGATGAAAATTTTGATCTGGGTCAAAAAAGATGAAATTTTGAACATTTAATTTGGACAATTTAACCATTCTGGGAATGGTTTTACATCATTGACTCCTTCTAAAAAAAAAAAAAAAAAGGACTGACATACATGTGGTCTGATTTATCTCACTTCACTGCATAAACAGAATTTACTCTGAGATTTTACTCTGACTTTATCAATAGAATTCAGTTCATCCAAAATACTAACTGGGAATAACTCATGGCCTAAACAACTGGTTTTTGTGGCAACAATACCAATTCAATATTAAGCAAGAGGAATAAGGATTATAGACATATCTTTTTGCATAAATATAAGTATAATATATAATGTTGGAATACAAATAAATTAGGGTCGATCATCTGCATGTTATATTTCACACAACAGCTCAGATACTGGCTCCTAGATTTCCCCCAGACAGCTTCTCAGATCCTCTATGTTCCCACTTCATCTGGTACTAACTTCTAGTACAAATCCCACCAGCCAGTTAACTGGTGTCAATCCTGACTCATAGCAACTCCGTGGGCGTCAGGGTAGAACTGCGTTTCGATGGCTGGTTTTTGGAAGTAGATCTCCAGGCCTTTCTTCAGCAGAGCCTCTGGGTGGACTCTAACCTTCAATTTTTCCATTAGCAGCCCAGCAAGTTAACCATTTGTACCACCCAGGGACATGAATCTCACAATATAGTGTAAATATTTTTATTACTTGCTCTTTCCCTCACCAATTGGTGAGTTCCCTGACAGTAGAAACTGCATCTTCTTCTTTGCACCAAACTCCTAGTACCTAGTAGATAAACAGCTGTAAAGTAGATGAAAACAAAGAGTCTATGCTCTCAAGTCAGGCTGTCAGAGCTGATATCCAAGCTCTCCCATTTCTAGCTCTGTGATCTGTAAGATGTTGCTAATAACAGTACCTTACCAAAAAAAAAAAAAAAAAATTTTTTTTTTTTTTTTTTTTTTTTTTACCACATAGGGTTGTTGTGAGGAGTAAATGGGTTGATACTTACTGCAGCTGGCAGAATTCAAAGACAGCCTGCAAGATTCCAGTCCCTGGTATATACCCTATATAATACATGGATGTTGTTTTGAGCTGCTGTGGTTGTGGCAGTTTGTTACACAGCAATAGAAAATGAATGCGCTAATAAAGCACTTAGAACACAGCCTGACACATAAGAAGTCCTCAATAAATATTAGCTATTACTATTACAGGAATCCCTGGGTAGGGCAAACAGGTAATATGCTCAGCTGCTAACCAAAAGGTTGGAGGTTCAAGTTCCCTCGGAGGCACCTCGGAAGAAAGGCCTGGTGATCCGCCTCTGAAAAATCAGCCACTGAAAAGTCTACAGCTCTACTCTGACACACATGGTGTCACCATGAGTCAAAACTGACTCGCCAGCAACAGGTTGCTTTGTTATTACTACGAGATTCCACTAAACTGTGTGTTATTCTGATGTATTTAAAATAGGATTCTGATTACAAAAATTCAGTTTGCCCGTATCATATTTGCTGGCATAGAAGACATACAGGTATACAGGATAAACCATTAGTATAATACAATAATAATACAAATGACCAGGGCAGATAATTTATAAAAATTCATTTTATAATACATGTATTCAGAGTGATTTTACAGTGATTTTGTAGGAGGAAATTAATTACTGTGTTCATATGCTACACACTCAAATCACGTTGGAAATAACAAGTTCAGGATATGTAATGACAGCCTACTAATCTAAAAGAAAAATATAAAGTCACAAAGTTTTGTTTCTTTTTTTTTTTTTTTTAAGCATATTGGATCACCAAATACTTAGCAAGGAACAAAGCATATAATTTTACTGGTAAATGAAATCTCATATCACATGCATAGGATTATATGCACAAATAACGGTACTATATTTCAGATGATACTAGTAACTAAGAATACAAGCCACAATATAAAATAATTTGATTGAATTCTCTTGAGCACATCAACAAAACAAATAATAAAAATCTGTATGGAGTAGGCAGCAAAATATAATAAATTTGAAGAAATTCTTATGGAGGTAACAGTAATACATGTAGAAATATATTTTATCATACAGCAAAATCATAATTTTGAGAGAATCCTAATGTAATGTGCATAAGCAAAAAAAAAAAAAAAGCCAAACCCATTTCCATCAAGTCGATTCCGACTCGTAGTAACCCTACAGAACAGAGAAGAACTGCCCCAAGGCTGTAATCTTTATGCATACATCGAAAAAAAGTACGTATGTTTTACTGGATATTAGTGAATAGCAAGCAAAAGAGAAAAACTGAAAATGTAATAAACACAGACTTTGATAAATATTATATCACAAGCAGAAAAAAAAATTAGTGAGGAAAATGTATCATAAAGGTTTTTATCTTTACCTTCAAAGCCAAGTAAATCACAGCCCCGAAGCCTGAAAATCCACCAACACTGCTGGGATTGGAGCATTTGCTTCACCCTTTACGTTCACTGCATTACTCATACAGCCCTCATTATCTTGGGAATACCACTCTGCAACCCTATCACTGTAGAAATCTGTAACATTAACCTTGAACTTCATGTTTTGTCAATGTCTCTGTTGTTTTTGCATGGGTTACAAGTTTTCAAATTTATACCTCAAATTATGAGAAAGTAGCCCTGTGACAAATCTCTGTAGGCTGTGGCTTTTCGTTTAAATATATATATACACACACACACATATATATACACATACATACATATATATAAAACCCATTGCCATCAAGTCGATTCCAACTCATAGTGACCTTACAGGACAGAGCAAAACTGCTCCACAGGGCTTCCAAGAAGCTGGTGGATTCAAACTGTCAACCTTTTGGATAGCAGTTTGAGCTCTTAATCGCTGCACCACCAGGGCCCCAATACATATATATGTGTGTATATATATATATATATATACATATACTCACAACTATGAGATATGACACTTTTATCTTTACTGAAAAGCTTTATGCTCCTGAGCTCCAGCAAGAGCAGCTTTGCTGCAGCTGACCCAGGAACCACTAGCATTTGCTGTAAAACAGGCACATGATACACTCGGCTGCTAATGAAAAGGGGGGAGGTTCAAATCCACCTAGATGCATCTCCAAAGAAAGGCCTGGCAATCCAAATTTGAAAAATCAGACATTGAAAATCTTACGGAGCATAATTCTACTCTGATACATATGGGGTTGCCATGGGTCAAAATAGACAGCAACCGGTTTTTTTAAATTTTGATACAATCATATAGAATAAGGAACACGTGTAATTTTACTGAAATATGATCTAACATCATCGTTCACTTCTCATGAAGGTGCTTCAAGCTTATATAAATGTCCTAGATTTCTCACAATAACTACTGAATCCAAAAGGGTCCCGGGCTCATGTTTTCAGGAGCACAGACTTCACTTAGTGAAACAATGATTGAAAAAGATTTGGTCTCACGTTTCATTCTAAAATCTTATAAGAAGATACAAAATTGCCTCAAGAAAAACGTTCAACTCAAACAACAATTTAATAGAATTATACAAAACCTCATTTTAGCACAAGCCTCAGCATAAGAGCTTCCTTGTTATCTTCAATATAACACAAACTGTCCTTTTAACATAAAATATTAGAGGTCATAGTAATTTCACGGCTTTATTACAGTACAAAAAAAAAATTTAATGGTCAAGTCAGACTGCTTCCATTTTATAATATGCAGATAAGGGCTACTTTCTCATAAATATGTTAAGGAATGAATATTAAAGAGGGGAGATAAAAGAAATAAAACCATTTGAAGAAGATACTGAAATTAACATGTAAGCTTTCATAGTCATATAAAGAAGAAAAATTCTAACATTCAAAAAGAAGTCTGACTTTTTATTAATTATCATAGAATTCTTAATTAGAAAATCTAATATGAAAGAATCAAGGATTTTAAGGCTATTTTCTTTAAGAAGTATTGAAAGTTAGCTTGTACTATAATTTTTCAACTATTATGCTGTCTTAATAAACAAGCATGATATTTAACAGCACAACTCTCCCCTTTAACATGTTCCTGATACCTCATGGCAGCATTCAACTGTGACAACATACAATTACTAAAGTTCTCATCGCCTTCAAGCTGGTAAAAAGCTACAGTTGATAGGCAAACCAGGTACTCACACCACTGATTTGCTTTTTTTTTTTCTCAGTTGCACTTCAAAATACATTTCTGGTTCTGCCTTCATAACAAATAAAAATTTAAGGCCTATACAGATTTCTGAGCTGAGTTAAAAACAATCAACAGAATGTACCTTGAAGCTCTACTTTAGCTGTACCATCATTTTCCTTTAAACATATTTTTAAATTAAAAAAAAAAAACCTTTTAAACTGATATATTTTTCCTATTTTAATGCTCATAAATAAAACTATATTCCCTATTTACAAATATGATCATTTACGGCCATTCAAACAGCTCTCTATTAAAAATACCACAATTTGGTTTACATGTCCTAGCTCACCTGCTGGTGAATGAATATTTCAACAGCATGATACAACCACTAACTGGTATGGCTTTTCATTGGGTTAGTACCTTGGTATATTTAAGAGATGACACAACTTAAATAAAGTTACACCTCTATTTTACTAAGGTTTAAGTATCCCAGGTTTGGTAAAGTGGAGGGCCAATGAAAACCAGGGAAGCCCTCAATCAGATACATTGACACAAGAGCCACAAGGGACTCGAGCATACCAACGACCGTGAATTTGTTCTGTAACGCATAAGGCCACCATGACTCAGCACCAACTAGACAACAACAGGCATTCCCCAAATTAAGTGTGCACTTTTAAGGTGTAATCAGAACTAACTGAAACAAACTTCTGCTAGATAAGACCACTGTGACCTCCTTTCTTCCTCATTGTTGATACTTTCATTACAGAACACAACACAGTCACAGTTTACCAAATTCTACATCACAGTGACCTTGCAGGTCCTCATGAAACACTTCAAAACATACTGGCTGAGAAGTCAGGGTGATAGCTTAGTCTGACACACCATGCTGTCCCTCTACAGCAAAGACCTGAAAACCCAGTGAAACATGACAATCGTGGAACCCCAAGCATCAAATTAAAGAATGAAGAATTAGATCAAACACCATTTGAAAAAAGAAACTGATTGAAAACAGTAAACGAGGAGAGACAGAGAGCAGAGACACCCTGCCAGCTGGCCTGGCACAGCATAGTCATCTTGAGACAAAGCCAGCAGCGACCCTGGGTGAGGAGTAGAGGAGGGCAACTTCATGGAATTCCCAACAGGAGACAGAGAAACTGGGTAAATGTACTCAGAGCAAGGTGAGCAGGACATGAAGTGGATCTAAGAAGAAAATGTACAGGAAAGAGGGCAAGGACTCCAGGAATCCTGATGTCCACAGAGCAGGAAAAGAGCCAAAACCCAGAGACAGGGCTACTCACCACCGGTGGTCCCTAACCATTAGGAGGAGAGGCAAACACAGAGTAATAGATATGCAGAGTGTCAGCAGGAGGTCCCCCACTCAATCAGGCTATGGGCAGGGCTCCCTTCTTCACACTTGGTCGGGGCCAGGTCCCAACTGCTGGCTGCAGCCAACTGGAAGTGCCCAGGTACCTGCGCCTAGTGACCAGAGGAGCACATCCCCCCAACTTCCACCCTTCTGGTGATAAACGGCATAAACACCCCATCCCTGCAGCCGCGACCATGAGGGGCTATAGCACAAGCCCCCCTGTCTGTCCTCCCGACACAGTCCTGTCCACCACCCCCATCCACCTGGTGATCAGCGGAGAGAGCTCCCATGCTCCCAGTTGCCCACCCTGCCCCACACCTGTGGACCTGCCAAGTGGTGTGAGAGCACTTCTGCGCTCCCTGCTGCCTGCCTTGTTCCCCACCCTACCCACCCACCAAATAGCCAAAAGCACTCCTGCACTCCCAGATGACCACCAAACCCCCCACCAGCTGCCCTGCCTACCCAACAAACAGCAGAGGGTGTTTTGTTCTAGATGTTCCACCCAGTGAGTGGCTATGAGCACTATCACACCACTAGACCAACAACAAGCAGCGGTCAGCACCTGCCCAGCCTGTCCTAACCCGTCTGGCATGCCCAGTGAACTGCAACACACTCGCCCTACTCAGACACAGACAGGTGGTCAGGGCTCTCGTTCCACCAAACAAGCGATCAGAGAAGCATGCCCACCCCGCACCCCCCATATATGAAAACAAAGCAATAAACCAGGATGAAACAAACATACAATCGATTAATAAATAACATCACAATGAATTGGAGAGAACAGACAATAACAAATCATATGTAGAAACAGGATAAGAGGGCTTAAATAAATAACCGAAATTAGAGGACAAATTCCTTGAAAGTAAGTTATTTGAGGAAAAAGCAGAAGAAAGAATGAAGAAAGCATAAGAGTTATGTGGGACACCATCAAGAGGCATAATCTGGACATGACAGAAATTCCAGAAGAGAAGAGAAAAAAAAGTACAGAAAAAAATTTTGAAGATATATTTCCCAAATATCATGAAAGATGAAAAGGTTACCATCCAGGAAGCTCAACAGACCCCATACAGGACACCCAAAAAAATTACCCAAAAATACCATAATCAAAATTTCTAAAATAAAAAAAAAAAAACTCTGATGAAAGCCACTTGTGAACAACTAAATATCACATACAAAGGAGCACCAATAAGACCAAGTGCTGTTTTCTTATCAGAAACCATACAGTCAAGAAGGCAATGGGATGACATATATAAAATCCTCCCCAAAAAATTGTCAATCAAAAATCATACATGTAGCAGGGGATTTTACCCATAAGAATGAAAAAGAAGAACCCCACTGTCACGGCTTGAACGGTGTCCCACGGAAATATCTGTCAACTTGGCTAGGTCATGACTCCCAGTATTGCAGGATTGCCTGCCATTTTGTCATCTGATGTGATTTCCCTATCTGCTGTAAATCCTATCATATGATGTAATGAGATGGATTAGTGGCAGTTATACTGATGAAATCTAAAAGATTAAATAGTGTCTTAAGCCAATCTCTTTTGAGATATAAAAGAAAGAAGCAAGCAGAAGGACATGGGGACCTCATACCACCAAAAGAGCAGCGTTGGGAACAGAGTGTGTCCTTTGGACCTGAGGTTCCTGGGCTGAGGTGCTCCTAGTCCAGGAGAAGTCTGATGACAAGGACCTCCCTTCAGTGCCAACAGAGAGAGAGAAAGCCTTCCCCTGAAGCTGACGCCCTGAATTTGGACTTGTAAGCCTACTAGACTATGAGAGAATAAATTTCTCTTTGTTAAAGCCATCCACTTGTGGTATTTCTGTTATAGCAGCACCAGATGACTAAGACACCCACTTTCCATTGGAATAGTATGTTCTGTAAAACAACTTATCATTTTGGTAAAAATACCAAAAGACTAATCACACAACTTCTATTCTGAAACAAAAAATAAGTCTTCACATTTTTAGTTCACATGAAAAATAAAACCATACCTGTGAATTTCTAATTGCTAAATTAAATTGTTAATTTATCACCCTTAACTTCTCTGTACTTTTATATGTTGGCCATCTCTTAACACTTGAAACTCTTCTTTCACAGATTCCAAACTGAGAGCCCAGCTCCTAGGACACCTGAGGCTACTTTTTCCCTTTGTGTCTTTCTAAAGAGCCTTCTCAGTCAGCTTTGAAAAGCAGAAAACAAAATAAACAAAGAAAAACCCTACAGCCAAATTTCCCATTTGAAAAACGCTGCTGTCATGAAATTAGGGAATTTTCTATCAGGATCAGGAAGAGCGAGTGGCATGTTGAGGTCTCCCTTAGGGAACAGCCCCAGGCATAATTTACAAGAAAAATCTTGACTGCTTCTAATTAAAAAGCAAAAACCAGTGGCAAAAAAGCATTTTGACTGCTTCTTCCTTTGATACCCAGATCATAGTGGTCTAATTCTTGGTTTTATTGTCCCCATTGGCCTATTTGGAACTGTAGTTGCTAAACCCTAAGATGCTGTTAGCTACTGTGGAGTTGGCCTCTACTTATTGTGACCCTATGCACAGTAGAATGCAATGCTGCCCGGTTCTGTGCCATCCCCATGATCAGTTGGGGACTGGACAACTCTGATTCACAGGCTTTTCATTGGCTAATTTTCAAAAGTAGATCAACAGGCCTTTCTTTCTAGTCTTAGTCTGCAAGCTCTGCTGAAACCTGTTCAGTATCACAGCAACACACAAGCCTCCACCGATAGACGGTTGGTAGCTGTGTATGAGGTGAACTGGCTGCAGATCGAACCTGCGTCTCCCACATGGAAGATTAGAATTCTACTGCTGAACCACCATTGCCTCAATACACTCTAGGAAATCAGTACTATCTCTTCCACCTAGAACACCTTTCATTTCTGTATTAAAGACCCAAACCAAGCTATCTCCCAACCTTAAATCTCCATCTGAGGACTGTTACCAGTTATCATTGTCTGCTCTATGATATTCTGAGGACCTACGATATACTGAGCTTGCAACACAAAAGTTAAAAAAAAAAGAAAAAAAGAACAAAGCACAGCTTGTTTCCAAGAAAATTTCAATATAATTATAACTCTATTTAACATGCTTACAGGTTTCTTTTATTTCTCCTACCAGACAGTGAGTTCCAAGAGAGCAAAAACTCGGTTTGAATTGTCCTTCTTTTCTACATAGTGCTCAGTGCGTAAAGTCAATACAAATTTGTTGAACTGAAATTTATTAGCTATTCCTTCCTGACCTTTCTAATAAACAAGTAAGAATTCTACTGCTTTGTATTGATGCATTTTTTTTTTCATTTCTCAATATGGTTTAAAAATAAAAGCTTGACATGACTAATCAAATCAATTTTTCACCAACAAATAATACTAAATATTAGTGACAAACAGAATAGGGGAAAGAGCTTAGTCCCAGAAGAATGTCCTCCTGGCAAATTACAACAAAAATCTCTAGAAAAACTGTCCACCACACTGACAAATTCAAAACAGCAATAGCATATGATACTTAAGAGGAAGAATGGCCCACATTTAAAATTTATGATAGCACAAAGGCACTCTAGAGTTTTATGTTCAATGTACTGAACAGGAAGCAGCTGTTGGGCAAAGCAGCATTAAATGACTTCAATATGAGAGAATTAATCACATTCTTGTACGTGGGATTCTGCTGTCATTTGAAAATAATGAATGAAAGAGATGTAATGTCAAAATTTTAAAAAACAATGTCAAAATAAGCACCCAAACTACCATTTATCTAAGAAAAATATAAATATTTATTTGCCTGATTTTAAAAGCTTAATCACACTAAAATTTTTTAAGATATCGCCATTCAATATTAATATAATGACAGAACATCAAAGTTGTTTCTAAATCAAGATACATTTTTTTAACTGTTCAAAAGAATTAATGTTAAGAAGTGTATTGGTGTACAATCTTTTCATGAGCTTTCCATTTCATAGAATAAGCTCAAATTCTAGTAAGACAATGCATTTATCAAAACACGTTATCACATTATGACATGAATAGGAAAGCAGAAGTATCAAATATATGCAGATAAAAAATAAGAGTAAGCACTTGGATTATTATGTTCCTCCAGCCAGGTGCCAGTTTAGTGAACAGGCCAGTTTATCACAAAAGGGATGAGCAAAAGCTCCAATACATCAAACACATCAGAACTGAATGGACGGCAGTGTGAATAGTATCATCGTTTCCTCTGCTTGCCAGGTAGAAAGCTTGAGGATTCTATTTTATCTCGCAAGTTCTGTGTCTACTGCAGTCAACCTAAAAACCTACTGAAGTTATGGGCTTCGAAATTATGGACAGAAAAGTGCAAACTAGACCATGGAATAGATTTTTCATACAGAAATGCTCCCAGGGACTAACAAGGTGTTGGAAAATCATGGCCTTCACAGCCAAGAGGCTTTAAGAGCTACTCACATAGCACTCTTCCTATGAATTACAACTTAGTAAGGCAGCTCTCACCCAATTCTAGAAGTATAAGTCTAAATGGATCCCAGGGGTTTGAAGAAGTCCACTGAAGAAAAGACTAAGCCCTGCAAAAAACAATAATAAAATAGTAACACAGATTTAACTGATCACAAATGTACACTACTTCAGGAAAAATCAGATACTACATGTGCAAATCCACGTTTCTAAAACAGAAGAATGAGCTAACAAAATAATTCTACCTTCACAAAAAGATTTTTGACAGAACTGGCTCGAAAATTCCTCAGCCTGCCAAAAAGCTTCCTCTCCAAAGTTTCCTAATCCATGTAAGTTGATTGATATAGATAAAAATTAAATTTAAAAGCCAGATTTTCAAGAATAAATATACTGTATAACAGCACTTCTTCTCTATGTTTATCATTTGCTATAAAAATAATTAGAATTAGGAACTTGATAGATTCAGTGAATAAGATCTGCTTTTTCAAAAACCACTCATCTTTTGATTCTTCATAGAGGACTAGAGTGGTCAGGGATAAGACTGCCTGAAAAGAGACAACGACAAGAATAGACTAGAAGGAAAGATTTTCAAAAGTGTCTGGATGTGAGACGCTGCCACTCATCTCAGGCAGCTATTCAGTTCTGATGGCCTGGGGCTTTTGGTTATTCCCTTTTGTGAGAAACTGGCCAGTTCATAATACTAGCCTGGCTGCAGAATGAAATAATAGAAATACCTGCTCTAATTTTTCATCTGCTTATGTTTTATACTTCTACTTTCCCATCCTTATCATAATGGGACATGTCTAAGAGAGCTGAGAAAGGTTCCCAGAAAAAGAGGCATTTCAAGTGGATGTTGCAGGGTAAAAAGAAATTGACCAGGCAGAATTGACAGAAGTGTACATGCAAGGGCTTGGATTAGGAAGGAAACCCTGAGCATTAGAGGAAATGACAGATGGCAAGGTCTTCGTTGTTGGAGAACCATGTGGCCATCTGTTCCCCAAAGAGACTACAGCCTTGGAAACCCTATGGAGCAGTTCTACTGTGTCCTACACGGTCACTATGAGTTGGAATCAACCCGACAGCAACAGTTTAGAGCTTTTAAGCCTCCGTAACTAATGCTGACGACTATTAAATTAGTAAATATGTGACCTGTCCGAATAATTACGGGCAGCACTATATTATTTCATAATTTAAAATAAGAAGTTGGTTTCAAAAGAACTTTTAAATAACCAAGTCCCCCAAGTTTAAGCATACCTTGTCATGTGGAAAATATTCTTCTCCAAAAAGCTAAAGGATAATAATTGTTTATTATTTCGAAAGCTTCTCTTTCCTCCCTCTGAGGAGGCAGAAAGAGACAAATACCATCTAAACTTCACTTATATGAGGAAAATATTTTCAGCACAAAAAAATCTTTATAGCAATCATCATTACTCTAAGGCAGAGCTAGACGCCTGCCTGACAACCATGAGCAAACACACATGGGTATCCTCCAGGACTGGCTTTCCAAATCTGATGCCATCCTTGTAATTATCTAATTATCAAACCCAGCAGTGTTGACAACGCAGAAGCCCACTCACTGCTGCTGGTGATCATTATGCAAAAGTTAAACTTCCTCTACCAAATGAGAATGACCTACAAGTAGCAGCTCACTACCGTAGGAGCCAAAGGGGCACAGTGATTTGCACCATCCTTGCTAACGTGCACACACAGAGCTGCCATAATCAGGCCTTGGTGACTTATCCCTAGCTTTGATGGCCTCACCTTCTATGTTCTCATATACACAGGCAGCTTTACAAATTGGCCCAAAAATTCCTCAGCCTGCCAAAAATAATTCCCTATGCAAAGAACGCTCCTGCCCTGCCTACATTTATTTGCTACTGTCGATGGCAGTGGTTTGGGTCATAGCAACAATGCCTCAGATGCTATCACATTTGGGTGGCTTGAAGAAACACACACTGCAACAAAAGCAACAGTGTGAAGGAGTTAAAATACACATTGATTGAAATCCTACAAAGTACTGGTCGCTCTGCAAGGTGCCAGGAAAAGGTTCTCAACCCTCAAGTGACCCAAGCAGATTGCCATTTCAAAAAAGCAGCACAGGATAAGGCTGGCAGGGACCTTAAATGCCGTATTTAAAAGCTTAGGATTTACACACTAGGCAAAGAGGAATGAATAGACATTTTTACATGCATGGATCACATGATCAGACCTGTTTTTTAAAAATATGTATCTCTAGTGGCAGTATGTAAGAATGGGCTGGGACTCAGGGAGAGAGTTGGAAGTAAGGAGATTAATTAGAGGCCACTTCGGCAGGATGAAAAAGGCTTTCCCTAGTGCAGTGGCAAAAATATAAAAAGTAAAGAACAGAGTCAAGAGATACTTCAAAAGCTGCATAAGCAGGGCATATGAAAAAAGACAGGGAAGAATCAGAGGCACCCCTGGGGTTTCCAGCTTGGTGCCCTCGGGAGACAGCGATGCCAAGAGCACAGACAGAAAAGGCAGAGAAACAGCATGTTCTGTAAGGTAAAGACAAAGAGTTCAGTTTTGGACACAACAAATCCATGAAGCTAAAACAGATCATGCAAGTGAAGAATTTTAGCAGTATGTAGAAAACATGGAACTGGACCTCAGAAGAAATGTCAAGGCTAGAGATAAAGCCTTGGCTGTTATCAGCACACAGGGCAAGCACTGAACGCTGTGGCAGTGGGATATTGTCATTCAACAGGAAAAAAGAAAAGGACCAGAAATGATAATTAAAAAAAAAAAAAAATGAGAGAGGTAGAAGGAGAATCAGGAGCAGGTCAGGCCACAGAAGCCAATTAAAAGATTTCTAGACATTGAACAATATCACACCTAAAGATCTGCACACTTGAAGTTTAAGTGGGTACTGTGTTATGGAAAAGAAGCCCTGATGGTACAGCAGTTAAGCACTAGAATGCTAACAGAAAAGTCAACGGTTCGAACCCACCAGTCGCTCTGTGGGATAAAGATGTGGCAGTCTGTTTCTGGAAATATTTACATCCTTAGAAATTCTATGGGGCATGATGGACTCTTGGACAAATGGAAAACAAGAATACCCATAGTATAGTCACCGCCTGTTACTAAAAATTTCTGAGACACCAAAACAACATAACTTACCAACTTCTTGTCTAAACCTTAAACACCAAGAGCCCCTGAAAGACACTGAGGATGAAACAAGACCCAGCACACCAGCCAGCAAGTCACATCGGCATATTTAGATGCTATGCTGGCTCTACTGTTTTAATAAAATGCTGCTGCCTATAGGGGGAGAGGAAGGAGAGGAGACAGTGCTGTATATTTTTAATCCAATGTTTTCAGGTGATCCTAATGAAACAACTCTGCAGAAACAGTCCCTTGATGACCTTTTCCCGTAAGCATCAAAACTGAAACCAAATGTCAATTAAAACTTCAAACAGAGCCCACAATTGTCAAGTCTGGTTAAAAGTACTTCAATGACTGACAAGAGTTTGTTCAAAAATAATATTTTTAAATTATTTGCCTATGATTTATAAATTTTAAAGTCAAATAAATATCCCTAGAAGAACAATAGGTGCTGCCAAAGTGAATTTTCTTCCTATGTTGCATTGTAAAATATTTCAGTCTGTATGCATGTATCTATAGAATCCTAGGGAAAAAAAACACATCCAATAATGGCCCGGAAGCAAGTAGAACCAAGCTGAGGGCTCTTAAATAATTAATGTTGTAATATGCAGTGGAATCCAGATTTCAAAAGGGAGCTTAACTCCATGCAAATTCCATTTCAATCACCTTCATTTTCACATAAAGTTGTGGCCGCATCAGTTCAGAATCATTTGATATGCAAAGCCCATCCTCCTCCCACCCACCCATTAGCACTTCTTTAGATTTAAATATCTGAGGGAGAGAGGGGTATGAGACATGATGCATCACCTGTATAAAAAATATCAGAAATTCTAATTAAATAATTTAGAGCTTTGCCTATAGCAATACTTTAGTGCTAGCGATAGGCATCGTATCAAAGAGTCTTGTTTCTGTCATTCTGGATTTTTCTCCTAAGGCTTATAATAGTTCATAATTAGAGCCCTAACACAGAACTAACATAACACAGAATGCAGTATGGTGGAATGGAGAAAATATGAAATCTGAAATCAAGAGAGTCAAATTAAAGCTCTGGCTCCTTTACTTAGAAACAGTGCAATGTTAAGCATTTCCGCATGCAAAAGGGATGATAAAACCCGTGGTAACTCAGAGGGGCATTGTGAGAGATAAATGTGATTCTATGTGTTAGAGTACTCTGCAAAGCAAAAATACTAAAAATAAATCAGGGGTAACTGAGCACTGGGAAACTTGTGCTAGACCCTTCAACTGTCCCTTCATCTGCTGATGTAAGACAATGACAAAGACTACTATCTAATAATTACTGGCTTTCTACAAGACAAAAAACAAGGAATTCAAGGCAAATCCACATATGTCAAGTATATAGTATAGCAGTTTTGTTTACAGCTGTTATGTGAAGGGAAAGCCACAGTCATTGAAACACAGCCATACAGAGTCTGAGATTGAAAATCATAATTATAGAGAACCTAATCTAGTCTTGAATATTGATAAGAATACTCATATGGTGTAATTTATTCTTAATTTTCTGACTTTATACAGACAACCTTCAATATAAGGGATAGATATTGCTGAAAAGTTGTCTGTAATGTTGTGTTTGCTGTATCACATTTCAACTCGATTTAGCAGTTCTTGAGCACTTGGGCATCATTAGCAGAAAAAGTGTCATGCTAAGCTCAGAAGACTTGTATTCTAGCTTTGGTCTTGTCACTGTCTGGCTGACTACCTAACCTTCTCTGAGTCTCAAATGATGCATTATGGGAGGAGAGGGATAAGAGAGAGCGAGGAGGCTATGAATCCAGTGACGACTACATTTTACAACAGGAAAAGATCAATTCTAGCCAAGTGGATTTCATCAAAGATGGAACCTTGGGCAGGACTTAGAGAGAATGGGGGAAGACATACTACATCCTTTCACAATGCACCACGAGTACCACAAACTCACAGGATCACTGGAGCACTTTATACATCACCTAGCACTACTCTAGACTCAGTGAAGATAGTCCATCCTGATTCTAAACTTTTCTAATATTTACCAAAGCAGACTGACATATCATTGGACCACCCTAATTATGAAGCTCTTCCAGATAGTAAACCATAATCAGCTTGCCTTATATGACAAGACTTTCCATACTTTCTTCATCATGCACTAGAAATGAGTCACTGTATTTTCCATCTCAAATAGCAATGTCTGATTTAGTCCAACAAGAATATCACTCTTCTTCTGCCTTTATAAAATTTAACAGTTTTTTTACAATTTTTCATCACTCTTAATATCAGACTTCTAAAACATATTTTTTTCTCCTGTGACAGATCTTTCTCATTCGTACTACCAAAAAACAAACCAAAGCCATTGCTATTGAGTCGATTCTGACTCCTAGTGACCCTACAGGACAGAGTAGAACTGCCCCATAGAGTTTCCAAGGAGGGCCGGGCGGATTTGAACTGCCGATCTTTAGGTTAGCAGCCATAGCACTTAACCACTACACCACCAAGGTTTCCTCATTCATCATAGAAATAACCAAATATAAACTGTGAAGACAAAAATCCATCATCTAAGAAGAATATCTGAAGAATCAAACAAAAACTTTCTAAGACGGACTTATGAAGGCAAAATATTTCTACTCAAAAATTGGCTTTACCTTAATACATCTCATGGCAAAATGACAAAACATGACACCTGTAGCTATATATACATAAAAGATAGTTTTAAGTACATAAGACATACAAAACAAAGTATACGTTGTTTTGCTTGAAATTTTTATTTCCTCCTCATCTTTAGTGAAATAACTGTATCTTTTTTCTACAATATTACTGAACTGATACATTTCTGAAGTTATTTATTAAGTTATCTTGGAGCACCTGGGTGGCATAAATAGTTAAGTGCTCAACTGCTAGCCGAAAGGTTGGCAGTTTGAAGCTGCCCAGAGCCACCTCGGAAGAGAGGCTTGGCAATCTGCTCCATAAGGTCACAGTCTTGAAAACCCTATGGAGCTGTTCTACTCTGCATACATGCGGTCGTCATGAGTCAGAACCGACTGGACAGCAACTAACAACAACTGTGCACACAAATGTGACCAGCAACATTAAACTTCAGAATTAATGGCTTGTTAGAAGGTAACAGCTAAAATATTTCCTAACCTTTTTTTTTCTTTTTTAATTAAAAAGCATATTCTGTTTCCTACTATTCGCAATAATCTTTCTAATTCAGAGGTTGGCAAACAATGAATGGCTCATGGGCCAAATCTGGCTCACCATCTGCTTTTCTACAGCCTATAAGCTAAAGAATGTCTTTTTACATTTTTAAATGGTTGAGGGGGGAGGGGTATAAAAAGAGTAATACATTGTGACATGTGAAAATAACATGAAAATCAATTTTCAGTGTACATAAATCAAGCTTTATTGGAACCCAGCTGCACCCATTCCCTTATATATCGCTGTGGCTGATTTCTGACTACAAAGGCACATTAGTTGCCACAGAGATCATAAGTGGCCCTCTCATCCCCCATTACAATTCGCCGTGATGCAGCTATAACTCACTTTTGCCTCTTGGCCGTCTGCAAAGTCTAAAATATTTACTACCTTGCCCTAGATAGTAAAAAAAAATTTCAAACCCCAGGAATAATTAATACAATGATTCATCATTCCCTAAAGAACTTAGGATAATGGCAGTCTCTGTGATTC
This sequence comes from Elephas maximus indicus, assembly GCF_024166365.1. Lineage (NCBI taxonomy): Eukaryota > Metazoa > Chordata > Mammalia > Proboscidea > Elephantidae > Elephas > Elephas maximus. The sequence goes on along the minus strand of NC_064842.1, from coordinate 17,814,112 downwards.
TAAGCTATCAATAAGCTTACCAATACATTAGTTTCCTAGCAGCGCCATAACAAATGACCATAAACCAGGAGGCATAAAACAACAGAAATTTATTCTCTCACAGTTCTGGAGGCTAGAAGTCTGAAATCAAGGTGTTGGCAGGGCCACATTCCCTCTGAAGGCTCTAGGGGAGAATCCTTTCTTTCCTCTTCCTAGCTTCTGGTAGTTGTCAGCAATCCTTGGCATTCCTTGATTTATAGCTGCCTCACCCCAATCTCTGCCTCTGTCATCACATGGTCTTCCTTTTCTGTGTGTATGTCTCTGTGTCTTCACAAGGCCTTCTTATGAGGATACCAGTCATGGGATTTAGGACCCACTGTAATCCAGTATGACCTCATCTTAACTATATCTGCAAAGACCCTACTTCCAAAAATGGTCACATTCACAGGTTCTAGGGGACATGAATTTTGGGGAGACAATATCCAACCCAATACACCATATGTCTTGAATTTTACCATAATATTATGAATTTCTTTTTGCCTTATACTGATTTTTGTTTTCTTAGGTGCTGTCAAGTCGGTTCCGATCCTATACACAACAGAACAAACACTGCGCCATCCTTACAATCGTTGCTATACTTGAGCCCATAGTTACTGCCACCATGTCAATCCATCTCTTTGAGAGTTCTCCTCTCTTTCTGACCCTCTACATTACCATGCATGATGTCCTTCTCCAAGGACTGGTCCCTCTCGATAATACATCCAAAGTACGTGAGACAAAGTCTCACCATCCTTGCCTCTAAGAAGCATTCTAGCTGTACTTCTTCTAAGACAGATTAATGATTTATTAGCTTTTTATTAGTCTAATTAGTTTTCAAAAATATTTAACAAAGTTATTCTCCATGAAGCAGAAAAGGAATATAGCTTTCACACATTCCTTCATTCAGTCATTTATAAACATCTACTACATAACATGCAGGGTACTAGGAATTCAAAATAAATAAAACATAATCCCTGGCTCTAAGAAATTTCACACTCTAGTAGGGAAACAAGAAATCTAGTAAAGATTTCTGGCATAAAAGGGAAGGCCAAAGCAATGAAAGTGACCTCTGCCATTTCACAATGACATATTGTTGTTTAAAAAATATTACCGCTAGCTGAGTTAGTGGCAAGTTACACACTCAGGTAAGGCAACGAGGCTTGGCAAACACGTTTTCCATCAAGAGTTTTAATCGAAGCATTAGCCCATACATATGCAATTAACCTTGACCAACACAGGTAGAAACAAAAACGCTGACTAAGAATTTACTAATTATCCTCCCAACTTCAGAAGTTAGCTAGCATCTATGTGACAAATATGCACAAACTCACTGTATGCTATTTACAGATAAATGAAAAGAAATATTAACTGTATGCGTAAAAATGAAAACGATAAACATCACCATTAAAAATTCAAACAATGACTTGCTTTCAAAGCCCAAGTGTCCTACAAATGTCACTTTACTTAAAGGTGGGAAAACGTTTTTGAGAATAATTGTATCTTGAATCAACTTAGAGACTCAATCTGTTGTAATAAAGAAAAACCATGTAAATCATACATGCCTCAGCATTTCAATGTTAGAATGACAGATTTGCACGCTGTTCAGTATTCTGGCTGTTTGCCTGTTTTACTTAAAGCCAGAAAAGAGATATAATCCCAATAACTAAGTCTTACAGCAGCTGTTCTGAGCAGACAAGAGAGGTGTCTCATCTAGGTGCTCCCGCCAAACATCCGCATGCACCCCAGTGATTGGAGGTTAGCAGTCCTGGTGTGTCTCCTCGCTTTTAGTAGTAAATATTTAATGGCCTATTTTTCCTTAATGGAGCCCAAGCACATCTGATCAGTCACTGCGATCATTTAGTAATGCAGTCAGAGTTATCATACTGCCATTTCACATCAACTTTGTAATTAGATAATTCATCACTTTATTAATTCAGAAGACTGCCTTCTATACTACTTTCTAGCATGCTACAATGGTAAAACCCAACTGAGCTCATCAACAAAAGCCTCTAAAATTTGGTTCTACATGAACTTGAAACCCTTAAGTGGCAAACACACAAGCATACTCCTGACCTTTTAAAAAAACAACAGAGGCAACATTTGTCCCACAAATTCACCTACCAGCAACACTGAAGTAACAGAGCACCAGTACGTCCACAATGAAAGGACTAACAGAACTGAAAATTGAAGATTAAAAACTAAAGATAGCAGATCAACTTTTTCTTCCTTTTTCCTTAAGTACAGACTTCTTCAGAGAACACAAAGGACCCAAAAACGGCTTATTTAGTAATTTTTCCTCCATACCGACTTACATACTTATTAAAATTATGAGGTTAGAGCAGAACATCAGTTTATTTACTAACACTCTAAATCTAAAGGCACGTACCAGCCAGATGTCAGTATGTAATATTGAATATAATATCACTATTGTTTTTTTATTGTTATATTTTATGTCCTATTTCTAACATAAACCAATCAGAAATATTGTATCACTGTTTCTTTTCACATTATTAGTTAGCAAGATTCTTATTTTAACACATTCTCTATTGCTTCGCAAGTAAAAAAGAATTCTCCCCCAATAAAAAGGAATTTACTCGGAATGAAACTGAACAGAAAGTGTAAGTATCATAGTATAACAAAACACCTTCTGAAATCCTCAGTTTTAAATCCATACAACCCCAGCGTGAACTGTGAAACCAGCTGCCACTAACAGCATTAAAAATTAGATTTTGGAAAGGCAAGCGATGGAGGTCACATATGTGCCCTAAAGAGTAAAAATAACAGGCTACCAGGAGAACTATTATTTTGTTTGAAAGAAGGAAGGGAGGGGAGCATCTTCCCAAACAGATGTGGAATTCTAATCAAAAAATTCTGTGGCAGTTGCACACCGTCATGAAGTTAAAAAGTACTTTGCAGAGCTCTGAAAACACTAACAATGACAAATATTTTATGGTCAGAAAGGTCACTTTTATTCTTGTTGCTCCCAATTTAATGTCTGTTTTGAAATGTTTTTTGCAACTAGCCTGCTTTCTACTTTATTTCTCAGATATTAGCACATTTCTCATCAGCCCGCCAAAATGCACTTAAAAAAAAGGAAGTCATCAGTCCAGGAAAACAAATATATGTTTCTAAAACCTTGTCTAACAATCCCTAATATAAAAAATAAAAAAGTGTCTGTACATAGAAAATAAGCTAAAAAGCGATCTACTGAACTTAAGTTTGGGCCGTTAATAACCATTGCCAATAATTACCAATTACAATTTGAGGGACAGAATAGAGACTACTATACATTCCACGCCATTTCAGTGAATTACCAAGACAACTAAAGCACTCTTATAATTTAATTTTAATTTCATTCTTTAAAGATGCATGTGTAAGAGACATTTAATTCACCATACAGACGTTCTTTTTACATTTCCTACATGAAGTCTTGGAACCATTCTGAAATCACGGATTGCTATAAATGAGGCAGTAGTAAATGATTTCTGTCCACAACAGCTACGAGCTGAAACCCACGAGCAAGATACCATTTCCTCTTTGCAAAATTTCTTCCCAACCAGAACGGTAATCCTCAGCATCTCAAGAGACATCAGCACCAGGCATAACTGTGAGCAACCATCTGAGACTCTGGTTTACAGTCAGTCACAGACTGCACTCTTCACGCTATGACAGCACCTGGAGCCATAAAACACTGTGTGTGTGTGTGCGTGTGTGTGTGCGCGTGCGCGTGCGTGTGCGTGTGTGGTGGAAGGGGGGTGGGTCTGAGGATGTGATTACACTGTAAGGTCTTTGGGAATTTTCCAAGAAACACCAAGGCTTAAACAGCAGAAGCACATTCAGCCCTGAAAACCTGGTCCAACAGGAGAGACACACTATTATTTCCACTATGCACTGCCAACTTTTCAGGACTAATTATGGGCTTCTATTTATTAGAAAAGGCCATCAGCTCATATCCCAGGATTAAAAACATCCTCATCCTCCACTGACCCCTTTCTTTTTTGGGTAAGTACAAACCTGATAAAGGTACGCATATCACCATCAAGACTTCTGATCTTACAGAGGTTTTGTACCTTGAGAGATAACCTTCAGATTTAGAATTAGTTACATATTTTTATAACCCTGAATCAAGAGTACTTTGCACATAGTAAGCCTGCAAAAAAAAAAAAGTCTGCTGAATTTAATAAGTGAATTCACTAACGAACACCTCTCAAGAGGCCAAGACGCTTGATGACAAAAGACTAATTCTAATGAATGCCTGGAAATCTGAATAGAGAAAAAGAACACCTATATGAAATCTAAGTATTACATATATAAGATATAAAACAAGTTTGAAAGATAATGAAACCAGGTGATGGATAAAAGCACGTTGATTATACTTATCTCTCTACTTTTGTGTGTGTTTGGAAATGTCCATAATCAAAAAGTATATAAAAAAAAAAAAGATACAAGCAAATGTAGAAAAGAAACTCTTAGAATTCCATATATTTCAATGACAATAAAACGAGCTAAAACATAAACTTAACGTGCCTAATACCTGCACCGAAAGTGAATGTGACCAGGACCAAAAGCAAAACAGAAAACGAAGATCTTGTTTACTGAAGCCAGGTAAAGCCAGCCTTCCTCAAAGCATAAATTCAAAAGTTAGTTAACTGGGATGAGGAAGACAGGGTACATTGGAACTATGCCTGATAGTTTGAGCAGACAAAAGCAGTGACTGTAGGGAGTATGCCGGGGTGCCCGCACCTTCTCTTTGATTAATTCTATGCCAGTAAAACGGTAAGAGGGGCAGTAAGTAGATAGGGATAAAACTCTCTGCCCAGCACTCTCCCACTACTTCCAATGTGCCTGACAGGATCTGTATTATCACACATTTGCAATGTCATGAGCTCAATGGCTCATCCCTGAGATTTGCAGAATGCCAATTAGTATCATTTAAGACCATTCTAGTCTTAAAAAAAAACAAAAGTGTGATCTCTTTCAAGTGCTTTCCTCTGATTGTTAACCTACATTTTAAGGCAGAAATCACACATCTGAGTTCAATTCTCCAACAAAATCTCGAAGATACATATTTTCTACTTAACAGCAATAACAAATACAAGTACCTGGGAGAGGAGCAGAGCATATCATTAAAAATTTGTCAAGCTTAATCAGGGAGACAGAATTTTCCCTCTACAAAATATGTAAAGAATCTCACTGAAAGGCACAAAAGATTAAAACTAGCTAAAAGCAGCAAGATGAATAAAATTTCACATTTTACATAGAGCAAGTATTTAGAAATACTTTCATGAATATTAATAACACCAATAACTAGCACTTGAACACTTTAATGGTCACAGACTTAACTCCACGAATAAAGTTAAACTCATCATAAGGTATATATATTTTTTAATGTATATTTCTATATCTCAGTGGGTGTTACTTTTTATAGAGTTCAATAGCAAAAGAGCTTGTGTGCATTGTAACACGGTACTAATGTCGGTTGTAATTTTGGAATTATATGAAAAAAACATACAAGAAACTTCTCAGATGCATCATGAGTAACTATTTTGCATTCAATAGTAGATTAAAGATAAGCCAGAATTTAATGCTAAGACGATATGAACAGAAAATCATGAAAAACACACGTAAAAGAACAAAAGCACATTTGAGAAAAACAAGGATAAACCTCTACCAATCATGCTTGTTGTTAGGTGCCGTCGAGTCAGTTCCGACTCACAGCAACCCTATGCACGACAGAATGAAACACTGCCCGGTACTGAGCCATCCTTACAACCATTGTTATGCTTGAGCTCATTGTTGCAGCCACTGTGTCAATCCACCTTGTTGAGGGTCTTCCTCTTTTCCGCTGACCCTGTACTCTGCCAAGCATGATGTCCTTCTCCAGGGACTGATGCCTCCTGACAACATATCCAAAGTATATAAGACACAGTCTCGCCATCCTTGCCTCTAAGGAGCATTCTGGCCGTACTTCTAAGACAGACTTGTTCATTCTTTTGGCAGTCCATGGTATATTCAATATTCTTTGCCAACACCACAATTCAAAGGTGTCAACTCTTCTTCCGTCTTCCTTATGCATTGTCCAGCTTTCACATGCATATGATGTGACTGAAAATATCATAGCCTGGGTCAGGCGCACCTTAGTCTTCAGGGTGACATCTTTGCTCTTCAACACTTTGAAGAGGTCCTCTGCAGCAGATTTACCCAATGTAACACGTCTTTTGATTTCTTGACTGCTGCTTCCATGGCTGTCGATTATGGATCCAAGTAAAATGAAATCACCATACCTATTCAATCTGTATGCTGAGCAAATAATATGAGAAGCTGGACTATATGGAGAAGAATGGGGCATCAGGATTGGAGGAAGATTCATTAACAACCTGGGTTAAGCAGATGTCACAATCTTGCTTGCTGAAAGTGAAGAGGACTTGAAGCACTTACTAATGAAGATCAAAGACCACAGCCTTCAGTATGCATTGCACCTCAACATAAAGAAAACAAAAATCCTCACAAATGGACCAATGACCAGTCATGCTAGTCACAGTTAAATTCTTAGACAACAAGTAGATTTAAAAACATAACCTAAAAATATTCATGGGATAAACATGTCATTAAGCGTGTGCTTAAAAATTACAAAAGAAGTGGCAAAATTATCCTCAAATGTAAAATTCTACTTATTATTAAAATGTGATCCATATTAAAACAAACGCAAACACACAGTATGAGAGCAAGGACAGCAATACACACAGTAAAGGTGCGTATTTGATTCTTCATCCCTTCCCCAGGGTAAATGCCAAGGATCAGTCATGGCACTCCTTCTCCCTGGGCCCTGATGAACCCTCAGAATCATTTTCGAAAATAGCACTTTAGGTGGTCATTACCAACAAATCACAGATGAAATACCAGATGAAACCTGTTTTTTTTTTTATTGAACTAGTATTTCAGTGACCTAAACATTTTAGACAATTATGTTTAAATCAGAAACTGATATATTCTCATATGACTTATGGATTCAAATAAATTGTTCCCCTCAAAAACAAGCTCTAGGCTGAAACAACCATCACAAAACCAAATGAATGCAAAGTCAAACTTAAATCCAATAGTGAGAAATGAAGGGATACACTGCTTTGTCTTGAGAAGGTCAGCAATGTACTCAGGCCGATCATAAGGATACTGTTAAAATGGAAACATTATATCCTTTTCAATACAGGTAACACAGTCTCCACTCACTGAAGTATGGGAGTGATGTAAGACATGAAGAATCCTGCATTTTCCAGGGAAGTTCTAGAGTTTCGTATAGCTAACAATGGAATTAGAAGTAAACGGTTGATTTACAGCACCAGCAAAGACATAAAACTTAACACTTACTTTTGCAAAAGCTTCAAAAATGTCAAAGGAAGGTGGCAGCTGAGAAGCATCCTGTATTTCTTCTCTCATGAAATCTTGAAATGTCATTGCAAGTTGCCTGAGGCCCTCTTTCTTATCTTCAGTCAGTTTGTTAATATCTTTTTGAAAAAGAAAAAATAAATACTGCAATCACAAAGTGAACTTCTAAGGGATAATTTTCAGGTGTCCAATGGCAGCTGTTAAGCCAGATGTTTCCTACCCTAAATTCTGTTCTGACAGAAAACAAATACATGCCCTTTTATTTTTTGACAACTACAAATCACAATAGTATTTTATCACCTAAATTCTGCCACACCTCATCTACAATATAAAAGTAAAAATGTAGCAGACAAAATAAATGCACATACAGGTGAAAGAGCATTAAAATTAAAATTGGTAAAAGCACGTTACCAAATTTTCTACATCATCTTGTACATAGAAAACACACCATGAATTCTTCAGTCAGTCAATTTAAGCAGACTTTTCCATTAAACAGTGTACGAGTAGGTTGTGGTTAACTGATGAGTAGCAAAAAGACAAAGTAAGAACTAAAAAGTTCAGAAAGTTTCAATAAGGTGAAATCAGGCATACAGGTAGCACACCAAGTAAAAAACATGGATCAACCAAGGAAATCTCGACTGCTTTGACCCAAACAGAAGGAGAAGGTTCCAAAGCCAACATTATCCTCTTAAAAGTTCACTTGAAACTGTTTCATAAATGGGTGTTAAGGCTAAAAGTGCACAATTCAAGTAATAATGTTCAAGAGCATTTCACTAAAGGCAGAGTGTAGGACATTCCTACCGAGCAGGGCTAATGTTAACAGTAAAACTCTACTATCAAAGATGTTAATTACCTAGCAGTAATATAACAACAAAATATGACTAATTAACTCTCTATTAAAACTTGAAAAGATACATCAAGGTGAATTATAGTATAACTGTTGCTGATGTCAGGTCTACATATTTTCTTTAAATTACCTGTTCAACAGAACTATTAAACCAATGATTTCTTAAATAATAATTTATTAGCACTGGCACTTATGATTCCATAACCATAAATCTGCACCAGATCATCTTACTTGCCTCCATGCAGAAATATCAAACTATATCATGAATTTACTCTATGAGCTTTGGCTGGTTTAAGGTTGAAGTCATTCGCGACTTCAACGAAGAAGATCTGTGCCAACATGAAAGCAGAATAAACCTACATTTGCTTAAGTGCAGTGGTTAAGCACTAAGCTGCTCTCCTTGGGGGAAAGATGTAGCAATTTGCTCCTGTAAAGATCGTTGTTGTTGTTTGTTGTCAGGTGCCGTCGAGTCGGTTCCGACTCATAGCGACCCTGTGCACAACAGAATGAAACACTGCCCAGTCCTGTGCCATCCTTACAATTATTATTCTTCAGCTCATTGTTGCAGCCACTGTGTCAATCCACCTCGTTCAGGGTCTTCCTCTTTTCTGCTGACCCTGTATTCTGCCAAGCGTGATGGCCTTCTCCAGGGTCTGATCCCTCCTGACAACATGTCCAAAGTATGTAAGACACAGTCTCACCATCCTTGCCTCTAAGGAGCATTCTGGCCACACTTCTTCCAAGACAGATTTGTTCGTTCTTTTGGCAGTCCATGGTATATTCAATATTCTTTGCCAACACCACAATTCAAAGGTGTCAACTCTTCTTCCATCTTCCTTATTCATTGTCCACCTTTCACACGCGTATGATGTGATTGAAAATACCATGGCTTGGGTCAGGCACACCTTAGTCTTCAGGGTGACATCTTTGCTCTTCAACACTTTGAAGAGGTCCTTTGCAGCAGATTTACCCAATGTAACGCGTCTTTTGATTTCTCGACTGCTGCTTCCATGGCTGTTTATTGTGGATACAAGTAAAATGAAATCCTTGACAACTTCAATCTTTTCTCCATTCGTTTATCATGATGTTGCTCATGGGTCCAATTGTGAGGATTTTTGTTTTCTTTATGTTGAGGTGCAATCCATACTGAAGGCTGTGGTCTTTGATCTTCACTAGCAAGTGCTTCAAGTCCTCTTCACTTTCAGCAAGCAAGGTTGTGTCATCTGCATAGCGCAGGTTGTTCATGAGTCTTCCTCCAATCCTGATGCCCCGTTCTTCTTCATATAGTCCAGCTTCTCATATTATTTGCTCAGCATACAGATTGAACAGGTATGGTGAAAGAATACAATCCTGACGCACACCTTTCTTGACTTTAAACCAATCAGTATCCCCTTGTTCCGTCTGAACAACTGTCTCTTGATCTATGTAAAGGTTCCTCATGAGCACAATTAAGTGCTCTGGAATTCCCATTCTTTGCAGTGTTACCCATAGTTTGTTATGATCCACACAGTCAAATGCCTTTGCATAGTCAATAAAACACAGGTAAACATCCTTCCTTCTGGTATTCTCTGCTTTCAGCCAGGATCCATCTGACATCAGCAATGATACCCCTGGTTCCATGTCCTCTTCTGAAACCGGCCTGAATTTCTGGCAGTTCCCTGTCAATATACTGCTGCAGCCATTTTTGAATGATCTTCAGCAAAATTTTGCTTGCATGTGATATTAAGGATATTGTTCTGTAATTTCCACATTAGGTTGGATCACCTTTCTTGGGAATAGGCATAAATATGGATCTCTTCCAGTCAGTTGGCCAGGAAGCTGTCTTCCATATTTCTTGGCATAGACAAGTGAGCAACTCCAGCACTGCATCTGTTTGTTGAAACATCTCAATTGATATTCCATCAATTCCTGAAGCCTTGTTTTTCGCCAATGCCTTCGGAGCAGCTTGGACTTCTTCCTTCAGTACCATCGGTTCCTGATAATATGCCACCTCTTGAAATAGTTGAATATCAACTAATTCTTTTTGGTATAATGACTCTGTGTATTCCTTCCATCTTCTTTTGATGCTTCCTGCGTCGTTTAATATTTTCCCCCATGGAATCCTTTACTATCGCAACTCGAGGCTTGAATTTTTTCTTCAGTTCTTTCAGCTTGAGAAACGCCGAGTGTGTTCTTCCCTTTTGGTTTTCCATCTCCAGCTCTTTGCACATTGCATTATAATACTTTGTCTTCTCGAGAGGCCCTGTGAAATCTTCTGTTCAGTTCTTTTACTTCATCAATTCTTCCTTTTGCTTTAGCTGCTCGACATTTGAGAGCAAGTTTCAGAGTTCCCTCTGACATCCATCTTGGTCTTTTATTTCTTTCTTGTGTTTTCAATGACCTCTTGCTTCCTTCATGGATGATGTCCTTGATGTCGTTCCACAACTCGTCTGGTCACTAGTGTTCAGTGTGTCAAATCTATTCTTGAGATGGTCTGTAAATCCAGGTGGGATATACTCAAGGTCATGTTTTGGCTCTCATGGACTTGCTCTGATTTTCTTCAGTTTCAGCCTGAACTTGCATATGAGCAATTGATGGTCTGTTCCACAGTTCGCCCCTGGCCTTGTTCTGACTGATGATATTGAGCTTTTCCATCGTCTCTTTCCACAGATGTAGTCAATTTGATTCCTGTGTGTTCCATCTGGTGAGGTCCATGTGTATAAAAAAAAAAAAAAAAATAGTCGCCGTTTATGTTGGTGAAAGAAGGTATTTGCAATGAAGAAGTCATTGGTCTTGCAAAATTCTATGATTCGACCTCCAGCATTGTTTCTGTCACCAAGGCCATATTTTCCAACTACTGATCCTTCTTCTTTGTTTCTAACTTTTGCATTCCAATCGCCAGTAATTATCAATGCATCTTCATTGCATGTTCGATCAATGTCAGACTGCAGCAACTGATAAAAATCTTCTATTTCTTCATCTTTGGCCCTAGTGGTTGGTGCGTAAATTTGAATAATAGTCGTATTAACTGGTCTTCCTTGCAGGCATATGGATATTATCCTATCACTGACAGCGTTGTACTTCAGGATAGATCTTGAAATGTTCTTTTTGATGATGAATGCAACACCATTTCTCTTCGAGCTGTCATTCCCAGCATAGTAGACTATGTGATTGTCCAACTCAAAATGGCCAATGCCAGTCCATCTCAGCTCACTAATGCCTAGGATATTGATGTTTATGTGTTCCATTTCATTTTTGACGATTTCCAATTTTCCTAGATTCATCCTTCGTACATTCCAGGTTCTGATTATTAATGGATGTTTGCAGCTGTTTCTTCTCATTTTGAGTCATGCTTTATCAGCAAATGAAGGTCCCGAAAGCTTTACTCCATCCACATCATTAAGGTCAACTCTACTTTGAGGAGGCAGCTCTTCCCCAGTCATCTTTCCAGTGCCTTCCAACCTGGGGGCCTCATTTTCCAGCAGTATATCAGACAATATTCTGCTGCTATTCATTAGGTTTTCACTGGCTAATGCTTTTGAGAAGTAGACCGCTGGGTCCTTCTTCCTAGTCTGTCTTAGTCTGGAAGCTCAGCTGAAACCTGTCCTCCATGGGTAACCCTGCTGGTATCTGAATACCAGTGGCATAGTTTTCAGCATCACAGCAACACACAAGCCCCCACAGTATGACAAACTGACAGACACGTAAAGATTGCAGCCTTGGAAACCCTTTGGGGCAGTTCTATCCTGAGTTGGAACTGACTTGACAGCAGTAAGCTTTTTTGTTTATTTTTGGGTTTGATCCTTTATTGAGGGAGGTAGCAGATACAGATGTCTCAGGCTTTCTGACAGCAATGAGAGTTGTCCTTCTCCTAAAATCCCATGACAGTCAACCAGCTGCTTGGGATGACTGGAAGGCTTTCCAAGTCTGAGTGTTAAGTGAAGCAAAAAAAAAAAAAAAAGCAAAACCACTGCCCTAGAGTCAATTGTGACTCATAGCTACCCTACAGGACAGGGGAGAACTGCCCCACAGGATTTCCAAGGCTGGAATCTTTACAGGAGCAGACTGCCATATCTTTCTCCTATGGAGTAGCAGGTGGGTTGGAACCGCCAACCATTTGGTTAGCAGTAGAGGTTAACCACTGGACCACCAGGGCTACTTATCTAAAGGAACAGTGGACCTAAAAGTTGCCTGGAACTTCCCGTTCACTACTTCATTCTTCCCTGACATCAACAAGAACCCAAGAAAGAAAACTAAGAGAGGGAAGAAGGGAAAGAGAGAAATAGGAGGAAAAAAATTTTTTTCTGTATGCAAATGCTTATAGCAGCTTTATTCATAATTGCCCTAAACTGGAAACAACACAAAGGTCTGGTGAATGGATGAACAAATTGTGGTGAATCCATGCAATGGAATTCTGCTCTTCAACAAAAAGAAACCAGCTACTGATACACAACAACATGGATGAACCTCAAGGGCATTATGCTAAGTGAAAGAAGCCAGGTTGAAAAGGCTACATACTGTGCTGACTCCATTTATATGGGATTCTACAGAAGGCAAAATTATAAGAAAAATTGTTTTGTCAAATGGACTAAGGGTTATACTCCCCTGCCTCCTAATCTAACAATGTCATAACATTTCACAAACTTCTTATGACCAACCCTGCCCTAGAATTAATTAAATTAGTTAATGTGTTGGCAGTACACAAAAACAAAAAATGTTTTATTAGATTTGCCTCACATAATAAAGACCCAGAAAACCAAGCTATAGAATAAAGCAGTTCACCAGCTCATCAAATAATGGTAGGTGTTTATTTGCCGACAGATGATTACTTACTTGACTCCAGATCATAGAATGAGTAAAGTTTCTCAGATTCAGAGGGTGTTCCTTCCATCTGTGAAGCAAAGGGGGAAAATACCAAAAAATAATTCCAAGTGCTCCAACATATAAATGAGTATCAGTTTGAGTATCTTTAGTTATTTAAATGAAACTCTGCTAAAAAAAAAAACTATATATTCTTTCTTTTCATCACTTTCTTAAGGTGAGCTACAGCAGCTAACCAAAAGGCTGGCAGTTCGAATCCACCAGCTGCTCCTTGGAAACCCTATGGGACAGTTCTACTCTGCCCCATAGGGTTGCTATGAGTCAGAATCAACTCAGTAGCAACAGGTTTGGTTTTTGGTTTTGTACAACTTTAAAATAAAGTCCAAGTTGCCACTTAAGCATCAGTTTAATTTCCAAATGCAAAATTCTTCAAAAGCGTTTCATGCTTCTACATCCCTAAAGCCTTCTAACTTATAAAATGTTAGACTAGCCCCCCGCCAAAAAAAAAAAAAAAAAAAACAATAGGACAAAATGAAGCTGGAGCCTGTAATCATTTGGGAAAGATATATTCATACCAAAGTTTAGCAAAAAAAAACTGTTAAAAAAGAAAGGTTCACCAGAGTGGGATATCACAGAATCTACCAGCTATTTTGGCAGTATAGGAAAAGGGGTTGGAGAAATAATTTCAATGAATTACGGCTATGAAAAAAATATAAGCACTCTTCCATTTAAGATGAATACCTTTCTATCAAAATCTCACTTGAAGAAACAACCAAAAAAATGACATATTTGCCCTGTGAGTCAGTTCACAGTGGAAAATTTGTAAAGGCAATATAACAGACGTCACTAACATTTCACATCCAAAACACAGGACCTTATGTTTCCACTCCCAGAAGGAGATCAAAAGGGCCTTCAGAGAGGGGTGGGGTTGTAGACTTCATTACTGCCACTGATGCTGGGATTGGAAAACAACAAGTATTTTTGTCTTCAGACAGTTCCATCTTCTACCTTAACCTGGGTTTCATTTCAGCCTTAAATATGAATAATAAATGCAATTTCAAGTGCTCTGTTAAATTAGGACCCAAGCATATTTCATGTGTACTATACTCACAAGTTTGCAAACAACTCTGCCCAGAAGCCGGACAGAGTCTGGAGGATATCTGGGTCTGCAATTTTTAAGGCATTTGCACTCCCGCTTGTGGTCAGGCCAAGCCTTTTTCTGTTAAGAGAAGAGTGGCAGGGCATATATTAAAATTCAACTTTCGTTTACACTGGTTATGAACATGGAGAGTCACCAACAGTATTTTAATTTTAGCAGGCTAAATATAACTGCAAAGTAGAAAACGAAGGCAATATTCTACTACTGCTAATGATCCAGGGTTCAGTCTTCACCAAGTATGCAATTACCAGGCGTAGATATTAAGAGCTTCAGCTTCACCTGTGTCCTTTAATTCACCCCGATTATTACCTGGCTGGTGGAGTTCAAAGAAAGAACCATTATTGCTTACTTAATAACATATAGATAGTCATTCAACTGATAAAACAGCACTCAATAATAGATAGTGATTTCAAACACAAAAAGAAAATCTCACTCCAAATTAGAAAATTAAACTCATGGTTCAGGAAAATCGAAATAGGCAAGATAGCTTTCTGAATTTCTGTGCTGCTATAGCAAGTAGAGAAATATAAGGAGGACTAATATACATCCCAATACACAAAATCATTTTGTTTTTGGAGGCAACATAGAAAGGGACCACAAGTTAAATGACCAATGTCCAATCTGGCCAGGCCTATTTATCTAGTGGAGCCCTAGTGCTGCAGTGGTCAAGTGCTTGGCTGCTAACCAAAAGGCTGATAGTTCTAACCAACCAGCTGCTCCATGGAAGAAAGACGTGGCAGTCTGCTTCCATAAAGATTACAGCCTTGAAAACCCTATGGGGCAGGTCTACCCCTCCTACAGGGTTGCTATGAGTCAGAATTGACTCGATGGAAATGTTTTGTCTTGTTTTGTTTTTTGTTTTGGTTTATTCGTCTTGCTTACTTACAAAGTAAGGAAGGACATCATATTTGGTACAGTAAAGGGTCAGCAAAAAAGGGGTAGACCCTCAATGAGATAGATTCACACAGTAGCTGCAACAATGTGCTCAAAAAAAAAAAACACCAACGATTGTGAGGATGGGGTAGGACTAGGCAACACTTTGTTCTGTTATACATAAGGTTGCTGTGACTGGAGCCGACTAGACACGAGCTAACAACAAAATTCCAGTTTATGCCTGTTGTCCTGGCTTAATTATTATTAGCACCTCTTTTCACTCTCAAAAATGCCTGGTTTGGATGATAAATTATATGGTTCCCTAATCCATCATCCTAGCCATGTGCTAGTGTGGCTGAAGAGACCAGTGAAGCAGTCACCGACGTAGCAGCACTAGGCCTGAGTGGACCAAAGGGAAGGACATTCTAGTCCTGTGTCTTGAATGAGAAGTGCCATGATCCCTTGATCTGGGATCATTTCCATATAAAAATAAAATCCGCAGCATCTAATATTTAGCCCTGGTAAGTAAGAGACAGCTCGGCCAAATGCCTAACATGCTCTATTCCAAGTGACAGTTGGAAGTTCTATCACTGACATGCCTGATGTTCCCACTCATTCTTATTTTGGAAACTGTAAATCTGCTTCACAGCTTCTGAACCTGTAAAATCCTCCTAGGAAGATCTTTCTCGTTTCCACTCGCACACAAACATGCAGCACAAACAAAAATTTCAAAAGAGCTACAGCTACTTTGAAACTGTGACTCAGATTTGAGTTCGAGCCAGAATTTTGCTCAAAAAAACTACCATTTCATACTGTTGAGTGACAGCTTGGTCTGCCTACTGCTATTTCCTGGTAACTCAAATCCTGGTCATTGTTTACAAAGGGTACATTACTTCTTTCACAAGTCTACATACGGTTGCCTCGCTTCATTATTTCACATTCACTGTATCAATTTTAATTGTTGTAAAAATATACATAACACAACATTTGCCAATTCAACATTATTCGGGTATACAATTTGGTGATAGCAATCACATTAATCATGTTGTGTGGCTACATCTGTAATTGTTGACAAATTTTCCGTTACCATAAACCAAAACTCACTGTTTCCTAAACGATGACTTTCCCTTCCCCTCTTGCCCCTAGTAACCACTAATTAACTTTGGTCTCAATACATTCACCTGTTCTTGTTATTTCATGTACGTGAGATTATAGAATATTTGTCCTTTTGTAATTAACTTTTTTCACTCAGCATAAGGTTTTCAAGGTTTATCTATATTATAGCATGTATCAGTACTACATTTCTCTTCGTGGCTGAGTAATATTCCATTTTATGTATGCACCACATTTTGTTTATCCATTCATCTGTTGATGGACATTTAGCTTGTTTCTACCTTTTGGCTATTGTGACTAGTGCTGCAATGAACATTGGTATACATGTGTCTGTTCACATTTCTGCTTTCAGGTCTCTCGGGTATACACGTAAGATTAGATCAAGTTCTTAATGTGAAGTTTGCAATAATCTCATCTTTATTTTTAGTATTTATATTTCACTTGGAAATGTTGGTGGCATAGTGGTTAAGTGCTATGGCTGCTAACCAAAGGGTCGGCAGTTCAAATCCACCAGGTGCTCCTTAGAAACTCTGTGGGGCAGTTCTACTCTGTCCAATAGGGTCGTTATGAGTCGGAATCGACTCGACGGCACTGGGTTTGGGTATATTTCACTTGCTTCTATTTGGCGTCACAGTAAAGATGAATTGAGAATGTAAAATTAAAAACAGAAAAAAATTAAAACGACAAGAAAAAAAAGAGAAAGCCCCCTAGCATTTACACTGTGCTAGACACACTGGCTAAGCAATTAACGAAGGACATTTCGTTTGATTTTCATGATCCAAATAGTAGGTATTATTCTTACATTAGAGATGAAGAAAGCAAGGCCTAAGAGCTGGGATCTAGCTAATCTAAATTCTTAATAGGCTAAACACATATAATATAAACACAAGGGCTAAATAATTGCTGAGTTTCTGCATTACATTTATTTGAGTTGCCTTACAGGCAAGGCAAAAAAGAAAGCATAATAAAAAAAAAAAAAAAAAAACTAAATTCTTAATAGGCTAAACACGAGGGCTAAATAATTGCTGAGTTTCTGCATTACATTTATTTGAGTTGCCCTACAGGCAAGGCAAAAAAGAAAGCATAATAGGTTATGTAATTCTCATCTGACAGAAAAGAAAAACACATAGCTTTGCTTAGTATTAAAATATGGGAGAAATTTATTCTGAGAATACCAATAAACATACTGGACAATGCCTTCAGCAATAGTTTACAACAAATGTATATGAGCGGCTACTTATAATGTCAGTACTCACTGAAAGGCGTAATGTTAAAATGCAACTCAGAAAGTGTTTCTGTTGTTCAGGGGGTTAGTCTTATACTAGCAATTAGCAATTACCAATATGGTGTAAGATGCCCAAAAAATGTCCTGTAGACTCTCTTTAAAGATTCAAAATATTTTTAGCTCACTAAAAGTTCTAAAAAGCATTGCAATAAATTATTTAACCCAGAGTTTCCTATGATTATCACTGCTATCACTGGGAAGTAAAGGTTGGTAAACACTGGCATACATTGACTCAGATACACCTATATACTTTCCTTTATGTTTCATCTCAACTCATCTATTTGAATTAAAGTGGGCTGAGCAAACAAATTCACTACAAAATAAAATATCTCAATTGTACAAAAATATTAGACATTATCTTCACTCCACAAACTTTAAACTTGGTCTAGGCCCTGATGGCACATTAGTCTTATGTTATCTACCAGTTTCAAAAGACAATCTCTTTGATTTACTCTCACCTCTTTCTTCCATTACTGCAAATACAGGATGTAATTAAGATTTTGCTTACAATGTTTTCTGTTCTCATATCTGAAAATTAACAATGACGTACTCACCCACTGCCGTCAATTCTGACTCATAGTACCCCTATAAGGCAGAACAGAACTGCCCCGTAGGGCTTCCAAGGCCATAAATCTTTATGGAAGCAGACTGCCACATCTTTCTCCCATGGAGTGGTTGGTGGATTCAAACCGTCGACCTTTTGGTTGGCAGCCGAGTACTTTAACCACTGCACCACCAGGGTGCCTCTCAATAAAGTACAACAAGAGTAAATTGACCAGTGGTGGGAAGGAGGGGAAAAGGGGGGTTAATGGTAATGGAGAAAATCACACTGATTAAGGGTAGGGTTGTAGAGCCAATTATTGTAATTGCTGTCAATAAACTGTACACCTATAAAAACTTGAATTGGCAGAAGTTGTGTGACAGATATAGTTACAACAATAACCAAAAAAAAAAAAAGTAGCTGCTGAGGCTGCTTATATACAACCGATTGGTTCCATGGTTTGGAAGTTTAGGGTCATGGTTTCATGGTACATCCCAGTTAATTGGGCCTAACAACATGTTTAGTGCTTCTGTTCTAGTTTGTTGCATAATGCCTGGGGTCTGAAAAGCTTGCAAACAGCCATCCAAGGCACAACAACTTGTCTCTATTTGCCTAGAGCAAGAGAGGAAGGAGAGTCAGGAATAGGAGGAGGATAACAGAACGTACGGCTAACTGCCTCCTTGGCCATGAGACCAGAAGAACTGGATGGTGCCCAGTTACCACTACCGAACATTCTGATCAAAGATCCTATAGAAGAATACTGATCAAAAGGTGAAAATGTAGAACAGAATTTTAAATTCTTATGGACTCCAGACTTTCTGGAGCCATGGAAGCCGAATAACCCCCTGAAACTATTACCCTGATAATCTTTAAATTTTAAACCAAAAATATCCCCAAAAGTCTTCTTAAAACCAAACAATAGTCTAACTTAACTAATAAAAAATGTCTGCCTTGAGCATTATGCTCTTTTAAGAAGTACCTACCATATTTTAATGCAAATAACAAGCACCTTCTATGCCTGTTTGCCAACAACACCCACTCCCCACAAGGTATTTTTGTAAGCATGCTATGCTAATTTTTTTTACAGCACCATGTAAAAAAAGCTGGCATAGCAGCACTTATGAAAATATCTCACAGAGGGGGGTGGGGAGAGCACGGTTGGCAAACACGTAGAAGATGTGCATTATTTGCATAAAAATACAGTATGCGGAACCAAAGTGACAAGAACAACTCAAAAGATTAGACAGGAAACTTAGGGGACAGTGAGTTTTTGTTAACAGGGGTGGAACAACTCAGAAAGGAAGGGTGCGAACAGTTGCACAACTAGAAGAATGTAATCAAGTTCACTGAATTGAACACGTAGAAACAGTTGAATTGGTGTATATTTTGCTATGTATATTCTTAAGAACAATTTTTTTTTTTTTAAAGAGTAAATTGGCATGGGAAACTTTACCAATAGGGCATATGAAATTGTTTTTAATAGAAAAAAATTTTTTAAACAATAAAAAATTATTTCAATAGGAAATTAAGATATTGTGTTAAGAAAGATAGCCCAAGGGAGACAAGAGTTTTAGACTGGAGTAAGAGGGAAATGAAAACATCTGTAACACAATTACATGTGTCAGTACATGTTTCTCAAAAAATATCTTAAGAACCTGTAAGTTTCTAAATGTTTTACAGTATGTATAATGATTCAGAACATACACTAACTAAACCGGTGATTCTCAATAGGGTAATAAAATCTTGTGGACTGTTCGGGAAATCCGTAAGGTTATTTTTTTTGTCACAATGCTTGGGGATACCACTGGCATTTAGTGAACAGGGACACGAGATATCCTGTTCTAGGGCACTTCCGTACAGTGAAGAACTGTTCCTCATCCCACTTGACTTTCAAATGTCCTATCAAACATTCCATGAAGGTAAAAACCTTCTTTATAATTATCTGAGTCTAGAATTAAACTTCCTTTTATATATTAAAGCAAAGTTTTGTGTCTCATATGTTTTTGATTGGTTGTTTTGCACAGTATTAATAGTACTAAATTTTCTAACTCAGTCAAAGGAAGACTGTATTTTAAGAACTTTACCTAAAGTCGTTCAATGTTTTATAAAATCACATCACAGAAGGCTACACTTCTTCTGTATTTGAGTTACCAATACATCTGATCTGCATCTGTAGCTTTCCTTCTTACAGCGACTCTGTGTACAGTGCAATTATACAATTACTTAAATATGTCTTTTAGCCTAGTCATGCCTAAGTATTTGCATACTAAGATACATGTTTTTTACTATAAATTAATTTAATTTTCTTTCTGCTTTATATTCTAGTTAGGATATTATATTGCTATTTTGAAAATATGTAGATTGTATTATTCTATGAATTTCATTTTGAGATTATTAGGAGACAGAACAATGGAAATATCTTTCACAAAAAGGTGGAGTTAGGTCTGAGAATGCTGAAAACCCCAAAAACTGTGGTGGCTTGCATGCTGCTATGATACTTGAAGCTACAGCCCCAAAATTTCATATACCAGCAGGGTGACCCATGATGAACAAGTTTCAGCAGAACTTCCCAATTGAGACTAAGAAAAAAGGCCTGGTGATCTGCTTCCAAAAATTAGCCAGTGCAAACCCTATGGATCACAGAATATTGTCTGAGACTTCAGCTTGCTTAGTTTGAAGGCATCATCAAAAGGAACTGATCACTAGAGAAAGACATCACATTTGATAAAATGCAGGGCCAGCAGAGGCAAGGGAAACCCTCAATGAGATGGACTGACACAACACCCCCAACAATGGACTCAAACTTACCAACAATCACAAAGATGACACAAGACTAGGCAATGTTTCTTTCTATCAAACATGGGGTTACTATGAGTCAGAGCTGACACAACAAGAACTAAAAACAACAGACCCATCCAAAAAAGCTACACACACCACACACACATAAATATATATTTTTAAATATGTAGCCTGGGGCCCATTCCTAACATTCTCACAGTACCCATGAGCTATGATCAGGTGCATTGTTTTTAATCACTGCATGGGAGCCCATGTGCAGCTAAGGTTGAAAAACCACTGGTCTAGGCTAAATTACAAAGGTCATTATATATGTTAGATAGATAAAACAACAAAATATTACTCTGTAATTATCATCGAACTATCACCCTATACCAGGGGACATTTTACAATGTTGAAGCTGGAGAAATGTTTCTAAGCAGGATATAAAATCCGGAAACCATAAAGAAAAATATATATGAAATTACATAAAAAAATAAATACCTTTTGTATATGGGGGGAAGAAAACCCAACACCATAAACAAGGATGAAAGATAAATACATGTTTCAAATTTTTTTTTAAGCGTGTATGTACAGAGCGTCAAATGTCCCCAATTTACAAAGAAGTCCTACAAATAACGGAAAAGGATGACTATTCCAATACAAAAACAAAACAAAAAATGAAAACCAGGAAGGATAATAGAAATTCATGTCTTAAAAAAAAAATTAGGAGACATACAGTACATATGTCATGATCACTTCTTAATAACTCCCTACAGATCTATTTTTAAAGGTGTGGTGCCTATCTATTAATTGTAGTTTTCCCATTGTTAATTAAAAAAAAAAAAAAGGCTATAGGGTTTTCCTCATTTATAATAATACTACCAAAAGAAAACTATTTTTTGTTTAGTAATAAAACCTATAAATTTTCTATAAGTTGAAAAATAAATTATGCTGAGACAATTGATTATCTATATGAAAAGAAAAATGAATAAACAAAAAGTACAAACTATCCCAGTGCTCAAAGAAATGTTAATAGAAACAAGATAACATGGGTAACCCATTAGGTTAGCAACAACAGTTAGAAGTATCCACTGGTGTAGACACACAACCCCATTTGTGTCAAAACAGAGTTGACACCATGGCAACTGACTGAGGGAAACAGATACTCTCTAGCCTTGTTCGTAAAACTATAAATTGGTCCAACCTTTCTGCATGTCAGATTGGAAATAAACATTAAAATTCTAATGTACATACTGCTGGCACAGAAACAGTGTTTAAAATTCAAACTAAAAAACTTAAATGATGTATGCACATACATTTGTTTTGAATACAAAAAATTGGTATTTTTTTCCAGCTTTTCCAGAGAAAATGCTATTTTTTGTCTTCTTTCTTATGCTTTCCATTACTGTTTGCATTTTTTACAAAGAGCATACATTATACTTACAAATAAAAACAAATGTAAACTGATTCTGGGAGAAGCATTTTTATAAGAAAGAGATGCAAAAAATTACTGCCTAATAGGCATGTATGCTTCTTTTTTAATATTTTTAATTTTGAAAATGTTTGAACTCAAAACATAGTAAAAATGCACTGATTTTTAAATGTTAAAAAACACTTCAATTAATCCTTTTGTAATAATGATGAAATCTTTTGTAATTCAAAGACTGAGTAATTTATTAGTTTAGCTTTCTTTATGTCTGGTTTTCTTAAATGAACGTACTATCAACTAGCTGCACCCTCCATGTAACAAATGTTCAATACATATCTGATGATTTATTCTAAAACCAGTACCATTTAGGAGACAGAACTTACTATGTCTTTATCACTGATGATTTGGAATTCAGGACACACACACACACACACACACACACACACACACACACACACACACAAAAGGACAGCAAACTCCCTAAGAAGTTTTTCTTTGACCAACTTGAGATGGTCTTGATTGCTGATTATGAAAGAAGCGCACAATGAGGTATTTCAACAGGAAAGAGAAATCCAATTTCTTTCCTCTTTCTCACATAAAATAGCCTTTACATTATTAACACTATTATTGCAGTATTTGTCTCTCCTCCTTGAACATAAGGGCACTATAGTTCAATAATCTATTTAAATACTATTAAACATTGGATTTTGGTTGGGATACTCATTTTATCGAAGTTAATTTTAGATTGGAGCATGGTAAGGGCCATAGCATATTGAACCTAGTTTGGGTGAAACACACCTAATTCATTGTCAGGGTTCACCAGATATTTATTCTACAAGAGGACTGGATTCAATGCTCTCTAAGGCCACCTTTCAATGATAAAACTCTGTAGTGTTGAGATATCCACCCTTAACAAATACCTGAATTATGTCAAAATAGGATTGAAACCTGCCCAGGTAAAGCTTACATAGCACTGAAAATTTGAAACAGTATTTTCCTCAGATTTGGAGTCACTTGGATGAAGAAAATATGTAGTAAACAAACTATTTTAAGCCAGCTTATTCAACAATTTCATGTGACTAATAACTATCATTAATTGAACATCTTCTCTGTGAAATACTGTCAAAATAATTTTTGCCTACATATTCATGACTTGCTGTACTCACAATTATCTAGAGAGGATTCCTATGGGTAAAACATAGGACAGTTGAGTTGCTAAGCAACTTGCAGAAAAGAAAAGAGATCCGGCAGTTTTCCATTCACTTCCAAACTGTTTGATAGCAAGTAAATACAACATCTTCCTGTGTGCCCCAAATGTGGCCCAGTATTAATCACAAGTTGTCAGATACATGCAGATCTGAAAAGCTAGAACCTGGGAAAATAAATTTGGAAAGTTAAGCAGGTTGTCTAACAGCTACAGCTGACTGACAGGTATTGATTAAAATCTTGCATAAAATCTCCTTAGATCATGCTAGAGGTTCAGCGATAGATGTAAGACTTACCACTTTAAAAGCTTACTGAATGCTGCATCAAATGTAGAACAAGAGCACCTACCCACCAGCCTTAATCAAATTAGACAGGTAAGGACAAATTAAAAAAAAAAAAAAAAAAAGGAATGGAGGATACTGGTCATCAGGCATGAAGTTGACAGAAGAAACAAGAATAAATGATTATTTCTTAGGAAAATGGGAGTAACACTCTTCCGATTAATTGAGGAACCATACAATATGAGGCAACACCATTAGTCCCCCAAAGTAAGTCAATCATCATCCAGTGCAGGGTTTGGCAAACTATGGCCCACAGGTCAAATCCAACTTGCTGCCTATTTTTGTAAACATTTATTGGTACAAAGCCTTGCTTACTCATTTATACTCATTTGTTTCACACTAATTTTTATGCCAACAGAGCTAAGTAGTCATGGCAGAAAACTTATGGTTTATAAAACCTTAAATATTTATTATCAGGACCTTTACAGAAAAAGTTTGCCAACCCCTGATTTACTGAGAGACCATACCAGTATGGAACGGCTTAATTGATATATTTTAGCTGGAAGGGCAAAACAGATCATTCACCTTTATGAACTTCCAACGCATTTTCATTGTGTATTTTAATGTAAATACAAATTTCAGTCAGCTTGTCAATTTCTGGGATTTTTGAATGGGGCTTTACTGAATCTTACTCTACAGATTTATAGTTCAATATTTTAAAAATCATTTATCACAGCTGTTTACTGATTATGAACTTCTAATAGACAGGACTTAATTTTGTGTTATAGAACACAACATAAAAGGCATTAACCTTGACAATATAAAAGTACAGTTAACAAATTATGCAAAACAGAGTGATAAGAGATGGAGGAAAGAGTGAAAATACTAATAACTCCCCCTTACAAAGTAGAGAATCATGAGATAAACTCTATAACTGATAAAACAAAGATGGAGGCTTGCACATGTTTTTTAAACTTACAGACACCTGACTAGGAATTGAGTCTAATGGATGTAAAATAGTCATCTCAAATCTAACATGGCCAAAGTTTTTCACCCCTAAAACTGGGTCTCTAACATAGTTTCCCGTGACACTAAGTGGGATGATCATTTACTCAGCTGCTAAAGCCAAAAACCACTCACTCTTGATTCTTCTCTTTTTCTCCCCACCGCATATTCGATCCACTTGTATTTATCTCCAGTTCCAGCCTCTCCCTAAACTCTACACAAGTATATCCAGTTCCTTATTCAACATCATCATGTGCATGTTTAACAGGAACAAACTCAAAATTTCTAAATTAGAATTCTTCTTTTTGAATCTGCTCTTCCCCTTTTTTCTTCCCCCAGATTTCTTTAACTCACTAAATGGCACCACCAATCACCTAAAGTTGTTCACGCCACAAACTTAACAGTCATCTCCGTCTATTCTTTTTCCATTACCTCTTACATCTAATCTATTGGTAATTCTTTCAGACACATCTTCAAAGTATCTCAAATGCAATCATTTCTCACCACCTCTACTGCTACCACTCTAATCTAAGCCATCCAGAGTTCCTGACTACATTGGTGCCTAGCACATACTGAGTACTCAACCATATCTTGAATTAATTAATTAATACACAGACAAATATAGCCAGCTCTTCCTTCAAAAGATATCCCAAATCTGAGCAACCCTATCTTTACTGCAACTATCCTAATCCTAGCCACGATTATAGCTGGACCAGGCTAGTGTAATAGCCACCTAACTGGTTTCTCAGCCTCTATTCTTGCCCACCTATAACCCAGTTCCCCAGTAGTCAGGTAGATCCTTCTAAAAGCTAAGTCAGATCATACTTACAGCCCTACAGTAGGAGCCAATCACCCACAGAACAAAACATAAATTCTTAACCACAGCATATAAAAGCCTCATAACTTGGTCCCTCCTAACTCTTTAACCTTATATCCTACAACTTTCCTTGTTGCTCACTCTGGTCTACTATACTGTACTGGCCTTCTTGTCCCTCCTTAAATATACGATATTCTTTCTTGCTTTCAAAGTTTTTTTTGGTGGGGGGAGTCACTTAGATCTCCACAGGACGCCCTTTTCTAACCACCCATTCAAAGGTAAGCCTATGTTCACCCAATCACTTTCAATTCTATAATCATAAGCATTAGTTACTATGCGCCTTCCCACTCCATAATATAACCTTCATGAAAGCCAGGACCTTTTTTGCTTCTTCACTACTAACCACCCAGCATCTCAACGCCTAGAACTTAGAAAGTTCAATAAATATCTGTTCAATGAGCTCTGAATGAATGCAGGATTCTGCTATAACTACATAAGAAGAGTGAGGGGAGGACAGAGGGATGTTGGTGAAGGTGAGCTAAATTCTCTTATCAATCAGAATAGGAAGTCAATAGATAGTACCTGCACTTATGAGTCAAGAACTATTACTAAAGACACATTATTAAGAGATATTGTAGTTGTTTTTTATTTTACAAGTCAAGCCAACAACTACCACTAATGAATTCATTCACTCAGCAAATTGTGCTATATCTGGGGATTCAGCAGTGAACACTGCACAGTAATCCTCTAACTGCAGAGAAAAGCAAGTAAACCTACAATTAAAATAATTAAACTTATATATAATAAAAGAAGGGACACAATTAGTCTTAGAAGTTTAGGGATGGAGGAAGTAACACTGAATTTGAATCCTAAAGGGTAAAAAGGAGTTCAATAGTTAAGGGGGGGCCAAGACCAAGGACAAATTTAGTCAAAGGCCCGAAGTGAAAGTACAGCAAAGTCAGAGAGTTTGAATTTCATCCTGAGGACAAAGAGGGTCAAAAAAGGACTTTAAGCAACTAACTGACTATCTCAGTTATCTAGTGCTGCTATAACGGAAGTACCACAAGTGGGTGGCTTTAATATGCAGAAATTTATTTTCTCACAGGAGGCTATTAAGTCCAAATTCAGGATGGTGGCTCTAGGGGAAGGTTTTCTCTCTCTGTTGGCTCTGAGGGAAGGTCCTTGTCTCTTTTCAGCTTCTACTTCTTTGCTCCTTGGAGATTTCATGTAGCATGGGATCTATGTTCCCCCATTTCTGCTTGCTTGCTTGCTCAATTTGTTCTTTTCCTACCTCAAAAGAGATTGATTTAAGGCATACCCTACAAATCCTGCATCATTAACCTAACAAAGAAAACCCATTCCCAAATGGATTATATCCATAGGTATAACCAAAACCCATTACCATTGAGTCAATTCCGATCCATAGCAACCCTATAGGACAGAGCAGAATTTTTGCTCCATAGGGTTTCCAAGGAGTGCCCAGTGGATTTGAATTGCTGACTCTTTGATTAGCAGCTGCAGCTCTTAACCACTATACCACCAGCGTTATGCCTTAGGATTTACAACACATATTTTGGGGTGCAGCGGGGAGGGAATTCAATCCATAACGGTGACATATACATTTGCTTTCTTGATCCAGAAGGTGGCAAAAGTGGTAGCAATGAGTGACATCATGGTAACAAAAGCATTGGTACAGAAGCTAGAGAGAAGTGAACCAAGATATTCAAGGTAAAATCAGCAGGACGTGGTGATTAACTGGATGTGGGGGCCAAGAAAGAATGGGAATCAGAGACGACACCCAAGTGACTTGGGCAGCTGGTGGTTGGTGAAGTTATTGACTGAGGTTGAAAACGTGAGAAGCAGGTTTGGAAGAATATACGCGGTGAGGTTTAGACACGTGGTATTTGAGACACCTATGCAACAGCCAAGTAGAGTGCCCAGAGAGTGGCTGTACATATGAATCTGGTGCTGAGGACAAAGTAGGAAGCTGGGGACAAAGTCTCGAGAATCACTCATGTATAAGATGCACTTGAAGTCATGGAGTGGATGAGACAATGCAGCAGGCCATTGTAATGTGAGAAATGTTAGGGCCCCAGTTCTTTGTTGGTGTCAAAACTTTAAATGTGATCAAATAATGTTTACCTTTATATTGTATCCCCTTTTTGTTCACAATTAGATAAAAAGGAGACTTTTCGGCAGAACATTCGGTGCACGCCCTATTTAATATCAGTCTGAAGCCTGACACAGACCTATTTATGAAATAAACAAAGGTCTTGCCTTCCTTCATTATCACTACTTTGGGTAAGATATTACAGAAACCAATTTATTAAATTGCCCTGTTAAGGGGTTACTAATGTGGTATTAATTTTGTACCCAACAAAAATGAATCAAATCATTCTACAACTTAAGCATAAAATGTAAACCCAAAAACATGGTTCACGTTTTTAAAAGATCTATAATTATCAAAATAAAATAGAGCCTCTTTCTGCTAATTCAGTAATTTTTTAAAGGATATAAATTTCAATTTTATCCAGTGCCCAGCTGCTATTTTGCTCAGCAATGGTTCAATTAGAAATGCACATATTATGAATTAAATTAAATTCAGCAGAAGTAAAGTTTTGCTTGGTGAATTTGATTGAAATTGATGTACTTGCTGTTGGTGTTGCAACCTTTTTTAAATTATTATTTTGAGGATGCTTTTCATGAGAAAACTCAGCCTGCTAATGCTCTTTGATCTTAACATCAACTGTTATGTTCCGATTGGGCCAAAAAAGAAATGTAACTAGTTTCCATATACAACCCTTCTATTACATTATAGGACGCTTATAATAAGCTATAGACAGAGAAATACAAAGCCACTGATGGCTGAAACATTTTGGTCAGTATCAGAACCAGTACTGAACACAGCAGTAAAAACATATGCGTATGTGTACGCTATATATAAATCACAGACTAAGATGGTATGTAACCCTCGCTAACAAAACAGACACCCAGGATTATTTCAGGAAAATAGAAGTAGTGCATGAAAAGCCTGGAGAAAGAATTTCACTTTTTACTCCATATGATTCTAATGTGTTAACTTTTATAAGGAAAATGTATTCTTCTATTGCTTATGTTTAAAAATGCACCGTAAAAACAGATGGCACTGATACAGTCCTTATGGGCACAAGGGACACTGAACTCTCTAAAACCCCCAGAGCCTCTCTCAGAAAACTCAGCTGATATAACACCCCCTCACATCAAAAGCTAAGCTAGTGAATCAAAATTATATCCCCCTGGGCTACATATATAAATTTTATGCTATAAATTCGTATCTTCGATATCAATTTCATTCTGAATGTTTTTGCTTCCTGTTCATAGTTCAGTTTGTCAAGTTTAATTTTGCCCTGCTTTGTAGGAATCCACAATAATTAAATGTTTACTGCTGTACCTCAAGGTTGAGCTAAACAGAGCAGTTTAAATGCATATGTTCTCGGCAGTCTTTGGCTCCCAGCCTACCTCTACACACACCACAAACACACAAATACACTCAAACACACACACGTACTTGTTGGTGCTATATGTGATATCTTTAACCTTATTAGCTATTTTCCCATTACCTTCCATAATATATCTGAAGATAACATTGTTACCGATGCTGCAGTAAACCAATAATATATGGAGTAAATATACATGCACTATAATGACTCAAGATGACCTACTCATCCGTCAAACTCCTCTACTCATTCTAATGAGAGAATGTTTTCTTTTCTTTTCTTCCTTTCAGTGTTATATAAAAGGAAAATGTAGCATTGGGAGGAAGGAGATAATTCATAAAAATTTAAAAGTTTTTCATTTACTTTTTACAAATAAAAATAATTCTTTAGGTCATTAAGACTAGAAAGGAAGCTCATCTAAAAGACTGTGTCACAAAGAAGATAATTCTAACTCCAAGTGGATCAAAGACTAAAACGATAAAGATCATGGAAGAAAAAATTGGGACAACCCTAGGAGCCCTAATACAAGGCATAAACAGAATACAAAACATTACCAAAAATGATGAAGAGAAACCCGATAATTGGGAGCTCCTAAAAATCAAACACCTATGCTCATCTAAAGACTTCACCAAAAGAGTAAAAAGACCACCTACAGACTGGGAAAGAATTTTCAGCTATGACATCTCAGACCAGCGCCTGATCTCTAAAATCTACATGATTCTGTCAAAACTCAACCACAAAAAGACAAACAACCCAATCAAAAAGTGGGCAAAGGATATGCACACACATTTCACTAAAGACGATATTCAGGCAGCCAACAGATACATGAGAAAATGCTCACGATCATTAGCCATTAGAGAAATGCAAATTAAAACTACGATGAGATTCCATCTCACACCAGCAAGGCTGGCATTAATCCAGAAAACACAAAATAATAAATTTTGGAGAGGCTGCGGAGAGATTGGAACTCTCATACACTGCTGGTGGGAATGTAAAATGGTACAACCACTTTGGAAATCTATCTGGCATTATCTTAAACAGTTAGAAATAGAACTACCATACAACCCAGAAATCCCACTCCTCGGAATATACCCTAGAGATACAAGAGCCTTCATACAAACAGATATATGCACACCCATGTTTATTGCAGCTCTGTTTACAATAGCAAAAAGCTAGAAGCAACCAAGGTGTCCATCAACGGATGAATGGGTAAATAAATTGTGGTATATTCACACAATGGAATACTACGCATCGATAAAGAACAGTGACGAATCTGTGAAATATTTCATAACATGGAGGAACCTGGAAGGCATTATGCTGAGCGAAATTAGTCAGAGGCAAAAGGACAAATATTGTCTAAGACCACTATTATAAGATCTTGAGTAATAGTAAACCTGAGAAGAACACATACTTTTGTGGTTACGGGGGGGGGGAGGGAGGGAGGGGGGGAGAGGGTTTTTTATTGATTAATCAGTAGATAAGAAATGCTTTAGGTGAAGGGAAAGACAACACTCAATACATGGAAGGTCAGCCCAATTGGACTGGACCAAAAGCAAAGAAGTTTCCAGGATAAAATGAAGGCTTCAAAGGTCAGCGGAGCAAGGGCAGGGGTCTGGGGAACATGGTTTAAGGGGACTTCTAAGTCAATTGGCAAAATAATTCTATTATGAAATCATTCTGCATCCCACTTTGAAATGTGGCGTCTGGGGTCTTAAATGCTAACAAGCGGCCATCTAAGATGCATCAATTGGTCTCAACCCACCTGGAGCAAAGGAAAATGAAGAACACCAAGGCCACACGACAACTAAGAGCCCAAGAGACAGAAAGGGCCACATGAACCAGAGACCTACATCATCCTGAGACCAGAAGAACTAGCTGGTGCCCGGCCACAATCGATGACTGCCCTGACAGGGAGCACAACAGAGGACCCCTGAGGGAGCAGGAGATCAGTGGGATACAGACCCCAAATTCTCATAAAAAGACCAAACTTAATGGTCTGACTGAGACTAGAGGAATCCCAGCAGCCATGGTCCCCAGACCTTCTGTTGGCACAGGACAGGAACCATCCCCGAAGACAACTCATCAGGCATGAAAGGGACTGGTCAGCGGGTGGGAGAGAGACGCTGATGAAGAGTGAACTAATTATATGAGGTGGACACTGGAGATTGTGTTGGCAACTCTTGTCTGGAGGGGGGATGGGAGGATAGAGAGAGAGGGAAGCTGGCAAAACTGTCAGGAAAGGAGAGACTGAAAGGGCTGACTCAAGAGGGGGAGAGCAAGTGGGAGTAGGGAGTGAGATGTATGTAAACTTATATGTGACAGACTGATTGGATTTGTAAACGTTCACTTGAAGCTTAATAAAAGTTAATAAAAAAAAAAGATAATTCTAATACAGTCCCACATGAAATCTTCTTAAATTCAAGTTTCCTGAGTCACGTAGCTCAGCTTCACACAAATAAAATAGCTAAAGCATCACCACAAACTTTCTGGAAACAATCCTGTAAGAAAAGTATGGGTTTGTTTTGTTTTTGCTTTTTATTGTTGTTGTTGCTGTTAATGATCTAACACAAATCTGGAATCTAACTTTGACAGAATTTTTAGTTTATAAAATGAAGTCAAAATAATTCAATTATTTCTAATATTTCCTGTTTTTCTTAGGGAAGTGTTATTAGTAGCTTTCTATTTTTTAATTTTTTATTTTTTGTTCCTGAAGAATACAGCCCATCCTTATTTAAAAAAAAAAAAAAAAGAAGATAATAAATAATGGGAAAGAAGGCCTAATCAGAAATGTTAGAGCGAGAGTACAATTTAGGGTTAGAAGAGAAGTTAGAAGTCTGGAGCTTGACGTGTCAGCTGCTGTGGAGCCAACCCCAGAGTAGAGCTGCTCTATAGGGTTCTCTTTGCTGTAATCTCTACAGAAGCAGTATGCCAGTCTTTTCTTCCATGAAGCCACTGGGTGGGTTCAAACCACCAAACTTTGGAGGTTAGCACCACCCAGACTCCTTGGAGTCTGACTACCTGGGTTCATTTTCCAAACTCCAGCGCTTATTAACTAATAGGAACTTCAGCAGATTCCTCTCTGTAGCTCAGTATCCTTATTAGCAAAGTGAATATAATAATGGTACCTAAAACCTGGTGGTATAGTAGTCAAGTGCTACAGCTGCTAACCAAAAGTTCAGCAGTTTGAATCCACCAGGCACTCCTTAAAAACTCTATGAGGCAGTTCTACTCTGTTCTATAGGGTCGCTAGGAGTCGGAATGGACTCAACGGCGATGGGTTCAGTTTTGGTTAATCTGCACAGGATTCTTTTAAAGATTAAATGGAATAAAACAGTGCCTGGTAGATGCCTAATAAATCTTAATTATTTTTAATAGCACAGGTTAGGAAATTGAGGCCTACAGTGTTTAAATGCTTTTCACAGGATAATTTTACTAGCTAAATGGTAGCATTAGTGATAGAATTTTTTACATCTTGGTTTCTTTTCCTTTATCATCACTCTATTTGTAGTCTGGAGATTACTTTCAAAGGACAAAGTCAAATGGTAGAAAATCCCTCAGATAAACCTGGCCTAGATTTAAAATAAAAAGTTGAACTTTGCAAGCACACACCTGAGCACACGTGCGCGCGCACGCGCACACACACACATCAAAATAAGAAACAAAAAGAATGTGGCGTGAGAGGAACAAATGGCATAGACACAAAATCTCCAATTAGATTTTTTAATATGAGGCAATTCATTAGAACATATGTACATTTCTTATTAAATGATTAATCATAAGCTTAGAAGAAAAAAAAAAAACTAATGTTAATAATGCCACCTTTAAAGAATTTCAAAGATGACAAAGAAGTTACCCTCACAGACTATTAATAGGTGTAAACTAACTCAAATTCGTGGAAGATAATTTGGCATTATCTTTAAAAATAAAAATGTACAGGAAGCAGGGCCAAGATGGCAGAGTAGTCAGATGCTTCTGGTAGTCCCTCTTACAACAAAGCCCTGAAAAAAACAAGTGAAACGATTATATTTAACAAGCTAGGAGCCCTGAACATCAAAGGCAAAGTTAGAAAATGGACTGAGCGGCAGGGGGAAGGAGAGACGGTTCAAGCAGAGAGGAATTGCCGGACCTGAATCACCAGGAACCCTCAGGCACCATTTACTGGAGCAACCATGGCAAGACTGGCAGTAGCGTTCCAGATGCAGTTTCCTCAGGGAGAGACTGACAGCCACACAGCCCACTAACACCTCCAGAACCAGAGAAGGACAGCACTTTCCACAAAAGCTAAGTACTTGTGTATATTTTACCATGCCCCCAGCCCCCAAGCCAGCTTCAGTGGCCATTGATTTCCCTGGGCCTGAGATAGGCCCTGGTGAGCCCCTGAGCCATTCTCCCAGCTTTGGAGAAGGAATAAATTTGCAACTGGGGGAAAAGATAATCTGCCAGATATACTAAGCTGGGGAGCTCAGGACAGAAGCGGCTCCTGCCAGGCATAAACGGTCTGTGGACTTTGAATACCTTCCCCCCCCCACCCCCTCATGGGCCTGTGTGGGCCTATTTCAGGAGAAAAGGCCCTTGCTGGCAGGCTGCAACCGTTTCAGCTGTGCAGTGAAGAGGTGGGTGTTTGATGTTTGACACTGCTTTGCCTATTAAATAGGGTCCTCACAACTCACATCAGGGGCCTAAGGATTGGTGGCTCCACCCACATCACCTAGCCACCCACAACAGGGGTCCAAGGATAACTGGTACCTGCCAGTCCTTACAAACACAAGCATTGGGTACCCATGGTCTGTCTGCAGAACCTACCCTCCTGTGCACCCTAGAGAACAAGGATGCGCTTTCCTCACAGACACTCAGGGGATAGTGGTCAGCCCCCTGCCTTGTTCAGAGCGTGACCCCTTCTGCAACCAGATACCAGTACCTACACCAATCACCCCTGCCTCTCTAAGATTGTAGGACAGAGCCTGTACCACACATGATGACCAACTACCTGGACACCTGAGCTGAACCATACAAGAAAAGTGAATGGGCTCTTATGCTCATATATCTGCTAACTGCTCTAGCCATGTGGGGACAGGACACTAGGGCTTCAAAGGTGAAAATAATCAAGCTAGCTCACTCAAGCAGCCTATTTGGGCATATCAAAACAAAACAAAGCAAGAAGCTAGGATACAGTAAGCAAACAAAATAAACTAATACAATAACTTATAGATGGCTCAGACACAAAAGTCTATATCAAATCACATAAACAAGGAAACCATGATCTATTCAGAAAGGTCTCCAAGAACCAAGGGATCATCTAGATGAAGGTGCCTTCCTGGAATTACTGGATGCAGAAAACGAAAGATTAATATACAGAACTCTTCAAGACATCAGGAAGGAGATCAGGCAAAACACAGAACAAGCCAAAGAACACAGAGATAAAGTAGTTGAAGGAACTAAAAACGTTATTCAAGACCATAGCGAAAAATTTAACAAGCTGCAAGAATCCATAGAGGGACAGCAAACAGAAATTCAGAAGGTTAACAATAAAATTACAGAACTAGACAACTTAATAGAAAGTCAAAGGAGCAGAACTGAGCAAGTGGAAGGCAGAATTAGTGAGACTGAAGATAAAACACTTAGCACTGATATATTTGAAGAAAAATCAGATAAAAGAATTTTAAAAAACGAAAAAACTTAAGAATCATGTGGGACTCTATCAAGACAAATAACCTACGAGTGACTGGAATACCAGAACAGGGAGAGGTTACAGAAAATACAGAGAGAATTGTTAAAGATTTAGTGGCAGAAAACTTCCCTGATACAGTGAAAGATGGGAAGATATCTACGCAAGATGCTCATCGAACTTAACATTGTAAAAATGTCTATTCTACCAAAAGCCATCTATAGATACAATGCAATTCCAATCCAAATTCCAATGACATTTTTTAATGAGATGGAGAAACAAATCACCAACTTCATATGGAAAGTAAAGAGGCCCCAGATAAGAAAAGCACTACTGAAAAAGAAGAACAAAGTGGGAGGCCTGGCACCACCTGATTTTAGAACCTATTATACCACCACAGTAGTCAAAACGGCCTGGTACTGGTACAACAATGGATACATAGACCAATGGAGCTTAAGTGAGAATCCAGACATAAATCCATCCACATATGATATTTGACAAAGGCCCAAAGTCAGTTATCTGGGGAAAAGATAGACTCTAACATATGCTGCTGGCATAACTGGATATCTACCTGCAAAAAAATGAAACAAGACCCATACCTCACACTATGCACAAAAACGAATTCAAAATGGATCAAAGACCTAAATATAAAATCTGAAACGATAAATATCCTGGAAGAAAAAATAGGGACAATGCTAGGAGCCGTAATACATGGCATAAACAGTACACAAAACATTGCTAACAGTGCACAAACACCAGAAGAGAAACTAGATAACTGGGAGCTCCTAAAAATCAAACACCTATGCTCATCCAAAGACTTCACCAAAAGAGTAAAAGATTATCTACAGACTGGGAAAGAGTTTTTAGCTATGACATTTCTGATCAGCATCTGATCTCTAAAATCTACATGATGCTGAAAAAACCCAAAGACAAAAAGAAAAATAACCCAATTAAAAAATGGGCAAAGGATATAAACAGGGACTTCACTAAAGAAGACATTCAGGTAGCTAACAAATATATGAGGAAATACGATCATTAGCCATTAGAGAAATGCAAATCTAAACTACGATGAAATACCATCTGATTCCAACAAAAAAGGCTGGCGTTAATCCAAAAAACACAAAATAATAAATGCTGGAGAAGTTGTGGGGACTCTGGAACATTTATACATTGCTGGTGGGAATGTAAAATGGTACAACCACTTTGGAAATCGATTTCACACTTCCTTAAAAAGCTAGAAATAGAACTACCACACGATCCAGCAATCCCACTCCTTCAAATATATCCTAAAGAAATAAGAGCCCTTACATGAACAGATATGCAAACACCCATGTTCACTGCAGCACTGTCTACAATAGCAAAAAGATGGAAGCAACCAAGTTGCCCATCAATGGATAAATGGATAAATTATGGTATATTCACACAATGGAATACTACTCATCCATAAAGAACAATGATGAATCCATGAAACATTTCATAACATGGAGAGATCTAGAAGGCATTACGCTGAGTGAAATCAGTCAGTTGAAAAAGGACAAATACTGTATGAGACCAATATTATAAGAACTAGAGAAATAGTTTAAACAGAGAAAAAAATATTCTTTGACGGTTATGAGAGGGGGGACGGAGTAAGGGAGAGTGGTAATCACTAATTAGATAGTAGACAAGAATTATTTTAGGTCAAGAGAAAGACAACACACAATACAGAAGAGGTCAGCACAACTGGACTAAATCAAAAGCAGTTTCCTCAATAAAATGAATGCTTTGAAGGCCAGCGCAGCAGGGGTGGGGGTTTGGGGACCATGGTTTCAGGGGACATCTAAGTCAACTGGCATAATAAAATCTATTAAGAAAACATTCTGCATCCCACTTTGGAGAGTGGCGTCTGGGGTCTTAACTGCCAGCAAGCAACCATCTAAGATTCATCAATTGATCCCAACCCACCCAGAACAAAGGAGAATGAAGAACACCAAAGACACAAGGTAATTACGAGCCCAAAAGACAGAAAGGGCCACATAAACCAGAGACTAAATCAGCCTGAGACCAGAAGAACTAGATGGTGCCCAGCTACAACTGATGACTGCCCTAACAGGGAACACAACAGACAACCCCTGCGGGAGCAGGAGAGCAGTGCGATGCAGATCCCCAATTCTTGTAAAAAGACCAGACTTAATGGTCTGACTGAGACTAGAAGGACCCTGGAGGTCATGGTCCCCAGACCTTCTGTTGCCCCAGGACAGGAACCATTCCCAAAGCCAGCTCTTCAGACAGGGATTGGACTGGACTACAGGATAGAAAATGATACTGGTGAGGAGTGAGCTTCTTGACTCAGGTAGACACATGAGGTTATGTGGACGGCTCCTGTCTGGAGGGGAGATGAGAAGGAAGAGGGGGTCAGAAGCTGGCTGAACAGACATGAAAATAGAGGGTGGAGAGAAGGAGTGTGCTGTCTCATTAGGGGGAGAACAACTAGGAGTATATAGCAAGGTGTATATAAATTTTTGTATGAGACACTGGCTTGATTTGTAAACTTTCAGTTAAAGCACAACAATAATTTTTTTTTAAATGTACATATCCTTTCACTAATTCGTACCAGTAGGAAGAATTTACTCTACAATGAATTTGAAGAAGTGTGCAAAAATGTACACAAAAGAATGCTTGGTTCATTGTTGGCAGTATCAAAACTTGGGAACAATTTAAGCATTCACGAATGGGGAAATAACAGTTATGAAGGAATTAGGGGATATGTGGGAATATATGGGAAGATACAGAAAGTTTCTCTAGATATTATTAAATAAAAAAGAAAACCAAGGTATGCAAGACTTTGTGCCAGAGTAACCTACATCCATTTTATAAATAAAGGATATAGATACATGAATGTATTTGTACAAGAAGATGCTGCAAAGACACTCAAGAAGCTTAACAGTGATTATCTTTGAGAAATGGAATTTAAGTCAAGGGACTAGAAAACAGGAGACATTTACTTATTCTAGATTTTGTGTGTGTATATATATTTAAAATTACTATTATAATTCTACTATGTACATTTATGCAAGGTGTGGAACCCCCTGCAGTAAACAATTTGGCCTTTGATCCTGGTTCCAGAGAGCCAGATCACACCTGAAGCCAAAGAGTGGGGGCTGACCAGACCAAGAAGGGCCACCTGGGAGCCCTATCCAAACCTCAGGAGGCATAATGTAATCTATCATGGCCACGGGGTGAGGCCGATAAAGGCCTTGGAAAACAAAGGCTCAGTGGAGATTCCTGGGTGGACGCAGTGAACATCTGCTCTCGGGAGGGTAAGCACGTCCCCTGGGGACATGGAAGCTTTGTACCCAGTCTTCTCCCAGACTTCCCCCTATGTTGTTTGTATACTTTTTTTCTACTAGATTAAAGATAGCCCTTTCCTTGGAATTTGTGAGTCCTTCCCAGTGATTAAAAACAACCAGACCTAAAAAACAGACAAACGGAGAGGACCCACTGACCTAGCCCCTGGTGGTAGCGGATGAGAGAAAGAAGGGCTATGTAGAGCAGCTGGGGTCTGAACTGCCCAGGGAAGGGAATCAGGAATTTCTGCGGGACGCAGTTGGCACACGGAGTGAAATTTATTATCCACCACACATTTGGCAACAGAGGTGGATGATCTCAGCCTCTTTGGAATAGTACAATAAAACTGGTGACAAAAAAGTGGGATTCGCTTGAGTGGTCCTCATAGCTCAATATGTTAACCTTTAAACTGAAGGGAAAATAACAAGTTAAAATAAATCAAAGATTTTAAAAACATAGAAATAGGCTAACAGGCATAATGTAGGACAAATTTAAGAGTAGAGAATCTGAAGGTTTCATCTCTATATAGCTGAACAGCCTTACCTGACACTTGGCACTACAGTACTTGGCAACTCGGCATTGAGAACATCGTAGCAGCTTTTCCTTCCTGTTAAAAAATAAATTCCACATTAGGAAATGAGTGAGAATTAGATATAATGGAAGAAAAAAAGCACAAATCAACATATCGATGCCAATATGTGCTGCTTACTCCATACGTAGAGTCCCCTAAAATTCAGATTTTCACATTGATGAATATCCTCTTTCACAATCAACGTGAGACATTTACATCATAACTAATGCTCTTTTTAACATAAGCGGAATTAAAATACAGATTCCCATTTAGACAAAAAAAATTTCATTTCGTAGACATGTTTAGTTTCTCCATATGTAATTCAGAATCCAGTCCACCAACTAATTGAAAGAATTCTATACTCTTCAAATATAAAAATTTTATTTTTTAAATTATCATATAGTTTAATTTAAAAATATATATACTCCTTCCGGGAAATAATTTTTAAATGCCACTAAATTCTATTACTACTTTAGACACACTGAACTAAGATGCTCAAAAGTTTTTACTCCATTATCACCTGAGTAGCAACAAAAAACAAAAAATGTGAACTATAAATGTAATGGTGAAGTTAACAGTGACAAACATAATGAAGGAATGTGGACACTTTCAAGGTGGCTAAGAAAAAAAAAAAAAAAGACCACTCAAAGTCAATACACATTGAAGGCAAAACAAGAACTGTTTCTAAGCATTTCTGATGTGCCAGGCACTATTCAAAGTTCTTTACATCTATTAACTCACAGTAAACCTCAAACATAACTCATAACCTCATAACAAACAATGGATAACACTGCAAAGAATGGGAATTCCAGAACACTTAATTGTGCTCATGAGGAACCTTTACATAGATCAAGAGGCAGTTGTTCAGACAGAACAAGGGGATACTGATTGGTTTAAAGCCAGGAAAGGTGTGCGCCAGGGTTGTATTCTTTCACCTTACCTATTCAATCTGTATGCTGAACAAATAATATGAGAAGCTGGACTATATGAAGAAGAACAGGGCATCGAGATTGGAGGAAGACTCATGAACAACCTGCGTTATGCAGATGATACAACCTTGCTTGCTGAAAGTGAAGAGGACTTGAAGCACTTACTAATGAAGATCAAAGACCACAGCCTTCAGTATGGATTGCACCTCAACATAAAGAAAACAAAAATCCTCACAACTGGACCCATGAGCAACATCATCATAAATGGAGACAAGATTGAAGTTGTCAAGGATTTCATTTTACTTGGATGCTCAATCAACAGCCATGGAAGCAGCAGTCAAGAAATCAAGAGACGCATTGCATTGGGTAAATCTGCTGCAAAGGACCTCTTCAAAGTGTTGAAGAGCAAACATGTCACCCTGAAGACTAAGGTGTGCCTGACCCAAGCCATGGTATTTTCAATCACATTGTATGCATGTGAAACCTGGACAATGAATAAGGAAGACCGAAGAAGAGCTGATGCCTTTGAATTGTGGTGTTGGCGAAGAATATTGAATATACCATGGACTGCCAAAAGAATGAACAAATCTGTCTTAGAAGAAGTACAACCAGAATGCTTCTTAGAAGCAAGGATGGCAAGACTGCATCTTATATACTTTGGACATGTTGTCAGGAGGATCAGTCCCTGGAGAAGGACATCATACTTGGCAGAGTACAGGGTCAGCGGAAAAGAGGAAGACCCTCAACTAGATGGATTGACACAGTGGCTGCAACAATGAGCTCAGGCATAACAACAATTGTAAGGATGGTGCAGGACCGGGCAGTGTTTCGTTCTGTTCTGCATAGGGTCGCTTTGAGTCGGAACCGACTCGACGGCACCAACAACAACAACAAACCTCAAAG
Organism: Elephas maximus indicus; assembly: GCF_024166365.1. Classification (NCBI taxonomy): domain Eukaryota; kingdom Metazoa; phylum Chordata; class Mammalia; order Proboscidea; family Elephantidae; genus Elephas; species Elephas maximus. The sequence continues at coordinate 17,773,706 of NC_064842.1, read as the reverse complement.
AGTCCTATAAATTAAGCAGTCTTATTATGCTCACTTCAGAGATACTTAAATGTATTTTTAGGAGATAAAAATTGATGGAATAATGTAAACTGACTAAGGAAGCACACCATATAGTTCATGCAACGGGCGATACTGAAAGGTTAAGAATGGAATCCCAGGTATGAGAACTTGAATTATATCAGGTACCTACCTAGGAAAGCAGGGGTGCTGTATGGAGCATAAAACACAGGGAGGGGTTAAAAAGTCTAAGTAAATCAAAGCCAAATTGCCTCCCACCCTCAAGTACAGAATTCTAGCAGCCAGATATCAAAACCCCAAGCAACAAACCAAACCCAAGCAATTTGGCCCTAAAATTCTCATTCTTAACATACCACTATACAACCACTCTTGGATAAAATTGGATAAAGTAAAATGTACTCACAGGCTGTTTATGATACGATCCAAACAAAAGGACATATAAAGGTGGTATGAAAAAGATATTCTAGGCAAAAATTAATTAGCAAAAAACAACGACAAAAAAATGTGTGTAACTATCAACAACAAAAAAAGGAACTGTTGTTGTTGTCGTAAGGTGCCATCGAATCAGTTCTGACTCACAGCAACTCTATAGGACAGAGTAGAACTGCACCATAGGGTTCCCAAGGAAGTGCTGACCTTTTGGTTAGCAGCCCAGCTCTTAACCACTATGCCCCCAGAGCTCCATAGGAACTTTAGGGTTAAAAATAGTATCAGGAGAGGGTGGAGGGGTTGAGAAGCTGGCCAAATGGACACAAAAGGAGAGAGTGGAGGGAGAGAGTAATTGGGACTGTGTAGCAAAGTGTATATGGATTTTTGTGTGAGAGACTGACTTGATTTGTTAACTTTCACTTAAAGCACAATAAAAATTATAAATTTTTTTAAAAAAATAGTATTAGAGATAAAGAAGGTTAACACACAAAGATAAAAGACTCCAACAACCGGTGTTCCGTACTTAGTAACATAGCCTCAAAATATACAAAGTATAAGTGATGGATCTATAAGGAAAAATGACAAATACACAGTAAGTTAAGACATAAAACTCCTTTAAAAAATGCCTGCAGTACAATTACCATATAAATGTCAGCTATTAGTATGAAAAGATATTATAAACTCCTTCTCAGGAATTGATAGATCAGATAGACAAGGATTAAACAGTGCTATAATGGGCCTGATCTCATGCAATACACAGACCCTGCACCTATTACATAAATTCTCTTCAAGTACGCATTGGGCATTTGCAAAACATGTGCATATACTAGGCCACAAAGCAAATCTCAAAAATCTAAAGAATAAAGATTTTCTGCAATCAGAAAGGAATTAAATAAGAAATCAGTAACCAAAAACAAGTAAATCTCATATGTATGGGAATTTAAAAATATACTTCTATGCAATTCAAGGAACAAGGAAGAACTGTAATGGAAATTAGAAAATATATTAAGGCTGAGTAACAAAAAAAATCAAAACTTGTGAGATACAACTAAATGTTTACGTTAAAAGAACACTGACTATAAATGAGCTAAGCGTGCAAATCAAGAATTTAAATTTAAAAATAATAAAGAAAGAAAGCATAAGGTAAGAATAATAAGGCAAAACTAATGAAATACAAAGATACAAGAGAGGATAAACAAAGTCAAAAGGTTAAAAAAAAATCAATAAACTTCTTGCAAGATTGTTTTAAAAAATGAGAAACAGTACACAAGTAAATAATATTAGAAACAACAGGGAACAGAAACCCTGGTGGTGTAGTAGTTAAGTGCTATGACTGCTAACCAAAAGGTCAGCAGTTCAAATCCACCAGGCGCTCCTTGGAAACTCTATGGGCCAGTTCTGCTCTGTCCTATGGGGTCATTATGAACCTGAATACGACCCAACAACAATGTTTTTTTTTTAAATCAAGATTCAGTAGTGATTTAAAAAAAAAACAAGAGAGATTTCTGGGAAAAGATAGTAATGGTATATACATTTTTTTAATCTCCTTGACTCTCCCCATAAAAAGACAGAGTAAGTAGAACAGCAAAACCTAACCACCACTCCCCATCCTTGGAATACATCTACAACAAATCCCAAACTATAAATAAGCAGGCAGAAAAACGGTAATAGCTCTAAGACCCTTATAGGGGTCTGATGTCACAGTGGTTAAGTACCTGGCTGTTAACCAAAAGGCTGGCAGTTCGAAACTCACCAGCGGCTTCACGGAAAAAGATATGGCAGTTTGCTTCCATAAAGATTACAGTCTTGGGAACCCTATGGGGCAATTCTACTCTGTTCTGTAGTGTCACTGTGAGTGGGAATCAACATGATCTCAATGGGTTTGGTTTTGGGTTTTTTAAAGACCTGTATAAAATCAGTATTTTTGTGGGAAGAAACAAAGAAGGGAACTAGACTTCCAGTGTACCCGGAAACAAAAGAGCCCCAAACTGCCAAATGATACACAATGGAAAGTGTGTCAAGCCAATCTTAAGAGCTGCAGCTAAAACTGGGAGAGGCTTCTTTCTGCAGTAGCCCCTGTGCAAATGAGATCACTGGGCCTTCCCTGAATCCTGCCTCCTCAGGCCCAGCTGCTCAGACTGTCCCTCACTTCCCTTTTTCTTGTCTAAATTATCCAGAGGCTGTTCCTGTTGCTTTCACTAAAGATCTGCAACAATACAAACTGTTCTCAATTATAAAAAAATAGAGTGGAATCAAGATTCATAAGACCACATGCTAGCAATTATCAACACTTCGTTCTCTGTCTCCCAATGCTACCAACCAGAGGCTTTAATGATTTTTAACACAGAATTTCAGCAAAGTAAATAGCAAGATGACTCAAAGCACCTGAATAATTTACTTGTCATTTGATGTATGATATAAATTACTTAATGTGAGTTATTTAAACATTTGGGTAATTTTTATATATCAAATGACTAAAGAAATTAAGTTCTCAATTTCAAAAATAAGGTCAGTTATATCCAAAAGAGAAGCTGTGTGTACTTGATTAGACCAACCACTGATACTTTGAAGAGTTGCTGCTTTTCTCTTTAGGGTAAGGTTCAGAGCCATAGCAGCATCCTGGTAAGGTTCTCCTGTAAAGAAAAACTTGGGCAACATAGACACCGGGCAGTTCATGAAAACATTCCTTTTTCTCTTAAAAAAAAAAAAAAATCAGAACATGGTTTCAAATTGAATGAAGAAGTCACATTCAAAAACAAAAAAGCAATGAGAAATGTTCACGACAACTCAAAAACAGAGTTAATTAGCAGTTCTACTGAAAAAAGCACCACTTTGCGGGGGGCGGGGTAGCTCCAGAGATTAAAATGTGCTTTTTTCAACAGGACTGCTAATAAACTCTGTTTTTCATGGTTTATACTCAACTACTAACCCTAAAGGTGGGTGGTTCAAATCCACTCAGTGGTACCATTGAAGAAAAGGCCTGGCTATCTGCTTCTGTTAAGATTATAGCCAAGAAAATGCTATGGAGCAGTTCCATTCTGTAACACATGGGGTCGCCATGAGTAAGAATCGACTCAACAGTAACCAATAACAACCAGAGATCGAAACAAGACATACTGAATGGAAGTTAGAGAGGGGAAAATTGCGTCTAACCATTAAGATTTTTCTGGTAACAGCAACTGGTCAAAAACCAAATGAAGTGCCTTGAGGAGCATGGTTCCCAGCCACAGGAAGTGTTCAAGGAGAATCTGGTAGGAACATTTGCTAGACATGTGTAAGGGAAATTCCAGTACTGCAAAGGAGAATGAATATGATGTTTCCTTGCATTTCCAAAATTATTTGGTTCTGTTTCTCCTGTGCAACCAACAAATATAAGCTAAGTTTGAAAAGATGATAAAATTATGCATAAAGGTATAATAAGCGTGGTAGTCTCATAGCAGTAGAGAAGTGCTGAATTTACAACTTTCACGCATCGCCGAAACATCCTGTTGGCAAAACAATTATCTCAAGATTCCGTTCAGAACTAGGGCTTCTGGGAGAAAAGCAATCTAAAGTAATAAGCTAGAAATATATAAGTAGCAGAAAACTGAGTAAATTTTTACATTTATTCTCCATAAAGAGGTAGATAATATTTTACCTCCAAATAAGAGAAGATACTATAATTATTTTATACCAAAATAAATAGAATTCTTGAGCTCGCCCCCTACAAAGAAAAAAAAGCAAAAGGAATCCCCTATTACTTGTCCGTACAAAACTCTGATATGCCACAGAACAGAGTGTCAAAGTACAGGAAATCCTTAGGTGCTCAGTGCCCTAGATACAGTGCTTCATAGAGTGTTAACAAGTCAAGTCCTCTCTTCCAAATAAAGGCTGGGCCATAATTGGCTTCTCCAACAGCCTAAGCAAGTGAAATGCGGAAAAGAAATAAAAAGTGAGCAAAATTAATTGTCCTTCCAGTATACAAATTAAAAAGTCAGATTCGGACATGAGAAGGAAGGGGACCATTCCCTCTAAGAAATCAAAAAGGAAAGGCAATTAATTGGGTCCTTCAAATCCCAGCTATGGAGTACTATAAGGGACCATCTCTCTGTTCTTCTTGGGTGTCGGGGGGCTTAGAAAGAGTGCCCTAAAACAATAAGGACAGTTGTCAGGCACAGGGAAATAAGTTTCCTGGAATAAATACTGAACATGAACAAATCCTAGTGACTCCCAACTTTCCCCAGCCCTAGCACCTGCAGAATACATTCAAATATTCTTAAATGGAGGGGGGAAAAAAGGCATATATGGCACATTCGTATATACTTATTATACAGGGCTCTTTCCTAGTAATGTGTCATGCTCCTCTAGAAGTCTCCCAGGGTACCTAGCAGTTGAATCTCTCCTTCAACAGCCATCTCCACAACCGAAAGTAACTGGCTCACTGTTGAGGATCTGGGCCCAGGCAAACGCTCCAAGAGCACAGGGCAGCCCTGCTGGCCCTCTTGTCCCGAGTCACATTCATACAGGTGAAGCATGGCCCTGCGCCGTCAGAAGTAACCCTAGAGCTCAGTGTGCATCTTTGCAGCCCTCCGTTTGAAGCTGAAGATCCCTGCACAGCGGTCTTTCACACAGCAAATAGCATCTCAAGGACAGAAATTTTGTTTCTGGCTGATCCCTTTGACCTTTAGGAAGAAATCTGAGCTGAGAAAAACACCAGAGTACATTAGCTAAAGTCTGAACCACTTAGAGATGCTAAAGAGTCTTGGCTGATGGGATGTATGATTTAGTACGCCAAGTCTTAACACAAGTTTCAAGGAGGATTCTCTGAATAGAAAACTCATGAAAATGTTTTCACACAACTGAGACATAAAACACTCTGTAGGAAAAAACGCACATACGGAATACCAAATGCCGTGACAGACAAGTTCTTAAACATAAGTCCCATGGAGAAGAATGTATCTCTTTAAATGGAGAAATTCAAAATAACTAAGTGACTGAAGTCAAAATACGATTTTTAAAACAAAGGGACCGCAGAATAATCTTCCTTACATGTGTTTTATGTTTGTAAATACCTTTGAAATAGAAGAATCCTGACTCGTTAGAAATGTTAACACCATGTAACCAAGTACTTGCCTGTTTCCCAGTGGAATTTTCTGAAGCGAATGAAATTCCACGCTATGAAAAAGGGATTATCCCAAATAAAAGTATGCCCTGCAATTACTTTTACTCTAACCGAATAAAATACACTGAGAAATGCTTAAACAAAGGTCTCTCTTTGGCATAAATATCCAAAACAATACAGAAAAGGGATCTTCCATTTTTGTTTCACAAAGGTAATTATGTTGGTTTGAAACCTTTTTAGAATTAAAAGAGATTCACACCCACTATTCACCTACCTACCAAATGGTTTTCAATATAAAGCAGCAGATGTCAAAATAATTTACATTCATAACCTAGGAAAGTAGAATTGGTTTGGTTTCATTTTCCGTATTGGCTATTATCTTCTACTTCACATTCCTAACAATTCAAGTACAAAACAAGAACATCTCATAGTTAATATTTCGGGGCATGAACCTATAATTCACTGGCACCATAACTTCCCTGGGAGAAACACAAGCAATTTAAATCCATTTTATCACTTAGTGGGAAGCACAGCAACATATTTGGGCCAAGTTAGAGTCAGGAAAGGAAGACCATCTACTTGGATATGTCCTTGTCCATTGCCCTCAACCTCCTAAATTAAAGCTATTGTCCCTGTGGAGACTGTGCTACTTGATAAACACAAACTCCATTTGTTAATTTAACAAGTGTCCCATGATTGACCCCCATGTGGACATCTCTGTGTAAGGACTGGGTGGGTTGCTGAGGAAAGGGTAACACACACAGCCACTGCTTCTAGGAGGTAACAATCAAGGAGGGCAGATCAGTGCTTTCCACTGGCAGAACTAGTTACAATACAAAACCATATTTTAAGAAGTGGCACAAAGTTCCCATACCTAGAAGGGAAAATGATTTAGCATTTTAGAGTTCAAAATCTGCAGTCTAAGCCCCACTCTTTACTAACAGCGTAACCTTGTAACCTCTCTTAGCATCCATTTCCTCTCATCTGTAAAGTGGGAATAAGTGACTACCATATTTTACGCAAATAACACGTTATTTTTATTTTTTTTTTGCCAACCGCACAACCCCTTTACAAATCTTCATAGGTGTGCTATGCACGTTATAAATGGACACCATTTTTACATGGGCATGTTAACCAAAACCAAACCCAGTGCCATCGAGTCGATTCTGACTCATAACGACCCTACAGAACAGAGTAGAACTGCCCCATAGACTTTCCAAGGAGAGCCGGGCGGATTCGAACTGCAGACTCTTTGGTTATCAGCTGTAGCACTTAACCACTATGCCGCCAGGGTTTCCACGGGCATGTTATTTGTGAAAAATATGGTACTTGTAAAGCTGTTGTGTGGACTATATATCTACATAAAGTGTCTGTTAACACAGTGTCAAGCAAAGCATCTAGCACAGAGTTAAAAGTGAGGCTACTGAGTATATTTCCAAAGTGCTTTACTTTCATGCCATATCTGAAAAGACTTTTTTGTATACCTCCAAGAGAAGCAAAATCCATAATCCCCATAAATCTGGCCATTTCAACGAGGGCACACAGACAACGTACTGGTGCCATTTTCTGAAACCCCCATGTACCCATAACACGTGGCTCTAATCTCAAATTTTGACTAGCATCATAGGTGTTTCACTGTTCAATTTGTATTCACTGAAGTTTGTATTAATATTATTTTAAATTTGATCAGAATGAGTAACTTCAAAGTGGTATGATTCAAGAAGCTCTACCTTTGAAGTAGTAAAAAAAAAAAATTTTTATTTTTGAAGGTTTCATCTGTAGAAATTAAAATTAGAGCAGACTGTTACATCTTCCATAATATTAATAGGCAATTACAACTTCTAACATCCTGTTTGCTTTATGCAAGGTTATGCCTATTACAAGTTAAGGAGAAAATTAACATTTTACAACATAACAGACTTAAACTTCCCTCATTATATTAACATTTCTCTATGAAATTGTACATTGTGTGCTATAGGTTATTCTAACAGCTAATATTTGAAAACTGGTAACTAGAATTAGTATTAAAGTACACTTGGCTTGTTTTTTCAGGCAGAGCACACACAATCAGAATGTAGAAAGCTGTAGCCAAAATGAACTGCTGAAGTGGAATTGCTTCTGTTGACATCTGTTTCTAACTAGGCAATCGCTTCAGCCTAGTCTAGTCACACAACTCTATAAAACTCTAAGAGATGTATTCATTTTCCCTGAGTCGTCTTCTTGAGATAAAAAATAATTAAAAATTAGAAAGGAAAAAAAAAACCTGATTTTGCTCAAAGATTAAAATCAAACACCCTTTTAAGTACATAAGTATTGCTAGTACAAATATCACGCAGCATATACATTAAAATAAAAGTGCCACCGGTAAAATTTCAAAGAAGGTAATAAGACTATTTTGCCAATATTCTCATCAATATACTATGGTCTAAGCCTTAAAAAATGGCAAAAGGTGTTCTCTTTCAGTTCAGTTCCAGAATACATTATCTGTCATGTTTCTTCTAGTTAGAAAACAAAATTTATCAACATCTTGGTTCTATTTTAGCTTTATGTGCTAGAAAACCAAGAGTGAAGTTCACTCTTCAATTATAGTCATCTGCTCATTTCAGAGACCTGGAAGCATCTATTCTGTCTGCCTGCTTCAAATATTTGCTTTTCTGTTTTATAATTAAGTATTTTACTTCTATTTTATAATTAAGTATTGTTTTACATTTAATAATAAACTGTCCCAAGTCTTGTTGGAAGTAAGTGATAATGAAATCTCAAATAACTGGTCCTCATTTCTGGAGAACAAAATGAGACTTTTAAGCTTACAAAGATAGACAACTGCAACAACTGTGTACCAAAGTAAAGAAACCTTAAACTAAGATGCCTTAAGAGACATGGAACTAAATGTTACACCTTTTGGTTAACAGCCAAGTACATTAACCCTTTGCCCCACCCAGAGACTTCTGTTGTTGTTAGGTGCAGTGGAGTCATTCTGACTCATAGTGACCCCGTGTACAGCAGAACAAAGCACTGCCCAGTCCCGTGCCATTCTCACAATTGTTGTTGTGCTTTAGCCCGTTGTTGCAGCTGCTGTGTCAGTCCATCTCACTGAGGGTCTTCCCCTTTTTTGTTGACCCTCTACTTTACCAACTATGATGTCCTTCTTCAGGGACTGGTTCCTCCAGATAACATGCCCAAAGTACATGAGAAAAAGTCCCACTATCCTTGCTTCAAAGGAGCATTCTGGCTGTGCTTCTTCCAAGACAGATTTGTTCATTTTTTGGCAGTCCGCGGTTCATTAAATACTCTTCGCCAACACCATAATTCAAATGCATCTCTTCTTCTTCGGTCTTCCTTTTTCATTGCCCAGCTTTCACATGCATATGAGGCGATTGAAAACACCATGGGTTGAGTCACGGCACCTTAGTCCTCAAAGTGGCATCTTTGCTTTTTAACACTTTAAAGTGGTCTTTTGCAGCAGATTTGCCCAATGCAATACGTCCTATGATTTCCTGACTACTGCTTCCATGGGTGTTGATTGTGGATCCAAGTAAAATGAAATCCTTGACAATTTCAATATTTTCTCTGTGTATCAATATGTTGCTTTTTGGTCCAGTAACGAGGATTTTTGTTTTATGCCGAGGTGCAATCCATACTGAATTATAATCACATTATTATTTTTTTTTAAATACTTCCTTTAAGAGATTTAATGGTAAACTCTCAAAAGAAGTTTCTAGATAGCATTTGAAATATATCAGTGCTGGGTAAAAATACATTAATATATTAAATATTAGACATTTTAGTAATCCCAAATTTTATAAACCCTTGAAAGTTCATAAACCTTTGGACTATTCTTCTCAGTTATTTTCAGGTCGTTCATATATCTGTCTCTGAAAAAAAATTGAACCAAAAGTACAACAACATACAGGTAGAAGTTATTTACTGAAATAAATGTCCATGGGTATAATCAAATGGTAATTACTTCTTAGCCTGAAAGCTACCAAACATGAATACATCAACAATGAAACTAGTGTTAGGGAAGTTAGTCAAACGTGAGTTTTAAAAAGTTCTAGATAGTGAACATTCTCACCCAAATAAATGGAGAACTTTTACAGATTTTTCTCTTATCTTTAAAAAAAAAATTAGATCTAATACAGTGGCATTAAATACTTGTATTTTTCTACTTAAATGATAGGAAAAGCTGAAAAAAAAATTGTAATGTATCAAATTCCCCCTCCCCACCCCTACCACATTGGGTTGGTAATGAAAAGTCTTTCATCACAGGAGAGAAAAGATAACTCTTTTCAGGTAAAGTAACCCATTTCACTAAAAAGTAATCTCTCTGTTTATAGCTCATTTACAATAATCCTCAGAAGATGGAAATTTATAATTGATCATCCCTGACTAAAGGTTCCCATTCACAATGAATTATAACATCTATTTTCCTCTAGAGAAAATGAGCAAGAAAACAATTTCTGAAATGTCATTACTCATATAGTTTTTTAAAAATTATGTAGTACTTTAAATGGCCAATTGTAATTATCTTTTTTTTTCCTAATATAAAGAAACATCTCCTTTGAAAGCCACATCCTTGCTGCTCTTTATTTACAGGGCTCACAAATATTGCTAATAATTTTTTTGTACCATGGACTGCGGTAGGTTCTGGAGGTACAGGGATCCATAAGACACAGTTCTTGCTTCAAATAGTCGCTGATGCTACAGCAGGATCAGAATAGCAGTAACACCACTAATATTTCCTAAACACCTATTTGTGTCCAGTACTTCCCCAAAAGGTTAAGCACAGTTACCAAATGAACCAGTAGTTCCTCTCTTAGGGACATACCCAAGAGAAATTAAAACATGTCCAAACAAAAATGTGTACATGAATGTACACGGCAGCATTATTAATAAGAGCCAAAAAGCATAAGCAATCAAAATATCCATCAACTGACAAATGGATAAACAAAAGATGGCATATCCATATAACGGAATATGATACGACCATAAATAGGAATCAAATACTGATACACGCTACGACATGGATGAACCTTGAAAACATTATGCTAAGTGAAAGAAGCCAGTGACAAAAGAATAGATATTGTACGATTCCATTGATATAAAATGTCCAGATCAAGCAAATCTATAGGAAAAGAAAGCAGATTAGTAGTTGCCTAGAGTTGAGTGGCTCGAGGGAAATGAGGAGTGACTGCTAATGGGGTCAGCGTTTCTTTTTGGGGTGATGAACACGTTCTAAAACTGATTATGGTTTTTCGATGGTTGTACAACTCTGTGAACATGCTAAATACTACTGAATTGTATATTTTAAATAGATGAATTACGTGGCATATGAATTACATCTCAATAGCTAAACCAAAAATCCAAACCTGTTACCAACCAGTCAATTCCAACTCAAAGCAACCTTACAGGACAGAGTAGAACTACAGAGTCCTTCAGGGTTTCCAAGGAGCGGCTGGTGAATTCGAACTGCAGATCTTTTGGTTAGCAGCCATGCTCTTAACCACTGCGCCACTAGGGCCCCATATCTCAATAAAGCTGGTATTAAGAAAAGGTAATCAAGAGATGAAATAATTAGCTTGACTCCTATGATCAGTTCAGCTCTATTCTGTGTATAAAAAGGAGAGAGAGTGCTGAAGCAGAGAAATCTCTTTTCCTTCTGAGATGAATGTAAACCTTTGCTTCCTTTAGAATAGGAGAGCCAACGTAATTTCTACACAGTGGCTAAATCCCACCTGGACAGATTCTACCCAACCCATCTCCTAGGCCTCACCTCCTGTTCTTGAACTGAAGGTCAATCCTCTCCTATCCCTCATACACCCTGAGACATTTCTTCTACATTCTGCCTCCACAGCTACCAGTGAATTGAAGAGGCTTTACTTCTTGTCAACTAGACATTGGCCTAGAGAGTCCCAGGAAAGGTTCTAGAAATGAAGGATTTAAACGCAATCCAAATAAGCAGATTTCTTAACTTCGTGTTAGACGTGAAGGCATTGAAAGAGTTAACAAACTCAGGATATGGCCATATGCAAAAAAGGAAATATTAAGTATATCAAAATTATTTCAACAACATATCAAGTATAGATGATAAGACAAACCTAAGATGGCACCCTAGAGATTAAAAACACTGCCTGATAACAAAGAGAGGGAGAGAAACAAGGTTTATCAATGCTTTTGTGTAAACTACCATACACAAATTGGAATCAAGTTCAAACAAAAAGACTCTAAGATTTTCATACGGCACGAGGAAGATCAGTGAACTCAGACTGGTTGATAAATGTACCTTTACCTTTTTATGGACCCAACATAGTTTCTCATAGTGCCTGTCATATAACACAAACCGAGTAAATGTTTTCTAACTGAATAAATGCTTTTACATATAGAAAAACCCCTAATACCAATAATGGTTGGCACCTTTTACAATAAATCAAAGCTCCATACATCTGTGGTCAATTGATTTTCAACAAGAGCACTAAGTCCATTCAACGGGGAAAAGAGAGTCACTTTAATAAATGGTTCTAGGAAAACTGGATTTCTATATAAAAAAGAAAGAAGCTGGATCCATATCTCACACCATATATACAAATTAATTCAAAATACATCAAGGACCTATATGTCAGAACTAAAACCGTAAAACTGAGAAGAAAACAGGGGTAATCAATCAGAACCTAGTTTTTAACAATGGATTCTTAGATATGACACCAAAAGCACAAGCAGCAAAAGACAAAAAAAGATAAATGACACCTCATAAAAATGTTTAAATTTTGTTCATCAAAGGATTTTATCAACAAAGGGAAGAGACAACCTACACAAAGTGATTTTCCTGGAAGTCAAGAGGCCACTTTCAGATCAGTCTTCCTTTAGCCCATTATGCTTCTCAAATCTTTCCTGTCTCAAAGATAACAGGAAAACGGTCTCTGCCTTCACTCAGGTATACTGGCCCAACAAATACCACTACACAGTTTTCAAATTTTTATGTTAAATTTGTAGTTTAAGGGCATACTCAAAATTCTCAGCTGGCAACCACACAAACTACTTACTGATGAAGTATGTTAGGGAAAAACAAAAAATGAAACAATAGTTGCTGCCATTCGATTCTAACTCATGGTGACCCTGTGTGCAGAGTAGACCTGTGCTCCATAAGGTTTTCAATGGCTGATTTTTAAGAAGTAGATTGCCAGGCCTCTGGGTGGACTCAAAGTTCCCATCTTTCACTTAGCAGCCAAGCATGTTAATCATCTGTACCATCCACGGATGCCAGTATAGTAAAAAAAAAAAAAAAAAAACTGTTGCCATAGAGTCAATCCAACTCATATCAACTCTATAGGGCATGGCAGAAATGTCCCATAGAGCTTCCAAGGAGCACCTGGTGGATTCAAACTGCTGGCCTTTTGGTTAGTAGCTATAGCGCTTAACCACTATGCCAACAGGCTTCCCCAGCATAGCAGGCATTAAAAATACCGAGACCAAAAGAGAAGAGGTGCAAAGGTGGTGCCAGGTATAGAAGAAAGAATCATGATCAGAGAGGAAATAAGCAAGAATAAAGGGCACAGTTAGTTACAAAGTTATGCAAGCCATGAAAAAATACTTCCAAACCTGTGGATAGCATGTCAAACATTAAGCTTTTTTTTTTTTTCAGACCCTATAATGTGACAGCACACTCCCTCTTTCCACCCCGGATTTCTTGTGTCCATTCAGCCAGGTTCCTGTCCCTTCCTGCTTTCTCATCCTGCCTCTGGACAGGAACCACCCATTTGGTCTCATGTATCTACGTGAACTAAGATGCTCACTCTTCACGAGTATCATGTTTCATAGTCCAGTCTAATCTTTGTCTGAAGAGTGGGCTTCGGGAATGGTTTTAGTTTTGGGTTAACAGAGCGTCGGGGGTCCATGGTTTCAGGGGTTCCTTGGGTCTCAGTCAAACCATTAAGTCTGGTCCCTTTACGTGAGTTTGAGTTCTGCTCCACACTTTCTCCCACTCCGTCATGGACCTACTGTTGTATTCTCTGTCAGGGTGGTCACTGATGGTAGCTAGGCACCATCTAGTTCTTCTGGTCTCAGGCTGATGGAGTCTCTGGTTTATGTGGCCCTTTTGTCTCCTGGACTAATACTTTCCTTGTATCTTTGGTGTTCTTCATTCCCCTTTGCTCTAAATGGGTTGGGACCAATTGATGGATCTTAGATACTCGCAAGCTTTTAAGACCCCAGACGCCACTCACCAAAGTGGGATGCAGAACATTTTTTTAATAAACTTTGCTAAGTTTATTTTCTTAGTAACATTTGTCCTAGATGTCCCCCAAAACCATGGTCCCCAGACCCCAGCCCCAGCTACTCTGTCCCTCAAAGTGTTTGGCTGTGTTCAGGAAACTTATTAGCTTTTGGTTTAGTCCAGTTGTGAGGACTTCCCCTGCATTTTCTTAATAACTTGTTCCTCCTAAAAATTTTAAACAGTTTTTAAAGTCACATTCCCCCCCCCCCCCCCAACGGAGCAATTCTGTAATGAAAGTGACAAGTTAAAAACAGGAAACACTTTTAAAATGTGTTTTATAGTGAATGTTTCCAAAGCGCATTCGTCTTTCTCAAAACACCCAAACCAAAACCAAACCCATTGCCGTTGAGTCGATTCCAACTCATAGCGACCCTATAGGACAGAGTAGAACTGCCCCATAGAGTTTCCGAGGGGTGCCTGGTAGATTCGAACTGCTGACCTGTTGGTTAGCAGCTGTAGCACTTAACCACTACGCCACCAGGGTCTCAAAACACATCTGCCATAAAGTCTGGCATCCTTGAAAATTTAAATTTATAGGAAAAACTAAGATAAGTCACAGTGAAGTCCTCCACTCACTGGGTGACTATTTTACTGAATCATATTTAGTGGTTTGCATGTCTTTTACTTACCTCATCTCCCTCCATCTACAGATGGGTCCGTGTCTTTATTCCATCAATACCCAGCACAGAGCCAGGCATAAAGTAGGTGTTCAATAAATATTTAGTAAATAGATGAATGATTCAGATAGCTCGGTCTACTGATATTTTTTATAATAAAGAACATATAACTTTGTACAGAGGAGAGGGAATTGCCACCCCCTACAGCCAACCATCATTCTACACTAAGCACCTTGTAAACAGATAGCACTAGACATAGGAGAAACTGACAGTAGGGAAGAGCAAAACTGGAAGCTTAATACTGTAAGCTTAGTACATAAAATAGCACTATCCAAAGGCATGTTGGACTCCTCAAAGGACAGATCATTCAAGTGGAAGGTACTTGAGAGATCTCAGTCCACTGCATTCCCAGAAGGATCCTTAAAACACACCACGTCCACACTGGGTAATCATCATCATTCCCCTCATCTCACCCCCTGCCCTTCTGCCCATGTGTGCCTACTTCATTAATCCACCAAAGTTATTGAATAACTCTTCCCTGCTCCTTTTCTTAGGCCAGAGAAAATTCCAACACTTTTGTTTCTCCCGCCTGTCATTCACATTACAAGCTTGCCAGCTTTTATTCTAATCTTGATATTTACAATACAAAAAGAGAAGAATGAAAGATAGGGCAGAAAAATCTATAACTGAGGGAAACAGAAAGGCATCAAACAAAATTAAATGATCTGGGATGGCTTGGTGTGATTACTGTTGGAAAGTAAAGAAAGATGGAATATGGAAAATGTACGACTTGCTTTTGATACATATTTTTTTCTCTCATAGACAATATTTTTCTTCTAGATAAATTGAAAATAAAATATATCTATTCCAGTACAATATTATAATATGCAAATATTCAGGAAATATATCCTGACATATAATTATCCTTCAGTTATTTTCTCCCCAGGCTAGATAATCTGTTTTTTCATCTTTCTCTACAGTCAGGTCTCATAAACCTTCTTAGTTTCCATTCCCTGTATAAGTCTAAATTTAGATAATTAACTCTCATAGTGTTCTTAGCAGACATGAATATAAAGGGAAGAAAATAGAAAAATATAACTGATGAACAAGATAAGAAGGTACTTAAGGATAAAAATTTTATATACATGTATGTGTATACCAAATAAAAATACTTTTTAAAAACCTTGGTTTAGAGAAAAGCTATAATGAAAAGCATACTTTAACAGCTCAGTAATAGAAGACTAAGGTAGTTAATTGATTCTTCTATTTATTAGCTGTCAAAAGACAATGTTTGCAATAGTTGATTTTCTTCCTACCTTAGAAATATTTCACCCACGGGACATTATATAACGTTGCCCAAGATTTAAAGGGTGATAAAAACCTGACCAAATTTCTAATAAAGAAACCTTTCATTCACACATACAAAAGCAACAGAAATAAATTAAGATTCTGAAGGGCAAAGTTTAGATATTTTCTATGTCTGGACATTTTATTGGCTGAAGTCTTAAATGGCTAGGTTTTTCTTACGTGTTCAAATATTGAAAATTTACCTTTTGTCTCCAGTATGTCTTTCAAATAGAATTTAATAGTTAAATTATTTAAGCTATACGTGCAGAACACAATACCTAAGATTTGCAAAGTGACCTGAGTGAATGATGAGCATCAAACGTTCGAGAAAGAGAACCACGATACGCAAATATCCTATTTCAATTTATTCTTAATACTTAAAGCCCACATGCCACTATAAGCTGTAAAGTAATTTATAAATATTAAGAGCTTAAAGCCTTACTATAGCATTTCTGCTGTTGCCTCAAATCCTGGCATACTAAATTAAGTCATGTTCTTCTTGAAGCTAGCCTGTTAGTTAAAATCAACACTAGAAATGATTCCCCTAAAGGAAAAAATAATAATCACCTGAGTGAAACAATTCAATGACGAATCTTGTACAAACAACACTTCTTCTCCAGACTGGGCATAAATGTTGTCCACGAATGAGAAATAAAATGGACATGGACCAGTGGAAATTGAGAATACAGCAGAGCAGCGCTTCTCAAACAAATCACCTGGGGATCCTACTAAAAATACAGATTTTAATTCAGTAGGTATCTGGGTGGGACCTGAGATTTCTAACAAGTTTTTAGGTGATGCTGATGCCACTTGTCCACGGACTTGCACTTTCAGTAGCAAGGCTATAGGCTATCCACATCTTATTTCAGGGTACTAAAGCTCAGGTGCCCTAAGACCACCAGTTATGTTTACTGGCTTCCTGCAGCAAGGCAAAACTCATACAACGGGAAACTTGGCATTTTGGTAAGAGGGAGACAGAATAAACTTATAAGGTTTGGGCTTCTGCTGGGTGATTTGGGAGAGGGTTAATAAAATGGAGGTCTGTTATGGATTCGATGTTGTCAGGAGTCAGAGATAATTTGATGATTGGACATCTTAATTTTTACTTAGGAGGCAGGAGGAACAGAGAGTGACTAGAGGTAATAAGCAATAATCAGTCACTGATGTTACTAAGGAGGCCACATAAGAACTGAAACTGACCAGTGCTGTCTCCCGTCTCACGCTCACTACGGGCAAGATACTCAATCAATAAAATAGTAGGACGAATTGACCACATTATTACATAATTTCCCCTTCCCCTTGTATATGATTTGAATTCTATGCACTGCAAGGGTCTGGAATCAAAAAGACCTAAGCAACAATCTTTGAGATGTGAAAAGAGGTACAGACCAGCAAACTCACACCCTTTGGCAGCACTATGTCACATGACTTCCAAGAAGGCTCATCAAGGAAGGCAAAGCAGGCCAAAGGAAGCCAACTAACTGGCTTACCTATGGCTGAGGAGCAGTGCTCAGAAATAATTTAACTAAAAAATATTCTCAGCATTTAGAGGCCTCCTTTAAATGAAATGAACTCTCTGCATTTACATCTTTTGTAAACACTGTGTGAGGCAATGTACTGTAGTGTACAGTATGCCTTTTAGACATGTTAGAACCCTGACTTCACTATCTATATGAATCAGGACAATTCAGTTAACTTTTTTGGGTTTAAGATTCCTCAGTTTTTACTACCTTCTAAGTTGTCCTCCACAGCATTTAAAATTAACACATTATCAAACCAGTTTAACATTAACTCATTCAACAAATAATTGTTACTATGTGCCAGGCACTGTGTTTTCCAAATAAATTCAATATTTAAAAAGGGACCTGCCCTCCTACAGCTTACAAGCTAGCATAAAGACAAATAATTAATCCAACAACAAAAGTACTGGATGTTACCAGAGAACAGCACAGAAAGACTTAGGGTAGAGGTCTGAGACAAGGAAGACTCCTTAGATTAAGAAAACCTGAAAAAGTAATAATAATATGGAGAGACTTCAAATTATGGCTGCCTAAAGAAGTCAGAAATTCACTGCTGCATAAAACAAGTGTAAAACTAGGCAAAATTATATTAAAAACAACAACAACAAGGATATTTCAGGGCACTGGAAACTGACCAAAGGCAGACAACAAATTGAGAATAATTTATTCTTGAGAATCTGCTAGAGGTTTAGGTAAATACAGCAGAAATCTGTGCCCTTCTTGCCTGTGTCTGCTCACCTCCTACACTCTCTCAGCTGGGATGGTCAGAAGTATAGTTTGACAAGATTGAGTCTGTCCACAAAAACCAGTAGCATTACTACCAGACAAGAAGGACCTGATTCAGGGCTGGGGTAGCAAAACTCCATGGCTTTAAAAGCTAAAAGTGGCAGATTTGGTTGGACAGGAACGAGAAATACCCACACCTTTGCTAGCCTACGGTTCTGGTCCAAGCTTGGGCAAGTGGCAGGTCAGCAAGAAATTTTATGGGGAAATCTTAGAAATGGGAGAGCCACAGGAGGGCTGAGATAAGTTCTCCACACCTCACTGGCTAACTGGGAAACTGTGTACATACAAAGGGAAAACACAAGAGAGCCTAGAATAAAAAGTAAAATACAAGAGAGACTTGAGAACTGGCTACAACTTTTTTAAGTGGTCCCCAACTGCTGCAAATATAGATTGGCAAAAGGTAGAAGCCTTACAGGCTCAAGGTACTACTAACCAGGCTAAAAAATAAAAATAAAGGAACTGAGCAGACATCAGCGGCCAAACACTGTAGAAGACATAGCATGCACAATTTAAGTTCCAGAGAGTTACAAAAATAAAATCATATTGTTCTGTTATACACAAGGTTCCTGTGGGTTGGAGCCAACTCAATGACACCTAACAACTATATTAAAACTTTAGTAATAAGTATAGCACTTTCCTGAGCTCTGTGGATCATTCTAGTGAATTATCAAACCTGAGGGTGGTTTTAGGAAACCCCTGAACTTGCAGCTGTTGTCTGAAGTGAAGTCATGTAGGTACTGTTCCCCCTAACTTTGCACCTATATTTAAAGCACTCATTATTCTACAACTATTATTTTAGTGTCTATGTCTCCGAACTTCCTGGAAAAGCAACCATGGTTTTTTAAATCTTGCATTCTTAGTTTCTAACACCAAATATGACAAATAGGTGCTGGATGAAGAAATGAATGAACAAGTGAGCAAATGAATATATGTAGTAAAGAACAAGGTTGATAGAATTGGGAAGATTAGGTTTACTAATCAGAGAAATTAAGAGAGACTCTTAGTACATAAGAGACTTAATAAACAACTCTCTTAGTCATCTAGTACTGCTATAACAGAAATACCACAAGTGCGTGGCTTCAACAAAGAGAAACGTATTCTCTCACTGTCTAGTAGGCTAAGTTCAAACTCAGTACATCAGTTCCAAGGGAAGGCTTTCTCTGTCAGCTCTGGAGGAAGATCCTTGTCATCAATCTTCCCCTGGTCTGGGAGCATCTCAGTACAGAAACCTCAGGTCCAAAGGAAGAACCCTGCTAATGGCACTGCATTCTTGGTGGTATGCACGTTTCTCTTTTATATTTCAAAAGAGAATGGCTTAAGACACTACCTAATCTTCTAGACCTCATCAGTATAACTGCCACTAATCCATTTTATTACATCACAGTCATGGGATTTACAAGATATAGGGAAATCACCTAAAACGGTAGACAATCAAACAATACTGGGACTCACGGCCCAGCTAAGTTGAAAGATATTTTGGGGGGACACAACTCAATCCATGACAAACTGCTATAAGCAAACAATAATAATAACCAACATTAATGAAGAATTTACTATGTCACTGTTCTAAATATATTACATGTAACAATTCTTAACCATTACAGTGACTTCATTACGAAGTTATAAGCTTTACTGCCATTTTCGAGATATGTCAACAGAAACAAAAAGTTAAATTTACCCATTGTGGGCAAAGATTTCAATACACATTTATAAAAAAAAAATATATATATATATAAATGGCCAATAAGCACATGAAAACATGTGCAACATTATTAGTCATTAGGGTAATATAGAAAAAACAATGATATATGCACTATAATGGATATAACAAAAAAAGTAGACAATAACAACTGTTGGTGACGATGTAAAGAAATTAAAACCTTCCTACCTTGCTGGTAGGAAGTAAAATGGTGACGCTTTGGAAAAAAATTTGGCAGTTCTTCAAAAAGTTAAAGATAGAGTTACCACATAACCCAACATTTGAACAAGCTCCTCCTTGGATATGCCCTTGGTATGTCAACTCCTCGGTATATGTCCAAGAAGAAAATACACATCAACACAAACACTCATAAGGAATGTTCATACCAGCATTATTCGTAATAATCCAAAAGTAGAAACAACCAAAATTTCCATCAACTGATGAGTGGATGTCATCCAGTCACTACTCATAGCATCCCTTTGTACAACTGAATGAAACACTGCTCAGTCCTGCGCCATCCTCACAATCATTGTCACTGCTGAGTCCATAACTGCAGCCACTGTGTCAATCCACCTCACTGAGGGTCTTCCTCTTTTTCGCTGACCCTCTACTTTACAAAGCATGATGTCCTTCTCCAGGGATTGGTCCCTCCTGATGTCATGTCCAAAGTATGTGAGACAAAGTCTCACCATCTTTGCTTCTAAGGAGCATTCTAGCTGTACTTCTACTAAGACAGATTTGTTCATTCATCTGGCAGTCCATGGTATATTCAATATTATTCTCCAACACTGTAATTCAAAGGCATCAATTCTTCTCTGGTCTTCCTTATTTATTGTCCAGCTCTCACATGGATATGAGGTGACTGAAAACACCAAGGCTTGGGTCAAGCACAC
Organism: Elephas maximus indicus; assembly: GCF_024166365.1. Lineage (NCBI taxonomy): Eukaryota > Metazoa > Chordata > Mammalia > Proboscidea > Elephantidae > Elephas > Elephas maximus. The sequence continues at coordinate 17,753,027 of NC_064842.1, read as the reverse complement.
CCCAGTCCTTAAAGTGATGCCTTTGCTTTTGAACATTTTAAAAGGTCTTTTACAGCAGATTTGCCCAATACAATGAATCATTTGATTTCTTGACTGCTGCTTCCATGGCTGTTGGTTGTGGATCCAAGTAAAATGAAATCCTTGACAACTTCAATCTTGCCTCCGTTTATCATAGTGTTGCTTATTGGTCCAGTTGCGAGGATTTCTGTTTTCTTGATGTTGAAGTGTAATCCATACTGAAGGCTGTGGTCTTTGATCTTCACCAGTAAGTGCGTCAAGTCCTCTTCACTTTCAACAAACAGGATTGTGTCATCTGCATAACGCACGGTGTTAATGAGTCTTCCTCCAATCTTGATGCCCCGTTCTGCGTATTGTCCAGCTTCTGGGATTATCTGCTCAGCATACAGGTTGAATAAGTATGACAAACGAATACAACCCCTGACATACATCTTTCTTGACTTTAAACCACTCAGTATCCCCTCCTTGTTCTGTATGAACGACTGCCTCCTGGATCCGTTTACAGGTTCCTCATGAGCACAATTAAGTGTTCTGGAATTCCCATTCTTCACAATTTTATCCATAATTTGTTATGATCCACACAGTCGAATGCCTTTGCATAGTCAAAAAAACACAGGTAAACATCTTTCTGTTATTCTATGCGTCCATCCATGATCCATCAGACATCAGCAATGATATCCCTTGTTCCACATCCTCTTCTGAATCCAGCTTGAATTTCTGGCAGTTCCCTGTTGATGCACCGCTGCAACCACTTCTGAAGGATCTTCAACAAAATTTTACTTGTGGGTAATATTAATGATATTATTAAATAACTTCTGCATTCAGTTGGATCAATTTTCTTTGAAATGGGTACAAATATGTATCTCTCCCAGTTGGCGAGGTAGCTGTCTTCCAAATTTCTTGACATATACCAGTGAGCACCTCCAGTGCTATATCTGTTCATTGAAACATTTCCATTGTTATTCTGTCAATTCCTGGAGCCTTGTTTTTTGCCAATGCCTTCAGTCCAGTTTGGACCTCTTCCTTCAGTATCACTGGTTCCCGAACATAAGCTACCTCCTGAAATGGCTGAATGTCAGCCAATTCTCTTTGGTACAGTGACTCTGTATTCTTCCATCTGTTTTTGATACCTGATGCATCACTTAATATTTTCCCCACAGAATCCTTCAACATTGCAATTTGAAGCTTGAATTTTTTCTTCAGTTCTTTCAGCTTGTGAAATGCCAAGCCTGTTCTTCCCTTTTGGTATTCTAACTCTAGGTCTTTGCATATGTTATTATAACACTTTACCTTCTCAAGCCACCCTTTGAAATCTCCTGTTCAACTCTTTTACTTCATCATGTCTTCCCTTTGTTTTAGCAACTTGAAGTTTAAATGCTAGTTTCAGAGTCTCTTCTGACATCCATTTTGGTCTTTTCTTTCTTTCCTATCTTTTTAATGACCTCTTGCTTTCTTCATGTATGACGACCTTGATATCATTCCACAACTCGTCTGGTCTTTGGTTATTAGTGTTCAATGCATCAAATCTATTCTTGAAATGGTCTCTAAATTCAGGTGGGATATACTCAAGGTCATACTTTGGCTCCCACGGGCTTGTTCTGATTTTCTTCAGTTTCAACTTGAACTTGCATATGAGCAATTGCTGGTGTGTTCAGCAGTCAGTCCCTGGCCTTGTTCTGATAATAAAGAAGCTTTTCTATCAACTCTTTCCACACATATAGTCAATTTGATTCCTGTATATTTCATCTGGTGGGTCAACAGGTAAAGTTACCATTTATGTTGTTGAAAAATGGTATTTGCAATGAAAGAGTCATTGGTCTTGCAAAATTCTATCACGAGATCTCCAGCATCATTTCAAATCACCAAGGTCATATTTTCTAAGCACAGATTCTCCTTCTTTGTTTCCAACTTTCACATTCCAATCATCAGTAATTATCCTGATTCCATGTTCAATCAATTTCAGACTGCAGAAGTTGGTAAAAATCCTCAATTTCTTCATCTCTCGTCTGAGTGGTTGTGCGTAAATTTGAATAATAGTCATATTAACTGTTCTTCTTGTATGCATATGGATATTATCCTAACACCGACAGCTTTGTACTTCAGGATAGATCTTGAAATGTTCTTTTTGACGATAAATGCGACGCCATTCCTCTTCAATTTGTCATTCTCGGCATAATAGACCATACGATTGCCTGATTCAAAATAGCCAATACCAGTCCATTTCAGCTCACAAATGCCTAGGATATCGATCTTTACACAGTCCATTTCATTTTTGACAATTTTCAATTTTTCCAGGTTCATCCTTCGTACATTCCACGTTGATTATTAATGGATGTTTGCAACCATTTCTTCTCACTTTGACTTGTACCACATCAGCAAATGAAGGTTGCAAAAGCTTGACTGCATCCACATCATTAAGATCGACTCTAAGGAGGCAGTTCTTCCCCAGTAGTATTTTAAGTACCTTCCCATCTGCAGGGCTCATCTTCCAGCACTGTATCAGACAATGTTCTGGTGCTATTCATAAGGTTTTTACTGGCCAGTTTTTTCAGAAGTAGACAATTAGGTATTTCTTCCTAGTCTACTTAGTCTAGAAGCTCTGCTGAAACCTTCCACCAAGGTGACCCTGCTGGTGTTTGAAATACTGGTGACAAAGCTTCCAGTATCACAGCAACACAGTATGACAAACTGGCAGACACATAGTGAAAAACAAAGTGTAGTATATCCATATAATGGATATTACTGAGCAATAAAATTGAGTACTGGTCATGCTATAACTTGAATGAACCCTGAAAACATTATACTAAGTAAAAGAAGCCTGTCACTAAAGATCCCTTATCATATGATTCCATTTATATGGAAGGTACAGAATAGGAGGAGCCCTGGCGGTGTGGTGGCTAGAGCGCTCAGCTGCTAACACAAAGGTCAACAGTTTAAACACACCAGCCACTCCGTGGGAGAAAGATGTGGAAGTCATGAAGATTTCAGCCTTGGAAACCCTATGGGGAACTTCTATTCTGTTCTATAGGGTTGCTATGAGTTGAAATCAACTGAATGGCAACAGGTGTGTTTTGGTGGTTTGTTTTTTGTTTTTTTGGTTTGTACAGAATAGGCAGATGTATACGGACAGGAAGGTCCTAGGTGGAGCAGACAGTTGGTGCTTGGCTGCTAACCTAAAAGTTAGCAACTCTAACTCACCCAAGAGTGCTGTGGGAGAAAAGGCCTGGCAATCTGCTTCCATTAAGATGACAGCCAAGAAAACCCTATAGAGCAGTTCTACTCTGTAATTCACCGGGCCTTTGGGAGTAGAGTCGACTCCACAGTAACCAGCAAAAACACAAGGACAGAAAGTTGATTCGCAATCGCCAGGGAATAGGGTCTGGCAACGGACAGTGGCTGCTGATGGGCGCCAGGTTTCTTTTTGGTGTCAAAAATTTTCTAAAATCAGATTATGGTGACGGTTACACATTCTGTGAATATACTAAATTGTATACTTTAAATAGGTCAATTGTATGAGGTGTAAATTATATCTCAATAAAGCTATTTAAAACACTTAGTTACAATACAACAGTTTAAATAAAATTAAATATATGCTCACTGTAACACCAGAAAGAGGATTTGAACCTGGTAGCCTGGTTCTGCACTGTGGATTCTTGCACACTTCACAAAATTAGCACATCTTCAAAAAGGACTTCATCTAAACATATGGAGGAAAGCTGATAATTTTTAATGTATTTTTGTTACCGACATATTTTAAAATAGGTAGGTAGTGTGAAAACAAGATTTATGATATTAAAGAAAATTCTAAAGGAAAAAGTTATTTTACTTCTGAACTACTTTTTGTACTTTGGTGACTTCCTATGATTAAAAACTGAAAACTGTTATTACCTGTTGAAAGCAGATGATTTTTCCATATGGATTCTCTTTCTCCTAGCTAGCTTTTGTTTGTTTCACAGACACACAAAGCAAAGAACATCTAGTCAATGATACTCTCCTCCCCAATGTCACATAGTAGCTTAATAAACAGCTGTTATCCTTGTCCTCTAGAGAGTTAATTACACCAATAGGCAAATGATTTGTTTTCTGATCTCTCCTATTCGTATTTTTCTAAAACATTAAAGTAATTCATATAACACATGTGTAAGACATGTATGACTGATAAAAATCTAACACACCTGAATCTCAGTAACTACTGATTTCCTTGAGGCATGGAATCCAAGCAGCTGTTTCTGACCACTATATACTGTGAGAGACCTCCCACGCACCTCCTATCCATAACAAAAGGAATTTTTGGGTCCGCAAGCCTAACTAAGAAAACAAGATCCTGATGTTAGAACATCAAAATAAGGGCTTTACAACACAAACACACAGCAAGGCTGTACAGCACCTGGATAACTATTATTTGGCAGAGTCAGGGCCTTAACCATTTCCACTGTCCTTTGGAATCCTCCTTTGAATTTTACTGGACCACAGGCTTTTGGTGAAGATATCAAAATATTTCAAAATGAGAAACCACCAATATTGGATACTCAAGCCTGTCCTTTTGCTGTAAAGAAACTGAACGATAAACATAACAGCAATCAATTCACAAATTTAGGTAGGCTTTATTAGGTAAGACTAGCAATTTAATCACTTAGGTGGAATCGTGTAGGACAACCAGTTTAGACAACAACAAAGGGGTTCAAACTCCCTCCATTTTAAAACAAACAGAAGATTGCATTTCTACCACAAATTCCAAGCAACCAATCTTGACAAGCAGCATGAATCTTAAAATTGTTTGGGATAGGCAGACACTTAATATATACAGTCGTCCCTCCATTATCCGTAGGTTCTGCATCTGCGGATTCAACCAACTGCAGATCCAAAGTATTCGAGAAAAAAAAATTTGCAAAAACCAAGACTTGAATTTGCCCAGTACCAAGCTCTACACTGAATCCATACTCATGAAAAGCTGTGCAGGCAGTCTCCCGCCATTTCAGATCCTCAGTCTCTCTGCAGCACTGAACTCTTTGTTGGAGAATGCTTGGCCTCCGGCTTTGTCATTATTCCCTAAACAAAACAACTATTTACAAAACATTTACATTGTATTAGGCATTATAAGTAATCTTTACTTATAATGCCTAATACAATGTAAATGTTTTGTAAAGCATACCAGAGGATGTGCGCAGGTTATATGCAAATACTACGCCATTTTATACAAGGAACTTGAGCATCCATGCATGGTCCTGGGATGAATCCCTCTTGGATACTGAGGGACAACTATATTAATGTAAAAATAATAAATACAGACAAATCTAAGTCCAGATACATGGATATTGAGACAACTATGTCAGGTACATAAAGGGTAGAAGTACCTTTTAAAACTTGATTTAAAAAGTACAAGGTAAGTGGAATGTATGAGGTAGTCTACCAGGGAAAAGAAGAAGCATGCTTTCATATACTGAACAAGTTTAAAAACTGTAATATTTGTCATGGATTGAATTAAAATTTATGTCCCCCCAAAAAACATGTGTATCAGTTTGGCTGGGCTATGACTCCCAGTATTGTGTGATTTTCCTGTATGTTGTAAATCCTGCCTCTATGAAGTTAATGAGGGAGGATGGGCGGCAGCTGTGTTGGTGAGGCAGGACTCAATATATAAGATTGGATTGTGTCTTGAGGCAATCTCTTGAGATATAAAAGAGAGAAGCAAGCACAGAGACTGGGAATCTCGTACCACCAAGAAAGCAGCTCCAGAAGCTGAGCGCATCCTTTGGACCTGGAGTCCCTGCACCTGAGAAGCTTCTTGACCAGGGGAAGATTGATGACAAGTAGTCTTCCTTCAGAGCTGACAGACAGATAATGCTGTCCCCCGGAACTGACACCCTGAATTTGGACTTGCAACCTACTCGACTGTGAGAGAATAAACTTCTCTTTGTTAAAGCCATCCACCTGTGGTATTTCTGTTATAGCAGCACTAGATAACTAAGACAGTACTTAACCAAGTGAACAGATAGCAACACTATTTCCTTACCAAGTACGGCTGAAGACAAGGAAAGGAGTGTCTCACTGTGATCTCAATCTTCTAGAGATTATTAGCAACCCTTAGAACTTACATTCTCCTGGAAAAACTGCATGGTTTCCTGTCTGTCTTTAGGATTATGAATTTTTAGGAAATAAGCCACAACATATACTAGCTCTGTGATCTTCTCAACTACCTGAGATGATACCTTTTGTGGCCCGAGTCAGAAAAACGTCTCAGAAGACAGGAGCCATTCTAACATAAGCTCTAAATCCCTCACTCACCCATCCATTCAATCAATAAATATTTATTATCGCCAGGCCCCCAGGAAGCTCACAGTCTAGTAGAAGAAATAAAGAGACCTATTTATAACCGACTGTAATAAGGCGATAATAAGGCGATAAAAAGCTATAATAGAGATACAAGATTCAGTGGTGATGAACTCTACTTATGAAAGCTTCACAAATTAAATACCTGGGGTAGTTCTTAAAAGGTAAGAGCTCTCAACAAGGCTGTCAAAGAAAAGGGAGGATATTCCAGGCAAAAGGAAAAACATGCATAAAGATGCAGAGACATAAAAGAACACAGTACATACAGGAAACTCTTATGTGGTTTAAAATTACTGAAAAACAGAGCACGAACAGGAGAGCAGTGGAGCCGAGGTTAATTAGATATGCAGGAGCCAAAAAAAGGGACAGAAAAAGAAAAAGTGAGGAGATATGCACAAGGAAAGAAGAAAAACAAATGAGATCACTCCCAGGAGCCAAGAAGATAGAGGGTTTAAGAGTTATCACTAAGTCTGAACACTTTAAAAAAATACTTAGTTATCACTAAGTATTTCATAGCTATGTGAAATAGACTGAATCAAACTAGATCTAATACTCAGCTCTCTTTCTAATATTAGTAAGAACACTTGTTCACAGATGGCCAACTGTCTATAAAGGACTAATTCTTCAGTAATTCGTTCTATAAAGGAGTAATCTTGAGATATCAATAGACTTTCTCTTGAGATTTCAAATGTATGCATATTTTTAATATACTTTAAATAACTACTATTGAAAGTACTACTGTGAAAGGGAAACAAAGATGAGAAAGACACATGTCTACCTTATATTCTACCAGGCTATAAAGTAAGCTATGTCTTTTATGAACTTTTAGCAAGATGTCATCCTGTGAGCTGTATTTCAAAGACTATATATGAGCTCTTCAAATCTATAAAATGCATTAAGAGCAACTTTAAAATTATTTATGTGAATGAACATAAAATCTGATGTAACAATTTTCATTCAAGCATAGGAATTAACTATTCATATCTACAAATCAGTAAATTGTACTTATGAATTCATGTAACACTCTCGTTCCATCTAAGTATTCAAAACTCTCACATTAATAAGCCATTCAACAAGATCACTAAGATTACGCTCACATTTTTATGCTACAATTTTCATCTTTGTCTTTGTATTTCTTAGACTACTTTTTCCAAAATAAATAAAAGGAAAAAAAAACCCTCTAAGATCAAAAGCTATATATTTAAAATTTAAAAACCCAAAATCATTGCACATAATCCTAAAAAATGCTCAATTTCTAGGAGACTAATTTTAAGATTCTGTCATCAGTTTAAGATCTATTTCATTAATTACTCTAACAAATATTTATTAATCTTTGTAGCCACATCAGCAACCCCTTCCTTGCGTTTCAACAACTCCGGTCCACACCAGTGGAGTATGACTGAAGCCATGCGGTGGGCTGGCTTCTTAAAACAAAAATATACAATGGGAAACAACAACTAGGCAGGCCCTCTTTCCTAGCACTCAACCTCCCCACCTACCTACAACCAGCTAAGAGATTCACACTGTTGAGCGGAAAGGGGACTCTGGAGCCCGCCCAATAATATGAATGCAGACCTTAATATGCACTAGACACTTTAATTTTAAAACGTATCTCAGTGCAGTAGGGAAAACTTTCATTTCAAATCTCATTTTCAAAAATTACTTGAGGTATTCAAACAACTTTAAGAAAGAATATCATGGTTAGCATCAGTCATTAATTGTGCTATTTTATGGCTCCAATATTTCGATACACAGTAGTTTCCTGGTCATTTCCAGAAGAATAATCCTTGCCCTCCCCACATCTCAATGGCACGTAAAAATGAACTAAGACTGTCAAGAGAATGAACTGAATTGCATATAGGTTAATACTTCATTAAAGAGAAGGTAGTGTCTGCGTCACTTTCAATGGTGGTGGAAAACTAAACATGGACAAGTTCCACACATTGCCAATAAAGCAAGGTAAGAACATCTCTGCCTCCTCCACAATCCAGTGTGTTGTTGAAGCTGTCTTCCTCTGCCCTCTGTAGTTCTGGGTAGAGGAAGAGGTTTTATTACAGATGTGTGGATGTGTAATCTGGGGGAAGGGTTAAATCAGAAACAATAAAAAAATACTTATTATAAGAAAAGAGATCAGAATTCTATGTGAGTCCAGAAACAGCTTTGGATAATTTGCATTGCTGAATCCCTTCACTTTATTAAGACTGGGTGACTATGATTGAAATTTTAGGAGGTATCCTAAATCAAAGTAGTTAGAAATTATCAAAGAGTGTATCCTGGAATATCACTCTAAGTAGTCAAAGAAAATAATTAAGAATGAATAAAAGAATCAGAGGCATTTAGGTAGGAGCTCTTAAGAAGCAAGTGAGTCAAGTTAAAGGCTTATAAAGTTCACAATATGTCAGAGGGTTAATAGATATTTCATTATTTTTGAAAACAAAATCATGTCAACCCTACCTCATAAAATTAACAGATTATGAACCTTATTCTACCCCCAAGAAGTATGTCCCTGGTTGCAAGGATTGTATTGTGTCCCTCAAAAACATGTCAACTTGGCTAGGCCATGATTCTCAGTATTAATTATCCTTCATTGTGTCATGGTATATAATCATCCTCCATTTTGTGATCTGATGTAATTATCCTATGTGTTGTAAATCTTAACTTCTATGATGTTAACGAGGCAGGATTAGAGGCAGTTATGTTAATGAGGCAGGATACACTCTAAAGGATTAGGTTGTATTTTGTGTCAATCTCTTCTGACATGTAAAAGAGATTAAACAGGCAAGCAGAGATGAGGGATCTCCTATCACTAAGAAAAAAGAGCTGGGACTGGAGGACATCCTTTGGATCCAGAGTCCCTGCACTGAGAAACTCCTACACCCATGGAAGATTGATGACAGGACCTTCTCTCTGAGCCAACAAAGAGAAAAAGCCTTTCAGGGGAGTGGACACCCTGAATTCAGACTTCTAGCCTTCTAGACTGAGAAAATAAATTTCTGTTTGTTAAAGTCATCCACTTGTGGTATTTCCATTATAGCAGTACTAGATAAATTAGGACACTCATTTTAAAATATGTATAAATATGTGTTACAGAAAATGCACTTACTTTTTTAGGCTATTGCAAATGGCGAACTTGATGAGACATTTTTTAAAACAAAACAGTCATGGGAAACGGTATTAGTTATATCATAAAAGACCCAATTTATTTTAATTTTATTTACTTAATTATCCTAATCACAAGAAAAGGATCTATGAGCTACATGGTCTCAGGACACTCTTCTTTGGAAACCAATGAAAAATAAAAACATTTACATTGAAAGAAATTGTTTTATTTCTACTCATTAGAGATTATTTCTGTTTGTTTTTCAGAAACACTTAAAATTCACAGATAACAACTACAGTCTAAAGCCTACAAATCAAAAGCAATTGGTCATTCATCAACCAGTGAAAACAATATTAATTTTAAAAAAGTGTTGTTGTTGTTGTTGTTGTTGTTGTTGTTAGATGCCGTCGAGTCAGTTCCAACTCATAGCAACCCTGCGCACAACAGAATGAAACAATGCCCGGTTCTGCGCCATCCTCACAACTTTTGCTATGCTTGACCTCATTGTTGAAGCCACTGTGTCAATCCATCTTGTTGAGGGTCTTCCTCTTTTTTGCTGACCCCCTACTCTACCAAGCATGATGTCCTTATTCAGGGACTGATCCCTCCTGATAACACGCACAAAGTACGTGAGACGCAACCTAGCCATCCTTGCTTCTAAGGAGCATTCTGGTTGTACTTCTTCCAAGACAGATTTGTTCGTTCTTTTGGCAGTCCATGGTATATTCAATATTCTTCTCCAACACCACAATTTAAAGGCATAATTCTTCTTCAGTCTTTTTTATTCATTGTCTAGCTTTCGCATGCATAGGACGCAACTGAAAACACCATGGTTTGAGTCAGGCACACCTTAGTCCTCAAGGTGACATTCTTGCTTTTCAACACTTTAAAGAGATCTGCAGCTGATTTGCCCAAGGCAATGCATCTTTTGATTTGACTGCTGCTGCCATGGCTGTTGATTGTGGATCCAAGTAAAATGAAATCCTTGACAACCTCAGTCTCCTCTCCATTTATCATGACGTTGCTTATTGGCCCAGTTGTGAGGATTTCTGTTTCACGTTGAGATGTTATCCATACTGAAGGCTGTGGTCTTCCATCTTCATCAGTAAGTGCTTCAAGTTCTCTTCACAAGCAAGGTTGTGTCATCTGCATAACTCAGGTTGTTAATGAGTCTTCCTCCAATCCTAATGCCCCATTCTTCTTCACATAGCCCAGCTTCTAGGATTATTTGCTTAGCATACAGACTGAATAGGTATGGTGAAAGGTTACAACCCTGACACACACCTTTCCTGACTTTAAACCATGCAGTATCCCCTTGTTCTGTTCGAATGACGGCCTCTTGATCCATGCACACATTCCTCACGAGTACAATTAAGAGTTCTGGAATTCCCATTCTTGGCAATGTTATCCATAATTTGTTATGATCCACAAACTCGAATGCCTTAACATAGTCAATAAAACACAGGTAAACACCTTTCTGGTATTCTCTGCTTTCAGCGAGGATCCATCTGACGTCAGCAATGATATCCCTGGTTCCACATGCTCTTTTAAATCTGGCTTGAATTCTGGCAATTCCCTGTCCATACACTGCTGTAACCACTTTGGAATGATCTTCTGTGAAATTTGGCTTGGCTATGGTATTAATGATATTGTTCAATGATTTCCGCGTTCAGTTGGATCACCTTTCTTGGGAAAGGCATAAATATGGATCTCGTCCAGTCAGTTGGCCAGGTAGTTGTCTTCCAAATTTCTTGGCATAGATGAGTGAGCACTTCCAGAGCTGCATCCATTTGTTGAAGCATCTCAATCGGTATTCTGTTAATTCCTGGAGCCTCGTTTTTCACCAATGCCTTCAGTGCAGCTTGGACTTCTTCCTTCAGTGCCTTTGGTTCCTGATCATATGTTACTTCCTGAAATGGTTGAACAACAACCAATTCTTCTTGGTACAGTGACTCTGTGTAGTCCTTCCATCTTCTTTTGATGCTTCCTGCATCATTTAATATTGTCCCTGTAGAATCCTTCAGTATTCCAGCTCGAGACTTGAATTTCTTCTTCAGTTCTTTCAGCTTAAGAAATGCTGAGCTTATTTTTTCCTTTTAGTTTTCTATCTCCAGGTCTTTGCATATGTCATCATAATACTTCACTGTCTTCTCTAGCCACCCTTTGAAATCTGTTCAGCTCTTTTACTTCATCATTTTTTCCTTTCACTTTAGCTACTCGACATTCAAGAGCAAGTTTCAGAGTCTCTTCTGACATCCATTTTGGTCTTTTCTTTCTTTTCTGTCTTTTTAATGACCTCTTGCTTTCTTCATGTATGATGTCCTTGATGTCATTCCACAACTTATCTGGTCTTCGGTCATTAGTGTTCAATGTATCAAATCTATTCTTGAGATGGTCTCTAAATTCAGGTGGGATATACTCAAGGTCATACTTTGGTTCTCATGGATTTGTTTTAATTTTCTTCAGTTCCAATTTGAACTTGCATATGAGTAACTGATGGTCTGATCCACAGTCTGCTCCTGGGCTTGTTCTGACTGATGATACTGAGCCTTTCCATCGTCTCTTTAAACAGATGTAGTCGATTTGATTCCTGTATATTCCATCTGACAAGGTCCATGTGAGTAGTCACCGTTTATGTTGGTGAAAAAAGGTATTTGCAATGAAGAAGTCACTGGTCTTACAAAATTCAATCATGAGATCTCTGGCATCGTTTCTATCACTAAGGCCATATTTCCCAACTACCAATCCTTCTTTGTTTCCAATTTTCACATTCCAATCACCAGTAATTGTCAGTGCATCCTGACTGCATGTTTGATCAATTTCAGACTGCAGAAGTTGGTAAATATCTTCTATTTCCTCATCTTTGGCCTTAGCGGTTAGTGTGTATACTTGAATAATAGCCATATTAACTGGTCTTCTTTGTAGGCATATGGATATTATCCTATCACTGAGAGAGCTGGCAAAAAGTGTTGGCAGCTAAATATCATCACAATATCTTAAGTATCCTTAGATTAATTCAATGATCATTTTCAAACCAAAGCTTTCTTTGAAAGCTGAAAGAAATTTTCTAGGTAACCAAAGAGAGCCATTAAGATGGAAAACATTGATGATATTAAACTCTAAAAACAGGTCTATAATAATCTTATAAAGTTTAAAAGCACCCCAGTAACATCGTTTTTAAAGCCCACTAATTCAAATGGTATTAAGATTATTCATAATACATTCTAGCCTAGGATATGGATAGCTATGATCTTTAAACAGTGAAACTCAACACCTCCATCCTCTCTCTTTCCATCAGAGCGGCAAAAGAGAAAGTGACAATATTTTTATTGCAATCATAAGGACATTAATTCAATACATATGGGGTTAACATCAAATTTTTGAGTAAATATCAAAATACAGATGTATTTGTTCTGAAGAACAAATTTAAGATTAAATTTACTGATAACCTATTTTCCAAATTTATGAAATACCATAATAAAATGTGAAGCAAAACTGTTCAAGGCCAGTTAAATTCAGTCTTGACGTGCTAAAATGATTAACAACTCCATCTTAAAGATAATCCCACCATCTGAACACCTGATACCTCTGTGATTTTGGGGCACAAATCCCTCTATCCATCAAACTAAATGGAAGGGTTAGAGAGGTTAATAGAGACAGATATCTGTAATAGACCGGCATTTCATTCTCCACTCAATATACTCCAATGATCATTGAGCTATTCGTAATGTTTTTATGAATCCACGTTCCCTTCACATTCAAGGTAGAGGCTAGAAGCGGCAGTGTGAGGCAATAAACCTTACCTTTGCAAATGCTCAAGCCGGTGTGATGATTTAAACCTATGTGAGGTTTCATAAACAATTAAAGTGCTGGCACAACTTTAATTAGGAGCTCAAATGGCACTACTAAAACACCTAAGGAAAACATGAGCAAGCACAATAACTACCTGCAAACAGCAAGACCATTTCCAGCCTCCGTTTACCATAAAAAGATTTTTGTCTATTCAGTTGCCCGTTCACTTGGGCTGTACAAGCCCTGGGCTTGGAATAACAGTCAATAATTTAAAATCATGGAAATAAATTTTGAATATATATTTTGGTTCTATTATAGATAATACTAGTAAAAAAAAAAAAAAAATACTAGTAGCCGGCAAAAATGTTACAGGCTGAAAAAGCAAAGTCCTCTTATTTGCTAGGCTGGCATTCCAATCTACCCTAACTCTCTATAAAGATTCACCCTAAAAAAGTAAGGACTCACATGGCAGACTGCTGATAAGTCAACTTATTCTATTTGTGGCTAATTATGGGTGATTCTGGGATCAAATGAACTTTTAGTTCATCTCTGACTAAAGAAAAATTACTAGAACAAAGACTACAGAGCTAGCTGTGTAATTCACATCCTGAGACAGAAATTAAGATCAGAACCACCTGTGCTGGAGAGCAATCTGTAAGGGCCTAGCTTCCTCCTTTTCTTTGCTTGTTTCTCTGGTGCTGTGCTCACTTTCAGAAGGGTTATTTGTTTTTTAGCACATCTAAATTTTCTTTCCAATTACTGGATAGAAATTCATTGTAAGACTGTGCCGTAATTGTTGTAACCAGTTTTGTCTGTTTTAACTATAGGGATCTACATACAACATTTCATTAATTTCTAAATGTACACCACAGTAACACTGAATACATTTTTCAGGTTGTGCAACCATTCTTGCTATCTTTTTTCCAAATTATCCCACCACCATGAACATACAGTCAATGTACTGTAAGCAAAAAACCCTCACTTTCCCCTTCCCTCTCGCCCCTGCTAACCACTAATTACTTATGATTTCTTTATATTTTCTTCTTTCATGTAAGTGACATCATACAGTATTTGTCTTTTTGTAACTAATTTATTTTGTTCAGCATGATGTCCTCAAGGTTCATCCATGCTGTGGAATGCATCAGGACGTCATTCCTCTTCATGGCTGAGTAATATTCCATTGTATGCACAGACCACATTTTGTTTATCCATTCATCTGTTGATGGACAAAAGGTTGCTTTATGTGACAGAGCCTAGCTATAACCTCTTTGCATTTACACAGTTTTTCCCCTCATTGTCATATAACCTGACTGTGGCAGTCAGTCTCATGTAGAGAGAGCTTAAAGGACTCTGGGGTCAGGAAGACTCACGCAGAATATTTAGATCAACCTCTTACTATGTGGGTGATCTTGGAAAAGTTACTTTTTGTCACTGAATGTCTATTTCTTCACTTATTAACTGGAGATAATCAAAGCTCTCACATGACTGTTACAAGAACTATAATGAGACAGCATATGTGATGACTCTGAGGATACAGAAATTAATATGTTTCCTTCCCTTCTCCCCATTTTAAGTATGTTCTGTATTTCTGGTCCCTTTGCTTCTTGGTCCCTCCCTTCCATGACATGTGACTAAGCTGTCCCCTATCCTTGCTGCGTTCAAATAATAATGCAGTAGAAAGTATGATTAATTGTAAGAATAATTATGAAACAACCCAGAAGTCCACTGACAGGAGAATGGATAAGGTATGGTACGGTCTACACAGTGGATTATCAGACAGCAGTGAAAATGAATGAACTACAGGTACCTGCAATAATATAGATGTTATCTGCAAAAGGTAATGTTGAGTAAAATAAAAATAAATTTCAGAAGACTACATTCAGCAACGACACCATTTTATGGAGCTCAATAAATGAAAAGAAATATATATCTATGTTTAAGCATACATACAATTGTGACATAACTAAGTGACAGAAACATCTCAGATACCCTGATTCAAAGTTTATATTTGGATATTCACCTGAATTGTAATGTATACTTTATACATGTACACACCAAACGCAATCAACCTACCGTTGTTCTAGTATTATTGATTTAAAAAAAAAAAAGCCAGCCAACACATGCCACCTTTCATCTAACCCATTGCCAGCGAGTCGATTCCAACTCATACCAGCCCTGTAAGGACAGCGTAGAAGTGCCTCACACGGTTTCCAAGGCTGTAAATCCTTATGGACGACAACTGCCACATCTTTCTCTGGGGAAGAGGCTAGTGAGTTTGAACCGCCAAACTTTCAGTTAGCATTTTAACCACTGTGCCAGCAGGGCTCCTTACCTTCATTTACCTACTTTGAATTCAAATCACAATGATAGTTATAAATGGAAATTCTTTGCTTTTTGTCACAAAAGCTTTACATATACCGTGGCAGCCACAGCTGTTGAGGTCAGCAGCACCACAGCTGCTGTGAAGGGTTAGCAATTTAGTTGTGTGTTGAGGCCTCTCCTCAAGATCCCATCTGTGCTGACTTCAGACTAAAGGGAATAAATTTCCTCCAGCCTGAAAACTGAACCATATGCTGCAATAATTAAAGGTACCTTGAGCCAGTTCAGCAATACCAGAGATGCTGAGGCTGATGACCTGCAAGCACCCCGAAGCAGTGCACACAAGGCACCACCTGTTAAACAAAGGATGCTTCGAAAGACACAGCAATAGGCTGCTGCACCCAAAAAGGCAGAAAGGAGTCCACTGCCTACATGTATTACTGCAATACCTTATCGCAGTCTTGGTGCCTGTTTAAACGCACAGTGGAAGTTTTCAAGTCCAGGAGACAGAAAAGACCACACAACTGCAGCATTTAGAAGGCCCCACAGGTACTTGCTCTTTTGCATACTCTTTATCTCTGAAGTCCCTGGGTGGCACAAACGGTTAAGTGTTCAACTACTAATGGAAAGGTTGGCTGTTTGAACCCACCCAGAGGTGCCTCGGAAGGAAGGCCTGGCAATCTGCTTCTGAAGGGTCACAGCCTTGAATATCCTATGGAGCAGTTCTACTCTGTAACATATGGGGTCACCATGAGTCAGCAACTGGTTTTTTCTTGTTTTTGTTTTTTACTTTATCCAGATCTGTACTGTCCGATACTATAGCCACTAGCCACATGTGGCTATTTATATTTAAACAACTAATTAAAATTAAAAATCCATTCCCTAGTCACATTTCAATTGCTCCACAGCAGCTCATTACCATATTGGACAGAGCAAATAAAGAACATTTCTATCATTACGGAAAGTATTGGACAGTCCTGATCTAGACATTAATTCACTTAAAACCACCACCAGCGGGCTGAACATAAAAACCTTGGTCAACAGGAAACGTCAAGGATTAGTCACCTAGCTAGGTAAAGGAGAGGGTCAGTGAAAAAGAGGAAGTCACTCCACAAAATGGATAGTCACTCCCAGTGGTTGCAACAATGGGCTCAAACATATCAACGGTTTTGAGGATGGTGTAGGACCGGGCAGTATTTCCTTCTGTTGTACTTGGGGTCACTATGAGTCAGAACCGACTTGACGGCACCTAATAAGTCATCTAGCACAATTAATATGTTCATGGGCTTAGATGGTAGAGGTTTCTGTCTAGCTTTGTCTTTATTTGCCCAATTCACTGTTTGGTGTTGCACAGTGATGAGGAGAACAGACTCTGCAGTTAGATGGTTTGACTCTCTAAAATTTATCATTCTGAATTAACTACTCAACTGCTCTCATTTTCCTATAAGTAAAAACTGAATAGCTAACTCATAGGTTTGTTTGAAAATTAAATGATATAATGCTTATAAACTTGTTAGTTCCATGCTTGGCGCATGGTCAAAGTTCTACAATTGTTAGCTATTACCCTTTATGACTCTTACCAAAGAGGAGGAAAAGGAAAGAAAGATGCCGAATGTTACGCATCACAATGTATTTAGAGCTGTGGTAAAGATTCACAAGGAGAGAAAATAAAACTGCATGATCTTTTTAGTTTTCATTTGTAATTTGATCATTTCCTTTCTTACGTTTAAAAAGCATGTGACACATAGCAGCTTATTAAATTCTCACAACCATTTTATGAGGTAGGTACTCATAGTACCTACCGATTTTCAGGTGAGAAAATTGAGACACTGAGAGGTTACGTAACCTGCACTAGATCATACAGCTAAAAATGGCAGAGCCTGGATTCAAATCCAGACAGTCTGTACCCAGAGTCCCTGCTCATAGCCCTTGTACAATACTGCCTCAACATTCCAGAAGTCACCCCTCCAAAACAAAAAACCTCTCCAAGCATTTATTAGGTAATATTAGAAACAGTTTAATGGGTTTTACAAAGACAGGGAAGAGGAAGTTTCTAGGGATTGAGATGCGACAGAAGCAGCCATCACTGTCCTGTCTTCTGATTCCTCTTCAGGGTGTTGATGAATCAAACTCTGTTTCTTGAAAGCGTTGACAGTGCTCCCTGGTAAGTGTAGTGGAAATTTTTAAGGGTGGTATGGTTTTCACAATGAGTGGGAGTCACCACATGTATTCACTCTGAAGGAGACAGTATTTGACATCGTACAATACACGTCACAATCCCACACAACTTTCAAATGCCGAGCTAAGACATTTAGGTCTGGAACCTAATCCATTTTTACATATAAACAAAAGTAATCTTTGTACTGCTTTGGTGTTTCATTTAATATCAACCTTTCAGGATGACAACTATGCTGAAAATTGAAAGAAACTTACTTTTTGGTCCAAATTTTATCAAGAGTTGGTCATGATTTTAGGTGATCGTGTCATGGTATCCATCACAGATTGAATTATGTCCCCCAAAAAATGTGTGTATCAATTTGGCTGGGCCATGATTCCCAGTATGCTGTGGTTGTCCTCCATTTTGTGATTTATATTTTAGGCTAAAGAGGATTAGAGTGGGATTGTAACACCCTTACTAAGGTCACATCCCTCGTCCAATGTAAAGGAAGTTTCCCAGGGGGGTGTGGCCTCCACCACATTTTATCTTACAAGAGATAAAAGGAAAGGGAAGCAAGTAGAGAGTGGGGGACCTCATACTGCCAAAAAAGCAGTGTGGGGGGGACACAGTGCGTCCTTTGAACCCGCGGTCCCAGTGCAAAGCTTCTAGTCTGGGGGAACAATGATGAGAAGGCCCACAGACAGAGAAAGCTTTCCCCCGGGGCTAATGCCCCAAATTTGGACTTTTAGCCTACTTTACTGTGAAGACATAAATTTCTCTTTGTTTAAGCCATCCACCTGTAGCATTTCTGTTACAGCAGCACTAGATGACTAAGACAGTATCTGAATCACCAACACAACGCACCCGTATCCGTCTCCATATAGCTGCACATTTAGCGGCTAAACATTTACAGTCGTGTGCTGCTTAACAGCCACCATACGTTCTGTGAAATAGGACGTTACGCGATTTGGACTTTGTGGGAACACATTATATACAGACAGGTCCCATACAATCCATAGTTACAAACCAATCCCGTAAAGCCTGTTATATTAAAACCTTATGAGAGCCCTTCTGACATAGCCTGAGAGCTGTATTGCCAGGTGTGCAGCTGTGGGCCAGGCAGGGACTTTGCACACATCTGGGAGCAGACCAGTCGGGGGGATGCAGAGAGGTGGCCACAGAGACCGGGCAAGGAGCGGGTGTGCAGGTGCCAAGAACTCTGGCAGTGGCAGCCCACTGCCCCGTTGTAACCACTTCCTGATCATGTGCAGTCACCGCTAGAGGCAGGAGCCTGCAAAAGCCCAGGCCAGGCCAGCGCCTCTGCCAGCACCCAAAGCAGGAGCAGAGGAGCCCCCAGCAGGTGCTGTGCTACCACAGGACTGCGGAGCTGCTGGGTAAAGCCAGGAGGACAGGAAAGAGGAGGAAAGGAGGGGGCAGTGTGGGGACTGCAATGTGCCCCGGAGCCCCACTGCTCATTCAGTCTGGGGGGTTGGAGTTTTAAAAACTGGGGGAAAATAATAAACAAAAGGAGAGCTGCTTTCCCTTTAAAAAAAAAAAAAAATTAAGGGAACACAAACATACACGTGCATCACACTTTGAAGAGTGGTGTCTGGGGTCTTAAATGCTAGCAAGCAGCCATCTAAGATGCATCAGTGAGTCTGAACCCACCTGGATCAAAGGAGAATGAAGAACACCAAGGACACAATGTAATTACGAGCCCAAGAGACAGAAAGGGCCACATGAACCAGAGACTGACTACATCATCCTGAGACCAGAAGAACTAGATGGTGCCCAGCTATAACCGATGACTGCCCTGACAGGGAACACAACAGAGAACCCCTGAGGGAGCAGGAGAGCAGTGAGGTGCAGACCCCAAATTCTCATAAAAAGACCAGACTTAATGATCTGACTGATACTGGAAGCACCCCAGTGGTCATGGCCCCCAGACCTTCTGTTGGCCCAGGACAGGAACCATTCCCGAAGACAACTCTTCAGACATGGATTGGACTGGACAATGGGTTGGAGAGGGATGCTGGTAAGGAGTGAGCTTCTTGGATCAGGTGGACACTTGAGACTATGTTGGCATCTCCTGCCTGGAGGGGAGATGACAGGGTAGAGGGGGTTAGAAGCTGGTGAAATGGACAGGAACAGAGAGAGTAGAGAGAGAGAGCGGGCTGTATTATTAGGGGGAGAGTGACTGGGAGTATGTAGCAAGGTGTATATAAGTTTTTGTGTGAGAGACTGACTTAATTTGTAAACTTTCACTTAAAGTGCAATTAAAAATTATATACATACACACACACATATATAGACAGACAGATAGATCATCTGGACTAGGTAAACCATACCTGAACACTGGTGCCAAGTTTCTGATATCTGCTGCTAACCAAAAGGTCAGCAATTTGAAGCAACCAGCTGCTCTTTGGAAACCCTATGAGGCAGTTCTACTCTGTCCTATAGGGTCACTATGAGTTAGAATCGACTCGACGGCAATAGGTTTGTTTGTTTAGTTGTGTTTCATGTAACTCTAACATGCCCAAATGGCTATATAAAACTAATAAGTCCTTGGAACTTTTAACAAAGACACACGCTCAGTTATTTTTGGCCAAAAACTTCCATGTTGGCTTAAGTACTCTTTTCTTCTCTGAATTCAGCTGGCATTTTTCAGGCTTAGAATTCCACAGGTGGGAAGAGAGAAGGTGGTGTGAGCCCACCCTCCCCCCTTAAGATAACAGCAATATTACTAATTTATTACTTAAAATGTACCAGACGGTTTTAAATGCTTTACATACTCCATTACTTTAAATCCTCACAGCAATTCTACTGTTGGTCCCATTTGCTAATATGGAAGTTGACCTAGAGTTTATGTAACTATTGCAGTCCCAGGTCATACAGCTAGTTGGCAGGACTGGGTCTGGAACCCTGTCCTCTAGCATTAAAAAAGTCTTCACTCACTCTTATCTTTTTCATATATTTGTGTTCAGCTTAAGATTTCATTTGAAGAGCAAACGAGTCCCACTATTTAACATAAAAAAAAAACTGAACACCCGTAGTTTATTTGGCTATTATTCTCATCCTTTGGTATCACTTTGGTCTAGGTCTTGAAGCACTGTTTAATTCTGTGTTGTTTAACTTTCTGTATGTCTGTGACAATTATGTCCACCTCTTGAACGTCATCCATTTGTATATAAACTTTCCGCAGATAAATACACTAGACTGGAAGTTACTGTAAAACGCATTTCTTTGTAACTCCTGTGTGGCACCCAGCCCTGCAACTTCACATATAAGAGTTTCAGCAAATAAACTTGAAAAAAAAAAAGAAAATTTTTCTTTTTTTTGCTTAAACTTGAATGAGTTGGTTGAATAGATGTACTTTTTTTGCCCTAGGGAAAACAATTTTATTTGGTATAAAATATGCTACAGATAACAATGAATAGCCTTGAGACCTTCATATGCTCACAGCAGTTCTGCCTCACCCCACCCCCAATTTCTTATCAATACAGTAACACCAATCAATCTGTAGGTGGAAGCAAGAAAAAAGTTTTAAGTTACGGAACTAGTAGAACATATTTTCCCTACAGGAAGACTGCTACTGTGACTTGTGTATTCTGATTAAGCTTTTTTTGAAGTTTAGCATTCAAATCTGCATTTTTACTTGATTAATATTCACCACCGTTATTTTTTATGCAGATCACATGAAAAATGAAGCTTACATGCCATGATAACTTGCAAAAAAATTACTATTCATCAGCATGAATCAAGAGCCTGCAATTATAATAGTATCCATCGGGAAAAGTGGAAAAAGCTGTTACTAAGGTCATAAAAAATGAAAAGAAAGGGGAGAAAATAAAGAATTCATTTTTTGCATTTAAAACCATACAAGTGTCTCAAGAGATTAGTATGGCTCTCCAAGATCAAAAAAGTATATTAATTATTGGAATAAAAACTTAAGCTTTTTCTTCAATGTTTGAATTACAAAAGTAAATATGACTTCATAGACAGAGGACCAGGCCACATTGATAGCCAAGGGCAAACTCTGCCCATGAGTCAGCCCTGCCTGGCACATCTCAGGGTTGAACGAGATGCTGGAGTCCTGCGAGGAGGGTCAGGTGGACAGAGCAATACAATAATGAGCAGGTTTTGAGAAGATGTGGGATAGAACAGGTGCTGGCTGACCCAGAGTAGGAGACTGAGACAAAAACTTGCTTAAAAGAACGAGAAGAGAAAAGAAAAAGAAAATGGGACAAGCAACACTAAGAAAATAACTTCAGATGTGCAGAGGGAGAGAGGCGCTTGCCTGGAGAAGGTGGGCTGCTTCCTTCTCTGTGCTCCGAAAGCACTGACAGCCGTTTATTCTTTTCTTTGTCCTTTGTAAGTCTTCTTCCTCCACTAGACCCAACAGAAAACCAAAACCCATTGCTGCCGAGTTGATTCTGACTCCTGGCGACCCTGCAGGACACAGTAGAACTGCCCCAGAACTGGTAGATTCAAACTACCAACCTTTCGGTTAGCAGTTGAGTTCTTAACCACTGTGCCACCACGCCCTTAAAAGACAAACACTGGGTCATATCCATATCCGTATTCCAAAATTTGGAAACATAAAAGCAGCTCAATAAACGAACAAATAAGGGTTAAATGCCCAGTGCTAAGGAAAAACTTATGACAGATTTTTTGGTTGGCACAGGTAGAATCTAGGAAGCCAAACGGCCACCAAGAGGCATTTGAAACTGCAGGGAAGAGGGTGTGCAAGAATTTACAGTCAAAGATGGCCAAGTGAACACCTGGATCTACTGCAGCTGTGTCTCAAAACTTCACTAAAATAACAAAGAAGGTATCTTTTTAAGTAAAGGGTGGAATTGTGCATAAATAGACAAGAACTAAGAGAACAGGAGATAACAGAATATAACTGTAGAAACAGAATTAAAAGACCAGAGGCTGACTGAGAAGAGGAAAAAGAGGTGAAATCTACACTGAGACTCCAGAAAGTGAGGGATTAGTGGCATCCTGAACTTACAGAAATGAAATGAAGAAATATTAAAAAGAATGTAAAAAAATGCTGAAGATTTGTTGAACCCCAGATCCCCCTTGACTCTGCATAGCCTGGGAACTACCCGCCCCAGGAAGAGGACTGAAGAGAGTGAACCAGGCATAGCTGAAGGCAGGGATGCCATGCTGAAAACAGGGGGAGTAAGTGAAAGTCCATATACTGAGCTCCCACTCTTCTCACACTGGAATCCCACAACAATGGCAGCCAGGCTTATATCCCCAAGGCAGGTGATGGGAAGGCACTTTTCTGGGGAAGTTGGCCAGCTTAAGAGAAAAAATAAAATAAAAAAGGACCCAAAATTCCAACAGCCAGGCTTTTCCCAAGACAACCACACTACAAGCGGCATTGTCTAATATGGTAGCCACTTAGTAACATGTGACTAGGGAGTCCTGAAATATGGATAAGCTGAACTGAAATGGGCTATAAGTGTAAAACACACTCTAGATTTTAAGAAAGTTAGTATTAAAGAAAAAAAGAGTAAAATCTCAATCGCTATATTGTGTACACGTTGAAATAATAATATTTTTGATATACCGGGTTAAAGAAAATAAAAAATTAAAATTAATCGTACCTGTTTCCTTTTAACGTTACCAGAAAACTTAAAATTGTTTCTATTGGATGACACTGCTCTAGACTGAAGACTCAAGAGCCTCTACTCTTACTCACAGAATCAGCTTTTAATACACTACTCTTAAAGAAAATGTATCAAGGATCATCAGACATTTGAGAAACTCTTTAATATGAAACACAGAAACCAAAACAAATAAAGAAAACAGGAATGTGGAAGAGAAATAAGAAGCAAACTAAAAAAAAACAAAAAACTATTCTGTTATCCTTGATAATAAAGAGTAGTTACTACAACCCTGCTTTTAAATTTTTGAGAAAATATTCTTGGAAATTGAAAGTACAATAGCAGAAGTGAAGTGTGGCAGGCATAATGCCTCCCGCCCCCCGCGCCCCCAAAATGGCCACATCCTAAAGCCTGGAACCCGTGAATATGTTACTTTATATGATAAAACAGAATAAAGGTTGCAGATGGAATTAGGTTTACTAATCAGCTGACCTTAAAATAAGATTATTCTGAATTATCCCAGTGGGCCCAATACAATTACCAAAAAACCAAAGTGAAGTTCTACTGAGAAGCACATGGGGTTGCCATGAGTCAGAATCAGCTTGACAGTAATGGGTATACTAACTGAAAGGTCACCAGTTTTAATTCAGCAGCACCATGGAAGAAAGGCCTAGAGATCTGCTTCTATAAATAAAGATTACAGCCAATAAGACCCTATGGAGCATTTTTACTCTGTAACACATGATATCACCATGAGTCAGAATCAACTCAATGGCAATGGATTTGGTTTTTATATAGTCAGTGGTAATTTAGACTCTAATCAGTTTCGAATCACCGTCGTCCTAGGTTCATTCATAAATAATTTATTTTAACAAGCTGGAAAGGACGGGGAAGAACTAGTTTTATCTTCAAGAATCCCTGACCCTACGTATCCAGAACCAGTCTTAAAAATAGACAGAAAAGATCATGTATTGGCATGACTTCTGAGGGAACTTAACAATTCAGCTGCCCAAAATCGTCTGATCTACTGGTACATTCTGATACATCAAATTCCCAACAACAGAAAAATTTTAACGTATTTCAGGAATATTAAAACTTAAATGTTAACAGGAAAGGTAGTGCCCATTAAAATTTCTGCATAAGTTAGGGAAGAGAAGTTGTGATGGAGAAGGGCAAAATCATTAACCTGAAGGACAACCAGCCCAGTCTGATGGAATGAACGCAGCAAATGATGAACTTTACCATTTTCTTTGCCCAGGTTCTGAAATGTGCCCCTTTCTATAAAACAGATCTTTCTAGGCTGTCCAGTTACTGTTTGTCAGGACACGCTCTTATAAAACATGATATCCCACATAAAATAAACTCTAAACTCCTCAGATACCTATTCTTCTCCAATGTTTACACCGCTATATCAAACAGGTAAAGGCTAACTCTCGTTGGCAACATGAACTGACAGGAAGTAATCTATATTACTAATTGCATTTAGTAAACAGCAAATGGTTAGAATGAAGCCTCTTTAATTTGTGTCAACATTAATATTCTACCATCACTTTCAATATTTTACGGTATTAAACAAAACTACCATGAAAGTAAATGTACATTTTGAGACACTTCAAAACAAAGAACAGTAAATAGCTTGATAAATTCCTTTTTTAAAAGCACCCCTTTGCTGGTACTTGAAAACCAGGAAAAGTCTTCAAAAAATTTTGAATAAGATAGTCACAAGGGAGGCCCTTTGTATAAAAACATTAAAGGCAATAAAATGTAATAAAATGTTCCAAAACCTAAAAGATGACCTTCAAATCCACGAGAAAAAAGAGGGAAAAAACAAGATGACCTTAAAACTAAAATTCTAATGTGATTTTATTATTTTGTTGAAAGTTAGGGAGCCACAGGGTCTGTACTAAAATCTAATACTAAAATCCACCAGGGTTTCCAAGGAGCAGCTGTGGGTTCGAACTGCTGACCTTTTGGTTAGCAGCCTGAACTCTTAATGCCTGTACCACCAGGGCCCCATAACAGGCCTTATAATACCAAGTAAAAAACACTAAAAACAATCTGAAAGAATTTAGAGCTATCTGAATATAATATACGATGATTAAAAGCAATAAAATACAAAAGAGACTTCCAAATCTAGAATGAAACTATAAAAGCTCTTAACCACTGCACCACCAGGTTTAAGGTTTAAAGATTATTTCAGAGAAATAGTTTCAGGGGTTCACCCAGCCTCCATGGTTCCAGAACGTACGGAATCCATGAGAATTTGAAATAGTGTTCTACATTTTCCCCCTTTTGATCAACATTCTGCTACAGAACCTTTATTCAGAATGTTCAGTAATGGTAGCTGGGCACCATCCAGTTCTTCTGGTCTCATGGCAAAGGAGGCAGTTGTTCATGGAAGCAGTTAGCCACACCTTCCATATTCTCCTTTTATTCCTGACTCTCCTTCTTAAACCTGGCCTATTTTCCTTTGTGAGGAGCCCTGGTGGTGCACTGGTGGGACTTTGCACCCTAGCTATCTCTCCCCGAGCAGCAGCCTTGGCTATAAGCCTTTCATAGTTCCATTCTAGATTTAAAAGTCGCTTTCATATTTCATTGCTCTTAATCATCCTATATTATGTTCAGATAGCTCTGGCAGGGTTAAAAAATATATATACTTTGCTGCTTCATAAGTTTACCTAGAGTCAATGTTATGGTATTATACCAATGTACTCACCTATATCAAGAATCAATAAAATTGTTTAATGTTTTAAATTCAATAAGAAGGTTGAATCTGTTAAAAAACCAAAACCAAACCTGTTGCCATCGAGTCAATTCCGACTCAAAAAGCGACCCTATAGGACAGGGTACAACCGCCCCATAGAGTTTCCAAGGAGTGCCTGGTGGATTCAAACTGCTGACCTTCTGGTTAGCAGCTGTAGCTCTTAACCACTATGCCACCAGGGTTTCGTATATCTGTTAGGTACACTCAAATATAATATCTCATTTCAACAAAGTAGTGAAGTTCAGATTAATAAACAATCACATTTGAACCCGTACCCATCACTGGTGGGACTGCAAAATGGTATAGCCACTGTGGAAAATGGGGTGGCAGTTCCCCAAAAAACTAAAAATAGAACTACCATACCCACTGCCATTGCATTGATTCTGACTAATAGCAACCCCATAGGACAGAGCAGAACTACCCCAATGGGTTTCCAAGGAGCAGTTGGTGGATTCAAACTCTCAACCTTTTGGTTAGCAGCATTAGCTCACCACAGCTGTTAACCACTGCACCACCAGGGTTCCAGACCTACCATATAACCCACAATTCTACTCCTAGGGGTATGCACAGAAGACTTGAAAGCAGAGACTCAAACAGAGACTTGTACACCAATGCTCATTGCAGCACTATTCACAATAGCCAAAAGGTAGAAACAACCTAAATACCCATCAAGAGATGAATGGTTAAACAAAATGTGGTACATACAATGGAATACTACTCAGCCATTAGGAGAAATGAAATCTCGATACATGCTACAATATGGATGGAGCTGGAAGACATTATGCTGAGTGAAATGGGTCAATCACAATGGGACAAATATTGTATGATCTAACTTATACAAAAAGACAAGAATAAGGCAAATGTATAGAAAACAAAGTTTATTAGTGGTTACTAAGGGCAGAAGGGAGTGGGAAAGGGGGTGTAAATGGTGACGGAAAAATCACATTGTCTAAGGGTAGGGTTGCACAGCTGATTACTGCAACTGCTGTAAGTTGTACACCTGTCAAAAGTTGAACTGGCACAAATTGTGTGAGACATATACATACAACAATGAAAAAAAGAGAGTAGCTGCTGAGGCTGCTTCTCCACTCACTTAGAGCAACAGAGGAAGGAGAGTCAGGAATAGGAGGAGGAGGTGGAATGTGTGGCTAACTGCCTCCATGAACAACTGCCTCCTTTACCATAAGACCAGAAGAACTGGATGGTGCCCAGCTACCATTACTGATCAAAGATTCTATAGAAGAATTCTGATCAAAAGGGGGAAAATATAGAACAGAATTTAAAATTCTTATGGACTTCAGACTTTCTGGAGCCATGGAGGCTAGATAAACACCTGAAACTATTTCCCTGAGATAATCTTCAAACTTTAAACCAAAAATATCCCCTGAAATCTTCTTAAAACCAAACAATAGTTTAGCTCAACTAGTAAAGAATGTCTATCTCGAGCACTGTGCTCTTTCAAGGTCTTTCAGGATCTACCTATACAGGGTCAAACTGACAACAGCAACTCGAAAGATTAGATAGGAAACTTAGGGGGCAGTGAATTTGTTAATGGGGGAGGAGCACAACTCAGAAAAGGAGGGTGAGAGTGGTTGCACAACTTGAAGAAAGTAATCAATGTCACCGAATTATACTTGCAGAAACTGTTGAGTTGATGTTTTGCTGTGTATATTCTCAACAACAAAATTAATAAATTTCTAAAGTTTAAATATTCAACATTAAAGGCAAAAGTTAGGAGCAAATAAGAAGTCACATTTAACTTTCAGTACTGATGACAATGTCATGAAGAAGACAGCATTTGATACTAGCCATGAAGGACAGGTATAATTTTGACAAACTGGGACTGGAGGCAAGAATTCCAATGGAGACCACAGGAAATGTGGGATATAGCGCAGACAACATACTAAGGAATGGTAAATGGAATGCTGGAGACAGAATGACATGACACTGTGTAAGCCCTTTAATGATGGACCAAGGATCAAAAAATTCTATGGCAGTGAAAAACCAACAAAGGTTTTTTGAGCAGAAAAATGGCTTTATTTACTCCCTACTGCACATTTAACATGTTAGAAGAGACTTTTGCAGAAAAGACTAAAGTAGAGACCTCATCAGGAATATGTTAGGATCAAAAAATATTATAATTGGAAGGGGCTTTAGACATCTCCTGATCCCATTCTTTCATTTATCCAGCTCAAAGAGTGTAATCTGTTCAAGACCAACTAGAGTTAGTAACAGAGGCTATATAAGAGAGCTCAGGTCTTTTGATTTCTACACAGTGAACCCCTCGTATCTTTGTATTTAGTATAATTTTAAGAATAAAGATAGCTCTTTTTATCTCCCACCCAATTTCTACTACCACCTCTTTAATGAACAATTTGTGTTATTCATTCCTTCATCCCACAAATATTTACTGAAACCCCACTAGGAGTCAGAGACTGTTCCAGAGAATAATGACAAAATTCATTTCCTTCCTAGCTGGATCTCATACTCAGTAGAGGAAATAAGACAATAAACAAAGAAACACACAGTATGTCACACAGTGGTAAGTGTTACAGAGAAAAATAAAGTAGGGTAGGAAGGGAAAGAAGTGCAGAGTGGAAGGTATTACTATTACACAGAGAGTAGTCACAGACTACCTTTTTCATAAGATGACCTGAATCAGAGCCCGAGCCAGAAGAGCAGCTAAGAGTGGACCCCAAAGACAGGACAATAAATATAAAAACTCAAGTAGGAAAGCAATTAACCAGTTTGAATGAATGAAGGAGGAAGGAGGAGGAAATTAAGCCACCGAAGCAGAAATTCAGATCATGTAAGACCTTATAGGCCTCTGAAATCACCTCAGAAACAATGCAAAAGCCAAAAGACAATGAATATCCTTAAATGAAGGAAGGGAGGGAGGGAGAAAGAAAGGAAGGAAGGAAAAAGGCTGTCAAATCAGAACTCTACATTCAGCAAAAATATCATTAAAAATAAAGGAAAAATAAAAATTTCAGACAAACACAGAGAAATTTGGTACTAGCAGATCTGAAATAAAAAGTGTTAAAGGAAGTTCTCCAGGCTGAAGGAAAAGGATACCAGATAAAAGCTTAGATAAACACAAAGAAATGACGAATGCTAGAAATGTTATATACTCAGGTAAATATAAAAAACTTTTTTCACATTGTAAAAAATGCATTTGAAAGATAATTTACTGTTTAAAGCAAAAATAATGACAGTGTATTATGGGGTTTATAACATATAAACAAGTAAAATATATGACAAAAATAGCACAAAAAATGGGAGGGGAAATGGAAGAGCAGTATTGTAAGGTCTTTACATTATATGTTTAGTACAATATTATTTGATGGTAGATGATTATACGTTAAAGGTAGTATTTGAAATCCTAGAAGAACCCAAAAATAAAACAAGGAAATATAGCTAATAAACAAATGGAAGAGATAAAGTGAAATATTAAAAATACTCAATTCAAAAGAAGGCAGAAAAAAAAAAAAAAAAAAACAAGAACCACAACAACAAACCAGAGAAAATAAGTACACTTAATAAAACTTGGCAAGAAAAATGCCTACGAAGCAACACACTTAAGCTAGTTTGTGTTAGCGCATCCTCTGGGAATGGAGCTGAAAACCATCTTTACTAATGGATATAAATGTCTGCCTGAAGGATTCACAGATGACTTAGTGTAATACGGTCATTCTGTACTGCTTCCCTTTCAATCTGTCACAAAATACCTGTGCACGGTTTTCAAAATCAAGACATACTTTTAACCCTGTCATTACCAAATTTTTAATTTTTTTGGTGCTATGTGTTTTCACTAATTATGGCATTCTGATTCAAAGACTAATTCAGAATTTTTGATGAGTTACAAATTTTGAGATAGGTAATACAAACTACCAATAAGGCAAGAGGCCCTACAGTGCCACCCATCTGTGGTATGACATTATACCAATAAGAACTAAATAGTCTACTGCAAGCATCTTTCCATTAGGTTATATGGGGAACCTCTGGTTTTCCACATATGACATAGAAAAAAACAAAACAAACCCATCAGGGCTCCCAAACTATCACACAGGAAAGCCAGAATCACACTTGCAAGTCTTATCTCACAGAATAAAGGGAAAAAGGTAAGAGTTTGTAAGACTAACATATCCAGGAAGAATCACTTAATAGAACGCTCAGCCTACACCACAATGAGGCTCCAACTCAGGCCTGCTGAGTTTTACCGCCTTGACACTGAATGCATTAGAACCAGAATAACTACTAATTTTTTTTTTTTTTTTTTAGGAGGTCAAAAAAAAAAACCAAACCCGTTGCCATGAAGTCAATTCTGACTCATAGCAACCCTACAGGACAGAGTAGAACTGCCCCAGAGGGTTTCCAAGGAGCGGCTGGTAGATTCAAACTGCCAACCTTTTACTTAGTAGCTGAGCTCTTAACCACTGTGCCACCAGGGGTAGCTGTTATACAGTTATATCAATGGTAATTGGTTTACTGTTAATGTCTTCTTATTCAAATAAACTTTTTGTACTAGCCATCAACAAACAGGAATAGCAGATGAGGACTTGTAAGAAGCAAATCTAGTAAAAAACTGAATTAAAACAATTATTTGTAAAATTATTTTTGTCATCTTTGGTTCATAGACCCATCGTGTATTACAAAGTACATGGCTTCTTGATCAACATTCAAAAAGTCACATCAACAAATCTGTCTGCAAAAATGCAATTACATTTTCGTTATTTCACACTGTGGTAATAGGGACCAATTACCTAATATATTGATTACATTAGCAGAAGCTAATGGAGCAGAAAAAATATTATTTTAAATAAACAATTATTTTGTCAATGTTTCAATTTATCCTATTTGGTGAAATTTAATCAGCAAAAGCTCCAGGCTCAATGTAAAACTGGTCAAAGCAAGATTAGCTCAGCTCTCTTTCTAAGTGCCAGGCCATGTCTTTGAGGGAGCCTGGAACTGAGCACATGCAGAGAGGCCCTGAAGGTAGAAGAGGCCCTGACTGCTTAGGACACACGAAAGGCAAAACCGCCCCCATCACTCAACTATCATCTCATTCAGAGAGGACCACAGCTCTCCAGGTCTGGAGATATGACATCGACATAGACCCAAAAAAAATCCACCCATGCAGTTCCATCTGAAACTGGGGCATCGTCCGCAGCTCAACGGCACGGCTCTCCGAACGGCAGCATAAACTGCTGGTCTGTTCAGCACTCATCATTTCCTCACACATCTATGGCTTTCTCCTGCAGGCCACGGCTCTAATTCCGTCACAATCTGTTCAAGCCAACTCTAAATGCAACTCAACTTTAATCTTCGTTTTTTACTCAGGTCCCCCCACAGCACCCACAGTTGCCGTTAAGTCAATTCTGACTCAAAATGACCCCATAGATGTCAGGGTAGAGCTGTGCTCCATACGGTTTTTGAGGGCTGGTTTTTCAGAAGCAGATCGCCACACCTTTCTCTCAAGGCACCTCTAGGTGGAGTCAAACCTGCAACCTTTCAGTTAGCAGCCGAGCATGTTAATCGTTTGTATCACCCAGGGACTCCTCTCTTCAGAAAGATTTAGTATAGGAGCCATTAAAAAAAAAAAAAAAAAAAAAAAACCCAAATTTTCCTTTACCTATTGGAATTGAGAAAATAATTCAGCTCCTGAAAACGACCATCCCTGGATACATTCTGGAAGAAAAGACGATAGGCAGAACGTCGGGTAGAAGAAACTAAGTTTCTTCTAAAGAAATCAGCACAAAATAAATGCTTTTTTTTTTTTAATCTCACTGCTTAACTGCAGATGAGACAGAAGAGTAACGTGAAAGTTAAGTCAAACTCAGGTTGGCCTGCGAGTGTGAAAGAACTACCTCCTCTAGCACTTTCTCCAAGGAAACTATCAGAACCATTTATTTTCAACGGCATGTCCATTGCAGGGCTATCAGTTATGTGACGCCCTGTAAAAAGACAGACACAATTTCTAATTATACCCATTCTTTCATTTTAATTGCTCTAGAGAGTGAGTACATATTTAACTTGGCTATCTTTAAAAAATTGCTTTAATGAAAGTATTTTAGATAGCTACACCACCATACATCAATTAGAAAGGTAATCATTCTGCTTGTTCTCAAAAGATTTTAAAGGAGGAGGGAAGGTGGTAGCATTTGGTGCTTTTTAAGAAGTTAGAGGGCACCTAGTGAGAGAGATCATCCAGGAAATAAAGTTTATCAAAAACCCAAAATATGTAATCTGCATCGAGTCAAAGAACAGCAGGAGATTTTCTTTAATGAGTTTACTTATGTTCGTTCAAAAAGAAAATGTTCAGTTCACCATGTCAGGCTTATTTTTCAATATGCTGTGAGTCTTCTACGTACTAAAATGACTACTCTAGAATGCTACTTCTGAGACGCAGAGGGCAACAAAATCGTAATCTACGACTAACAAAGCTCAAAATTAGCTCAGACATGTTACGAGTTAAACTATAAACGAGGAAAGTTCCATAAAATAGAAGGTATTACCAGTCAGTAAGCGAATCATGTGCTTCAACTGCCGCATACATTTCCCCATCGTACGTTCATTAATAAGAAAGCAATTTATTTCTATAGATGAGTATTCCATCTGAAAATGTAAACTCAAAATGGTTATGTGTAGGCAAAAATGTCACTTAGTGTTAGAGACAGATGACTTTAAAGCATACCCATGACCTTTATCTTCCTTGGTCCGTATGTTACACATTTTATTCTGTACTTCCACTACCTTCCATAACCCCCTTAGCAACTCTTAAAATAATAACTCTGATTTCCCAAACACCTCTTCTCTCAAAACAATTCAATCCACATAATAAAACAGTATTGCATCACAGCAATACTTCAAAACCTCACTTAATTAAATAAGATCAAATGAGATAAGGCATATGAAAGTAGATTGCACAAAATCTGTCACATAAAAAAAAAATGTCACATAGGAGACATTTAATAAATATTGATGGAATCTGAATTCAGTGTAACCCCTCTGACACCGAAAGCATTAAAAACTAGAAGATTCATATTTAACAAAGAATTAGACCAACTTCATACCAATGGCACAGGGCAAATGGAACACATCAACAATGGAGAGTGGGAAGAAGCAAACGAATTTGACCTCACTAAATAATTACAGATGAGACACAAGAGTAATATAAAAGATTCCCCAGGCCCACTGTCCTTCATTTACTCTTTGCTCATTCAGCTAAGGGAAAACGAGAAGGGCATTCACTCTCGTCTGGGCTGCCTTACTGATGGGAGACTATTTTCTAAGTCATACTCCTGCTCTGAAAGCAGTCTTCTATTGCACAATGATTCTGCCAAATACTTTTATAGTCAGGGGACAATCATTTTAAAACTTTGATGTGAATACTGATGAATTACAAGAAGAGGCTGTATACAATCTCAACCCTCTTCCAAAAAATCACCATTACAAAACATTCCACAGTATTTTTGTAAGTTTTTATTATCTGAGTTATCATAAACATCTACCAAAATTAATTTGTGTGATAAAAACTATATCAAGCAAGACAGTGTGCTTCATTTTTTACCCCAAAACAGGGTTCTTTACCTAGGATCAATAAATAAGCTTCGGTGAGACCTGCTGATTATGTGAAATTATTGCCAAAAAATTACATATATGTATATGTACAGATATACATATTTCATGATTTGTTTTCTTATTTCATGAAAAGATCATGGAATAAACAAAACAAAGCAGCAGAATTTTTAACTGTATTTCTGAAGAATAAGCGGGGGAAAAAAATTAAAACAAAAGACTAAACGAAGGCCTTATTATTTATATTCCAGATTTCCTCTGGTATGAGTAGTGTTTTAAACAAAGCGGTACCCTGGGAAACTGCAATGCTAAATAAGGTACAGCCAGGACAAGGAGCAATCTTGCAGTTGGGAAAGCCATCAGGAACTATTAATAATTCCAAAACTGACTGAATGGAGGCGAGTTGGGAGGGGGGAAAAGAGGAGTAATAGCATTGAGATTCTAAATGATAGAATTCCCAGCAGAAGGTACAAGGGATTGGAGAAAGCGTGCTCAATGAAACCACACTTCTCAGACTGTCCCACGTGACACTCAACATTCCTCTATTACAGTTTTATCCACACTTCCCGAATGACTGCAAGTTCTTCACAAATAATTAACTTAATGATCTTTGTATACCTGTCTTTTTATGAACACCTGGTAGAGGTCATAGAGAAAAAACCTATAAGTGGCTATGAACTCTCCCTGTATCTGCAGACCTCAGGGACTCCACACACTCTTGCCATCTGTCTTAGTCATCTAGTGCTGCTACAACAGAAATACCACAAGCGTATGGCTTTAACAAAGAGAAGTATATTTCCTCACAGTAAAGTAGGCTAAAAGTCCGAATTCAGGGCATCAGCTCCAGGGGAAGGCTGTCTCTTTCTGTCAGCCTTCTCAACAATCTTCCCCCTGACTAGGAGCTTCTCTACGTAGGAACCCTGAGTCCAAAGGATGTGCTCTGCTCCCAGCACTTCTTTCTTGGTGGTATGTGATCCCCCTGTCTCTCTGCTGGCTTCTCTCTTCTATATCTCAGAAGAGATTGTTCAAGACACAACCCAATCTTGTAGATTGAGTCCTGCCTCACTTACACAACTGCCACCAATTCCCCCTTATTAACATCACAGAGACAGGATATATAACATAGAGGAAAATCACATCAGATGACAAAACGGTAGACGATCACAATACTGGCAATCATGGCCCAGTCAAATTGATAAACACATTTTTGGGGGGACATAACTCAATCCATGACACCATCTACACTCAGCATCCATCAATTTGGTTAACTATTCTGGCTGAACTCTTACCGGTGTCCAGGTGTGTCTTCCCCAGGTAAGCAAGCGCTCATGTCTTTCTCTGAAGGCACCCGTCTCCTTAGACTTCAGCTCGTAGGTCACCCTGTTACCTCAACTCTCTGATAAATTCAAAAAAGTCACAAACTTAACAATTGTCCAAGTTTGTTTCATTTTAAAGTTAGAAAAATGCTCTTTCCACAGCACTATCTTCTTTTTATTACTGCCTGAATTTGCTAGAGTATGAAACTGAATTTAAAGTTGCTGAAAAGAGAACTTAGAAGGAACACTATGAACGCCAAACTAAAACATTCTAATATAATTCTTCATTTTAAAACCTATTAGAGCTGTTCAATAATGTGATTTTTTTAGCTACTATAAAGCATCAAGAAAAATCTCATTTCTCTAACAATATAATAATTTCAAAACTAGATTGCGGTAATGCATTTATACATAAACTACACTGAGAATTCAGCCTAATAAAAACACGTAACAGCTGATAATGATTTCTTAAAAACATTTACTTCATGTTTGACAGAATGCTTTGAGAACATCAATTACTTATTCATATTCCCTATAATTTTGTTTTACAAAATATTTCCTCAAATCTCTTGGGATATCACTACAGGGTTAAAGGCTGTCTTAAGATCAAAGATCAAATAGGAGGGTGGGAGAGCCCTCTAATTGTCTATAGCAGCTCATTGATCTTTCCCATCTGCTATGCAAAAAAGGAAGTGCATGTTAAGTTTGAAAAGAAAAAAAGCTTTGAAACTAGAAATGACAGTAAACTGATCCTGGCAAAAGTTCAGAGGAAATTTTTCTATAAGAGATTCAACTCCCCTTTGCCAAATATAAACGATGTCAACAATAGGAAAATAAAATCTACTCAGTGAAATACTGTCGCTTATTTATATTTTTCTTCCTGCAAATGTCACATGATCAGAATTCTATTATACAACCACACATAGTAAATGGGTTTTCAACCATCAAGAGGGCTTTATAAGCACAATGTATATAAAAAATATGGGTGAATAATGAGAGACAGCTGGGGCAAGACCCTGGCAAATATAGTTAACTCGGATCCAGAAAAATTACTTTCCTGGCATAGGCCAAAAACGCAAGAATTTCCCTGGACTTTCCCTTATCTATCTGCCTAGAAACTGTCCTATATCTTCACCTTGCAAGCCATCAAGAAATCCCCAGGAGGCAAGAGGATATACCACATTGTTTTAGAACAGAAGAACTTTTTGTGTCCTGAGACAAATGATAAAAAGTGCACCTACAATTTGGCCTTTGGTATTCAGCAAAGTATTTTATAATGAGATTCGCCTCTTTCTGTAATTGCCTTTTCCCTCTCCTTCCTCACTGAATAAAACAGGTGAATTTTATGCTATGTAAATGATACTTCAATAAAGTTGTTAATAAAATAAAAATTAGTAGACACAATGTTACTGAATAAATGGGTAAATCTACAAATAATTCTCATCTTCCTTCCTCCATACAGAAGTGTAGATAGGTCTCAAAAAAGAGGGAATGGGGAAAGAATGGTCTTTTTAACAAATGGTACTGGGTCAACTGGATATCCACACCAAAAAATAAATTTAGACCCCTAGTTCATACCATATACAAAAATTAACTCAAAATGAACCAAAGACCTATATGGAAGAGTTAAAACTATAAAACTCTTATAGGAAAATACATGTGTAATGCTTTAGAACACTGGATTAGGCAAGGGTTTCTTAAACAAAAGCAAAAATAGGTAAATCAGACTTCAACAAAATTTAAAACTTGTACATCAAAGGACACTATCAAGAAGGTTGATAGACATCCCACAGAATGGGAGAAAATATTTGTAAATCATATATGAGTATAGTATCCAGAACGTATTAAATAATTCTTCCAACTCAACTGAAAAAAAGGCAAATACCCCAATTAAAAAATGGACATAGGATGTGAATCCGCATTTCTCCAAAGAAGATACACAAATGGCCAATAGCCACATGAAAAAGATGCTCAACATCTTTAGTCATTAAAAAAAAAAAAAAAAAACCCACTGCCGTCGAGTCGATTCTGACTCATAGCGACCCTGTAGGACAGAGTAGAACTGCCCCATAGAGTTTCCAAGGAACACCTGGTGGATTCGAACTGCTGACCTTTTGGTTAGCAGCCGTAGCACTTAATTTCCTAATTAGTCATTAGGAAAAGGTAAATAAAAATCATAATGAAATACCACGTTACACCCACTAGGATGGATTTAATAATAATAATAATAAAGTGATGAGTCAATAAACTAAAGCATACAATGAAATATTTAGCCATAAAAGGTTCAACATGGTTGAACTTTGAAAACACTATGCTAAGCGAAAAAAGTCAGTCACAAAAGACCACATATTATACGATTCAGTTATAAGAAATGTTCAAAAGAGTCAAATCCACAGAAACGGGAAGTAAATTAGTGGTTGCCAAGGGATGTGGGGAAGAGGACAGTGGGGGATATAAGGTTGCTTTTGGAGTGATGGGAATGTTCTGGAATTAAATAGGGATGACAGTTACACAACATT
Source organism: Elephas maximus indicus (assembly GCF_024166365.1). Taxonomy (NCBI): domain Eukaryota; kingdom Metazoa; phylum Chordata; class Mammalia; order Proboscidea; family Elephantidae; genus Elephas; species Elephas maximus. Next base: position 17,715,515 of record NC_064842.1, on the reverse strand, counting down.
GTGGCTATACTAAAAACCACTGAATTATACAATTTAAAATGGTGAATTTTATATTATTTGAATTCTATCTCAATTTTAAAAATGTGAAAAAAAAAAATGGATGGGGAAAACAGTGGTGGTAGACAGACTGAGGATTCTCTGTGAGCAGAATTCCCCTGTGCAGCTTTTCCCTGGGATCACAATAAACATCTGGTCATAGAAAACTGGGTAAACCTTATACAACTGACAAGGCTTAACAGACAGGAGTTAAGTAGGGTTAGAAAATAATGACCTGAGGATCTAAAACAAGGGGTGGGAGCCCACATGTCTACTAAAAGAGGCAGACCTGCATTTGTATGGCCAATAGTGGCTACGAGGAGGAACATCAGTTTCCCATGTAGATGGAGGAAGGCAGGGTTCATCCATCAGCAACTGCTGAACTTTGACCCGTGTACTGAATATTTGTCTACAAAAGGGTTTTCACATGGCCAGCTGCAACCCATTAGTGGACTGTAAAACCAATTTAGTGGGGCATTATCAGCATTTTTCTAAGCGAACTAAACCAGGGATTAGAAATTAATTGAATAGAAAATATACTGGACCACATATAGTGAAGTATTAGTTGTGGGTTTCAGTTATATGTATTTTTGTTCTAAAATCTAAAATATATTTTTCTGAATCCTACTCCAAATAAATCTGAACACATCTAGTCTACAATAAAAAAAAAAACCCATTGCCATCGAGACAATAGCTAGTAAAATTCTCTGCTGCAGACCATTAACATTCTCAAGGCATAAAACAATCCATTTATTAAATTCTTCAACAACTAGAGTAAAAGATTTACATATTTAATAGCCCATATATATGCAAGAAATTATGTCTAAAGATATGTTACATGAAATACCTATAAATTACCGAAATTAAAAGTATTTACATGATTAATATGTTCTAGCTAACTTTACTATTACTTCCATTTCCTATTAAATATACTCGCTTCTCACTTATCGACTGTCTTGTCATCTGACATTTCTCATTTACAACATTAAAAAATTTACTATCTATTTTGCACATTAACGATGTACATCTGGCAGTAACAAATGCCAAGGTGTGAAGTAAGGGTAACACGGGCTGTGATGGTTAAGGTTATGTGTCAGCTCGGCTGGGCCATGATTCTCAGTGGTTTGGCAGTTGTGTAATGACGTAATATGGTAGTTATGTAATGATATATTCATCCTCTATTTTGTGATCTGATGTGGTCATCCTCCATTTTCCAATACTGCTGACTTTCTCATAACAACCTAGTCTTTGGAACCTAACCATCTAAGGCTATTAGAACACTTGAAAAGTGCCTAGTGTGATTCAAGTACCGATTTTTTTTTTAATTTAAATTATAATTTAATTTAAATAGCCACTTGATACAGTTCCAGATAACATCTAGCATTTTCTGTTTCACAGACATCAAATTCCACTTCCCTTCTATAAATCACAGAATACTGTGAAGGACCTGACTCACTCTTATTTCTTCAACCACAAAAAGCAACGATCTCTGTATATTTTGTCCTTTTGAAAATCATCTTTATGTTTCATTGGTATAAAAAGATTATAATGGATAAGTCTAAATTTAAGACTAAAATAATTAAAATAGCCTAGAGAAGTCACTTGAAAATGAATAGCTCCCACTATTAAGTGATTATAAACAGATAAACAAGTGTGGTGTGACAGCAACAAAAGGCCTCTTCCGCACAGGGAATTGATAGTTAAGGCTTGCATATGTTGAGTAAAGCTGTAAATCACTATGCCTTTCAGAGGTAAAATTTTCAGAACGGTGAAATATTCATCTGGAATGATAATTGGGAAACATCTGTCTAAATTTTATTTATAAAACACAGTTTTGAGATAACAGCATAGTATGAGAAGTTAGGAGCCCTGGTGGTGCAGTGGTTAAGAGATTGGCTCTTAACCAAAAGGTCAGCAGTTTGAATTCACCAGCTGCTCCTTGGAAGCTCTATGGGGCAGTTCTATTCTGCTCTGTCCTACAGAGTCACTATGAGTCAGAATCAACTCGACGGCAACAGATTTATGAGAAGTTAAATAATGTGCCTCAAAAAAATGTTCTTTGGATAAATTGGAAAATGCTTGGTTAAACATAGATAAAATAACTTCCCTTAGGGAAATTTTTACATATCCTTTAATAAGTTAATGTTCATTGTGAAACTCCACGGGGAATATTATGGAAGGTTTAAAAAACTTATCTGACCAATAATCATGTTCTAACCAGCATTTCTCAAATTTTCCTGGTTTTAAGAATCGCCTGGGATGCTTCTCAGACACAAAGATTTTCAGGCTCCTACCCTGGGGATTCTGATGCAATGGGCCTGGCTGAGGCAGGTAATATTAAATCAAAAAACTAAACCCCTTGCCACTGAGTTGATTCTGACTCATTGCAACCCTACAGAACAGAGAAGAACTGCCCCGTAGGGTTTCCAAGGCTGTAATCTTTATGTGGAAACCCTGGTAGCGTAGTGGTTAAGTGCTACGGCTGCAAACCAAAGGGTCGGCAGTTCAAATCCACCAGGCGCTCCTTGGAAACTCTGTGAGGCAGTTCTACTCTGTCCTATAGGGTCGCTATGAGTCAGAATCGACTCAATGGCACTGGGTTTTTTGGGGTTTTTTTTGGTTAATCTTTACTCAAGCAGACTGCCACATCTTTCTGCCATAGAGCTGCTGGTGGGTTCGAACAGCTGACCTTTCGGTTACCAGCACAGTACTTAACTACTGCACCACCAGGGAGCCTATCAGGTAATCTGACCCCGGGTAAATTCCATTAAGTTTAGGAAACAATGGTCTAGGTCACTCAGGGTATCCAAGAAACATCTGAAAAATGTATATACTACACAAATTTATACTGAACACACATATAGGCAGCTAGAGTGCTAAGAAAACTCTTAAAATGGATTTCATTATCACTGCCTCAATACATGTTGTTGTTAGATGCCAGTCTGTTCCAACTCACAGCAACCCTATGTAAAACAGAGCAAAACACTGCCCAGTCCCGTGCCATCCTCATAATCATTGCTATGCTTGAGACCACTGTTGCAGCCACTGTGTCAATCCATCTCACTGAGAGTTTTCTTCTCTTTCCCTGACCCTCTATTTTACCAAGCATGATGTCCTTCTCCAGGGACTGGTCCACGTACATGAGATGGAGTCTTGCCATCCCTGTTTCTAAGGATCATACTGGCTGTACTTCGTCCAAGACAGATTTGTTTGTTTTTCTGGCAGTCCATGGTATATTCAATATTTTTCACCAACACCATAATTCAAAGGTGTCAATTCTTCTTCAGTCTTCCTTATTCATCGCCCAGCTTTCCCAGGCATATGAGACAATTGAAAGTACCACGGCTTGGTTCAGGCACACCTTAGTCCTCGAAGTGACATCTTTGCTTTTTAACACTTTCTAGAGGTCTTTTGCAGCAGATCTACCCAATGCAATACGTCATCAGATTTCTTTACTGCTGTTCCCATCTACTGTTGATTGTGGATCCAAGAAATATTGAATCCTTGATAATTTCCATATTTTCTCCATTTACCATGATGTTGCTTATTGGTCCAGTTGTGAGGATTTTTGTTTTATGTTGAATAGGGTGATATGAAGAGAGTGATTACCACTTTGTAGTTTCTTGTGTTAAAATCTGATAGCTATTTTATCATCATTGGGTCAGCCAGGATGTTACCTTATTCTAACCCAAAAGAGAATACCTGAGAAATGAAACTTTAATTGGCAGATCATCTAATATTACCTCAAACAGATAAAAACCTCATTCAGAAATTTCAAAAAAAAAAAAAATCAAAATGCATTTGGTGGAAGAGAGTTTGTGATGACCAGTCATCCTATAATTCTGCATTTTTCCACTAATATCATCAGTACCTCAAGCAACAAATGTCACCTGTATATCCTGCAAAGCAGAGGTATCGTCAATTATCCTCTAGGTGAAAAAAGTTAAACATTATTTTAATTTGTTTTCTACAGGCAGTTAAGAAGCTTTTAACAGTCTCCTTTAAAAACAAAAATTTTCACTCAGATTAGTTTATAGCAAAAAAAAAGCAAAATAATGGGGAAAAAAGCCCAGAATAATTCCATCAACCAATCACCCAGACACAAGCACTATTAAGTTGATACCCAAAAAAACTCACTGCTGTTGAATCAGTTATGACTCATGGTGACCCCATAGGGTTTCCAAGGCTGTAAATCTTTACGTAAGCAGAGTGCCACATCTTTCTCCTGCGGAGTCACTGGTGGTTTCGAACTGCCAACCTTTCTGTTAGCAAACACTTCAACCGCTGTGCCATCAGGGCTCCTTATTAAAGTCAATACACAAAAGAAAATATACAATTTTATTTTTCAAGACCTGGGATATGTTTTGTAATTTGCTTTTATCACTTAATATAATTACTTGCTCCATGTTCCTAAATATCAAGTTAACGCGAATAAAAGATACTCACATATTACACACTTACCATTTGCCAGGCACTGTACCAGCACTTTGAATAAGTTACTGTATCCTCACAAAAAGCCTTTTCAAGAGCCTATTATACTGGGGAGTTTCTAGGCAGAAACTAGTGATGTAGGAACCCCCCTCCCCAAATCTATGCATCTATGGCTATGGGGGGGGGCTATTTTGGGGTGCAAAAAACTAAATTAAAATAAACGTACAATTGTATTCCAGTAAAAACCTGGATAGATGTGACTAAAAAGGAAAGCCTTCATGTTTGACTACAAAATAGGAGGAAAGGAGGGTAATTCAAACAACCTGCAGCAGCATCGTGAGCTTTAACAGAAAGGTAAAAGTTCATGAACCCACTTCATAATTACAGGATCAAAGCTCTCTCATCTGTGACCATCGTTCTGAATGTACTGGTGTACCCCTTCCTTTGTATTTTCCTGAGAGAGGAAAAAATCCCTTCCTGAATGGAACAATACCCTCAGTGCCATGTGCTGTAAAATTATATATGTCTGTTCCTTGACCACTGGGAATTATGCATACCTGTTAGTGGAGAGAAACATGGTCCTCCAAATCTGATCATACTATGCAAATGCAAACGACAGGTAACCTTCATCTCTGTTTTGTGCCTCTCTGCTTGGCCTGCCAGTCAGGTGCCCACGCACATTCGAGATATATGAAGAGCTCTTTTTCCAAGACTTTGAAAGAACTGACTAGGAGGCTCACTGGACAATCTCTAAAGAGCAGTCATTTTACATAAAACTCATTGTGATTCTTTCTTAGACCCTATGCATGGAAGTTCACCTATTAAAGTACCAAAGTACCTTTGTTCAAGGTCACTTCGCCACTACTGCAAATTCATGGTTTTGAAACAACATTGCAGAATTTGTAGTTATGACAGTAGCTCCAAGTTTTCTCACTCTCACAACAACCCTGCATGAAAGTACCGTCATATCTACCGTACTGATCAGCAAACGAAAACTAATTTAAAACCAGCAAACTGATAAAACCAGTTGCCCTCAAGTAGACCTAACTCACGTGGACCCCATGTGTGTCAGAGCAGAACTGGCTCCACAGGGTTTTCAGTGGCTCATTGTTCAGAAGTAAATTGCCAGGCCTTTCTTCCGAGGCACCTCTGGGTGGATTCAAACTGCCAGCCTTTCGGTGAGTGGCTGACTGTTTAACTGCTTGTGCCACCCAGGGACTTCAAACCAATATACCTTGTTACTAACGATCTTTATTTAAAAATCGATCAGGTCATTCCCTTTCTGATATCCTTAGAACTTTCAAATCTCAAAAAAATTGAAAAGCACTTTGATGGTTCCACAAAATCACTGAAACAAGGGCAGGAATGGCCTCTCGTTTTCCCTAAATTAACAACAGTCATATTTTAAGGTCTAAGTAACTTTTAAATCATAATAGAGAATATACTCCCCCTAAATCCTTCCTGTCTGAAAAAGGAAAATACGCAAAGCAAACAAAAAAGATGGCCAGAAGTCCGAGATTCAAGACATTTAATTATGTGACAGTAAAAGTGTTAGAATGGTCATTTATAAAGTGATAATAACAGTTAACATTTATTGGATGTTTACTTTTGCCAGGTACCATGTAAGTATTTATTATTCACAACAGTCCTATAAGGTACATTTCATTATTATCCCCTTTCTGATGAACAAATTAAGGCACACTTGTCCAATAACTTATCTAGCTAGTTAGATCCAGAGCCAGGATTTGAACTCAGGTAGCCTGGCTCCATAGTGGGTCAAAGAGACTGTAAACCTTACTTCTTTGTTGAAACATGTATTTTCACCTACAAATGAATTAAAAGCTGAGTTTCTGAGCCACTTGTCTTTAATCTACGAAATAAAATTTGAGAAATAATTTATAGGACGGTTGTAAGGATTCCACGAGTAAGTACACACAAAGCACTTATTATGGTGCATAATAAAAAGCATGTTATAAATGTTGCCTAATGCTGTTATTAGGTTCCCCCCCCCTTTCTCTTTAATGTTTTTGAAATTCATATAACTATTCATTCAGTCAACAAGCATAAAATGCCTACCATGTGCTAGGCACCATGCAAAGCACTGAAGAATCACAGGTAATACAGACATACTCTCAAGGCTTTCGCAACTTAGCTGAGGAATCCAATTTATACCTACCAAACATTGCAGAATAGAATAAGGGCTGTAACATGGAAGTGCACAGCAGAGCTGTTACTTGAAGCATCCTGTAAAGTACATTTTCATCAGGTAAGGAAGGATAATGTCATAGTTCATTAGGGCTAGAACATGATACAAAAAATAATGGGCCCTTGGGGAAATTTTTTCACTAAAAGACTATTGAAAAGGTAACTTTTAGTGAGGAAGAGTAAAAAGAGGAAAAGAAGTGACATAGAAAATGAGAAAAGGAAAAACATTCTTCAAATAAAGAAATGTATTGATGCGGGACTGGAGATCACTTGGAGGTTAAGCTAAAAATAGTAATAAAATGAAGTAAAAACTTTGAAATGAGTACTGAACTAAGCCAGAAGTTCACAGCTTCAAAATGGGTAAATGCTGTCACTCACTGGAAAAGCGGAAAAGCGTAACTATTAAGGTAAACTTTGGTTCTACTCCCTCAAATTATTTGTGAGATGAATCCGGACAAAAGGGTGGATGGTACTGGGAGATAAACTGAGGTAGAAATCTGATGTCTTGGGAAGGATGGTTAGTTTTCCCAGCCTGCACAGACAGTATATATTGTGTCCACGTAATCTCTTTACCTCCTGGGGTTCTTGCATCAACCTCCCGTACAAAGTGCGCCAGGTACCCAGCTTCAGACTTGAAACTACTATGTTTAAAATTTTCTTTAATTTAAATGAAAACACTTGCGGTAGCTCTATTTTGGATTTTGTGCATTCCCTGTGGTTGCTGCTGTTGTTTTACTCCTTTACCTCTTTAATGAACCTTTTGGTTCACCTGTACATATTTTGGCACGAGAAATTTTGCTCACATTTCTCTTGCCAAACAGTTCCACTAGTCTCATCAAGGAATACGACTGTAATAAGAGTTAAACCCTTTTTAATATTTTGAGACTGTTGGTGGGATTGTGGACATCAGAGACAATTCTGATGAGGACTCAGAAGGAAGTAAGGATAGCTATAACAATGGAGACAGTACAGATGAAGCAGCAGAGATACAACAGCAGCAGAACCAGGAGACCGGTATGAGACAGTGCTGGACCCAACCCATGGAGCAAGAGCTGAATGTCTTTGTGCAGGATGCTTCCTGGCAGAGTAGAATGCCTCTGGCACTTATTGGTGGAGATAGGCTTAGCGACCCACGGAGCAAGAAAGCTGAGTGCATTTCGGCCACGCTTAACTGGCAGAGTGGGGTACCTCCAGGCACTTATCAAAAGAGCTTTGGAAAACTTGCCCCAGCAGGGCAGATGCAGGCGGTAAGGTCTGAGGGACCAAGAGTCCAAAGAACCAGAATTCAGAAGCTGAAAAGAAAAGGAACACGGGAAGCAGAGCTGCCTCAGTCTCAAAGGGTAGGGCCACAACCTCTGGGGTCTCAAAGGCTGTAGTCACGGCCTCTGGGGTTTCAAAGGGTGGGGCCACAGCCTTCTAGGTTTCAAAGAGTCAGTGCTTCGCCAAATTGGTTCTGGAGTGTGGGGCTGCTGTTCACGAGTTCCAATGGAATGGGGCCAGGTCTGCTGCCCAAAGCTGAGAGGGTGGGGCCACCATGCCCAAGGGACAGAAGAATGGGGCCTACTAGTGTCAAGGGGGTAGAGTTGCCACTCAGATGGACTAGGAGAATGGGGCCACCCAAAGCCAAGGGAGCAAAGTTGCACTTCCAGTGGGCCTGGAAGGAGGAGCTGAAGCCAAGGGCCAAGGAAACCCCACCCAGAATCTGAAGAGTGGGATAACACCCAGAGTCTGGAGAGCAGGGCCATTGCCTAAATGGTCTCAGAGAACAGAGAGTTATTTTTAAGCCTGAGAGCTAATGTAATGTGTTCTGTTGACTTGCCTCGTGCCTGTTATCTCTTCTTTCCCTCCAATTTCTCCCATTTGTAACGGAAATGTCTAGCTTGTGCCTGTTCACCACTGTACTTTGGAAGCCAATAACTTATATTCTAAACGTAACATATGAAGAGGAATTTTGGAATTTTGGACTTGGAGTTGAATTAAGACTTTTGTTAAATGTGTTTTACATATGGCAAAGACATGAATTTGGGGATGCCAAAGGGTAGAATGTTATGGATTGAACTGTGTCCCCCAAAAAATGTGTCAACTTGGCTGGGCCATGATTCCCAATATTGTGCGGTTGTCCACCATTTTGTGATCTGATGTGATTATCTCCTATGTGCTGTAAATCCTAACCTCTATGATGTTAATGAGTCAGGATTAGAGGCAATTATGTTACTGAGGCAGGGCAAGATCTACAGGATTGGGCTGGTATTGTCAGTCTCTCTCATTTTAACCCTGCTATAGTGGGTATGGAAACCCTGGGGGCGTAGTGGCTAAGTGCTACGGCTGCTAACCAAAAGGTCGGCAGTTCGAATCCACCAGGCACTCCTTGGAAACTCTATGAGGCAGTTCTACTCTGTCCTATAGGGTCGCTAAGAGTCGGAATCAACTCGATGGCAGTGGGTTTGGTTTTTATGATAGTAGGTATAGGAAACCCTGGTGGAGTAGCAGTTAAGTGCTACAGCTGCTAACCAAAAGGTCAGCACTTCCAATCCACCAGGCCCTCCTTGGAAACTCTATGCGGCAGTTCTACTCTGTTCTATAGGGTCGCTATGAGTCAGGATCGACTCAAGGGCGATGGGTTCAGTTCAGTTACAGTGGGTATAAGGAGCCCTGGTGGTACAGTGGTTAAGAGCTTGGCTGCTAACCAAAAGGTCAGCAGTTCAAATCCACCAGCCGCTCCTTGGAAACCCTATGGGGTAGTTCTACTCTGCCCTATCGGTTCTCTAAGTCGGTACTGACTCAACGGCAACAGGTTTTGCTTTTATTTATACTTCACTGAATTGTTGAGCGATAGATAAAATAACATAAGGCATGCTGTACAAAACCTAGATTGTAGTAAACATTCATTAAATACCAAGAAAGCAAGAAGAATCTTAACATTACCAGACAGAGATTCACAGGGCTGTCGACAGTTAACCACTGCATATTTTTCCCAGCAGTTTAGACTATGAGTAAGAAGAGGTTTGGTTAAGGGCACCAAGCCAACTTAGACAAAATGGAGACATATTATTTTCAATTACAGGCTGGTCCTATGTCTCTAAAATTGTCTCTCATGAATCTAACTCCAATCACAGCAGTTTAGGGTAGAACACAGAATTTTTCCTTCTTACTAGTGACCCAAGGGATAAACAGCATTAACAAAATTTTGCTATTTTTAAGCCACTCTCAAAGGTTTATCTTAATTTCAAAATGTGTTTAAGGTGCCCAGAGTCTAATAGCATAAGACACAGTTAACAACAAAGAAAATGACCTCAAGAGAGCTGAGTTAGAAAACCCCTTCAGCTATTGAGACATAGTCTTTGGTGAACCAAGAGATTAGGAATTTAATTTGTCCATGTATGGAGGGGACTTCCAGCCGTTTGTCGGGGAGAGCTTAGTACAGATAAGAACTCAATTTGCCTGAATAACCTACAGTTAATTGTACAAACATTCTTGACTTCTGAAATGGGCCTGGAGCTTTGCCTTTGAGTGGACATCCAAAAAAAAAAAAAAATCCTGGAAATGAAGGAATTAACTTAATGACTCACGAAAAGTAAGACATTACTAGACATTTATTAAGATTGAACACCGTGCGAATGCATAACCAACAAAGTGCCCCACAGATCAAGTTCATGCAATATCATAAGCAGTTAACTCCATTTCATACTTCTAGAACTTTGCTAGAACTAGTTTTTTTTTCAATCCTTACCTCCTCATTTAATAGGGTAAATCAGAGAACCTAGGATATAACCATATTCATTGCCTCTAAAAAAAAAAAAAAAAGATGACTACCAAGTGCAGAAATAGTGAAGAAGATTCTGCATGGTCTCCCAATGCTTTAATGGAGGAGAGCCCATTACTACTGGACAAACTATGAAACAGTAAACCATTACACATAGCAAATAAGCAGATAATCAAAATATCACAATGCCATATCCCTAAGATAATGTCTTAACATTCATCCTAAAGACAACTTTAGAAATAATTCTATTTATCTAGTAAGAAAAGATATGACAACTGACTATACACAGACAACATAATCCCTCAAAGGTTGTCAGAAATGAAAAGATTAAATTATCCAATAAATTCTGTGAACTTGCAAAAGAAAAAGTACTAATCTTTTAAAGCAAATTCCACCCTAGAGACATTACCTCAGAGGTACTGTTTTTCTAAACCCATTCAAGCTAGCTCTTTGAGCTTGCAACAGGATCTCTGACCATGAGAGGTTTCATTTCTAAAAATTCAATTAAAATTTATCTATGATTGAGATTGGTACCATATGGGGATAAACTTTAGGAGCCTCTGTAAGCTGAGGCATCTGATGATACTGCACTACTAACAGGAACTTTATATTACTGCAGTAACACAGTAATTTAGAAATGGCATCCTAGGTAATTTCATCACACCGTAACTTAAAGCAAGTTTTATATTTGGAACTACATAGCTTTCAAGAGGCAATACCAAATTCTAGAAATGCAGATTTTATTAGTGTTAAATACACTATCTTCATTAGAATGTTTCTATTGGAAAAACAGATTTAATTGTACGGTAATCACTGATGTTTTTGCCTTTTTTCTGAGAAATTGGGTAGGTGATTAAATAAGTAAATTACACAGTGTCATTACGGGTTTTTTTGGTCCCATTAACTTTCTTAATGTTGAGTGACAAAATGCAGAATGAGAAAAAGAATACTTGTAAAATCAATGTCATAATACAAAAACTGATTTTTTCAAGGCAGAAAATTAATTGTTGGCTATAAAATCTGTAGGAAAACATTTGACATTTGAAAAGAAAACTAACTTCCAGAAGTTTCTCTCACAGACCACATACCTGAATTTGTTTCACCTGTCTTTTAAGATTGATTCTCTCAATCTTAAGGATGATTGTCTTTCCAATATTTCTTTTCCAACCTTATATTCTGCCCAAGTACCCACATAAGGAGAGCTAGGACATACACACATCATCAATCACATGGACAAGTCAGCTCCATGCTTAGTCAATTCTTCATTCAACACCCTTTCCCGGTTCAAGGCAGCCTTATCATCTCTAGGGAATTAATTGTCATGTAATCATCACCTGGATTATTGAGCGCTACTTTTCACTCCCAGTACAGTATCTTAAGAGACTGTTTTTCTTATTTTCCTCCCACTTTTTTCAAACAGAAGAGTTGAGGGGGTAGGAATATAATGACCACTAATACATTCACCCAGATTCAACATTTGTTAACAATTTGCCAAATCTGCTTCATATCTCTATATATACATGTATGCATGCTCTTTTGCTTATCCATTTGAAAGTAAATTGCAGAAATCATAACTCATTTTAAAAATTTCAACGTGCAATCATGCAATTCCTAAGAATAACATCATCTCTTATAGGACAATACTATATTATCCCACCTAAGAAAATCAACTCCATAATATGATCTACCATTAAAATTTCTCCAACTGGTGAAAGAATGTTTTAACTCTCCACCCCCGCCCCCGCCCCCCTCAACCTGGATTCAATCTAAGTTCACAGATCATAGTTGGTAATTGTTCCTTTAGGTTTTTTTTAGTCTAGAAAACAGTCCTTGCTCTTCTCCACACACACACATCTTTGGTTTTTTATAACAATGATGTTTTAAAGAGTCCCAGAAACTTGTCTTATTAAATGTCTTGCATTTTTAATTTATATGATTGTTTTCCTCTTGGGGCCATTTACCTTGTTTGTCTCCTCCAATTTTTTCCTAAAATCTTGAAGTTCACTATTAGGCATGATTATAGTCAAGTTTTTTGCAAGAATCCTTCATGGATGAAGTGGTATTCTTCATACTGTATCATAACAGGAGCAAATAAAATCAGGATCACTTGATCCTTCCATTGTAATGTTTCCCCCTACAATTTTGGCGCCATGCAAATATCCCACTCAACAACCTTTCACCCAATGTTTTTATCCATTGATGATCCTTGTCTTAATCATTACATTAAAAAAAAAAAAAAAAACCGTTGCCGTCAAGTCGATTTTGATTCCTAGCGACTCTAAAGGACAGAGTGGAACTGCCCTGTACAGTTTCCAAGGAGCACCTGGTGGATTTGAACTGCCGATCTTTTGGTTAGCAGCCATAGCTCATAACCACTACGCCACTAGGGTTTCTAGTATCATTACATTGGGAATTGCAAAATGGTGATTTTCTATCATTCGTCTGGATTTATTAGAAAGCATTCTTGTGTAAAAAGTTTTGATTTTTGCTTTTCTCTCTCTTCCTATCCCTCCCCCGTTTTTGACTACTACTATGAGCCCTGGCAGCGCAGTGGTTAGGAGCTTGGCTGCTAACCAAAAGGTCAGCTGTTCAAATCCACCAGCCTCTCTTTGGAAACCCTATGGGGCAGTTCTACTCTGTCCTATAAGATCGCTATGTGTTGGAATCAACTCGACAGCAATGGGTTTTGTTTGGTTTTATGCACAAACAGAATTTTATTCAAAATGTTACAGTTGGAATTATTATTCCTTTTTGATACTCAAATTGTCCCAAATTCTACTAGTAGAATCTTCTTTAATCTGCTGTTTTTTAAAACCTAGGTTTTAATACAATGTGACTAAAGTCATCTCCTTTTTTAAAGGTAAGTTTTCCTCAGAAGAAAAACATTCACTCATTCATTTAATTCAAACCTATTTACTGAGCACCTACCATGTGCCAGACACTTGTCTAGGTGTTGGAGATATATCGATGAACAACAGAGTCTCTATATTGAAGGGGCTTATGCTACAGCTCATGGAGACAAACACTAGATAGACAAAAAAAAACTACGTAATATGTCAGATGGTAGTAAGTGCTTAGAAGAAAACTAAAGCACGGTACGAGATAGAGAATGATGAAGAGCTGATATTTTAAACCAGGCCGACAGAGAGAGTTAAACACTCAGCCTCTAGCCAAAAGGTTGGTGGTTCGAACCCACACAAAGGTATCTCTGAAGACAGACCTGGCAATCTGCTTCCAGAAGGTCACAGCCTTGAAAAACCTATGGAGCAGTTCTACTCTACACACATGCGGTCCCCACGGGTTGGAACTGATTTGACCACAACCAACAACAACAATTCTAAATTAAAAAAAAAAAAACCTTAAATAGAGAGAACCATTCCAATAAGATGACATTCGAGGGAGCAGACCTTACGGCATCTGGAGGGTGAGGAGCCCAAGCAATGGGTCCAAGTTGGAAGCTGGCTTGCATGTTTAAGGACCAAGAAGTCAGTGTGGTTGAAGTCAAGTGAACCATGGGGTAGTTGCAGAAAATAAGATCAGAGAATAGACCCTAATATCCTCAGATGCTTGTTTCAGTGTGTAAACACAGTTTTTATTATGTTTTTTTACCAAATATTGATTTTTTTCAGCTGAAGACTATGTATAGTTTTTGTAATGGGTTGAATGATGGCTCTCAAAAAGATATGTCCACATCCTAGCCCCTAGAAACTGTGATGTGGCTTTATTTGGAAAATGGGTCTTTGCAGAAGTAATTAAGGATCTCAAGTTTCATTAAGAAACTAATACAGTTGTGTCTGGTTTGTTTTGTTCTTTTTTTTTTTTTTTAATTGAGGTAAAATTCACCTGAGTGTTGGTTTTGTAGTCTGACTGGCCTGGGTTCCATCCTGCATCTACCACCTCCTGTACCTACCAGAGCAAGTTGCTAATCTGAATCTCACATTTCTTACTTATAAAGTGGGGATATAGACTAACGTGATTTGTGGTCATTAGAATTTCATGATACAAAGTGGTGGTTCTCTACTGTAGCATGCACGTAGAGTCACCTGTAGAGCTTGTTAAAACATCAACTGCTGGGCCCCATCAGCAGAGCTTCGGATTCAGTAGGCCTAGGGCGACATCTGACAATGTGCATTGCTAAAAAGCTCCACTTGATACTGGAGCTGTTGCTCCTAAGGCCACATTTTGAGAACCTACGTACAGAGATTGGGAGAAAAGAGACCTTCAATAAACGGTCCTCTCCTCTCCAGCTAGTCTTCCCTTCCCAAAAGTCAAACTGTCACAGTCCCATGAAAATAAAACTTTGAACATATATTATGCAATTAATCCTTTAGCAAGAAATACTCATCCCCAATACATCTACTGTGATAAAATTCTTGTTTTATTTTTGTATAGTTTTTGCTCCATAACTTAAAATTCCCTCTTCTGAGCAAATTACATAATCTCTTTGAACACTAGTTTCTTTGCTGATATCGCCAGTGGAGGGAACAATGAGCACCACTGGTTAGGGCTGACTTCAGAACAGATGATGAATACCAAGAGACAGTACTGGCACACAGTAAGTACTCAACCCAGTTGGTTCTTTGATTTGCCATGTTTTCCTGCCTCGAAACATTTTAGCCCTGTAATTAAATAACCTGTTGCTATCAGTTTGGGAGCTATTTTTCCTTTTGTTCGTTTTTAAATTACTAGGAGTATAAAGCCAAGTCCCTCATTTTAGAAAGTAAAGGACGGGTATTCTAGTATAAGCTCTACTGTCTTGCCTACAAATGAAAGAAAACTACCAAAATCAGTACACGTAAAATCTTATGGACAAAACTAAAGTACATATAGGACTCACAGAGACTGAATTTGAGCTGATAAATATTAAGTCAAGACACAAGGCTACTCACTCAGGGAATGTTTGGTGTGATCATCTCCCCTCTTCTCTCAATCAGCTTCTAATGCTCACTCAGCCTGCATGTGACCCTTTGTTTAAAATGGCTACCTTAAGACGGTAATGATCTACAGCTTGATAGGGCTTTGTCAAAACTCAGCTAATGGTACACTGAAGGCATGTGTATTCCATTGTATGTAATATGTTTCCTTTCATGTCGGTCTTCCTCACTGGATTGTGACATCTCAAAGACAAAGAGGGAATCATATTCAACTCTGAGTCCCCAACAACCAGCACAATGCTTAGCATGTAGCCGGATCTCAATAAATTTTCATTATTAAAACAAAGGAAGGCGAAAATTCATGAATTTGAGAAATTTTATTTATTGGGATCCATTATTCTAAAAGATATGTTAAAAGTTATGTTGATTAATGATTACATTCTAGTGAATCAATATAAACAGGTTTAAATTTTACAATGAGGAGAACTATATTTACAAGCAAACAATTAGTGACTTAATTACTATGCAAACTGCTCAGTGTACATGATTCTACTACCATCTAGTGGAAATAAATGCATATTACCACATTTGGAAACTGACTCCTTAAAGACAAAGACTCCAAATGGGCTTATGGGCCATGAGCAAACATGCCTCAACCACAAACATTCACCAGGCACCTGTTGGGTTCTGGAAACTATGCCAGGTTCCATAAGGACACAGGTAGGTTGTGTCTGTTTTGATCACTACTGTATCCACAGAGCCAAGGAGAGTGACATATTAAATAATGTACGTCATGGATTGAATTGTGTCCCCCCCAAAATATGGTCAACTTGGTTGGGTCATGATTCCCAGTATTGTAGGACTGTCTACCATTTTGTCACCTGATGTGATATTCCTATTGGTTGTAAATCCTATCACTATGATGTAATGAGATAGATTAGTGACAGTTATGTTAATGAGATCTACGAGATTAGATAGTGTCTTGAGCCAATGTCTTTTTGAGATATAAAAAAGAGAAGTGAGCAGAGAGACATGGGGACCTCATACCACCAAGAAATCAGTGCCAGAAACACAGCATGTCCTTTGGACCTGACAGAGAAGCTCCTAGGCCAAGGGAAGATTGATGACATGGACCTTCCTCCGGAGCTGACAGAGAAAGCCTTTCCCTGGAGCTGATGCCCTGAATTTGGGTTTGTAGCCTACTAGACTGAAAAAAAACTGTGAGAGAATAAATTTCTCTTTGTTAAAGCCATTCACTTGTGGTATTTCTTTTATAGCAGCACTAGGTAAACAAGATAATGTAGGCTTTTAGTAAATATCTGCTTGAGTAAGTTCTAGGATTAAAAGGAGATTCAGATATGGTCTCCAGGAAAATATTCATTCAAAATTAATAGATTTCTTTTTTTTAACCTGACTTGAAATATTAATAAGCAAGCCCACACCTCAATAGTACATCAACACTGATACTATCTTTAAAATGCCTAAATGCCCAATAAATGTTAGTTCCTCTCCTCCACTGCAAACCTCAATCCATTACCCCTAAGTAGCTGCCACATAACAGCTGCGAACAAGTCACTGTTTCCTCAACTATAAAATTAAGACAGCTAAACTAAATCTCTAATTTCCTTTCCTAACTTAACATTCTTTTAAAAGTATAGATAATACAATTTAAACTTCCCTACGGTCCAGAGAAGTTTAGGGTCTAGAGAAAGAAAGGTGTCAAATATTTACAGTATCACCCTGACACCAAAACTGAGAAACAATGCACTAAAAAATTACTGGCAAGTCCCAGTTACGAATATTAACGCAATAAGTTAAGTAACACCAAAGAGAACTGAGGAGTGTATTAGCAACGTTTCATTCTGTTATAACAAAGGTCATCATGAGGTGACGCTCCCTCAAGGACAACTAACAACAACAAGCTACATCACAAAGTATTCCTCACAGTGATGCCAATACAGTTCAATATTATGAAATTCATTCATACAGAAAATCACACAAATAGGTTAAAAAATAAAGGTTAAATGACCATGCTCAGTAGATGCTGAACAAAGGACAAAATTCTAATACCATTCCTGAATTTTAGGCCTTAGAAAAATAGTGATAAATGACTATTTCCCTGACGTAATTGAAAGAAATTTTTCCATCAGTCCAAAACTTTCTAATGCTCCATTGGAACATTACTGAAACACTTTAACAGTAAAATATTAGAAGCATTTCTGTTGAAGTCTGGAACCACTGAAGAACAGCCACCATTATTATTAACATTTATCTAAAACTACTGGCCAATGCAAGAATTTTTTTTAATCAAACATTGTTGTGGTGCTTACTATGTATCAGACACTGTTATGAGCACTTCACAAATATTAGCTCATTTAGCTCATACAATCCTCATAACAATCCTCTGAGGTAAATATTATTATTATCCCATTTTACAAATGGAGAGACTGATGCACAGAGAACATAAGTAATTTCCCCAAAGTCACACAGCAAGCAAGTTAGTAGAGCTGGGATTAAAATCCAAGCAGTCCTTTTGCTTAACCACTGTGCTATATGAAACGCTATACTGGAAAAGAGGGAGCGGTATTCATATATGCAGATATGGCTGAATCGAAAATGCAGGGCAACAAAAAACTGAAATGATGTTGGAAATAAGAATTTAGTGCAGTGGTTGGTTACAAAATCATGTTAAAAAAAATAGTGTTTCTATCTGTAAACCATAAAAAGTTAGAAAACAAATAATGGAAAAAGATGCCATTTACGCTAGTGACAAAAACATATAAAATAACTTAAAACATACATTTCCTATTTGAGTAAAACTCTGCAACTCTCCTGAGGACACAAAGAAATTTTAAATAGAAGGTACCTTGTTCTTAGTATACTGGTATAAACTGGGACAGTTTTTTCCAACAGCATTTTGGTAATATCTATCAAATTAATGTACCCATTCATTAATATAGTGATTCCATTGGTCACTGTGTCACTGCCTATAACAGCAAAAAAACAAAAAGTAGCCTATAGTAAACTGGAGTATTTAATTGAAGTAAAATAAAATACTATGCAGCTGATAAAAGAAATTGATAGAGATATATATATGCTTATATGAAAAGTTCCCCAACACTATATGATCTCACTTGTGTAGTTTTTTTAAAAGAATATACATGTAGTCTGTTTTATCCTGATGGAATCACAAGAAACTGTTAAAAGCAGTAATCTGAGAAGAAAGGAACTAGAATGGGAAGAGGAAAGATTCTTTTGACTTATTTTTTATTAAACTTGGTAAAAAGAAATAATAGGAAAAGTATGCAAGATGTATAAATTGGATTACAGTTGGATTCCAATTATAAACTTGCACATATTTGCAAGAGTGTTCACAGAAAGGTCTAAAAGGACATATATGTTTGGGTGGCAGAAAATCATGGGTGATTATTTTCTACCTAATATTTTTTGTAGTAACATGTAATATATAACAAATAAAGTCTGTCTAATTTTTTTAATGAGCCAATTATTTTTGTTGTTACTGTTGTAAGGTGCCATCGAGTCAGTTCCAACTCATAGCGACCCTATGTACAAGAGAAAGAAACACTGCCCGGACCTGCGCTATCCTCACAATTGTTTTTATGCCTGAGCCCATTGTTGCAGCTACTGTGTCGATCCATCTCATCGAGGGTCTCCCTCTTTTTCCCTGACCCTCTACTTTACCAAGCATGATGTCCTTCTCCAGGGACTGGTCCTTCTTGATAACATGTCCAAAGTATGCAAAATATAGCTGGTTCATAGTGAACACGAGCTATTCAAAAGGTGTGGGCTTCGCTCAAATGGCTTCACAGTTGCCAGAGTAGGAAGCAAACCAATCCTCAAAAGACCTACCCTTCTCCCCACCTACATGCATCAGGTGAGCATAATGGAGGGCAGATCATATTCTGTCAATTAAAACATTTATGCTCAATCTCTTAGAACAACCCTCAGCAAACTTAATCCCTCATGTTACCAGCCCAAGATCATGGACACAACAAAGAGTAGCTTTTCTGCAAAGTACTAGTAAACCTCAACTGTACTCATACAAAAGTCCACATTTTAACTACTAAAGGAGCACCAACTCACTGTACAAGGGGAGAAAAATTTGAAAGAATACACCCATTGCCATCGCGTAGACTCCGACTCATAGCAGCCCTATCGGACAGAGTAGAACTGCCCCACAGGGTTTCCAAGGAGCTCCTGGTGGATTCGAACTGCCGATCTTTTGGTTAGCAGCCATAGCTCTTAACCACTACGCCAACAGGTTTGCTTTGATTTCATAGCACTTCCAAGGCTGTAATCTTCACGGAAGCGAACCACTATATCTTTCTCCCGCCAGGCACCTGGTGGGTCTGAACAGCTGACTTTTCAGTCAGCAGCAGGGTGCTTAACCAGATCCGCCAGGGCTCCTTGAGAGAACAAATAGATCTTCTAATTGACTCCTATCCCAGTTAAAGGTCTTGACTAAAGTTGAGTAGTTATACCTAGATGAAGACAGCTGCTTCAGACCAGCTGGCTCAGATTAGGTCCCACGTAAGGAAACTGTTCATACTGCAAAGAGAGAAATCCTGAATAAATATGCAGAGAAATACCCCCTGAAAAGTAAGGATCATTCAACTATGAAATGAGTTAACAAGGGAAGCTCAGATTCTCTCTAGGAAATATTTTTATGGGTTAGATACACATCCATAAAGAAAGTGGCATGTACTGAGACTGGGGGACAAGGTGCTTTCACTGTCACACTTAACCCTGTGACTCATCAGTCAGCCAAGCAACAATTATTTACAGAGTTCCTACTATGTGCACAACTGTGCATCGGTTATAATGAAATACACAACAGGGTTCCATCAAGAGAAGTACTTATTTTAAGGTTGGGAAGACAAACACAGGAAGCGGACACAAAGCAATACATGAAAATTAGTAAGGCAAAATGGGAGGTTTTCTAGTAAGAACCCAAGAAATAGTCAATCAGAACAAAATTTTATTTCCTCCAACTTTGAAGAGCTGAAAGGACGTGAAGGCTTTTAAAATATACACAGGTAAATAATCTTTAGCAATGGTAACAAATGATGAGAGATTATTGAAAACATATTAAAACCTCCAAGAAAGCTCAGTAACATTTATTTTCCTACTTCATTAAAGCACATCTACTAATTAATTAACTAACCACTACTACACACAGAAGCCACTGTACTAGGCTCTTATGAATGAGCCAAAATGAAACACAAAAAAAACTTGAGAATTGTTATATAAAGCAACCAGGCTGGAAGAAATACTGAGAGCGGTTTTTCAATGATGAAAGAAGTGGGAGTGAAATTCCTAGGATTATAACTAAAAATAAACATTCAGCTGTGTAGACTACTCTTATCTATACTGCTAGGAGAAAAGCCACACATAGGGTTAATCGGTGTCCTCCCGTCCCTAAAATCACCCACTATACAAAACTACAAACTTATAACTGAGGAAGTGAGGTGAGAAAAAAAAAAAAAATTTTTTTTTTTAATTCAATTCAACAAACATTAACTGAATTACACTGTGCTCAGTGCCTGAAATGCCAAATTGAATAAGACACAAGCCTAAGTTGGGGGTGGGGAGGGGGGAGGGAAATATATACACATTATTTTAAAAAGTAAGGTTCCTTGAAAAAGTCATGTTTTCTCAATCATTAACTACCTAACCAAGAAGCTAAAGAGCTGGAAAACCTCTACACTTGTAAGAATGAAATGGAATGCGAATTGGAAATAAAAATTAAATCTCTCTAAAATTTCATTGCTACATGGTTCCACGTAAAAGCTATATGACTTCCTAGATCAAGAAATTTTATTTAAACAATTTTTAAGTAAAAACCTATTACACAAAGCAATATATAACTAGCTAATATTTCACTGAGATATTACCAAATGTTAAGAGATTTCCAAGTAAGAAACACGCTCTATTTCAAGCTTTTAGGGATACTGAACCTCCAAATCCTGTAGAAAAGGCAGATACTGCCTTGAGGCAAAAATGCTAGGAAGTGACAGAATGCCTTCTTCACAATTTGCAGCTAGGTTATAACCCATGATAAACTGATAACCATTCATTAACTTTGAGAGCAATAGGCAACTGGCAGGCTATTTCATGCCTCAAAGAATTTATAGCAAAAGTGACAGGTGACTTTGAATTCAGAAAATAAAATGGATTCTTGGCGATTGTTACTTTCATGCATCCTTCTTTTAAATAAACTTGAAGGCAGATACGGGTATTTGGTACTGAGAAGAATTAAAGGTCATGGTTTTCTACACAAATGATCAAAGGATTAACTTTTATCAATCGCATCTGTCAATCAGCAATACATACGTGAATCAGCACTTAAGGTATATCCTGATACACAATCCACTTGGGGCCAGAAGAGAAAAATTAGGCAAACTATGCATTAAAATCCTAAATGAAAACAGTATGTAATTAAAGATTATGTTTGCATGTTCTCCTCTGTTGGCACCTGCTTGCTGCCTACAACAACGTTCGTGTTCCCTACGGTTTTTATCTGGTTCTATTCATTCTCCTGTTTCCCAAACCGATCTACGCCTAGGGCACCAGCTACCACCCATACTCGACTATCTCCAGGAAAACCTCTCTCTTGAATTACGTTGTTGTTCCAACTCATAGCAACCCTATATGACAGAGGAGAACTGCTCCATAGGATTTCCAAGGCTGTAATTTTTACGGTAGCAATCCCCAGGTCTTGTCTCCAGTGGAGTACCCGGTGGGTTTGAACTGCCAACCTTTTGGTTAGCAGCAGAGTGCTTAACCATTGCACCACCAGGGTTCCTTCTCCTGAATTACAGTGATTGTCAAATCCAGTTGCCATTACTATCACCTTGTTTTTAAAATATCCAAGCTAGGTCTCATCCCAGATTAATTAAAGCAGAATCTCTATGATTAGGACCAAGGCAAAGTTTCATTGTTTAGCTTCCCTAATAAGGATCCCTGGTGGCACAGTGGTTAAGTGCTCTGTTGCTAACTGAAAGGCTGAGGGTTCAAATCCACCAGACTCTCTGCAGGAGAAAGATGTGGCAGTCTGCTTCCATAAAGATTACAGCCTTGGAAACCCTACGGGGCAGGTCTACTCTGTCCTATAGGGTTGCTATGAGTTGGACTCAACTCCACACCCGAGGAGGGGGCACTCTACTAGATCTATTACTCCATCTCCTAACCATCTCCACCTGAATATCCCACAGGCACCTCAAGCTTCTCTGACATACCTACTCATCCATCAGCACTAAGCTGCAGCATTTCTCTTCCTCTGCCCTAACTGACCCCAGAACCATTAGGCAGTCCTTCCTCCTAGCTTCACAGTACTCAGTCCAACCTTCCATTCAAGCATTGATCACCATTTATGGTAACTGCGTGTATGTCAGGGCATCGAACCAGTTTGTTCCAGTTCAAAACCCTGCTGAGAATTTGCATTTCCACCCCAGATATACTGAATCAGAATCTACAGTGTAACAAGATCCCCAGGTGATTCTTATGTATAATAAGTTTGAAAACCACTGCTCTGCTAGTGTTTCTCAGAATTGGTCCCTAACCAGCAGCATTAGCAACACCTGGAAAATGTTAGAAATGCAAATTCTCAGTAGGGGTTCAAACCTGAATGAACTGGCTCAAAGTCCTGGTATATGTATATCTCCCCCATCAGCCTGGTTTGTTTTTCATTTTAGTATCCAAATGGGTGGCGCCAGAGGGTAAGCAATAGCCAAGGAAAGTCAAATTTCTACAGTCAAGTCTAACATGTAACTGCAAAACTGAAAAACTGGAGACACACTAAGGGATGATTAGCCCTGGACTGGAGTCAGGAGGGAGAACACAGGGATGGAGCTGGTGTGCCCAAGGCTCACCTTCATTAGCTCCATCCCAGTACACTGAATGGACCAGACTGATTTAAAGGCCCTGAGTTGAAGCAAACAGTCCTGGAAAGTCTGCCTCCCAAAAGTATATCAAATTTAAAGCTGTCCTTTTCACCCTCACTGCTACAGCCTTAGACGGAGCCTTCGTCATCTCTTGCATAGTCTCTTAAAACAATAGCTTAACTTATGTCCATGTTGCCTATCCCTTTCCCTTCAGGCTAAGCCTGACCACAGAGTTATCTTTTAAAAGAACAAATCCCTTCTCATCACTCTTCCACTGGAAAATCTCATATAGCTCCTGCAGAATTAAACCCAAATTCTCTACCATAGCCTATGAGGCCTTTCTCAACGTGGCTCTAATATATCTCTTCAGCTGTTCGCCCACCATGTAGTCAGCTCACAATATGGTTCCTCTACATAAGCTGTTTTCACAGCAAAAATACCAATCCATTACCCACCTACCATCCAAACTTCACAGAGCCTGCAGAAACCAGTTCAAATGTTACCTCCCCAGAAAGGCTGTCCGTAACTCTACCTGATGTTACTGGCTTCATTTACAGATTCTCTCAAAAAGCCTTTCTGAAGCCCTACTATGTGACAGGCACTGGCATTCCTATAACACTTGGTTCAAACTTGAGTTGTGAAAGCTGTAATACTGTATTAAAAATATTTGTGATTTTATCTCTCCATCAAACTGTGAGATTGTTGGGGACTAGAACCATAGTTTCTGGTCCAGCTCTCTTGTTTTTCTTCCTTGGGTCCAAGAGGAGCCCAGAACACCAGGCCATGCCGAGTAAAGATTCCCCTGATGGTAGTTCACAGTCCTTGGGTCAGGCTGCAAGGATTGAATGAAGGGAGGGGCAGAAGGAAGGTCCCAGTCCTGAGGTAGAAAAAATAGTGAATCAAAAAAGGAGGGTCAACAAGCATACTATTGATCAAGTAGGTCTCTATCTGGGGTGGGAAGGATAGGAGTGGAAGTGAGAAACAGGGCATGCAGAGATGAAATTGAGGCATGGAAAAATTGAAGGCTGGTTTTGAGTTAGCATCATGAACACAACTCACCTGTGCATGCCTTAGTACCCTCTGCTGGTACAGGGTCATAACCTTAAAGCAGCAAAGCCTTCCTAAATACATTATACTCACCTTTGTCATCATCCTCCAGCCTAACATAGTGCTGGAAATGTGTGAACAGAAGCTCAGTGAATAAACACCTGCAAGCAATGATTATACACACACAGTATGAATTCATATGACCCAGACGGTAAAGCAAAGCCATAGGAAACAATGAAGTTTAGAGCAGAATATCATGGGAGATCTAATCTAAACCTAGTGACTTGAGAGCACTAACACCTAGCATACGGTCCTACATATCAAAAGACTGATTTATTCCACCACATATGAGTCACATGCAATGTTAACTGTGGGACCTGGGATACAAAATCAGGAGCTTTGGGCAGAAATTGTCCGTCATACGGACTCAGCATCAGCAGGCATCATTCTGCAGCAAGAAAAACAAAGCAGCCAAGCAGAGAGAAACAGATGAAAAAGC
Source organism: Elephas maximus indicus (assembly GCF_024166365.1). Taxonomy (NCBI): domain Eukaryota; kingdom Metazoa; phylum Chordata; class Mammalia; order Proboscidea; family Elephantidae; genus Elephas; species Elephas maximus. The sequence goes on along the minus strand of NC_064842.1, from coordinate 17,690,756 downwards.
GCATGATAACATGCTTGAGCTCCTAACAGCTCTGCAGTCCATCATTACAAACCCTTCCCGGACACAAGATGCACCCCTGCCTCAGTTCTCCGAGACACCCTGTAGCTTTTAAATACAGTATTCTTTGCTTAAGCTACTCAAGCTGATTTCTGTTATCTGCACACAAAAATCTTATACCAAACACAAGTACAGATGTGCTTTGCCTCGGCTGCCTTTCTCACATCCAGAATGTTATTACCAAAAACATCTACTCTTTTTTTTTTTTAACATCTCCTTCACTTCCTCACTCCTTTTTCCAACCACCAATTCATTCAATTAACTATTGCTATCAAGGGCTGCTATGAGTCAGAATCAACTCAAGGGCAAGGGTTTTTTTTTGGGGGGGGGGCGGGGGGGCGAGGGGCAGGGGATCAAGCAACAGTAAGGTTCCTGGGTGGTGCAAGTGGTTTGCAATCAGCTACTAACCTGATGGTGCTGGTTTGGTCCCACCCAGTAGTACACTGTGCAAGAAAGGACTGGCGAGCGGCTTCCATAAAGATTAAAACAGCCAAGAAAATCCTACGGAATACCTCTAGTCTGTAGCACATGGGGTCACCATGAGTCAGAATCAACTGGATGGTAACAGGTTTGGGTTTTTTTTGTTATTGTTGTTATTTGTTTGTTTTTCTGGTAGTGGGCAACTAACTACTAAGTGCCTGCTAGCAATAGAAAGAAGAATTAGTCATAGTCTCTGAATTCAAGTTACACTGCACTGCTTTTTTTTCAAACTTTGGATCTTTTGATCAGTTTGTAAAGTCAATTCAGTGGGGCCCAAGCAGCATTTTTAAAATTTTGAAATACAAAGGAATAAAAATAGTATCATAAGAGGTAAGATAAAAGTATTGTTCTCTACAACTTTTGTTTCAAGCACAGGAGTGTTTATACTGGAGAGCAATGTAACACGTGGAAACCCTGGTGGTGTAGTGGTTAAGTGCTATGGCTACTAACCAAAGGGTCAGCAGTTCAAATCTACCAGGCACTCCTTGGAAACTCTACCAGGCAGTTCTACCCTGATCTATAGGGTCGCTATAAGTCAGAATTGACTTGACAGGAACAGGTTTGACATGTGGGCCGTGAGCCAAAAACAAAAAAGGTCTGAAAAATAACTGTAGGTTCCCAATTCCTAGAGAGCCCTTGTGACACCATAGTTAAACACTTGGCTGCTAACTGAAAGGTCAGAGGTTCAAACCCACCAGCCGCTCCACAGGAGAAAAGATCTAACAATCTGCTCCCATAAATATTACACCTTAGAAAACCCTATGGGGGCTGTTCTACGCTGTCATATAGGATCGCTATTAGTCGGAATCAACTCAACAGCACATAACAATAAACAACACCTATATTTTTTTTTATATCCTATTAAACTCAACAAATGAAATTTTATTCATTTAAAATATATTCAGTAATACACCAAGAAAGAGGGCAGCGAAAAGTTGTACCTTAGAGAATCCACTCAGTGTATTAGTTAATAAAAAATAATTGGCATAGTCCTAGTTTGTGGTGATTTTACAAGTCTGAAAAACAGTTGTTGGTTTGACTCAAGTAGATTAGACATTACTTTCTCTATTGTTTTAATTAGCTAAGCAAATCCTTTCCTCTTTGCCTTAAAACAGTACAAAGAAACTTCACATCAGCATGTCAAAATTATTATGAACTCTTAATTAGAAAGGGACATATTTAGTAAGTTTCTACCATACTTAACGTTGAATGCTGACTGGGCTAATCCCCAATCATCATCTGGGTAACTATCATCTACCTGCCACAGTAAGTGGAACTGGAGAAAACAAGACTCAGGAGGCAGAAGACAGCTGTGTTTAAATATTATGACAGGCATACAATGCCTCTACACTATTTAAGAAAGCTTCTGAAACATTAGTTAAAGAGAATGGAAAAATAACACATCGAGTGAGCTTTGGGCACTCTGTGACCTTCCTTGTATTTTCCAAGTGTCTTGGGCCTAAGAAGCTGGTTTCATTTCAAGGACAATGAATTCAAACATGTTTACTATCTAATTTAAAGGCTGCCAATCTTCATGAGGAAGTGTAATTCATGATATTTTTGATTAGTCAACAAAGACTATTTATTGAACACTTAGTACATGCTATTCCAGGCATTATACAGAACACCATAAATAATGTGGAACATCATTAAATACTGAAATGTCTGAAAGGAACAAACACATAAACCTAACTAAAATTTAATTTGGAATATGCAACATGGAGGAGGGATACCTGTGACAGTTAAGGTTTTGTGTCAACTTTGCTGGGCCATGATTTTCAATGGTTTGACAGTTATGTAATGATGTAGTTTAGCAGTTACGTAATGATGCAGTTTGGCAGTTATGCCATGATGTAATTTGGCAGTTATGCCATGATGTAATTTGGTAGTTACGCCATGATGTAATTCAGCAGTTATGTAATGATGCAGTCATCTTCCGTGATGTGATCTGATGTGATCAGCCAGTCAGTTGTAAGGGGAGTTTCCTCTGGGGTGTGGCCTGCATCCAATATATACATGGGCATTCTCTCAAAGCTCAATTGCTTGCTCTGGATCCTGCATCGAGCTCATCATCATCTGACCTCTGGTTCTTGGGACTTGAGCCAACCTCCTGCTGTCTGACCAGTCGATCTTGGGTTTGTCAGCACCAGCAGCTACCTGAGTCAGGAGAAGCCTCCAGCCTGACGCCTGACCCACGGACTTGGGACTCTCTAGCTTCTACAACACATCGGCCATTTCTTTGAGATAAGTCTCTCTCTCTCTGTCTCTTTGTTTCTATCTCACTCTTTCTTTCTCCCTCTCTCTATATATATACATATGCTTCACTGACTTTCCTTCTCTAAAGAACCCAGCCTAAGACAGTACCGAATTCAGTCTGGTATGGTAGGGAGAGCAAGGAAGGCTTCCAAGAAGATGTGAGTCTAAAAGTGTAGGCAGTATCCAGGCAAAAGTGGGGGAAAGGGAAATGGGGGATGTAGGTAGCCTGACATCTCATGTACAGGAATGGAGGGAAGGCTCAACCTGCTGCATGGGGAGAGCGCAGGAGGGAGCAAGAGAGAATCGTCTTCAGGCAATCTGATGTAGTACAACAAAGTCAAGGCATGGACTATGAAGAGATGAGCCTGGAATTGAAATAATCAAAACTGGAGGGCTACATAACACACTAAGGATCTTGGACTTTATGCTGTGTAAATGGAAAATTTTTTTTAAATGGAAGTTTCAAACTGGAGGCACTTGTGTCGGATGTAAGCATGATGGAGCCAACACGCATTCCCAGGAAACAAAAGGTCAGAATGTAAACCATTTGGGAAGAATGTGTCAAGATGTAAACAATTTGTTCCTAGGGGAAAAAAAATGTGTTCATGACTACAGTTACATAATATTGACTACAATCACGTAGAACCGAATCAGCTGGCACTATTCACCTAGGTAGTAACTCACTCCTTCCTAGCCAAACGGCTGACCTTCACATTTCAAAGTACTTCTAGCTGATGCTGATCTTATCTATAAGCAATCATTAACCCCCTAACTTTTCTTTGTTCTCTATGTATACAGACTCCTCTCTCTGCTTGAGCGGCAGTGGAGTGCTATGTATTTTTCCTTAGTGCTGCCCAACTTGAGCTATATTGTTCCTCAATGAAACTCCTTTTCTTTCACTTCTAACAGAGTACAAGATTTTCTTCTTTAATAGCTGTAAGATATCAGAATCCATGAATAGGTTTTATGTGTGGGAGTGACGGGGTACATTTATAAAACTTCAGACAGATCACTCTGGCAGCTAAGAGAGAATGGATAGTAACTAAGAAGTTCAGAGGTACCGAAACCACTTTTAAGAGGCTGTGGCTGAGATGAAATCCATATGAGATAATGAGGGCCTGAACTGTAAAAGTGGTAGTATACATGGAAAGAAGAAAAAGTCAAGAAAGATTTAGTAATATAGTATAATTAGCTGAACTTGTTGATTAATTGGAATTAAACTAGAGGAAAGGAAAAAGTCAAAGAGTATTTAAAGATGAGGCAGAAGGGGCACACAGGCACAGTAAGGATTTTGAGTTTTATACCAAGAACAATAGATGGGAGGGAAGCTAGACAAGAATAAGTATCAGGTTGACTAGTTAGGAGATGATTATAACAATTAGACAAGAAACTATGGTATAATGATTCTGACTAGAGTGATGACAATGGAAATTCAGAGACAGAAATAATTTGAGAAAGATTCCATTTTTTTAAATCAATACAATTTGCTGATTATCACACTGATGGGGCAAGCAAGGGGAAAGAAGATGTCAAGGATGCTGCCCAGGTTTCCCACAAGGGCAAAATGGTGGTGTCAATTATTGAAATAGAGAAAGAGGGAGAAGAAGCAGATTTAAGAATGAAGATTGAGAAGACAGTGTTTTAGACATGCTAAATTTTGAGCATTTCTGAGACAACCAAGTGGAAATATCAAGTAGACAGTTGAATATAAGAGCTGGAATTCAAAAGAAAGGCCTATTTAGTTGGAAAATACACTAGTATTTAGTTGAGAAAACACTAGTATATCATTTACTACAGCCATGATATGGATGGGTGTTTTTTTTATGATATGGATGAAATCACAGGAAGAGTATGGACTGAAAACATGGCCTAGGAACAGATATTGAAAAGATCTAAAGCCTAAACTTTACATGATAGAAAAGGATGAGCCTACAAAGGAAACTAAAAGGTGATGAAGTAAAGTCTTCACATGTAAAGAAAGCTTTTGATAGCTGATTGTAATCAAAGAGGAAACAGTAGCCTTAAGAGGAAATGTGAGGTTAAAGGAGCGAATGCTTGTCATGGGTTGAGTTGTGTCCCCAAAAATATCTACCAAACAAAATTCTAGCCAATAGAATTCAGCACTGTAGCAAAAAAATAATACACCACAACAAAGTGGGATTCATACTAGATATGCAAGTGTGGTTCAACGTTAGAAAATCAATCAATGTAATCCACCGCGTAAATAAAAGAATCACATGATCATCTCAATTGATGCAGAAAAGGCATTCGACAAAGTCCAACACCAATTCCTGATACAAATGTTCAATAAAATAGGTATAGAAGGGAAATTCCTCAACATAATAAAGGGCAGCTATACAAAACCAACAGCCAACATCATTCTTAATGGGAAGAAGCTAAAAACATTCCCATTGAGAAAAGGAACAAGACAGGGATGCCCGTCATCACCACTTCTATTTAACAATGTGATGGAAGTCCTAGCTAGAGTAATAAGGCAAGAAAAAGAAATATAGGGCATCCAAATTGGTAATGAAAAAGTAAAACTGTCCCTATTTGTGAATGACATGATACTATACATAGAACACTCAAAAGACTCCACAAGAAAACTACTGGAACTAATAAAGACTCAATAGAGTAGCGGGATAAAAAAAAAAAAACACAAAAATTTCCTATATGTCAACAAAAAGAAAATCAGGAAAACAACACCATTTACAATAGCCCCTAAAAAAATAAAATACTTAGGAATAAATCTAGTCAGGGATGTAAAAGACCTAGCCAAAAGAAAACTATAAAACACTACTATAAGAAACCAAAAGAGATCTACATAAATGGAAAAACACACATGTTCATGGATAGGTAGACGCAACATTGCAAAAATGACAATTCTACCCAAAGCAATCTACAAATACAATGCAACCCTGATCCAAATACCAACACCATTCTTTAAAGAGATGGAAAAACTAATCATTAACTTTATATGGAAAGGGAAGAAGCACCAGATAAGTAAAGCACTATAGAAGACGAAGAAAAATAAAGTAGGAGGACTCACACTACCTGACCTCAGAACATATTATACAGCTATGGTAGTCAAAACAGCCTGGTACTAGTAAAATGACAGATACCTTGACCAATGGAAAAGATTTGAGAACCCAGATGTAAATACACCCAACTACAGTCACCTAATCTTCAACAAGGGCCTAAAGTCCATCAAATGGGGAAAAGTCAGTCTTTCTAACAAACAATGCAGGCAAAACTCAAAGTCCATCTGCAAAAAAATAAAAAATAAACAAGACCCATACCTCACACCATACACAAAAACTAATTCAATATGGATCAAAAACATAAATATAAAACCAAAAACTATAAAGACCATAGAAGAAAAAATAGGATGAATGCTAGAGGCTCTAATACACAGCATTAACAGGATACAAACCATAACTAAAAACACAAACTCCAGAAGATAAGCTAGATAACTGGGATCTTCTAAAAATTAAACACTCACGCTCATCAAAAGACTTCACCAAAAGAGTAAAAAGAGAACCTACACACTGGGAAAAAATTTCTGGCTATGACAAATCTGACAAAGGTCTGATCTCTAAAATAAACAGGGAAATCTAACACCTCTACAACAGAATGACAAATAATCCAATTAAAAATGGGCAAAGGAACAGACACTTCACCAACGAAGACATTTATGCAGCTAACAGACACATAAGGAAATGCTCGAGATCACTAGCCATTAAAGAAATGCAAATCAAAACGACAATGAGATACCATCTCACTCCCACAACACTGACATAAATCAAAAAAACAGAAAATAACTAATGTTGGAGAGGCTGCAGGATACTGAAATTCTTATGTACTGCTGGTGGGAATGCAAAATGGTGCAAGCATTTTGGAAAATGATATGGTGCTTCCTTAAAAAGCTAGAAATAGAAATACCATATGATCCAGCAATCCCACTCCTAAAAATAGATCCTAGAGATGTATTTTTTTTTTTTTTGAGAAATAAGAGTCATCACACGAAAAGGCATATGCACACCCATGTTCAATGCAGCATTGTTCACAATAGCAAAAAGATAGTAACAACCTAAGTACCTATCAACAGAGGAATGGATAAACATGTAAGCTCCACAGACACATCCAAAGTCCCTGAGGGACCAAATTACTGGGCTGAGGGCTGTGGGTACCATGATCTTGGGGAATATCTAGTTCAACTGGCATAACATAGTTTATAAAGAAAATGTTCTACATTCCACTTTGGTGCGTAGTGTCTGGGGTCTTAAAAGCTTGTGAACAGCCATCTAAGATGCTCCAATGGTCTCACCCTTTGGAAGCAAGGGAGAATGAAGAGAGCAAAAGACACAAGGGAAAGATTAGTCCAAAGGACTAGTGAACCATAACTACCACAGCCTCCACCAGACTGAGGCCAATACAACTAGATGGTGCCCAGCAACCACCACCGACTGTTCTGACAAGGATCACAATAGAGGTTCCCAGACATAGACAAAAATGTAGAACAAAATTCTAACTTGCAATAAAAGATCAGACTTACTGGCCTGACAGAGATTGGAAAAACTCCTAGAGTATGTCCCCTGGACACCCATTTTGCTCAGTCAATCCTGAGGTTCACCCTTCAGCCAATGATTAGACAGGCCCCTAAATTAAAAAAAGAGAGAGAGAGACTAAAGGGGCACACCAGCGCAGGGAAGAGCCAGAAGGTAGAAGGGGACAGGAAAGCTGGTAATAGGGAACCCAAGGTTGGGAAGTGAGAGTGTTGACATGTCATAGGCTTGGTAGCCAATATCACAAAACAATATATGTACTAAATGTTTAATGAGAAGCTAGTTTGTTCTATAAACTTTCATCTAAAGTACAATATAAAAAAAAAAATCTGTCAACTTGGCTGGCCATGATTCCTAGTATTGTGTGATTGTCCACCATTTTGTCATCTGATGTGATTTGCCTATGTGTTGTAAATCCTACCTCTACGATGTTAATGAAGCCGGATTAGAAGCAGTTATGTTAATGAGGCAGGACTCGATCTATAAGATTAGGTTGTGACTTAATCTCTTTTGAGACATAAAAGAGAGACGCAAGCAGAGAGACGAGGGGACCTCATACCACCAAGAAAGCAGTGCCAGGAGCACAGCTTGTCCTTCGAACCTGGGGTTTCTGCACTGAGAAGCTTCTAGACCAGGGGAAGATTGATGACAAGGACCTTCCCCCAGAGCAGACAGAGGCAGAAAGCCTGCCCCTAGGGCTGGCACCCTGAATTAAGACTTCTAGCATCCTTGACTGTCAGAGAATAAATTTCTCTTTGTTAAAGCCATCCACTTGTGGTATTTCTGTTATAGCAGCACTAGATAACTAACACTGCTGTATGTTTGTTTTACTTATAATGGACAACAATAGAGTATGTTAGAGTCTTAATGGGAAAGAATCAGAAGAGAAAGGTTAAGATACAAGAAAGAGAGGAGATACTCAATAGCATACGTTCCCAAGAAAGCTAAAAACAAGGAGATCCAGCAAGGACTTGGAGGGATTAACCCTTCCTTTCCAAGACGGTATCTGGTTAAAAAACAGTTTCTGTGAATTTGTGGTGGTAGTTGAGGAAGTGGTCTTAGAGCCACACAGGATCCTCTAGACTTTCACAGTTCTTCCAGCTCATCTGTGTTAAGGCTAGTCTAGACTTATCACTAAATTGGTGGTCATGGACATACAACTAGTCCCCTGTGGCCTTTTACTTTTTTCAGGGATGTGTGAGTGTTTATTATTAAAAATATCTACTTGGTTCCGTATGTATCCTTAAAGCAGAGAAAGGAAGAAGATGGGTTCTATCATATAAATCTTTTTTTTAGGTCAATTTGAGGAGCGTGAGATTGTCACTTGGCATATCCTCTTGCTTTAAGAAATAATTTTCTCAAAACAGAGGAGCACAAATTTCAGGGATAAAATGAAAACCTCTCAGCTAAGCTTCTTATTTTGTTTTCCAGATGCTACTATCCCCTTCAAGACGGTAAAGACAAAATGGAAAATGCTCAAGCACCAATTCATAGCTTCTTGTCAAAATCTGTTCCATCGGGCCTTATACATATGGTAGGAGATGGTATTCTATCAAATACTTTCTATGATCTAATGAACTGTAATGAACTGTTTCATTAAAGATGGACTGATTCACAAATCTGGTAGTAATACACTTGTAGAAGGAGCTACTGGTGAAGAAATTGAAGTTGTCGAGGATTTCATTCTGGCTGAATCAACAACCAATGCCCACAAAGGCAGCAGTGAAGAAATCAAAGGACATATTGCACTGGGAAAATCTACTGCAAAAGGCCTCTTTAAACATTAAAAAGCAAAGGTGTCACTTTGAAGACTAAGCCATGGTATTTTACAACTGCTTCATATGCGTGTGAAAGCTAGATGATAAGAAAGGAAGAGCAAGAAGAACTGACACATCTGAATTGCAGTGTTGGTGAAGAATATGTAGTAGACTGCCAGAAGAACAAACAACCTAGTTTTGGAAGGCCTACAGCCAGAATGCTCCTTAGAAGCAAGGATGGCAACACTTCTTGCTTGCTTCAGATGCATCATCATGGAAGACCAATAACTAGAAAAGGTCATTGTCTTCATCACCTTTTGCTGTTGTTAGGTGCCGTTGAGTTGGTTCTGACGCATAGCAACCCTGTGTACAACAGAGTGAAACGCTGCCAGTACTAAGCCATCCTTACAAAAGTAGTTATGCTTCAGTCCATTGTTGCAGCCACTATATCAATCCATCTCATTGAGGATCTTCCTCTTTTCCCCTGACCCTACTTTACCAAGCATGACGCCCTCCAGGGACTGATCTCTCCTGACAACATGTCCAAAGGATGTAAGACATAGTCTCACCATCCTTGCTTCTAAGGAGGATCCTGATTGTACTTCTTCCAAGACAGATTTGTTCGTTCTTTCGGCAGTCCATGGTACATTCAATATTCTTCGCCAACACCACAATTCAAAGGTGTCAATTCTTCTCCTGTCTTCTTTATTCATTGTTCAGCTTTCGCAAGCATACGATGGGATTGAAAATACCATGTCTTGGGTCAGGTGCACCTTAGTCTTCAAGGTGACATCTTTGCTGTTCAACACTTTAAAGAGGTCCTTTGCAGCAGATTTGCCCAATGCAATGTGTCTCGATTTCTTGACTGCTGCTTCCATGGACGTTGACTGCGAATCCAAGTAAAATGAAATCCTCGACAACTTCAATCATTTATCAGGACGTGGCTTATTGGTCCAGTTGTGAGGATTTTTGTTTTCTTTATGTTGAGGTGTAATCCATACTGAAGGCTATGGTCTGTGATCTTCATCGGTAAGTGCTTCAAGTCCTCTTCACTTTCAGCAAGCAAGGTTGTGTTATCTGCATAACTCACATTCTTAATGTCTTCCATCAATCCTGATGCCCTATTCTTCTTCATATAGTCCAGCTTCTCAGAATATTTGCTCAGCATACAGACTGAATAAGTATGGTGAAAGGATACAACCCTGACGCACACCTTTCCTGTCTTTAAACAGATCAGTATCCCCTTGTTCTGTCCAAACAACTGCCTCTTGATCTTTGTTACAGGTTCCTCATGAGCACAATTACGTGTTCTGGAAGTCTCATTCTTTGCAATGTTATCCATAATTTGTTATGATCCACACAATCGAATGCCTTACCATAGTCAATAAACACAGGTAAATAAAAGTGCAATATCCTCCTGGTATTCTCTGCTTTCAGCCAGGATCCATCTGACATTACCAATGATATCCCCAGTTCCATGTCCTCATCTGAATCGGGCCTGAATTTCTGGCAGTTCCCTGTCAATATACTGCTGCAGCCACTTCCGAATGATCTTCAGAAAAATTTTGCTTGTGTGTCATATTAATCATATTGTTCAATAATTTCTGCATTCAGTTGGTCCATCTTTCTGGGAATAGGCACAAATATGGATCTCTTCCAGTTGGTTGGCCAAGTAGCTGTCTTCCAAATTTCTTGGCATAGACAAGTGACCACTTCCAGCGCTGCAACCGTTTGTTGAAACATCTCAATTGATATTTTGTCAATTCCTAGAGCCCTGTTTTTCACCAATGCCTTCAGTGCAGCTTGGGCTTCTTCCTTCAGCACCATCGGTTCCTGATCATATGCTACCCCTTCGAATGGTTGAACGTCAATTAATTCTTTTTGGTATGATGACTCTGTTGTGTTCCTTCCATCTTCTTTTGATGCTTGCTACCTCATTTAATATTTAGCCCATAGAATCCTTCACTATTGCAACTGGAGGTTTGAATTTTTTCTTCAGTTCTTTCAGCTTGAGAAACGCCAAGCATGTTCTTCCCTTTTGGTTTTCTATCTCCAGTTCTTTGAATGTGTCATTATAATACTTTATTTTGTCTTCTCGAGCCACCCTTTGAAATCTTCTGTTCAGTTGTTTTATTTCATCATTTCTTCCTTTTGCTTTAGCTACTTGACGTTCGAGAGCAAGTTTCAGAGTCTTCTCTGAGATCCATCTTGGTATTTTCTTTCTCTCCTGTATTTTCAATGACCTCTTGCTTTCTTCACATATGATGTCCTTGATGTCATTCCACGACTCGTCTGGTCTTTGGTCATTAGTGTTCAACACATCAAATCTATTCTTGAGGTGATCACTCAATTCAGGTAGGATATACTCAAGGTTATATTTTTTTTCTCATGGACTTTATCTGATTTTCTTCAGTTTCAACTTGAACTGCCACATGAGCAACTGCTCGTCTGTTCCACAGTTGGCCCTTGCCTTGTTCTGGCTGATGACATTAAGATTTTGCATCATCTCTTTACACAGATGTAGTCAATTTGATTCCAGTGTATTCCATCTGGCGAGGTCCAAGTGTGCCACTGCCATTTATGTTGGTGAAAAAAAGTATTTGTAACAAAGAACTCATTGGTCTTGCAAAATTCTATCATTCACTCTCCAGCATTGTTTCTATCACAAAGGCCATGTTTTCCAACTACTGATCCTTCTTCATTTCCAACCTTCACATTCCAATCACCAGTAATTATCAATGCATACTGACTGCATGTTCAATTAACTTTGGGCTGCAGAAGCTGATAAAAATCTTCAATTTCTTCATCTTTGGCCTTAGTGGTGAATAAATTTGAGTAATAGCTGTATTAACTGGTTTTCTCTGTAGATGTATGAGTATTATCCTATTATTGACAGCGTTGTACTTCAAGATAGATCTTGAAATGTTCTTTTTGGCGATGAATGCAACACCATTCCTCTTCAAGCTGTCATTCCATGCATAGTAGACTATAAGATTGTCCAACTCAAAATGGCCAATACCAGGCCATTTAAGGTCACTAATGCCTGGGATATCGACGTTTATGCATTCCATTTCATTTTTGATGATTTCCAATTTTCCTAGATTCATCCTTTGTACATTTCAGGTTCCAATTATTAATGGATGTTTGCAGCTGTTTGTTCTCATTTTGAGTCATGCCACATCAGCAAATGAAGGTCCTGAAAGCTTTACTCCATCCACGTCATTAAGGTCAACTCTACTTTGAGGAGGCAGCTCTTTCCCAGTTGTCTTTGGACTGCCTTCCAACCTGGGGGGCTCATCTTCCAGCACTATAACAGACAATGTTCTACAGCTATTCATAAGGTTTTCACTGGCTAATGCTTTTCAGAAGTAGACTGTCGGGTCCTTCTTCCTAGCCTGTCTTAGTCTGGACGCTCAACTGAAACCTGTCCTCCATAGGTGACCCTGCTGGTATCTGAATACGGGTGGCATAGCTTCCAGCATCACAGCAACACGCAACCCCCCACAGAATGACAAACTGACAGATACGTGGGGACTTAGTCATCTAGTGCTGCTATAACAGAAAAACAACAGATAGCTGGTTTTAACAAAGAGAAATTTATTTTCGCGCAGTCTAGTAAGCTACAAGTCCAAATTCAGTGTGTCAGCTCCAGGGAAGGCTTTCTCTCTCTGTCGGTTCTGGAGAAAGGTCCTTGTCTTCAATCTTCCCCTCGACTAGGCGCTTCTCCATGCCAGAACTCCAGGTCCAAAGGACATACTCCACTCCTAGCACTGCCTTCTTGGTGGTATGAGGTCCCCCCATTTTCTGCTCACTTCCCTTTTATCTTTTAAAAGGCATTAGACTGTTTATCATAACACATTATGGATAACATTGCAAAGAATGGGAATTCCTGAACACTTAATTGTGCTCGTGAGGAACCTGTACAAAGATCAAGAGGCAGCTGTTTGGACAGAACAAGGGGATACTGCATGTTTTAAAGCCAGGAACTGTGTGCATCAGGGTTGTGTCCTTTCACCATACCTATTCAATCTGTATGCTGAGCAAATAATATGAGAAGCTGGACTATATGAAGAAGAACAGGGCACCAGGATTGATGGAAGACTCATTAACAACTTGAGTTATGCAGATGATACAACCTTGCTTGCTGAAAGTAAAGAGGACTTGAAGCACTTACTAATGAAGATCAAAGACCACAGCCTTCAGTATGGATTGCACCTCAACACAGAGAAAATAAAAATCCTCACAACTGGACCAATAAGCCACATCCTGATAAACAGAGAAAAGACTGAAGTTGTCGAAGATTTCATTTTACTTGGATCCACACTCAACACCCATGGAAGCAGCAGCCAGGAAATCAAAAGACACACTGCAGTGGGCAAATCTGCTGCAAAGGAGCTCTTTAAAGTGTTGAACAGCAAAGACGTCACCTTGAAGACTATGTGCACCTGACCCAAGCCATGGTGTTTTCAATTGCGCTGTATGCATGAGAAAGCTGGATAATGAGTAAGGAAGACAGGAGAAGAACTGATGCTTTTGAATTGTGGTGTTGGCAAAGAATACTGAATTATACCACAGACTGCCCAAAGAATGAACATATCTGGCTTGGAAGAAGTACAATCAGAATCCTCCTTAGAAGCAAGGATGACGAGACTAAGTCTTACATACTTTGGACATGTTGTCAGGAGAGATCACTCCCTGGAGAGGGACATCATGCTTGGTAAAGTACAGGGTCAACAAAAAAGAGGAAGATCCTCCACGAGATGGATTGACATAGTGGCTGCCACAATGGGGTCAAGCATAACAACGATTGTGGGCATGGCACAGGACCAGGCAGTGTTTCGTTCTGTTGTACACAGGGTCACTATAAGTCAGAACTGACTCGAGGGCACCTAACAACAACAAGATAAAAGGCGGTGCAGGCCACACTCCAGGGAAATTCCCTTTACATTGGATCAGGGATGTGATCTTAGTAAGCGTGTTACAATACCATTCTAATCCTATTTAACATAATCTAATCTTGCCTCATCAACCACAGGCAGAGATTAGGATTTATGGCACATAGAAAAATTACAATCACAAAACGGAGGACAACCACACAGAGCTGGGAATCATGGCCAAACCAAGTTGACACATATTTTGGGAGGGTCACAATTCAATCCATGACAGACGTGATGCTTGGTAAAATAGAGGGTCAATGAAAACAAGGGAAACCCTCCATGGGATGGATTGACCCAACAGGTGCAAGAGTGAATTCAAACATACCAACAACTGTGAGGATGGTGCAAATCTGGGCAATGTTTCATTCTGTTATATACAAGGTCACGAGTTGAAGCTGAACAGATGGCAACAACAATAAACCAAAACCAAAACCAAACCCATTGCCATTGAGTCAATTCTGAGTCATAGCAACCCTATAAAGGAGCTATAAACTACGATCACTCAGTAGATGACCAAAATGTACCAGCAACATCTATTTCTGAAGCTGTGCCAAATACATCGCTAGTAACTCCTACTACAGCATAAGGAATCAACGCTGATAATGACACAAATTAATGAAGAAAGTTTAAAAGTTTGGAAGAGTATCTATCAAAAAGGCATGGGAAGTTGCAACCATTCTATTATTTAGGACAAGGGAGATACATCATTTGGAAGAATTGGATTTTTACATGTTTTAGGATAGCTCCTCTTTACCTTGACTGAGACTATCCAATATACTTTTTTTTTTTACATACAGTAAAATCCACTTTGTTGGTACACAATTCTATAATTTTTGACAAATGTAGAGATACAAAATAATTCTATTACCCTGAAAATTCCCTTATGCTACCCCTCTGTAGTCAATTCCTCCTGCATCCTCAACCTCTGCCAAATGGCCTTTTGGAACACTACGTTAGCACATACTACTAGGGTCCACAGTCCCAGTGATTTGACTTCCATCACAAAGTCTCTATACGTGGCAGCCTTTTGATCCTAAACCTAGGCTGCTGCCTAGCCACTGGCCCAGCTATTTATTACTAAAGCAAAAGGGAACTTCTGCATCCCCTGCATAATAAGCACACACCATGAAGAACCAGGGGTATCACCATATTTAGCCAATTTCCTTAGCCACCCACTGGAGAGTGGGACAAGGCCCCTCTGCTGCTGGCTACCTGCTCTCCATTATTACCACCATTACCTAACACACTTCCCAGCAGTTCTGGGGAGGGAGGGAATCTCACCAATTGCTCCTTCAATCTAAGTCTTCCTCTTCTTCCTACAATTTCCCTTGGCTGCAAAAAGCCCTAAATTATTGTAAATCTCACTATCTACTGGTCCAGGCTTAGGTGCTAATGTATCAGTGGAAGCTAACGGAATTTAGAAAAATGGCTGATTCCAGGCTGAGGAGAAAAGATACAAGATAAGCATGAAACATTTTGTTGCAACAGAAAGTAAAAATGTATCCCAAAAAACGATGGAGGCAGAGCAAAAGATACAGAAGCCAGCTTGAAAGGGCTCCCGCTAGCCAAATCTGAGACAATTTGAACACCAAAATAAATAAGGACAATAACAGATTGTAACTCACTGATGAGTCCATATTGATAATAAATACATAAATAAATAGTGGAGAAGGACTCTTCCTTAGAACAGAATTAAGACATATAAATGTGAAGCGAGCATAGGACTTGGAAAATCATCATTTTACAGCTATCACAGTAAAAACTGATTCAGGCAAGAACCAATTATCAATACATGCTATATCTATGGAGGAAAAAAACTGATAAGGAATAAGATATTTCCATGATTTCAAAGTGTCTCTCCATGGATTATCAGTTGCAAGGGGAAAAATCGTAAATATAAAGACCAGGCAGTACCTCAGCCAGGTGATCAAAATTTCACCAAAGAGAAGCAGATGGACACTGCATGCCTCCTGATACAATACCTCAAGAAGGACAAAACATGACTTACGCAGTCATTTTCTGGCTGGGGATGCATAACCTGAATCTAATTATGGGAAAACATCAGACAAACACAATTTAGAAACATTCAAAAAAGCAGCTGCATTCTTCAAAAACATTAACATCATAAAAGACAAAGAAAGGCTGAGGAACTCTTCCAGGCTACAGGAGACTAAAAAGATGACAACTAGATGCAATATGTGATCCTGGATTGGATCTTGGACTGAAGGGAAAAAAATACAACAAAGAACATTATCTTTAAGATTGACAAAATAGGAAACATAGTCTATAAAGTATGTGTACATAAAATTGCCCAAATTTGATAAATATACAGTGGTTATATACGAAAATATTCTCACAAAATACACACTGAAGTATTAAAAGAGACATTATATATGCAGCCTTCTCTCAAATGATTCAGAAAAATATATAGTATTTATGTGTGGAGGGACAGACAAATGTATAAGCAGCGAGGGAGGGAAAAAGGATAAATATGATAAAGTCAATGTGCAAAATATTAAAACTTGCTGAATCTGGGCAAAGAGCATATGAGAGTTCTCTGTACTATTCTTCCAACTTTTCTGCAATTTCGAAATTATTCCAAAACAAAGCTGTTTTTTTAAGTGGTTTGACCAACTTTAAGACAAACTGTTAAAATAAGGATGAATTTACACTTTGTCTTTCATTTCAAGCAAAATTAGTAGGCTAACAAAATATCCTTTCCAATGGAAAAGATCTAAATATCAATGTGATATGAAGCACAGATCAATATTTCATGGACGACTAAAGCTTCAGCTGGCACAGCAACTACGCACTGGTGCTCAGCTTACTGTTCCACGTGGATTTCATTTTGGGTTCATCGAGGATCCCCTGAGTAAGATTAAAACACTTTCTCTTTTATCTATAAATAGATCGTTACATTTGAATAAAAAGACGTTCTACAAAAACGAAGGGAGACTGATCCTAAAGTCAACTGAGTTAAAAACTGCACAGGTACGAAACGTGGCTCCTCGTCCCACTAGCCTTTAAAAGCTAATTAGTAGGAAGCACAATTCAAATGTACAAACTGGTGGACATGTAAACCAGTCTTGGGGAACAAAACCTAAAGAAGGTGTACTTGTGATGTTTTACGGTCTGAACGATTCTATAAGAAGTATGTTAAGCATACAACCAAAATACTTGGCTTTAGTTTTCCAATGACTCCCAATGATCTTTAAGTAATAAAATTATGGGAAGAATACAAAGCAAAGGTGAATTACCCACTCCAAGCCACAAAAGACCTCAGAAAAATATACACACAACCACACCCTACAAACCCACTTACCTAACACCCATACAGAAAGTGCCACACTTAACTACAATCATCAGAGGCTTTCAATCTTGTGAAAAAGAAGCCAGAAAGCTGGCAGGTATCACTTAGAAGAAAGAAACTGCACCGAGCAAACTGCCAGGGTTTGGGATTTTTTGTAATGACTTTTATTCTGAAGGCCGGTTCCAGTCTGCTCTGAGGGACAGCTAAAATTAGGATACAAACTCACAGTCTCATTGCCATGAAGAACCAGAGGACAGATTCTGGGGCACCAGACAGCTGGAAAATGAAGAGGGGAAACAAGAAGGAGGCACCGAGAAAGAGAGAGCCCCAATTTTGAGTATAAACTCTGCCCAAACCTCTGGCTGACCCAAGTGAAACAAGTATAGGGAGACTACAAGCAGCCTGACTAAAGCTAAAAGAACTGAACAGAGATTTCAGCTAATATTCACTGCAGGGAAGACAGTTGCTGGGGCTTGAGTCCAGCTATTTTAACTATATTCAAAGATGTAAATAAAGATTTGAGGGATACAAACATAGTGACAGTATGTAAACCCTTGGACCATAAGAAACTTCCCAGGGCCTTCACTTGACTAGTCAAATTTGCTCAAAGGAAAAAACAGTGGTAACATGTGTGACATGTACATGACATTTCTGGTCTAAGAGGTCAAAATAATTGTTTCTGCACAGTCAATAAAGCTAACACAATCCTGTACACAGTGGACTCATCCTTCTTTGATGACATATCCACCCCTTTTTCCTTTAATGCCCTCTGTTTTTGCTCTAAGAGAAATTCCAAAGGTCGCTATGAGTCGGAATTGACGCAATGGGTTTGTGGATTTTTTTTTTTTTTTTTGGCGGGGGGTGGGGACAGGAAGGAATACATTGTTTATTTGTTAAAACTCAAACACAGTGCATGTAGTCTTGCTGAACCATTTCTTCTTTAAAAAGATAAACACACTTTGTGTGTGTATGTGCACGTGCACGTGTGTATCGGCTTGAGTGTGGTTAGCTGCAGTGTGGGAATAAAGAGAAACGTACAAAATCAAGATGTATTTGGAAAAATAGCTGACAGGACTTAGTGTTTAACTGAATGTAGACAATTCTCTTTAAAGGCTTTTCCATGCATTCTACACCTTGGTTATTGTTAAAGCGTCATACAAGACATTCCTGGTTGATCCCATCTCTCTGATTAATCTTTTTCACTCCCTTCTTAGTGTGCAATCTTAATTATTTAGTTTAACTTTTTACATTTCTCAGGTTCTGACAATGAGGAAAACTATTAAACTAAGTCTAAATGGTTTTACATCTTGGAGATAAACAGTACTTCAGCAGTTTGGGTCCAGAATATATTTAGAGTGAATCTGATTTATTATGTATAAAATGGGGGTAGTAGCTTCAGAACCTATCTAACTCTAGGGGAAATATTGCGAATCAAGGTCAGTCCAAGGCTGATTCCTATGACGTGGAGGTCAGACATACCTCCACTCTCCAACCTTTTACCAGTTCTGACACCAGCCATCCCTCCCGCGACGCTCTCTACTCTTCTGCTCAGTTTGACGATCCATGGCAAAGGCCACACAGAGCACACAGGCCATACTTACAGTTAAATGGTTTATTAAAGAAGTAACAGGATACAACTCAGGATTAGGATCAACAGGTTACAACTCAGGATCAGGAAGCATGTAGGCAAAGTCTCCCTTATTCAGCACAGGACAGCCCTCTCAGCTCCTCTCAGCTGTGCAGACCTCCTCTCAGCCCTTTCAGGACAGGCTCCTGTTGGCCCTGCCATCTGTCACCACCAACTCTGCCACAGGGCCTCCCTCCCACCCAGGTCTGTTGCCACCAGCTCTGCCGCTGGGCCCCTCCCAGTCTGTCTTCAGTTTTACAGCCCTTGACCCGTGTTACAACTAACTCTTTTAAAAGGTCCCTCGCCTCCTTTGTCTCTCTCTTGCCTTTTCTCTTTTCTGCTTCTTCCTGCTTCCTCTGAAAAACCTCTGTGCGGTTGGCTGGATATACACACAAATTCCTCATCAATTTCAAGGCATGGCCCTTCCACCAGGGTCACAAACTGACCAACCCCCTCTTGGTAGGCCACAGACACTTCATTTGCATAGTAGGCTATAGTCACTTCATTTGTATAGCATATTGACCAATCCTTGCGAGATGTATACCAACCACAGGGCAGGCTATGGCCCAGCACCAGATGAAAACAATCAAACCACAAGTTGTTTACAGCTTACCAAGGAAATGCCAATCAACACAGACAAAAGTAACAACCCCTCTGCAGTAGAAAAGTAAGGCAAAGGTAACTCCCCAGGGCTTAGGAGGAAAATGTCTCAAGCTGTTCTCCAAAGAACCAAGGCAAAAGGCCATGTAAATGAGTTCGAACATTTCACTACATTCTAGTATTAATTTTACATATATATATATACACACACACACACACACACATATACCAAAACCAAACCCTTTGCCGTTGAGTCGATTCTGACTCATAAAGACACTAAAAGGACAAAGTACAATTGCCCCCTAGAGTTTCCAAGGAGTGCCTGGTGGATTCAGACTGCTGATCTTTTGGTTCCCAGCCACAGCACTTAACCACTACACCACCACACCAGTGTTTCCATATGTGTGTGTGTGTATGTGTATGTATATATACACACATAAATTTTAAATTGGGAATCATGCCTCAGTTCCTTTAGGCTTTTTCCGATGGATATTCTGTTTATCTCACAGAAAAAGTATTTTATGACTAGCTCTGTAAATTACCACTCTAGGTTTATTTCAGAACCATCTTATTAAAAACATTATTTTACAAGTTAAGTTGCATCTAGCTAGGAATACTACTAAGTTTATAACGTATCTTATAGGGTTTCAAAAACATTTTTTATGTACTAAAATTTCCCTACCCCTAGCATATAGACACTGTACAATGGCAATCCAAAAGCCATTTATGACTTCGCCTTCCTCTACTATGTCTGGGAAATCAATATAATAACTTCACAAACATCCTGCAGCCAGGAGTGGACATGAGATGTAAGTTGAAGTCAGTAGTAGGGCTTCTAGAAACTGTTTTTAAAACTACTTTTTTTTTAATTGTTTTTGAAGTTTTCAATTTTTTTTATTTTAAATGATTTTAAAACAATCTATTTTTAAAAGGGATAAACTGAGCATTCCTCCTTAGCCTTTTTCCTGTCACCTTCTCCCATCACACTAAAGCCATCTTATTTAAGGTCCTATAGTTAGAGTTTTCTGTTATATGCAGCTGAAGACAACACTGCTACACTTACTGTTTGATATTCCTTCTTCCGCTCTTCGCTGTCTTCAATTCATTCATCACCTAAGAGCCAGGATGATTTCACTGTTGTTGTTAGGTGCCACTGAGTCAGTTTCAACTCATAGCAACCCTATGTGCAACAGAACAAAACACTACCCGGTCCTGCACCATCCTCATGATTGTTGTTATGCTTGAACCCAGTGTTATAGCCACTGTGTCAATCCATCTCATTGAGGGTCTTCTCTTTTTCACTGACCCTCTACCAAGCATGATATCCTTCTCCAGGGACTGGTCCCTCCTGATAACAGTATGTGAGATGAACTCTTGCCACCCTCACTTCTAAGGAGCACTCTGGCTGTGCTTCTTCTAAGACAGATTCATTTTGACAGTCCATGGTATATTCAATATTCTTTGGCAACACCATAACTCAAAGGCATCAATTCTTTGGTCTTCCTTATTCATTGTCCAGCTTTCCAATGCATATGAGCCGATTGAAAACACCATGGCTAGGTTAGGTGAACTTTAGTCCTTAAAGTGACACCTCTGCTTTGAACACTTTAAAGAGGTCTTCTCCTGCAGATCTGCCCAGTGCAATGTGTCTTTTGATTTCTTGACTGCCACTTCCATGGATGTTGATTGTGGATCCAAGTAAAATGAAATCCTTTTGACAACTTCAATCTATTCAATGTTTATCACATTGTTGTTTACTGGTCCAGTTGTGAGGATTTTTGTTTTATATTGAGGTGTAGTCCACACTGAAGGCTACAGTCTTTGATATTCATCAGTAAGTGCTTCGAGTTCTCTTCACTTTCAGCAAGCAAGATTGTATTATCTACATAAAGCAGGTTGTTAATGAGTCCTCCTCCAATCTGATGCCCCATACTTGTGCATATAGTCCAGCATCTCAGATTATTTGCTCAGCATACAGACTGAATAGGTATGGTGAAAGCACACAACCCTGACACACACCGTTCCTGACTTTAAATCACACAGTATCCCCTTGTTCTGTTCAAAATGATTGCCTTTTGGTGTAAGTATAGGTTCTGCAAGAGCACAAATAAATGTTTTGGAATTTCCATTCTTTGCAATGTTATCCATAATTTGTTATGACCCACACAGTCGAATGCCTTTGCATAATCAATAAAACACAGGTAAACATCTTTCTGGTTTTTCTCTGCTTTCAGTCAGGATCCATCTGACATAAGTAATGATATCCCTCATTTCACATCCTCTTCTGAATCCAGCTTGAATTTCTGGCAGTTCCCTGTCCATGTACTGCTGCAAACACTTTTGAATGATCTTTTCAGCAAAATTTTATTTGCGTGTAATATTAGTGATACTGTTTGATAATTTCCACATTCAACTGGATCACCTTTCTTGGGAATATGCATAAATTCAGATCTCTTCCAGTGGGCTGGCCAGGTAACTGTCCTGCAAATTTCTTGGCATAAGTGAGTGAGCACTTCCAGCTTAGCATCCGTTTGTTGAAACACCTTAGTTGGTAGTCCATCAATTCCTGGAGCCTTGCTTTTTGCCAGTGTCTTCAGTGAAGCTTAGATTTCTTCCTTCAGTACCATCGGTTCCTGATCATATGCTACCTCCTGAAATGGATGAACATCAACCAATTCTTTTTGATACTGTGACTCTTTGTATTCCCTCCATCTTCTTTTGATGCTTCCCGCTTCGTTCAGTATTTCGTCCACAGAATCTCTCAATACTGCAACTCAAGGCTTCAATTTTTTCTTCAGTTCTCTCAGCTTGAGAAATGCTGAGAGTGTTCTTCCCTTTTGGTTTTCTAACTCTCTTTCACATGTCATTATAATACTTTACTTTGCCTTCTCCAGCCAACTTTTGAAATCTTCTGTTCAGCATTTTTACTTCATCATTGCTTCCTTTTGCTTTAACTACTCAACATTCAAGAGTAAGTTTCAGAGTCTCTTCTGACATCCATATTGGTCTTTTCTTTCTTTCCTGTCTTTTTAAATATATAGAATTTTGCCATCCTTCTGCTTAAAACCCTACAAGGCTTTAGGTTGCACTTAGCATAGACCTAAATTCCTTACTATGTCCCACAAGACAACGCATAATGTGGCTCTGCGGATTTCTGCAATGCTCCCCAGGCTCACCCCACACCAGCCACACTGGCCTTCATTCTACTGCATGAAGATGCTTAGTCTCATCCTACCTCAAAGGTCTCCATATATGCTGGGCCTCAGCCTGAAATGCTCGCCCCACAGCAACTGCCATAGCTGGTTCATTTCCAACCACTGGCTTCAGTTCAACTGTTACCTCTTCAGAGAGTCCCTTCCCTGACCACCGTATCTAAAGGGGCCTCCAATCTCTGCCCCAGATATTCTCTATCACATCATCCTGTTGGTAGCACTTACCACAATCTAAAATTATCTTCTTTGTTTGTTGCCGTCTCTCCCCCGTAGATGTAAGGTACATGAGGGCAGGGAAGACCTTATCAGTCTAGAAGATTCCTGCTGCAACAGTGACTGGCTCATGCTCTCGTTGCTGTGTGTCACTGAGTTGATTTTGACTCATAGCAACCCAGTGTGACAGAGTAGAACTGCTCAATAGAGTTTCCTAGGCTGTAATCTTTACAGGAGCAGATCGCCTGGTATTTTCTCCCACCTAGTGGTTGGTGGGTTCAAATCACTGAGCACTTAACCATTGTGCTACCAGGGCTCCATGACTGGCTCATAACCACTTAGAAAATATGTACTGAATGAATGGGCAGAGTTTGTAAGTTAAAGTTAGAGCTTTACTCATTTCTATTAATGTTCTCCATTTAAAAAATCTATATGGTGACTCCCCCATGTGTCTGTCAGTTTGTCGTACCATGGGGGCCTGCGAGTTGTAATGATGCTGGAAGATATTCCACGAGTATTCAGATACCAGCAGGGTCACCCACGGAGGACAGGTTTCAGCTGAGCTTCCAGACTAAGACAGTCTTGAGTTGCAGTATTGAAAGATTCTATGGACGAAATACTGAACGAAGCAGGAAACATCAAAAGAAGAGGGAGGGAATACACAGAATCACAGTATCAAAAAGAATTGGTTGATGTTCAACCATTTCAGGAGGTAGCATATGATCAGGAACCGATGGTACTGAAGGAAGAAGTCTAAGCTTCACTGAAGACACTGGCAAAAAACAAGGCTCCAGGAATTGATGGATTACCAACTAAGGTGTTTCAACAAACGGATGCTAAGCTGGAAGTGCTCACTCACCTATGCCAAGAAATTTGCAGGACAGTTGCCTGGCCAGCCCACTGGAAGAGATCTGAATTTATGCATATTCCCAAGAAAGGTGATCCAGTTGAATGTGGAAATTATCAAACAGTATCACTAATATTACACGCAAATAAAATTTTGCTGAAAAGATCATTCAAAAGTGTTTGCAGCAGTACATGGACAGGGAACTGCCAGAAGTTCAAGCTGGATTCAGAAGAGGATGTGAAATGAGGGATATCATTACTTATGTCAGATGGATCCTGACTGAAAGCAGAGAAAAACCAGAAAGATGTTTACCTGTGTTTTATTGATTATGCAAAGGCATTCGACTGTGTGGGTCATAACAAATTAAGGATAACATTGCAAATGGGAATTGCAGAACACTTAATTGTGCTCATGAGGAACCTTTACATAGATCAAGAGGCAGTTGTTTGGACAGAACAAGGGGATACGACTGGTTTAAAGTCAAGAAAGGTGTGCGTCAGGGTTGTATTTTTTTACCATACCTATTCAATCTGTATGCTGAGCAAATAATACAAGAAGCTGGACTATATGAAGAAGAACAGGAAACAAGATTGGAAGAAGACTCATTAACAACCTGCATTATGCAGATGACACACCCTTGCTTGCTGAAAGTGAAGAGGACTTGAAGCACTTAGTAATGAAGATCAAAGACCACAGCCTTCAGTATGGACTGCACCTCAACATAAAGAAAATAAAAATCCTTACAACTAGACCAATGAGCAACATCATGATAAACGGAGAAAAGATTGAAGTTGCCAAGGATTTCATTTTCCTCGGATCCACAATCAACAGCCACGGAAGCAGCAGTCAAGAAATCAAAAGACACATTGCATTGGGTAAATCTACTGCAAAGGACCTTTTTAAGTTTTGAAGAGGAAAGATGTCACCTTGAAGACTAAGGTGCGCCTGACCCAAGCCATGGTATTTTCAATTGCATCATATGCATGTGAAAGCTGGACAATGAATAAGGAAGACCGAAGAAGAACTGACGCCTTTGAATTGTGGTGTTGGCAAAGAATACTGAATATATCATGGACTGCCAAAAGAATGAACAAATCTGTCTTGGAAGAAGTAGAACCAGAATGCTCCTTAGAGGCAAGGACTGCAAGACTGCGTCTTGCATACTTTGGACATGTTGTCAGGAGGCATCAGTCCCTGGAGAAGGACATCAGGCCTGGCAGAGTACAGAATTAGCAGAAAAGAGGAAGACCCTCAACTAGGTGGATCGACACAGTAGCTGCAACAGTGGGCTCGAGCACAGTGATGATTGTGAGGACGGCTCAGGACCAGGCAGTTTTTCGTTCTGCTGTGCACAGGGTCACTATAAGTCGGAACCGACTAGACGGCACCTAACAACAACAACAACAACATACGGTGACTATAAAACTAAAACCGACTTCAAATGAGAAGATCACTCACTGGGAATAGTCTTTGGCACCCTTTCAAAAAAGCACATTAACTCTCCATTTACTTATTTACCCTAATTTAAATTTCCCACGTTCACAGTATTTTTCTGTATTTGAAAAGTTTCTGTATAAAGAAAACAAGCCATTCCAAGGCTTCTATTCTAGAGTAGTACTCTGGTATTATGAGTAGAAATAAACCAAACCCAGTGCCATCGAGTTGATGCTGACTCATAGCAACCCTATAGGACAGAATAGAACTGCCCCAAAGAATTTCCAAGGAGCACCTGGCAGATTCAAACTGCCAACCTCTTGGTTAGCAGACGTAGCACTTAACCACTATGCCACCAGGGTTTCCATGAGTAGAAATATAACTGGAAAATTAAAGTGTTCTGTTTAGCAAAGACATGAATGGAATAATCTATTTTGTCCTTTAAATCTAAAAGGACTGTTGTCTCATCTTCCTAAACCTACATGAGTATCTGTTATTTCTCTCTTCTCATCGCCTTCTCCATTAGATCCTCAAGGAAAGATATAGATATATAGTAGAGTCGTATCTTTGCAGGGGTTTGGTTTTGAAGTCAGTGCAGACAGCAAAAGCTGTAGATAGTCAAAATTACTCTTAAAGTCCCTTAAATGTAAGTATTATAAACACGGCTTTGTGTGCATAACCCACAGGCAACTCTATATCAGTTCCTCTAACTCTTGTCAATATTTCCTTTTCCTCAATTCTTAAATATATTCCTTAAGGATGTTATAAGATGATCACCATCTGCTTGCCTAGCCCCTTTAGTAAAGTGTTTTTCTTCCCAGTTGGTAGTTAGAAAACCCTTAAAAACATTCATAAATTCTTTTCACTGGCCTTGCCAACAGGCTTTGGGTATATGTCTGTTTATTTAATATAAGAATGGAATGGGTTACTGCTGAATGTCTAAGGTTCAATTCAAACAATTAAATATTAAGCCTTAAGATGTGATTTGCCTGTACCCTGAATGCAGAGAGACAGAAGCAGACAGTCAAAGAGAGGGAGAGGGAGAAAGAGGAAGAGGCAGAGAGAGGTGGAGTGAAGACAACAGAACTAGCCTTCCCCAACACAGCCTCCTCTACAAACACTTCAAGAATCTATTGTAGCCCACTGTGCTCCTCATCTCATATTCTGAAGCCATAATAGTCACAGTGCCCCACAGCTTGCACCTCCCTGCTTTCCAGCCAAGGAGAGGGCCTGCAGGTTCCATCAAACAAAGGAAAATCTCCTCCACCCCACGTCTCCACTCAAAACTATAGGGCCATTCAAACTCGCTATGCCAAAGGCTTATTTTAATCATAGTTAACACCTAAGTAAGTTAATTGGAACAGCAAATGAGATATTCTAAATTCTACATTAGGGTGCTCTCAGCGTTAATACTTTTGACCTCCGGATAAGAGAGGCATTCGATATTAGACAGTTCTTATAAAACTCAGGAGAATTGAGGCTTGACTACTCTCTTTAAAAGCTGATACTAAATAATCATTAACAGCAAAACTTAATTCTACTTTTAGAATTATAAAACGTAGGCCTTGGATTTTTGTTTGTTTTTTTATCTCCAACATGTATAGAGGATTCCAACATTTAGAGCAAAGATCGGCAACTGTTCCAAGTTTAGAGAGGGAGAGGGGAGACAGAGAAAGGTGGTACTGCCTGCTGGCCATGCCCCCCTTCCTTTCTACTGTGTCCTTTTTCCTCCTTTCCCAAATCTTGCTGTTTAAGAGGCAATTCAGTGAAGTAGCAGCAAGGGTAAGGGGTAGGATCTAAGCCTTGGGGCCAAGGCTGGTGAGAGAAAAGCAAGGGAATTTGATCCTTTCTGTGCTACTCAGAATAATTAAGGGGCTGCCTTTAGTACTTTTGGCCAAATCCTCAACTACAAACTTACAATGATTCATGGTGTATTAAAAGTTGTTACTTTGAAGCAATAGCTTGAATTGATTATTCACACTTAAAACAAAAGTCATAAATTATCTAGATTTCACTTTGTTATTCTGTGACAGGCAATAGAGAAAATACAATATAGAAAGATAACACTAGTAAATGAGCCTAAAGCTATATTTAAAAAAAAATAAAACCTTTACCAATAACCTAATAGTGAGTTTCATTCTAAGGAACATGGATATTTTATTCTGTAATCTTGTGTCTAGTGTATGCACTGCACCCTAAATTTTTAAAATATTTTACTAATACTTATGGAGCATTTCCTATGAACTAGACCCCTCTAAGCATTACAAACATAGCCACATTTTTACACAGATACCGTGTGCCTTCTGTGTTTATTTGTCAGCAGTGCCCTCACCCCGTGAGGCACCCTCACAAGCACCACCATGCCCATCCTCTTCCACATGTTGCTGTAAAAAAAAAAAAATTAGTACAGCGCACTTAAGAAAATATGAGGGATGGGGGGCGGGGGGGTGGGGAGTGTGGCCGGTAAACAGAAGGTGTGCGTTATTTGCATAGTTATTTGCATAAAATACCAGTACTGTCTTATGATTGGGTCCTGGGTGACGTACATGGTTAAGCCCTAGACTATTAGCCAAAAGGTTGGCAGTTTGAAAACACCCAGAGGTGCCTTGGAAGACAGGTCTGGAGATCTGCTTCTAACACGGCCTTGAAAACCCTAGAGAGCAGTTCTACTATGCACATGAGGTCACCATGAGTCAGAATCAATTCAATGGCAACTAACAGCAATGTTATCCTGTTTTATAGATAACGAAGCTGAGGCATGGGAAGTTAAAAAACTGTCCAATGTCACAAACCTAGTAAGTGTGTGATTCAGGATTCAAACCCAGGTAGTCTATTTCCATAGTTCATGCTCAACTGGTGCTTCTCAAACTTTAATGCACACGTGAACTACCTGGAGATCTTGTTAAAATGTAAACTCTGATTAAGTCAGTCTAAGGCTGGGCCTGAGATCTTAGATCTCCAAACATCTCCTACTTACATCAATGCTGCTGGTCCACAAGATCACACTTTCAGTTTCAAGATTCTAAACCACTTTGTTTTGTCACCTAACTAACCACTAAGAAGGGTTTACTTACTACTGACCTGAGCCAACAAGCTTTTAGATCCTAAATTCAAGTTCTGAACCAAGGTTCTGTTTTTAAGCCATGTGAAAAGTTTCAACGAAGTTTAAGACCTACCTAAAATACACTGATTTGTACAATGTCCTTTTTTCTACTCTAAGGATGAAACATCTTTTTCCCTCTCCCTATGCAAATATACAGAAGAAAAACAGCTCTTATTTTTTTTTTTTTTGGCAAACAAGCTTTTCAATCTGGCATTTGACAGAATATTACGTGTAAAAACAGATACATCATTAAGACACCAAATTCTTGACTAGTCAATCCTCAAATATGCCACAAAAAGCTGCCAAAGACAGCCTGTCTCTGGATTTCTCCAGCTCAGCAACTTTTTAAAAGAGGGATTACAAAAAGAAATTGTTCCAGGTAGTCATGCTTCTCTATTAAAAACAGCGGGCATTAGGCCCTAATATTTAAAGACATCTCTGACGTAAATTGAAACTAATTTCCTTGTTTGACTCTAGACAAACATTAAAATATATCTGAACCTCTTTCTCTTTTTCAAAATCAAGCTGTTTCTAAAAATTATCTTGTACAGTCCCTTTTAAGGTCTCTGCAGATTTTTCTTTTTTTCTGCATTCTGTTTTTTCTCCTTATGGGATACGTGAGCAAGTGTACTCAAGGAATTTATTACGCTTTGAAAATTAAAATCTAGTATTACTGATAACAAATCAACTAGGAGAAAGCTTTCTCCAACAGGTACCACACCTTTCAAAAAAAATCCATGTTCTAAAATCACCTTTTAGAATGATGTATTTCAATGCTCTTTCCTAAATCTAGAGAAACTACTTAAAGAAAAGAGTAGAAAGGAACAATTAATTATGGCACACCTACCCGTACGAGTACAGGCTTTGGAAATAGGCAGACCAGAGTTTAATTCTGGCTCTGACCTTTAGTGACTCTGGGCAGGCTTATGTAAACTTACTGCGCCATTATTCTTTGTTTTACATGTAGTACTCAATTACATATAATAAGAGTAATTATTATTGTAATAAATAATACAGAATCCTCTTCATAAAAGAGAAAAGTAAAGCTCATGGAATTTAGGAAACTTGTTGAAGATCAAATAACTGGAAAAGACGGAATTTGTATCTAGCTTTTTTTTTAAATCTGGCTCACAACTCAGACTTTCTCTTCTGAGCCATATATTGCTTCATTGACTGCCTAACTGAGGTTAAATATGCCCCATACTCAGAATGGATCTTTAAAGAAGCCTATACCTGTCCACATGGGGTCGCCATGAATCAAAATCAACTCGACAGTAATTGCTTTGTTTTTTATACCTGTACTGCAGCACGAAAGCCATCTACACCATTAAGGTATCTATACTTAGGGTACTACCTGGTACTAAGACAACTCATTATGAAATATCAACTAACTGAGAAAAGCCTCTAGGTAGTGCAAACAGCGCACTCAGCTAACCAAAAGGTCGGAGGTTCAAGCCTACCTAGAGGAACCTTAGAAGAAAGGCCTCTCACTTACTTCTGAAAAATCAGCCACTGGAAACTCTATGGGAAGTGGTTCTACTCACGGATCGCCATGAGCTGGAACTGACTTGATGGATGGCAACTGGTAAACTGGTAACTGGGGAAAATAAAAGTCAATCTCAGGTAACCTAAGAAATACAGATGTAGCTAATGACAAAAATGACTCAGAAGATTAACCGCTAAGGCCATTCCGGTTTTCCAATCTCAACAACATCTGTTGAAAACCTACTCTGAGAACATGGTGCTGTTCTAAGTGCCCAGTTATATTTTTTCCAAACATTATGACAGGAGTGAAGACTAAAGACCAAGACAACTTAAAACAGGAAAAATAAATTAACCTAAATCAAAATATCTAAAAACTAATGCTTTAAACGATAAAATTTACTTTGACTGCATCTCAAAACATTCACCTGAAAGTACAGCTAGATGCTGTGTAAAAGTGTCCTTGAGTGAGAGAGGATGTGTCTACACACATGCATGATCCTGGAGGCAGCACAGGGTCATGGTTTGTAGCTTGGGCTTGGGTGTCAGAAAGACCTGAGTTCAAGATCCAGTTTTGTCACTGGGTGATCTGGTAAGTTACCTCTTTAAGCCTCAGTTACCTCAACTGTCAAATGGGAATTAAAAAAAAAAAAAGCATACTTATTTTATAAGGTTGTTCACTTAACACTTTATTGAGGGTTCACCTTGCCACCTGGCATGCGCTGGGCACTGTGGGTTAGGTGTAAAAATGCAAGTAATGTGCTGGGCTTTGTGCCAAGAACAGAACAGAATTTTTGTCTGTTTTGCTCCCTGCTGTATCCTCAGCACCCATAATGTAACTGGCATGCAGAAGATGTACAATAAATATTTATTAAATGAATACATTATTTAGAGTCAAGTGGGCCAGAAATACCCTCCCTGACTCTTGTTTGGATTTGGCCTCTGAGCATATTCATTTTTAAGCCTCACTAAAAAAAGAAAATTCAAATCTCTTTCTTTTATTTCTAATAAGAGTTAGCAGTTCAGCTCCTGAGGCTCCATATGAGATTTTCGGTTTAAAGCACACACAGATTTAAAGCACTTCTAATTGAACATTTCCTACAATAAAACATTAACACATACAAAGAACTAAATTAGAATGCATCCTCATGTATTCACCCACTAGCTTCAATGATTATCAACACATTTCTTACTTCATTAAAATGTTTCAAAAATCTTAGCAACATGAGGCTAAACACCCATCTATTCAGATATGCCTTTCCAAGAGAAAGGAGATGTAATTATGTTCTCTGATACACCTGTGCTTCTCTCATCAGCTCTCTTACAAGATGGCAATACACAGCAAAAATAATTTTGTATTTTCTATCACCAAAATGATTCTCAGGTTGCTGTGAGAGGTGACACAGTGGGTCAGCCCAGGGCGTATGATCTTTACACTAAGGACATTTTGTGTAAAGCAATGGCAGCCCTCCCAACTGATACATTCTCAATGTTACAGATACATATTAGGCACTTATCACTTCTATAAACTGATTTAATATATATATTTATTCTCACTTTATATCCATCACCAACGTTAGCATCCATGTGGCACAAACCGTTAATCTCCCAGATTTTTTTCACAGTTACAATGGCTGATGGAAGCCACCCTACCCCCTCATCTGGCCCAGACTGGGGCCAAGTACAAACCCTCTATCTCAGATTAGCAGCCAAGTTGGATGCTACACAATCCTTACTCAGAGGTTCCAGAGAGCCGCTCACTTATCGGGGGACAAATAGTTACTCAATCTCAACACAGTGCTTTTTTTCTAAACCAATGACCAGTCCCTGAGCTAATACACACATAATTTTGATAAATAAAATTAAGGTTACAAGTTCTATAAACATGGCAACTTAAGATACAGTGAGAAACACTTACTGCCCTAATTTCAGATGCAGGGAAATCAAAGTTATACACTTCTCAGTCAGGGGGACTGTCCAATAAGAACCTGGAAAACCACCAGTCAGGAAGCAAGAGAGAAAAACACTGCACCACAGGCAAGGATGGACCAGGGAACCTCTTACTCCCAAGATTCTATGGTTACAAGTAGATTTCCCAAAGGGATAAAACCAGTGACCCTCAAATTTCAGGTTTCTTCTGACTTGGGCCATATGTCCTTACACCGCCAGGGTGATCTCATCTGGCCCCCCTTTGAACCTAAACCAAACCCAGTTGCAGACTTAGAAAGGATTTACTGTTCGCAGCAACAAAACTGATTTTCTACTGCACCCAGATGGCTTTTTTTTAAATGTCCCTTTTTAAGTTACCAAAGTTAAAGTAAGCGAAGCAGACTTTCCCCCTTGATGATACGTATACCTCAGCTGATGTTCTTTAACATTAAACTAAGAGTTAAGCTGTTAATAAGTCCTTGAAATCTGGTATTCCCATAAAACATTCACATTAACTCAAGCGAAACATCAAAGAGCATTACATAGTGAGTCATACGAATGGCAGTGAAAAGAACAGCCCTTATGATACTGTCAGCATCATTTTATCTCAAGTTATCATTCATAGCATGAAAGTATATTTTAAGACTAATATCAAAATGAAGCCCTGGTGGCACAGTGGTGAAGAGATCAGCTGCTAACCAAAAGGTCGGCAGTTCAAATCCACCAGCCGCTCCTTGGAAACCCTTTGATAAAAAAAAACACCTACCTTACAGAGCTGGTGAAAGAAGCAAATGAGATAACCTATAGTAAAAGGAGAAACCCTGGTAGCATCGTGGTTAAGAGTTCGGCTGCTAACCAAAAGGTTGACAGTTCGGATCCACCAGACGCTCCTTGGAAACCCTGTGGGGCAGCTCTACTCTGTTCCATTGGGTCGCTATGAGTCGGAATCGACTCAACGGCAACGGGTTATTTATAAAAGTGCCCAGCATTGCGCACAATGCCTGGAACACTGTTGGTGATTGACTAATAAGCAGTAATGACAACCATAATCAATACAGAAGATGATGACAGTTAACACTTATGAGATACTTGTTAGGTTTCAGGCGTGAGGCCAAGTGCTTTACATGCATTATCTCATTTAATCTTGCAAAATCTCATGAGATCTCTTTAGATACTCTTGTTAGTCTCATTTTATGGATTAGGAAACTGAATTTTAGAGATGTTATCAAAATACTGACCTGAGTCCCCAGAGACATGCTCCTCTTTCCCTTAAATACATAACATTTTGCAAAGCGCTGGTGCGTGCAAATCTAAGACTTCTGTCTCTAAAAATAAAACTGAAGAACTTCTTTGGAAGAATTGCCACTAAGCTGTCTCTATTTCTGACCTAAAGGCTTAAGAGCTGTTTAAGGAAAGGAGGGGATGGTATAAGTATGTTCTCTGACACAACTGTGGCTCTCTCATCAGCTGGCTTACAAGAGCATGGAGCAATTAAGATGGCACAGCACAGCAAAAAAAAAAAAAAAAACTACTAGCAATGAGCATTCACAGAAAACACTGTAATCAATATCTCTCTCTCTCAACCACTCTGCTATTTGAGCCTTTCTGATAAAAAGAAAACAAATCTCAATGTAATCCAAGTAATTCTGTCGTTAATTCCAAAATACTGCTTCATCTTTTAATAAGTTTACCATTTCTTTTTTGTAATAGACTTTTTAAAGATACTGAGGAAAACATAAATCACTTTGACCTAAATCTATGAATTATAGGACAGCTATAAATTACCAGAGAGGATTTTACAAATAAAATCTCATCTGTACATTTTTTCTAATCTCTAAAAGAGTTCTATTTTATTACTAACTTTCTAGCACCAGAGAATGTATAATTACTGCTGACATCTGACAAGTTTCCCACAGGAATGAAAAAGCTTAATTAATAACAAAGACATGGGCTCTGCATTCAGTACTAGCTGTATAACTTGGCAAGCTATAACTTCTCTAAAATTTAGTTTCCTTATCCATAAATGGGAATAATAAGAATATCTGTAGAGACCTCATGAGATTTTGCAAGATTAAATGAGACAATGCATATAAAGCACTTGGCCTCATGCCTGAAACATAACAAGTATTCCGTAAGTGTTAACTATAACCATCTTCTCTATTGATTATGGTTATCATTACTGCTTACTTATCAATCACCTACAATATCCCAGTCATTGTGCACAAGGCTGGATACTTGTATCACAGGTTATCTCATTTGTTCCTTTCACTAACCCTGCAGAGCAGGTGTTTTTATTATTATTACTAACCTCTTTTTACCAGTGAGGAAACTAAAGCTCTGCTAGTAGTTATCCAGGCTCATACAATTAATAAATGGCATAGCCCAAGTCTGAACCAGAGTCCATCTGATAACAAAGCTCCTCGACAGATACAACATGCATATTAACAGGTTCAAATTCCTCTACGAGGGTTAGTAATGATTCCTTACACAACAGACATCATAGGTGATATTTTTCTATAAGTAGCCACACTAACTTGGGAATCTCTCAGCCAAAAAGAGAAAAACCAAATTCCAATTCCAACTCTTGATCTAGTTAGTTCATCTTTCATCTCTTAAATCCTCATTTCAGGGATGAGGGTGGTGAGTATGATAATGCATCATATTTACATAATGCTTTAGTATATTAGCTCATTTGATCTTCCCTGGAATCCTTAGGAATGATCACCCGCATTCTGTAGATGAGAAAGGTGGAACTCCAGAGATTATGTGACCTGCCCAAGGTCACAAATCTGACAAATAATGGAACCAGAGCTTGAACCTAAGACTTCTTACTCCAAGCACAGTGCTACTTTTCACAAGACAGCATAGACAAATAGATAAATAAATACTAATTAAGAGTAATATCCCTGACACAATGTGAAAATTGTAACCAATGTCACGGAACAGGTTGTATAAAAATTGTTAAATGGAAATCTAATTTGCTGGGTAAACTTTCACCTAAAACACAATTAAAAAAAAAAAGTAATATTCCCCCCCCCCAAAAAGTAATCCACACATCATACTCATTCTCATCAATGATCGAAGCAAAGCAATGTTGCAGTTCTCCGAACTACAACATTTAAAGCAAAGAAAATAGAGGAGCAAACACTGTTCAAAATGGTTGGTCACTGGACCTATAAGGAAGGTAGAAGGTCAATCAGTCTCCAAGATAACAAATTAAATTATCTACTTTCATTAAAAGAAAAATGAAGGAAATATGGCATAGAACTATACTTGAAGACTTAATTTACATAAGCAAGGGAGAACGGTCAGAATTGGTAGATATTGGTGGTACTATAAGACACAGTTCCTACATCTAAGAGGTTCCAAAGAAGACAAAAAATTATTTATTAAATATTGATCCAAATAAGTAACTAGAATACAAAGTGGTAACTGAAATAAAAGATGTATGCTATGAGTACACGGCGAAGAGAGCACCACCCCACATAAACTGGGGCACTAGGGTAATTTTTTCATCTGTAGAAAGAAAAGGGAAAAATTAGGATATGTCTCAAAATGGAAGAAAAGTAGTTATACAGGGAGTAAGTGTACTGCTGTGGAACCCATTCTCCATTTCTAGCTTAGGCTCCACTGACTTCTCTTTTAACATCTCCTATATGCACACATGAATCATTTAACCACTCAATAGATCGATTTTCACCAAGTGTATTGCATATTCTATTCATTAAAGGTTGGACCACAGATTATAACTGAATCCATTTATTTGACCTGGACTGATAAATTAATGATTTAAAAAATAGTTATCACATGGATTATTTCATGCAAAGTAAGTCCAGGCATTTTAAAAGAAACTTGTAGAGGCACCTGCCAGCTTGAAAAAAACCTTACTACAGATCAGTGATATAAAAAGGGCAAGTTCAGGAAATTCAGTCAAAAAGCAAAGACAGAAGAAGGTGAACCTGTCTGAGGAAAAGTCCTAGCTAAGCTGAGAAACAGAAGAAAGGCTCTAAGCAGGCCATTACTGACAACTGCTGGACATTCACCTAATACTGACTTGGCTATAATGTCCTCAAATTTTAGTCCCCAAAAGATCAATAAAGTAGGCAGAGGGTACAATATGAAAGGAATGTGTCTCTGTCCTTTAAGTAAGCAGGTCTTAAAATCTAGTGGACATCAGTATCACCCATGGACCTCGTTGTTGTTGGTACTGCGTGCCATCAAGTCAATTCCGACTCAGAGAGACCCTATAGGACAGAGTAGAACTGCCCCATAGGGTTTCCTAGGCTGCAATCTTTATGGGAGCAGATTGCCTGGTCTTTTCTCCCAGGGAGTGCCTGGTGGGTTCGATTCATTGACCTTTGGTTAGCAGCCAAGCGCTTAACCACTGTGCCACCCAGGCTCCTTAGGCAGCTTTTTAGGAATGTAGGTTTTTGTGCCTGAAGTACTAGGGATTCTGAGGAGAGGCACAGAAAAACACATTTCTAATTAGTAATTCTGACAGAGGTGAATGGAGGGCCACACTGAGAAACACTGCAATGTTCCAGGCACCACCCTACGCATTCTCAAGGAATCCTCGTGAAGATCACATGAGGTAGACAGGTACTACCCCTGTTTTATGAATGAGCACAGAGAAGTCTAGAGTTAAGATGCCCAATATTTAAAAACTAAAAAGAAAGAAAAAGAACAGAAGGAAAATTTGTTTTATCAGACATTTAAGACTAACCTAGAGAAAGAAGCTGGTGTTCTAAAAATCTTTAGGAAAAAAGAATAAGTCCATCAGAGAGCTTCATTATGTTGTGGAATTCAAAGATACAAAGAAGTAAAAGGCCAATATTGAAAATTATAAATAGCTGTTTAAATAATCACTTAAAATGCAACTCAAGTATGAATAGGCTGAGTGTGGTAGAAAGTCAAAACACATTGGTGTTTAAAATTTGCATTATTTGAGTTTTAATCTTTTTTTTTGTTAATTTTTATAGATGAATTACTCATCTATCAATATTTACTTTGATATAACCATTTTTGATGACTATTTAGAATTAGTTTGGATACTAAGAATTCTGCCTCTGGCCCAAAGTACACTAGTTCTCCTAACCAGTGGTACCAGCTGACCAAGAATGACGATAAAATAGGGAAAGTTTCAAAAAGTATCAGAAAAAATGTCACAGATTGTATCTGTAGGCACTAGAGTTTTACGAGGCTCTGATAGCCCTGCAAATCTCAGACATTCAGATGCTTACTGATAGTTCTTAGGCACTCAGCACTGCTCTATGCTCTGGGAAAGCATGGAAAAATAAGATGAGGTCTCTGTCCTCAAGGAGGCTAAAACCAGAAGGGAAAAACTAACAAAACCTAGTAATATGAAGTATATATAATTAAGAGCTGAATTCAGTAACACTGGAGTCCCTGGGTAATGCAAATACTTAACATGCTTGGCTGCTAACTGAAAGGGTGGAGGTTCAAGTCCATCCACGGGTGCCTCAGAAGAAAAGCCTGGCGATCTACTTCCAAAGTCAGCCACTAAAACCCCTATGGAGCACAGTCCTACTCCGACACGTATGGGGTCACCCTAAGTCAGAATGGACTCCACAGTGACTGGTACTGGTATCTAAACCAAAAAAACCAAATCCGTTGCCATCGAGTCAATTCCAACTCACACACGAACTAAATGCTGCAGATTACGGAAGGAAATCTGTGAGAAGTAGAGCGAGGAAAGAACACTTATTAAGTATGAGTAACTGCTGTATA
Organism: Elephas maximus indicus; assembly: GCF_024166365.1. NCBI lineage: Eukaryota > Metazoa > Chordata > Mammalia > Proboscidea > Elephantidae > Elephas > Elephas maximus. The sequence goes on along the minus strand of NC_064842.1, from coordinate 17,653,199 downwards.
GCAAACACTTTTACATGTGTTATTGCTTCTAATCCATGGAAAAATCCTGAGAGGTAGGGTTCAGAAATGAAGAAAACCAAGTTCAGAGCAATTAAGTCGTCACCCAAAGTCACACAATTAACAAGTGCCGCTTCTGAGGATAAAAATCCAGGTCTGGGAATGCCTCCAGGCAGAGACAGTACTGCAGGTAAAGAAAATAACACAAGGGAAAATATCAAGGTGAGAGCACTTGAGCAATGAGGAAACCTGTGTGACTAAAACAAAGGGCAATGTGGGAGATAAAGTTGGCCAGAGTTGAGTCAAATTAGAGAGGGACCACTGCTTACGCTTGATGAGCTAAGAATCGGTCATTAAAGGGATATTTCAGGAACACTAAACTGGCAGCACTTCACAGAACAGGCTGAAGTGAAGAGGATCTACAGACAGGTATAATCAGCCAGGAAACAGCTGACATAATCTATAAAGGTAGTGAGAGAGAGAACAGCTGCCCGTAACAGCCAAAGCTGGCCTGGCACCATGGGCCTGACCCGGTATTGCCGGGTGCTGGCTGGGCACTCAGGGCTAGGCTATGGTGTTTTCCTGTTAAACACGATTTCATAAGCACTAGCCACAGAGAAGGCCAGTCTGTGACCATGATGGGAAAAAATAAATAAGACCACTCCATAATTAGGCCTCAACACAAACAAAACACAAACATTGTTCAAGCTACAGGAATGATCAAACATCCCCCACTGTGAATGCTCTCAATGGCTCCTGCTTCTTTACTGGGTAATGTTTATTAAGATGCCCAGTCACAGAATTATCTCCATTCCTCACAGCATTCAATCCAAAACAAAGCTCTTCTTTGAATTCTCCCCACAATCACCTAATGCAAGTCTAATCCTGTAAGAAATCCCTTCTAACGTCTCTTACTGAGATACCCCACAGCTCCCCGTGGTGTCAGTTCCCTCATTATGAGTTAATAAACCCAACTTTTTTCAACTACAGGTATGTTCCTTGGGGTATCTGGCTGGAAGGCATTGACAGAAATGAGAACCTACTCTAGGATGGTGGCCTTTCCTCCATTCCCATGCCATGGCTCCCGGTTGGGGAAAGGAGGAAAGAAAGTGACATATCCAGGTAAGACTTAGTAATAGGCAATCTAGAAGGAAAAAAAAAAGTCAAAATTTGTATACCATCTGGGAGAGTATGTGGCATCTGGCTGAAATATTATGAACTTAGAGTGGAACTACTTAAATTTGTTCCTTTTTTATGGACTGCAAAGAAGATAAAGAAAGGTAGGTAAGTACTGAATAGGCAATTAGAGATTTAAAACTAGCGATGCCTGGGTCCTATTCCCAAAGATTCTGATTTAACTGGTCATGAGTGGAGCCTGAGCACCAGGAGCTTTAAAAGTTCCCCAGGTGATTTCAGTGTACTTCCAAAGTTGAGAACCACTGTCTTAAAGAATGTCCATGGCTTGTGGTTGGGAGGAAAAAGGAAAAGATGGAAAAAGACCCAAGGAAGTACTGAAACACGAAGATAAATGAAAAAAAAAAAAGTTTGAAGACTTGAGCAGTTGATTCCCATATATATCGGGAATAATGAAAATGACAGAAACAAGACAGGAATGTGCGGGTAGGTTTAGGTGGCTGGAAAGCATGGTCAACTGAAAGACAATATTCTGCATTAGCAGAATCCTCAAATAGGAGATTTTCAATCTATGGTCCTTGGAGGGTGCCTGGATAACAACTACACCTACTACTACAAATAGATGTAATTGTGTTCAGTCTGTTTTTAAAAATTGACATAAATTCCTCCAGCCATTTTTCCTACCTTATTCCCACACTGCCATCTAGTGGTTCAGGATTGCAAGGCGCCAACTTGAACTGAAAAGTGACTCCTTGAGGGCTCTGTGTGAACGCTGTTGATTGTAAGACAGATATTAGACCAAAAACACCAAACCTGTTGCCATCAAGTCAATTCTGACTCATAGCGACCCTATAGGACAGAGTAGAACTGCCCCATAGAGTTTCCAAGGAGCACCTGGTGGATTCGAACTGCCTACCTTTTGGTTAGAGTCATAGCTCTCAACCACTACGCCACCAGGGTTTCCAAGACAGATACTAAAGACCCTAAAGATACGAAAGTTTCAATTCTAACGTTTTCCTTTGTTTAATTAGGGTAGAAGACAGACTTAAGGTAAAGTTCTTTTTAGGGGTGGTTAATATGTTCTAAAATTTATTATGGTGATGGTTGCCCAACTCTACTAAACACCATTGAATTGAATTTAAATGGTGAATTGTATCCCAGTAAAGTTGTAATAAAGTGGAATATATATATATATAAGCAGCTTTAACCCTAGCAAGATGCCCCTCAAGTACAGAAATAAATTGTCTCAAGAATTTGTAGGAAGTCTAAAAAAAGAATGTCAGAAATCATTCAATCACTTTGTCTCAAATCCTCTTCATTTCAAAAAAGGTAAAATTGAGGCTCAGAGAGATTAAACTACCTCACTCACCTAAAAAAAAAAAATGAGGCCAAAAGAAGGGAACTATTAACTTACAGCCTTATCTTGTCTCCCAGTCCATGACTTTTCTTAAGCTTGGTTCTCAGCAGCACCAGAGTTTGCTGTGTGGGAACTCACTAAGTGGAGGTCTCATCCACACCAGTGACTTCAAACAGGAGTAGTATCACCATTAGTCCAACAATTCTAGCTCAAAACCCTGCACTCATCCTTCAGTCCTTTGTTACCCTTTAATCAGTCAACAAACTGGGTCATCTCTTCTCCCAGAAAGTCTTGTTTTGTTTCCGGGCCCCTGCCACCCTTCTCCTAGTGTAGGCCTTGAGAGTAGAGCAAATTTTCTCTTAACTGGAATCTTCCTCTTCAGTCTTCTACCACTTCTCCCCAGTCACAAAATTCACCGAACCCAGCACTCCTGCACAAACTGTCATAATTCTATGTACTCAAAAATCTTTTTGGGCTCTTCAATACCTACAAAATAAAGTTCAAATTCTTTAGCCTGATTGTCAAGGTCCTCTGTATTTTGTAATCTGTATCTCTTACAACCTCCTCCACAAACAATGCTGCATTGTTGGTCTGTTGCACAATCTATATGAATTTCCCTATTAGTTATTCTCTACATCATTTATTTGACTAATATCATATTTGTCTTCCCCTCCGCCCCCCTTTCCAAAAGGTTCTCAATCCTGGCTATGTATCAGAACCATGGAACGTTTAAAAATTATAGGCTCTTTAAGAATGTGGCCCAGACATCAACTAGGTATTTTTAAAAACTCCACAGGTAAATTTGTACGAAGGTGAAAATCACTGATACATAGACTTAAAAAAAAGTCTTTTGTAAAATGATTAATTTTTCACCACCTAAGCTGAATATCCAATATTATACAGTCAAAAACTAAAAAAATTAAACTGCTCAGAGAAACTATTCTCTAGATATACAAGCATTCTCTTTTCTTGATCACCTGTACAACATTAAGTCTTTGTAATTAACATTTACTTTCTAACACAGGTAAATACAGTAGTTGAAAAAGGGTAACAAAAATTAACTTTTGATATCCTCCTCAAATTAATTTGAGAAACACCACAACCATTCTGATTAAAAATTCAACATAATACATGCCTACTATGTATATGACAATTATTTAAATATGAATATTCTTATAATATTCTTATGCTAATGTAAAAATGTAAAGTCCTTTAAAATTCAACACACAGAGTTATTTATGGATCTCATAAGTAGCTTGAGTAAACCCAGCCATGGCAATTTCACCTTAGCCCTGGACTATATATACAGATTCAGAGAGGGGAGTCACTTAAGATGGAAAAGAAAGACAGTAGTTGTCAGTCCGGGCTACACATTAAAATAACCTGGGGAGCTTTTAAAATGTCCATGCTCAAGCCATACTCTAAGCCAATCCAATCAGAATCTCTGGGGTGGGACCCATGCATCAGTATATTTTAAAACTACCAGGTGCTTGCAATGTGTAGTCAATGTTGAGAACCTGTGAATTAGAAGAGAAACTCTCCACGAAGAAAACTAAAGATCACAATTGTTCAAAGACAGATACAAAGAGAGAAGGGGGAAAAAAAATACCAGGAAGCAGGTATTATCTCATAGGTAAGTCATTTTCTCTTATTAATTTATGAATGACTTTTATATATTAAGAACATGAGCCTTTTTCATGTGGCAAATATTTTCCTCTGTTTCTTGACTTTTCCATTGTAAGAAGATTCTTTGACATACAGATATTTTTAACTTTTACGTAGTCAAATCTATCAATATATCAGTCTTTTTCCTGTCTGGTTTCTCTTATTTTTATCTCAAAGGCTAACAAACAACAACCAGAGGACTCCCTGACATGATTTGCAAAGTAACTAATGAATAAAAAAAATCAATACTACCTAGAATTATAAATGCCATTAACTCTTTAAAACCAAGCATGGAATAGCCATGTGTAAGGTAGTAAACTGTCAAGTTAACTTTAAAAAGCAAACGCTCTTCTCATCTACCCTGAGATCAGAAGAAATGTATTGGTGCCTGGCTACCACTACCAACTCTTTTGATCAGGGCCTCAATAGACTAACACTGATAAACTGGGAGAAAAACATGGAACAGAACTCAAATTCTTAAAAAGTTCAGACTTACTGGACAAGTTGAAACTAAAGGACTCCCTGAGACTATCACCCTAAGATACTCTTTAAACCCTGAATTGAAACTATCACCTGAGGTCACCTCTTAGCGAAATAACAGATTGGCACACAAAATAAAGGATGTTACCCATTGAGTACGGTACCCCACTAAAAAAACACCTATATAAGACCAAAAGGTCGACAATTACTCTAAAGCAAAGATGAGAAGATAAGGGGGCAGGAAAACTGGGGTACTGAAAAATGGAACAGCTAGAACACAAAGAGAATGTTGACATATTTTGAAAAATAAAACTAATGTCACTGAACAATTTGTATAGAAATTGTCAAATGGGAACCTGACTTACTGCATAAACTTTCACTGAAAACACCATATTATTTTTAAAAATTTCTTGGTTTTACTGTTTTAAAAAAAGTAAAATAATGGTTTTACTTTGTCAGTTTTTATTTTTAAAATAAATGTCTAAGTTGTTTATCACATAGGTAGGTGCCTTTCCTTAACTGTTTTGAAATATAACTGTGCTGAGCTGAGAAAGGGACCATTCAAGTCCTATGTTTGGAATGAAAGAGAAAAGATTACCCCACATGATCACATTTTTTTCACTTTACCAAGTAATTATCATAGCAAAAACTAGGAGGGAAAAAGCATTTGCACAAAATCTTTTGCAGTAATAAATCCCCTTGTAAGGCAGCCCCGGTGGTACAGTTAAGCACTCAGCTACTAATGCAAAGAAAGGCCTGGGGATCTGCTTCCAAAAGGTCACAGCCATGAAAACCCTATGGAGAGGGAGGAATCAAGATGGTGAACTAGTTAGCTGTACCATGCTGACCCTCTACAGCAAAGACCTCAGAAACTAAGTGAAACAGACTCAGATGAGAGTCCTGAAACTCTGGGCATCAAATGGAAGGATAAAGAATTAGTTGGAACACCAACTAGAAAAAGAAACTGAATGAAAACAGTGAAGGAGGTCAAACATGGAGCAGAGGTGCCCAGCCAGCCAGTCTGGCCCAGTGCAGCCATCTTGAGAGAAACCAAGCAGCAATCCTGGGAGAGAAGCACAGGAGGGCAACTTCACAGAATGTCCCCCAGGAGACAGAGAAGCTGTGCAGATACGCCTGGAGTAAACCAAGGGGAGTGGAACATAAACTGGGTCTAAGGAAGAAAAGGACAAGAAGGGGGGCAAGAGCTCCACAGTTCCTGGAGTCTGCAGAACAGGGAGGGCACTGAGACCCAGAGGCAGGACCACTCATCAGTGGCAGTTCTTGACCATTAGGGTGGGTGGTACAGACAAAGTGATAGATCCAGGGCATCAGCAAGAGATCCCCCACCAGACTGGATTCCAGGCAGCACAACCCCCTTGCACTTGGCTGGGACCAGGTCCTAACTGCTCGCTGCAGCCAGTGAAAGGTGCCCTGGCACCCTCAACCAGTGACCAGAGGAGCATACTCCCCAACCCTCCGACTCCCTACCCACCTTCAGCTGCCCCACACAATCAACAGAGAACCACACACTCACACTACCACCCGCTGCCCTAGTCACCTGGAGATAGGTGGTGAACATTCCAGTGCTGCCAGACCAGAGACCAGCATAGCACGCAATCCACGTCAACCCAGATATATCAAAACAAAATAAAAAATCAGAAGGAAGGAAACAAATACACCATTAATAAATAATTATAACAATACCTTAATGCCTCAAAGACAACAGACAATATCAAATCATAAAAAGAAATAGCGTAAGATGGCTCAAGCAAGTAACCAAAATAAAGGACCAGAAAACATTCCTGGGGAAGAAATGGTAATCAAGCTACTTGATAAGGAATTCAAAGGACATATATATGATCCTCAAAGAGATCATGGAAAACACAGACAAAACTAAGGAGGACACAGACAAAACTCTACTAGAATTCAGGAGAACAACATGAGAACAAAATGACAAAACCGACACTTTAAAACCATACAAAAAACAGCCACTAGAAATTGGAAGAGCAATACTAAAATTTCTGAAACAGGTAACTCAATGGAAGGACAAAGGAGTAGAACTGAATCAATGAAAGACAGAATCAGTAAAACAGAGGACTAATTCCTTGATACTAATTTGTTAGAGGAGCAATCAGAACAAAGAATGAAGAAAGTATAAGAGTTATGGGAGATAAAATCAAGAAAAATAACGTACGCATGATTGAAACTCCAGAACAAGAAGAAGCAAAAAAAAAAAAAACAGAAAATTTTTGAAAATTTGCTGGCAGAAAACTTGCCTAATATCATGAAAGAAAGAAGATATCCATTCAAGCTCAACAAGCCCCATATAGGATATACCCCAAAAGAAAATCACCAAAACCAAAGTCAAAGAAAGAATCCTAAGAGTAGCTTGAGAAAAACAAAACATTATCTTCAAAAAGGAATCAGTAAGATGAAGCTCTGATTTCTTGGCAGAAACCATGCAGGCAAGAAGGCTATGGAATGACATGTATAAAATCCTGAAAGAAAAAAATGCCAACCAAGAATTACATATCCAGCAAAATTGTCTCTTAAATATGATGGTGAAACCAGGACACTTCCAGATAAACAGAAATTAAGGATATTTGTAAAAACCAGACCAACCTTACAAAGCATACTAATGGGAGTCCTTCAGACAGAGAACCAACATCGGACAACAAACTGACATTAATGACAACATCATCCAGATAAAGAATTTTCAAAAACAAAATAAAGTTACAAAACATAAAACAGGGAATCAGAGACATTAATCTATAAAGGACAACAACGTAGAAATAAAAAGGGGGATATACGGTACAGTTACAGAACTTCCATATGAAGAGGAAGTCAAAGGGATTTCAACATACAACAGACTGCTTTAAACTTAAGAAGATAAAAGTAAATTTCAGAGTAATAACAAAGAAAATTAATAAACATACTCACCAAAATAAAAAAGAAAATCACAAAGACTCAGTAAACACAAAATCAACAGCAAGAGAAGAAATGAAAACCCATAAGCAGTAAGATTCAGCCAAGTATATGCAACAAAGAAACCATCAATATCACAAAAAAAAGCAAACAAAATGACAGCAGTAAATTCATACCTACTGATAATTACATGAATGTAAATGGATTAAATGCACCAGCCAAGAGACAAAGAGAAACAGAATGTATTTAAAAAAAAAAAAAATGACCAATCAGCATGCTGTCTACAAGAGACACATCTTTTTAGACCCAAAGATTTTTTTAGAAAGCTGAAAATCAAAGGATAGAAAAATATATATCAAGCAAATGGTAACCAAAAAAGAGGAGTGGCAATATTAATCTCTGACAAAAACAGACTATAAGGCAAAAACCAGCTTAAGAGATAAGGGCATTATATAATGATTAAAGAGTCAATCCACCAAAAGGACATAACCGTAATAAATATTTATACACCCAATGACAGACCTCCAAAATACATAAAACAAACTCTGACAGAATGGAAAAGAGAAATGAACAGCTCCACAATATGGTAGGAGAATTTAACACACCACTTTCAGTGAAAGAACAGCCAGAAAGAAACTCAACAAAGATACAGACTATCTAAACAACACAGTCAACCAACCTGATCTCACAGACACATACGGAACACTCCACCCAACAAAAGCACAATACATATTCTTTTCCAGTGCACAAGGATGATTCTCCAAAATAGACTATATGCTAGAACACAAAGTAAGCCTCAATTCCAGAATATAGAAATAATACAAAGCATAGTCTCTGATCACAATGCTATAAAATTAGATATCAATTAACAGGAAAAAATCAAAAGCACATGGAAACTGAATAACACACTTCTTAAAAGCCACTGGGTAACAGAAGAAACAAAAAATGAAGTCAAAAAATTCCTAGAATCAAACAAGAATGAAAACACAACATACCAAAACCTTCGGGACACAGCAAAAGGAGTGCACAGAGGTCAATTCATACCAATAAACACACACATCAAAAAAGAAGAGTCAGAATCAATACCTTAACTCTACAACTCCACAAAATAGAAAAAGATCAGCAAAAGAGGCCCACAGTCAGCAGAAGAAAGGAAATAAAGATTAGAGCAGAAACAAATGAAACAGAAAAACAATGGAGAGAATCAACAAGACTAGAAGTTGGTTCTTTGAAACAATGACTAAAAATGACAAACCACTGGCCAAATTGACAAAGGGAAAACAGATAAGGTGCAAATAACACAAATAGGAAATGAGATGGGTGATACAACAGAACCAAATGAAATAAAAAGGATCACAACAGAATACTGTGAAGAACTGTATGTCAACAAACTTGAGAATCTAGAAGTGGACAAATTTCTAGAAACACACCACCTACCTAAACTAACACAAACTGAGGTAGAAAATTTGGACAGACACATAACAAAAGAAGAAATTAAAGAAGTCATAAAAAAAACTCCCAGCAAAAAAAAGCCCTGGCCCAGATAGCGTCACTGGAGAATTCTACATCACATATTTACAGAAGAGTTGACATCAATTCTACTCAAATTATTCCAGAACATAAAAAAAACATGGAATACTCTCAAATTCATTTATGAAGCCAGCATAGCCTTGATACCAAAACCAGGCAAAGACACCACTAAAAAAAAAATTATAGACCAATATCCCTCATAAACATAAAAAAATAAATAATTTATTTTTTTTATAAACATAGACACAAAAATTCTCAACAAAATCCTAGCCAATAGAAACTAACAGCATATCAAAAAAAAGTAATACACCATAACCAAGTGGGATTCATACCAGGTATGCAAGGATGGTTCAACATTATAAAATCAATCAGCATAATCCACCACATAAATAAAACAAAGGAAAAGAACCACATGATCACATCAATGCAGAAAAGGCATTTGATAAAATCTAACACCCATTCCTGATAAAAACTCTCAAAAAAATAGGAATAGAAGAGAAATTCCTCAATATAATTAGGGCATATATACAAAGCCAACAGGCAACATTATTCTCAATAGAGAGTGACTAAAAAATTGCCCTTGGAAACTGGAACCAGACAAGGATGCCCCTTATCACCACTCTTACTCAATACTGTATTGGACATTCTAGCTAGATTAATAAGGCAAGAAAAGGAAATAAAAGGCATCCAAATTGGTAAGAAAGAAGTAAAACTACTCCTATTTGCAAATGACATGATCCTATTTGTAGAAAATTCCAGAGATTCTACAAGAAAACTACTGGAATAATAGGAGGATTCAGCAAAGTGGCAAGTACAAGATCAACATACAAAAATCAGTCAGATTCCTCTACACTAACAATGAGAATTTCAAAAAGGAAATCAAGAAGACAATACCATTTACGATAGCCCTCAAAAAGTTAAAATACTTAGGAATAAATCTAACCAGAGTCATCAAAGATTTATACAGAGAAAACTACAAAACACTACAGCAAGAAACCAAAAGAGACCTACATAAATGAAAAAATATACCATGTCCATGGATAGGAAGACTTATCATTATGAAAATGTCAATACTACCCAAGGTGATCTATACATATAACACAATCCCAATTCAAATTCCAACACCATTCTTTAACAAGAAGAAAAAACTAATCACAAACTTTATATGGAACGGAAAGAGGCAACGGATAAAGCAAAGCATTACTGAAAAAGAGGAACAAATTAGGAGGCCTCACACTTCCCTATCTCAGAACGTACTATACAGTCATGGTAGTCAAAACAGCCTGGTACTCCCACTCTTCAGACAAAGATTAGGCTGGACTATAAAACATAAAACAATACTTGTGAAGAGTGTGATTCTTAGTTCAAGCACATACATGAAACCAAATGGGCAGTTACTGTGCAGAGGCAGGATGAGAAGGCAGAAAGGGACAGGAACTGATTGAATGGACACAAGAAGCCTGGGGTAGAAAGTAGGAGTGTGCTGTCACATTACAGGGAGGCCAACTAATGTCACATAATAATATGTGTATAAAATTTTGTGTGAGAAATTAACTCGAGCTGTAAACTTTCACATAAAGCACAATTTAAAAAAAATTAGGGGAAAAAAACAGCCTGGTACTGGTACAATGACAGACACACAAACCAATGGAACAGAACTGAGAACCCATAAGTAAATCCATCAATTTATGGACAGCTGATCTTTGACAAAGGGTCAAAATCCATTTAATGGGGAAGAGACAGTCTCTTTAGCAAACGGTGCTGGCAAAACTGGATATCCATTTTCAGGAAAATGAAACAGGATCCTTACCTCACACCATACACAAAAACTAACTCAAGATGGATCAAAGGCCTAAATGTAAAATCTAAAACTATAAAGATCATGGAAGAAAAACTAGTGACAAACGTAAGGGTCCTAATTTATGGCATAAATAGACTATCAAGCATAAATAAAAATGTACAAACAGAAGAGGATAAACTAGACAAGTGGGACCTCCTAAGAATAAATATGTATGCACATCAAAAGACTTCACCAAAAGAGTAAAAAGAGAACCCACGGACTATAAAAAATTTTTGGCAATGACATATCCAACGAGGGACTAATCTCTAAAATTTATAGAAATCTTCAACACTTCAACAACAAAAGGACAAACAATTCAATTAAAAAATAAGCATAGGGCATGAGCAGAGACTTTGCCAAAGAAGACATTCAGGAGGCCAACAAATACATAAAAAGACGCTTGCGATCATTAGCCATTAGAGACATGCAAATCAAAACTACAATGAGATACCATCTCACACCAGTAATAATAGCATTGATCAAAAAACAGACAACAACAAATGCTGGTGAGGTTGGGGGGAGACTGGAACTCTCATACGCTGGTGGTGGGAATGTAAAATGGCACTACCACTGTGGAAAAAATTATGGCACTTCCTTAAAAAGCTAGAAATGGAAATACCATATGATCCAGCAATGCCACTCCTAGGTATATATCCTAGAGAAAAAAGAGCTGTGACATGAATAGACATATGCACACTCATGTAGACTGCAGCATTATCCACAATAGCAAAAAAATGGAAACAACCTAAGTACCCATCAACAGGTGAATGGATAAATAAATTGTGGTACATACACACAACGGAATACTATGCAATATTAAAGAATAACGATGAATCCGTGAAACTTCTCACAACATGGACAAAACTGGAGGATGTTATGCTGAGTGAAATAAGTCAATCACAAAAGGAAAAATATTGCAGGAGATCACTATTATAAAAAGTCAGGAAATGGTTTACACACAGAAAGAAACATACTATGATGGTTACCAGGGATACGAGGGGAAGGGAAGGAAAATAGATAGTAAACAGGTATTAACTTTGGCGAAGGGAAAGTCAATACACAATACGGGGAAGCCAGCACTACATGACCAAGGCAAAGGAAGACACTGAGACATAGGCAAGAGTAATAGACAACAACGGTAAACACTATTACTATTATACATACAACCCTGAAAAAACAGTAATAACCGACAATAATTTGAGTAGATACATAGCCACAAATACAAGCTGAACAGGTGTGGGATGGTGCATGATAGCTCACCCATGAGCATATGTAGGTTTGGCAGTGGACATTTCTACATACATATTCTTATATACTGCAAATACATTCATGTACATAATAAAACACACAGGGGGCACAGTCATGAAAACTTCTCAGCTATAACCAAACACCTCGTGGGACTGAAGTGCTACTTGGGGGCTTAGGACTATAGTCTCAAGTGACATGTAGGTCAATTGGCATAACATAGTCCACAAATACAATGTTCTACATCCTACCTTAGTGAGTAGCAATTGGGGTCTTAAAAGCTTGCAAGCGGCCATTTAAGATACAACTATTAGTCTCTTCCCATCCAGACCAAAGAAGAATGAAGAAAATCAAAGACTCAAGGAAACAATTAGTCCAAAGGACTAAGGGACCACACGAACCACAACCTCCACTAGCCTGATACCAGAAGAATTAGATGGTGCCTGGCTACCACTACCTACTGCTCGGATGGGATCACAATAGAAGGTCCTGGACAGAGTGAGAAAAAAATGTAGAAAAAAACTTAAATTCATAAAAAAAAAAAAAAAGACCAGATTTACTGGTCTGATAGACTGGTGGAACCCCTGAGACTATGGCCCTTAGACATCCTTAAAACTTGGAACTGAACTCGCTCCGGGAGGTCACCTCTCAGCCAACAATAGACAGGCCTATAAAGCGAACAATAACATCCACTAGGAAGGTGCACTTCAGAACAATCAACCGCAGGTGACCAAAAAGGCAGCATTTGCCTAGAAGCAAAGTTCAGAAGGCAAAAAAGGGCAGGAAAGCTGGGCAAATGGAAACAAGGAACCCACAGAGGAAGTCAGTAGAGTGTTGTCACATTGAGGGGATTGTAACCAAAGTCACAAAACAAGCTATGTATACATTGTTGAACAGGAAACTAATTTGCTCTGTAAACTTTTGCCTAAATGACAATAAAATGTTCCCAAAAAATAAACCCTGAAGAGCAGTTCTACTCTGCACACATGGGGTTGCCATGCGTTGTTTTTAATGAGATGAACAGGCACAAATCTTTCCCAAAATAGTCGCAAATTCAAATGTGACCAGTTTCAGACATGGATTTTGACTCTTATTGTGGAAAACATGGTCATCATTAATAAGGCATTGTTACCATATAAATCTGTCCAGGGTTCTCTCATTATAGATATTTTATATAGATATTTATGACAGAATTTGACTACTTTGCTTTTTGGGGGGAGGGGTCAAATTCAAAACAAGGTTTATGGTTAGCATTATAGGTTGAGATTAGTTTGGGAAGGAGGTTCATGAAGGTAATTACTCAGGGATATTAAGTTTTAGTAACTGGAAACAAAATTACTCATCTGAAAGATTTTTGTGTGCTTTCACACTACTGTCCACGAGAGGGAGCACCACATCTAGTTAAGGCTTCATGAGGAACTTCCGGATAAACTGAGAAATCATCTAAAAGTTGACCTGCAGAAGTTTAGGTGTTACATATAGAGAGTTAAATGTAAAATCAAATCGTAAAAACCTCAAGAGAGTTTTAAAGGACGTATTTATCAAATAGCTGGGCTGCTATGAACATTAAAAAAAACACACACACATTAGCTTTAACAAAAGTACTTACAGGAACCAGTATTTTCAGTTTAGTGTACAAAAATAGTACACAGATATCTTGTTAAATGTATATTCTAATTCAGAAAGTGTGGTATGGCATAAAATTCTGCATTTCTCACAAGCTCTCAGTTGGTAACTGAGGCTGCTGATTCACAGACCACACTAGGAGTAGCAAGGACTGAATTATAATGCAAATTGAATTCCCAATTTCACATGTTTAACTCTTGCATAAAGTTAAGGAATGGATGGGGAAGGGGTGGGACCCTAAATTTGGAATGCAAATATTTGGAGATACTCCCAGGAAGATAGGTATCTTCAGTCCCCTAATTCTCAGCTGCCCTTTCCAGTAGAAGCACTGAGAAGGCTGGTCTCCCTTTGCCCAAAGAACGTGTGACGGCCTCCCCTACAGTGACTGCCTTGCAGAGGACTGCCGATCCTCCTCTGTAACTACTCCCACAACTTCTCACTGTTTCTAGAACTATGACCACACTTAAGTCCCAGCAGACCCCCCAAGGATAAAGTTTAAAAGTGTGACCCATAAGGAGCTGCATGACACACCAAAAGAATTACAAGATTTTGCCAGTTTACATCAACAGAAAGGTCCCTGGGTGATGCAAATGGTTTGCACTTGGTTGCTAACGTAAAGGCTGGAGGTTCAAACCGAACCAGCAGTACTGCAGAAGAAAAGCATGGCAATCTCCTTCTGTTACGATTACAGCCAAGAAAATCCTATGGAGCAGTTATACTCTGTAACACGTGGCGTCGGCATGAGTTGGAATTGACTCAATGGCAACTAACAGCAACAACAAACCAACAGAAACTTGGGGAACACATATGGGAATGAATCCTAATAGTGCTGGATTAGGGTGAAAGGAAGATAATGCTAGATCAAACTGAATTCGTTGATATGAGTACACTAAGCTGAGACTGTGGATTTGATGGGTTGGCTGGGAATGGCTGTAACAGTTTGCTTGATGGGTTGACTGAATTTTGACTTCTATCCTCCTAAACTGTGAGAAAATACATCTGTTTGTTAAAGCCCCTATACTCACCTGTGGTATTTCTGTCACAGCAGCACTGGGTAAGGAAGACTGAAAAAAAAAAAAAACGTTGCTGTCAAGTCGATTCCGATTCATAGCAACCTATAGGACAGAGTAGAACTGCCCCATTGGGTTCCCAAGGAGCAGCTGGTGGATTCACACTGCTGACCTTTTGGTTAGGAGCCGAGCTCTTAACCGCTGTGCCCACCAGGGATCTGATAACTAAGACAGTCCCCTTTAATCTGGAGGATTCCTCAGTCTTTGTCATTCATGACCTTGACACGTTTGCAGAGAAAACCTGTTGCTGTCCAGTGGATTCTAACTCACAGTGACCCTATAGGACAGGGCAGAACTGCCTCATAGGATTTCCAAGGAGCAGCTAGTAGATTCAAACTGCTGACCTTTCGGTTAGCAGCCAAACACCCACTGTGCCATCAAGGCTCCTTTTACCGAGTACTGCCCAGTTATTCTGTATGGTCCCTTCACTTGGTTTTGCTTCATGTTTCCTCATGATTAAATTCAGATTGTGCAATTTTACAAGAATACCACAGAAGTGAGGTGTCTTTCTCAGTGCATATTAGGAGGCACCTGGTGTGAGTTTGTCCTACTATTGGTGATGTTAACTCTGATCACCGGGTTAAAGTAATCTCTGCCAAGTTTTTCCACTGTAAAGTTACTATGTATTTTTTTCCCTTGTACATAATAAGTATCTAGTAAAAGGACTCTTTGAAACCCTGTAAATATCTACTTCTGATCACATTTTTGCCCATTCATTTTAGCATTCATTGATGATTTTTACCTGAAGTCACGTATTAGCTGCTTTTTGAGATTGCATCCAACTCATATTTGCTATTGCATGAGTCCATTAACATTTTAAATTAAGAATTTTACCTTTATTGGGTGAAACCACTAGAAATTGTGGACAGTTAAGACTGGGGTGTGGGTGATAATTTGCATAAACACCCACAACAAGGACCAGAATTTCACAGCTTTGAAACACAGATTTATTTTAACTATGCCCTTTACCTAAGCATGGGAACCTGAAGTATAAGATTTATGTACAGCTTGGTCCTACAGCCTAAGTAAATCTATGGCGGGATAATAATAGGTCTTTTTTTTATTGTTGTTTTTTTTAGTTTTTACAGTTGTTGTCAAGTCAACTCCAATTCGTGGAGTCCTTATATGAGTCAGAGTAGAACTGGGCTCCACAGGGTGTTTTTTTTTTTTTTTTTGGAAGGGAGTGAAAATATACACAACAAAACAAACACCCGTTCAACCATTTTTACATGTACAGTTCACTGACAATGGTTACATTCTTCATGTTGTGTCACCATTCTCTGCCCCTATTGTTTCACCACCATGAACTTAACACTCTGCCCCTTAAAGTTCTCATCTGTGCTTTAAAGTTACTGTTGTCATTTCAATCTCATATACGTAAAGCTTCAATAGGGCGCAATGCTCAAGACAGACATTATTTATGCAGTGATAATTGTTGTTTAAAGATGACTTCATGGGTAAGTTTCAGCTCAAGGTTCGAAAGTTGTTTCCAAGCAGTAGACTCAGGGTCCCTCCAGGCTCAATGTGCCCCGTAAGTCTGGTTTCCCTAAAAATTAAAAGTTCTATTCCTCAATATTCCTCCTTTTGATCAAGATCCATCTATTGGGTCCTTGATCAAAACACTTAGTAGTGGTAGATGGCCACCATCCATTTCTTCTGGTCTCATGGCAAGGGAGAGAGTAGTTCATGGAGGCAATTAGACCTGCAAGCCATTTCCTTCTCCAATTCCTGAATCTCCTTCTTCCTCTGTTGCTCCAGGCAATTATAGGTCAATTGTTGTATCTTACATAGTCCCTCAAAAGCTTTTAAGACCCCACCCACTATCCACTAAACTAGGAGGGAGAGAAGCAGCTTAAAATAATATTACGCCAACTAACCGGACAGGCCTATGAGACCACTACCCCAAACCCCTGAACCAAAAAAACTAATCCTATGAGATACTTATTTGTAGCTAACTTTTTTTTTTTTTTTTAGTATCAACGGCTACAGCCTTTTTGTGTGTGTGTGCTGATATTTTTGTTGTAAAATTAAATATAGCATTTTATTTGTCATTTTACTCCTTTTTTAAGTTTTTCTATTGTGATATCACTCACAATAGTCAAGCTGTGTACCTATTACACTTAATCGATGCCAGTTTTCCCATCAGCATAGATAAAGATTCAGTACTTCTCACAGAATGATTCTCCACCTCCCCCCCATAACCACTAGTAACCATTGGGGGGTTTTGGTTTTGTTTCTAATAATATTTTACTGTGTTCTTGGTGAAAGTTTACACAGAAAATTAGGTTCCCATTTGACAATTTCTATACAAATTGTTCTGCAACATTAGTTACACTTTTCACAATGTGTCAACATTCTCTTTAGTTGACTTCTGTTTGTTCTGTTTCCAGTATTCTAGTTTCCTTGCCCCCTTATCTTCTCATCTTTGCTTTAGAGTACTTATTCACCTTTTAGTCTCATACAGATGGTCTTTTAATAGAGCACCATACTCACAGATAATATCCTTTATTTTGTGTATCAATCTGTCATTTCCCTAAAAGGTCACCCCAGGGGAAATAACTGTTTTTATATATTTAGCTAGTCTTGCCGTTTCATGTAAGTGATACCTAGGGTTTTCAACAGCTAATTTTTCAGAAGTAGATCCCTACACCTTTCTTACAAGGCGCCTCTGGGCAGAGTCAAACCTCCAACCTTTCAGTTAACAGCCGAGTGCTGTTAACTGTTGGCACCACCCAGGGACTCTGTTAATAGATGTAGGGAGAAAAATCATATGACTACTTCCATACATGATTAAAATGCCTTGAAAAGAACTCAACACCTATTCTTAATAAAAACTCTTGAGGAAATAGAAGTGAATACTTCCTTAGTATGACAAAATATATTTGTCTCAATCCTAAACCCAGCATCTTACACAATAAGGAAACCCTAGAGGCTAAGAACAAGAGAAGAATCCCCACTATTTTCACTACTCTTTGCATTTAGAGGCATACAAGTTGAAAAAGAAAAAATAACTTTACACATTTGAAGACGACATGAGAGTATTCCTAGAAAATCCTAGAGAATCAATGGCAAAAACAGACTACAAAATGCTTTAACGGAGTAGGATATAAAATTAACAGGAAAAAATAAACACCATTCTTATATACAAATAACTCATTAGAAGATAAGATGAATAAGAACACTCCATTTACAGTGGCAAAAGGAAGCAAAAAGGCAAAATACTTGGGAATAAACTTAAGGAATGTTTTTGAAGATGACTGTAAAATATTCCTTGAAGACAGAGATTTGAACAGAAAGGCATCCCTTGTGCTGGTTCAAAGAGCCCATCATTATCAAGATGTCAGTTCTACCCAGGCTGATTTATCAATGTAATCCAATCACAAAATTCCTATGAGTTTCTTTCTTAGACAAGAAAAAAAGTAGGTAGGAGATAGACAAGTTGACCCTAAAGCTTATTTGGAAAAACACACACACAAGAACGGATAGAAAAACACTCCAAAGGAAGAATTATGAGCTCTATCATATACTGAAACATACTACAAATTATCTATAACTAAAGCAGTATGAAACCAGTGCATGAATAGACAGACTGACCAATGGAATAGAGTGCAACATCCAGAAATAGATCCAACTAGTGTGATGACCAAGGCGCCCTGGTAGCACAGTGTATAAAGCACTCGAGTGATAACCAAGAGGTCGGTGGTATGAAACCACTAGCGGCTCCATGGGAGAAAGATGTGGCAATCTGCTTCGTAAAGACTTACAGCCTTGGAAACCCTGTGGGGTCGGTATAAGTTGGAACTGATTCAACGGCAGTGGGTTTGGTTTTCGGTTTTTTAGTGTGATGACCCAGAAGCCCTGGTGGCAGTGGTTAAAGCACTCAGCTGCTAACCAAAAGGTTGGTAGTTCAAACCCACCAGTTGCTCTGCGGGAGAAAGATGTGGCAGTCTGCTTCGGTAAAGACTTCCAGCCTTGGAAACCCTGTGGGGCAGTTCTACACTGTCCTATATGTTCGCTGTGAGTCAGAATCTACTTGATGGCACACAACAACAGTGCATGATCAAGTCACTAGGGGATGCAAATGGTTTGCGCTCAATTGCTAACCTTCAGCTTGGTGGTTTGAACCCACCCAGCAGTGCTGTTAAAGATAGACCTAGCAAGCTGCTTCCATTAAGATTACAGCCCATGCAAGATACATAAAACAAACTCTGTCAGCATTGAAAAGTGAGATAGACAGCTCCACGATAATAGTAGGAGACTTCAACACACCACTTTTGGTGAAGGAATGGACATCCAGAAAGAAGCTCAATAAAGATGCGGAAGATCTAAATGCCACAATCAACCAACTTGACCTCATAGACATATACAGAACACTCCACCCAACAGCAACCAATGTTCCAGCACATGGAACATTCTCTAGAATAGACCACATATTAGGTCATAAAGCAAGCCTAAGCAGAACCCAAAACACTGAAATATTACAAAGCATCTTCTCTGACCATAAGGCCATAAAAGTCGAAATCAATAACAGAATAAGCAGGGAAAAGAAATCAAACACTTGGAAACTGAACAATACCCTGCTCAAAAAAGACGGGATTATAGAAGACATTAAGGATGGAATAAAGAAATTCAGAGAATCCAATGAGAATGAAAACACTTCCTATCAGAACCTTTGGGACACAGCAAAAGCGGTGCTCAGAGGCCAATTTATATCAATAAATGCACACATCCAAAAAGAAGAAAGGGCCAAAATCAAAGAATTGTCCCTACAACTTGAACAAACAGAAAGAAAGCAACAAATGAAACCCACAGGCACCAGAAGAAAACAAATAATAAAAATTAGAGCTGAACTAAATGAAATAGAAAACAGAAAAACAATTGAAAGAATTAAAAAGATCAAAAGCTGTTTTTTTGAAAAACTCAACAAAATTGATAAACCACTGGCCAAACTGACAAAAGAAAAACAGGAGAGGGAGCAAATAACCCGAATAAGAAATGAGATGGGCAATATTACAACAGACCCAACTGAAATTAAGAATCATATCAGATTACTACGAAAAACTGTACTCTAACAAATTTGAAAACCTAGAAGAAATGGATGAATTCCTAGAAACACACTACCTACCTAAACTAACACAAACAGAGGTAGAACAACTAAATAGAACCACCCGTAACAAAAGAAGAGATTGAAAAGGTAATCAAAAAACTCCCAAAAAAGAAAAGCCCTGGTCCGGGCGGCTTCACTGCAGAGTTCTACCAAACTTTCAGAGAAGAGTTAACACCACTACTACGAAAGGTATTTCAGAGCACAGAAAAGGATGGAATACTACCAAACTCATTCTATGAAGCCACCATATCCCTGATACCAAAACCAGGTAAAGACACCACAAGAAAAGAAAATTATAGACCTATATCCCTCATGAATATAGATGCAAAAATCCTCAACAAAATTCTAGCCAATAGAATTCAACAACATATCAAAAAAAAAAAAAATTCACCATGACCAAGAGGGATTCATACCAGGTATGCAGGGATGGTTCAACATTAGAAAAAA
Organism: Elephas maximus indicus; assembly: GCF_024166365.1. Taxonomy (NCBI): domain Eukaryota; kingdom Metazoa; phylum Chordata; class Mammalia; order Proboscidea; family Elephantidae; genus Elephas; species Elephas maximus. Next base: position 17,632,776 of record NC_064842.1, on the reverse strand, counting down.
AATGTAATCCACCACATAAATAAAAGAATCACACAATTTTATCAATTGATGCAGAAAAGGCATTTGACACAGTTCAACACTCATTCATGATAAAAACTCCCAGCAAAATAGGAATAGAGGGAAAATTTCTCAACTTAATAAAGGGCATTTATACAAAGCCAACAGCCAAGATCACCCGAAATGGACAGACCCTGAAAACATTCCCACTGAAATTGGGAACCAGACAAGGATGCCCTTTATCACCACTCTTAATCAACACTGTGCTGCAAGTCCTAGCCAGAGCAATTAGGCTAGATAAAGAAATAAAGGGCATCCAGACTGGCAAGGAAGAAGTAAAAGTATCTCTATTTGCAGATGACATGATCTTATACACAGAAAACCCTAAGGAATCCTCCAGAAAACTACTGAAACTAATAGAAGAGTTCAGCAGAGTAACGGGATACAAGATAAACATACAAAAATCAGTTGGATTCCTCTACACCAACAAAAAGAACACCGAAGAGGAAATCACCAAATCAATGCCATTTACAATAGCCCCCAAGAACATAAAATACTTAGGAATAAATCTTACCAGAGATGTAAAAGACTTATACAAAGAAAACTACAGTACACTTCTGCAAGAAACTAAAAGAGACTTACATAAGTGGAAAAACATACCTTACTCGTGGATAGGAAGACAACATTATAAAAATGTCTATTCTACCAAAAGCGATCTTATACATTTAATTCAATTCCGATGCAAATCCCAAGGATATTCTTTAATGAGATGGAGAAACAAATCACCAACTTCATATGGAAGGGAAAGAGGCCCCGGATAAATAAGGCATTACTGAAAAAGAACAAAGTGGGAGGCCTTACTTTACCTGATTTTAGAACCTATTATACCGCCACAGTAGTCAAAACAGCCTGGTACTGGTACAATAACAGATACATGAACCAATGGAACAGAATTGAGAATCCAGACAAAAATCCATCCACATATGAGCAGCTGATATTTGACAAAGGCCCCAAAACAGTTAAATGGGGGAAAAGACAGTCTTTTTAGCAAATGGTGCTGGCATAACTGGATATCCATCTGCAAAAAAAATGAAACAAGGCCCGTACCTCACTCCATGCCCAAAAACTAACTCAAAATGGATCAAAGACCTAAATATAAAATCTAAAATGATAAAGATCATGGAAGAAAAAATAGGGACAAGGTTAGGAGCCCTAATACATGGCATAAACAGTATATAAAACATTATAAAGAATGTAGAAGAAAAACTAGATAACTGGGAGCTCCTAAAAATCAAACACCTATGCTCAACCAAAGACTTCACCAAAAGAGTAAAAAGACTACCTACAGACTGGGAAAAAGTTTTTAGCTATGACATTTCTGACCAGCGCCTGATCTCTAAAATCTACATGATACTGTAAAAACTCAACTACAAAAAGACAAATAACCCAATTAAAAAATGGGCAAAAGATATGAATAGACACTTCACTAAAGAAGACATTCAGGTAGCTAACATATACATGAGGAAGTGTTCACGATCACTAGTCATTAAAAAAGCCATTAGAGAAATGCAAATGAAAACTACAATGAGATTTCATCGCACTCCAGCAAGGCTGGCATTAATCCAAAAAACACAAAATAATAAATGTTGGAGAGGCTGTGGAGAGACTGGAACACTTATACACTGCTGGTGGGAATGTAAAATGGTACATCCACTTTGGAAATCGATTTGGCGCTTCCTTAAAAAGCTAGAAATAGAACTACCATACGATCCAGCAATCCCACTCCTTGGAATATGTCCTAGAGAAATAAGAGCCTTTACACGAACAGATACATGCACACCCATGTTTATTGCAGCACTGTTTACAATAGCAAAAACATGGAAGCAACCAAGGTGCCCATCAACGGATGATGAATGGATAAATAAATTATGGTATATTCACACAATGGAATACTACGCATCAATAAAGAACAGTGAGGAATCTGTGAAACATTTCATAACGTGGAGGAATCTGGAAGGCATTATGCTGAGTGAAATTAGTCAGTTGCGAAAGGAAAAATATTGTATAAGACCACTATTATAAGAACTTGAGAAATAGTTTAAACTGAGAAGAAAACATTCTTTTGTGGTTACGAGACGGGGGAGAGAGGGGGGAGGGAGGGTGGATGGGAGAAGGGTATTCACTAATTAGTAGATAAGAACTACTTTAGGTGAAGGGAAAGACAGCACACAATACAGGGGAGGTCAGCACAATTGGACTAAACCAAAAGCAAAGAAGTTTCCTGAATAAACTGAATGCTTTGAAGGCCAGTGTAGCAGGGGCAGGGGTCTGGGGACCATGGCTTCAGGGGACATCTAAGTCAATTGGTATAATAAAATCTATTAAGAAAACATTCTGCATTCCACTTTGAAGAGTGGCGTCTGGGGTCTTAAACACTAGGAAGCAGCCATCTAAGATGCATCAATTGGTCTCAACCCACCTGGATCAAAGGAGAATGAAGAACACCAAGGACACAAGGTAATTATAAGCCCAAGAGACAGAAAGGGCCACATGAACCAGTGACTACATCATCCTAAGACCAGAAGAACTAGATGGCGCCCGGCTACAACTGATGACGGCCCTGACAGGGAACACAACAGAGAACCCCTGAGGGAGCAGGAGAGCAGTGGGATGCAGACCCCAAATTCTCATAAGACCAGACTTAATGGTCTGACTGAGACAAGAAGGACCCCAGTGGTCATGGCCCCCAGACCTTCTGTTACCCCAGGACAGCTTCTGGGGTACCATTCCTGAAGCCAGCTCTTCAGACATGGGTTGGACTGGACAATGGGTTGGAGACGGATGCTGGTGAGGAGTGAGCTTCTTGGGTCAGGTGGACACTTGAGACTATGTTGGCATCTCCTGCCTGGAGGGGAGATGAGAGGGTGGAGGGGCTTAGAAGCTGGCAAAATGGACACGAAAAGAGAGAGTGGAGGGAGAGAGGAGGCTGTCTCATTAGGGGGAGAGTAACTGGGAGTGTGTAGCAAGGTGTATACGGGTTTTTGTGTGAGAGACTGACTTGATTTGTGAAGTTTCGCTTAAAGCACAATAAAAATTATTAAAAAAAAAAAAAAAAAAAGATTACAGCCCAAAAAAACCTATGGAGCAGTTCTGCACTGCAACACATGGGGTCACCGTGAGTCAGAATCAACTTGACAGCAACTAACAACAAAAGTGTACAATCTAGCACACGACCACTGCAGTAACTCACTGAAACAAATATAATCTTTTTAACAAATGATGACAATTGGGTAGCCATTTTGAAAAAGATAAAATTAGATCCATTCCTTACAGCAGACACAAGAATAAGCTCTAAATGGACGAGACAGATAAATAAGAAGATTTAAAGTGTATAAGTCCTAGAAGAAAATGTGGGTGACCTCCTCTATCTTAAGTAGTCAAGAGACAAATGATAACCTGGGAGGAAATATCTGCAACATTTATCACAGATAAAGGGCTAATATTGCTATTATATAAAAACATTTAAATTTTGAGGAAAAAAAAAAAGACCAAAAATCATATAGAAAAATGGGCAAAAGACATGTACAGACAATTCACAAAAAGATATACAAACGGCCTTTAAACAAGTGAAAAGATATTGAACTTCACTCATAATGCAATTTAAATGCAAATTAAAACTACACTGAGATCCCATTTCTTACCCATCAGATTGACAAAAATTCAAAAGCCTAACAACGCACTCAGTCTGCAAAGCTGAGGGAGACAGGCACTCTTCTGCATTATTAGTTCGAGTGTAAGATGGTACAACACCCACATATGTATTTACACTTTGACCCAGCAATCCTAATTCTAAGAATTTACTCTGAAGATACGCCTGCAACAATATGAAAATACATACATGCATGGTTATTCATTACAGCATTATTTGTAATATCAAAATACTAAAATCTACCTAAATGTCCAAGCATAGGTTTCACAGATTAAATTATATCCCCCCAAAAATGTGTGTATCAATTGGGCTGGGCCATGATTCCCGGTATTGTGTGATTTTCCTATATGTTGTAAATCCTGCTTCTATGATATTAATGAGGAAGGATGGGTGGCAGCTGTGTGAGGCAGGACTCCATCTACAGGATTAGACTGTGTCTTGAGGCAGTCTCTTGAGATATAAAAGATAGAAGCAAGTGGAGAGACAGGGGGACCTCATACCACCAAGAAAGCAGCACCAGAAGCAGAGCACACCCTTTGGACAAGGAGTCCCTGCACCTGGGAAGCTCCTCGACCAGGGGAAGATTGAGGACAAAGACCTTCCTCCAGAGCTGACAGAGAAAGCCATCCCCTGAAGCCAACACCCTGAATTTGGACTTGTAACCTAGTAGACTGTGGTTTGCTGGGTTTTAGGCTGTGAGAAAACAAATTTCTCTTTGTTAAGGCCATCCACTTGTGGTATTTCTGTTATGGCAGCACTAGATGACTAAGACAATAGGAAATCAGAAATCATGGTACATACAGAAAATGCAGTACCATACCAAAAGGCCAAACCCATTGCCATTGAGTCGATTCCAACTCACAGCAACCCTATAGGTCAGAGTAGAACTGCACCAGCGTTGCCAAGGAGTGGCTGGTGGATTCGAACTGCTGACATTTTGGTTAGCAGCGAAGCTCTTAACCACTGCGCCACCAGGGCTCCATTTTATAAAACAATAAGGTTGCTATGGAGTGATATGGAGGGATTTCTAGTAGATACTGTTAAGCGAAAGGGCCCTGGCAGCACAATGGTTAAGCGCTCGGCTGCCAATGGAAGGGTGGTTAGAAACCACCAGCCACTCCATGGAAGAAAAGGCCTGGCAGTCTGCTCTCATGAAGATTAGAGCCCAGGAAACCCTATGGGCAGTTCTACTCTGTCCTGTAGGGTTGCTATGAGTTAGAATCAACTCAATGGCACACAACAATAAAGTGAAGAATGCGAAGTGCAGGAGTAAATACAGTATGCCATCTTTTGTATAAGAGTGAAAAATATTTACTTACCTTCACAAAAAAAAAGACATTAAAGATAAACCAGAAAACAATGAACTTGGTTACCTGTAAGGGGTGGGGAGTGGGGAACAGGGAATTCAGTTGTGCACAGGGTCACCATGAGTCGGGGGCCAACTCACAATTGTAATGCCAGCTAACAACAACACTTCGATAAGTGTATCTTTTTGTATAGTTCTGAATTTTGGAAGCATGTCAACGTTCTACATATTCAAAAATTTAAATTAAAAAGGATGGGAGAGTAGAGAATCTTAAACTGAAATCAAAGTGCAACAAATGAACTCAACTGTATTTCAAATAAATACCATAAACATACAGAAGAGAAAAAAAGGAAGACTACAAGTAATGTATGAGCACAGTATTTGACTATATACCTTCAGTCTCAGGTGGATTGGAGGGCAGAGGGAAATTGCAAACAAATGCTGTACTGTTTTTAGTAGGCTTATCTTTTTGTAGTGATGTGGGCAAGGCAGTTCTGAAAAAAATTTAGATCACATATAGAGATAGATAGCTGCCGTCGGGTCAACTCTGACTCATGTTAGATGTACAGCAGAATGAAACATTGCCTAGTCCTGTGTCATCTTCAAGATCACTGACATGTTCGAGTCTATCATTGTGGTTACTGTGCCAATCCATCTTGCCCAGGATCCCCCTTGCCCTCATTTCACCAAACATGATGTCTTCCTCCAGCAATTAATCCGTCTTGATAACATGTCCAAAGCAAGCAAACGACAATGTTCTGTTGTGATCCCTAAGGTTTTCATTGGCCAATTTTCAAAAATAGATCGCCAGGCCTTTCTTACTAGTCTGTCTTAGTGTGGAAGCTTCACTGAAACGTGTTCACCAGGGATGACCCTGCTGATATTTGAAATACTGGCGGCATAGCTTCCGGCATCACAGCAACACACAAGCCACCACAAAACTACATACTGATCAAAATTAACAGTATGACAAACTGACAGACAGGTGGTAGAGATCACATATAGAGTTGAGATAATAAGAAAATGGATTGATGTTGTTTAGGGTGTCACCAAGGAAGAAGGAACATACAAGTATGGAATGGCTGACTACAAGAAAGAACCCTGAGGAGACAAACTGAAATTGGAGGTATTGGTGTGAAATCATGATTTCTAAAATATGTAGACATAGATGTAGATACATTTTATGTACGTATATTTCTATATTGTGTACACATCTTCATAGTTCCAAGCTTGGGCTGCTGAAAGGATCAAGAAACAAAGACATCCTGGTAGCACATCTAGTGCTCAGAGCTTCATCTCTAATATCATTCCTCACTACAAGCAGCCAAGAAACCTTGGAGAAATACTGATTCCAGGGTTGAGGCAGGCAACCAGGATGAGCCTAAAACATTTGCTATGCCAGAAAGGAAGGATGTTTAAAAAAAAAAAAAATGATGGCATATTACAAGACAGGGGAGCCGGCTTGAAGAGTCTCCGCCTGGCAAAATCTGAGACAATTTAAGCACCAAAATAATTAGGTAACACATTTAATTGTAAAGCATTTAAAAAGCTAGGAATTCATGAGTCCACACTGAAAATTAAAAAAATAAATAAGTAAATAGAGGAGAAGGGAGGGCTCCTGCTCACAGCAGAATGCTGAGCCCAGTGACCACTGGCAAGTAGAAGGAGCGCTGTAGTTGGAAAATCAGTGTTCTGCAACCATCATAGTAGGATACCATCAGGAAAGAATCACCCATAGGTGTTAAATCTAGGGGAAATTTCTGATGAGGCGCACTGTATTTGCATGGTCTTAAAAAAAAAAAAAATTTTTTTTTTTTTTTTTTAAAGAGTCTCCCACTGATTATTAATTTCAAGGAGGGAAACAGAACACAGTGGAGAAATCAGGCAACAGCTTGGCCAGTTGATCAAAATTTACAGCATCAACAAAAGGCAGTTAGACACCCTGAACCTCCAGACGTGAGACCCTGAGAAGGGGACATCACCTATGTAGCATTCCAGCTGAGAAGGTATGACCTGACTCTAAGCATGAAGATACTTTAGATAAACCCAAAATGAGCAGTATCCTTATTAAAAAAAAAAAAAAAAATTGTGGAAAGATTCCAGATTAAAGCAGGCCAAAAAGATAGGCAAGTAAATGCCATATCTAACCTCAGACTAGATCCTGTACTGGAGGGGGAAAGAAAGTATAAATAACATTACTGGGTCAATTGACAAAATCGGAATACAGACGGTAAAGCACTGTTATTAGTGTTTTAATTTACTGACATCGATAACCACACTGTGGTTATGTAAGAGAATTTCTCTAGTCTTTGGGTACATACACTAAAATATTTAGGGGTAAAGGGCCAGATGTCTGTGACTTACCCTCAAATGGTTCAGGGAAAAAAAATGAGCTGTGTGTGCACATGTGTAGACAGAGATGGAGGCCCAAAGGAGAAGAATCTGTATATGTGATAAAGCCAATGAGGTAAATGTTAACAATCAAATTTGAGTAAAGGGCATAGAGTTTTCTTTACACTATTGTATTTTTGCAGCTTTACTGTTAGTATGAAATTATCTCCAAACAAAAAGTTTTAAATGTTTTAAAAACTGTGGTAGTAAGAAGTTAGACTATCTTTCCTTGGAGGTAGACAGAGGAGCATGTAAAGTATTCCCAACACCAAGATGACTGTAAATCTAAAAGTAAATGCTCAAAATCATCTTTCAAATAACTCCAGATGCTAATTTCATACAATTTTCTGTACACTTACTACTAAAACTAAACACAGTCCTTTATACATAAAAGAGTAGAAAGCCCTAACCACATCTACGGTGCTGCTTCGTATTAAAGATGCTGACCTCAGGATAACTGAAACATCTGATTACATGTGAATAGTCTCTGATTCCTTTTCATCATATTCAGTGCGGTGTCAGGGACACTATAATATCCATTTGATCAGTGCTCATCAAGCACTCACAGTGGGCTACATGTCATTCATTTAACCCTCGTAAGTCATGACCACTCATGTGTGATCAGTGAACCAGCGGCATTTGCCTCACCTGAGAGACTGTTGGAAATGCAAAACCTGAGACTCCCAACCCAAATCTTACTGAATCAGAATCTACTTCAAACTTTAACAAGATCCTTGGGTGATTCATATGCACATTAAAGTTAGGGAAGCACTGCCCTAAGTGACCAAACTCAATAGAGGTTTATTTCTTGCTCCCACTAAATCTGATCCTCCAGAGCAGCTCTCTCCATCTATGACTCATGCTTCTTATGTTTCTACATCTCAACTCATGGCCTCCGCAGTCATCAAGGCAGGGGAGAGAGAGCAGGGAAGATGGCACAGAATATCTGATAGCAGGCTCAGAAACAGCTCGTTAACTTCCAACCCACCCTCCACTGGCCAAAACGCAGTCACAGTGCCCCAGGCCAATTGCAAAGAAGCTAGGAAATTAGATGTCTTGTGTGCCCAGGGTGAGAAAATGAATCAAGGTCATTAAAGGATACTGGAGTCTCTCAAGAATACCAAGGAAAAGTTGAATAACCAGGCTGAGCAAAGGCAGAGCCAGGAGAGTTAAGACCATCATCAGCCCAAAAAACTCATTGCCGTCAACTCAATTCTGACTCACAGCAACCTTACAGGACAGAGTAGAACTGCCCCATACAGTTTCCAAGGAGTGCCTGGTGGATTCCAACTGCCGACCTTTTGGTTAGAAGCCATAGCACTAAACCACTATGCCACCAGGGTTTCCACAGGAGTTCTAATTCCCTCAGTTCAAATTCTGAAACCAAAGTCCAGCCAGGGAACTGGCTCATCTTGCATCAAGTGGTTTACTCCCAGTCAAATCAGTTGGCAATTCCAAAAAAAGTGGATGTGAACTAACAAAATATTTAAAAGACATCTTGGTACTAACCAACATGCAAACTTACAAACAATCCCAAATTATACAGAGTCTAAGAAAGACTTTCTCAAAGTTTATTTAAATATCTAATTACAAAAAATGACACACGCTTATTTAGGGGAAAAATATAGAAAGTATATAAAGTACAAAATGATATCTTTCCCCCTCTAAATCCCACTCTTCAAAAGTAATCCATTAGAATTCTGGAGTGTTCTTCCGGATCTTTTCTACACAAACAGATACACATCCACATACAAAAAGATTTTAAATAGGTCATACATTAATCTACAACCAAACTTACTCACCCAGCAATGTGTCATGGGCATCCGTCCACATCTGTACAAACGGATCCACCTCAATCTTAACAGCTAGTCAGTATTCCTTAAGATGGCTTTTAACCAGTCTCCTATTAATGGACATTAAAATTATCTTTTTTTTTAGTGACCAAAATGCTATGCTAAATATCAATGGTATTTGTATTTCTGTCAGAATCCCAAACCAAAACTAAACCTATTACCATCAAGTCAATTCCAACTCACAACAACCCTATAAGACAGAGAAGAACTGCCCCACAGAATTTCCAAAACTGTAATCTCTACAGAAGTTGACTGCCACATCTTTCTCCCACGGGCCCACAGGTGGGTTTGAACTGCTGACCTTTTGGTTGGGAGCTGAGCGCTTTAACCACTGCACCACCAGGGATCCTTAGAGTCCCAAAATTAGGGTCAAAATAAGTCTTCAGTTTTGACAGGTGCTACCAAATTGCCCTCCAAAGGAACAGTACCAATCTGTACTCTTAAAACCGGTGTATGAGCACTCTGTAGTCCATAGATGTGCTTACAAGGAACATAATAAACATGCCCCTAGAGTTGTGAGAATTAACAGAAGCACTTACAATCACTCCTGGCATTGCTCAGTAAGTGATAATACCCAAAAAAAGAAAAAAAAAAACCACTGCTGTCAAGTCAATTCCAACTCATAGTGACCCTATAGGACAGAGCTGAACTGCCCCATAGGGTTTCCAAGGAGCAGCTGGTAGACTCAAACTGCCGACCGTCTGGTCAGCAGCCGTAGCTCTTAATCACTATGCCACCAGGGTTTCCTAATAAATACTAGCTAATAATATTCACTCATCATCTATTGCATTTACAAGGAAGTGGAAAGTGGGTCTCTTAGTTCTCCTTCATAATCAGGCTCAATTCCCATTCCTTATTTGGCCATACCCAATTTGGTGGAACATCACTCCTTTAACTACTAAAAAAACAGAACCAGCCCAGAGCTGGAGGATGAAATGCAAAAACTGAGTGGGACATCATCACTGAAAGGCACTAACTCCATGCCTTGGTTCCTGGACCCACATATACTGGCGGGTTATAAGAAAACCTGAACCAAATACTGTTCCCTGATTCACAATACATACCAGAGGACAAACCCCTAACCTCTCAAAATGAACAAAACTTAAGTCTATTGTTCCAGAACCCAAAACCAGTGCCGTCGAGTCGATTCCGACTCACGTGTTCTAGAACCGTGGTTCTCAAAGTATTGTCCAGGGACCTGTGGGGATTCCTGCAGCCCTTAGGATTCCTGAGGTCCACAAAGTCAAACAAAAACTACTTTCATAACAATACTACGTTTTTTTTTCTTTTGTCTTTTTCATCTCCATTCTCTCATGAAAGTACAAAAGTTTTTCAGTGGCTACATGACACATGATTTTGCAACACATTGAATGCAGAAGCAGTTATAAGAATCCAAAGATTTAAGTCAGACATAAAAGAGAGAGGCAAAAATGTAAAAAAAAAAAAAAAAAGCAATCTTTTCTCACTAAATTTTCTTTTGTTTTGGGAAATGTAGTTTGGGTCTTCAAAACCCATGTAAAATTGTAACAAATTTATTATTTTAAAGAAATATTTTTAAAATGTATCTGCTTTAATTTCTTATGTAGTAAATACCCATAGATATAATCCATAAAAACAAAAGCTTTTTGGAGTCCTTAGTAACATTTTTTTTCAATGCCTCCTATGAAATCCTTTTGAATAATTTTCAACTGTGTAAAGAGGTCCTGAGACCAAAAAGTTTGAGAACTGCTGCTCCATAAAACCAGCTGTCTCCAGTGACAGGGTATGTTCACAGACATTAGCCCATTGCTTCAATTATCTATGAAAGTCAGAGACAACCTCTGAGGAAAACCACGATACTACAGAAGATTTTCAGGTCTCAGAGATGGTAGCACAGGCAAAGAAATGACAGGTAGAGGAGACAAACCTAAGCACAGAAAAAATGGGTATTCCAATTAGATCACTGGCCCCTCCATGATAAAAGGGTAAAAAGTAATCAACCTGACACTAGGTAACTGGCTGGTCCTAAAGATTTATCATCATTTGGGAACTCAGGATTATTTACTACTGGTAGGAAACTGGGCACCTCGTACCAGTAGAAGCCACAATGGCCACAGAGAGGGAACGTCTGTACTGTTGAGTTCCAGGCATAGCCTCCATGCCTACCCCCATAGTCGCTCTGTTATTGCGCCCTTTGAATAAGCACTTACTTCTATCCAAAAAGCAGTTATCCTGTCTGATTAAGAATGTCCCCTGCTGTGGCATTCACATGGACCAAATGTTTTCAAGCTCAGGGCTGTCATATAGCCCTTTCCCAAACCTTCTTCCAGAATAAACAGGAATTTTAACTTCCACTTAAAAAGAAAAAGGGAAGTCACATCCATAGCGTCCCTTCCCAACCTACCTTATTATTAATCCTTCCATCTTATTTTATTCCAAGTCCTTGACCCTCAGGTAAACCCATTAGCCACTGCCTAGAAGTCTTCAAATAGTGACTTCAAGCTATTTTTCAGGTTTCCTAATCCTAGGGAGAGTATGTGCCTAGTCCTCTGACCTCAGGGCATCCCAAGGAAGAGACTAAGAATGCAACAGTTCACTTGCACCTGGCGCTGACAAGCTCACAAAATCAGGTGTAAGCCCAAGCAATGTATTGTTGCCTTTTATTATTTGAACGAGGGTGAGTCCCTTCATGTCTCTACTAGGCACTTTCTTCTCTGTTGTTGTTTTTAGGTGCTATCGAGTTGGTTCCAACTCATATGACCCTACAGGACAGAGTAAAATTGCCCCATAGGGTTTCCAAGGAGTCACTGGTAGATTTGAACTGCCGGCCTTCTGGTTAGCAGCTCTTAACTACTGCACCACCAGGGCTCTGCCTTTCTTCTCCAACAACCCTTAAATGTTGGGTTAGGAAGCCAATGTGAGACTTTCGCCTTTGCTGAAACTATCCATTGCATGGCCTAATATTCTTGGTAGCTTCATTTATTTACAAAACCCATCTAATACCTCAGCCTCTCAGTTCCCTGATTATTTCAACAATCTTTTCTTAGCCCCAACTTTAGTCACCTTTTCCTATACCCACAACCTTGCTGTACCAATATGTACAATACCTCTAAAGCGTGTATGTCAATGCGTCCCATTCTCTGTCCACTCTAACATTCCTTGAACCACATTAGGACCTCTAAACCATTGACCCCACCACTTATCACTGTCCATCACCCTCCTCATAACCTCATTCCTAGCTTACAAACCATGGTCCATGATTAAACCCTTCCTTACCTCAACTTCCCTTCCCCTCTCTCCTCCATCATACTAACCTGGCAATCCTAGGCAAACTCAACTCTCACAGCCAAGTAGCAGACCACTGGTAGAGAAAAAGGCACTTTCTGCTGACTGATCTCACTTTAAATAAATAAATACCAGTTTTAATGGACCTAGCACTTCTAGCAATATTACTACATTTCACGAGGCAATTTTGCTCCTCTCTACTAGAAAAATATTTCAAACCTTCCCCTAAGATGAGTCATTTAGCAACCACTTCCCTAATTGTCTTCAAATCTCTCAATCACTACTGCTGTTACCTTCTCTGGCATCTCTTCTTACCCATATTTGAAGGTATTCTCCTGCTGTAACCCACGTTCAGTCCTTGGCCAAGCTGGACTCCATCATCTCACCAAGGAAGTGTTTCTTTATTGCCTGGTCACATTTACTCACACTGCATCTCAAATGTAGTTGCTTCATTTTCTATAATTGATCTGTCTCTAGAACATGGGCTTTTTTTCTATAATTAATCTAATCTTCCCCACGAACACCCATTCTAGTGAACAGCTAGGAAACTTGAAACCTGCCGAATAATATCTCAATCTCTTCCAGTTAATATTCAGACATTCAACTCCTTACCAAAAAAAAAAGCTGATTTAAATTGTTGCTTTCAGGTAAATTTTTCTTCAGGTGAGGCTTATGAGATATCCTGGAAATAATGATGGCAAGAAGACCTTGGAACTGTGGTATCCCTCTGGATCCTCACTAGTCTCTGCTACAGAGAGATGATCAGGTCCAATGGCCAGACTGCGCCATCTCACCTTTCAGGATCATAGTTGCCCCCATTCATGGTGGCCATCATCCTGACCTTTAGCCTATAGTCACACAGTCCTTTGTCATGATACTTACTGTTTCACAAGACATCTCAGCAACTCCACATCCCTCACAGTGGTATGGGAGCATTCTGGAGTCCCCTGGTACCATAAGCTCATCTATCTAGTCACTTACTTCTACCACTGCTGTGCTATATAGCCCTCAATGTTGGCATAGCAGCAAACCGCATAGCTGTCTCCCCTCAAAATTTCCAGTAAGGTGCAGAGTCAAAGACCCTTTGTTTTTTGCTTACCCCTCAACCCATCTAACACTGCCTATTCTAACTCCAGAACTTTGGCCAGACAAGGTCAGGACACATATCTCACAATCTGTTTTTCCTATCTCTGTCCCCCTTTTTCCCACAATCCACCGGGGTTGAAAGGGACAGACTTTCCACTTTCAATTCATTCTCCTTCTTCCTGGGAGGCACTAAGTCTCAAGTTCACCTTTAACAATGGCAAAGATATTCTCTTTGCCCTACAGAAGAAAGTACCTTTAGAGTTCACCAAGTGTAGTTCTTGATACAGAAGCTGAAGGCAACATGGAACCAGGGCTTCAAACAGGTTCTTTCCAGTTCAAACCCCTGCTGAGAATCTGAATTTCTAACAAGTGCCCAGGTGATGCTAATGATGCTGGTTAGGGACCAATTCTGAGAACCACTAGTACAGCCAAAATCCCAAACCAAACCCGTTGCTGTCGAGTGATTCCGACTCATAGCAACCTACAGGACAGAGTAGAACTACCACATAGGGTTTTCAATGAGTGACTGGTGGATTTGAACTGCTGGCCTTTTGGTTAGCGGCTGAACTCTTAACCACTGAGCCACGAGGACCCCGCTAGTAGAGCAGTGGTTCTCAAAATCTATTATTCATGAGAATCACCTGGAACACATCCAAACACCTTGAGGGACTGAGTTACTGGGACAGAGGGCTAGGGACAATGGTCCCTGGGGACATCTAGGTCAACAGGCATAACACAGTTAATAAAGAAAATGTTCTACATCCTACTTTGGTAAATAGTAGCATCTGGGGTCTTAAAAGCTGCAAGTAGCCACCTAAATACACATCTATTGGTTCCATCACGTTTGGACCAAAGGAGAATAAAGAAAACCAGAGACACAAGGACTAATGGACCACATTAACAACAGCCTCCCACCAGCCTGAGCCCAGAAGAACTAGATGATGCCCAGCTACCACCACCAACTGCTCTGACAGGGATCACAATAGCAGGCTCCAGACAGAGCAGATGAAAAACATAGAACAAAATTCAAATTCACAAAAAAAGACCAGACTTACTGGTCTGACAGAGACTGGAGGAACCCCCTAAACTATAGCCTTCAGACACCCTGCTAACTCAGCACTGAAGCCACTCCCAAAGTTCACCTTTCAATCAAAGATTAGACAAGCCTATAAAACAAACAGTAACACAGGTGAGGAATGTGCTTCTTAGTTCAATCAAGTATACAAGACCAAATGGGCAAAACCTGCTCAAAAGCAAAGATGAGAAGGCAGGGACAGGAAACCCAGACGAATGGACATAGGGAACCCAGGGTGGAAAGGGAGAGAGTGCTGACACATTGAGAGGATTGCAACCAATGTCACAAAACATTTTGTGTACGTATTTTTAAATTAGTAATTTATGCTGTAAATTTTCTCCTAAAACAAGATAAAATTAAAAAAAAAAATCGTGGGGATCTTGTTAAAATGTAGATACTGATTCAGTATATCTGGGGTAGAAATACAAATTCTCAGCAGGGGTTTGAACCTCTGCTCAGAACTTTAGAAAACCAAAGATAAACATACAGCGACTTAAAATTTCCCAGAATAGTACCTTTTCACATCTTCAACAGTTTGCATCTCCTGTGTGCTAGGCCCAGAGACACGAATATTTTAAGCTTAGGTCACTACCTTAGGGAGTGAGGAGACCTACAAATAATTACAATGGAATTTAACATGCTCCATCTACCAAAACAAACAGAAAATAAAATATAAGCAAGCCCTTTGTCAACCTATCTTTCTTAGCTCCATCAAACTGAAAATGCATGCAACAGCAAGGAAAGAAAGAAAAAAAAAGCAGTTGCCATTCAGTGATTCCGACTCATGGCGACCCCATTTGTGTCTAAGTAGAACTGTGTTCTATAGGGTTTTCAATGGTTGATTTTTCAGAAGTAGATTCCCAGGCCTTTCTTCCAAGATGCCTCTGGTTGGACTCAAACTTCCAACATTTCAGTTAGCAGCCAAGCACATTAACTGTTTATAACACCTATGGACTCAATGGCAAGAAGGATAATATAAATGTCACAATTTCATTTTCATTTAATCTTTCTCCAATTTGCATACTTCATTTTTTTCCATTCATGAAAAAAAAAAAACAGAACCAATTCCTTATTGAGGAAAAAAGTAACAGAAGCCATGAAATGAGTTTAAGTTTCTCTATTGTAAATAAATATGAACTGAAGCACTACTCAAAAAGCCCAAGACCAAAGGAAATCAAGGAAAACTTTATGGCAATAAATATTTGGAGACTAATGAAGTAACCACAGTAAACATCTGTTCTATTTTGCACCCCCCAGAACTGTTACATAATTGTTACAAGCTAATGTTTTCATTCCATTACTTCATTCAAATGGAAGGCAGCAATAGGGCAGGGACAGCTAGGAGGGAAATTCTGTGGGACATCCATACTACAAACTAAGGGCTTACTATGTACTAGGCATTGGGGCTGTAAAGCTGAAAGATGCCATATGTATTCTCAAGGACTTTGCTATTGACAGTGGACACAGAGAGACAAATTTTACTTACAAGATACAAGGAACACAGAAACTGTACCCTCTGGTGATGGATCTTCAACAGTGGTAGAGAAATGCGTGAAACAATGGCCCAACCTTTGCTTTCCTGATGCTATTTTCGGGCTGCTGTGATTCCCAACTAGGCACTCCAGAAACACCACAACCACAGAAGCAGAAGTCTTCAACAGATCACTTACTACCACAGTACTAGTGGCCTATATCCTGATAATCCACATTAAGTACAAATGCATTTTTTGCATAAAGTACTAATAAGCAGGTATCTTTTAATATGAAAAATCCATTTGTTTGTTTTAGTGGTTTATTTATTTATTTATTATTATTTTTTTGGATGCTGGCATTTACCTATATCCCTTTTCCCGTGTTTTTTTTTTCTTAAAAAAAAGTCATTGCCATGGAGTTGATTCCGACTCACGGCAACCCTATGGAAGAGAGTACAACTGCCTCATAGGGTTTCCAAGGAGCTGTTAACCACTGGTGCACCCAGGGCTCCTTCCCACGTTTATGTTTCATGATTGCCCCACTGTATGAATACTGGTAAGAAGCAGAGCCTGCTTCCTATGTTAAAAGTTGAAAAGACCAAAAACTCACCTCCTCAATTTCCCTTGCAGGGGGCTGCAGACAGTAACATAAACACAGCCAAGCCAACACTAAGGACTTTGAATCAGAAGTTAATACCATAAAAAAGCGTGGCTGACAGCACGCTTCCCGATAGTTTCCTCAGTAGCAACAACCAGTTTTCCAAGCAGTAGCAGCAGCGGCAGCCGCCGCCATGGCAGCATCAGGGTCCAGGGTCCAGAGTGCTGGTGGTACACACGGCAGAGTCCAGTATTACCAGGCAGCAGAAGGGGTGCCCTCCCCACTCCCCCAAACACCAATGACTTCTACAGTGCAGTTCTGACTGTGGAGCTTCCCTTGGTTTCTGCCCACTTCAGAGCCTAGTTTCTCCAGATCCTACAGCAATGTTGAGGGAACTCTCCAGTACCGTTTCATGAGATTCCTTTTTTTTTTTTTTTTTTTTGCTTAAATCACTACAATTCTTACAAATAAGAAAAATGTGTGGTAGACAGGATTAATGAAGTGCTATGATAAATCAAGTGCCATTCCTGTCACAATAGGTTGTGTTTGTGTAGTTTATCTTGGCAATTGGACAATTCGTTGGGTCACATGACCCAAATTCAGCTCTGATAATTCAGTTACAGAATTCAGCATCATTTATTCATTCTAAAACTTTTCTATTCCGAGTACTAAATAATTTGGTAGTATGATTTTATCTGCAAAATGACCCATATCTCCACCATCAATTAATATTATACGACTTAAGAAACAGTTTTCTACTTTAGACCACATCCACACTCTGGATAGACCCCAAAGCATTTAACAGGATGAAAAACCCAACTTTCTGTAATTTGCACAAATGAGAATCAAGGATCTATGATTTTAAATGCCGAGGGCTTCAGGAAAAAGGCAAGTCTTGAAAGGAATGAATTGTTTTCAATCACACAGTTTCTAAAACAAAGATATGGCTCTCTCCCAACAACACGTATTCTTAAATGCTATCTTTACTTCAAGAAGCAACAGATACAATTATATGGTAAGGTTAAAATGTAAAATCAAATTAATTCCCCAATTACAAACCAAATCAATTCAATTATGAACCAAAGAAGGATGTTGTCACATTAATGGTAAAGCTACAGATCTGAGCTTTGAACTTACCTCCCCCCTCCACCCACCCCAGTCCCAGACTAATAGGTATGGTGGTTGTTATTTGCAGCCCAAACGGCTCTGCCCATAGCAACTCCACATACAACAGCATGAAATGTTACCCAGTCCTGTGCCATCTTCACAATAGTCGGTGAGTTTGAGTCCACTGTTGTGGCCACTGTGTATTTTGAGTGCCTTCCAATCTAGGCGGTTCATTTTCCATAACTATATCCAGCAATATTCTGTTGTTATCCACAGGATTTTCACTGGCTAACTTTCAGAAGTAGATTGCCAGGCCTTTCTCCCTAGTCTGTGTTGTCTGGAAGCTCCACTGAAACTTGTCCACCATGCGTGACTCTGCTAGTATTTGAAATAACAGTGGCATAGCTTCCAGCATCATAGCAACAAGCAAGCCACCACCAAAAAACCAAAACCGAACCCACTGCCGTTGAGTCGATTCCAACTCACAGCAACCCTACAGAACAGAGTAAAACTGCCCCATAGAGTTTCAAAGGAGTCCTGGTGGATTCCAACTGCTGACCTTTTGGTTAGCAGGGGTAGCACTTAACCACTATGCCAGTGGGGTTTCCCAAGCCACCACGGTAGGGCAAAATTATGATGGGTAGTAGAATGATAAACAGAGAAAAGATTGAAGTTCTCAAGGATTTCATTTTATTTGGATGCTCAATCAACAGCCATGGAAGCAGCAGTCAAGAAATCAAATGACGCATTGCACTGGGTAAATCTGCTGCAAAGGACCTCTTTAAAGTGTTGAAAAGCAGGGATGTCACCTTGAAGACTAAGGTGTGCCTGACCCAAGTCATGGTATTTTCAATCACATCATATGCATGTGAAAGCTAGACGGTGAATAAGAAGACCAAAGAACTGATGCCTTTGAATTGTGGTGTTGGCGAAGAATATTGAATATACCATGGACTGCCAAAAGAACGAACAAATCTGTCTTGGAAGAAGTACAACCAGAACGCTCCTTAGAAGCAAGGATGGCGAGGCTGCGTCTTACATACTTTGAACATGTTGTGAGGAGGCATCAGTCCCTGGAGAAGGACATCATGCTTGGCAGAATACAGGGTCAGTGGAAAAGAGGAAGACCCTCAACGAGGTGGACTGACACAGTGGGTGCAAAAGCAAGCTCAAGCACAGCAACAATTGTGAGGATGGCGCAGGATCCAGCAGCATTTCGTTCTGTTGTGCAGGAGTCGGAACCGACTAGACAGCACCTAACAACGACAACAGTAGGATGGGTGTGGAAGAGCAGTCAAAATGATCCCACTCATCTCAAACTGGAAACAGAGCTCTTTCTGGCACATAATAGAAACTGAATAATATTTGTTGATTGAATACAATGTGACATAGTTACATAAATTTCTTTCGCAAAGCACTTTACACTGGCACAGTGCTTCAAGGTTTACAAAACACTTTCACATGATGTCTTGCATCTAGATAGGCAGTGAAGAGTTAGACTTGCCTGCAAAACCGTTAAGTGGCAAAGAACACCATCCTACCCCAGTAACTTATGTGCCCATACACATTTTTTTGCACCTCTATTTCAACCCTTCTGATAGCACTCTATTACACTTTATTATCTCTCTTACTTGATCTGCCCTCGTCCCGTTTATCTTCCTATCCCCTGACCAAACAGTCCGGACCATAAACAGCAATTACAAAAACAGAAAAAGGGCCAAACCCATTGAGTCGATTCCGACTCATAGCTACCCTATAAGACAAAGTAGAACTGCCCCTATAGGGTTTCCAAGGAGTGCCTGGTGGATCCGAACTGCGGACCTTTTGGTTAGCAGCCGTAGCTACTAACTTCTCCACCCCGGTTTCCAAATAAGAAACCAAATCCCGTTGCAGCCGACCTTGTAGGACAGAGCAGAACTGCCCTATAGGGTTTCCAAGACTTATAAATCTTTATGGAAGCTGCCACATCGCGGCGGCTGGTGGGTTAAAAAGCCAACCTTTCCATTAGCAGCCGAGCGCTTAACCACTGCGCCACCAGAGCTCCTTGGACCATAGGCAGTGCCCAGTAAACACGAGGATTCATCCGCGCCTCCAAGCCCCGTCTGTGCCCCGTGGAGCCTCAGCTGTGAGCCTGATTTACACCTACTCCTTTTCTCACCCATCCTCGCCCTTCACCTGTGATTCCCACAGCACCACCAATGAAGCTCCACTCAGCCCACAGACTTTTTGTTTCTCATCAAAATTACCCACGACCGCAAAGCCAACTCTTCAGACAGGGATTGGGCTGGACTTTATGGGATAGAAAATGATACTGGTGAGGAGTGAGCTTCTTGGGTCAAGTAGACACATGAGACTCTGTGGGCAGCTCCTGTCTGAAGGGGAGATAAGAGGGCAGGGGGGGTCAGAAGCTGGACGAACAGACAGGAAAATGGAGAGTGGAGGGAAGGAGTGTGCTGTCTCATCAGGGGGAGAGCAAATAGGAGTATATGGCAAGGTGTATGGAAGGTTTTGTATGAGAGACTGACTTGGTTTGTAAACTTTCACTTGAAAAAAAAAAATTACCCACGACCCAACGGTTCCCCTGCCTGCCCCACCGGCTCCCCCAGTTCCTACCCCAGCCGGGGGGCAGTGGGGTGCGCGTGCCCAGCTCTGCCCTGCCGAGCCCCTCCGCCTCACCCGGGGGGCGACGGGACCGGGCTGTCACCGCCACTCGCCCCGGGAGCACCGCGTCCGGGACGGCGGGGCGGGCACCTCGCAGGGGCCCACCTGCCCGCCCGCCGCCCCGCGCAGCTCGGGACCCAGGTGGGCGAGGGCGCCCGGTCCGTACCCGAGCAGGCAGCGGTCGCAGACGGCGCCACGACTCCCCTTGCACACCGTGTACGCCAAGGGATCCGAGCGGAAGAGCAGGTCTCCGGGCCGCAGGGCCGCTGAGGCGCGCAGCCCGTTGCCCCGGTCGGCGGTGCGGAACTTTTCCACCTTGGGCGCCTCCATCCTTTCGCAGTTCCCGCAGCTCGGAAGTCTACCTGGTCCTGAGCCTCCGGGGCGCCGGGGCCGCGCGCCTGCGCCCTGCGCGCGCACGTACCCGAGGGGCGGGGCTGGCTGCCGGCCTCTGAGCATGCGCAGACTGCGTGCAGGGCGTCCCGCGGAGCAGGGCCCGGAGGTCTCACCTGGCGGCGCGGGCCTCTGTCGCCCAGGGCGGCTCTGCGGAGGCCACGTCGTTGCGGCTCTTTATCTTCCAACTTTTTATTATGAAAATTTAATGTTTACGAAAAAGTTGAAAGAACCCTCCCTCTGAATCCAACCATTCTAAGCATTTTGCCTTTTCTGCTCGTTCTTTTTTCTCTTTATAGGGATGTAAGGTGCGTGTGTGTGTATACAGACACATACACATATGTTGTTGAACCATTTGCAAGTAAGTTACAGACACCGTAACATTTCATAACTAATACTTCCCATGGTTACATTTAATATTTAAATACTTCAGCAGGCAGTTCCTCAGAGTAAGAACAGTATCCTGTAAAACTACACTGTCTTTGTTACATCTATGGAATTAACGGTTCTATAGTTCTACTCTGTTCTATAGGGTCGCTATGAGTCGGAATTGACTCCACGGCACTGGGTTTTTGATAATATCAAGCAAAACCTGTATTCACTTTAAAAATGCCTTTCCTAACTGGGTTGTTCTTTTTAAAAACCAGGAGGCAATCAAAGTTCACACATTAGCTTTTTGATGACCTTGATTCTTTTAAAAATCCAAGCTAGGAGTCTTGTAAGACCTCAAACCTGGTTCTCCAACACTCTTTGACAAGTCTGTGTGCAACCCTCCAACTATTTAGTAACTTTTATGCTTAAATCAGCCAGAGCTGACTTTTTTGCTTGCTGGATCCTAACTGATAATACACAGTCCCACATTCTGGGTTTGATAGGTTGTTTTCTCATGATGTCATTTAACTTGTCCCTCTTTCCATGTATTTCCTGTAAACTGCAAGGGAGGTGTAGAAGCTACTCTAGAGGCTTGATTTAATTGAAGTTAAACATTCTTTGGCAAGAATTCCACTGTACACACTGATGATACTGTACACTTCATATTCTAGAACATCACGTCAGGAAGTGTAAGTCAGGGTGTCTCATTATTAATAAAACTAAGTTTGATCAGTTGGTTAAAGTGGTAATTGATAGAGCTTTTCATTGTAAAGGTACCTTTTCTCTTTGCAATTAGTACATAATCTGTGAGGTGATACTCTGGCATTGTAAGAATAGCTTAACTCCCAAAACCAGGGAGAGGCAGACTTCGACACTCCTAAAGTAGTCCTGAATTGGCTGTGGTATAACAGGAACAGCAGTGCACCAGGATTCTGAAGACATGGATTTGAGTTCTAGTTCTGTGATGTCACCTTAGGTAACTTCTCTGAGCCTGTTGTATTATCCTTACAATGAAGGTGATAATACTTTACAGAGTGATTGAGATAAATTCTATGAAAATGCTTTGAAAAACTTTTAAGTGCCATACAAATGTTAGGGATTATTATTATGATTAAGTCTGTAAGTATAGGATAATACTTGCATATCGTATTCTACCAACACTACGGGTATAAGCATCTCATAAAATAGTGCTTCGCATTAAGCATAATATGCAGAAGGGATTAAAAAATTATTTACAGAACTAAATAACATGGGATAAGGAATGCCAGAAAACCAGGAACTAATTCTAACATAGACTATCCCCAATTACTAAAGACTATAAGAAGAGTTCTTACAGAAAACATTATGCTGGACTAAGATGGCAGAATCCAATCTTGCCTATTCTGGAATGCGATTCTAGTCACCCAGATGTGACCCATCGCCCCTAATATATATCTTGTTTTCCCTCCCTCTCCTCAGACCCAGCAAGCCAACTGCCCCAAACCTTCAGTGAATTTCCCATTTTTTTTTTCAGTTTAATTTTCTCCTGTATCCTTTTCCATTTCCCCCTAACTAGAGATTGGATGTGGGGGTGAGGGTGAACCATCTTCCATCCTGAGGAAGAAAGCAGTAGCTCAAAGAATGGTGGAATGAGAAAGGAAGGGCCCTACACCCCTGGATTTTTCACCTGCTTGGACTTTTACATCAGAGAGACATCTTGTATAAGCCACCCTTATTTTGGCCCGTGTTTTAAAAAGCTGAACTAATACCATCATTTCCCTGACTCTCTTGCAGCTAGGGTATGTGCACAAGACCTGGGCTCTGCCCCGTCAACCTGCCCATTCAGAGCTGTAGGGTTCTTGAGGAACTCTGGCAATTCTGGTGAGTAGCAGCTAGTATGTTCGCATTGGACCAGTTCTGAGATTTGAGTTTAGCTCTTCTTTAGACCACATGAACCCAAACCTGGTTCCCCAGCATTCCTGGCAATTCTATGTATACCCTCCAACAGTTTAGTGACTTCCTTCTCTGCTTATATCAGCCAGAGCTGGGTTTTTTGCTTACAAGACCATAACTGATAACACCATGCCACTCTCCACCCTTTCACAATGCCCAACTATGCTAGGCTTCTTTCAATTCCTGCAGTGCACCACATCTTTCCCACCTCAGGGTCTCCCCAGGCATAAAGCACACTTGCATGGGAGTATGCACACCCACACATATCCCATCGTGTGATTGGCTCCTTCTCATTTCTTGATTCTTAGCTTAAACGACCCTACTCAAAGGGACCTTCCCTGACCATTCCATCTAAGCTAGATTCCAACTGCCATCTTCTAGCAGGGAATCCTTTTTAATATCCTTTATTGCTCTTGTTGTTAGTTGCCGTCAGGTCGACTCCGACTCATGGCAAACCCCATGGGTGCAGAGTACAACTGTGTTCCACAGGGTTTTCAAGGCCATGACCTTTCAGACGCAGATTGCCGGGCCTGTCTACCAATTTGCAACTATTTGTTGTTGTTGTTTCACTTGTTTAGTGGGAAACATAACACTGAAGGTGGGGGAAGTGTGCACATCTTGACCAAGGTAAATGGTGTCACTAAGAAGTACACAGGCACACAAAAAGAACACTTTTGGTAAAGTCTAGAACATGTACAATTTTGCAAGAACAGCTGCAAAAAATATTTGTGTGGTTATATATGTATGTATAAAAATATATGTGTAGGTAAGTATATGTGTGTGTATGTATACATATATCTGGGTTTGGGGGTTTTAAGTGTATATTGTCTTAGTCATCTAGTGCTGCCATAACAGAAACACCACAAGTGGATGCCTTTAACAAAGAGAAATCTATTCTCTCACAGTCTAGTAGGTTACAAGTCTAAACTCAGGGTGTCAGCTCCAGAAAGCTTTCTCTCTTTGTAGACCCTAGAGAAAGGTCCTTGTCCTCAATCTTCCCCTGGTTGAGGAGCTTCTCAGGCACAGGGACCCCGGGTCCAGAGGATGCACTGTGCTCCTGGTGCTGCTTTCTTGGTGGTTTGAGGTCCCCAACTCTCTGCTTGCTTCCCTTTCCTTTTTATCTCTTGAGAGATAAAAGGTGGTGCAGGTCACACCCCAGGGGAACTTCCTTTATATTGGATCAGGGATGTGACCCAGGTAAGGGTGGTGTTACAATCCCACCCTAATCCTTTTAACATAAAATTGCAATCACAAAATGGAGGACAACCACAGAATACTGGGAATCATGGCCTAACCAACTTGATTCACACATTTTTGGGGAACTAATTCAATCCATGACATATATGTATATGCATGTGTATGCATCCATTCATCAGCGCTCATTGGGTTTTTGGTTTGGTTATAGGGGGCACAATTATGGATACTTCTTAGACATAACCAAACACCTCATGAAATTTATTTTTTGGGCTTGAATCCTTAGGACCATAATCTCTTAGGACAACTCACTCAATTAACATAATATAGTTCATAAAGTTTATGTTCTACATCCTGGTTTAGTGAGTAGTATTTGGGGTCTTAAAATCATGTGAGAGGCCATCTAAGATACAGCTATTGGTCTATTCTCATCTGGAGCAAAAAAGAATGAAACCAAAGATTCAGAGAAGAAACTAGTCTACAGGACTAACAGCCTACACTAACCATGGCCTCATCTATCCTGAGACCAGAAGAATTAGATGGTGCCCAGCTACTATTAACAACCATTCTGATCAACGCCATTATGGATAGACCCAAATAGAAGGGGAGAAAAATATGAAACAAAACTCAAATTGTTTAAGGGCCCAGAATTACCAGACCAGTTGAGGCTAGAGGAGTCCTGAGACTGTCACTCTGAGATATTCCATAAACTTTAAATCGAAACTACCCCCTGATGGCACCCTTTATCTAAATAACAGATTGGTTCATAAAATAATATCCCTGGACTCTCTGTTAACCCAGAACTAAAACCATTCCTGAAGCCAACTCTTTAGAAAAAATTAGACTGGACTATAAAACATAAAATGATTACCGTGAAGAGTGTGCTTCTCAGTAGATACATGAGACTAAATGGGCAGCTCCTTTCTAGAGGTGGGAGGAGAGGGCAGAAAGGGATAGGAGCCGGGTGAATGGACACTGGAAACTCAGGGTAGAAAGGGGGAATGTGCTCTCACATTATAGGGATTGCAACTGGGGTCACATAACAATATGTGTATAAATTTTTATATGAGAAATTAACTTGAACTGTAAACTTTCACCTAGAGCACAATAAAAAAAAAAGGAACATTACCGATGAGTACTATACTTTTAAAAAATCATCTATATGAGAACAAATGCTCAAAAATTACTCTAAAGCAAAGATGAAAGAGTAAGGGGATAGGGAAACCATATTAATATTACTGGAAACAAAATATCTAGAATGGAATAAATGTGAATGTTGACACATTGTTAAAAATATAACCAATGTCACTGAACAATTTGTGTATTAATTGTCAAATGGGAACCAATTTGCTATGTAAACTTACACACAAAAAAACGTAATAAAATATTATTTAAAAATATTTTTGCATATGTTCTAGTTGTACTATATCCACATTGTCTGAGCAAATAGCCATTAAATGCTACACCCTTTCCCTTTTAACCTTCTTTTAGTCTTAACTCTCTATAAGTTATTATATGTTCAATTCTCACCTTATGTTGTTTTTCTCTGTAGTCATTTTGATTATCTAAAGCTCATTCTCTAGTAGGTCCTTCAGGAAGGATTCATGGGAATAGTATTCCCTCATTTCTTGCATATTAATATTAGTTTGTGTCTGTGCAGGAAGGGGTTAACTCAGCAGTCCTGGGTTGCTCAAACCCTGCACACCCCCAAGAAAGTCTTGTCTTCAGGACTGGCCCTTGGCTGGCTCCCAGGATATGAGCCTCGAGTTCTTGGAATATTCTGCCTGGTAAATGTTTTTGTATGCCTGAGTGTTTTGGCCACATGGTACCGGTATGATTAGATAGTTTATGCTAACAATGTGATTTATGATGGACATATGCACCTGCAGGCATGCCTATGTGACTGACCTCAATAAAAACCCTGAACACAAGGGCTCAAGTGAGCTTCCCTGGTTGACAACCTCTGCTCGTGTTGTCATACCTAGTTCCTGGGGAATTAACGTGTCTGTGTGACTCCACTGGGAGAGATCACTTGGAAGCTTACATCTGCTTTTTCCTGGACTTTACTCCGTGCACATTTTCCCTTTGCTGATTTTAATCTGTATCCTTTCACTGTAATAAACCATAACTATGAGTTTTTTTTTGTGTGTGTGTGTGTATAACAGCTTTTCTGCATCTTATGAGTCCTTCTAGTGACACATCAAGGCCAAAGGTGATCTTGGGGATTCCCAACACAGTGCCCTTGTATCCGAAAGTCATTTTTGTTGAATGTAAAATCTTTGGCTTACATTTTCCCTTTGAGTATCTTAAATATATTACTCCATTTTCTCAGCATCCAAAAGGCTATGGCCATAATAGGTCTCCACTTAGACTCGTATTTGGCAACAGAAGCCCAGGACTTTTGATCTCAGAAGCAGGCACTGGGCCTTAGGAAGATCCAACAGCACCTATCTACAAACATAGAGATTCAAGGATGGGAACTCCCATTTGTCTGCACTTTTAAATGATGGTGGTGGAGTAAATGGTTAAGTTTTGGCTGCTAAGTAAAAGATTGGGGGTTCAAGTCCACCGAGAGGCACCTCAGAAGAAAGCCTTGGTAATCTACTTCCAAAAAGTCATCCATTGAAAACCCTACGGAGCACAGTTCTACTCTGACACATATGGGGTCTCCATCAGTTGGAATTGACGCCATAGCAACTGGTTTTTTATTGTTGCTCATAATCACTACAGAGAGATTTGACACATGAGTGAATGGCTGCATCTCAGCTCCTGCTCTCTTAGGTTGTATGTCTCCTGAATCGGAGGGTGGTGCTGTGTGCCTGTGTACAATGCACCAGCAAGAGAAGGCAGAAGCTCCCTGACTGAAGGTTTGAGGCACAAAAAGAAGGCGCTGTTTCAGTTATTGAGATGCTGTGTGAACCCAGGATGACTTGATGTTGAATTCCAGAATGTAAGGTTGGAATTATGTAAATATGTCCCGATTTAGGTCTTGGGTTCTGAGCTTAGAACTGAGGATTTTTGAGCCCCACCTGTAGGGAGAAAGAGGGCTATGCGAACTAAGAAGTAGCTCACTCCATGCACAGCATTTTATTACCAAGCCAGGTCACTCGCTGTCCTTATGCTTAGTCCAGCAGACAGAGGCAAGGAAGCTTAAGTATCAGGGCCCCTCACTTACAAAGACCCTTTCCAAGGCCCAGGGTGTTTTCCTTGTGGACACAGGAAGATAGCAATAGCCTCAGTTGTGTGGAGCAGCACTGCCCCAGCCAAGGGGTCACCCTCTATTTCTCAGTGCTAGTTCTGAGGCTACCAGCACTATTTCCACATTCACCAGTACGTTGCGGCCACCTGTTCCTGGTGGACCTTAACTGATTAACTAGTGTTTATCTTTGACCCACTTGGAAATGCTACGGGGCAGTTCTACTCTGTCCTATAGGGTTGCTATGAGTCGGAATCGACTCGACGGCACTGGGTTGTTTATCTTTGACCCAAAGGAGAAGGATCTTAATGAGCCACTGCTTGGGGATCACTACGATTCAGCCTTCATGGCCACCTCATTCGCCAGCCTAAGAGCAACTTGGCAGAGATAAGGTATGGAGAATGTCAGGAGGACCAGTGACCTTGAGGACTTGGCTGAGCTAGACCTATAACAATGTGGAGGGAGATCAAAGGGCTGATACTCTTTGAGTAGGTTCTACCAGTGCAGGACATTGCAGAGGAAGTTAGAGACATGGAAATACCAATAATTAGCTGAGAAGCTGAAAGAAAATATTCTAAACTATCAACAATAAAATGTAAGTTTCAATCTATAGGAAAGACTAAATTATCTTTATAGAAAATGATATTCTAAAATTGTTTTCCAATGAAGAAGTGATCAAAGAGTATGCAGTCAAAAAAAAGTAAGAAAAAAAAGTATCTCAGAGGTCTAGCACAGGTAATTGTAATAATATGTCATTTTTTAGGATTTTATAATCTTTGTCAGCTTTTTAAAATTTGTAATTTGTTGTGATTTCTTTTCTCATTCTAAACTTTTGCTTTTGTACTTTAATTTAAGTTCACACTTGGCAATCTTTTTCTTAGATACCTTCCCACCATGGTATAAGCCTTGGGCTCACAAAATCTAGATCTGTCCCAACTAATGGAATAACAATTCCATAACAACACAACACTCGTAACATCCTGGGATGAGAATCACACACACGCAGTAACAGAAGGGTTATTAAGTTCTTTCTTAACAAAAAAGAGGAATTCTTTTAACTATTGCAAAATGCACATGTTCTACTTTGCAGATTTCTTAAACGATAAATTACACACATCAGATCCCAGGATTCCTAAATGAGAAAGACCATTCAGAAAGTGTAAAGATGGCTCATCAAAAGACTTCACCAAAAGAGTAAAAAGATAAACTACAGACAGGGAAAAAGTTTTAGGCTACAACAAATTCGATCAGCCTTTAATCTCTAAAATCTACAGGATACTGCAAAACCTCAACAACAAAAAGACAAATAACCCAATTAAAAAATACACAAAGGATATGAACAGGCACCTTACCAAAAAAGACATTCAGGCGGCTAACAGATACATGAGGAAATGCTCACAATCATTAGCTATTAGAGAAATGCAAATCAAAACTACAATGAAACACCTTCTCACCCCAGCGAGGCTAGCATTAATCCAAAAAACACAAAATAATAAATGTTGGAGAGGTTGTGGAGAGACTGGGACACTTATACACTACTGGTGGGAATGTAAAATGGTACAACCACTTTGGAAATTGATTTGGTGCTTCTTGAAAAAGCTAGAAATGGAAGTACTATACGATCCAGCAATCTCACTTCTTGGAATGTATCCTAGAGAAGTAAGAGCCCTCACATGAATAGAAATATGCACACCCATGGTCATTGCAGCACTGTTCACAATAGCAAAAAGGTGGCAACAACCTAGGTGCCCATCAACGGACAAATGGATAAACAACTTACGGTATATTCACATAGTGGAATGCTACACAATGATAAAGAATGACAGTGAATCCTTGAAACATCTCATAATATGGATGAAGCTGGAAGACATTATGCTGAGTGAAATTAGTCAGTCACAATAGGACAAATACTTATGAGAACTCAAGAAAAGTTTTAAACACAGAAGAAAACATTCTTTGATGGTTACGAGGGGAGGGAGAGAGGGAGAGTGGTATTTACTAACTAGATAGTAGATAGGAATTATCTTAGGTGAAGGGAAGGGCAACACACAATACAGGGGAAAGTCAGCACAACTGGACTAAATCAAAAGCTAAGGAATTTCTGAATACAACCAAACACTTCGAGAGACAGAGTAGCAGGGGTGGGGATCTGGGGACCATGGTTTCAGGGGACATCTAGGTCATTGGCATAAAAAAAGTTTATTAAGAACATGTTCTGCAACCCACTTTGATGAGTGGTGTCTGGGGTCTTAAAAGCTGGCAAGCAACCATCTAAGATGCACCAATTGGTCCCAAACCACTTGGAGCAAAGGAGAATGAAGAACATTAAAGATACAAGGAAAATATGAGCCCAAGAGACAGAAAGGGCCACATAAACGAGAGACTCCATCAGTCTGAGGTCAGAAGAACTAGATGGTCCCAAAGCCAACTCTTCAGACAAAGATTAGACTGGACTGTAAGACATAAAATGATACTTGTGAAGAGACTAGTCTGCTTCTTAGCTCAAGTAGATACATGAGACTAAATGGGCAGCTCCTGTCTGGAGGCAAGATGGAAGGCAGAACAGGACAGGAGCTGGTTGAATGGACACAGGAAATATAGGGTGGAAAGGAGAAGTATGCTGTCATGTTATCGGGAGAGCAACTAGGATCACATAACAATCTGTGCATAAATTTTTGTATGAGAAACTAACTTGAACTGTAAACTTTCACTTAAAGCACAATTTAAAAAAAGAACTGTAAAGGCGGCTGACTCTTGGCATTAAAAAAAATTTTTCTGAGATCCTACCCTGCCCTCAGTGAATTCTTGTGGGCTCATTTCACTTGTTTGAAAACAGTGAAAAAAGGAAGCTTAAAGAGAATTGGGAGATATTAAGAAAACTTCATAGTATATGGAGTAGAGGTCTCTTACCATAAATAATAAAAAATTCTGGGTATGATCCTGAAACTATCTTTGTTCAAGTTCTGGAGGAGATTTGGTGTTTCTAATGAAAATCTTTACTCATTTACTCCCTTTACAGTTTTCACCAGGAATCTAAACTGAATTTTAAAAACACACAAAAATCAATGCTTTCTCTCTACTTGTTTGATTACTTTCTCATCCGCACTTTTAATAAGCAGAAGAACACCTAGAAGAATATAGAGTGTTGTGCCTCCATTCCCCATAAACCTTAAATGAAAATTTAATACACTATTTTACTAGCAAGAGGTAAATTAAGTTATAGATATGAATGTTTAATACAGAATTACCCAGCAGTTGTAACAAGCTCAATGAACATTTAACCAAGAATTACCTGATTATTTTAAAAGTCTATTACGTGTTATTCAGGTGATTAGAATTGCTCTTTCAAGTCTTAGCCTCTGCTATCCAGTCGATTCTAACTCACAGACCCTTCAGGACGGAGTAGAACTGCCCCATAGGGCTTCCAAGGCTGTAAATCTTTATGGGAGCAGACTGCCACATCTTTCTCCTGCAGAGCAACTGGTGGGTTCAAACCACTAACCTTTCGGTTAGCAACCAAGTGCTTTAACTGCACCACCAGGGCTCCTTTTCAAGCCTTAGGATAGTGCAAATGATATACTTGGGACATAGAAATATAAAACTGTTTTCTTTTAATGGAAGGGGCCAGGTTTGTGGTTTGAAGGCCACCAACCAAAGTCATCACTTGAGTGTGCTAATTTTCAGTAGACTCAGAAGAGTCCCTGCAGGAATGAAGGAATGCTATTAATATAATATTTATATTTGTTAGGACTCTTGCTTGAAAAATGACAGAATTCCATCCCAAACTAATTTAAACCAAAAGGGAATTTATTGGCTTCAGGCATTTGTTTGGCTTTGGACAAGTGTATGACTTCAGACATGGCTGGAGCCAGGGGCTCAAATGAGACAGTTAACACCATCTCCCTATTTCCATGTGTTAGCTCTTCTTTCTCTGTGTTGGCTTCATTCTCCAGAAAACAGTCCTCATGTGGTGGACCAAGGAGAAATTTTTCTCCTCATAGGAGATACAGTTTAGATAACACATTATGAGATAATTATAGAATTTTACAGATTAGGAGGAGGCTACATAGCTAAATCTTTTTCATTTTGACGGTGGGGGGGGAAAAAAAAGGTCCAGATTAGTTTAGTGATGAAAGACTAAGTGGTAATATTCCCCAATAATACAGAACTTTTTTTTACCCACCAATGTAGAATAATGTTAGCCCCAATCACTCTGTGAAATTAGACTGCATTCTTAAATGCAGCCAAGAGAAAAAAATTCTGTTTCTTATTGGAAAGTTATCAATATTAAAACAAAACTCCTTAAATACTACTTAAGGAGTCTCCGTTTTAAGAACTCAAGTCCTTAGCTCTCTGAGCCTCCTCTAACTGCCATGGGCGCATGTAGAACTAACTATGGGCAGCTATTTCACTCTTTCATTGAAAAACTTTCTTCAGAGGTAACAGGCCATATTCTCAATATTCCTTTTGAACAGGCAGCTAAACGTATCAGGTCTTCTGGATTCAAATCAACCAGATGACCATTCATTATCCTCAGCCACCAGCAAAAATGGAAGGACTTGGTAAACTATCTTTGTAATTATTTGATACTGGGCCTTGTCATCACCAAGGATCATTCCACCTCTGGTATCTTTTTTTTTTTTTTTTTAAGCTTTCCATCATAATTATTTTTTCTATGGCCAATGAACAAAGTTATTGTACTAATTTACATTCCCAATAGCAACAAATAATAGTTCTGCTTCCCCACATCCTTAGCAACACTTATATCTGACACAGTAATTGTATACTTACAGGCACCTTCTTTTCCAATTTTTTGTTTATCCTTGTATCACTACTACATTTTTTGTAATTAATTTTTATTAAGCTTCAAGTGAACATTTACAAATCCAATCAGTCTGTCACACGTAAGTTTACATACATCTTACTCCCTTCTCCCACTTGCTCTCCCCCTATTGAGTCAGCCCTTTCAGTCTCTCGTTTCGTGACAATTTTGCCAGCTTCCCTCTCTCTCTATCTTCCCATCCCCCCTCCAGACAAGAGTTGCCAACACAATCTCAAGTGTCCACCTGATTTAATTAGCTCACTCTTCATCAGCATCTCTCTCCCCCCCGCTGACCAGTCCCTTTCATGTCTGATGAGTTGTCTTCGGGAATGGTTCCTGTCCTGTGCCAACAGAAGGTCTCCACCTCTGGTATCTTAATATCCGAGTTTAAATGATTTGTTTTTCTAGCATTTGCTTAATTACTTCAACCACTTTCTGATACTTTCAAATTCCTCCAACCCTGTGTTAGTTTGGGTCTGCAGAGAAGCAGATGCCCAAATGGGATTAGATTTAGACAAGCAAAAGGTTTATTAGAGGAGGAGAAGGCAGGAAGGGCCTTCAGATTCTGATTGCAGCTCTGACCCTACGGA
This sequence comes from Elephas maximus indicus, assembly GCF_024166365.1. NCBI lineage: Eukaryota > Metazoa > Chordata > Mammalia > Proboscidea > Elephantidae > Elephas > Elephas maximus. The sequence goes on along the minus strand of NC_064842.1, from coordinate 17,599,761 downwards.
AAGAGAGAGAAAAAGAGGGATTGGGTAAGGAGTCTCGGGCTGCAGAAAAATTCTAAGAGTCAACCAAGCCAATAGGAAGTCTTTGAGCCAAAATTGTCAGTTGGAGTTGTGTCTCACTGGAATGGACCTGCCTAACTACCTCCACCATGCTCAGCCACTGGCTGGAAGGAGTCTGCAGAAGTGTGGCCTTGGCATTAACATGGTGGTATGTATATTCAGAGGGGCAGTAGCTGGGGATGTCAATTATGCTCCTGCAACAGTAAATCTGGCCTTTAGGCTGCATCCATTCCACCTTTAAACACACTGAATATCAGACTGATTTCTCACTCTCCAATTAATGGACATGACTCAGAGAGACCTGAAAATGCTAGTTCCCTTTTCAGCACATCTTTTCTCTTGTTACCTAATCATCCATGTGCTCCCTTGTTTCAGTCCCACTCTTGAAGAAAATCACATAATAGAAGAGTGATACCACTATGAACTTGGTTTCCATCCTTAGCTAGGCCCTCTGTGCTGTGTAGTATTCCTCTTTAATTCCCTGATTGCCCAGTGTTACCACAATCTTTACCATTCTGAAGTCCTCTCTTCCACTTACCAAAGTGACATTGTTTACTACTTCTCAGAGAATAAAAAAGCCAAAAGCCAAACCTGTTGCTGTCTAATCCATTCCAACTCACAGCGACCCTATAGGACAGAGTAGAACTTCCCCATAGTTTCCAAGGAGAGCCTGGTGAATTCGAACTCCTGATCTTTTGGTTAACACCTGTAGCACTTAACCTCTATGCCACCAGGGTTTCCTTGCTAATTACAACGGACCATGAATTGTTAGAAAACCCTGGTGGTGTAATAGTTAAGAGTTATAGTTGCTTAACCAAAAGGTTGGCAGTTCGAATCCACCAGGCGCTCCCTGGAAACTCTATGGGGCAGCTCTACTCTGTCCTTTAGGGTCACATGAGTTAGAATTGACTCGAAGGCAACAGGTTGGTAAATTGTTAGTTAACTTAGTTAACTCCAGAGGGCTTGGACACTCCTGCCTGACCTGGGTTTTCACTATGTGACTAGAAGGCTAACCTCAAATTCTTGGAGGCACCTTACTGTCACCAAATAACCATCTAAATATTCAGTTTTATTATTTACATCTTTTGGTGAATGAAAAATTGCTTATTTTCTTTTAAAAAAATTCTAGTTTATTGTATGCAGAATGAAGAAACCACAGGCTTCTGGCTCTCTATACAGGTGGGAATGGGGAAGGATAATGAATGACACCAATGTTTATAGCTACCTCTACCAGCTTCTCTACTAAACCCTTTCTTGTATTAACTCATTTACTCCTTCCAACACTAATCATGTGAAACAGATGTGATTATTACTTATTTGGAAACAAAAGCTTGGAGGTCTCCCAAACTCTAGCAGTAATACTTTTTAATTAAGAGTCTATGGTGAAGTAGACTGGTGAAATGTTTTAGAAAGATTGATATAGCGGTGACATACAAGGTAGATTGGAAGATGGAAGAGAGGTAGTTAAGATGCTTTAAGAGAAACCCAGGCTCAGTGTGTCAGGAGTAGGACTAGGAAAAAAAGTGAGAATGAATGACATTATGAAGACTGAGCAGATTTGGTGATGGCAGGGTAGGAATTACAAGAGAAGGGATTCAGAGTTTCCAGACAGATTGAGTTGGGAACCAATGAGAATAGCAGGGAAGTTGGGAAGAACTAGTTTGGTTAAGTGTTACTAAGAATATGCCTTACGAAGAATTACTTACGACTGGTATACCTTAGGTACTACAAAGTGTTATAATAGCAAACAAATCTAACTGGGGAGATTAGACATATCTCAACTACTACATTATTTATTTATAGAACAAAAATGAGATTTTGAGCATCAAAGGCTGAATTACTGAAAGTACACTGAGTATACGTGACAGAATTAAAAGTGAGTAAATTAGGTGTAATTTAATGTTTCATCAAGTATTTATGGAAAAAAACATCAAAAAATCCTGTTACTTAAAATATTTTAATTTTTAAAAAGTTTAAACCGTATTAAAATTTAAATAATTTCATTGTACAGTACTTAATAATATATTTTAAAAAACTGAAAAGTAAAACAAACCACTTAAACCAGTTTAATTTACTTTCTAAGCTTAACAATGTACAAACTTTTTTGCACCCCAGGAGGATGCAAATACCAACAACAGTGAAGGTGGAATATTTAATATGATCTAAGATTATTTTAAGATGTTTAACCAAAAGGATAAAATTAAATTACATTTTCTCTGGTAGCATCTTACAACTACCAGTATGTTTTTAGTAGACGGGAATTTACAATAAAACAACACAAAAAATTCAATCTCATCAAATCCACAATTAACCGAAGGTTTAATTTCATTTAGTTTCAAATGAAACTGAAGGTTTCGTTTCACTCAGCTGTGAATAAAATAGCAGTCATTGTTTTGTCCAAGATACCAGTGGGATGAAGTCCAGAAGAAATGATCTGCTCAGTCTGTGCAAAAACAGTTATCTTCAGTCGCAAGAAATAGGTTTTTCAGGCTTACTTCTTTTTCATTTGTCGTAATTTCCAATAAATAAACTTTTCCAGCTAATGTCTTTGTGGTCTAGTTCCCTACATAGTTCTGTCTTCTATGATGTCATCACAGAGCCACTTATAGGTATAATCTTTGGAACACTCTATAGTTTCAAAAAGAAGTTTAAAGTCCTCAGGGCACATATTAGTTATTTTCGCATTTTCATGTTTTCTTATTTGCGTCAATATATCCTTTGGATCAATTGGACTTAATGAACTACAAAAGAAACACAAAATAAATCTGTTAATTCTTTTCCATGTCAACTTTAAATTCAGTTAATATCGATAAGGATGACTTCTAAGCCCATTTTCAAGTGGTTCATTTATAATATATAATTTAAAATACGTAATTTATTTTATTCAACGTTAAAGCTACACACATTATACGCAAGCCCTTCGCTATGTTTATTTGGAAGTTTTTCATGGCTAACCTGTCATGAAAATGGCATATTTAGGCTTTACCATATACTAATCCTAATTCTTTCACGAAATTCCAGTCTAAAATTGCTTATTAAAAAATTCTTCTGCCTACCTTATTCATATTTTCACTTTCTTAGCAAAATAGTCTTAACCCCATTTAGGTTGATTTAAAATCTTAAGTTCAATAAATACAAACAGTGGAAACTGCTGTTTGGCAATTTTCAAGGAAGGCATCATTTTTGACATTTTTATGCAGCAATGACTGGTGAATAAATTATAAAGCAAACTGCCTTATGTATTAGCCTGGCAGGAAACCATTAATAAGCCTCTGACAGTAAGAATAAGTAAACAACTATAACAAAATATTTTGGCAGAAAATATTCCAATACTTTTTTTTACTTTGAATGTAATCTTGGTGACAAGTGTAAAAATGTTTCCCAACCACGGAAATCTCCAATGGAACCTTCAACATTTTGCACCATGGCCTAGCATATTTATTCCTAAAATTTCCTACCTTCTTGATATTGTTATTCAAAGTTACCACTATCACAAGGTGGGAAGATAAAATAGTAGCCTGCTATACTGGTGTACCGTTTTAACATTATTTTTAAATAAATAATGCCCAATCAACGCCCATTAAGAGTATACATTAAGTGATGATCTAATCAATTAAAACGTGATTTTTAAAATTAGTCCTTCCTCTGACAATACTTTGAATGACTATGGGTTGCTGATGTAAGCCGCAATGTACAATTTACAGACTTGTACACCACCAAACCAAAAACCAAACCTGTTGCCATCAAGTTGATTCCAACCCTATAGAACAGAGCAGAACTGCCCCATTGGTTTTCCAAGGAGCAGCTGGTGGATTTGAACTGATGACTTTTTAGTTAGCGGCTGAGCTCTTAACCACTGCACCATCAGGGCTCCTGTACACTGCCAGCTCTATATAAATATTAGACTTATACAGATACAAGTAACAAGATAAGTAGTAACAGTTATAATTTTCAAAAATCTTTAGTTAGATAAAATTTGGTCCAGGGCAAGAGAACCAGGGTGGTATTGTGATCTGTTGTGGATCCCCTTTGGTTAGGACAGGCGAGGGTAAGAGGTAGATGGTGGGTATGTGACCAGAAGCACTGACTTCCTTCGCCCCAGCCAGTGGCAAACAGTTAGTTCTCTAGGTTAGTCTTGGGTCTATGCTCTGACAAAGATAAAACAACTCTACATCTCTGGTGGTTTTTTCTGAGGGGAAAAAAAAAGAAGCTCAGGGGAAGATTATATGGAAAATAGAACTGTTTTCTTCTTAAAATGTACCTGACACAGAATATTTTGAAGAAATACAGGAGTGAAAATATGGTACCTTACCCTGTTAATTAAAATACTAAACAAAACAAAAAAACTGATATCAAAGAATAATTCTACTTTTATTCTTTTTACTTACCGTAAATGATCTAGTAGCTTGGCATTGCGTTTCCCAAAACACTGCTTTAACATGTGAAAAAATACATTGTAGTTAAGAGGTGTTAAGTTTTCTGTAAATAAATTTCTACGAGGAGTCATTTGAATAAAACACAGGTTTTGTTGTATTAGTCCTGATAATTCCTGGAGAAGAAAAAATAAACTATATTAGTCATAAAATACTGCCAGAGCAAGAGCTTGTCCACTCACTCACTCATTTATTTACTTACTCACTCATTCAAGCTAACTGGCTGAAGAGACAATCGCCACAGACATTTATAATGAGATCAGGATGTCTCCCTTGGGACAATGAGCAGGCTTGCTTAATGTGTGCTACAGAGAAGGTAGATTCCCTCAGCTCTGAGTTTCTTAGTTGCAAGGCAAACCCACTATATGCAGAGCATCCAAATGAGCTATATCATGTCACCCCATGGGACTCTGGAGCAAAGGGAATCGACATAAATGCTCTTGGCTGCTTGCTGTGCCATGAGTATAAAGTCCTTTGACCCAGGAACCTTCTGTCTTTGTCCAGCATTCATGAAACAGTGACAGGCTAACTTATTAGCTTGTAAGCAATGTGAAACCAAATCCCAAACGTAACAATAACGTGTACTGAATCCCTGCTATATTTGAGGCACACCACCAGATCATAAGGATTAAAAAAAAATTTGCTAACTTGTAATTTTTAATTGGATATTAAAAAAAAAAAGAATCTGTAATTCTGTAGTAGAGGGGTTGGCAAACTACTGTTCATTGCCTATTTTTGTACAGCTTGTGAGCTTTATATTTTTAAAGGACTGTTTAAAAACAACAAGAACATAAGACAGAGAATGTATGTGGCCCACAAGGCATAAAATATTTAACATCTGGCTCTTTACAGAAAAAGTTTGCCAACCCCTATTCCAGCATACGGAAACCCTGGTGGCGTAGTGGTTAAGAGCTACAGCTGCTAACCAAAAGGCCGGCAGTTCAAATCCACCAGGCGCTCCTTGGAAACTCTATGGGGCAGTTCTAGTCTGTCCTACAGGGTCACTATGAGCCAGAATCAACTCGACAGCAATGGGTTTGGTTTTTTGGTTTTATTCTAGTGTATGGTATTATGCAGACTAAAATAAATATTGTATATGACTGGATATAAGGTTAAGATGGGTTTTCCCAAACATTATTCCTCAGAATGTTTGAATCCTTATGAAATCTCACATATTAGGTAGCAATCTCTTATTTACTTAATTTTGAAGCATAAAATACTGTTTCTGGAAAACGCATTAGCCTAAAAAAAGAATATCTCAATCACTTCGAGTTTGGGATGCTGACAGTTGAAGGAGTTCGTAAAAAAGAGCGCAATACAATTCAGAACGATTTGGTAAGTATTACTTTGGGAGGTGTGACCTCACGATTGCAAGTATTATATGGTGTTGTTAACAAGCCTTTTGAAGGTGACTTTAAAAAGCAACGAGGTAAATTGTTTTGGAGTCAAGGATATACATTTACATGATAAATGGGGAAGAAACATCAACTTGTCTGATGTTACATGGATGACCATTTATAGTTTGGGACAAAAATTTCAGTAACAGCATAAAAATATGGCTTCAAAAAAAGTAGAGTATCTAAAAATTATTTAGAAATAAAGATGATAGGTTCTGAAAAACTGTTAAATGTCTGACAGTGCTTCTATAGACATTATGAGCATAGTAGTATCCAAGATATATGTGAACATCTGAATAAAATTCTCTCATGAAACATGACATGTGGTTATTTGTTCATCCCTACAAATTTAAATATTTAAGTTGGCCAAAAACATTTTTAGCTTTTGATCTTCTCATTAAGAAAATATCTCATATACAGGGTTGTTCATTTTGGGGATATCTGAATAAATCCCTGATGGTACCCAAGCCAAAACGCACTATTCTTATTTTGCTTTGTGAGATTATATAAATTATGCTTAAGAATCATGAAACAGAACTAAAATCCCAATGACAACTGATCCCTCTAAAATTAGACTATCTCCAAGTTGATCATTTTTTTTCCTGTTTAGTATCAAGAGTAAGGAAAAAAACAAAGAAGTGAACGAATGGGCTCATCATACTGAGCTGATATGCTGGGTGTAGGCCATCATTAGCATTTAATTCCAAAGCAGAACTTTTGGATTGAGTTAAAAAAAAAACTTTTTTTTTTTTAACTTCAGCTACTTTATTAGAATTTCACTACAAGTAGCCCTGAGACAAAGTTAATGCAGGGCCACTCTGTAACACCAGCACTTTGGTTCTTTAGAAAGGGAAAAGTAAAATAAAAACTCCACTTTATGGGTAAGAACCAAGGTGGGCTTGTTGGTGAATTGAATCATACAAAGTACAGCAGCATTACAAATTTCTGATTTATTAATAAGGTATAAACTTTTATTTTTAGTTTATTAAATCAGCTGAAGGTTAAAATAACTATATTTTTCAAAGTTGAGATGCATCTTCAAGAGATAAAAAGAAAACTAAGATTCTCTGTTTAAGCCTACCACTGTGCTCATACCCACAGTACAACAGCTAAAAAATACAACTCTCCTCTAAAATAATTTCATTGTATTAAAAGTAGTAAGATATATATTTTAATTGTTGTAAAAAACATACATAACGCACATTAGCCAAGTCAACATCTTTACATGTGCAATCCAGTGACACCACACATTAATCATGTTGTGTAGCCATCACCAGTGTCCGAAAGTAGTAAGATATATTTAAAGAACATTAACCTGTTAACTTGTTGCCGTCAAGTTGATTCCGACTCACAGCGACCCTACAGGACAGAGTAGAACTGGCTCACAGGGTTTACATGGAGCACCTGGTAGATTCAAACTGCTGACCTTTTAGTTAGCAGCCATAGCTCTTAACCGCTACGCTACCAAAGAACATTAATTATTCTAAAATTCAAAATTTAAATGATCTTAAAATAAAGATGATCTTAAAGCAAATAAAGGATGATCTTGAAGAAGACCAAATGATCTTAAAGAAAATAAAGGATGTTCCATTCAAAGGAAGAAAAGGAAAGGTGTTCATTTACTCTTACCCGGTGCTTTGTGTTTTCCAGCTGCCCATTTTGGGTGTGTAAGTCAAATGATGACCAAGGCTCCTTGAGGGAAAGGAAAAAAAAAAAAAAAAAAACAACATTTCTCTTATCTCTCTTTGGTCAAAGTGCCCCAAATTATCGCTGTTGCTGTTGGTTGCCATCAGGTTGGCTCTGACTTACGGCGACCTTATATGTAACCGAATGAAACGTCTGGTCCTGTGCCATCTTTGAAAACCCTGGTGGCATAGTGGTTAAGAGCTACAGCTGCTAACCAAACAGCTGGCAGTTCGAATCCACCAGGTGCTCCTTGGAAACCCTGTGGGACAGTTCTACTCTGTCCTGTAGGGTCGCTATGAGTCGGAATCGACTCGGCGGCAGTGGATTTTGGCAGTGGTGTTATCTTCATGATCACTGGCCAAATTATTACGGATTTAAAAAAAGAAAAATATTACATAAAGAAAAGCAATGAATTAAATCAATGTACTCAGTCTAATTTAAGAAAAACAATGTGATGGTTAAATAACATACTTTTTTTTTTTTTTTTTTTTCAAAGAAAATGTAGATCAAAGGTCTCTCCTGGTATTAGTAACTCTATCTCTTACTTAGGAGTAGCTGGGTGGTTCAAACAGTTCACACAGTTCGCTGCTAACAGAAAGGCTGGAGATTAGAGTCCACTCAGAGGCACCTCAAAAGAAAGGCCGGGTGATGTACTTCCAAAAAATCAGCCATAAAACCCTATGTAGGTGCCTCTGGGTGGTTGAATGCATTAATGGTTTGCACCACCTAGGGACTGCCATATAACCTATGTTGTTGTTGTTGTTAGGTGCCATCGAGTCAGTTCCAACTCATAGCGACACTATGTACCATAGAATGAAACACTGCCTGGTCCTGTGCCATGCTCACAATTGTTGCTATGCTTGAGCTCATTGTTGCAGCCACTGTGTCAATCCATCTTGTCAAGGGTCTTCTTCTTTTCCACCGAACCTGTACTTTACCAAGCACATAACCTATATACCTTATAAAACCACTTGATATATACTCTAATCTACCGAAACAGATAACAAATGAAGGAAATGGGCAAGTTATGATATAAAAGAAATATATACTTTTTAAAAAATAATCTAGTCCCATGCTCTCTAATATGGTCGTCACTAGCCACATCTGCTGTGTATCTAGTCTAATTAACATGTGCTGTAAGCGTAACGTACACACTGAATTTCAAAGACTTAATACAATGACAAAAAGAATGTAAAATATGTAATAACTAATTTTTTATGATTAGACATCAAAATGACAATATTTTGGATTGACCGGGTTAAATAAAATATAGTATTTAAAATTAATTTCACCCATTTCTTTTCATCTTTTATAATGTGGCTACTAAAACATGCAAAATTACATATGTGGCTTACATTATATTTTATTAGACAACTCTTATCTTGCCTAAAGAAATAATCTAGGAAACATACAAAGGTTCACTGAAGATGTTCACGTTTTTGTTTTTTTTTTCCTAATAAAAGCAATTTAAAAGAGAAACTCTCTATAGTGAAGTAGTACGTAGCCATTAAAAACTTAAAAGTATTGAATGACATGGCAAAAAGCTTCCAACTAATTATTAGGTGAAGGAAACATGATACAATCTTATATAAACCCTACTATATAAAGGGAAAAAAAAGCACAGGGGAAAAAAGACCAATAATACGTTCAAACGCCAATGGTCACCTCTGTGTGGTAGAATTGCAGTGATGATTAAAAAAAAAAAAACTCTTATTTCTGTTTTTCTTTTCTTTTCTTCCTTCCTTTCTCCTTCCTGTTTCATATTTTACAATAAGTATATATTACTTTTGTAATTGGAGAAAAATATAAATATTTGTGACAAAAAACTTATTAGCACACAGTTACCTTGACCTATCATCTAAAAATTACTGTTCAACAGTTGGGAAAATGGTAAAATTAATCTTTTATTCTTTCATTTCTTTCCATTTATAGGTCACAGAAATACAGCCAATTTGAAAAATAATGACACTCTCTAAAATACAGAAAGATTTTACTCACCATGTGCAGAAGCTTAATGTCACAAGCTACTTGCCAGAGCACACTTAATGCTTGATACAAGTTTGGATTTTTGGGTTTTGCCCTTAGTTTCTAACAAAAGGAAAATAAGAGTTATTTACCAAATACAATTCTAATCAATCGAAATGATATGCTGGATCTCAATAGTATCTAAAAACTTAAGTAAACAAAATTAAAATTAAAGGAAAAATCTTAACTGTAATCATTTCAAGGAAGAGAAAATCTTAAAATTTTCAGGTTGAAAATTTATACTTCCAGTCCAATGTATTTGCGAATGACTTCCTTTAACCGTATCTCGTATCAGGAGAAAATCTCATCACTTAGTTATGAAAGTGAACAAAAACAGGAACAATTCCTGCTATTGTGGTTTTTACAACATAGCATGGGAGAAAAGCATTAACTAATTACATGAACTAACTTGTGGTATATTCTATGGAGAAAGTGCATTAAAACCTGTATCAGGTGGACCCACTTAATTTTGAGTTGAGAGTAGCTTAGGCAGACACCTGAAGGATGAACGGTTACCTCCATGAGTGAGAGGACACTACAGAGACAGGAAACCCTGTGTGAAAAGCCAAAAGCAGCATAGGCCGCTGGAACATCTTCCTAAAAACAAAATGAAACCTGACGAACCATTTTTTTATTTGTCTTCTTCATACTTTCATTCATATCCTGCATGTACAGTCTCAAGGTTCTGAGCGCCTCGTGCTCCTTCCAAGGCCAGTCACAATTTCTCACTATAGAGCTGTGGCTGGATAAGTCATTCCTTCATTTCCTGCTCCACTATCCTCAGCCTTAGCTGTCTTAGGCACAAATAATGACAAGCAGTTCCTGGGCAGAAAGGGAGCATGACTCTCAATGCAATATCAAGATCTTCAGGAGGGCCTTTCATTACAGAGAATAAAAGCCAAAACCCAGCTAGTTGTCATTGAATCGATTCCAACTCATGGTTACATCCTGCGTGTCTGAATGGAACTGTGCTCCACAGGATTTTCAATGGCTGATTTTTCGGAAGTAGACTGCCAGGCCTTTCTTCCAAGGTGCCTCTCGGGTGATGCAAACTGCCAATCTTTTGATTGGCAGCTGAGCACATTAACCGTGTGCACCACCCAGGGACTACGGAAAATAAAAAGTCTACAGATTGCTCTACAGAAATTTTAAAGCAAGCTTAGTACTCTCAAATGTCATGAATCCTAAATTAAAATCACATAGATTAAGATTACACAGAGAAAAATTACAGAACTCTTACAAAACACAAAAAACTTACCAGGTACTTGTTAATAACCTACCTGGTATTCCTTTTCGCTAATAAACATATTTAGTTCTACTCGTCCATATTTATATATAGAAGTACAGGAATATAGGTCATATATAAGTTTCCAAAGGATCTTTTTTTCATTTTTAACTGGGAAGATTCCAATTACTTTTAAAGGGATACCTGTTAGGAATACAAGCCAAAATATTTGGATAAAGCTCTTCACCCTTTTTCCTTTGGCCATATTTTATTGCGTCAAACTAAGTCAACAAACTGTATTAGTTTTAGTTTATTTCAATTAAAACTAAATCTCAGCATCTTTACTTGAAATGGAAGTTGGCTTTTGGGGAACTGCTCTCATTATTTCTGCCGAGGTGAGGGGAATGCCACTCAAGTTAAGAGCATGTGCTCAAAAACTGTATGATATACACTGCACATAAAGCTCTTCAATAAACTAGGTATATTTACAAAGAAGGCTGCCAACTCATAAGGCATTTGCTTTAATGAGTGACAAAAATTACCTGTTGACCAAGGAATTGCTCGTATTCCCAAATTCTGGAAAAGCATCTGTGAAATCATAATGGGTGGTTTTATTAGACTCCTGTTTCTAGGATCCAATTTAAAGAAGTCACAGTGGACCACGTCTAGTTGTCCATCCAGATTTTTTCCTAGGGACTGAAGCGAGACAGAGATAACATGTGAACAAGTTTCAGCATTTTGCAGGTTTACTTTGTAACAATCAAAGATTTAGTTCAAAAACAGTTCTTATAAAAAAATTACACCCTCAGTAAAGCTATAAAGATAATATTAATAACATACCCTAAAATTTGGTTTACCCTAAAATTTAATAGAGGAAATAAAAATCAATTAACTGGAAAATGATGAAAGTACAGTATCACCAAGAAAAACCCCAAACAACAAAACAAACTTTAACAAATTCTTACTTATCCTCTTACTTTCTTTGCTTTTTTTTTAAATAGTGTTAGTTGTTCAAAAGCTTCCTCACACTCACTAACTGCTTAGTAGTGGCTGCCTGGAGCACTGGTCAGAGATTCTGCGGCCACATCTGGGCTCAAGCAGAAAGCCAAGAGCCATCTGCTATGGATAATGGGAAGAAGAAATGAAGATACTTCATAACTGAGAAAAACAATAAAAACATTAAAGTGAAAAGCAGACAGATTCAAGAGAGTTTCTTCCCTCCCTAGGAGGGTTGACTTAGTCACCCATCAAATGAAGTCAGCTCATTGTAGAGATCAGTCTTCATCTTTTTCTTACTTCTTCATCTACCTTTTCTAAAGAAAGAGGGAACCGCAGAAGGGAAGTGCCTTGTCCACCGGAAGAATTCTACTATACCTCAGTCTCTTTCTGTCCTGATCTGTTCATACTGTAGCTGCACTAGAGCTACAAGTATTAGTCACAGACTTCCTACACTTAATTGGAAGTTACAAAATCAGTAAGAAGAGGACAGTATGTTTTTCATGTGTATATGGAGGTTCTCATGCATGGAAAATTCTATTGGTATTCAGGTTTAAAACAAATTTGTAATTTAAAGTTATCAATTAAAAAACCTAGTTTTACTCACACTTCTGAATTCAACCCATAAATATTGTTCCATTTCTAAATCTAGCAAATGTGAATGGTCACTGTCAAAGGAACCCTTGATTAATGCTTAATTAACTCAAGTTGAACATGCTTTTAAAAGCCCTTAAATAAGGCAGCTCCTTCCTTGTCTGGCTGGGCCACAGCTCTGATAACTATTAAAATAATAACTCCACTAGATTCTGCTTCTCTTTCATATCTTTGGCTCTGCAGTAATTGAACTAGAATTATGTTAATGATGTAAGGGGGAAAATACCTGTATTTCACAGCTGAAATATAAAAAAAATACTCAGACTCTCCTTGCAAACTCTTTTTTTTTTTAAATGTAAACAGACAAACAAAAAAACACCCATTGCCATTGAGTCGCATTCCGACTCATAGTGACCCTATAGGACAGAATAGAACTGCCCCGTAAGGGTTTCCAAGGCTGTAACCCTTACAGAAGCAGGCTGCCACATCTTTCTCCCGTGGAAGGGCTGGTAGGTTCTAAACACCAACCTTTCCGTTTGCAGCTGAGCACTTAACCAAGGCGACAATCATTGACATTCTCATCAACTAACTTCTCTGCTCTATGAAAGCAATTCTAAAACACTACTTCTGTAAAGCCTTCTATTATACTTCAATAGACTCTGAATTACTGCATCTTAACTTTCTTTTAATCTGGCAGTATGACGGAATTGGTCTTTTAAAAGATCAGAATTCTTAGAAAAGGAACTATGTGTGTGCATGCATGCACATACACACCCTTATTATTCAAATTCTGGTCAGTGGAAATTTAAAACAAAATTATTCTTTACAATTCAAATCCCAGTCTCACGGTAAATATTAGTTTAGATTCTGAATGCTAAAAATTAAATGCCACAGTGCTTAAACTTCAAGACCCTTGTTATAGAAGTATAGTATTAATTTCAACCAGAAGCTTTCAAGGAAACAGAAAAGACTTGATAGTACCCCAACACAAACAGGAATCATAAGGCACTGGCTGGAGGCAATGACTTTGTTATGAAACCCAGCTCAACGCAATTACCCACGCAATCTTGGGAATGTCTCTAAACCTCCCCAAGTCTCATTTTTTCATAGCGGTGTTATGAAGATTAAACACCTGAATGAGATTTCAAAACTGAGAAGTACTAACAAGTAGATTACAGTGTTTACGTTTGCATATAATCTAGTTGATTTACATAATTTTATGGCTCTTTTATATTTCTTTCTTAATTTCCAGATTCCACTCATTTGTTCAGCAAATATTTACTGAGGCCATTCTGTACCAGACACACACTAGGGGATGGACATACAGAAGTGAACAAAACAGGCAAAGCTTCTGCTCTCTGATAATGACAAGTGCCATGATGACCATAAACCCAGGTGACAGAATGCTTCAGATTGCAGAGTCAACCAGATTGTGTTCAGGACTCAAAAACAAGAAGCAAAAAGGAACAGAGGAAAGGAAAGAGAAATAAACTTTGAGTTTCTACTAGTCATTCTGCTAGGCAATTTACATAGTTTATCTTATTTCAACCTCATCAACACCCTAAACAGGTAGGTACTAACTTCCCTATTTTATAGGTGAGAAAAACCAAGACTCAGAAGGTTGAATTACTCACTTGCCCAGGGTTTTAAGGTTAGTAAGTGCTAGGACGGAGATTCAAATTCAGTCTGATTTGAAAAGACTGTGCTTTATCCCTGCTGAAATAAGGCACGTTCTACCATAAAAGCGGAATGTTCCTACAACAGTAACAATCTTCATCCCTCAAATGGGATTTATCATGGTTTATTAATTGTTGTGGAAACCCTGGTGGCGTAATGGTTAAGTGGTACTGCTGCTAACCAAAGGGTGGGCAGTTCAAATCCACCAGGCGCTCCTCGGAAACTCTATGGGGCAGTTCTACTCTCTTTTATAGGGTCGCTATGAGTCGGAATCAACTCGATGGCACTGGGTTTGGTTTTTTGGGGTTTTTTTTGTTAACTCTTGTTAGCTGCCGTCAAGTCGGCCCCTGACTCATGTCAACCTCATGTGTTACACAGTAGAACTGTTCTGTAGGGTTTTCTTAGCTGTCATCTTTACGGAAGTAGACCACCAGGCCTATCTTCTTTGAAAGCACTGGGTGGGTTGAAATCGCCAACCTTTGGGTTACCACTCTATCACAAACTGCTTAAGCCATCCAGCCTCCTTGTTTTATTAATATGGGACACAATTTGCTACATACAGGCATTGCATCTCCAAGTAGGAAAAGAAACTTTTTGTTCCCACTTAAAACATTGTTACTTAAAGTCTCAGGAATTTTATGGTAAGACAGATGATACAAGTTAGTTAAAAATTCAGTCAATCATCCTTGAAAATCCTCTCAATTTTTAGGAGCAAACTGAGTGCCATTAGGTGGCCAGAAGCGTATCTGCTGCTGTTAAGTCCCAAGTTAAAATCTGGATGTGGGGCTGAAAAGGCACATAGATGAATTCACACAAATCTTTTTTGAGTGGCTTGCTGCTTTATCATAACAGTTGATAAAAAGCGAAAGAACATGTACTAAGGACGGAGCTCCAATCAGTGCTCGTGTCACCAGGGCTCCTTGCGTTACAGGGTAACAGACTGTAAATAGAAACAGACATATTAACAGTGTCCAATTACCCTGTGTAATGTAGATTAGCTATTTCAAATCTAAGCCTTTTTATAGATCAAGATAAAAGTTATCTTATTGTTAATAATTTCCAAATTGAAATTACAAATGCCAATGCTTACTTTGGACATGTTATCAGGAGAGATCTGTCCCTGGAGAAGAACACCATGCTTGGTAAAGTAGACGGTCAGTGAAAAAGGGGATGCCCCTCAACGAGATGCACTGACACAGCGGGCCCAACCATGGGCTCAAACGTAACAACGATTGTGAAGATGGTGTAGGACCGCACAGTGTTTCGTTCTGTTGTGCGTAGGGTCGCTAAGAGTTGGAACCGACTTGACGGCACCTGACAACAATAGTATACTCACTAAAAAAGGAACCCTGGAGGCACAATGGTTAAGTGCTTGGCTGCTAAGTGAAAGGCTGGTGGTTCGAACCCACCTAGCAACTCCATGGGAGAAAAGACCTGGTGATATACCCCCATAAAGATTACAGCTTAGTTCTACTCTGTCATAAAGGGTATTATGAGTCAAGAATCAATTTGACAAGACAACAACATGCTTGCTAAAAGGAGCCCTGGTGGCACAATGGTTAAGCGCTCAACTGCTAACTGAGAGGCTGGCAGTTTGAACCCACTCAGTGGCTCCTCAGAGGAAAGACCTGCGATCTGCTAGGAAACCCTCTGGCAGTACTACCCTGTCACATGGGTCACCGTGAATTGACAACAGACTTGACAGCACCCCACAACGTGTTTACTGCATCACACCTCACGACCTTGAACACATGAAATCACAGGAGAACACATGAAATTTCACGTATTCTTTTTCTCATGTTTTTTGAATTCTGGGAGACTTACCTTCCATTAAATAAACTGGCTAAAACCGTAATTTCTTTTTCAAGCAGTCAGCTGTAGAGTAACAATAAGACTCACAGTTTTACTAAGAAAAATCAAAATGGTTGGATTACGTTTTCACAATTTTTTGCTGTCATCCTATACTTCTATATACACGTTTTACATGGTTTCAAGAAGTTTGCATATAAAAGTACACTGTTTTCACAAACTAAACTTAGAGATTTACAAAGGAAGGAAGGAGAGAAAGAGAAAAAAAAGAGGCTGGCCAACGACAAAAGAAACTGACACTTCTCTACTGTTCTGTAAGGTGGGGCCGTGGTTAAGCACTTGGCTGCTAACCAAAAGGTTGGCAGTTCAAGCCCACCAGCTGCTCCGCAGGACAAAGATGTGGCTGTCTGCTTCCATAAAGACTACAGCTTTGGAAACCCCCGGGACAGTTTCAGTCTGTCCTATGAGTTGGACCTGTAGAGTCACTGTAAGTCAGAATTGATTCGATGGCAACAGGCTTGGTTTATTTTTTTACTGTTCTGTAAACTTGTCTGCTCTATGTTGTTGTTGTTGTGTGCCACTGAGTTGATTCCAACTCATAGTGACCCAACAGGACAGAGTAGAACTGCCCCACAGGGTTTCCAAGGAGCAGCTGGTAGATTCAAACTGCCAACTTTTGGTTAGCAGCCTGAGCTCTTACCCACTTCACCACCAGGGCTGTCTGCTCTATAGGAATCAATATTCACTAAAAAATTCATTTGGATGATGTCTTTACTCCGCGGAGCTGTTATCTGACAATACCAAACCATTCTTGCTGCTGAAATCCTAAATCCAGAGTTTATATAGTCCTAATAACCTAATTCACCCCATGCGTCTGTCAGTTTGTCATACTGTGTTGGCTAGTGTGTTGCTGTGTTGCTGGAAACTATGCCAATGGTATTTTAAATACCAGCTGAAGGAAACCCCGTACCACAGTGGTTAAGAGTTTGCCTGTTAACCAAAAGGTTGGCAGTTCAAACCCACCAGCCACTCCCTGGAAACCCTATGGGGCAATTCTGTTCTGCCTACAGGGTCGCTATGATGGCAACAGGTTTGGTTTTGGTTTTAGTGATCAGAAATAGAGTGGTATTTGCCATTCTGAATCAGGCAATTATATGGTCTACTATGTTAGGGAGGAAACCCTGCTGGCGTAGTGCTTAAGTGCTGTGGCTGCTAACCAAAGGGTCGGCAGTTTGAATCCGCCAGGCGCTCCTTGGAAACTCTATGGGGCAGTTCTACTCTGTCCTGTAGGGTCGGTATGAGTCAGAATCGACTCGACGGCACTGGGTTTGGTTCATGCCAGGGATGACAAATTGAAAAGGAATGGCATTGCATCCATCATCCAAAGGAATATGTCAAGATCTGTCCTGAAGTACAATGCTGTCAGTGATAGGATAATATCCATATACCTACAAGGAAGCCCAATCAATACGACTATTGTTGAAACTTATGAACCAACCACTAAGGCCAAAGATGATGGAACAGAAGATTTTTACCAACTTCTGTAGTCTGAAATTGAACAAACACACAATCAAGGTGCATTGATAATTACTGGTGATTGGAATGTGAAAGCTGGAAACAAAGAAGAAGGAACTGTGGTTGGAATATATGGCCTTGGTGATAGAAATGACGCTGGAATTTGCATGATAGAATTTTGCAAGACCAACAACTTCTTCATTGCAAATACCTTTTTCACCAACATAAATGGCAACTATACACATGGACCTCACCAGATGGAATACACAGGAATCAAATCAACTACATCTGTGGAAAGAAACCATAGAAAAGCTCAATATCGTCAGTCAGAACAAGGCCAGGGTCCAACTGCAGAACAGACCATCAATAGCTTACATGCAAGTTCAAGTTGAAGCTGAAGAAAATTAAAACAAGTCCGTAAGAGCCAAAATATGACCTTGAGTATATCCCATCTGAATTTGGAGACCATCTCAAGAATAGATTTGACACACTGAACACTAATGACCAAAGAGCAATTAAGTTGTGGAATGACAGCAAGGACCTCATACATGAAGAATGCAAGAGATCATTAAAAAGACAGGAAAGAAAGAAAACACCAAAAAGGATGTCAGAAGAGACCCTGCAACTTGCTCTTGAACATACAGTAGCTAAAGTGAAAGGAAGAAATGATGAAATAAGCGAGCTAAACAGAAGATTTCCAAGGGTGGCTAGAGAAGACAAAGTAAAGTATCATAATAAAATGTGCAAAGACCTAGAGTTAGAAAACCAAAAGGTAAGAACACACGGCATTTCTCAAGCTGAAAGAACTAAAGAGAGAATTCAAGCTTTGAGTTGCAATTTTGAAGGGTTCTATAGAGAAAATATTAAATGATGCAGTAAGCATCAGAAGAAGATGGAAAGAACACACAGAGTCACTATACCAAAAAGAACTCGTAGATGTTCAACCATTGCAGAAATCCTCAAACAGTATCATTAATATCAACACACAAGTAAAACGTTGCTGAAGATCATTCAAAAGTCATTGCAGCAGTATATCAATAGGGAGCTGCCAGAAATTGAAGTTGGATTTGAAAGAGGATGTGGAACTAGGGATATCATTGTCTATGTCAGATGGATCTTGGCTGAAAGCAAATGCCAGAAAGATATTTATCTTTGTTTTATTGACTATGCAAAGGCACTCGACTGTGTGGATCATAACAAATTATGGACAACATTTTGAAGAATGGGAATTCTAGAACACTTAATTGTGCTCATGAGGAACCTGTACATAGATCAAGAGGCAGTTGTTTGAACAGAACGAGGAGATACTGCATGGTTTAAAGTCAAGAAAAGTGTGTGTCAGGGTTGTATCCTTTCACTATACCTATCAAGCTGTATGCTGAGCAAATAATCTGAGAAGCTGGGCTATATGCAGAAGAACGGGGCATCGGGATTGGAGGAAGACTCATTAACAACCTGCAATATACAGACAACCCAATCTTGCTTGCTGAAAGTGAAGAGAACTTGAAGCACTTACTGATGAAGAACAAAAGCCTTCAGTATGGATTACACCTCAGTATAAAGAAAACAAAAATCCTCACAACTGGACTAATAAGGAACATCATGATAAACAGAGAAAAGATTGAAGTTGTCAAGGATTTCATTTCACTTGGATCTGCAATCAAAGCCCATGGAAGCAGCAGTCAACAAATCAAGTGACACACTGCATTGGGCAAATCTACTGTAAAAGACTTCTTTAAAGTGTTAAAAAGCAAAGATATCACTTTAAGGACTAAAATGCGCCTTACCCAAGCCATGGTGTTTTCAAGTGTCTCATATACATGTGAAAGCTGGACAGCAAATAAGGAAGACTGAAGAAAAACTGATGTCTTTGAATTATGGTATTGGTGAAGAACACTGAACATACCATGGCCTGCCAGAAGAACAAGCAAACCTGTCTTGGAAGAAGTACAGCCAGAATGCTCCTCAAAAGCAAGGATGGTGAGACTTCATCTCACATACTTTGGACATGTTATCAGGAGGGACCAGTCCCTTGAGAAGGACATCATGATTGGTAAAGTAGAGGGACAGCGAAAAAGAAGACCCTCAGGGAGATGGATTGATACAGTGGCTGCAACAATGGGCTCAAGCATAACAACGACTGTGAGGATGGCGGAGGAGGGGGGCAGTGTTTCATTCTGTTGTACATAAGGTCGCTGAGTCTGAATCGCCTGGATGGCACCTAACAACATTAATCTAATTTTCCCAATTAGATTCTAAGCTCACAGAAGGCAAGGGACCAGTACAGGATACTACAGATAACGAAACAAGGCTAGAGATACCAGTTATACACTTTGTTCAAAGTCACCCAGCTAGGCCCGCAGCAGAGCTAAAACTACAAGGCAAGCCTCAGGGCTCTCAATCTTTCAGTCATTCATTCAACAAACACTGAATGCTTACTCTGTTCTAGTCCCTAGGAGTAACATGATAATCATCTCTAAAACAGGTCTATAAAAATAAATCATGTGCTTAATTTGATTAAACCTACTAAAGCCTAAACTATTCTAAGATAGTGACTGGACAATCAATTTTTCTTACAAAACAATTATTTAAAAAAAAAAAAAAAGAAATATACCTCCAAATGTGGAATAAAAGTTTTGTCACTTTCAAGGGCAACCACTCTGGCACCAGATTCAAGTAATGCCTGGGTCAGGATTCCAGGACCTGGTATGTTAACAGAAAGAAAAGTATATTTACAATACAAACAATTCAAGCTCTCACAATAATAACACATCAAACTTTCACTAGATGTTTTACGTGTTACCGAATTTTAAGTCTCATATCTCTGAAGTGTCACTCTCCTTATAGAGGTTAGACAGGGTCTCTAGCCTCCAACATCAAAACTGTTAAGGGGTGCAGCTTGGATTTAAATCTATTCTGCCAGTGACTCCAAAACCTGCACCCTTATCGCAATGTTCCACTAACTCTCCGAAGAAAAAAACAAACAAAAAAGGTGGTTTCTAGCCTACCACTTACTAATGGGCTACCTGAATGCTTTAACCATCAAAGACACCGTCAAATCCAAACAAAACTGACAACCCATGATAGAAAATGGTGCTTTATAAAGTCTTTATACAAAAAGCCTGTAAATCTTGTGTTTTCAGTATTCTCTACAGATGATGCATAGAACAGTAACACACAAAAAAAATTTTTTTTTTGGACTTACACCTTTTTTGGGGAACGGTGAGATTTAAGATCATGTTTTACATCAAAATATTGTGTAAAGTGAAAATTGCTCAGAAATATTGTGATGTCATTATTAATACAGACCACACACGTGTTGTGGGCACTCTCTCCAAAGGAGCTGCTTAAGGGAAAGGGCAGTGTCTTAGGCAGCGCCTCTAAAGGTAAGGGCAGCCCCTCCTGGGTGATCAATAATTGTTTACAGAAGTAACTGATATCCAACAAGATGCAATCCACGCTGGACTCACCTGGATTGCACTCCAGGACTAGCGGGGGAGTTTTCCGTTTCCCGTTCACGATCTGCGCCAAGGTCTCGGCCAATCTCCGACTCGTTACGTAACGCTTGTACTCTAAACGATACTTAGAGACGCACGAAGACGATTCCCTGATATCTGGACAGGGCAACGGCTGCGGGCGGGAGTCAGACAAATCCCTGCGAGGGACCTGCGGCAAGTCCTTCCGCGTCACTATTCCGGATCCCAAAATGCAAAAGCGACCAGCGCCGGTCAAGACTGAGAGGGTCGGGCGCGCAGGAAGCCCCGCCACTGTAACCCACATCCTTGCCCTCTAAGGTCCGTCCCAATGATCAGCCAGGGTTGCTACCTCGGCGAACCCGGGGCAGGGTACCCCACGTGCCACATTCCCTCTCAGCCACACTAGGGAGAGCGGAAGTAAACACTAAAAACTGCGCATGCGAACGAACCCTCCTTCTTGCCTTTCTTCTTACTTCCGCTTCCGTCCGGACTCGGCCGCCGAAGGATTGTGACTGGCCGGACGAGGAGAGAGGCCGACCCGCGGGTTGTGTCCGGGCTCGTACTCTATGGTTGTCCGCCCTCTCTGCTTCCTCTCTAGCCGCTCGCGCTCTATGCTCCGCGGTCGCAGGCCGCCCGCAGCCAGACAGCCAGCCCGCCAGCCCGCCCGCCCGCCCGCCAGCCCGGAGGGGTGCGCAGAGGAAGGCGGGGCGGGAAGGCAAGCGGTGTCTCCTCCGCCAGAGCCCCGGAGACCCGAGCAAGCTCTGTGACAGTTCGTCGGCCGCCATGTCAGCGAGTGGGGCAGGAAACAGAGCCGGCGTACACCGGTAGCCCTCCTTTCGCCTCCGATTCCCAGGTAAGAAGAGAAGGAGGGATGCAGGGGACCCGCCGGCTGGCGGCCGAGGTGGATAGCCTTTCGGAAGCCCCTCGCTCCTGCTCCTGCGCCGGCCGCCTCCAGCAGCGCCGCCTCTGTCCTCCTGCGCCTCTGTCCTCGGGGAGGTGCAGCCCCCGCGCCTTCACCTCCGCCCCCTCTCCGGTCTTCTGTTTTCCTCTCTTTTCTCCAGCCACAGTGGGTCGGTCTCTTGTTCCTGCGCATCCTTCCAGCTTCTCCCTCGCTAGGTGACTAGGGCCAGAAGTCGTTCCTCGCCCGCCTCCCCGAGGAGACTGCGACTTCCACTCTGCCTCTACTGTATTCCTTTCTATCCCGTTGCCCACATCTCTCCACCCTTTTGGTTGATTTTCATTTTTCCCATACCTTTTTTTTTTTTTTTCTCTCCGCACTTTGGTCGTCAAGAACCGCCTAATGTCTCTTTTCCTTTCCTCTCTCTGAGCCAATATTTAGCTTTATTTTTAATCTTATAAAGATTTCTTTCTGAGCTGAAAAAAAAAAAACCTTAGGATGCAAATTTTGTTCCATGTATAAACTTAGACAAATTGCGCTGTGGAATGCATTTTAAAAGACTAGTTCCAAAGACTAAAAATAGGATGCTCTGGTGGAAATTTTGGCAGTCTTTCTACCTCTTTGGGCAACAT
Source organism: Elephas maximus indicus (assembly GCF_024166365.1). Classification (NCBI taxonomy): domain Eukaryota; kingdom Metazoa; phylum Chordata; class Mammalia; order Proboscidea; family Elephantidae; genus Elephas; species Elephas maximus. Next base: position 17,577,341 of record NC_064842.1, on the reverse strand, counting down.
CAGAAAGCCCGATTCTTTGAGGGTGATTACAGTATTTAAGGATAATACCCAGAAAGAGCTGTACCCATTGATATCCACAAAAAAACTGCAATCAGTCAACTCCCTGTTTTAAAATATGCACAATCCTTTCTGCTTGCTCTGCTGGGAGTGTAATTGAGTTTGGCATTTAAATGCACAAGGAAAAGGCTTCTCAGAAATGTGTCACCTGGCAAATAAAAGTCTGAAGATTATCCTCAGCTGATGAACTTAAAATTGAATGAATTGATATGCAAGGATGGCCTTTCTTGGATTATAAACTTGTTAGACACTCTAGAAAGTTTATGATCATTTTTTAAATATTTTTGTATTATGCCAACTCCTGTGGAAGTCCTGGTGAGTCACTGGTCTTAATTTCTTTTTTCCAATACAGTTTCCTCATTGACAATTTTCTAGAACTGACTTTTGTATCCTCTGAACACCTGAGACAGCACTTTTTTTTTTTTTTTTTTTTTTTACTGAGCTGTCCCTCCCTTTGCTCTTAAAAAACATTTTAATAGATTCAAAAATACACTGGATTTCCCCCAAGAGCCCTAGGGTCCTAAATATTTAAAAATTAAATAAACAGAGTGATGTCTTAGGGTAGAGGAAGAACATAGTTTACTCACGGAAGTTTGTCATTGAATTTCTCACCTTTAAAACAAACTTAACTTTAATATATGCTTTCTTATTTCGTAATATTTGTGGACCCAAGGGAAACCCTGGTGGTGTAGTGGTTAAGTGCTTAAGTGCTACGGCTCCTAACCAAAAGGTCTGCAGTTCAAATCTACCAGGTGCTCCTTGGAAACTCTATGGGGCAGTTCTACTCTTTCTTATAGGGTCGCTTTGGGAATCGACTCGATGGCAACGGGTCTGGTTTTGGTTTTGGTGGACCAAAGGTAGCATAGTCAGCCCTAGAGAAACTGATGTAATTTTTTATTTTGCTTTTGAGTAGTAATTGCCATTTTCACTTAGTTTTGGTAATTAGAATTAGCTTATAATGATTGTTTCTCTTTTTATGGTGTTACTGGCTCATATGTTTGTGGTTGAAGTTGCTTGAATACTAAAGAGACAAAACCTTATACTTTCTTTTTCTGAGGCCCCAGGTGCTGGAAATGAAAGAAATGTCCATTTCCCTTGAAAGGTGAACCTTACAATCAGAATTAGAAAAACTTGGCTTATGTATTTCCCACTTTATTTTCTTAACAGGTGTGGTTTTGCACCCAGTGCTATTTTTGCCCTTCTGAAGTAAAGTAATCTTTCTTTAAATTGGTGCCAGGACAAACTGATTCTGCTGATATTTTTACAATCTTCTTATTAAGTTATTTCAACAAAATTGGTAGAGAAAGGAAGATGCTGCTTTTTCCCCTTTGGCTTTCAAATGACAACCGTAATTGGGAAATGCCCAGTGATAGTTCTTGCTTGCTAATCAGAATTAGGCTGTAGGTCTATAGCAGCACCATCCCACAGAAATCTGGTGAAAGCCACATTAACAAAGTAAAAAGAAACAGGTGAAATTAATGTTAATTACATATTTTATCTAATCTAATACATAGCATTGCAACACGTCATCAGTATAAAAAATGAGATATTTTGCATTCTTCTTTCGTTCTAAATCTTTGAAACCTGATGTGTATTTGACGCTTACAACATACCTGAATTCAAACTAGCCACATTTTAAGTGTGCACTAGCCACGTGTAGCTAATGGGTATCTTATGGGATAGCACATATCTATAGGATTACAATGTGATGCCATACTACCCTGAAAGTCTGATTTGTGGGGTAAATTCAAAGATCATTTTTCTGAAGTTCTGCGGTTTTGAAACTGAAAAGTTCCTGTGTAGGAAGGGCATTCCAAAAAGTCTCTTCCTCTTTGTGTGACTGTGTTAATGCTGAGGAGGATAAACAGGTGCCCAGTGCTTGTTTAGTGACAGGTCATAAGGTGAATCCAGCGCTCAGTCATTTCCTGGGGTGTCATTGTTTCAGTTATTTACCTTTGCGTGTCAACAGTGCATGAAGTCACTGTGTGAGTCGCTGTCAATTAAATCTTTGGGCATTAAGTAGGGAGAACATGAGGACCTGAGAGAAGATTGGACTTTATTGCCAACAGGTAGAGCACCTGCTGTTGTAGTTATTTTCCTTCTGGTATAGCTAAGAGCTTTGTGATGTGCATCTTTGTATCATAGTGTTTCTTGTAAAAGGCATGATCAAATATTTCTAGCAAAAATTGGAAAGGAAGAGGGCATATTTTATAGCTCCAAAACACTGGGAGCTTCAGTGATAGCAAAAGAATAACATTTGCTTATGGTGGTTTGGAGCCCTGGTGGTGGAGTGGTTAAGAGCTATAGCTAATAACCAAAAGGTTGGCAGTTTGAATCCAGCCACTTCATGGAAACCCTATGGAGCAGTTCTACTCTGTCCTGTAGGGTTGATTTGAGTCAGAATTGACTTGACGGCAGTGAGTTTGATTTGGTTTATGACGGTTTAGGAGCCCTGGTGGTGCAGTGGTTAAGAGCTTGGCTGCTAACCAGAAGGCTGACAGTTCGAATCCACCAGCCACTCCTTGGAAACCTTATGGGGTAGTTTTACTTCACCCTGTAGGGTTGCTATGTGTCAGAATCAACTAGATGACTGTGGGTATGGTGGTATAGGGGATTCGACTTGATGGCACACAACAACAACAAAAGAAAATATGGCAGTTTGTGTATAAAACTACTGGCATTATGTTGAGATATGTGTTTTAAGTTGTTTTGCAACTGAAGTGATGAATTGTAAGGAACCATCTCTTGTTCAGAGATGTTAGAACTTTTTGCACCTGTTGGGTGCAAACTGACCTTAGTGGGGATCAGACTTGCCGTTGTTCTTGTCTTGACTCTTGTAATTTAATAATAAATTTCCCTAAATACTACTTTGTCCCTGGGTGGTACAAATGGTTAACATGCTCAGCTACTAACCAAAAGGCTGGAGGTTTGAGTCTACCCAGAGGTGCCTCAGAAGAAAGGCTAGGCTATCTACTTCTGAAAAATCAACCATTGAAAACCCTGTGGAGCGCAGTTCTACTCCAACACACATGGGGTCACCATCAGTCAGGTCGACTTGATGACAAACTGGTTTTAAACACTATTTTAGTTCCAGTGTTACATTTTACAGTTAATGTAAAAAATATCCAGTGAAATTTAATACAAGAAACATGTCCCCTCCCTAACCTTTATGGTATAAAGAAATTTTAAATTGATTAGTAAACAAACTCCCTCTGTAAAATCTGGCCACTATAAATATGGTATAGCATAAACTGTATGTGGAGTATTAGAAGATCAAACACAGAATTGAGGAAGTAGTTAATGTTTGTTTCCTGAGTGATGTACACGTGTCATATAGGAAGATATAGTATTTTCATTTGTGTTTAAATCTAGATTGCTGTCTATTTGACACCATTTTGGTTGGGTAAGAAAAAAAATAGACTGGTTTAACTGAAGCCATTCCTGGAGATCACCTTACAGCCAAATAGTAGACAGGCCTATAAATAAACAATAACACATGTGGGGAAAATGTCCCTTAGAATGATCATCCATATGAAACTGAAGGGACAACATATGCCCAAAAGCAAAGATGAGGAGGCAGAAAGGGGCAGCGTCTTAGGCTGGGTTCTCTAGAGAAGCAAAACCAGTAAAGCATATAAATATATGTAGAGAGATCTATATCAAGGAAATGGCTCATGGGGATGTAGAGGCTGGAATGTCTAAACGTCCATGGGTCAGGATAGAGGCTTCTCCTGATGCAATCACCACAGAGGCTGTCGAACCCAAGATCAGCAGGTTGGAGAGCAGGGCTCTTGCTTACAGGCTGTGAATATTGACAAATCCCAAATATAGGCAGGCAAGACCATGGGTAAGCTGCTAGCTCAGGTCCCGAGAACAAGAGGTCTGATGAACAGGAGCCAGCTGCAGGATCCAGAAGGAGCAGAAGCCCACAAGCCTTGCTAGAATAGCCACTTACAGTCAGTGCAAGCCACGTGCCCGAGGAAAGTCCCTTTCAACTTATTGGCTACTCTCAGCAGATCCCATCATGGAGGTGATCACATAATATCAAATTTCATCAGGGTCACACCATCCTATGACTATGAAACCACTGAGAATCATGGCTCAGCCAAGTTGACACACAACCTTAACCATCACAGGCAGGAAAACGAGATAAATGAAAATGAGAAACTCAGGGTAGTAACGAGGAGAGTGCTGACACGTTGTGGTGACTACAACCAATGTCATGGAACAATTTTTGTATAAACTATTGAATGGTAAACTAATTTGCCCTGTAAACCTTCACCTAAAGCACAATTAAAAAAAAAGAAAAACTGGTTTCTACAAATTTGTCTTAGGAAATTTTAATTTTAGCTGTTTGAAGAAGAATGACATACTCTGCTAATTTTCGTTTTTTTTTTAAGCCCTTATAAACTCTGGTGGCTGTTCAAAGATTATATGTTTATTGAGAAATTATACTTTTGATAAATGTGTGTTTTGGTTCTGTTATGGAGCATTCTCTTCAGTTTAGGGCCTTGAAGATTTGCACGAATACGGACTTCCTCTACTTAGGACTCCTTCCTGTGGGGGAAACTGCATTTCCTTTCAACCAGGGAATAATTTTGTTTTTCAGCCATTACAATAGTTCGTTCCTAGTATTCTTTAAAGAAACACCATTTAAAAAACTGAAGTCTTAGAAAAGCTTGCGATTGCTTAAATTGTTTTAAGTTTTGAGTTTCTGGTCATGAGCCTTTTTGGAGATGAAATATTTGCCATCATACCACTATACCCCGCCATCTTTTAAGATTTCGCGTTTTTCATCATCAGTAGCCACGTGGGGAGGAAAGATACTGTGTGCCTGTCAAAATACTGACAAATCAGGATTATTTTTCCCTCAGACTCTCTAGGAAGAATTCTAAAGCAGTAAGTTATACTGTTAGCCACCTTTATTTATTGACATTTTAATTGACAGTTTCTAGGAGATTTTAGGAATTCCAATACTGTTGTCCGTGGCTATTTCAGAGTATAGCACCTTTATTTTGATTTTATGTATGCATTGTCCTTCTTTTTTGCAGATATTATTATCACTATACAACTAAATCTCAAAAGGAATCTTTAGATGGACTAGAAAACATTGTTAAAGATTTTTCATTGAGGACTTTTGTGAAAATGTATTTTATTTATTGAAGCCTAATAATTTGTTTTTAACTCTTGAAACAACACAGATTATTTTAGATTTTTTTCTTTTTTCACTTGTGGAGTATGAAAAAGTTTTCTTTAAGTTGGGTCTTCTAAGGATTCATGCCAAGTGACCAACATGATTTCCTCCTTCAAATTCAACTCAGATGCAGAGGATTAGAAGTTTGTAGAAACTAGGCTAATTAGAAAGTTATGAAATTTAGTTTCCCCAAAATTATTTATTTATAACCATTCATGATAATCTAAGTTAAGTCATCAGACTTTATTTTCTTCAACATATTGCAAGCTAATTCCTAAGCTCCTTTTGTTTCACCTGTTTTCTTTTTTAAGATAATATTGTGTTCTCAGTGAGAGTTTACAGAACAGATTAGGTTTCCCTTTAACAATTTCAACACACATTATTCAGTGACATTGGTTACATTTTTCACAATGTGTCAACCATTCTCATTAATTCCGTTCTGGTTGTTCCGTTTCCAGTAATCTAGTTTCTCTGCCCCCTTACCTTCTTATCTTTGCTTTAGGGTAATTGTTGACCATTTGGTTTCATATAGATGATTTTTTTAAAGGAGCACAGTGCTCATGGGTTATATTCTTTATTTTATGAGCCACCCTGTTGTTTAGCTGAAAGGTAACCTCAGGGGCTAGTTTCAGTTCAAGGTTTGAATAGTATCTTTGGGCGATAGTCTCGGGGAGTCCTCTCATCCCTGTCAGTCCGGTAAGTCTGGACTTTTTAAGAATTTAAGTTCTGTTCCCACATTTTCCCGCTGTTCTATGAGGATCCATCTATTATGGCCCTACTCAGAACCGTTGGTAGTAGTAGCTGGGCACCATCTAGTTCTTCTGCTCTCAGGGTAAATGTGGCCATGGTTCCAGTAGACCATTAGTCTTGTAGACTGGCTTCTTCTCTGAGTCTGGTTTACCTTCAGTTTTGCTGCAGATGAGTAGAGGCCAATGGTTGTATCTTAGATGGCTGCTTGCAAGCTTTTAAGACCCCAGACTGTACTTACCAAAGTAGGATGTAGAGCATAAACTTTATGATCTATATTATACCAATTGACTTGAGTTGTCCCACAAGACTATGTCCTAAGCCTTCAAACCCAGGAAACCAAACTTGCAAGGTGTTTGGTTAAGTCTAAAAAATATCCATGAGTGTGCCTCCTATGTGGTTTATTATATAGCTTCACCTATTCTTTAAAAAATTTGTTGTTGAGTTCTTTGCCATGCCAATTAGAGTTATACATTTAGCTTTAGGTAAGCACTGTGGAGAGCCAAAATTAGAAGCAAAGTCCTATTTTACTAATATGATAAATGTTTTGTGAGTAAGGAAAGAAAAAAATGGTTTGTCTTAGTTATTTTTGAACTCGTCTTAAAATTGATTTAATAGGTCTTATTTCCATCAACCCTTACATTATCATTAGCTAAAAAAGATCTGTTCAAATTAACCTAAAATAAAAAATTATGTAATTCAGGAGATTAGTTTTATTATATGAAGTGGCCTCTTGATTGATTATAGTTATGTAGATTTAAATTATTGTTATAGATTGATTTGTGTCCCCCCAGAGTATGTGTTGTAAGTCCTAATCCCTGTTCCTATGCTTGTAATCCTGTTCGGGAGTGGGTTTTCTTGTATTAATGAGGCAGAATTAGTGTAGGGTGTGTTTTAAGTCGATCTCTTTTGAGATATAAATGAGCAAAGATGGGGGAAGATAGATGCTGGCCACGTGAAGATTACAAAGGAGGGGAGGAACAGAAGCATAAAAGAGACAAGGACCTTCCTCCAGAGCCGACAGAGAGAAAGCCTTCCCCTAGAGCTGGCAGCTTGAATTTAAACTTCTAGCCTCCTAAACTGTTGAGAAAATGAATTTGTTTTTTAAAGCCACCGACTTATGGTGTTTCTTTTATAGCAGCACTAGAAAACCAAGACAGTCATGATGCCTCCAGGGTTTTATTCTCCCTTTCTCTCTTTGCCTGGGGAAAATCTGGGGACCTTGGTGTATAAGGCTTGCCTTCTCTGAAAGCCTCAGAGTCTGTACCTATACGTGCAAAAAACTTACGAGCAAATGTCGGGCTTTGGTACATCCACACAATGGAATATTATTCAACCATAAGAAGGAGTAAAGTACTGATACCTGCTACAACATGGGTGAGCCTTGAAAACATGATACTAAGTAAAAGAAGCCAGGCACAAAAAGTCACATCTTAGTTGTTTCCATTTATACGAAATGCCCAGAATAGGCAGATCTATAAAGACAGAAAGCAGATCAGTGATTGCTAGGACCTTGGGAGAGGGATGTTGGGACTGCCGCCTGGAAATGGCTAAAACGGTCAATTTTATGTTGTCAGAATTTTATCTCAATTAAACAAACAAGCGAACCAACTCTGAGCTTCCTTTACTCCAGAAAACTTATGTAGGCTTGAGGAAATAATGCCTGTGCTAAACCAAAGCTTTTATGTACTTGTCTAAAACTTTGTATAAAACTATATACTTTGTATAACCTTTGATGAGGGTTTCTGTTGTGCTGTAGCTCTTCTAAGTGTGTGACTAGTAATCCAGAGGGCCCATTTCCCCTCACCCTTTGTTTTTGTTTGTTTCCTATTCTTCTGAAGAACCATAGCAGACTATGGTTTATTAAACACTTGGTTCTTTTAAAAAACAAATCTCCTACAAATGTATTACTTTATAACTTTTAGAAATTATTTTCTAGTTCCTTAAAGGAGACTTTATTTGGTTTTTACCCTTTGCTTTCCCTCTGTGCATTTTATAGGCAGGTGATAAGTTCTTGTGGTAGTTGAGTTTTTCCTGAAGCCCAAAGAGTTGTTCAAAGACTTGGGGCTAGGGTAAAGAACACCAGCCTTTTATAAGGACACCCTGTCCAGTGAGAGAAATGGGTCCATAGACAGGTCGATGATACAGTCACACTCCCTGAAGAAATACAAAGTGATAAGAAACTAGATATGCTGGAAAGATTTACTTTGAACAGGAGGCAGAGACATCCTTCTACTGAGATAAGAAAGGAAAATACTGGTTACCAATTAACCTCTGGTAACTTCTATTTACATGTGGCACAGGTGAGGCTATCTGCTGAGATAGGGATAAGAACCTGACTGGAGGCTGGGGAAGGTTTAGAATAGCTTTGGAGGGATGAGGCCCTGGTTATGAGGAAGGATGCCTGGCCAGCATTGAGAACTCCAGCTGAGGCTGGATAGAAACTGCTTTTACAGTTACCCGTCTGTACAGTTGTGATTTTCATTAGTAGCAGCAGCTTGGATGTAAAAGCAGAGAAAGAGGTTAGGTTGACCAGGTCGAGGGTTTGTAAGGTGGGTGCAGAAGAAGTATAAGAGGACTAAGGAAATACCTAAAGGTGATACACGGGTTCAGCGTTAGATATGAAAGGAAGTAAAGCAGGAGGACGTTGACTGATACGGTAAAAGAGTCAGGAGCCTGGAGTTCTCAGTATGGTTAAACAGCTTGAGTAATGGCAGTAAGGGACTAAGAGTGATCGAAGAATAGGAGTTTAGAGCCAGATGATGGGATGTTGTTAGTGGGATGTTGGAGATGTTGAGACTTATCTGAGTTGAACAGATTGTTTGATTTGATGCTCGAGAAAAACATCTTAAGCCTGGGTGACACTCGCTAGTTTTGTGCAGACAGTAGGATGCGGTCATAGGTTTTTGAGTCCTGAAGAATTATTCGTTCAACAGGTATATCAAATCCCTGTTTTTATTACATAAAACAAAAAGGTAGTGTTTTCTGCCTCTAGTACACAGGATAGATTGAAAGAGATACATGAGACAACGAGGGCCTTAATTAAAAGTAAAATCAGCCCACACCCTTTTCGAAATTTCATAACTTCTAAATTGATAGACTTAATGAGTTTTTGCTCCTTGTTCAAAAGAAGAGTAAAAGTAAGCTAGAGAGCCTCCTGGCTTAGGTTTTATAATTTAAAAATAGAGTTAAAATTATGTTCAATGGTATATGGAATATTAAGCCCTTTATCCCACTTGAATTCTTAATTTAATGATAATCTTTAAGAATCTAGGCATTAAAATATACATATGTAAGAAAACCTGCCATTTTTGGTGAATAATTTGAAATTTGTGACTCTGAACCTGACATTAGTTCCTGTCAGCTTACTGGCTACTTTTTGAGCCTCATACCTGATCAGCATTATACTAAGCTCTGTGGGAAATGCCGTAGAAGTGCCCACACAGAGGACGTCATATACCGTATGTTTATGCAAATACCGTGTGTGTAACGCGAGACTGTTTTACTGATTTCATCATTTCTGTGCATTATATGTGTGGGTGTGTTATTTACTTGGGTATGTATTTATGAAAAAAATACTGTAAGCCCTTTCGAGAAAACATTTGATGAAAAATACAAGTCCACCAAAATATTTTTTTCTTCTGTTTTAAGTCCGTATACTTCTTAATGTCTTAGATGGCTTTTTGTGGATTTGTTTTAATTTTTGTTACACTGGGAAAGAAACATGTATAAAAATTTTCTTGGTTAGTTTAATTTATAATTAATTCAGTAAATACTGTATAGAATTTTGTTTTATTCATTTTACCGGAAGGTTAAATGCTCCCTTTTTACTTAGGGTTCAGGAAACATATAGTGGAAAGTTCTGGAAGGTTGGAAGTTGGAGTTCATCCAGAGGCTCCTCGGAAGAAAGGCCTAGCAGTCTACTTCCAAAAAGTCAGTGATTGAAAACGCTTTGGAGCACAGTTCTACTCTGACACACATGGGGTCACCATGAGTTGGAGTCATCTCAGTGTCAGCTGGTAATTATGTTCTAAAATAGTTAAGAGTTCTAAAGCAATGGGTGTCCATCAAAATGGTGGACAAACAGATTTTCTAAAAGAAAAAAAAAGCATATTTATTACATGAGGTGTTGTCATAAGAGAATATCACTAAGTGAATGGCTTTGAAGAGCACGAATTTATTGTCTTTCAATTTTGGAGGCTAAAAGTCTGAATTCAGGGTATAGGCTCTAGGGAAAAGTCCTTCTTTTACTCTTTCAGCTTCTAGTAACTGCCAGCAATCCTTGGCATTCCTGGAGTTGTGGATGTGTCTATCTCAGTCTTCAGTGGCATCTTCCCCTGTGTGTGTCTCTCTCTGCGTGTATTCCCCTTTATAAGACACCACTCAGAAAGGATTAGGTTTAGGACCCATCCTACTCTGGCATGACCTTATTAACATGACAAAAGAAAAACCCTTTCCAGGCAAGATCACGTTCACAGGCACAGGCTCTAGGACTTCAACATACGTTTCTTGGGGGCACAGTTCAATCCTTAATAGGGCCTATATTGAAGTTCCTGTTTTACCCCACCTACCCTTCTTTTCCATCTATCTAATTGTCCTTCTTATGATTTAATCTCATTTCTTTCATGCCTTTTCCTACAGGAGGCCTGCCCAGGTAAAATGGCATAGCAGAGCAGAGTGTGTTCTCAAAGGAGAAAGAAGGTGGCTGAGCCAGTCAAGCCTAGATACCACCGCATTTACCAATCAGATAAATCACTCCACCTTCCCAGAGGTGAATGAGGAAAGGAGCACATCAGGAATGGGGAAGGATTCTCCACTAACACTGCCCTCACTGTATTAACTCAGTAGAAGTCAGTGAGTTAAAATATATATATATATTATGTTTGATGCTTTTAGAAAAGATTTTCTGAGTGTTAAATTAATGTATGTTACTCTTACAATTCAATAATAAAAGAAACTAATCCAATTTAAAAAAGCACAAAGGACCTGAATAGACATTTCTTCAAAGAAGATAAATGGAAAATAAACACAAGAAAAGATGCTCAGCGTCATTAGCCTTCAGGAAAATGCAAATCAAAACCACAGTGAGACACCACTTCACACACACTAGAATGGATATTAAAAAACAAAATAACAAGTGTTGGCGAGGATATAGAGAAATTGTAGCCCTCATACATTACTGGCAGGAATGTCAAATGGTGCAGCTACTGTGGAAAACAGTTTGGTGGTTCCTTAAAACGTTAAAAATAGCACTAATGACCCAGCCATTCCACTCCTGGGTATCTACCCAAAAGAATTGAAAACAGATGTTCAAACAAAAACTTATACATGAATATTTATAACAGCATTATTCATAATAGTCAAAAAGTGGAAACAAACCAAATGTCCGTCAGCTGATGAATGGATAAATAAATGGGGTGAATTCTCGTGGACTGCAGAGTTAGCCATGGGGCTGAGTGAACTCCTGAAACTATTGCACTGAGATAATCCTTAAATATTAAACCAAAAATATCCCTTGAAGTCATCTTAAAACCAAGCATTAGTTTAGCTTAACTAGGCAAAAAGGTCTACCTTGAACATTATGCTCTCTTAAGAACTGTCTATGTGGGATCAGATTGACAACAGCAACTTGAAAGTTCAAATAGGAACCTTAGTGGGCAGTGAGTTTACATTATGAGAGAGTAACGATGCAAAAAAGGAGGGTGAGAATGGTTGCACAACTCGAAGAATGTAATCAACATCACTAAATTGTACATGTAGAAACTGTTGAATTGGTGTATGTTTTGCTGTGTGTATTCTCAACAACAAAATCAATAAAATTTAGAAAAAAAAATGAGGTATACCCATACTGTGGAATATTATTTGGGAATAAAAGTAAATGAAGTATTGCTGTATGCTACCACATGGAAGAACCTGTGAAGTGTACACTTTACGTGGATGAGTTGTATGGTATAAGAAGTATATTCTCAATGAACCCAGACCCATTGCTGTCAAGTCGATTCCAATTCATAGCAACCCTAAAGGACAGAGTGGGGTTTCCAAGGCTGTAATCTCTACAGAAACAGACTGCTGTGTCTGTCTCTCTCAGAGCAGCTGGTGGGGTTGAACTGCTGACCATTTGGTTAGCAGCTAAGCACTTGACCACTACACCACCAGGGCTCTTGATATAAATAAATAAATAAAGCTGTTATTAAAAACCTCAACAGGACAAAAAAACATGTTTATGGTAGAGAATGTGTAAAATACAAAAAGGAGCCCTGGTGGTACAGTGGTTAAAGCACATGGCTGCTAACCAAAAGGTGGCTCGAACCCACTTTGCGGGAGAAAGATGGCAGTCTGCTTCCACCAAGATTTACAGCCTTGAAAACCCTATGGAGCAGCTGTAACCTGTGCTGTAGTGTTGCTATGAATTGGAATTGACTCCAGGGCAACAGGTATTTTTTAAAATACAGAAAAAAGTCATTTGTTAGAATTTTTTCAGTTCCCTATTTTCATTGTAATGATAAGCTAAAAGAAAATAATAGCAGCCTATTCAATATCATGAAGACTGACACTTTAAGACAACATTCTGATATGGGATTTCAGTGCCCAGGTTTGCATTTCTGTTTGTAAACATGGGAGTGAAAACATCACAATATACTAGTTATTACTGAAGAAATTGAGGCTCAGAGGGGTAAGTGTCTTCCCCAGGTTCTTCAAACAGGTTATTAACAAGAGTTTGTGTTAGAATGCAGATTTCAGTATTTGCAGCTCAATTTATTTTATTTATTTATTTTTTATTTTACGTCTTACCACTTTCTTCTTTTCCCTTACTCTCAATCCTTGCTAATAGCTTGCCTTTTACTGTTGCTTGTTTCTTTACATGTGCTTTGTTTCTTCAATATAGTACTCTTAGGCATAAAATATACTTCAATTCTTTTTATCCTATTCCCCTTCCTACCCCCAACACATACACTGCACTGAGCATGGTGGTATATACATTGTGGACACTCAGTAAATGCTTAATAAAGGACATTAACTTTGCTTTTAGGGATCCATGGAAACTTGGCTTCAAAATATAGGCAAGCGCCAGAGTGGAAGCATTCACAAGTCTTGTTCTAACATGTTTTGAATTCAAAAACATTTTTTTAATATTGAATTAGGTTTTTACCTTTTTAGAAACCATCCAGCCCTCTCTTTTTCGTTTTCGATGGGACATTGCCGATGACACCTTTTTTGAAGATTGCTAAGGTAAACATTTCAGTTAAGCTAGGAAAGGAACGTGTACTAAGGCAATCATTCAGGTGAAAAAAATTTTTTCTGTGGTTAAAATATTTTCAAAATTAATCATTCTTGTAACGTGAAATTTTTAACAGTACAACCAAATCCTGTTGTGCTATTATGGCTTTGTTTTTTTTCCTCTCCCTTCCCCCGACTGTAGCCTTTTCTTTCTCCTGCTTTTACCTCCTATTCCAATTCTCTTTCTAGACCCTCTGACCATTCTCTGGGTGTCTGTATATTTCTTACTCTTTTTGATCTGATCTTTGGGCTAAGGTTACCTGTGAAACCAGTAATCTGGATGATGTCCTGTGTTCCATCCACTGTTTCATATTCACTATTCAAATTCTTATAGGTCTGTCTCTGCTTTCACTTGGGCATCTGAGGGAACACCACTATTAATCTTTTTACCTTTAACATTTTAGGAGCATTCTATTAACAGAACAATGTATTTTCATAATTCCCGTAAAGATGGCCATAATTCTTACTGGAACCAGTTTTATTCCATTGGTCTTCATAGGTAAAATTTGTTCATTTTGTCTTATTGATGGTCGTGAAACTATTTTTTAATATTTGTCTATAGTGGAGAAATCTAAGAATGTTTGTGAGAAGGAGAACCTTTCAAGAAGTAAAATTGTAGTTGAAGAAACAAAAATGGAAAGGCTAGCTTAAAGTAAATTGGACCTTGGTCTGATTCCATTTGACTCATTGCCATTTTGGAGTAGAACATTAAAACATTCTTTGTTTTCTTTGACTATCTAAACTTTTTTTCCTTTCATGTGCATTGCACAGGCAACAAGGATTTGTAATTATAGTCTTAAAATTTTCCCACATTGCTAGGTCAGGAAGTGGAGAGAGCCCCCCCTTTTTTTTTTTTTTTACTAATTCATGCTCCTTTTTGGGAATTTGCTGACTTGTCTGTATCGTGTTTAATTTTTCACTGACAAAAACACTCTCCGCTCTGAACTTTCCCCCTTTATTTCTGTTTCCTACCAGATAATATGTGTGGGTTTTTTGTTGTTAAATAAATTTTAAACATCGTCTTAAGTGATATAACCTTTTTTTTTTCCTAAATCTATCCCCCCAGTTGACATAGTGAAAGAGACACTTTAGTATTTCAGTTCATTTGAATAAAGATTTATGAAGTACCTATTATATGCCTAGGGCCATGTTATGTGGTAAAGGTTTCACAAAAAAAAGAAAAGGAAAAGATACATTCTCTCGCTTCAGCACTTGATTTCTAGTTGGGAAATAATATACATGTTTCATGAATATTTGGTGTCTCCAGTATGGTGTCATAAATGTTTGGAGGTCCACCATTTTTTCATTCGTTCTATGTTTAGCTCATGTGTGCTCTACTTACCTTTTCTGTATCTAACATCTTACAACCTACTTGCTTCTATACTTAGTTTCATCTTCACGACTTGTTTCTCTCCTTTTCACTACCAGAATTGAATATTCTTAAATATTCACACATTATACTCTTCCCACAAGTAAATAAAATTTTCCTTCCTCTAAACTTTCTAAGAGCCTGCCTGTCATTTACCTAGGGCTTCAAACCAGTTAGGAAACCCTGGTGGTGTAGTGGTTAAGTGCTGTGGCTTCTAACCAAAGAGTTGCAGTTCACATCTGCCAGGGGCTTCTTGGAAACTCTATGGGGCAGTTCTACTCTTTCCTATAGGGTTGCTGGAGTTGGGATCGACCTAATGGCACTGAGGTTTTTTTTGGTTTTTGAACCAGTTGCATTTCCACCCGAGATATACTGAATCAGGATCTACAGTTTAACAAAATCCCCAGGCAATTCTTAAGTATAATTCTGAGAGCCACTGCTCTACTAGTGGTTCTCAGAATTGGTCCCTAACTGGCAGCATTAGCATCGCCTGGGAACTTCTTAGAAATGCAAATTTTCATCAGGGGTTCTAACTGGAAGAAACTCTTTTTGAAGCCCTGCATTTACCACAGTCTGTGTGACAAGTCTTTTTGAGATGGAGGAAGGTTAGGGCAAAGGTGAGTAGAAATGTCTTGTAATTCTTTTCTTATTAGAGTATGAACTCTTAAGGGCAGGTTGTGCCTCACCCGCCTCCCCCCCGCCCCCAACGTGTTTGTAGTAGACTGTAACATTCTGATTATGTTGACATCTGGTTAGCTCATTTGAAGCACTGAAAACTTGTAAGGTCAAAGTTCAGTCTCCATTTGGAGATATATTTGTTTTGCTTCCTCATATTACACCTTAAAAAAAAAAAAACCAAAGCCGTTGCTGTTTTCATTCCAACTCATAGCGACCATTTTGGACAGAGTAGAGCTGCCTTGTAGGGTTTCGAAGGAGCAGCTGGTGAGTTCAGACTGCTGAGCTTTTTAACCACTGTGCCATCAGGGCTCTGTATTACACCTTTAATGCCAACCAAACGTGTACTCTTGATTAGAAAGAGCACCGAGTGAAAGACAAAGAATCAGCACCTGTATTGCATGAGCGATTCAAACCAGCGTTCCCCTGGTTGCGGGACCAGAGCATCACGTTCCCATTCAAAGGAAAACATTGTATCATTGTTTCTCAAGATAAAAGTAGACAATAAAGGTGGCAGCAAAAATATTTGCTGTACTCTTACTTTTTAAGTAGACAAATGACTCATCTGTAGCTCACATATTTGTTTTGGACTTGAGACAATAAATGCCAAGAACTAAGGAACTAATAAATAACTAGAATCATCAAATATTAAAATTAGAAGGGAACTTAGATCCCAAGAGATCAGATAATATCAGAACTCAAGTTTTCTGATTCTCTAAATCAAGACGTTGACTGTTTTTCATAGGCAAAGAATTTAGTCTTGTATTTGTGTTAGAAAAATCCTAAATTGAAGAAATAACAAGATGAAGTTTGAAACTGTCTTCAATAAAAAAGTGGCAATTTAGAGTTACAGTGTTTCTAAACCATGCAAAACCACACAAGATTAGTGGATAGGTGTATTTGAGTAAGATCTTAGTGACAGGTTAAAAGGAGGTGTCATCACTTTTTTTTTAGTTCTGGCATATATTTGTGTACAATTACAACATAAGTCAGGATTTTAGGAATTCATTCTTTAAATTTCAAATATGGATTTTAGAAACTTCAGTTGTCCACATAAAAAAAGTAAGAAGTATGGCAGAGCTGACTGATAAAGAATGGGGAGACAAATGAAAATTAGTGGCGATAGACTGAAGAAATCTCTATTACACTGATAACTTTGTACTCAGGTGGGCGGTTAGGGTAAGAGATTCTCCTTTCAGCTGCTATTTTGTGGTTTATTTGTATCATGCGACTGATTTGAAGACAAGGTATATAACCAAGCAGGGTGAAGACTATGAATTGTAGTGGAATTGATTTCAATGGGCCCTCAGCAATGACCCTACAGTTTTCCATATTTGCCAAGTCAACTCTTGTTCCTATCTCCCCTGCTCCCAACATACCCTTGCCTCTACTTTCAGCAGATTATCTTACCCCCTATTTCCGTGAGAAAGATAGCCACTGAAATGGGAATGCCTCCGACTTAACTTACATCTACTCCCTCTCCCCCATCCTTTCTGCCACAATGAAAAACATGCTCCTCATTTTTAAGGGAAGTCCCTCTGCCCAGTCCCTGGATCCCATCCCACCTCCCGAGTCTTTACACCATCATTTGTTTAGCCGTCTGTCTCTCTGGTTATCCTTAACTTCTCGCTCTCAACTGGCCCTTTCCTTTCCTGTCAGCATGTCAGGTTGCTCCCATTCTAAAAAAAGGAAAAGCAATCTCTTATCATTAAAGATCAACAAGTGATTTTTCAAATATATAAACCTGATCATATCACTCTTCTGCTTAAAAATCCTTCAGAGTCCCTACTGATACATTTAGTAATTGTCAGGTTTTGGAGATGTGATTTTATTAAAGCCATTAGCCAACTTCTTTTTGTTTGGTTGTGTTCCCTGCAAAAGTATAGCTCAGCATTTACTCATGTTAGAAATTAAATGTGAAAAAATTTGCAGATATTTTGGATGTAATTCTATAGTCTCTGTTGCTATCGTTGAATCCAGTGTTAATTCTGTTTATTTTCTTAGTAACAGCAAAAAGAAAATTTTTCAAGGTAGCAAATATTTATTTAACATCTAAGAGATGTGAGATCAATAAAACAAGATGTAAACACACTGGGCCTTTTAGCAATGGACCAGCTCTTAAGTTACTCAGGACCAAAGAATATATATGTTGATATGTTTGTGTAAAAGACACTATAAACAAACATACACGCACAAAGAAAAAATCCAAACCAGTTGCCATCACATTGATTTGAACTCATGGTAACCCCATGTGTGAGAGAGTTAAACTGTGTTCTATAGAGTTTTCTTGGCTATGGTCTTTATGGAAGCAGATTGCCATACCTTATTTCCGTGGTGCTGCTGGGGGGGTTTGAACCGCCAACCTTTAAGTTAGCAGTTGATCACAAACCGTTCACACCACCCAGGGATCTAATAAAAGACAGTAGTAGATGACTGTAATTTTCTACTCTAATTAGACTTCTAACTAAACTTAGAAGTTTGTGAATATAAGTTCTCATTCAGTCTAGTATTTATTCTAAAACCACCACAGAGAGAAAATATTCATAAATTAATGTGAAGCATGAAGTGGAAACTAAGATTTGTTCATAGTAGTAAAATGTGTACAGCCAGGCCTAGTACATATCAGTGATGAATTTGAAAAATAAAAAATGGGGTTCAGGGAAGTTATATTTTTTCCTCCTTGAAAACTTATTTAAATGAAGTTTTTATTATTAGTTAAAAAGTTATTAGACTTTTAAATTGATTAAAAAGTTATTAGATACCTGTTCATTTTACAATCTTTGAGAAATTTAATAAGAGCTACCCTTGAGTTCCATATCTGGAGTAATTTCAATGTTATTTTTATTGTAGAATTTCCATTTTATTTAAGATTTCTGAAGGTCAAGAAAGTTACCTTCAATACATGGATCTCCTATGAGTTTGTTCCTGTTAACAGTTTTTCCCTTGGTTTTTGGTCAAATTTTGATCTATCGTATGACTGGTTATTTGGATTGTGTACTGGACATTACAGATGAAACGTGGACATAATTTGAGTCTTTGTTTGATTTCTTCTTCCAGAGAGAATTTCCTTATGCTTCTGACAGGCAACTAGGTTGAGGGCGGATCACCTTAAATTAGCCAGAGATGAGGTGATTCTGTGGGTATGCAGTTCCTGTGAGGGCTGGTCTACTTGAGGGTCACCTCTTCTTCTGGGGAGTATCCCTTTTAGGTCCCAGGTGGAAGTTCGGGGCCTCCTTCTCCTTGACAGGCCCTGAACTCCTTTTTCCCCTGGCTCTGTGAGTCTGCTGAAAGCTTTGCTCAGCTTTTCCAGCCTCCACTCTGTAGCCTTCTGTCAGCTTTTCCAGTAGTTATCAATGGGACGTTTGTCTGAAATTAGCTAGTCCTTGCCAGATGTAGAACTTTTTCATCCTTTTTTAATGTTTATTTTTGCATATGTTTTAAATGAAAATATGTATTAGTATAGTAGTTTGTGCATATAATTTATGAATAATTATATGTGATAGGTGTATGGTGGTCAATTTCTGTACTCGTTTCGGGTACACTATCAAAGTTTCGAGACTGTTGTGCTTTATTCCCATTCTCTTTATCTGTGATATTGGTTCAGTAAATACCTGTGCCCTGCCTAATAGAAATTATTCCGTGTGTACAAGGGTACATTTCAGATACCTAAGGATGGTTTCTAACAGGGATGACATGTAGATTAATGTGCAAACCTGGAAAAAATGTGTTCATAACATTAAGAAATACAGAAAATAGTCTTTTACGTTGCTCCTTAACATATTTTTCTAAATTCTGTGTATCTGAAAAACATTTTGAAGTATTGGAAATTTTTCATATTGCTGTCTCCTGAGTGGAATAGAATAGTTGATTTTTAAAATAAATATTAAAATGATTATAGTAGTTAAGGGTACAGGCCCTAGAGTCAGATTATCTGAGTTTGAGTACCAACTTTGCCCATACCGGCTGTGTGACCTTGGCCTATTTATTCAACCTTTCTGTTACCCTGTTTTCTTCTCTGCAAAATGGAGATGATTATAAAACTATCATGCAGGGCTTGTTGTGAGGATTAAATTATATAGAGAGATTTAAAAAAAAAACTTAAAACACAGCTTGATAATCAGTAAAACTTCACTATTCAGTATCTGCTGATTAATGTTAATATTAGCATTTTATTCAGATGATACAAACCATATAGTCAAACCTCTTAAAGAACGATTCTAATATTTGCTTTTGCCACCATGTTATTAAGAACTAAGTGTATATAACTACAAACGTGTATAAAACAAAATATAACGTTTTATGTATATATTCAATGATTGAAGTATAGATGGCTTTTTATCACTAGTTGGTAGCAAAGTGTTCATAGTTTAAAAATTATTAAGACAGTTTCTGTGAGACTGTATAGTAGGCTGCTAACCAAAAGGTCAGCAATTCAGATCCACCAGGTCCTCCTTGAAAACTCTATGGAGCAGTTCTCCTCTGTCTTACAGGGTCACTATGAGTCTGAATCACTCGACCGCAACCGTTGTGGGGGGTGGGGGTGTGTGTGTGTGATTTGGTCTGGGCCAAAAAGTATTTTCAAGTTTTTAGATTCTATTGGTTGTAGCTTCAAAATATGGTTGTAGTGGATTTTACAACAAGGAGGCATTTAAAGCCAAAAGAACACAACTTGTGTGTGGGCCTAGGGAAATGACTCTATCCCCTACAATGATTGTAATTCCCTCTATGTGTATGTTATTAACCCTGTGAAACTAATTAAAGAAAATACTTGTGTTGCTACTAATAACTTTATGCCGTGATTTGCCCACCCTCTGTCTTCAAATGATGTACAAATCTTTAATTTCCAGGAACATTTCAGAGCATAAATTCAGTCACCCTGAAGTAGTGAAGTCTTAGGCAGAATTTCTAATTAATGATATGTTCGTTCATTGAAAAAGACGGTTAGCAATTATTGCTAAGATGGCATGCTTCTGGAGGCCTGAAGATGCCCTGGAGGTCATATTTGTTCTATTTTATGTCTTTAAATGAAAGTGAAACATGTACATGACCTACTATAAGACAGGAAGAGGGAAGAGATGACTGTTTTTGTACTACTTAGTTATACCCAAGCTTTTAACTTGTCGCTTTCCATTGATGTAATGGATTTTGAACTCAAAGGCTTTGGGGATGCCTAAGCTGTTTTGAACTGAGCCCCATTGTGAAAGGGAGGATTGAGGAAAATGAAACAAATCCTGCTTCTTTTCCTCCAGCTTATCTGCCCCAAGGTTGTGTTAGGCTTAGGAGTCACATAGTTTCAGTTTATTTCTTCATATTTTTTAGGGAGTTTTCTCTGCATAAATAAAATCCATATATGATGTTTTCTGCTTTAGAGCCATTACCTTCACATTTGACTCTAATCAATCATTTTTCTTTTTCGTTTTTATATTTTTGCAGCGTTGTTATATTTACTTTGTCACATTTTTGTCTTCCTTTCTATCTTATGGCATGAATTTTCTCTTCTACAACCACTTTTTTCTAAATTAAGATCTAATTTCTTATAAAATTCTGGGTTTTTTATTCTTAGTAAATATTTTAAATATCTGGTTTACTTTTGTGCTGTACTATTATGTAGAAAACTGTATGGGACAATTCTCTTCTGTAGGGTCACTATGAGTCAGAATTGACTCAAAGGCAATGGGCTTTGATTATGTAGAAAACAAATTTAAGTATTTAGAAAGATTATGAAAGTCTGTCTTACTAGTTACAATCACTATTCAGTGCTCATGAAGTACTAGGAATATTTTGACTATGGAGGAGTACCAAAATAAAGGGACAGCATGATATTGGGGTTTGCATTCTGAAAATAGGAAATAAGCAAGCACAGACAAATGAAGTTTAAAACAATATAGTCTATATTTCTGTAATAATTGTGTCTCTAGTTAGAAAATGCCCACTGCAGAGTAACGGTATTAGCACAGAAGTGAAGTGAAGTGATTCACTGTGAGCCGTCACTTCAGCCGCTGCGACACTTTTGATGCAGGACCATATAGAGCAGCACTATTCAGTAGAACTGTAATGCAAGCCACATACAGAATTTTGTTTTCTAGTAGCTACATTTTTAAAAGTTTTTAAAAACGTAAGATTAATTTTAATAATAAAGTCTGTTTAGCCCAACGTGTCCAAAGCATTATCATTTCAACAGGTAATAAGTACCTAAAATCAGTAATGAGGTATTTTACATTCTTTTATTCATATCATGCCTTCAAAATCTGGGATATATTTTACAAATATGGCACGTCTCAATTTGGACATTAAATTTCCATTGGAAATACTTGATCTGTATGTAGATTTCATAGAATTTACAGTTGAAAAAGTAGATTCATATACCCGAATTGTTCCAAACATGCAAAGTTTTTTAAAAATAACAGATATGTATTTTAAAATTTAAATTAATCAAAATTAAATAAAATTAATTCAGTTCCTCACTTGCACTGTTCATATTTCAAGCACTCAGTAGCCACATGTGGTTGCCATCTAGTCAATTCCGCCTCATAGCACCCTGTAGGACAGAGTAGAACTGCCGCATAGAGCTTCCAAGAGCAGCTAGTGGATTTGAACTGCCGACCTTTTGGTTAGCAGCCAAGCTCTTACATATTGGACAGCATAGGGATAGAACATAGCTTACAGTTGAAGGCTTCAGCTAAGTGACCCCTAGTCAGGGTCATTATTTTAGCTACATTTTAAGATAAGAAAAAGGAATCAGGAAACATTATTTTGAAATTATGTGGACAACATTTTAAGTGAAGTTTATGTCTGAGTTTCATATGATCTGTACCATTTTCAGAAAACAGTTTTGAGATAATTGCAAAGTAGCAACCTGGTTGAGATGCTATTAATTCCTAGAAACTCCCTTGTAGCATATTGCTGTGGCCATCACTCATTCGTGGGAGTATGAAATAACTTAGTGTGTCTTGATTAGCACTTTAAAAATATGAAAAAGTATTGTATAGAGTGCTTCACATGTGTTAAGTTTCGTGAAACCTTTGTTTCAGAACAGAACATTGACCTCCTTGTTACGGATATGCATTTATTTTGAATGTACATGATCTCAATGAAAAATAAATTTCTTATTGTGGATCACAACATTTTTTAGAACCACTTCTCTGAGGCACAGTTTTCATTGCTGACACACAGGTAGCCCCAGACTTACACTGGGATTCTGATCCAGTGACTCCGTCGTAAATCAGTTCTGACTTAAGTTGAACACCTCATTTTTTTTTTTTCGTTTTCATTATTATTGTCTTTTATTATCTGTGTCTATAAATCTGATCCTTATTTGTCTTTAGGGATTGTAAACATTACATATAAACTTACAGGTATATTTTCATACATAAAAAAATACACAAATCTTAAAAATTTACTCTGACAATGAAAAAGAGTTGGACAACGTTGATATTTAGTCAGTTGGAAGATTCTAGATCATCTGGATTATTCCTGGGAATGGGGATGGCATTTCTAGTCATAAAACTAGCGAGAGTTTTCTGTATGGTCCTTTTCTTTTTTTCTTCATGTATTCCACAGTAACATCTCACTGCTTACCGAAACTGCCTGTCAACTTTAGCAAAATCATCAGTGTTTGGGTCAGTGTTTTCAAGCAACTGAAGCCCCAAATCAGTTTAGAAAAAACTCCAGCTAATCCTTTCACTGTAAAGTTTTTTGACTTCTTCCTCTTCCTCAT
Organism: Elephas maximus indicus; assembly: GCF_024166365.1. Taxonomy (NCBI): domain Eukaryota; kingdom Metazoa; phylum Chordata; class Mammalia; order Proboscidea; family Elephantidae; genus Elephas; species Elephas maximus. The sequence continues at coordinate 17,554,304 of NC_064842.1, read as the reverse complement.
TCTTTCTTTCCTGTTCGGCATTTCTTTTCTCTTCAAATTATATCAAGTCCTGACTTGTCAGTTCCCCTTCATGATCTGTGAGCTGTTCCACTTTGGCAATACTAAGTTCTGAATTGAGCGTTATTGCCATATGAACGATTTTTCCACTGATCTCTTCCATCATATCATCCTGATAAATGGTTGGGGTGTGTTCACGTAACTCGGCAATTTTTTCCAAACGCATGCATTTTCCCCTAACTTCCTCCCAGGTAGATGCAGTGTTCCAGATACACTGACGGTTGTTGAGTGTTTGTCATAACTCAAATACATCATAAGTCGGGGACTACCTGTGGTAAATATTGCCTGGAGGTACACATGTCTCAACAAAGATACCATTAATCACAGAGAACAATATATTTAGCAGTGAGATACAGGTGATGTGGGAGCATGTCTGGTGAGTCAAATGGTGAAATGTAAAGTGGTATGTAATCACCATAATAAACAGTGTAACATAGGGATTTGATGACTTTCCTCCTCAATTTTGAACTATGAGTAGCCAAATTTGACCTTGAGGTTCACAGAATGCCTTATTGGTTTGGTAACTGTCTTTCTTTAAATTTTGGTCTGACTATAAGTCACCAGATTGAAACATGGAGTTTAATTTTAATCCTTAAGAAGAATCTCGGCCTCTTTCACAAGTAAAAATGTATTAAAAACCCCCCAAAAAGTGTATAGATTGTAGAAAAATAACACCCAAAATTGCCTTAGAATACTGAAATAAGTAATATATTTAATCATTCCTGTAAGTTAATTTTAGTGACATCTGGTGTTTAATCTCAGCAGACATCCGCTATGATATATCAAAAATGAAGTCAGATCATTCCTGAGATTGAGATTATGCTCTTGGTAAAATGTAGATTTCTTTTTGTTAGTCTGTTACTCTAAATTAATTACTTTTTTATTTCAAGCTGCTTTCTCAAGTTTTCTGGTTTTTCTAGCTTTGCACAAACCTCCCTCAAATATGTTTGCTTGTAATTCTTCAGCTGTGCAGAGTCAACATGTGAGTTGGATTTATACAATGTACGTATTTGGAATGCTCTTTTGCCACAAGAAGGTGGTTGCTTGGGCAGTTCTGACTATCATGCTTTTAAAAGGCAAAATATGCCAGAATCAGTGCTTTAAGCAGCGATTGCAGTACGCTGCTGTTTCTTTTGTGACATTTGGTATCGATCTAGGGACTCTTCCAGGATAGATGTACAGTTTAGATACAGCAAATAACTTTGGATGTGATCTCAACTGTACTTCTGTCTCCCAATTCCATGCAGTGTTAATACATATCTTAAAAGGTACTGTGCGCCAACTGGGCCTCTTTCTCCTTGTGATTTTCCCTTACCCAGGAGCCTTCCTATGGTGAAATAGAGTGTGTACTGGAAGATTAACATATTGAAATGCTGTTGGTGTGGCAGTGGAGGAGAGGAAAGAGAAGGCAAGAAAAATAGTACAGTTTATAACTGTTTCCAAAAGCAGCAGGACTGTACTGATTAGAAATTCCATCAAGATAATTATCCTATTGCTTAAATTAAAGTATTCCATCCAATTGAAATATGTTAGGGATGCAGACAGAAGCTAAATATAATAGGCCACTTTACCTCTCAGAGTAGGGACAGGGGAGTGGATGAGAATTCATGTGCCTGACTTCTCTATTTTTGGAGAGAAACTATAGAAAATTGATTCCCCACGGTTCTGACTCATAGTGGCCCTACGTGACAGAGTAGAAGTGCCCCATAGGGACTCCTAGGCTGTAATTTTTATGGGAGCAGATGGCCTTGGTGACACACAACAACAATTCTTTCATGTATCTATTAATATAAGACCCAGAGCTAGACAATGGGAAGAATAATCTGTGACTTCTTGTAGGTTTTCAAGAGGCTTAAATCTAATTAGACACATATGCAAAAATACAGAGTGCAGAGCAGACTCTGAGGGGTAAGGAGTGCTTTAAGGACTGCATTCTATATGGGTCTTTGGGGATGGGAAAGTCACTGTTTTTAAGTGTATGAGAGGAATTTACTGACAATTCTGAAGTAGTTTACAGGAGTGACTTTTCAGAAGCGGAAAAATATAATGAGAGTGTAGCATAAATATGTACTACTTGAATCCCTCCATGCCTTTTTTCAATTTATTAAAAAAAAACTTTATATGTCTATATTTGCAAATATTGCTGCTATAAGGACACAGGACCTATACAACTAGCTTTCACTTGTCTGATGAAAGTGCCCAGGGAAAACCTGAATGGTTACTTCTAACAGAGAGTCTAATTTAACCAGTAATTCTTTCATTGAGACAGTGGTCCCAATCTGGATACACATTAGAATCACACTAAGAATTTAAAAATACATGTATCAGTGCCTGAGCTCAGTGCCCAGATACTCTGATTTAACTGGCCCAAGAAAGGATTTGGGCAAGCACCCCAGGCAGTTCTGACTGGCAGCCGGGGTTGAGAACCATAGTTTTAAGAGAGAACCAGGTGAGGTTGGGCTAGGGTTGTGAGTAGGAATGAACTTCAGTCATCTCCTTCTTTTCCCCACTTAACAGTAAAACAACCCATGAGAAGAAGAAAATCAAAGATCAGAGAATCCACAGAGTTTAGAAAACAAAGTAGCTTTTTTCTTTTTGTCATTGTAGACATGGAAGGACTTTAATGAAACTTGAACGGTTCAACAAAGGATGCTCTAATGGATGACAGCGAAACTCCTACATATAACCTGCAGATAGACCCACAAGATGGGTGTCATCCTGGTGACAGTGTGGAAAGTACAGTAACACTCTTGCCTTCTGTGTCAGATGAAAATGAAAATCAACTTGTTGGGGATGGATGTGAGTGTCTGACTGGCAGTGACAGCGCAATGGGAAGGCCTAAAGTGTTTGAACAGGACAGTCTCAACAATAACGAAAGCTGCATATCACACTGTGAGATGCCTGCAAGTGAGAACTTGGAAAACACTCCTGGTGAAGGTCCTGAAGATGGACAGGCCTTCTTGGGAAAGGACAAAATAACATCTGGGAAAAAAAGCTCAAGAAGCGAAAAAGGCGCTGCTAAGAAGATACTACCAGGTATTTTTAAATAGTCATTTATACTTTTTATTCTTGAACTAAAAATAAATCTCCTTCTCATCCTATACTATGCACCTTGCTTTTTCTTTATATATTCTGGAGCCAGTTACACAATACACATGCATAGACACAATACACACGCATAGATTCAATAGACTTGCATAGGCACACACAGACACATGTGGACGCAATAGATACAGATAGACTTGCACAGGCACGCACGGACACAGTAGACACGCACGTGGTGCGTCTCCACAGTGTTCCATTGTAGGGGTGTACCATGATTTATTTAACCACTTCTTTTATGGATATTCTTAGTATTTTGCTATAATAAATAGTGTCAAAATTGAGATTTTTATGTACACAATTTTACATCGAAACCCATAAAACCAAACCTACCGCTGTCAAGTTGATTCTAACTCATAGTGATCCTATAGGGCAGAGTTTCTAAGGCCATAGTCTTTACTGAAGCAAACTGCCACATCATTCTCTCAGGGAATGGCTGGTGAGTTCAAAGCGCCTACCTTTTGGCTAGTAGCCAGGTGCTGAACCATTGTGCCACCAGGGCTCCTTGTTTTCACACCACGTACTTTGAATACATATAGCCTCCTTTCTTTATAAATTAAACCATTTTCTACTAATACCAACCTTAAAATATTCTATCATTACTGTAGCTTTGATCCTAACCTATGAGTTTATGTTTTAGTACAATCTTCCTCAGCATTTTCATAGGACCTTTCCATCTTACTCAAGAGGTGAATAGTCTGCATTAATATACATTAATATACATCTTATGCCAATGTTCAGTAAGAAGTCTAGTTTTAAGTATATCATTTTGGTCACAAAATAATTCAGAGTATTTCTTATTCAGTATGTAGTTCAACATTAAAGTTTGGAGCTATGGGCTTTTTTTTCCCCCCCCTGAATCACAAGGAAATTCTGGTTAGTTTTGATCAGACATTGTGGGGCTAATGAGTTCTGCTACATCTTAGACTGGAGTTCCTTAGTGTAATCCCACTTTACACATGCCAGCAGTCTTTGCATAAGCTTCTAGTCAATGAAGAGGAGTGTTTCCTCCCATTTTGCTCTTCTTTGTGTCTTTGGATGATTAGAAATACAGTCAGTGTATGCATATCCTGATTTTTCATTTTTATTTGTTTATTTGGAACAAAATGTGATAATTTCCAGTTTATACAAATTTAGAATTATTTACTCAGTGTCACAGATTGGATTTGGTACTGAGAAGTGGGGGTGCTGCTCTAACAAATACCTAAAATGTGGAAGTGGTTTACCTAAAATTGGGTTATGGATAGAGGCTGTAAGAATTTTAAGGTACCTATTAAAAAAAAAAAAAAAAAGTAAAGACTAATAGGTACTAGATTGCCTTGAAGAGACCGTTGGTAAAATTAGGAACATCAAAGGCAGTTCTGAATTATATTCAAATGTCTGGTGGAAGGTAGAACTTGTAAGTAACAAACTTGAATATTTGGCTGATAAGATTCCTAAGCGAGATTGAAAAGGACTGCATGGTTTCTCCTTGCTGCTTATAGTAAAATGTGAGAGGAAAGAGATGGACTTAAAAATGAACTGTGCAAAATGAAAACAAAACTTAAAGGTTTGTAAATTCTGTTGTGCAAACTAAGGGCATGTGTTCTAGAATTTTCACCAAGGACGGGGCTGCACAAACTTTTGTTAAAGAAATTAAGCCTGTGACTGATGGATCTAACCAACTACCACAGCAGAAAATCCATCGGCTTAGACCAAAGGGGAAAGAGAAAGAGCGAAAGGAAAGAATGCTGTCTGCCTCTTGGAATTCTACAGGCAGGAAACAGTCCAAAGGAGCAACACCTGTTGTCTTCGAGGATAAGAAAAGGACCATTCCTTGAGTAGCTCAAGATCAGCAGAACTATTGGAAGAAGCATGGGAAGCAGAGCCACCTTGGTCTCAAAGTGTGGGGCCATGGCCTCTGGGGTTTCAAAAGGTGGGGCCATAGTCTCCTAGATCTCAAAGAGTGGGGCCATAGCCTCCTAGGTTTCAAAGAGTCTGATCTTTGTCAGCTCGGTCCCAGAGTGTGGGGATGCTGTTAAAGTGTGCCGGGGGGATGGGCCAAATCAGAGGGGGTGGGGCTGCCACGACCAAGGGGGTGGGGGCTGCCACGACCAAGAGGGTGGGGTTGCCACTTGTTGGACTAGGAGAATGAGAATACCCAAAGCTGAGGGAGCAGAGTTGCTCCCTGAGTGGCACCGGAAGGCAGAGCTGAAGCCCAGGGCTGAGGGGCCTCCACCCAGAATCCAGAAAGCATGGCTAACTCCCAGAGTCTGAGGGCAGGGCCATTGCCTAGACATTCTCAGAGAACAGAGGATTATCTTCAAGCCTTGGAAGCTAATGTAAATTGTTCTGGTTTTTGGACTTGCTTGGTGCCTCTTATCCCTGCAATTTCTCTCATTCGTAATGGAAATGTCTACCTTGTGCTGTTCTACTGTCGTACTTTGGAAGCAGATAACTTGTATTCTAGATTTCACAGGTTCACAGATGAAGAGAAATTTTCTCCCAGGATGGAATATGCCTAAAGTCTCACCAGTATTTGATTTAGATGCTTCAGAAGATGAGATTTTGGTCTTGGTGTTGACTTAAGACTTTTGGGATGATGTGATAGGGTGAATGTGTTTTACGTGTGGCAAGGACATTAATTTTTGATGGCCAGAGCATGGAATGTCATGGATTGAATTGTGTCCCCTCAAAATATGTGTCAACTTGGCTAGGCCATGATGCCCACTATTGTGTGGTTGTCTTCCATTTTTGTGATCTGACGTAATTATCCTCCATTTTGTGATGTGTTATAGATTCTAATCTCTATATGTTAATGAGGTAGGATTAGTGTAAGGTGTATCTTGAGTCACCGCCCTTACTCATGTCACCACCCTTAATCAAGTCACCATCCTTACTCAAGTCACACCCTTGCTTGAATTACACGTTTTATTTTAAAAGAAGGAGAGAGAAGTGAACAGAGAGGAGAAGGACCTCACTACCACCAAAAAAGAAGAGCCAGGAGTGGATCATGTCCTTTCTACCTGGGGTCCCTGTGTTGAGAACCTCCTAGACCCAGGGGAAGATTGATGCCAAGACATATGGAGATTTCCTAGGGACGTTGGGCCCACAGATGTTGAAAGTAGACACCGACCTTTCCTAGAGTGGACAGAGAAAACCTTCCCCTGGGGCTGGTGCCCTGAATTTGGACTTCTAGCCTCCTAAACTGTGAGAGAATAAATTCCTGTTTGTTAAAGCCATCCACTTGTGGTATTTCTGTTAAAGCAGCACTAGATAACTAAGACACTCAGTAATGTAATTTGATAACTTTTTATATGTAACTCATAATTTCACTTTCCAGTTAACTGGTTCCTTTGTCTTGTCTTTCTTAGTAGACTTAAAGCAAATTTAAAGTAATTTTGAATAAGGTATATGAATGCGTTTTCTTAAATGAACTAAGGGGTAAACAGATGATGTATTCAGTGCTATTTGTTTATAAATAGATTTCTTCTATAACTATAATTTAAGGGCATACTATCCTAATCTGATTTTGTGATGATTTTAAAAACTAAGACCTAGTTGAGTATTTTTAAGAGCCAGTCATAGCTTCAAGATGATGGCTCTTTCTGGCCCTTCTTTCCATGGACTTACTCCACTTTCCCTAGGTGTGATTGTGTAATTTAAAGTTATTGAGGACTGATCATCTAGTGAGCAGGTAAGTATAGAATTACTATCCTTTAATATCTTTGAAATGTGTGATTTATAAAATTTAGGAATAGTATGTACTTTTACGTACTTCAGTTTCCTCTCCTGTACAGTGATGGTGTTCATCCTCATATGTCTACACAATTCCTTCCTGAGCTGTGAATTTCTTAGATTTCTGCATAGAGATGGTATAGTCTAAATGTCATTAAAATTAGGTGATTCACCTCTGGTGATGATGAACAGGTTTCAGTGGAGCTTCCAGACTAAGATGGACTAGGAAGAAAGACCTGTTAGCCTACTTCCGAAAATTGGCCGGTGAAAACCCTATGGATCGCAATGGTCTGATCCACAACTGATCATGGGGGTGGTGTAGGACCAGGCAGCATTTCCTTACATTGTGCATGGGGTCACCATGCATCAGGGGCCAACTCAACAGCAACTAACAACAATATATCTATAGAGTATTAAGGGGCATGTTTTAGGCTGTCCTTTAAATTTTGTTGTTTAATTAAAAGAAGTGGTAAGTTTACATAGACAAAAGAATTCAAAACTGAGTGGAAGGATTCTTTTGAATGTGAGCCATCTTTTCTAGAACTGGGAGGGACTAAAAGAGGGAATATTAGGATTGTCTATGAGCTTTCCTCAGAGTTTCCTTGGTGGGACCCCAACCCCAGGAGATCACTTAACCCTGTCCTCTCTTGGAATATAACCAATCAACAAGTCCAAGTGATTGTGATTTTATTGCTTTCTGGTCTCTCTAGTTTGTCCCTTTCTGTCCATCCCCACTGCCACAGTTCAGAATCATCATCTTTAGCTGGGTTACCGGAAAGCCTCCTAAAGATGTCCCCCATATTGCTTCTCTCCGATTCATTCTCCATGTCAAAACTAACAATACAAATAGCTTATGCTTTTGGAAAATATTTGCCCTTTTCTTCCCTGAAAATTGTGGAAAAACATGTAACATAAATCTGCCATTTTAACCATTTTTAAGTGTATAATTTAGTGACATTAATTATATTCACAATGTTTTGTAACCATCACCACCACAATTCAAAACTCTTTCTTTACCCCAAACATAAATTGTACCCATTAAGTAATACCTCTCCATTCTCCCCTTCCCCCCAGCCCCAGGTAACTTCTAATCTGCTTTCTGTCCCTATGAATTTGCCTATTCTAGATATTTTATATAAGTAGAATCATAAAATATTTTTCCTTTTGTGTCTACCTTATTTCATTTAGCATAGTGTTTTCAAATTTCATCCATGTTTCATCCATATATGAGAACTTCATTCGTTTTTAGGACTGAATAATATTCAATTCTATGGATATACTGCATTTTGTTTATCCATTCAACAGTTGATGGACATTTGGGTTGTTTGTATCTTTTGTGTATTGTGAATAATGCTTCTGTGAACATTTGTGTACAAGAATCTGATTCCTGATTTCAGTTCTTTTGGGTATATACCTAGGAGTGAAATTGCCGGGTCATATTGTAATTAACATTTAACTTTTTGATGAACTGCTAAATTATTTTCCAGAGTGGTTACATCATTTTATATTTCTACCAGCAATGTATGAGGGTTCTAATTTCCCCACATACTTGTCAATACTTGTTATTTTCATTTTTTATAGCCATCCTGATGGGTGTGAAATGGTATCTCATTGTAATTTTGATTTGTATTTCCTTAGTGATTAATGATGTTGAGCATCTTTTCATGTGCTTCTTGGCAACTTATATACCTTGTTTGGAGAAATGTCTGTTCAAGTTGTTTGTTTTGTAATTGAGTTGCCCTTTTTTTTTTTTTGAGTTGTAGGAGCTATTTACATATTCTGGATATTAAACCCTTATAAGATTTCTCTCATTCTGTAGGTTGTCTTTTCACTCTTTTGTTAGTGTCCTTTGATGCATAAAATTTTTTAATTTTGATGAAGTCAAATTTATCTATTTTTTCTTTTGTCGCCTGTGTTTTTGGTGTCATATTTAAGAAACCATTGCCAACTCCAAGGTCATGAGGATTTTCCTTTATATTTTCTTCCAATAGTTTTATAGTTTTAGCTCTTAAATTTGGATCTTCAATCCATTTTTAAATTTTTAGATGATGTAGGGTAAGGATCCAACTTTATTCTTTTGCATGTGAATATTCAGTTGTTCCAGCATCATTTGTTGACAAGATTGTTCTTTCCCTCATTGAATGGTCTTGGCACCCTTGTTGAAATCAATTGATCATAGATGTGAAAGTTTATCTCTGGGTGATCAGTGATATTTCATTGGTCTATATGTCTATCTTTATGCCAGTCCTACAGTGTTCTGATTATTGTAGAGTTTATTCATCTTTTTACTGTTAAATTCTAAGATCCTAAAGCAAATGAAATTTCATAGTTTTGCTTAGAGATGAGAAATTTTCTAATAATAGAATAGCTTCTCAAATATGAAATGACGTATAAAACATGATACTAAATTTTAAACCACGGATAAGTTTGTATGTAGATACTCTTTGAACACTCACTGGAAACAGAAATTAAGGTAAGTTTATTTGCTCTTTTACTCTGTTCCTAGTTTAATTGGTAGTAGTTTTTCATGTGTCCAAAGGCTAACACTGGAAAAATATAATAAAAAAACCAAACCTGTTGCCATCCAGGCAATTCTGACCCATGGCGACCCCTGTAAAACAGAATAGAACTGCCCCATAGCATTTCCAAGGCTGTAAATCTTCACAGAAGCAGGTTACCACATCTTTCTCCGGCAGAGGAGCTGGTGGTCCACCAACCTTTTAGTCAGCAGCCAAGGACTTTAACCACTGCACCACCAGGGCTCCTGGAAAAAAGAAAAAATAGGGCAGTAGTATTTAGGAGACATAACAATATAGACAGTTTTCCTGGAGGTAGTATTTCCGACTTGCTAAAACTTTGAACATGGCCCCAGGAAAATCTAGTTGTCATATATTGTGGGCTTTTTTTTCTTAAAGGAACTGAAGCCCCTTCATATAGTCAACTAACTTGAGTTTCAAACTGCATTACACCAAGTTTTCACTGTGGTTAAAACCAACATGGCTTTAGGTAAATATCCTAAAAACTGATGGAAATTAGCCCACTAGTTTTTAACAATTTTATTAACATATAATTCACATACCATGCGACTTATCCATTTAAGATGTATAGTTCATTGATTTTTAGTATAGTCACAGTTTTGCGATAATCAGCACAATCAATTTTAGAATATTTTCATCATCCCCAAAAGAAACCCCATACATATTAACAACTGTTTCCCATTTTTCCTGAGCCCCCCCCCCGCCCCCGCCAGCAGTAGGCTATTCATAATTTACTTTCTTTCCCTGTAGATTTGCCTGTTGTGAACGTTTCATAAAGGAGCCCTGATGACATAGTGGTTAAATGCAGCTAACTGAAAGGTCAGCGATTCGAACCACAAAGATGTGGCAGTTGCCTTCCATAAAGATTACAGCCTTGGAAACCCTATGGAGCAGTTCTATTCTGTCCTATAGGCTTGCTATGAGTCAGAATCGACCCAACGGCAGTGGGTTTGGTTTTGGATGTTTCCTATCAATGGAATTGTACAGCATGTGGTCTTTTGTGACTGACTTCTTTCAGTTAGTTTAAGGTTCATCCACGTTGTATCAGTACCTGTCCTAGTCATCTAGCGCTGCTGTAACAGAAATACCACAAGTGGATGGTTTCAACAAACAGAAGTTTATTCTCTCACAGCCTAGTAGGCTAGAAGTCCGAATTCAGGGCTTTAGCTCCAGGGGAAGGCTTTCTCTCTCGGTCAGCTCTGGTGGAACGTCCCTGTCATCAATCTTCCCGTGGTCTAGGAGCTTCTTAGGCACAGGAACCTCAGGTCCAAAGGAAATGCTCTGCCCCGGCACTGCTTTCTTGGTGGTATGAGGTCCCCCTGTTTCTCTGCTCGCTTTTCTCTTTTATATTTCTAAAGAGATTGGTTTAAGACACATTCTAATCTTGTAGATTGAGTCCTACTTCATTAAGATAACTGCGCCTAATCCCACTTCGTTAACATCACAGAAATAGGATTTACAACACAGGAAGATCACATCAGATGACAAGATGGTGAACAGTCACACAATACTGGGAATCATGGACCAGTCAAGTTGACACACATTTTTGGGAGACACAATTCAATCTATGATAGTACCTTATTCCTTAGTATTGCTCAGTAATATCCCATTTTATGGATATACTACATTTTATATATCCATTCATTAGTTGATGGTTTTGGGGGCTGTTTCTATTTTTTGACTATCACGAATAATATTGCTGTGAACATTAGTGTACAGAATTTTGTGTGGACATGTTTTCACATCTCTTAGATATATACCTAGGAGTGGAATTGCTGGGTGATATGGTAATTCTGTTTAACTTTTTGAGGAACTACCAAACTGTTTTTCACAGCAGTTGCACTGTTTTACATCACCACGGGCAATATATAAGTGTTCCAATTTTTCTACATTCTTATTAACACTTGTTATCTTTTTAATTATAGCTACAACTTTTTATTGAGCTAGAACTCATATACCACGATTCACCTTTTTGAAATGTACAGTTCAGTGACTTTTAATATATTCAGTGTTGTGCTGCCATCACCAGTAGCTAATTCTAGAATATTTTAACACCCCCAAAAGAAATCCTGTACCCTTTAGCAGTTACTCCCCATTTTCCTCTTCTTTAGTCTTGGCAGCTACTAGCCTACAAATTTTGTATGATTGTTAAAAGACAAGTTCAGATAAAGTGTCTGATGGTTACCATAACAACATACTTAAGTTATTTACTCAGCACCAGTCACCATAGTATCAAAGCATTTGACAAAACAATTCAGCAGTTGGCAAGAAGCCAGAGATAACGCAGTGATAGAAATTTAGAAAGGAAAATCCTTTAAATTGTCTGGCCTCTTTTCAGTACCCTAACTTGTTTCCCTAGAGGCCTTTCCCAACTGTGGCCAGCTGGGAGATGACAAGGATGGCATGAAAGCTGGAAGCAAACAAACCTTGAAAATGGATAGCCAGTGCTTGGTAATTTAGGGCCTGGAGTTAGTCTTGTGTAGTAGAAAGAACATAGATTTGGGGTTTGAACCCGGTTTCTGCCTGTTCCTACTGATGTGATCTTAGAAAAGTAACTTATTTCCCTGAACCTCTTTCCTTATCTGTAAAGTAGGGCTGATCCTACATCTCTCGCAGTTGTTATTAGAATAAGTGATCCTATATGTAGAGCACTTACTAAAGTACCCAGCATAAAACAGGTGCTTCTAAATGGTAACCGCTGCTATTATGTGTTTTTATTGTTTTTACATGTGTCACAAGATAGTTTTTGAGTAGCATAAGTAGGAGCAGGAATCAAATCAACTACATCTGTGAAAAAGAGACGCTGGAAAAACTCAGTATCTCATCAGTCAGAACAAGGCCAGGGGCCAACTGTGGAACAGACTATCAATTGCTCACATACACGTTGAAGTTGAAGAAAATTAGAACAAGTCCACAAGAGCCAAAGTATGACTTTGAGTATATCCCACCTGAATTTAGAGACCATCTCAATAATAGATTTGACACATCGAACACTAATGATCGAAGACCAGGCGAGTTGTGGAATGACGTCAAGGACATCATACAAGAAGAAAGAGGTCATTAAAAAGACAGGAAAGAAGGAAAGACCAAAATGGATGTCAGAAAAGACTCGGAAACTTGCTCTTAAAGCAAAAGGAGGAAATGATGAAGTAGAAGAGCCAAACAGATTTCAAGGGGCAGCTGAAGAAGACAAAGTATTATAATGAAATGTGCAAAGACCTGGAGTTAGAAAACCAAAAGAGAAGAACATGCTCTGCATTTCTCAAGCTGGAAGAACCGAAGAAAAAATTCAAGCCTTGAGTTGCCATATTGAAGGATTCTATGGGGAAAACATTGATGCAGGAGGCATCAAAAGAAGATGGAAGAAATACACAGGGTCACTATACCAAAGAGAAATGGTCAACATTCAGCCATTTCAGGAGGCAACATGTGATCAAGAACCACTGATACTGAAGGAAGAGCTCCAAGCTGCACTTAAGGCATTGGCGAAAAACAAGTCTCCAGGAATTGACGGAATACCAATGGAGATGTTTCAGCAAACAGATGCGGTGCTGGAAGTGCTCACTCATCTGTGCCAAGAAATTTGTAAGCGGCTACCTGGCCAACTGACTGGAAGAGACTTGTATTTGTACCCATTCCAAAGAAAGAGGATCCAACTGAATGGGGAAATTATCTAACAATATCATTAATATCACAGGAGTAAAATTTTGTTGAAGATCATTCAAAAGAGCTTGCAGCAGCACATCGACAGGGAACTGCCAGAAATTCAGGCCGGATTCAGAAGAGGATCTGGAACCTAGGATATCATTGCTGATGTCGGATGGATCCTGGCTGAAAGCAGGGAATACCAGAAAGATGTTTACCTGGGTTTTATTGACTCTGCAAAGGCATTTGACTGTGTGGATCATAACAAACTTGGATAACATTGCGAAGAATGGGAATTCCAGAACACTGAATTGTGCTCATGAGGAATGTGTACATAGGCCAAGAGATAGTTGTTTGAACAGAACAAGGGGATACTGCATGGTTTAAAGTCAAGAAAGGTGTGTATGAGGGTTGTATGCTTTCACCATACTTATTCAGTCTGTATGCTGAGCAAATAATCCAAGAAACTGGGCTATATGCAGAAGAACGGAGCATCAGGATTGGAGGAAGGCTCGTTAACAACCTGCGATACGCAGATGACACAGCCTTGCTTACTGAAATCGAAGATGACTTGAAGCACTTACTGATGAAGATCAAAGACCAGAGCCTTTAATGCAGATTACATCTCAACATAAAGAAAACAAAAACCCTCACAACTGGACCAGTAAGCCACATCGTGAAAATGGAGAAAAGATTGAAATTGTCAAGGATTTCATTTTACTTGGATCCACAGTCAACACCCATGGAAGCAGCAGTCAAGAAATTAAACGATACATTGCATTGGGCAAATCTGCTGCAAAAGAGCTCTTTAAAGTGTTAAACAGCAAAGTTGTCATTTTAAGGACTAAAGTGCTCCTAATCCAACCCGTGGTGTTTTCAGTCGCATCGTATGCATGTGAAAGCTGAACAGTGAATCAGGAAGACCAAAGAAGAATTGACACCTTTGAATTATGGTGTTGGTGAAGAATATTGAATATACCATGGACTGCAAGAAGAACAAACAGATCTGTCTTGGAAGAAGTACAGCCAGAATGCTCCTTAGAGGCAAGAATAGTGAGACTTTGTCTCACATGCTTTGAACATTTTTTCAGGAGGAACCAGTCCCTGGAGAAGGACATCATGCTTAGAGTAGGTGGTCAGTGAAAAAGAGAAAGACCCTTAAGGAGATGGGTTGACAACAGTGACTACAACAATGGGTTCAAGCATAAGAACAATTGTGAGGATGGCCCAGGACTGGGCAGTGTTTCGTTATATTGTACATAGGGTTGCTGTGAGTTGAAATGGGCTCGATGACACCTAACAACAACTAGGAGCAACATTCAGCAAAATTAAGAAATGGTTTTAACTTGATTTTGAATCCATCTTAACTGCTTTGTCAGTACTTTTCCCTTATTTTCCTGGGATCTTTTTAATACTCTCTCTTTTCAGGCTTACTTATCCTTTTCCCTCTATGTATTCCTAAAAATGTATTTCCAGTCCAATTCGAGTTTATTGTCAGTTAATCCCTACTGGCATGTTAACTGATATCAAAAGTAATAACTGGTAATGCTGTAAAGGATGAATCCTCTGAGCATATTTGCTTTTTATATATCTGGCTTTGACATAGTAGAACCTTGAGAGCTGGGCTATAAGCTCAAATGCCAAGTGGAGCTGACCAGATAACATATACTTGTAGTTCTGGCCAGGATTGAGATAGTAGGTATTGATGGGAATAGTGGTGAGCAGGAGTGTGCATACTCTACCCAAGTGCATTCAAATAAAAAAATGTCAAAGCCTGGCTGAACCCCTGTAAAAGGAATGGTAGGCACTGGGCTTGATGTTTTGGGATTTTAACCAAAAATTGTTCATTAGGTCGGTAAACAGACGATTTAACCCCCTTACAGACTATGCTAAACTTCCATAACTCTGAAGCCCTGGTTTACCTTATCTGTGCTCTTTGTTCTGTCTTTTCAATTAAACTACAATGAAAACTTCTTTATAGTGTGACCTGCCAAAACAGTATCTTCTCTTTATTCTTCCCTCATTATGAGACTGATCAATGAAGACAGAACGTATCTCCTTTGAAAGGTAGCTAACTATTCCTTATGTAAGAATACAGTAAAAACAGGAGTTTCTGATGTATATAGATTCAAATGATTTTAGAATCAGAAGGGACTTTAAGGTCAGTAGCCAAAAATCCCTTAAGATAAAAAAAAAAAAAAGCCCCTATATAAAAAGTGTATTCGTTTCTATTGCTGCCATAATGTTATAATAAGCTTAGTGGCTTAAGACAACAGAAATTTATTACTTTACAGTTCTGTAGGTCAGAAGTCTGACAGGAATCTCACTGGACTGAAATCAAGGAATTGGCAGGGCTGCATTCTTTTCTGGTAGCCCCAGGGGATAATTTGTTTCTCAGCATTTTCCAGCTTCTGGATATTGTCCATGTTCCTTGACTTGTGGCCTCTTCCCTTCCTTTACCTTCGAAGTCAGCAATGCCATATCAAATGTTTCTCACCTCACATCTCTGACTGACTGATTTTCTGCTTCTCTCTCTTCCATTTTTAAGTACGCTTGTGATTACATTGGGCCAATCTGGAAAATCCAGGATCATCTCCCTATTTTGAGCAACGCGGCTTTCATCTGCAACCTTAATTCCCCTTTGCCATGTGATGTAACATATTCACAGGTATGAGAGATTAGGATGTGGATTTTTTCAGGGTGCCACTATTCTGCCTGAGGAGGTCTGGTGGTGCAGTGGTTAAGCGCTCAGCTGCCGACCTTTTGGTTCGAACCCATCACGTGCTCTGCAGGAGAAAGATATGGCAGCCTGCTTTCATAAAGATTACAGCCTTGAAATCTATGGCTCTCCTCTGCACTATAAGGTCGTTATGAGTCAGAATCGACTCAGCGACCATGGGTTTTTATTATTCTGCCTACCACAAAAAAATTGAATTAAGATAGACTAGATAAAGAATTAAGATAGGCTTTACTTTTTTTTTTTTTTTTTAATTACAGGGAAACCCTGGTGGCGTAGTGCTTAAGTGCTACCACTGCCCACCAAAGGGTCGGCAGTTCAAATCCTCCAGGAGCTCCTTGGAAGCTCTGTGGGGCAGTTCTGCTCTGTCCTATAGGGTCGCTATGAGTCGGAATCAACTCCACGGCACAGGGTTTGGTTTTTGGTTTTGGTTACATTACCGAAGAAGTCTTCCCATTATAAAATTTTTCTTTCCATTGTCAAAAGTAATAATAGATAATGCTGTAAAGGATGAATCCTCTAGGCATATTTAGAGAACCATACAGAGTTACTTAGTCAACAGATATTTATTGAGCATTTGTATGCCAGGCACAGAAACTGCTGGTGAACCTGCCCTTTGAGTTTTATATGATCGAGTAAGGGAGACATTTAAGTAACAAGCACAATCTAACAAGATGAGTGTCATAACTAGGGATAAATATGCACACAACTGTTAAAATACACTGTCTTAGAAGATTTATTGAAAGCTTCTAGGAAGAATTGATATCTAAACTGAGCTAGTACAAATAAGAGCTAACCACATAAAGGAGATAGGAATAAAGAGGAGAGGAAGGACATTAGAAGTAGCAGGCACAGCATTGGGTTTCTGGTTTTCTGTAACACAATGGTTAAGTACCTGGTTGCTAACCAAAGGGTTGGTGGTTCTAACCTACCCATCAGCTCCACAGAAAAAAGACCTGGCAATCTGCTTCTGTAAAGATTACAGCCAAGAAAATCCTACAGGGCAGTTCTAGTCTGTCATATGGAGTCTCTATAAGTTGGACTTGGAATCAACTTGATGGTACCTAACAACAAATAGAAAAACAACATATTAATTTTATTTGAAACTTCAGTGCTTGAGAATGTCTGTAGATCTGAATGAGAAGTTTAAAATTAGGATAACTAAATGTATACTTAGGCAAATCCCTTGCATATATTTAGTTTTTAATAAAACGTGTTAAAGTGTAAAAATTGTCTAATCAAACTTATGTAAGGAAAATTATGGAATCCAAACATTGGTGCTAGTTGACGTTATACATAATTTAGAGTCTAAATCCCAGCAATATTTATGTGTACTAATTGTGCCTTAAATATGGAATGAAAACAGCCTGGAGCAAACTTTAGAAAGTGGTAGAACTTGAAGAAATAGCTATTTGTGTACTGCTGGAGCAGGTGTAACTACCCATGGGGTCATCTACTTTTACAACCTAGGGGTTAGTGGGTGTAGAGACTGTAGCCTTAAGTAGCCTAAGGGAGCGCTCATCTGGCATGAATTTGTTAAATTCTTTTTGAGTTCCTGAAGGTCATTTCTTGAAGTGTTTTTTCAGGTTCACTATGTGTCTGTAAAATCTAAATACGGTGGTTAGGATCCTGTGTGAATCCACTAGTGTGTCTGTCTTAGTCGGTGGGCATTTTATACTAAAGGGGAAAATAAATAATTCTCTGTTGGTTCAAGACAGTTTTAGCTGGAGGCAGACATGCTTAAATACTAAGGCAGGCTAATAGATGTAGATAATGGTTCAGTATGGTTTATTAAAATTTCAAGTGAATAATTAGAACCCTACTTCTTCAAAAGCTCAACAAAGCAAACAAGCTATAAGAAGGACTTGCTCCCTCCACTCAAGAAAAGTTTGCTTTGTGGCATCTACCTGAGAGGGAGATAAGAATATTCTTTTGAGGGTTTATACGTTGCTATTCTCCAGAGTCTGTTTTTTTTTTTTTTTATGTTGCTATTCTCCAGAGTCTGTTATGATGCCATATTACAACTAAAGGACTTAAAACATAGTTAACATAGCTGATAAAAGAGGTGGTCTTGCAGCCTTATCTGAGTCCTGTTCCTCAAAACAGTCTTGAAGTATTAATAGTAGTTTTCAAGATGTCACCTAAAATAAAGCCCAACAGCTGTTTTCGTGTCTTTACATCCCTTTATTGACACTGAAATTCCTTGCCCAATCCTCAGTCAAAAGAACAGTGCTGCCACTTTGAGTACCAACTAAATGCCACGTACCCTTTGTATGTTGCCTTTTTTAATCCATAGCCATTAATTTATAAGGAAACAGATTTAGAGGAGTCAGGTCAATTTCCTTAGGTCACTGGGCTGCTGGACACAAGCCAGAGTTCCTGAGCCACGGCCTTTCAGTGCTACCTCTGTTAGCAGAGACTGCAGTCTGAGGGCACTGGAGAATGTGCCACGTTGAACAAATGGTAATTATGCACATACCTCTCTTTGATCCCGGGTCAGATCAGAAGGAAGTTGGCTCATTTTCAAATTAATCTCACTCATAATACCAGTGTCTGGGTTTGCAGTAAAGGAAGGAATATTTCCTTCTTGCCACTTAAATGTGTTTAGCCAAGGATTGAAGATATCTGAATGTTGAACACTCTCCTGTTTTCTTGGCACTAACTGAAACCTTAGAGGGATGAAATGTGGAAGACAAAAATGAGCAAGACAAAGACTCTAGCATAGGAACTATACAAGCCATGTATTTAAAAATGATTTCTGATCCATCCTCCAAAATTATCGCCAAGGTGTGCATCTAATGGGTAAGGGGTTTAATGAATTCAGTTACGGATTGTAACATGAAATCACAAAACCAAAGACCTTTTTAAGGTTTTCAGTAGCAAGAACTATGTCCAGAGGCATGGAATTAAATTGATCTGCTCTGAAATAATACTGTTTTATAATTTTGTATGATAACATCTTTTAGATAAAGATACCATTTCAAAATGTCAACACATTAATCTTTGGCAAGTGATACCTATTTTACAGATGGTGAACAAAATAGGATAAACATTGAAATCTCAGGAGGAGACGGTGGTTGTGATAGAGTTAAAATTATAGTGCTCTAAACTCAGAGTTAGGAAATTATAGCATTTAACTTGATTACAGCTAGCTAAGGTTTAAAACAAAAGTTTTGGAACATTGATTGAGGACTTACGATATGCCAGACACTGTGGTCCATGCTATATATGGATAATCTTACTTAATCCTCACCACAGCCTCTTTAGGTGTTATTCACAATACAGTTAGCCCCAATTTATAGATGAGGAACCTGAAGCACGAAGAGATAAAGTACTTGGCCCATGTTGTGGATTGAATTGTATCTCCCCAAAATAGATGTTGGAATCCTAACCCCTGTACCTGTGGATGTAATCCTGTTTGGAAATAAGGTTTTTGGTTGTTAATTAGATCACACTCAAGTAGGATGGGCTCTAAATCTTATCACTTCTGAGTTATAAAAAGAGCAGATTAGACACAGATACACACACACACATGCAAACATACATACACATACCAGGGAATACAGAAAACAAACCAAATCTGTAAACCAAGGAAAGCCAAGGAACCAAGAAATGCCCAGGGCTACCAATAAGGAAGGGATTAACACAGCTGAGACTCTGATTTGGACTTTTGGTCTCCAGAATTGTGAGAAAATAAATTTCTGTCCTTTAAAGCCACCACTTGTGGTATTTCTGTTACATCAGCACTGAGTAACTAAGACAGAATTTGATACCAGAGAGTGGGAATGCTGCTCTAACAAATATCTAAAATGTGAAAAGGGATTTGGAATTAATTAATGGGTAGAAGCTGGAAGAATTTTGATGTGCTTCATAGTAAGAGCCTTGATTGCCTTGAAGAATCTCTTGGTAGAATTATGGACATTGAGGGCAATTCTGATGAGGGTTCAGAAAGAACTGAGAACTGTAGGAAAAGCTGCTGTCATCATGAACAGAATGTTGCCAAAAATGTGAATGTTAAATCGGCTTTTTGTGAGTCATTAAAAGGAAATAATGAACATGTTATTGGACACTGAGGGAAAGATGATCCTTGTTATACAGTGGCAAAGAACTCATCTAAGTTACGTTTGAATGTTTTGTGGAAAGTGGAGCTTGAGGTGATTTCTAAGCAAGATCCTAAAGGTGTGGCATGGTTTCTCCTTGCCATTTATAGTAAAATGCAGGAAGAAAGAGATAGACTTAAAAAAGAATGGTGTAAAACAAAATCAAAACTTAAAGATTTGCAAAATTCTACTGTGAAAACTAAGAGAGCTTGTCCTGAAAAGGACACTAAGGTTGTGACTACATAATCTTTTGCTAAAGAGGTTACACCTGTGACATGGGTCTAATCAGTCAATACAGCAGAAATCTTGTCAGCTTAGACTGAAAAGGACAGAGACAGGATAAAATGAAGGAAAACTGTCTGCCTTTTGGAATTCTACAGGCAATAAGTGGGCCAATGGAGTTGCTTGGTTGCAAACATCTGTTGTCTTCCAAGAAAAGGAAAGCACAGTCCTGGGAGCAGTTCAGACATCAACAGAGCTGTCTGAAGGAGCACAGGGGACAGGGCTGCTGCTTCATTGGTTTCAAAGGGTGGAGTCACTGCCCACTAGGTCTCAAAGGGTGGGACACTGTCCCCTAGGTTTCAAAGAGTCTAGTCACCGCTGCCTTGGTTCCAGAGAGAAGGGCTGCCATTCATAGTGGGCCAAGAGAATGAGATTGCTGTCCAAAGTTGAGGGGGCAGGGTTGCCATGCCAGCAGGCCAGGAGAACAGAGCCACCACTCAACCAGGAAAATGGAGCTACCCAAAGCTGGAGAGCAGGTTTTTTATTTCGGTGGGCCTGGAAGGTGGGGCTGATAACCCTGGGCTGAGGGGCCTCTGCTCAGAATCTGGAGAGTGTGACCAGTGCCCACAGCTGGTAGGGTGGAGCTGTTGCCCAGATGTGCCTGGAAAACAGGATTATTTTCAAGCCTTGAGAGCTAATGAAATTTGTTCTGCTGGTTTTGGGACTTGCATGGTACTTGTGACCCTTCTTTCCCTCCAATTTCTACCATTTGGAATGAAAACGACTACCCTGTACCTGTTTCACTGTTGTGTTTTAGAAGCAGATAACTTGTATTCTAGGTTTCATAGGTAC
The DNA here is from genome assembly GCF_024166365.1 of Elephas maximus indicus. NCBI lineage: Eukaryota > Metazoa > Chordata > Mammalia > Proboscidea > Elephantidae > Elephas > Elephas maximus. Next base: position 17,533,335 of record NC_064842.1, on the reverse strand, counting down.
ACGGGTGGAAAGGAATTTTGCCCTAGGATGGAACATGCCCAGAGTCTTACCCATACTCGATTTAATGATGCAAAAGATGAGATTTTGGACTTAGAATCGATGCTGAATGAGTTAAGACTTTTAGGGACAGTGTGATAAGGCAAATGTATTTTGCACATGGGAAGGATGTGTATTTGGGGGGGCAGGGGGTAGAATGTTATGGATTGAATCATATCCCCCCTAAAATTGGTGTTGGAATCCTAACCCCTATACCTATGGATATAATCCTGTTTGAAAATAAGGTTTTCTTTGTTATGTTAATTAGATCATACCCAAGGAGAGTAGGTTCTAAATCTAATCACTTCTGATTTCTAAAAAAGTCAGACACACACACATACATCCACAGAAAGATCATCTATAAGCCAAGAAATAAAGGAACACTCAGGGCTACCAGCAAAGAAGGAATCAACATGGCTAAGACCTTTTGGACTTTTAACCTTCAGAGCTGTAAGAAATAAATTTCTGTTCTTTAAAGCCACCCACTTGTGGTATTTAGTTACTGTAGCACTTGGCGACTAAGACACCTCATGTCATATTGTTAATAAGGGGCACTCCAGGATTTGATCCCAGGCAGGCTGACTTCAGCCTGATGGTTCAGCCATGCTACCTCACTTCTGCGGAATTTTACAGCGTGTTTAGGAATTCTGTTTCATACTTGACTTTTACCAGGACTTGCCACAGAACCAGCACATGTGCCTTTTCTCTGCATATGTTGGTAGTCCTGTTTCTAAAGAACAATTTCTGCATGCCAGCCTCAGCAAGATGCAACACAAACAGAAAGAGTAGATGGTTCACATAAAGAATTTTTTTATTGTGGTAAAATATATATTTCTTAAGGTCTGCCATTTTAACCAATTTTTAAATAATACTTTATTGTGCTTTAGGTGAAAGTTTACATAGCGAATTGGGTTCCCATTTGATAATTTCTATACAGAGTGTTCAGTGACATTAATTACATTTTTCACAATGTGTCAGCATTCTCATTCATTGCGTTCTGGTTGTTCCATTTCCAGTGCTCTAGTTTCCCTGCCCCCTTATTTTCTCATTTTTGCTTTAGAGTAATTGTTGACTTTTTGATCTCATATAGATGTTTTTTTAATGGAGCACCATACCCCTGGGTAACATCCTTTATCATGTGTTCCAATCTGTTATTTCGCTAAAAGGTAACCTCGGGATAGTTTTGGTTCAAGGTTCAGAGAGTATCTCAGGACAATAATCTCAGAGAGTCAACTGGTCCAGTAAGTCTGGACTTTTTTAGAATTTGGGTTCAGTTCCATGTTTTTCTCCCATTCTATCCGGGTCCATTTATTGTGGTCCCCATCAGAGCAATCAGTAATGGTAGCCAGGCACCATCTAGTTTTTCTGGTCTCAGGGTAAATGAGGCCATGGCCGTTGTAGGCTATAAGTCTTGTAGACTAGTTTCTTCTCTGAGACGTTGGTTTCTTTCTTTTTTGCTCCTGAGGGGTAAAGAGCAATAGTTGTATCTTAGATGGCTGCTTGTAAGCTTTTAAGATCTCAGATGCTACTCAACCTCACCAGGATGTAGAACATGAACTTTGTGACCTATGTACTATGCCAGTTGACTGAGTTGTCCCATGAGAATAAGGCCCTAAACCTTCAAACCCAGAAAACCAGTCTCACAAGGTGTTTGGCTGTGTCTCAGAAGTATCTGTACCTGTGTCCTTTATGAATACGTATGCATGCACACACGTCTGTACATAAATATACATATAGATACTTCTATCTGTGCACACATTTGTACACACCTGTACCTACCCATGGACACCCTGATGACATAGTGGTTAAAAGCTACGACTGCTAACCAAAAGGTCGGTAGTTCGAATCCACCAGGTGCTCCTTGGAAACCCTGTGGGGGAGTTCTGTTCTATCACTCTCTGTTAGTGGAAAATATTTGAGTTTTCCTTCTCTGACAGGTTTCTCCCTTACACAGGTTCCAGCTTTCACAGGTTTTACTATCTGTCTTCTCTTCTTACAAAAGTAGGGTCATACAATATTTGTCCTTACATGATTAACTTATATCTTTTAGTATTACATCCTCCAGATACATTCGTGTTATCGTATGCTTTGTGGCCTTGTCATTATTCTTTATGGTTGCCTAGTATTCCATTGTGTGTACCACGTTTTGTGTATCCATTCGTCCGTTGAAGGGCAGTTAGGCAGTTTCCATTTTTTTTTGCTATCGTGAATAGTGCTGCAGTGAACATAGGTGTGCATATGTCTGTCCGTGTGTCTTTTATTAAATTAGGGTATATACCTAGGAGTGGGATTGGCAATTTTAACTATTTTTAAGTGTACAATTCAGTGACATTAATTACATTCACAGTGTTGTGCAACCATCACCACTATTTGTTTCCAGAACTTTCCCATCACCCCAAGGAGGAACTCTGTATACATTAAGCAACAACTCCCCATTCCTCCCTTTCCCCAGCTCCTGGTAACCTCTAATCTCCTTTCTGTCTCTATGAATTTCCCTATTCTAAATATTCCATATAAGTGGACTCATACAATATTTGTTCTTTTGTGTCTGGCTTATTTCACTTAGCATAATGCTTTCAGGGTTCATCTACATGGTAGCATGCATCAGAACTTCTTTCCTCTTTATGGCTGAATAATATTCCATTGTGTTTATGGGGGCAATTAGCCACACGCTCTATTTCCTTCTCTTATTCCTGATTCTCTTTTATTCCAGTGAGTAGAGACCAATTGTTGTACCTTGAATGGCCGCTTGCAAGCTTTTAAGACCCCAGGCACTATGCAGCTGAATTTAGGAGATAAAACAGAAGCACTTAGCACGATATGAGGCCAATTTGCTAGGATATTCCATGAAACCATGGCCCTAAACCTCCAAATCAAGGAATCAAATCCCATGAGGTATTTGGTTGTACATAAGCAGCCTCAGCATAAGTTAGCCCCGTGCTGCGGGAGTTATAACCTAATAAAGATGAGACTTTGACTACAATGTAACCCAGCATACTACAAAGCTATATATGGGGTGCAGAGGAAAGTAGGTTAGCTTCAGGCTCATGTTATAGGAAAGGGCACGGATTTTGGTAGGGTAAAACACGAGTAAATATTGTTGTTAGCTGCCATGGAGTTGCCCCTGCCTCATACTGACCCCAAGCACAGCGGGATCAGATTGTTGTAATCCGTGGGATTTCTATTGGCTGATTTTTGGAAGCAGATCACCAGGCCTTTCTTCCTAGTCCTTCTTAGTCTGGAAGGTCTGCTGACATCTGTTCAGCATCATAACAACATGCAAGCCACCACTAACAGACGCAGATGGTTGGAAAATATTCCAGCTGTTAGAATACATAATTGCTCAGAAAGGCCGTGAGTATTTTACCAGGGAAGTGAAGAATGGACAAGAGCTGCTGGGAAGGGGCAGCCTCAGTTGTGGGTGTGTATATGTTAAATTGCTGAGAAAGGTCGAGGCAGACTAGCTGAAGAGCTGAAGGTATGTACAGATGTAGACAGACAGCCTGTTCCATGCGAACATGAAAATTAGAACTGATACTGAGATTTTGTAAGCTGAACTTTATAAGATTAAATTTTTAAAATTTGGCGCCTCATTTCAGGAGCTGTTGATCAAAAACATTTATTCATTGACAGCTTTTCAGAAGTTTGTCTTCCTTAACTTTTTTACTAGGAAAAAAGTTTGAGGGGCCATTAGCTCTGGCACTGATTTTCTGAAAGTCTGCTGCTCTCCTGGGATCCAAAAGTGGTTCTAAAGTTATCAGACCAGAATTTAGACAGAATGGCTCAGCTTCGTTAGCCGTTTCACGTGATAGATACATTTACCGTCCCGTTCAGCCCTGTTTCATTTCAGCCAAGCCAGGACGTAGAATCACAGCTAATCCATTTTTCCTTTGGGAGAATCACGTTTTTGATCAGGTTTAAACTGCATGCTTTTCTTTGGATCACTTTTTATTAATATTCTTAATTATAATTCTGCAAAAAAAAAATGGTTTATGTATATGCTAATAGGAGCAATCAGTTGTCAGCATGATCTTAATTTAATGAGGGTAATAATTTGTGGTTTCTGGCTTTTTTCATATGATTAATTTTATTTGAAAGTTTTGTGGTTAACAAGCCTAATCGTTGTAAGGTGTTCCACCATGATAGGAATTTATACTTAACCTAGGTATTTTATTTACTTCTTAAAGGGCTTCCTTCAGGGGATAGTACACCTTCGATGCCAGAAAAGACAGTCAGTGCAGCAGCCACAGAGGCAGTCGGCGGTGAGGAGGCTGCTGAAGTAAATGCTGATGAGCAGCCAGAGGCTCCGAAGCTGGTTCTGCGGTCTCTGTTTTCCCTCATACGAGGCGAAGTTGAGCGGTTGGATTCAAGGGCACTTCCCCTTTGCCTTCACCAGGTACTACTGTGATGCATCTCTTCTAGCCTTATTAAAATTCTGCTACCAGTGCTGGAAATAATCTAAAATCCACTTCTGCATGCTTAATTCAGCCCCACTTATTGTGAGCCCAGAGAGTCAACGTGGCAAATGCTTAGTCAGCACCAACTACGTGCCAAGAACAATACTAGATGCTGGGGAAAGATTACTTAACAGGGTATGTTCTGAAGAGATCCACTGTGGAATAGGTGAAACGGTTATGTACATAAATAATTGTAGAATTCTCTAAGTGTTAGAGCAGGCGTGTATTTGAAGTTCAGAGATAGCACAAAATGAGTGATGAACTTTGTCTCGTAGGCAAAGAAAGTGACTCTTACTTGTACACAGCTCAGTCAGTATGTAAAAGGAGCTGGCCATTGTCTGAACTGTGGATTATCCAAGGCCACCAGTGTGTGGCCACAAGCCATTAAAATACCAAATTTCCCACCAGTCATAGATCCAGGGCCGTCTCTCTCTGGGCTCATAATAACAGTGATTGGGAGGGTAAAAGATGGAGAACCTAGAGACCGGGAGGCCTTTTAGGACGGTGGTGAGGAAGCTTATGTACACAAAAGCTAATTCAGGAAAAACTAAGATATTTTTGAGCCATATTTTATTTTCACGTAAAATGAAAATAATTGGTACATGAGAATGGGTAAAGTTTCCCTTTTTGTTTTATTTACTTCTGTTTTAACTTTGGCAATGGTCCATGAGTAACTTTTAATTTTTAAAAAGTAAAAAAGCTTTTATCCCACGGGGGAAACGTGCATTCTTACAAATTTGGCTGTTGAGAAAATGTGTGCTGCTTTTTGGCCACTGAAGTGTTACTGATTTGCCGTAATGGAGAAGCACCAACAACTAGGCAGCATTCAGCCTTCCTTACATTTGTGCAGTGGTTTGTTTGCAAAGGGTATTCACACTCATTGTTATTTTGTCCTCCAAACGACCTAGAGACGTATTATTTATAAAGAAGCAAGTTCTTTTTAACATTAGGGCTGTTATTTGTTTATTCCATTCACTGCATCTATTTGGGACAACTTGATGGAAATTTGAATATGGGCTGTATATTAAATAATATTATTGTATCAATGTATAATTTCTTGGGGTTAATTATATCATTGTAGGTTTTAGAGAGTATCCTTGTTTTGGGGTTAGACATGTGCAAGCAAGTATATAGGGGTGAAGTGTCAGAACACTGCTTACTGACTTAAAAAATATTTCAGTGGTAAAATATATGAGAGAGAGGAAGAGACAGAGAGAACGTTTGGCAAAATGTGAACAATTGACAAATCATGGTGAAAGCTATATGACTGGGTGTTACTATTCTTTGAACTTTTCTATAGGATTTCAATTTAAAAAGTTCTATTAAAGACAAGATTTAGAGTAGAAGTAGAAATAGCAGGTATGAACAAATCTTCTCAAGGCATTTACATCATTGTTCCTTCTTACATGAAGAGAAGAATGCTTTTTTCTGTTGGCAGGTGATCCTGTGGTGGAAGCAGACCTATTAGAAAATCATGTTTTTAGGCAGTAAGATGGTAACAATCTTGATCAGACCTGATTATTTTTTAAGCTTTTTATGTTTCAAAGTCAAATTCCACTCCCACCCCTCAGGAACATATCCCTTTGCTGAGTGCTGTAGATTATGCGTCTTAAATATCTCAGCAATCTGTTCTCTCTTGGGAAAGACGCTTACAGAATACAGTGGTGGTTTAAGAGTGTGGGCTTTGGCTCTGCCACTAACAAGCTAAGTGTCTCTCAGTGTCTTCTTCTGAAAGCTCTAGAAGATTAAATGTGGTAATGAATGTAAAAGCACTTAACGTAGTGCTTGGTACACAGTAAAACCCAAATAAATATTAAGCATTACAACTATATACGCACTGCCACTAATTCAAAGATCACTTTATGGAAATGAAAGCTAGGGGTCAGCAAAGAAATGGCAACACCTTCGGCAATTTGAGGCTTCAGGCAACAGGAGTTAGCTGATGGCTGCCCTGCTCAGCCCAGGGATAAAAAATCTTCTATAACCTCCCTGAGGGGAATGGAGCTACATTATATTCATTTCAGTAATCTCCAGCCCATTGCACTGTGCCTTTCACCTAGAGATATGGTTGACATTTTGCCAAATTTATTTCCTTCTCTCTCTCTGTCACACATGTTTTTTCCACTGAAACATTTTAAAGTAAGTTGCAGGCATTAAGGAACTTCACCCCTAAATGCTTATACATATATCTCCCCAAAACAAAGATACTCTTCTACATAACCTACAATGTCATTATCAACTCCAAGAAATTAGATGTTGATACCCAGTGCCGTCGAGTCGATTCCGACTCATAGCGACCCTATATAACACTATTATTTAACATACAGCACATATTCACATTTCCCCCAAGTTTTCCAAGACCATCCTTTACAACCATTGGTCCTTTAAAGTAGAATCTAGTCAAGGATCACACATTGCATTCGGTTGTCAAGAATCTTTAACCAGCCAGTTTCTGTGGAGTTGACTCCAATTCATAGCGACTCCATGTGTGCATAGTAGAACTGTGTTCCCTAGAGTTTTCAGTGGCTGATTTTTCAGAATTAGACTTTCTTCCGAGGTACCTCTGGATGGACTCAAACTTCCAACGTTTCTGTTAGCAGCCAAGCATGTTAACATTTGCACCACCTACTACTCAGCCAAAATTGCATTGTAAAGGTCACTAGTGCCCTCAGTGGTGTCTAATTCAGGGCTCAAGTCTCAGTTTTAATTTCACTGGAGCTATTAAAAGTGTTTGACAAGTTGATCTCTTGTTCTATTTTTAAGTACTTTCTCTATTTGCTTTTGGGGACACCTTACTCTTGCCTTTTACGGCTCTCCTCACTGGCCATGCCTTCTCAGGCTCATTTGCTGGTCTCCCACATTTTACTAATTTTTAAACAGTGAAGTAGCTCAGGGTTCGATTTTTTTTTTTTTAATCTCTTCTAATCTAAACTCATGCCCTGGGTGATGATTTCAGCCAGTCCTGTGGTTGTCACCATCTTTCTTTCTTGAATTCCAGACTTAAATTATCCAGCAGCCTGAGATGTATAATTTTCATCTCAAATTTAAAATGTCCAAAATTAAACTTTTATTTTCCTCCCAAATACGCTGCTTTCCTAGTCTTCCTCCTCTTGTTAAAGCAACCCCATACCTCCAAATGCTGAGACCAGATACTTTGAATTCATCCTTTGCTCACTTTTCCCATGCCCAAATCCAATCCATCAGCAAGTCTTGCAGCTCAACTTCAAAATATAGCCATAATATTATCTCCTCTTACCACCTGTACTGCTGTCACCTGAGTCCAAGACAGCATCAAATCTCACCTGGATTCTTGCAGTAAACTCCTCACTGCAGAAACCTACCTGCTTTCACCCTTATTTCTCTTTAGTTTTTTTTCCTCTACATAGTACTCACTGTGATCTAGATAAATGTATGTCATGTCCTGTCACTCTTTTGTCCAAAACTCTCCCATGGCTTCCCTTCTCATTCAGAGTGAAAACCAAAATCCTCACCATGGTCCTCTATGATCTGCCCCTGTTACCTCTCAGACCTTCATCCTAAAGCTCTCCTTTTACTCACTCCTTTCCAGGTACGCTGGCCTCCTAGCAGTCCCTAGACATACCAAGGATGCTCCCACCTCAGGGCCTCTGGTATCTCCTCTGTATCCTTTCTGTCCTTTCTCAAGAAGCCACTAGAGGATGGTTTCACCAAAACAATGGAGTAAACCAAAGAGCTAGAAGATATGAGACACAGGAAACTGGAGATCCCACCCAGAAGAGAGGTGAAGGGAATCTCTAGGCATTAATGAGAGAAGATTCTAAGGTGACAGCTCTATACCAAGACTAGTCTAAACCAGTCCTGTTTAGAGTGGATCAGACAGGTCTGGGGAGAGACTTTTTCTATCATTTACTGTTTCTGAATACTTGATTCTCTGAATATATTGGGAGAGATTTAGAAATTTGTGGAGTGTTTAGAGTTGTATGAATGATACATAGAAAACTATGCCCCCTCCTTTAAAGAAAATCTCCCTCCAGGAAAGGAAAAATAATCATAGTTTGCAGCATGTCTTGGCTCATGATAAGGTATAGATCTAACCATTACTACAGTATAACAATTGTAGTAATCAGTACCTTATCATGGCAGGGGAAGTATGAGAGGGAGAGTGTGTGTGTTTGTAGGGCTGGGATGGGGAGAGAGTAAAAGACTTAATCCTCATCTTCTAAAAGTAAAAAATCAAGAAATGGCAAATATAGGCTTAATATTTAGTGATGTAGAGGTTTAAAAAAATAGGTAGAGTAAATCTAAGTGAGTTTTCTTAAGGAAAGGGAATAGGACAAGAGGGGCAGGGGCTGCTGCTTTCCTTTACAAACCTTATAGAACTATTTGGCTCCTTAAGTTATGCATAATTTTGCTAAAGATAACATAGTTCCAGCGTAAGGCAAGAAAAGCCTCTTGGTTAAGGTGGCAACAGTGGAAATGGAGAGGGGTGAATTAGAGATCTTAAAAAGGAAGACTCACTAGGATTTGGTGATCGATTGCAAAAAGGGATGAAGGAGAAGTCAGAGATGACTCTAGGAGATCCACTTGGGGAGAATGGTAGTGTCATTAGCAGAGATAAGGAATTAGAGAGGGAAAATTAATTTTAGGAAAATTATGATTTTTAAGGTGATATTATATGGATGAATATGTACTGAAGCCCTTCAGAAATATGGCGACAATTACGTTGCTTATAGACTTGTGTTTTTAGCTCTTAGAATTCTGCAAGATTCTACTTAAACATTCTTGTTCTTGGCTATAAATAATCTTTCACAGGTTGACTTATTTAATGTGATTGCAGGATCTCTTTAAGCTACAAGTCACTACCGAAGTCATACGATACACTTGGAAGCTTTTCATGTGGAATACTGAAACTGTTCTCAGACCCAGGCAGGGAATGGATCCACTGGAATTCTTGAAGCCACCCTGTGAGAATATGACCAAGTGACACTTTCCCTTTTTTGCTCCTCGTGGGTAAATGAAACCTGAAATGGGGGTAACCCTAAAACCATTGCCTTCCCATGATGGTTTTCAACTTACTTCTTCACACGGTTCTACTCTGCATCTTGCACTTCTGGTTCAGACTCTGATTCAAACCATTTTGAGTGCTTACGATCATGTGTGCTATGCTAGATACATACCCTCTTATTTAGTCCTTGAAACAACCTTGCCTCATACCGTTGTAGGTATTGTCCCTGTTTTACAGATAACGAAGCTGAGATTTCAGGAAAGTGAAATGACAGGTCCAAGGTCACACAACCGTAAAGTGGCCAAGCTTAGACTAGAATATAGTCAGGTCGTTCATCTCTAAACGGCACATCCTTTCTGCTCTGCTAGGTTGCCTCTAAGTTTTAGACATACGGGACATTAAAAAAAAAAAAAAAAAAACTTCTTTTGCCCTGCTGCACTTGCTAGGGGTATGTTTTTATAGGGACATACTCTGTATGTTCAGTTTTCAAGCTGTCCTTTTACCTGGAAACACATTTTACTTTTGTGGATTGGGCTTTATGGTATTGGAATTGCTACAGAAACGTGAATGCTAATTGAAAACTCTATTTCTGCACTGCCAGGAATTCTGGCACATAATAGGTATAAACTAAGACGTCTTAAATGAGAACTGTTCATAAATAAATGTGTCAATGATGCACAGATGCAAAAAGGCAAGCAAAATCCCTTTGAAGAGCCAGACATTTTATTTTGATGGGCAACCTAAAATTCTATCTCAGCCCAAGTATAGGTGGGAGACTCTGTGCATGCCACAGGTTTTTCGCCAGGGGTCATAGATGGAAAGTTGTCATTTTCATTAGGTGCAACGCAGTGACGTGCTGGAGTCTGCTAGAACTGGCTCATGGGGGGTGTGTTCAATGATGTCGAGCACGTGGGGAGCTTGAAATTGGCCCAGATGGGAGTGTTGACACCAAAGAAATGCACAAACACCACATATCAGGTCTTCCTCCTAGCCCACAGAGCTGACTGTTAAACTGTTAAACAGCACACCCCTAGCTGAACCATATGGAATTCCTATTTTATAAGTAAAAAGTGGTTGAATATTGACAATTTGATTAGGTTCAAATTAATGCTATTATACTATTATAACCATGAGCTGTTAAAAGAAAACCAAAATCTTGAAAATCAGTTCCCTCCTTGCAGAGTCCTCAAAATATAAAATAAGTGTGGAATCAAATTTTAGATTAAACTGAAAATTTATGGAAAGGTAATGTGAGTCTAGTCATCTGTATCGTGTATAGAGAAATATTAATATGTTCAATCGATAAAATGTATCTTAAGCTAGGCAGATACTTCCCTTTAAAGGTATGCTGTCTCCACCAACATTGGGGATTTGGGAAAAACCATTTCTGTGATACTTTATTGTTTCCTTTTTATTGCTAGTTTATAGGTTAGACAAGTACTTTATTGTTCTCTGCATTGGCATCTACCTGGAAAATGGAAATAACTGTTAACCCATTGCCACTGAACCAATTCCAACTGATAGTGACCCAATAGCACAGAGTAGAACTGCTCCATAGATAGTGATCTATAAATAGAATATAAACATTTCCTAGAGATCTAGTAAGAGTTAAGTGGGAACTGTTTTAAAAGTATAAAGTTCTTATATGAAATACTCTAAATATAACAAAGTCAGTATATTATAAATATTTTTCAGTGAATACCCTTAGTTTTGCTGGCCCATTCGGAAATGTTATATCTAAATAAAAGATCCCAAAGTATTTGGAATCAAGGGATTTTTTAATTTGAAGGTGCCTTAGAGCTAATGTGGGAAGTGACAAGCCTCAACTGGGACCAGATCCTGGTGTCTAGACTCCTCATCTAATGTGCTTTAGAGTGTGCGACATTTATGACTTTGTTCATGTCCCACACATTATCACTCAACTCTTAGCAGCTGGCCTGACCTTTTCTTAAATATCAAAACAGAACCAAAAAGTCAGTGTCCCATAGATCTTCAGCAAGTAGTTTGTGAAACGGATATGAAATGAATGTGTCTTTAAGCTCTCATGTGAAGTAACATATTTCAACTTTTTAATTTATAATAAACAAAGTAGTTTTTTCACTTGTGTTATCCCTTGTAAGCCTCTGTCTCGTTTTGCTCATGTTTAGAGCTCTTACTTCTAAACTCTAATGAATCAATGGGGTTCGCCTTCACTTGAAATAGAATAGGAAGAAAAGGTTAATGTAAAGACCAAAGAATGTGTACTTTTGCCTCGCTTGAGATGAGTAGCTTCAGAATTGTGACCTGTGCTTAAGGTCACATTTCTCTGAAGTGATAACATAGTTAAGAGTTTTTGTAGTTTGATATTAAAGACTTCAGAGTTTCAAGGTCCTGACTTCTTCCAAGTTTGTCTCTTCATCCAAACGTTAATTTAATTTCCTTTGGTTTTGTTTGTTTTTAACAGATAGCAGAGTCCTATTTCCAGGAGGAAGACTGTATCCTTTTCTTAATTACAAGAAGAAATTCATACAAGTCTTAGGGAATCACCTTTTTTTTTTAAACTTGAGGTATACTTTATATACAATAAAATGTATAGCTCATAAGGGTCCAATGGGTTTTGATAGTTGTATCCACCCATGTAACCACCACACAAAACAAGATGTAGGAAATGTTTGTCGTCCCAAAAAATTCCCTAGAACTGCCCAAATTTGACCTTCTGTGAACAAGCAGTAATTTTACCAAAATCTAAATATTTGTGTACCCAGAAAAAAAAAAAAATGCTGAAACAAATAAAAGTAAAATATTAATTGCATTTTCTTTATATTAAACAGAAGTCAAGTAACAGTCATATGGTAGAGCATGTTGTCTTAGTCATTTAGGGCTGCTGTAACAGAAATGCCATAATGGATGGCTTTAACAGAGAGAAATCTATTTTCTTACAGTCTAGTAGGTTACAAGTCCAAATTCGAGGCGTCAGCTCCAGGGGAAGGTTTTCTCTCTCTGTTCTGGAGGAAGGTCCTTGTCCTCAATCTTCCCCTGGTCGAGGAGCTTCCGAGGCACAGGGACCTCGTGTCCAAAGGATGCACTCTGCTCCTGGTGCTGCTTTCTTGGTGGTATGAGGTCCCCAGATCTTTCCTTGCTTCCCTTTCCTTTTATCTCTTGAGAGATAAAAGGTGGTACAGGCCACACCCCAGGGAAACTCCCTTTACCTTGAATCAGGGAGGTGACCTGAATAAGGGTGGTGTTACAATCCCACCCTAATCCTCTCAACATAACATTACAATCACAAAATGGAGGACAACCACACAATACTAGGAATCATGGCCTAACTAAGTTGACATGTATTTTTAGGGGACACAATTCAATCCGTGGCACATGTCAAGTGTATTTCACGTCGGAAATCCATGATTGTCTTATAACGGCTGTGTACCTGCAAAGAGAAAATGGACTTTTTCCCTAGTACTAAACAGTCTGAGTGGTGTTGGGTGATGCAGCATGTTGACATTTGTACAGGGAAGATTTCTTCTCTTGCTTTTCTTTGGGGGAGGGGGATAGCCCAGTATATACCCTCCAGAAGAAAAGGTGTAATAAGCATCGATTTTTCCCTGTTGTGGTGGTTTGCTTTGCCTCCTAGCCTTGTTGACTTTCCCTACATCTCTGACCAGACAGATGGAGGGATTCTGACCTCTGTCAAGCAAACTGTGATATACCTTCAGACAGTGGCAGTCTGTTATTGAATATGTTGAAGATCTAATGAAGATATAACTCTCTCGTTATTATTTTTAAACCAAACGATGAATATGATGTAATCCAGCACAGATTAGCAGTATCAGCTTCCCTGGGAGCTTCTTAGAAATGTGAATTCATGGGCCCTACCTCAGACCTACTGAATCAGAATTTCTAGCAATCAAACCCATGAATCTGTATTTGAACATGTTTTTCAGATAAAGTTTAAGAGATACTGGTATATTTTATGTCATGAGCAAAGGAAAATGGAATCATTCCTGCTTCTTGCTGGCCTATGTTATGATCCTTGGAATATCTTTAAAACTACAAAGGAGAGAGAGAACTGAACCTGAGTGATCATGGGAAGGACAAAAAGCTAAGCCATGAGTTTTTCTCATCTTTCCTTCTGGATCAACTCTTAGGACATTGACCAGAGGAAGGTAGGCAGTTGGACAGTTTATCGCGTCCTCATAAAATGCAAATACGTGTGCTGTGGATGAGAAGACAGAAGTTCAGAAGCCTTTCTAGAAGAAAATGGCATCACATAACAATTACAAAAATTACTGTGGCAAGTTAATTAAATTTAATCAAAAGATCTATGTAATTTTTTGCTCTGTCATTGTTTGAGCATTTGATTCTTTGATCTTGTGGGAAATAAGGTGCTAAAACCATTCAGTAGGAATTAAAGGATCAAGGTGATTTGAAACTGGAAATAAACACTTGACTAGAGGGTAATATAGTTGCTTGACAGAAGGTAATTTAAGGAGAGAAATTTAGACTCCAGGATTCCAATTAAATTACTTTTAATTGACCCTGCTAGAATTATATTAGAGAGCGGGCATCCCTTGAGCGTTAAAGCTGTCTTTTAGTTTCTACTGTTTGCTGATAACACGGAACTCAATAGCTACTGCGTTCAGTGCTGCGTTAAAATCTACCTACCTCAAAACCAAGAAACTTTATATATGTTTAAATTTAGAAATATTACAGAGCCCTCTCATTTTTTTGTTAGTTGCAACTTTCTTAACTTTAATAGGATATTCCTCTTCAAATATGGGGCCAAATGTAACAAGTCTAGATTTCTGTTTTCCTCAAATTTTCTATTCAGATGAGAAAGCAATGAAATTCATTCAGCTTGAACGGTTATATCATGAGCAATTGCTTGCAAATCTTTCTGCCATTCAAGAACAGTGGGGTAAGTACAAACTAATGTAGAATGTGGAACTATCAGTAATTAACAAGTTGCTATTTAGAAAGTTAACATATTTGACCTGTTTTGCAAGTCAGGAAATAGATGTTTCCACAGCGAAGTTAATGTTACAAAGAAAGTAACATTTTTACCATAATCCTATATTCTTGTGAGAAACTTTTTTCTTTATGTTTTTCTCTTCATGTCAATGATCAGAAAAGAATGCTTGTGGTTATTTTCATTTTTTTCTCTGATCAGTTTGCATGCCCTACTGGCTAATTTAGTCTCTGGGATATTTATGTTGAAAAGTAATCACTTAAATATTTCTGTGTTAACTTCTGGATAGTTTGAGAAGATAATCGTGTACTAACCTTTATCAGCAGTGCCCGTCAACTATTTTTTCCCTCCGAAATATGTTTTGTAAGGGCCAGTGACTAATAAATATTTTAAATTTAGAAACAAAATGGAAAACTGTACAACCACATACAGCTGCGTCTCAGAGGAATTCAGACAAAGGATTTGATGGTGAAGATTTGGAACGCCTTACTACATTTTGCACAACACATCAAGAGTAAGTATGTCAGCGTTTGGTGAGAATGAGGGGCGTAGAATATTGCACAAGCATTGTAGCATTGAGCATTTGAAACACAAGGTCCATTTCTTTACCGAACATTTACTGTTTTCAGTTGGAGTTACAATAAAATCCTAGGTTCCTCTCTCAGCTTTTATCTCATTTTCTTACTCTCAGCTCGGTAAAAGGTCAGCTTTACATGGGTTCAAAGGACCCTTCTGTTTAGAAATTTTGAAATACAACTCTTCTAATTCCAATCTCTTTTTGGTTAAAAAAAAATGTGGCAATTTATATCAACTAAATTGTGTATTAGAATAATTTATTCAGTTTGCTTGCCAGCGTTTGTAAGTTGTAGTAAACAACACATTTAAGGGTAGTCTAATGCTGGAAGGCAAATATAATACAGTATTTATCCAGAATGCTGCAGAAGTAAAACTATATTTACCAGAGAATTTTTAATTGACTGATTTTTACTGAATTATATTTTTAAACTAAATTATAGAAATAATAAAGTGTTTAAATCATTTTTCAAAAATTCATTATTCGAAGACCCAGAATTTTGAAAGTGAGGGAGCACGAGCGTGATTAACCTAGTGCAGATTGATGGGACTTTGAATGTGAGCCCTCAGTACAGAGGCTCGAAGACTCCATTCTATTGATAAATGTTTCTCCTTTTGTCTCAGAATCACAACGAGTAATAAGCTAAAACTCTATTTGTTAATAGTGAAACAGCGCCAAGTAACTTGCTTAGCTCATGCAGCGGAGACAGAACTTGCTTTTGGATCCGATTGTTCTGGAGACCAACCTTTGGAGAATGTTTGTAGGGTCAGAGATGGATTCTCGTTCAACTTCTGTGAGGACAAATTTCTTGCATTAATCAGTTTGAACCTTTGAAGCAGTATTTTCAGGAATTCTGAATTATAACCTAAATTTTAAGCAGATTTTAAAATAAGCTGTGAAAACTTGTTATTTAAAATAGCAACTTTTTACATGTTAAATAGGTTAACTTTCAGTCACCAAGTTTTGAAATAATGGCATCTTTTTAAAATAGGTAAATATAGTTTTCTTTCAAAACACTCAGTATATATCCCCCGCCATGGACTTACAGCTTGTTAATGTGTTAGAAATGTTTTAATCATTCAGTAAACAAACATTTATTCAATATGAGAATGGCATTTTTATGCTTTAAAATTTGGATAATTCCTGCAAATTATGACTCTTAAATTTTTTTAATATTTACAAATATTTTTGAGAATCGTACATGTAGAAGTTGAATTAGTGTATGCTCTGTTGTGTACATTTGTGACAAAAAAATAAACATTTTAAAAAATATTTCTGAGTTAAAATGTGCATTCAACAAAGTGCACAAACTTGATGAAGTTTTACATATACGTCTATATATACCTACCTATCAAGATACAGAGCATTTCTAGCCCTTCCAAAGCCTCCCTCATTCATGTACCAAATCAGTATCCACCTTCGAAGGTAACCACTCTGAGTTCTATAACAATGTATTTGCGTCTTATGTAATGTCATATAAATGGAATCACACAGCATGTAGATTTTTTTTCATGTCTGTGTTACATGTTGTTGCATGTAACAGTAGTTCTGTCTTATTACTGTGCAGATTCATCGTATGAGTGTGCAGAAGTTTATTCATTCTGTTGCTAACAGATTCTTAGGTTGTTTCCAGTTTTTGAATATTACGATAAAGGTGGCCGTGATCATTTTTTTGCATGCCTTTAGGTGGGTATATGCATCCCACTGTCTTGGGTATTCTCTAAAATTTAATTTTAAAAGTTACTTTTTTGTTGTCTGTTTCCAATAAAATTATCTCCCACCACAGTCTATTTTAGGCTATAAGGACATACATTGAAATTAAAAAATAATGATATGTATGAAATATTTTAAAAATACATTATTAGCAAAAGGTTTAAAAAAGATTAGCATTCTTTTATTCTGGATTTTAGCATTTGTCGTTTCTCTGGAGGTTTTCAGTAGTAATTGGCTATCTAAGCAAATTAACACATGATATAGCTGCACTTTGAACTGTGTAAACCAGTGGTGATGTCTCAGCAGTGGAAACGGGCCGTGCTAAGATAAGCATCCAGAGAAGCTGTATATTTTTTGAAAAGCCATTTCAGTGACATTTGTTTGGAAGAATATTGCTGCTGCAATTTACTTTTAATTCTTTTTTCTCTCTTTCTGTTTACAGCCCGCTTTTATCCAAACATAAGGTAAGAGGTGGTTTCTTTTGAAAATGCTTAAAGGAAAAATGTTAGTGTTTTATGTCTCTTGTATGGACTGTGTTAAAAAAATAATTGAACCTTTCTCAAATTGTTTTTAGCTTTCTAATTTAATGCAACCGTTGGCAAAAAAAAAAGTTTTGGTTTTTTTTTTCTTGCTTGTTTTTTTTTGTTTTTAACTTTTTAGATAGCAGCTGTAGAAAAGTCCCTGGGAAGAAAATGCTTTACGCAGTTAATAGTGTCTGAAGATCCAAAAGAGCGAGTCAAAGAGTCAGGTATGTTTGTAAGTTAAGTTAGGGAGGATGTAGAGGACGCCAGCCTCTTCCGGTGTTTTACAAGTGTGAACATCTGAATTGCTGTGAAGGAAGTTTTTTTTTCCATTTATGTTTTTAGACCTATACCTCTCCTAGCAAAATAGCAAAGCAAGATTTTTTATGTTGTGTAAGTCCATCTTTAGATGTCTAGTAGTAGAGATTATAGAATCTCCGTTCTTATAAAAATATAAACTAATTCCCATGTTTTCATCAGGTGGGTATACGTACCTAACAGAATATGCGAAGACTGTAAAAAATGCTCTGAAACAGGGTTGGTTTTGGTGTATTCAGACATCTTTTTCTGTTTAAACCCAACAATCATTGTACTGGCTTTCCCATGAATTTGTTCTGTGTATGTAGATATTTCAAAGCTGTATATTTCAATAATTTATCTATAGCAATTTATTCTCTCCCCTTTTTTGTTGCTGCACATGTGATGTGGTGTAACTTGCACATACACGTTTCCAGCACATTTACGGTGTGTTTTATACTAGACTTCATGCCTTATGTCAAAAGTTCAATACTCTCAGAACCTTGTTTTTTCCTTACAGTAGTAATATGTGGTCTTATGAAAACCTAAGAAAATAAAGATACATAAATACATTTTAGGGTGTTTGTTTTGTTTTTCTGATTTATGATTTTGGTACTAACTTATACTCTTGGGCTTCATATTTATGAGTCTGGAAGCCCTGATAGGGAAGAAGCAGTATCAGGTGTTTTGGCTGAGTTTCCCTAAAGAGATATGATGAGGAGATAAGATAATGATGCCTTCAACTTAACTAGCCTTTTATCCAATACAAAGTACTTTAAAAAAACATCTGATTTAGCCCCCTTTT